>NC_089822.1:75692033-76937658 GCF_035046505.1 Tiliqua scincoides
GGCAAACAAGGCTGCAGAGCTTAATGAGGTGGAGTTATAGGCACTAGCATGATAGAAGACCCTGATGATATAGACCTACAGATATGCTTTATTATCCCAATATACTTTTAAAAACAATGAACATTTTTATAATAACATTGAAATGCTTGATGATCAAAGAAAAAGCAATAAAGAAGTTGACTAATAAGTGCACAAGTGCAATGCTCTTCATTGAAGTCTGCTCTACACACACAGAAAGAAAGAACAAATCATGAAGATTGTTAATATGCTTCTACACTGGAGTCAACACTTAGGGTTGATTGGGTATAAAGTTCCACTGATATTGGTTTGTACAATAAACCATAGAACACTGAATCTAATTATAGAATTTGAGGAACTCCCATAATCAGGCAATCTGTTTTCTTTGGAAGCTTATTAACAGGTGCTTGTGAGGATTCAGGGGCTACCTTCCTCTTACCAAAGTGGCAGAGAGAGAAGCCAGTTTGTGGATCTATCTGCTCAGCAAAACAGAAGCGAATGAGGCAAGGGACCAGGCCACCAATAATCCCTCTTTCTCCAACCTCATTCCTTTCTTCACAGGCCTCCCTCTTCCTAACTAAAACTGTCCCATTTCATTTCATGTTCACCCTACTATCTGTCTTGTTGAAATATTACACCAGCACTGACTGGCTCTTACAGACTGCAGGAAGACTAGTTTGATCTTGAACATAAGAACATAAGAACAGCCCCACTGGATCAGGCCATAGGCCCATCTAGTCCAGCTTCCTGTATCTCACAGCGGCCCACCAAATGCCCAGGAAGCACACCAGATAACAAGAGACCTCATCCTGGTGCCCTCCCTTGCATCTGACATAGCCCATTTCTAAAATCAGGAGGTTGCACATACACATCATGGCCTGTAACCCGTAATGGATTTTTCCTCCAGAAACTTGTCCAATCCCCTTTTAAAGGCTTCCAGGCCAGATGCTGTCACCACATCCTGTGGCAAGGAGTTCCACTGACCAACCACATGCTGAGTAAAGAAATATTTTCTTTTGTCTTTCCTAACTCTCCCAACACTCAATTTTAGTGGATGTCTCCTGGTTCTGGTGTTATGTGAGAGTGCAAAGAGCATCTGTCTATCCACTTTATCCTTCCCCTGCATAATTTTGTATGTCTCAATCATGTCCCCCCTTCGGGCGTCTCTTTTCTAGGCTGAAGAGGCCCAAATGCCATAGCCTTTCCTCATTAGGAAGGTGACCCAGCCCAGCAATCATCTTAGTTGCCCTCTTTTGCACCTTTTCCATTTCCACTGTATCCTTTTTGAGATGCAGCGACCAGAACTGGACACAATACTCCAGGTTTGGCCTTACCATTGATTTGAACAACAGCATTATAATATTAGCTGTTTCATTCTCAATACCTTTTCTAATGATCCCAAGCATAGAATTGCTCTTCTTTACTGCCGCCGCACATTGGGTCAACGCTTTCATCGACTTGTCCACCACCACCCCAAGATCTCTCTCCTGATCAGTCACAGACAGCTCAGAACCCATCAGCCTATATGTGAAGTTTTGATTTTTTGCCCCAATGTGCATGACTTTACACTTACTTACATTGAAACGCACCTGCCATTTTGCTGCCCATTCTGCCAGTTTGGAGAGATCCTTCTGGAGCTCCTCACAATCACTTCTGGTCTTCACCACTCGGAAAAGTTTGGTGTCGTCTGCAGACTTAGCCACCTCACTGCTCAACCCTGTCTCCAGGTCATTTATGAAGAGGTTGAAGAGAGACAGTCCCAGGACAGATCCTTGGGGCACACCGCTTTTCACCTCTTTCTATTGTGAAAATTGCCCATTGACACCCACTCTCTGTTTCCTGGTCTTCAACCAGTTCTCAATCCATGAGAGGACCTGTCCTCTAATTCCCTGACTGTGGAGTTTTTTCAGTAGCCTTTGGTGAGGGACCATGTCGAACGCCTTCTGAAAGTCCAGATATATAATGTCTATGGGTTCTCCCACATCCACATGCCTGTTGACCTTTTCAAAGAATTCTAAAAGGTTTGTGAGGCAAGACTTACCCTTATAGAAGCCATGCTGATTCTCCCTCAGCAAGGCCTGTTCGTCTATGTGTTTCTATTTTTGATGAGGCATTCTACCATCTTACCCGGTATAGATGTTAGGCTGACCGGCCTATAGTTTCCCGGGTCCCCCCTCTTTCCCTTTTTAAAGATTGGTATGACATTTGCTATCCTCCAATCCTCTGGCACTGTGGCATATTCTAGTTAAGAGATCAGCAACTTCATTCTTTAATTCCTTAATAACTCTTGGGTGGATGCCATCAGGGCCCTGTGACTTATTGATCTTTAATTTATCAATGAGGTCTGAAACATCTTCTTTTTTAACCTCTATCTGACTGAACTCCTCGGTTAGGAGGGGCCGTTCGGGCAGTGGTATCTGCCCGAGGTCTTCTGCCATGAAGACAGATGCAAAGAACTCATTCAATTTCTCTGCCATCTCTAAGTCTCCTTTTCTCTCCCCTTTCCCTCCCTCACCATCCAGAGGGCCAACCACTTCTCTGGCTGGTCTCCTGCTTCTAAAATATTTGAAAAAGCTTTTATTATTCCCCTTAACGCTGCTGGCCATGTGTTCCTCATAGTCTCTCTTCGCCTCCCGAATCACCTTCTTACATTTCTTTTGCCACATTTTATATTCCTTTTTATTCTCCTCATTAGGGCAAGACTTCCACGGCAGGAAGCTTCCTTTCTTTTACGGCCTCTCTAACTTGGCTGGTTAGCCATGCGGGCAACCTCCTGGACTTAGTCAAGCCCTTCTTCCTTTGCAGTATAAACTTCCACTGGGCCTCTATTACTGTTGATTTGAGCAATCTCCATGCACTCTGGAGAGATTGGACTCCTTTTACCTTCTCTTTCAACCTCTTTCTAACCAGCCTCCTCATTTGAGGGAAGTCCGCTCAAGGGTTTTTGTGAGAGATCTGCCCGGTATTATTATTATTATTATTATTATTATTATTATTATTATTATTATTATTATTAGTAACAACAGTATTTATATATCGCTTTTCAACTGGGTATTCTTCCCCCAACGTACATGTCAAAATGAATCGCAGCATGATCACTGTTTCTGAATGGCTCAGTAACATTGACATCTCTAACCAGGTTCTGAGTACCGCACAATATTAAATCCAGAGTCACCTGTCCTCTGGTGGGCTCCATGACTAGCTGCTCTCATTTAGCATGTCAAGGAATCCAGTCTCCTTTTCGTGACCAGAACACAAATTTACCCAGTCAGTATGAGGATAATTGAAGTCCCCCATGATTACAACCCTGTCCCTCCTTGTCACCTCCCTGATTTGTTTCCTCATTTCAAGGTCCCCTTCCGGTTTCTGTTCTGGAGGGCGATAGTATGCCCCCAGTATTACATCACTCCTCAGGCCTGGTAATTTAACCCATAGAGATTCTATGGAATCGTACCCACCTTCAATCTCTACTTTGCTGGATTCTATCCCTTCCTTAACGTAAACGGCCACCCCACCTCCAACACGCCCCTCCCTGTCTCTCCTGTAGAGTTTATAGATCAGGATTGCGGTATCCCACTGATTTTCTGCATTCCACCAGATTTCCGTTATGCCCACTATGTCAATGTTTTCCCTTGTCACCAGACATTCCAGTTCTCCCATCTTTGCTCAGAGACTTCAGGCATTTGCAAAAAAGCATTTTATGGCTTTGCAGAAACCATTGCATCTTTTGGTACCAAGTCTGTGTCAAGGCAATATGCTAAAACCAATTTGTTGATTTAGGACCAAATCCTATCCAATTCTCCAGCACCAGTGCAGCAATGTGGTATGTGCTGCGTTTTGAGATGAGGGGGTAATCGTGGAGGCCTCCTCCAGGTAAGGGAATGTTTGTTCCCTTTTCTCAAGGCTGCACTGCTGCTGCACTGGCATCGGAAAGTTGGATAGGATTGAGCTCTTAGTTGTTACTTATGCCATCCATTTGAGAGAAAAGATGTTATCAAACAAATGAAGAAAAGACTGAAAAAGACTGCATACACTCCAAAGTATAAAATATATTTGCTAAGTATACGATATATTTACTAATATATGTGATTATATAGTATAACTCTGAAAATCATAGACTTTGGGTTAGTGTTAGCGAAGAAGCTGTGTATGAATTATATAGTTTTTCACAGCATGTAGCAGTCAGGTGGATCTGCAATTCTGTCAGGTGGACAGCAGCTTTGTGGTTTCTCCAGAAGAAATCCGTCTTTCAGAAAGCAACTTCAGTCCCTAAACCAGGTCTTTCAACCAGGATAAAGCAAGGTTTTTGATGGGGCTATAAATACTTTTTAGAACTGGAAACTGGAAAGCATTGCAGAAATAGAAAACACATTGAGGAAAGAGCCAAAGAAGTGGAAGAAACAATGAAGTAAAATAAATCCCTGAAAGGTGGAAGATACAATTGGCCTCCAGGCTGAAGAGGAGAACCACAAGTCAAAAGTAAGAGAGAGATAAGCCCACATGGATGAAAGATGGCCTGGCATGATTTTTGAATGAATGTGTCATGGACTGTAAAGGAAATAGAAACCAAAGGGAGTGGGCAGAATGTGATCAGTGCAAGGCAAAGGGGAAAGGATTATGCGGGTTTTGCTTAATAATGACTGCCAGACAGATATATGGTAGTCTTGCTTGGATGTTCTCTGACTATGGACAAACAGAACACCTAGGATCTTGCAAATGAGTCTCATCCCGGCCACAGTGGTCTGTAGCTCTTCCTTCTCTAATCTACCGGAGACAGTGTTAGTCTGAAGAGGCAAATGGTATCCCCAGGAAGAGATCTTCCCCATAATTTTAAACACTAGAACCTCAGAATTCAAAATTGTGGGTATAAACTTTTCTCAGAGACAGCATTTGCATTTTCAGATATTGTTCCTGAGAAGAATGGGGGACAGAGCAATGGAGCATGGGGGGAGAACGACAACAACAACTGACTGATGCACTTTTAGGTGCTCTCTAACCATGGACTTTTTCCATGGTTATAGAATGCCTGAAAAGTACTTATATGCATGCTGAACAGTTTAGAATTCATTGCAATGGAATTCTTATCCTGAAAAATCAAGTATATTTTTACCAAAGATACTCTAGGGACACACATAGGCAAGTATACACATGTCCCCCCAACAAGTGTGCTATTGGATCTTTGGCTGGTTATGGTGTGTGCACTCTACAGATAAGATTTTGCCAGTGAGAGAATAGGGATCCTGTGTGAGGCTAGCATTTAAATGAGGAAAACAGGAAATGAAGATTTCAGAGTAGCTCAAAGGAGGTAACCCTATAAGAATTGGGAACAATTCAGAGAAGGCACCTTGGGTTGGGCTGCTGTTATTCAGAAGAAACAGAGCACAGTGATAGTGAAGCTCCATGGAGCAACCTAATGAACATTTTGCTTAGCCCAGGCACTATCTTTCCCGAAGTTTGGTTCTCTTGTTCAGTGCCACAGAGATTTTTTTTTTTTATAAAAAAGCTAAGACTCACTCTGGACAAACCTAGACTAAATGTCCTAGTTCTTTTGCACCAGACAAGGTAACTGAACTACAGTGGAAAATTTGGGATTGCCTTCAGAACCACAGTCTCTCCCAGTAAAAGATAGGTGAAATATATGGAGTTCTTCCATTGGTATTCCTCTCTTTGGATATTGCACCCATTGTGATTCAGCAAGATTGTAGAATCCATGGGCGCAAAAGTTTTAGCACAGGCAGGAAGTGTTGGTCAGGAGGGTAAACCAATTTTCAGTTCTCAGGAGCAGCGCTGTCCCTTTTAAAGGAAGTGGGGAGATTACCTGAGAAGCGGCCTGGATCTGAGAGTGGACCAAAGGGAAAAATAAGGTGGACCATGGTGGAGACTTCACCTGCATTCAAATTCAACAGGTGAAGTGGATCTAACTGTGTGCAGTTGAGGATATCCAGACTCTGGTTGAATTTATGGTGGTCAACACTACAGGGTCATTGATGGGAGGGTAGCCACTGCCTGAAAGAAACTCCTCAACTTATCACGTGTATGGATAAGTTGCTCTTAGCTAGCATTGCCACTGAGCCAGGAGTGTCCTATCATTCCAGCTCAGAGGAGCCAACAAGGTGAATGGAACCAAAGTGTGAGGCTTCAGGTTTCTCAAATCACTCTACAGATGCTCTCAATTTTAACTTTTGGCCACTGCAGGGAATATACATCTGCAGAATAATGACTCTTAAAGCCAACTCTGGGGTGACACATTCAGTGCAAAAGTTTAAATTTGGGACAAAACTGACACATAGTAACACAGGTACCACACCCACTTTTACAAAGAAACCTCTACAAGGTCAAGATGTTTAGATGTTCTGTTTTTCAGTAGTACTGCATTACTGGAATTACCAGGTTGAAGATGATATTTTAGACAGAAAATGCAAACACAGAAAAACAGCACTGAAAGTTTATTTCTTTCTTCAGAAAGTCTAAATATTTAGGAGTCTTAAAATCATTATAGGAGTCCAAGTATGATAGCTGGGTTGGTAAGGCAACACTGTAATTTAAGTGAGAACTAAAAGGGACTATGGCCTGCAGGTCCACAGAATATGCTATTCAAAATATAGGGAATTCCTTTCAGGAATATAGGGATGTCTTAATTTGAGGTCTTGCCCAAGACCATCAGAAATATCCAGTTGTTCTGAAATGGCTCCAGTTAATGTGCACACACATGCAAGGAAAAATGAACGCTTTGGTTCACTCTAGGATCCATATCTCTTTCTTGTGTACACACACACAAGGAAGTGATGTGTCTGTTAGAGAAGCTCTGGGATCTTCATCTGGACTTGTTCCTGTTGGTTTGGTCTATATGTGCCTCTTTGACAACATTTTCATGTGCCTGGATATTCACATTTAAGTTTTTGAAGAGTAAGGTTGAAAGTAATCCTGACTTATTTTTATTGCAACTGAGAATGGCAGCAATAGAACTTTCATGCAACACTATCACCCTATTGAAATTTAATGGAAATTATGTAATTTCTCTGGAAAAAAATAATGTAGAACTAAGAGACCCTGTATCTGAGGTATGAAGGGAAGATGGTAATAGGAAATGAAGAGACACACATTTTCTCCTCAAAAGTCAACTCCGTTGTTCTTTGCCAGACAGTATGCAGCACTGAATTTGCATTCAGTCTCCTCTTTGATGAACCAGCTGAGAAGTCAGCAGGATTCTACCATTAGCCAAGATCAAGGAATCTGTGATGAAAGGAAGCTAGCCAGATACAACCCTGTTCCATCTTCAAGGAAAATTCCATCGTGTTGTTATTTGGCTTGTCCTGTTCCAAGTTAACATTTTGCAACAATATGCATGCTGAAATATCAAAGAACATCTCTGTAAATGATATGTTGTTTCACATTTGGTTTATGATATGATAAATACTGTGACAAATTTCCCATTGTCTGTATATTCATGTTTGCCTTAAATTCCACCAACTCAGTTTTCCTTCCATTCAGTCAGTTATCTATAAATGAATATTGAAATAAGATAGAGGGAACTATAGTACTGGTGAAGGGAACAGCTACTGAACTGCACCCTGGTCAAGCAAAAGGGATCCACATTGGGTTAAAGATCCAGATACATTGGCAGTGCAATTCTATACATGTCTATAAGTCCCACTGGGCTTAATGGAATTTACTCCCTAGTAAGTGTGTACAGCAGTGGTTCCCAAAGTGTGGGTTGTGATCCACCAATGGGAATCAAAACTGGGCTATTCCCCCTTAAGTGGAGTGGCCCAGGAATGGGTCCCCGACAGCACCACAGCGATCATGGCACTGGGGAGATCCAAGGACATTCCCTTGTAACTGGGGGTGTCCTGAAACCTCCTGGGGGGGGGGTCCTGGAGGCTTGCAGCTGCCACCATGACCATTGTGCTCTTGGAGCTCACGTGTGGTTTCCGATTGCACAAACAAGAAGTGAGCTTTGAGAGCAGAATGGAGCTCATTGCAGCTGTGCAGAGGGTTGTAGAGGTGGCTGCAAGCCTCCAGGACCCCCCAGGAGCCTGCAGGCCCCCCGCAGGTACGTGGGAATATCCCTGGGTCCCTGCAGCACCATGATAGCTGCGGTGCTGTTGGGGCCACCCCCCTGCTCCCACCCCACCCTGCCCATGGAACAACTCACAGTGGTCCCAATGTCCGACTAGGACTTTGGGAACAGCTGGTGTATAGGATTGCAGCCTAGTAAACTAAGTGCGCAATCCTAACCACAAGTTAGGCTGGCGCAGCCTTGGGGGCAGGTGGGCAAGAAGAGGGGCTGGGATCCAGCTGTTAACCCAGATTTCAACCCCCATTCCCAAGCAGCGCGAAGCAGCTTGAAGCCGCTCTGCTCTCCTCGGACTTGTGACACCTCCAGAGGTGGCGCAAGTCTGAGGAGATCCATAGGGGCTGCAGTGGCTTACCTGGGACAAAGGGGAAGACTTACCCTTAACCTCTGGCTAAGCCACTTTGGCACCCTATCTCACGCTGGATACAGCACAAGCCTGTTGGGTTGCCTGTTCCAGCACAAGATAGGATTGGGCTGCACAGAGGCTACATTTGGTATGGACACAATAAACTATACAAGAAATTCCTCCCAGGGCCAACTCCATCCCCCCCCCATCCTGAGAAATGAAACCAAAGACCTTATACTGAACCTAGCCCGATGCTATAATGTTTTATGATACAAAAGTCATTCTTCTGTAGTGTACACTGAATGAACTTGTAAGCTTTGAATCATTCAAAGCTTTAATTTCCCTGAATATAGTATTTCTTCATCATGTAATTAAGGGTTTTGATTTTCTGTTTAAAACCTATATTTTTTCTTGGACTAGGCTGTAAAAATAATGTTTGAGTCTTCCAGGTTTGATAGAGGTCTTAAGAACTTCCCAAGAAATTAAGTTTACACTCACTCCTGATCTGTACATCTCCTAGCTGTCAGGTGTGCCTCAAATCCATTTCTTACTCAGAGGAAAAGAAAAACAGCTGACAGAGGCACAAGGATTAAGGGCAATGCTGGCAAATGTCTTCAACATGTTCAGAAAAGATGACTACAGAAGACATGGAAAGATTGTTCAATAACAACACCATAGCAATGGAGGGGGATCTGCATGAAAGCTTCAATACAGTCAAGTGTTTTTAATACATAGCACTAATTCCTTTTGGGAAGGATTCTGCATGGTGACACAGGGAATACACTGTAAATCTTAGGCTGATTCTGAATAGCAGTCTGGTGAGAAGGGGAAAAAAAATCCCATGCTCTAACACCATTTTCAAAACCTGACATGGGGCAAAAAGCAGTGGTGTAGCTAGAGGGGTGCAAACTGCTTTCAGGGCACCCAACCATGCCAAGTAAGCAGCCCCTCAGCCTCACCAGCAGAGCCACTTGGGGCACTGAAAACAACAAAGAGCCACACTGTTTTCACCACCCTGACTGGCTCCAGTGGCGAGGGGGAGGGGTAGCTTACACAGCATGGACAGGCTCCGTGGAAGACTTAAGAGTTTTGCACCCCTCTACTACACCACTGGCAAAGAGCCATATTCTGGGTGCTGCATGTTAGGATTCTCAAATGAACTAGCAAAATGCTGAGACCAAAAGCAGCTGTCTCTACCAGATAGTGGGCCCTATCTAGACCAGTCTTCAGAGTCTGCAGAAAGTTGACAGAAATGCTTGACACAGCCTTATGTTGCATCAGAGTCATGCATCTGTATTAGTGCCCAGTTCTAGGCATGTGTACTCAGAACTCAGTCCCATTACTTGCTCCTTTTACTGTAATTCAATCCACTAGTGTGGGCTGAATTGCAGTCTTTTAATTATTCGGGAAAGCTTTGATCTGTTAAATCTTGATTCTCCATAGCCTGTTGTTATGACAATACAGCAATTCTGAATTATTGTACAGACATTAACAACGTTTTTAAAAAACTCACCAAAATACTTGTTACCCAGAAACCAGAACTTAGAATTATGATTAGAATACTCCATACATAACATGTATGAAGTAATCATACATAAGAAATGTGTCCTTGAGGGCGCAATCCTAACCAACTTTCCAGCACTGGCATAGCTGCGCCAATGTGGCGTGCACTGCATCCTGCAGTGGGAGGCAGTCAAGGGGGGATTCCTCAAGGTAAGGGCATGTTTGTTACCTTACCTTGTGCCTGCGTTGCAGCTAGGTCAGTGCTGGAATATCAGTTAGGCTTGCACCCTAAGTCTTTCTCTCTAAAGCAGCAGTTCTCAAACTCTTTGGGAGAGTTTGGGCCACTGAAAGTAATTGTGAGGTAGGAGAAGGGGGCGGCTTTGGCACTCCCGTGATCGCAATGGGTGGGGAGTACTATTTTTTTAACTGTAAACACTTACGGGGGGGGGAGTCAATACTGTTTTCC
Organism: Tiliqua scincoides; assembly: GCF_035046505.1. Lineage (NCBI taxonomy): Eukaryota > Metazoa > Chordata > Lepidosauria > Squamata > Scincidae > Tiliqua > Tiliqua scincoides. The sequence goes on from NC_089822.1 coordinate 75,702,444, forward strand.
AGAGGGTGCAGTGAGCCCGTAGACCTCTCTGTAAGTGGCACTTCAGAGGTGCGGAGAGGCTCACAGAGGGGTCCATGGTCTCCTGGCACCTTCTGGATAGCAGTAGCAACTCTCGATAAACATTTACACTTTAAAAATAGAACTCTTCCCCCTGGCACCAGCTTGATCACAGGACAGCTGGCACTGTTGTCACTGTTATCCTTTAAGCAGCACTGACATAGCTTCCCTGGCTGGGCTGTCACAACATCCCAGTTTGGGAACCCTCTGCTCTAAAGGCTTGCACTGCAGCCAGTATACATGGTAATTGCCCTGGGCTAAGCATACCAGTACCATTACAGAGAGAGAGAGAGAGAGAGAGAGCAATCTGATTATGACATTCCCAGTCACTTCAGTGCCACCAGTAGTTTTGCACTTGCAACTTCCATTGCACAAGTGCAGTATCCAAAAATAGTTCAGTGGTAACACAGTGACATTGGTGCAACATTGCGCCATTACAAATTGCTTCCGGGAGCCTGCAATTTTCAGCCAATTGGATGCCAGGGTGGGCAGGAGGGCCTTTTTGCTGCCAAACACAGTACAGATCTCCGCTTGGTGGAAACTCGGATGATGTGCCTGTCACTCCCATCCTGCAGCATGGCACCCAAGGCGGTCCACCACAGTTGCTCCCCTTAGTGACACCACTGCCAGCGTAGAAAGCTATATGTACAGAGCTGTTATATGAGATCTTTCCACTTTGACAAGTAGTACTTGCCCATGATAAAATAAAACAGGCATTCTGTAGTACTGACTTGTGATGGAAGTTTCATAGAGCTACTAGGCTATTTGCATTGATTTACTTTATCAGACCACCCCACTTGCTTGCGAAGGTGCAGTGATAATCCCCCACTTATGGCAGCTGATGAAGTCTGCTTATTTCAACATCTTCACTTAGTCAGAACATCCCAAAAGGCATACAGCAACAGAGTTTACCGCATTACGAAAAATGATGGAGCAGGGATCAGTGCTGAGCTACAATTATCACAGAACACACAAAATCCTGCATAACATGATACCCCCATTTATCCAAATGCTCCAACACTAAAGTGCTGACCAGCAGTGCAGAAAACGCTCTCTCGATAGTACTGATGAACTGCAATAAGGAATGATCTATCCCCAGTGATTCCCTGCCAGCCAGTGATCAGAGATAAAAGAATGCCCTGATAGTCAAGGCTGCATTCCTTAATCAACATGGTTCAATAACCATACTTCACAAACAGTGTGTTACTGCTACAGTTAAAGATAGGACAAAAGTCTAAGAAGGAATTGGGAAGCAGTGTAGTAGATCCGTTGCCCATCGATGGAAAGACCTCCTTCTAGGAACACTGATAGGCTGGTGGTGGGGGTGAGCAGTTGGAGAAATGGGGCAGGGAGGGGAAGCAACAGGGGAGTGTCTGAGCAGGGAAAGGGGTGATTGGGAGGTGGAAGGGGGAGAGAGGGGGTACTGGCATGCACTAGGATCCTATACCTACTCTGCTCCCTAACCTCTTCCTTCTCCCTTTCACTTTTTGCTTCTGTGCTGGCAAAATGGCTTGTGCAGTTCCAAGAAGACCCATTCGGAGAGCAGAGGCTTGCCTCAGGGTAAGGCAGTGGTTCCCAAACTGTAAGCCATGACTCCTTGGGGAGCCACAGAAACCAGCCAGGGGAGTCATGGGATCATCATGAAAAACCTCCTGCCCTACACAATGTATAGGATTGTAGCCCTAATGGGGAGCTGTGGGCAATGGCCCAGTAGGTCAAGGAAGCCAAAAGTTGAAAAAGTTTGGGAACCACTAGAGTAAGGGAAAAAAAGTTTCCTTACCATGAGGGGATTTCAGTGACTACCTCCCCACCACAGGACGCAGCATGTTCTCTGCTAGCATGGCTGCATCAATGGAGGGGAGGGTTGCTGGGTTGTATGGGTTGTATGGGTTGTATGGGTTGCTGGTGTATATTAGATTCAGTATATACAGTGCAATCTTATGCATGTCTACTTAGAAGTAAGTTTCACTGCACTCAATGGGGTTTGCATAGGATTGAAGCCTTAGACTGCAATCTTATACACACTTACTAGAGAGTTAACAGCCCAATCCTAACCTGCCTTGGAGCAGGCAGGCCAGCCAATGGATCTAGTTGGATATGTGCCACCTAAAGAAATGGTGCAGATCTGATCATCCCAGAGCTGCCCCAGGCTGCCTGGGAAAGGCGATAGGATTCAGCATAAGTGCCGGATCCTGGCCCCACCCCCACTCAACCCCCACCCGCCCACGGGCCCGCCCGCTGCCCATCCTCTGCCTACCCTGAAATGCCTCCCTCCTGCCCTCCTCACATGCTCCCAGACCCCACACTGGTCAAGCTCAGCCGGTATGGGCTCACCTGCTGGACCAGCTGAGAGAGTCCTGTATTGGATTTGGGAGGTCAGCGCACATCTGTGCGCTGGCATTTCTCCTCTGCTGGTGGTGCAAAAGTGCTTTATGGCACTTTCACAACACCAATGGGCAGTGCAAGGGACTTGCGCTGGCCCATTACCATTTTAGGATTGTATTCTAAGTTACATTAAAGTCCATGGGGCTTACTTCTAAGTAAACATGCATAGGATTGCATGGTATAATAAACTTAGACCATGAGACAAACTAAGTTATAGCAAAGCAATCACAATATAATTAATAGAAGAGGACTATGTACAAATCAGAGGCAATGTATTACCATAATAATTACAAAAGCACTAATCTCATTAAACCAACCTGTAACATGATTATCGGCTCACATTAATTAGTGATGCTGGCTTCTCATAGAAAAAAAAGTAAGGGGAATTTTATTTTTTTAAGAAATACTAATTATGGGCAACACAACAATGGGGATATGGATATTACATAGTTTCCTTTCAGGATTTTAAAAGAATTCTTTTTTGGTTAAGAGGAGGATTAGAAAAATCAGCTTTTGCTAATATAGAGAGTGGAGGCATAATCAGTTAAATGTGCTTTCTCACTGTGATTTGTTGTTCATTTACTTTCATTGTCAACAACGTTTCAAAGGCATTTTTAATCTGGCTCACAAACGGCTGGTTCTTGAACTGATTATGATGAAGTCATAACAAGTAATAGAGGTACAGAGAAAAATTCATTAATTTAAATGCCCCTTAATAGAGGATACACCATCACATTTTGTCCCAGGTATAAGACGGCATGGTAGGAAGAGACAATAGGCATACATGTCAGAATACTATAAAACGCTAAATCTTAGATCCTCAGCAACTTTGGATCCACCTCTACAAAAAGAAATGCTTCCATGCCAAAATATGATGAGGTTGGGCAAATTTTTGTACTAATGTTTATGGCACATAATAGCATTGCGGCATTGTTCCTAATACTTTCCATTGATTCGTCAATGCTTAAATATTGCACCAATATCTGTGAGATGACAAGCTGCACCTGCTGAAACTCTCTCTTCTGCACAATTGTTAAAGGTCCAGGAGCCCTAAAGTGGAAAGGTTGGCCACCCCTGCCTTAGAATGAAGTCAAGAGTTTGGTTAGCAATTCCACAACAAATTGTAACACATAATAATCTCTGTCTAAACAAAATTATGTATGTGTCAAGTCATACTACCAATGTTGGGAACTTGAGTCAGGTGACTTGGACTTAAGTCACAAAAACGCATGTTTTTTGGTGACTCTCGTGAGTCACATATGTGGAAGACTCGAGTCAGGGCCCCTCAACTTGGCACTCATCCCCATGCATGCTGACTCAAGTCTGCCTGTGTCTGGGGGTGCTTGCTTACTGTTTTTGCTCTGTGGAAAACCTTGTGGGGCCAGCATTCCAATGGCATTCTGAAGCAGCAGGGAATGAAGGGAAGCAGGAGAGGGTTAAAGAATCGGGGAAGTGAGCTCTATTTCCTCATCTCTGATAGAAGGAACAGATAATCATTGGACAAAGGATTGGCATTCTCATATTTGCATATTGGCATTCTCATATTTCATTGGCTGAGGGAGAGCAGGAGGAGGAGCCAAAGGGGTTTCTTGCCAGAAGCCCAGGGAGATGTGAGAAAACTCCTTTGCCCAATTCTGCTTTCCAACCTTGTGGTGGCTTCTTGACTCTATTGTTACTTGGGGTAAGGAGCCTCATTTAGTGACCAGCTTCAGTGGGACTACTTCTGAGCAGGGCTGCCAAGAATCAGGTCATCCTGGTAAGCCTCCCAGCTGCTCCTCGTGACTTTCCTCCCTCTTGCTGCTTCTGTCCCAGTTCTTGCAGTTTCTCCCACCCCTCCTACCCTGTTTACAGACAGGTGGGGACATCAGGGGAGAGCTCCAACATACACACACACACTTCCCAGCAGCAGTCCCATTTTCCCCACAGCTGAATTTTTAAAGTGGGGGGGGCAGTTTGACTCATTAAAGGGTGACTTGGAGACTTGGAAAGTGCCCCTGTTATGACGCTTTTTTGAGTCAACTAATGGGGGGCAGTGACTCTGCAACTCAACTTGAGTCAAGCCCCACTGGGTTTTTCCAACACTGCATATTACCTGCAGTAACAGTCAAATTGAAGATATTGGCAGTCACCTATTATTTTCTATTATAGTTGTCTATCTGGTTTCTTTTTGCATCTCAAGACACCATTAGAGGCCTGGTCTACCTAAGCAGCAGAATGTCCCAATCCAGAGCCCCCTGGCGCCAGCAGTACACCTGTACCACCAACTCTGGGTGTTGCAAACGTGCCGTAAGGCATGTCTGCAACACTCTGTGCTGGTTTGGTGCTGGCTCAGTGCAAGCCCATGGTGAGCCAGTGCCAGGCAGAGAACATAAGACCGCCACCCAGAGCTCTGGGCAATGGAGAGGTAAGTCTGGGTGGAGAGAGGCATTCTGGGGAAGGGGAGTGCAGGGGAGGTGTGGTAGGGAAGGGAGCAGGGTGGGACGGGGGAAGATGGTGGCAGGCACTGCCGTCATATACTGACCCCCCTCCCAGCCTGGGAGACCCAACACAGGTCTCCTCAAACCTGCACCCACTCAATAGCGAATGCAGATCTGAGGAGACCCATCAGGGACACTTGGAGTTTACACAGGGTAAGGAGAGTGTAAGCTCCCTTACTTCGAGTAGCCCTGGCAATGTGTTCCAGCCCCTTGGGATGCAGCAGTAGTATTTTGGCACTGCTGCAGCCCTGGGCACTATGGAAGCTCAGGGTCGGGCTGTAAGTTGGGAATGAGAAGGTGAAATTAACTGTAGCATTCATTGGCAACACCAGCTTTGGGTGGGCTTCAGAGTAGCAGACTTGCAGGGTCCCCCACTTTTATATTCCTCCTATTCTTTAGAAAGGATTTGTGCATGCCACTTAGCCTAGCCCTCTCATAGTGTCTGAGGCAGTGGACGGATAAAGTCTCCCATGCCTCCACCAGGAGCAACAATAGTATTAGTGAAGGAGAACTCTGGTCTGGTTACTGCCTGATTCCTAGTTAGCTTTTTTCATTTGGGCATCCAGTGGGGTGGCTTACTGGGTAGTAGCGAGGACCAGCTGCTTCAAAATATTTTTCTTTCCAATATCACCTATTGCTATTATCAGCTATTAACATTCACTGTAAAAATTCAGCACTGATGGGGTATTTGGGGTCCTATATTCTGGGTGATCCACGTAAATGTTTCAATTGAAAGAGAAAAGTTAATAAGCCAATCAGCCACACTAGACACTTAGGGTGCAATCCTAGCCCCTTATGTCAGTGCTGGAAAGCACTGACATAAGGGCAATGGAGCTCTGAGGTAAGGGAACAAACATTCCCTTACTTTGAGGAGGCCTCCTTGAGTGACATCCTACTGCAGGATGCAGCACATGTCCCATTGGCACCTCTATGCCAGTGCTGGGAAGCACTGACATAAGGGGTTAGGATTGCGTCCTTAATCAGACACACTAGAAGCTGTTCCAGAACCACCATTCAGAGCGCGATACCATAGTCTTTCGAGACTGAAGGTTGCCAACAGCAATAAGCCAAAGCTACCCAGTACAGTAGGGCAGAAAAGCATCTGGGCAAATACTGCCCTCATTCTTATTGAACTTCCTAGATCTTGATTTGTATAAAGAGCCTCTGATGCTTGACCACTGTTCACCTTGCAAACTAAAATGAAGCAAATGTTCCCCGATCATGGAGTCTGTTTATCTACCTAGTGGCTTTCATTTGCTTTTCATTGTCAAAATGAATTGTTTGGCACTAAGAGTTGCAAGTGGAAAATTGTTTCCTGCTTTGAAGGAAAAAAAAATGCATCATGTATCTTCTTCACTTTAGCATTTGCTTTCTATAAATGCTTTGGCATTTCTCACGAAGTGGGAGACCATTATTCAGACACAGTGTTAGATTCTATTTTGCATTATCTTTTAAATAGCAGCAATGGAAATCAAGGGCTTGATGACTGAATTTTTTAAAAAAGGTTTGGTATGAGAGATACAGAAACAAATGCAGATGGTATTGACTTCCTTGATCATCATTTGATGTGAAAACTAAAAGCTAAATCTTACATTGTAGCAAGGGGCTAAAAGGACACGAAGAGTAGTGACTATTCTAACCTTATCAAGTTCATCTGATGTATAGTGTCCTGAAGCTTTACAATTTTACTATCCCCTTCAGGAAAAGAACGTCCTTTGTTATGGGAGCTCAGTGGTATTCACCTTGTAGGGCAGGAAATCCCCTTTGGGACAGGTGGAACCTTAAGACTCCATGTCTACTGTGTGTTGTTGATCTATTTATACTTTCATTCAGAGTAAGCTCTTTAAAAAAATAATGGCTTGTGAATTGTATGGGGAAAAGATGATTGATTTGCACTTTGCGTCAGGAATCTTAGCTGATTGTTGAGCGAGACAGGTGGCAACTGCACATGCTCCAATTTTGGAATTAATTAAAAATGCTCCTAGTTAAATTGGAGCTTAGGGGAAGTGGAATGCAGGGTAAGGGCTAAAAAGGGGCAGAACCCTACAAAAAATAGTCAGCTACAATAGGGCAACCCTGCATTTCACACTTAATGAAATTAAGCCGGTACTTAATTTCATTTATTGCTGTTTTCAAAATGAATTGTATTACATTTAGTGCTGAGCATATTCTGAATAAACACATGTTTTGCTTTGAAGTTTAGTGGTTTTACAGTCTTCAGGATAATGGTTAAGAGATGCCATTTATACTTGCTAAGCTGTTGCCTCAAGGACTTTCGTAATGCTTCTTTTAAAGAAGTGAGTCTAACAAATCTCTGTTCAGTTCTTGTTTGGATTAAAATCCAAGTAGAAAAGAATTCTTGCTTACCTTTGCAGTCAGTCCCCAAAAACACTATTTCCCCCTAAACTCACTATCCCAGGACAGCAGCAGCAGCAGTGATGCTCTAGCAGGAGGCAGAAGGAAAGAGATCTTTCTTTGCCCCCTGGTGTTTCTTGGAAATGTTGTCCGTAATGTCAGTAATCCTTAGAAGCATTCCGTATCCTAAGGACCAATAGCACTTTTTATCTTGGCATGTTAGCAATGTGGCTGAGATGGGAAAAGGGGAAGATTTCCCTGTTTCTCTTTTCTGTTCCTGAGGCTGAAACCTAGACACATCACCACAATTGCTTCCAGGTTGGAGGGGATATGAGTGGAGGGGGCAGCAGGATGACTGGCGTGCCCCAGGATGGCATGCCTGTCAGCTACGCCCCATCTAGTCCTGCTCTATACCTACCCATTGTGGCCACCCCTGGCTAAAATCCCACCTTAAGGAAAGGCTGAGTTAGGTGAAAAGTCCTCACTCCAACTGCCAATCAGGACTGAAGCAAAAAAAATTCTACTTTTTTTTGTAGACCAGCTAATGACCAAGAGTGACCAGCTAATCCTACAGGTGGGTGTGCTGGAGTCATGCACTCCACCAGCCTCAAATGCTGTGGGTGGAGGCCATGTATTTCACACATTCTTGCGACCCCACCCCACCAACAAGCACCAACAGGCTGCATGCTCTGTCACCAGCCTTGTATTGTGTGGCAATTGGACAACAGATGTCCTTGCCAACAGCTGCTGCTGGTGGTGGAAGGGTCAGCATACTCAGATGAAGAGATATTTAAAAGGCAGAATAGATTATTGGGTGAGATGAATATAGATGAGATGAATTTAGAATATAGAAAATAGTTGAATTTTTCCTCCCAGAGAAGATTACAAGATTACATTTATGCAATATTTGCAGGATCACCATCTTTTTCATGGGAATGTGAAAATGGGGTTTATGCACTCTATCTTACGTCATGCTCTACTATGCATGCATGTTTTTATCACATGTATTACATTCTATCTGTATAAGTGAAGGAACAGTTTAGCAAGCATGCAGAAACCTCCAAATAGGCCCTCTTGACTTGTAGGCTGTTGTCCAGCACCACTATGACAACATATATTGCCCAACAATCCAGTAACATGTACTGAAATCCTACTGAAATCAATGGGGCAGAAGTACTCCTGTGTGTGGAACTGTGGCCATTGTAACTATATTATAGGAGAAATTAACTAGTCACTATTAGCCTTACAGGCTGGACAAAAGTCAATATGAAAAGTGTGAAGATGTGTTGGCAGCAGACCTGCACTATTCATCCTTAAAGGACCAGATTCTGCAGAAGAGCTTAATGTCAATGTAGTGCACACATGTAGATAGCTGATTATGGACAAAAGCTGATAACCACTTGACAGAGATGTCTGAATTTCTGTATACAGTAATTGCTCTTTCATTACCATGAGGTCTTTTCCACGGTAGCAATAGAACTCAGTATTTTGGGATCTGCTGATAAGCTTCCCTTCCTAGTGGCTCACATCATCGTATATACGTGAGCAAAAATAACCTTCTGAAGAAAGAGAGACTATCATGTCAATCATCCCCAAGGGTTCCTTTTATGTTTCCATTTATTGCAGTGGGAGAAAATGTATGTGCAGCAGTGATTCAGGTGTAAGACAAAAACACGGCACCTTCACAGCATGTCATACTGTGAATAAAAGCTATTTCACTCTGTTTCCCTATCATAAAATACTACTTAAGCTCTAGGTATATTTCCTTTGGGATAATGATAGTTTTTACTGAGGGTCGTTTTCTGTTCTAAAGTCAGTAACAGTAAAATAATAGCCAGTCAATGTAACCTCCACCTCACACTTTACCAATAATGCCACATAGCAATGCTGATTATCGTACCACAGCTTCACAAAAGAATTGATTGGCCTCCCTATATTATACAAACATGAATTTGTTAGTAATGGAGTCACTACAGTGACTTTGGAGAAGGAGTACAAAAGAAAATGCCAAAGAAGCATACTGTAAAGAGTTGGCCATTTTTTGATTAATCTAGTACCTTTGAATTTGGAGTACCAGTCATTAATGTCATTAAGTGTCTTGTTTCTTAATTGCACTCTAATGTAAGGAACTCAAGGGGGGGGGAAAGCAGTGTTAGTCCAGACAAGCCCACAATCAGATATGATTGTATCAAACTATTCTCTAGCACCTCTATTAACCTACATGCTATGTGGGCTGGACCTACACTATGTGTATCAGGAGAGGAGAAAAAAAATATTCATCCTTGCTTCTCAGGCATCTGTTATGAATTTGAAATTTTATGAGTAGTGGTTTAAATAAACCATGTCATAAACAGCAATTATCTAAAATGCTGAGTACTCCCTGTCATTTTCAAAGTCAACAGATTTTGACCTCACAGGGACGACCTTCCCCACATGTCGGTGAACTTAATCAGTGTTATGCCTCTTGCTGCCATGCAAAAGGCACTGTCCTTTTAGAAAGCAGGCTGCGTTTGAATGAAAGGTCTGCAGGATTAGAATCTCATTTAAACTGCTTTCATCTAAATGTTGCTTTGGGTGATTCCTGCTAATGGGGCTGTCCATGAATTCTGGACAGGACGACAAGGAAAGGACACTTCTAGGGCTACAAAAAATGTATTTAATGGAACACATGTCTACACATCCAATTTAAGTAAGTGTTCCTTGACAAGATGATTGCAAGATTTCTGGCTGCATCTTTCTTTGCATCTTTACATAACCTATACAGGAGTATCAGCTGAAAGCAGACAGAGACATCAAAATCACTTCTTTTCCCTACAGAGCTTTGTATTCCAGGTATTTTCAAGAACATGGTATGTTCTCGATGGGATTATGACTGAACCTATAATGACACTCTAAGCCTTCAGTCCTTGACATGTGATTGTCCATTGTTTTGTAATCTTAGGAAGTATTTTGTAATTTATACGTATTATATATAACAAAAATAGCATCCACCCAAGCTTTGTTTTGTGAATTTTGTGATTATTTAAATTTTCTGCATGTTCCAAATCGTTTTCAAAGTCATCTTTGCTGATGCAAAACAGGAAGCTTTTGTGGCTGTATTGCCCAAGAAATGCATGTTTGTGTCCACTGAAAACTGATACTGTGGTCCACAACTGAAATAGGTTGATAATAGTGCACAATTTCATCATTACGTAGTGCCTGTATGTCTCACAATTCACTGTTCTCACCCACTTAATTTTATTTATATGTCAGTGACACAATTACATCATTCGTCAGTATGCAATGCCACACATCATTTCCCATGTGCTACTTCACAGAGTGCATACTATTATTTTTTAGAGAAGACATTGCTAGTGATGGAGATATTGGAAGTAGCAGCTTCTTTTGCAAAACCTGCGGCAGTGACTGTGGTTGGTTCCTCCCCATTGTAACTTCCATAGTCAGGACCTTTCACTTGTTGTGAGATGTGTTTCATGTCTAAAAAATGAAACTGAGGTGGAAGAACTTGACAAAGCAGAGGATCTTCCTGGAGTATCTTTCTTCTTTGGCTAGTCTGGAAAATACTACAACACTTAAAGCTTGTAGGGGGTATGATAGTGTTTTCCCCATGAAACATATAATTCTTGGCAGCCACCAGTCTCATAGCCTGATCCTACTGCCGGGTAGCATAAGACAGGTTGCGGCAGCCAGGAGGGAAAACGTGCTGGTGGGGAAGCCACTGCCAGTGGGAACTGGGCCTTCATTCCAGTCAGTGACTGGCCTGCACCCAGGAGTGGTAAGATTCCACCAAATGGGGGAGAGGAGTAGGAAGGTAGGGAGGGGGCAGAATGGTGGGGAGGGTGGGGCAGCCGGCTGGGGGTGGTTTAGGCCCAGAAGGGAGGGAGGGATGGCATCCTTGGCTACCACTGCATCCTATCCCCCCTACTGGGTCTCGGAGCCCAGCACAGGTTTCTGTGCCAGCTAAATAACTGGTGCAGCTCTGAGTAGACCCATAGGGGCTGTTGGAGCTCTACATGGGGAAGGGAACCAAAGTTCGTTTATCCCAAGGAGACCTCCAGTTGCTTTCCTGGCCCCACAGGTTAAAGCAGGGGCCATTTTGGCACCACTCTACTGTGGTGCAGTGGCCGGGATAGGATTTGGCTCTGTCCACAAGATCCTAACTTCAATAACATGTTAATGAATCAAAGAACCTTCATTCCGAGAAGCTCTCAAGGAGTATCTTGGAAAGTAGGAGCTTGACATTTTTTTCTGTGGTATTTTGATGTATTTAATTGTTCAAGAAATTAAATGAAAGTCAGTGTCACAAAAGGAGGTGAAATATTTATATATCTCTAAAATAAAGATGCTTTCTCCGGGAAAATTCCTGCCATGCTAATGGACCTTTGTAGGAATTCCTTTATAAAAAGGAGTGATGATTATTTGTAAAAAAATGCAAAAGTTTGAAAAGGCAGCCAGTAAAATTAATGGTTCAAATAATATTCAAGAGAAGAGTTGGCACTTGTACCAATTTATTCAGCTCTTCCCCCTCACTTACTCACCCTGATGCGCTATTCAAACTGCAACAGTGGGGGTACCTCACTGTAGGGGGAATAAACGCAGAAGATGATTGTATTTCGAGGAGTCAGGTTGATGTGAGACAGACTGTTCTCTCCGTGCTGCATTGTTTGAAATATTATGCTTTAAAAGGTTGGGTGAGCTTTTACAGGCTTTCTCCACAACTTTAACTTATTCAAGAGTAGCTGTTCATCAAGGATGGCACAGCAAGTGAATTCCCAGATATTTGATGTTGACTGCTGTCCACTCGCCTCAGTTTATCAGGGGACACACGAGTCGTAAGAACACAAGTTTATTAGAGGGGACACAAGAGTCGTAAGAACAGATACGCTACCTATCATGAGCAGGTGCTATTAACTAAGAGACCATCCCAATCTGCGGAAGGGTCAGGTATACAAGCTCCAACAGTGCTGGAGAAGTGGATGAACCTTGATGCAGACCTCAGCCACGGAGGTGCTGTGTGCTGCCGTTTCCTGGGGTCTCTCTGTTGTTGTTCTCCTGGGGTTCCCAGTGAGAGAAAGGGGAAGGAAGCCCTTCCTGCTCAGCCTCGGTGTCATATGTGCTATGCTGCATTAATCTCGCCTATTAATTCTTCAGAGATGCCTTATCTGGCTTCACAAGAAGAGTCCCACTGGATCAGGCCAAAGGGCCATCTAGACCAGCTTCCTGTATCTCACAGTGGCCCACCAGATGCCTCAGGGAGCACACAAGAGAACAAGAGCCCTGCTTCCTGGCTTCATTAAATAAGCATCGTGATCTCTCTCCACTGGTATGCTTCTCTACTGGCATGCTAGAATCCAATATAAAAAGAACCGCTTGCAATTTGGCAAGACACTTGGCGTCACAAATGGGATTTGAACGTGCAGGAATCCCAACTGGATTTCAAGTCCAGTCCATTAAAAGCTGGTTGCAATTTGGCAAGACACTTGCCTAGTCTACCTAGAGTAGATAGGCAAAGAGGAGGCGGTAGACGAAACACCACCATGGATGACAAGGAATAAGGTGGACAAGCATTATTGCCACTGCTGCTACAGTGGTGGCCACTCTCTCTTCCACCACCTTTAGAGAAGAAGCTGAAGATATGCCATGGCTGCTAGAGGAAACCTGGTGGAATAGAGAGAACCCATGAGATACAGTGAGGCAACTAAAGGAGAAAGTGTTGTAATAATGGGTGATTCCAATCACCCATACACAGAACGGGTAAATTGGATCAATATAAGTACTGGCTGTCTTAAGACCAAAGCTTTTTAATTTCTTCATAAACAATCTGGATTTAGTGCAGTGGCGAATTTTGCAGATGATATCAAACTATTCAGGGTCGTTACAAACCAAAGCAGACTATGAAGAGCTCCAAAAGAATCTCTCCAAACTGGATGAATCTACAACTAAATGGCAATTGTACTTCAATGTTAGTAAGTGTAAAGTGATGCATATTGGGGCAAAAAATTCCCACTCGTACTGATAGAGTCTGAGCTATCAGTGACAAACCAGGAAAGACTTCTTGGAGTCATGGTGGATAGCTCAATGAAAATGTTGACCCAATGTGCGGTAGTAATGCCAAAGGCAAATAACCCCTGACAAGAAACATGAGGAAAGGGATCAATAATATTAGATCACCCCTATATAAATGTGAAGCGTGGCCACATTTATATAATGCCAAGTTGCATACCTTCAGAAGAAATTTTGCACAGCTGGAAAGAGTGCAAAAGAGGACAACAAAAATGAGCAAACGACTGGACCACCTTCCTTGCAAGGTAAGGCTACAGCATTTGGCGCATTTTAGCTTGGAGAAAGGGTGATTAAGGGAGGACATGATGGGCAGCCCGATCCTGCGCTACCGTAACGCCAGCTCTGTGACCTCAGTGCTGACTCTGGGTGTTGCAAATGTGTTGTAAGGCACGTTTGCACAGCCCAAGGAGTAAGCGGCGCTGGCAGGAATGCCTATGCCACCCTGCCCACATTGCTGTGGAAGCCCCAGCTGCTGGCTAACACAAGTAAATGCGGATCAGTGCGTGGGGGCATGGGGATGTGTTCCTGGGTGGAGGGAGGGCAGAGAGAGCGCAGAACAGAGAGGGACAGGCCCAGGAGAGGGATGGGACCAGGAGAGGCCTGTGAATTCCAATCACAGGATTGTGAATACCAATCACAGGAGAGAAATGGTAGAAATGGTAGAAGAGAAGCATGCTTTTCTCTCCTGCTTGTGGGCTTCCCACAGATGCAGCTGGTGGGCCACTGTGGGAAACAGAATGCTGGCTTTTGGCCTGATCCAGCAAGGCTCCTCTTCTGTTCTTCTGGAATAATTTAATAGTGCAGATTGGCCCCAAGAGACATCCAGCAACTACCACAATTTCAGAGGAAGTCTAACAAATCTAAGGAATGATTCAAATTAATGACATTCTTTCACAGAGGGTAGGGATTTTTTCCTTATGAATACACAAAATTCTGGTTCATTCTGCCATTAATCTTAATTACAAACTTATCTAGTATCTGCCTTTTTTATGGTCCACATTGCATTAGAAGAGCAAACATTCTTTGAGCCAAAATACTTTTAAAACCAAATTATAGAATAATAGTCTAAAATTATAGACTCTAAATTTATCACAATATTGTGGAATCTTTTGTATTTATCTTGGTGAACACAATAATTGCAACTACATTAGGAGACATGCCTGAGCTTGTTACTGCTAAGACATGCCTCCATGCTATGGCCCTCAGGAAAGATAACCTTAAATACATTTCAATCACAACTGATGTTTAATATCTGTACCTAGACTTAGCTGAAAAGAGAAGCAAGTCTAACTTAAGCTAGCCAGGTCAACAAAAAGAAGCAGGTATGTGAGCAAGAGGGGCCACCCTTAAAATGGTAGGGAATGGGATGTGGGATCAAGGTGCCACCTCCTGAAAGAGCTGCCTTGCTTTTGGGAACTACCAGATTTCATGGGAAGGGGTGGCAGCCTTGCTATCATGGCTTACTCTATATAATTCTGTAGTATGGTCTCTGAGAATTCTCTTAAACCCCTAAGTTCCCACTCACTGAATTACAATTCCTAAATTCAGACTAGATGTTAACCCAATTTAACATCTTTTATTTAACAACCCAATTCAACTCTATAGCACAGCTGAATTGCAAGATACTGTAGTTTGAAAATAATATTTTCCAAGTTTCTCTGCTGGAATATCAGGCAACATATTCCTTAAGTTCAGTTTATACCTTCACTGCTAGTAGATTATAATAAGCACACATCTTCCTAATCTTCTACTTTGGTAGAAATGTTATTTCAGCATGCATTTTGCATTACACTACCTTTATGCACAACACAGCCTTAATAATAATAATAATAATAATAATAATAATAATAATAATAATTATTATTATTATTATTATTATTATTATTATATTAAAAAGAACACAGGGAGTTCTTCTGGCATACATTGGTTGCTCTGGAACAAAGCCCCGCACTTGAACTTTCACAGCACATTGGGTTCTATCACTGCCACCCTTATTGAAGGTTCAGGAGTCAGCCTGGACAGATGGCTCTTCTCCTGGGTATTAACCCTCAACCAGTACCCCACCTAGCTGATCTCTGATGCCACCCCTAATCCCAGGTCTTGGGGTCCAAATGTCTTCTAATATTTGCTAGATTTGCTATACAGTGCATCTACGGTATACATGCACTCAGTTGCTTTCCATGGTTGTCAAGAATACTTGCTTTCCATAAAAATGGCAGATGGTTTCAAACAAAACAATTAACCCTTGCACGCACATGTCAGACTAATACTCACATTTTTATGTTAACAGATTCAGATTTAATAGACTGCATTTATGATGCAACAAAGACTAGAGGCTGAATTTTTGCAGAATGGCAAATTCTAGTGCCGCACGCATACACACAAAGAGGAAAGACAGAATGTAATACAATAACTGAGAGGAAAAAGTCATGTTTAGTTTTTTCAACCTTTCCTATTGCTCCTTTAGGAGGATAAAACTCTTTCTCATTCGATTTCTTATCATATGATCATGCTCAGTCATTTTATTTATGTATTTAAAAGATTTTTATACTGTTTTTTTAGCGCTCAAAGTGTTTTACAACATAAAATCTAATAAAAATGTAATAAATTACAATAATAATACATTGAAATAAAAATCTCTTTCAGTGGCACAGATCTGAGTAGCCCTGTTGGGGCTGCTACTGTGTTTCCCGGGGTAAAATGTACCAATTCCCAATTCCCTTGCCCTGCGTTGAGCTGCAGCCAGTCCCAACTCCGTGCTGAATACGTCAGGTTAGGATTGGGCTGCCCAGCATGGGTGAACATGGCCAGGGCTATCTGAGACCCAAAAAAAGGGCAGGATTTGGCCACCAGCTGAAGTTGGGCAACAGAACACTGCACAACAATTGCTTGGCTGGAGATCCCGAAATTGCCAGATCCAGCAAAACTTCATAAACTTTTTAGTGAATTGATGATGTCTCTTTCAGACACTGAATTATCTCAAAATATAGCACTATTGTAATAGCCTTTGTTAATACTATATAAAATCAATGGGTTTGTAGAACATTGATATTTTCAATGGAGGTTGTCATTCCACATTATATTGATTGCTTCAAGGATTTCTTCTCCTTTTCAGTTAATGCTGAATAAACACATCAGAGTCATTTCTAAACAAAAGGTCCCATCTCTCCCCCCCCCCCCAGTTTAATTCTTTGGTTCTGGATATAGTTCTAATTCTTTGGTTCCTGAATGCTAACTAGAGAATTTCTGGGACACTTTAAAAACAAAAGTATGTTGCAAAATAAACTACTCATTTATGCGTTGCTTCATCATCTATGAATACATGCCATCTTTCTCAATTTCCCGAATCTTAAGAAGAGAGCTATTCTATTTTGCACAGTTCCAGTAACCACTAATTTGATGTTGTGGCATTTGATATTGTTCAGATGTATGATATCACACTTCATAATATCAGAAAAGACAAGATGGTTTACAAGTATATGGTAACATATGAACAGCCCAATTCTAACCTGCACTGAAACAGGCAGGCCATCTGGCCTGCACTGTGCCCAGCATGAGGTTAGAAGTGACTGCAGTGCAACTCAGAGTAAGGGGATAATTTCCCCCTTACCCAGGGCTTCTCAAAGTAGGGCATTGTGATGCCCCAGCCTGAGGGCCCTGGACTCTGCCCCCGTAAAGGGCTGGGGCAGGCAGCAACGTGATCCCCAGGATCGCATCACTAACAGGGGCTCAGGGACTGGCATTTACTTACTGGTCCCTGCAGCAGCCTCCTGGGGGTGCAGGGAGCCCTGCGCGACCCTCTGCAGGGCTCCCCAGCCTTCATAAAGTGAAAGTGGATTGATCACGCTCCACTTTCGGTTTTGTGGAAGCAAGGTGCGATCGCTTCGCTCTCACTTTTTAAGCTTAGGGGAGCCTCACAGATGGTTGCGCAGGGCTCCCTGCATCCCCGGGAGGTTGCTGCAGAGACTGGTAAGTAAATGCCAGTCCCTGCAATCCCAGTAGTGATGCGATCCTGGGGATCGTGTCACTGCCTCCCCTTCCCGTTCCTACAAAGACTTATTACGGCTCTCCCAGAGAGTTTGAGAACCACTGCTCTTAGTCTATGTTGCCACCATCCACCCCATGGGGCTACTTAGATCTGCACCAGTGAAATTGTTCAGGCTGGCTGGGAGAGGAGTTAGGATTGGGACTAGGTTACCCAGACCGGTTCCACTCCTCTTCCAGGGCTGGTCCACCCATCGATCCGCTGGTCTGAATGTGTCATTGGCAGCCATTTTACAACAGCAGAACATTAATCTGCTGACATAAATGGCTCTGTATGCTGGCAGAAGCCCAGTTCTCTGCATGGATACTCAGAAATAAATTTCACTGGGTTCAGTGGGATCAACACCTCGGTATGAATGTTTAGGATTCAGTCTAATTTCCTAACATTTCATCTTCCTGCAAAAGGTAGAAAGGAATTGCTCTAAATGATTAACACTGGGCTGAAGCAAAGTTTTACTGTATATATCTAGTTCTGGAGTACCGTTACATGCCTTGGACTTAACGCCTGATAAATAGCAGGTGCAGATCTGAGGAGTCTTATGGTGGCAGTGGAGGCTTTCCCTGGGAGAAGTGAATAAAAGTTCACTAACCTCAAGGAGATCTTTCCAACTGTTCCCCTTACTGTGGCCGCAGCTCTGTTGGCATGGCTGCATCGGGGGGGGGGAGCCATTTCGTTAGGGTCTGGCTGTGAAACTTTCAAGGTCATATCCTAGTTCTAGGAAAAATGTATGGGATCTAAAGTGTTAAGATAACTTGGCTAAATTTGCAAAGCATCCCAAAAATTGAGTTCAAAAGTCACACAGAAAGCTCCGACTGGGGGAGAAAATATGTTTAAAATTCAAATATGTAAAAGAGGTTTCATAGACCTGAGGAGTATTACTGACCATGAGAACCATTTGTTGTGGGATTAAGAAAATTGAAATATCTATTTTTAAAATAAACAGAATACTTTATGACCTTCTATGCTCTTTTTCTGCAACAAATGGACATAATAGGTTCTGTTATAAGCAGCTATACACGTAAAAAGTAATTAAAATATTAAACAGCATTTTGAGGGTCACCTTTACCCGTACCACTGCATGTTCATGATTTTTTTTTTTTTGGTTTGTCATTCAAATGACAGTAGAATTGACTCCTAATACTGTAAGAATGTAAACATCTAGTTTTTACTACTTCTAGATGGGAAGGTCCTAAAACATCACGTGGCTATTCAAAATAATTGAGGAATATGGAGTATGGTATTGGAGAAGTTTGACACAATCTTCTTTTCAGTAATGAGAGCCTCTAAGACCTCATTACTTGAAAATGAGGGTTAAATGGGGGTTAAATTAAATATACTTTACTTTTACAGTTCTACCATGAAATGTCATGGGCTCCATCAGAAAATTATACATACAAGAGTACACACAGAAAGCTGAAAGATCAAAAGCACACTCCAAAACTCTAATAAAAGCTGCTGTATTGTCAAGTAAAAGGAAAGTAGGGAATAGTAGAATATATTTTTGATTGTCATACTTCAAGTGTCATTACTATTAATAAGAATATATATACATATTGCTTTTCAACAAAAACATGCATAAAGCAGGTTATATAGTAATAATATACCTTGAGCCATTTGGAGAACAATTTATTAAATAAATAAATTGTTCTCCAAACAACTCAAGGTCTAACATGATTCAAAAGAAAACACCAGCAAACAGCCCCCAAGAGAAACATTATTCTGGAGTTAGTGGGGACAACAAAAGAAAAGTAAGGAATAGCAGCTTTTGAATGGTCGTATTTCAACTGCTGTTATAGCACTGTCTAAAAGACCGAGACAGTAGATTTGAACGATTCAGCACTCTGTCAGGGGTCTGAACCTGTAGAAGATTCAGTCTGTGCACCGCCACACAAGAAATGACAGCAAGGCAGATGGGCAGCAAAGCCTCTTTGTGACATTTGACTAGAATGATACTCCCATAACCTATGAAGCAGGGGTTGGCAACCTTTTCAGACAAAGGGCCTGGTCATTCAGCGATGACGTCATCACGTCATTGCCAAACTTCCCGTTCCTGAGCTCCATGAAACAGGTAGTGCAGCTCTCAGTTTGGGAAGCATTCCTGCCCAATTTGCCATGCATCAGACTCTGCGAGAACTAGTGTCTATTGTTCCCAATCCTTAATGAATTTCTTACAATCAAATATATATCATACTTTTCTTCTAATCAAGGGACTTGATGCAATTCTCCCCAGAGCTCTGTTTTATAAGAATAAAGCAGGACATAGCTCTGCAACTGCATCATAACAACTGACCATTAAAAAAATGATACTAAGTGTACAATGCATGCAGGCAATCCAAGGCCTATTAAAGGGAGTGGAAAATTCTCACTCACTTCAATGAGTTTTAAATCCTTTCTAAGCAATGTACTTTCCCTATTTATTACTGTTGAATACTGATGCAAGTAGACTGTAATGCATCCTGTGTCCAAGAAGTCTTAAGAAAGAGCATAACTGGACATGTGAACACCCATTTTAGTGCAGACATTTTTCATTCTTGATATTTTCACTTAAGCATTATTGGTTGACATATTTAATCATGTCTTTTCACCTAAGCATCTTCAATTGATATGTCTGATTCTAAATGGGCCAAAAGTCACAAGTTCCTTGACTCTCTCCTTTCTATATTATTTAGCGTATTGCAGTGGCATCACCACAGAGGCTATAGGAAGCCTCAGAGTACAGAGTTCCAACTCCCTGGCTAATGTCAGGCACTCTCAGCCCCCTATCGACTATGCTGGTGGGGGATGGACGGACATCCTAGTACTGCATCTAGGATGAACAAATTGTAAGTCCATCAAATATTGTCAGTTAAAATATTTAAAATATAAAATATAAAATATTGTCAGTTCTGAAACATGGCTATGAAAAATCTGATCAGATTAGGACGTTCTAGCTTCCATTAGATGTCTTTGGAAATACAAGTTGAGTCTCATTATATTCCCAGAACAGAATGTGGCAAAAATCACATTAAAGCAAATCCATTTAAAAAACAATGTCCCTTTGACAGGCAATTTAAAAACAATTTATTCACCTTTGTGATGTAAGATAGAGTCATTAGAGTCATTAGGCAGACAATCCATCAATCAGTCTCTCTCCAGGCACGTAGAAAGTCTTCACTCTGCGCCTGCAACCTCTCTCTGGGAGAGAATGCAAAGTGATTATCTTTGGGAGAAGGGAGGGGTCACTTGCCTTGGAATGAAGCTGAAACTGCCTGGAGAGAGAATGATTGATGGATTGTCAGTCAACTGCCCTCTCTCGCCTTAATTAGGCTATTATTAAATGACTTTTTCCTTTGATTTAAAGGGCCCTTCTCATCATGTTGAGATAAAACCGCAGGTAAAAAATCTGTGGATAATTAGGTTATATCTGTAGTCATTATTTGATAGACCAGTGGTTCTCAAACCTTTTAGTACCAGGACCTACTTTTTAGAATGACAATCTGTTGAGTCCCACCCAAAGTGATGTCATTAACCTGGAAGTGATGTCATGGTCAGAAGTAACATCAACAATTTAGGCTTCAAACCTAACCCGCAATCAGACAACGGTTCTATTATACTGCATGCTCAGGCTGTTGTTTTGCATAGCTTAGAATTCAAACAATCCAGCTCAGAAATCAAAGCAGTAGGCAGACTTGGATCCTTCTCCAACCACACAGCCCTCCCCCCCTTTCCAGTACCCCATCTTCCCTCCTATTTAGGGTAAAGCACCATGCCTCTCTCTCACCGGGAGCCCACCTGTCCAGCAGCTTTGTACTCTGAATTTTCAGCTCTGTATTTTCAATGGTGACTGAGCTAGGTGCTACACATCCCACCTGAAACTGGCTCAAGACCCACCTAGTGAGTCCAGGCCCAAAGTTGGAGAAATGCTGTGATAGACCACTGAGCATTTATAATCCTGAAAAAAAACGAAAGACATATCAAAGTCAATGTAAAGTTGTTCAACTTGTTTTGAGCACCTTACAATATGGTTAGAAGAAACCAACTTTCTCAGATAAGGCCCAAATTCTAACCAACTTTCCAGCACTGACACAGCTGTGTCAATGGGGCATATGCTGCATCCTGCAATTTTGGGTGGCAGTCATGGAGACCTCCTCAAGGTAAGGGAAATGTATTCCCTTACCTCACAGTTGAATTGCCCTTAACTTGGTGGTGGAAAGTTGGTTAGGATGGCGCCCTAAGGGCGCCATCCTAACTGGCAGTTATGCTGTTATAGTTGCCCTTGGAGGGTCGCAAATGTGCTGTAAAGCACATTTGCACCTCCGTGGGAGGAAGCTGCATCGGCGCATCCAGATGCGCCGACGCACAGAGGCCAGTGGAGACCTCCACAGCAGCTTCCTCCCCACCGCTTGTGCCAGCGTACCCGCACCGACACAAGCGGCGAAGGTAGGCGTGGGGAGGAGGCAGGAGGGGGTGTTTCTGGGTGGGGCAGGGCAGGCGATGGGCAGACCCGGAGGCGGGTGCGTGGGGAGCCGGGGGCAGGGCTGGGACCCAGCGGTTATGCTGGATCCCAATCCCTGTCCCCGGAGAGAACAGAGCAGCTTCCAGCCGCTCCGCTCTCCTTGGACTTGCGCCACCTCCAGAGGTGGTGCAGGTCCAAGGAGACCGATTGGGGTGCGCAGCCATTACCCAGGGGTAAGAGGAAGAGCTTCCCCTTGCCCCTGGCTGAGCCGCTGCACCCAACGAACCTGCGTTGGATGCAGCACAAGCCTCCTGGTTTGCCTGCTCCAGCGCAATTTTGGATTGCGCCCTAAGTGAGATAAGATACACCCTAGAGTTACTTTACAGGACACAGGATTACTTCATAATTATCTGCATGAATTTTGAAAACAACAAAACTGGCCTGAAGCTATGACTAGAACATAAGAATTGTCTGGTAAAGAACACAGACAAAGAGCAGAACAGAGGGCAAAAAAAATCTATCTGCTACAGTTTAAAGTTCAAATTGGTCATGCTCAAGGCCTGTATTTTATCATGCAAAAAAAGAAAGGTTACAATCCTGTGCATATTTATTTTGGAGTAAGTCCCAATGAACACAATGAGGCTTGATTCAGAGTAGAAATGCATAGGATTGTGCTATAATGGTAGCAAAAATAGGCTTGATAGTCCATCAGAACAGAGTTGAGTAATTTTATCAGTGCCAGAGTATTTATTTCATATTAAGTGTAGGTGATACATTGATTCTTAGCTGATCACTGAACTGATTCTTGTTTATCATTTAATCTGTTGAATGCCAAATCGACTAGTGTGTGGCTTCATATACCAAAGGTATTTTTTTATGAGTTTTAGAAAAAGACATACAAATACTGTATTATCTCCTATCTGAAAAGGTACAGCAAGCAATCAAATCATCTCAGGTTTTCAAGATCAATGAGGTGAGCATATGAATAAATGACTTGATAGTAATTGCAGAACTAATTAAAATATTAGCATTGCACGCATGAGCACACAGAAAGACTTCAGTAGCAAAACAAGAAAGTAGCGAATACTTTCCCACATTGCACATGCTAATTAAAAGCAGATGTGCTAATAGGAACCACCATCCCTTCTCCCTGTAATGCTATGCAAAAAGAAAGATGATTTCTGACATAAATGCCAAGCAAAAAAGAATTAGATGGAGAGAGAGAGTGACAGAGAAGCTCAGGATCAGATGCCCCCCAACATCTATCCCCCTCATTAATTAATTTGGAAAACTAAACCAAAATTATTGAGTATTCTTAGCAGGGGATATTTGTTCAGTTATCAATATGTGTCTGGTAATTTTTCATCCAGCCTCATGCTCCAAACTAATTAAACAATTTTCCATGCCATCTGTAGAACCTGGTCATATTGCCCACACTATGGACTACAAATGCTTAAAAGCACTGAACCTTGGACTGTCCAAATGTGCTGTGCTTAAGTTGGATGACACACTGATAATGTAAGAAAGCCGCACTAGTATTCTTCAATGAGTTCAAGATGTTAGACCATATGTTTACGGCCATGGGCTGCGCTTGTTACATGGCTCAACTTTCAGCCTACAACACTGCCATACCACAAGCTAATCCAAACCAGAAGTTTGGGGAGCTGACATACTTGAGGGTGTCAAGAGACAAAAGTGGAAATATTTCCCAGAATGCCAAAATTCTGAACCATTTGAATGAGAAACAATTTGAAACATATGCCGGATGCAAAATAGCTGACTTTGCACACCGTTTGAAGAAGGAGTTCTGAGAGCAGACAGTTAAGAACCCACAATGTATATAATGGCCCAATCCTATCCTGGGTCTACAGCAGTGGATCTTGCAAAAGGTGCACTGACATCAGGAGCTCAGGTGTGGTCGGTGCAAACAGCAGAAGGCTCTGTGCACCCATTTAGTCCACCCAGATCACACTGGAGCAGGGAAAGTGGCTGTGGAATGGGCTGTGGGCAGTTCAGGGGAGTATTCGAGTGGTTTGGGGAAGGAGCCAGGCCAAATAGGGAGTGGGAGAGGAGAGCAGCAGCTGCATGTGTCGGATTCTGTTCTCCTTTTCTAGCCTGGACCTGCCCCTTGACTCTCCTCAGGCTTATTCCAGCAAAAGAGTCAGTGTGAGTCTGAAGAGAACCACTGATGGCCAGGTGACCTAAGGAAAGATAAGTATAAAATATTTTTACTTACTTCTCCCAGGACTTCTGGTCAGCTCCACACCATAACATATGCAGTGCACGCTCTGTCAGCATGGACTGGAGGTGGATAGGATTGGGCTGTAATATATGCATCATTCCAGCACTTTTTAAGAACTATCAGTTGGTATTTGTAAGGTTTTAGTCATTAGCTGAAACGCTGTGCCAAGGACATAGCCCAAGTAACCCTATGTCTCCTGACTCATTGTCCCATGGATCGCGCCTGCTGTGTGACATTAGCCAAGCACAGATTAGGAAATAAAGTGCCCAACCTCATAGCTATTTTAGGCAACCAAAGAGCACAGCAAGAGGCACTTATGGAAACATCCAGAGCAGACTTCCTGCAGTTTCAAACATTCAGCTCAAACTCTGGCATTTTGTGATGTGGTGTGAGGACCTATACGCAAGGAAGAAATCAAAGAATCTGTCCAAGTAGTTCTTTGGATTGAAGGCTATGAACATACTTTAGGGAGAATATGGTAATAACACATCCTTCAACCATTCCTCTCAGCCTTGAGTTTGAGAATGCATAGTAATGAATAGGTTCAGGAGTGCCTACTGTTTTGGCCTTGATGAAACCAGTTGACGTTATATAGGAAGCAAGGGTAAACAACAATATGGCAGCAGGTTTCATCTGTAGATTATGTGGTATCAGACTCTGTAGCCTGGTACATACAGTTGTACAGCTGGGGTCTTTCAACAGAGAAATGAATACACATTGGTCAGGGTACAGTTTGCCAATAAGATACTACTACAGACTGCCATGGACATTAATTAGACCCTGTGAACTTGCCCATGCACACCCCACCCCCAGTAATCACGTAAGACAAAGTCTTGGGTTCAACTGGATCACTACATTGAAAACCAATTGCTGAAAGGAAAACTGAAGTGGGAAAGACCTGAAACGCGTCCCTGCTAAGTGCCAGCAACTAACTTTGAGGAGACAGAAAATGACCATTTATTCCCCAGGACCAGAATTTCCACTCTGACTTCAAGCTACGGCCTGTCACTGGATAGTCCAAGCTTCTCTATGCCATTCCTGAAGGATTGAGGCAGCTAAACTGCACGGACTCTCTCAAGCCAGAAAGCCTTTGAATTACCCTTTGCAATCCAAGCCAGGGGATTAATCAGCCAGCCTTTCCAACCTGGCAAGCCTCTGAGGAGTAGTACTGAGTCACCGTCTGATCTCAGGATGCATTCCCAACTCCTGCCTAAACCTGCCCAAAGTGACCAGAAAGGCAAAACTGTACCACCTCAAACAACTGAAAGTGCGCAGTAGGTGAAAAAACTGCCTGTCAAGGCCAGTCAGGCAAACAGCAGAAAATTCCTACCCTGCTCCCAAGAAAATCAGCTAATCTCAGCCTGCCAAGGCAAGTGTGGGTGGGGGTCTAAATCCAGAGCTGAACTAACATGGACAATCAGCTACAGCTCAATTGTTGGAATGTGCTGAAACAATCAATGATGTGTGTACTGAAAAGGGAAAAGTGATACAATGATGATACATTAATACATTAATCATATATACATGCTAGAACTTCAGTGAAAATTTCGCTCTGGTGATTGTAGCTCTTGAAAATGATCTGTGGAAAGCACTCCAAGAATCCCTTCTGAAATTTGGATTCTGCTTGAAGTTTTCAACAATCTACCTGTATTGTGTCATTGATTTTTTTTTTTAATTATACGCTTTGAGGGATCATTGTTGTACTAGAATTTGCCCTGAAAATTTGGACTTTGGGAAGCAGCTTGTCATAATCATATGATATGTTTAACTTGGATGACAGAAAAAAAATGAGATTAGGGTCAAAAATTAGAAGTACATGAATTTAATCCTCTTGTGAGAATTTCTAATAGTATTTTGACTAGCAATTTCCATTCTTGTCTTCTGAAGCATCTTCCTTCTAGTGCTACTAATTTGCATATAGAATCTGGTTCTTTTCAATAAAAATGATAATTTCTTTCTTCTCTGAGCAGCAGAGTTTTGAAAATACGTGTTGATGTTTTTCCTTTTATAAAGAATCCCAGATCCTAAACTCCATATCACTGCTCACTTGACAATATGCAGAATTACCTCTTCACTGCTGCTGCATACTTGATTATTATTAAATGAGGGTATCATTAGTGAGAGGGAGATTTGTTATATTGTTCTTTTTTGAAAGATTCCGTTCTCTTCTCCGGCATGAATCGGAGGTTAGTTTACGATTGCTGTCTGTTTCAGGCAGGGTATATGCAAGAGGTCAGGTGTCTATCAATGCTTCCTTCTCCATTTAGAGGCCGTTTTTTAATCCAGATACCTGAGGAATCTGAGGGCCTAATCTTGAGAGTATTCCTATCAGTGGCATAATCCTCAGCATCTGGGTTGCTGGTTGGGTCATGTTTGGCCATGACAAAGTCAAGGCTTACAAAATGTTACAACTGTATGAGCACTAAGTGGTGCAATATGCAACTTACTATCTTCTTTTTGCTCTTCTTTGCTAATACTAAAATGTGGAAATAATAGTTTTCATTTTAGTCTGATTGAGCATCGTCCTCACCAGGACACATGGTTCAGTGAGTGTCAATAAATATGAAGATATTTGGTGGTGGAGCAATAATATTGGAAAATTTCTAAGCAACTCAGAGAGCAAAGCCTTCGCAGTACATTTATCAAGTATTCAGGCTTCAGTGAGTCCACCAGGGGAGCCATAAGTGTGCACAAGAAATGCCCTCCCTTTCTTCCTTTCTTCATCCAGCTTCTAACCCACATGTTAATGTCAGCATAAAGCATGATTTTCTACTTCTGTACTTCCATCCCCCAGTCTGAAAGCTCACACAAGCAATTTTTGTTAATGGCTACCTGTCAAATAACTTCATACTGGTGAGGTAGTATATTGGGAAAAGAATAACAAGGTTCAATAAGTTCTTTCCCCAGATCAATAAATACTAGAAGTGCTGAAGAAACAATCAGTTGCTTAGACAAATGAGGAATGCCACTGAAGCAGAGGTTAGTGGCACAAATCAATACACTGAAATGCACATTTGGTGTGCATGCAATCCATATGTCAAGGTCCAGCCCAAAGTGTACAGTTCACAGGTAATGCTTTGCTTAACTGCACAGCAGTTTCTTTACTTTACTTAGAAGATTAGGTTATGTGGCAAGGCTCATAGCTGATCCATCCCTCAAATTATAAATGACAATGGGAGATAAATTTTCAGCCTGAGAGAGAAATGCAGGCTCAGGGTGTGTGCACGCGCTATGGGGGCACAGCTTTGCATCTGTGCAATGACACCCACCTCTACACCACGTTTCCACCTGATATTGGGGAGGCTATGGATGATCTGAGCCATTGCTTGATGTTGGTAATGGATTGTTCCCTTACCCCGGAGGAGACCTCCTGGACTGCCCCCCCCCCCCACAGGATGCAGCAATAGCCATTTTGGCATTGCTGATCAGCAGGGGGAAGGGGGAAACAATTGGATCAGGCTCTAAGGGCCCAATCCAGAGTACTTCATGCTGGCTTGTTACCAAAAAGGCTGTTTTGTTTAGGGGAATTATTTAGATTAGCCTTCTGGAAACTTTTGGGACCATAGGCTGGATACAAGACAGCGTAGAGCAAAGAAATCCCTTGTTTAGCCTAATGAGGAGACTGGGAGGAAGGTAACTTTCAATCAAAGGATTATATTTTTATTGCAAAAACACACAAAGGTAACATAATACACATGGAGAATCGATAAGTATATACTTGTCTGGTGTACCTAACTTGTGGTGGATGCATGTGCTATGTATTTGAGTGCATCCGAAAAAAGAAACAGAAATGGTTAGGGTGTAGGAAGGTATTTTAGGGGTTCCTTAATCTGCTAAACCCAGTTGCTGACTAAAGATGGGGTGGGGGAGAAGGGAGGAATAGGTAGGGAGGAAGGGGGGAAGTTTAGATGCACGATATATTTACCTGTGGGGGGGGGGAGCAGTTGGATGAAGAGAGTCCTGTGTATGGCCCCTCTAGCAGGTGGGCAGTCAGAGAGAGAGAGAGACCTGAGCTCTGCGTTCTCTCTTATAAGAGCTGTCTGACCTGGAAGTCAATCTAAACTGACCGGAAGTATCCCAGAGCTGTGGGCATGCTCAGTAACACACAATGGTACACGTGGAGTATGTGATGAAAAGGTGGAAGGGTCCAAAACTCAGTTATCAGCAAAGCTTGACTCTGGGGGAGGGGGAGTAGCTTACTTCCTGTTGCTACTGGATTTGAGTCTGGAGGTGACTTTAATGGTTGTGATTTAATTAACAATAGGTGGTAGACTTTGCTGCCACAGTCCTCCTTCTTTAAGGTGTTTGCATATTCAGTGATTGACTTAAACAATAAAGACATTTCCAGTGTCTCTAGAGGAAATGAGTCTCCCCAGACTGACAAACAACATGAGAAATGAGTGAGTTTAAGATTTGACTCCTTTTGTGGCCTGAAAGAGAAGTTTTAGGCCTGCATTTTAGTTAAAATCACAACTTGGAAGAGAAAAAGGGGATTTTCACGTAACAGGCTCACTGCCAGTGTGCAGTGTCGCAAACATGCTGTAAGGCAAGACTGTTACCGCTGGCCCAGTGTAGGAGCTGTTTCAGTGTGAGCCCACACTGGGCCAGTGCCAGTCAGAGACCGGTGGTTCACTGCCCAGTGCTCACCTTGAGCGTCGGGTAGTGGAGAAGTAAGTGGGAGTGCAGGCCAAGGGAGGGCGGAGAGAAGGAGCGGGGCAGGAGGGGGAGAGGCTGGCAGAGCTCAGCTCCGCAGGATCCAGAGTTTCGTGCCAGGCCCTGCAAGCAGACACGAGGTGTCTTGCCTCTGCACCAACTAAATAGCCGACACAGAGGTGAGAAGCCCCTTACGGGGCTGCTTCCCTTACCCAGGGAAAGGGACAAATGTCCCCTTCTCCTGAGGAGCTGCTGCCAGCTGTCCAACGTGCTCAGGATGCTGTGGCAGCCATTTTGACACCGTGGCAGCCCCACGCGCCAAGCAGCTCAGGCTTAGGCTGTAAATCTCTTATATTTCCCATTGAAGAAGCTTAGGTAACAGAATTGAAAAGATTTCTACCTGAAACCTTGAACAAGTGCCGCCAGTCCTAGTACTGTCTACTCAAAAAGCTAATGGTCTGACTCAAGTTCATACATTTGTCAGCTGCTGTAGAAAGTAGCCTTTTGAATCAGGAGGTCCCAGTGAACAGTATTTGTATATATTATTGCTGCAATGGGGGTCCAGTACATAGAAGAAAAGGAACCTTCTGATGGCAACCACACCACATTGGGTAATGTACCTGAATTTGTATTCAGCCTAATAAGTAGCTAGACTTGCCTTGCTCTTTTTTAAACATATAGATGTCAAGCAGTGCATTCCTATGCCTGTTTACTCAGAAATAAGTCGCACTTCATTCAGTGGGGCTTCCTCCCTTGTAATGCTGTTTAGGATGGAAGCCTAACATCTTCAAGTATGTCACTCAGGTACCCAAACTGACCTACCCAACTCCCTATGTGGCAATGCAGCAGTGCCAATTGTCATTTGCTGCATCCAGCTGGGTGTTTCTTTTTTTTTTGTTGCTGTTTGTTTGTGTTTGTTTTTTGCCTTCAGATGCCTCCTCATGGGAAGGGAACACTGTTCCTTTCCCCAGGGATAAGCCCCTGCTGGCCTGGTGGATCAACTCAGACTTGCACCAGCAATATCACTGGTGCAAGATTGTGTGGACCTGAAAAGGCAGACCAGGTCCAAGAGACAAGTTAGGATTCATCAAGGGCTGCTACCACCAAACAGACCCCCTTCCTGGGTCTGATCCAGTCTCCTCCCCGTCATTCACCCCACCCCATTCTCCCTGCCTTCCTACCACCCCCTGCACAATCCCACCTGGGGCAGCAGGCATCAAATGTCCACTGCAGGCTGAGCCAACCATTCACCACTTCTGGCAGCAGCCACCTAAGAGCTCCAGTGTGTGCTGCCTTTCACAACAGTTGGAAAGTACATTACACTGCTGGAACGCTTGTTTCAGCAGCATAATGAGACTTCAGGATTAGGCCGTAAATTACAAAGCTGAGGGTGATGCAAAGACAAGTGACAGTACAACACTCATATTGAAGTATAATGCAAAACAATTGAAAAGAAAAACTTGTTGGAGGTCTGTCAGAAGAACAAGATAAGACACCAGCTGCATATTTAACCACCACAGAGAATGCTTGCACAGTGTTTTAATGTGGTTCAGATGGCAGTAGACACAGTTGGATATCATAATATAGCAAGAACTTTGTTGAAGAAAGAAACATATTGATATGAAAACTCATGTATGAGATCATTGTATAGTGAAAAAGACAAAAGAATACCAAAAAAAGTAGGCAGAAGTGAAAGTAACAGAGCTCATTTGAAAATCTAGCCACTGAGGCAGAAGTTACTTCTATTGTTGGCCTCCACAGGACAATCCCAGGTGACTAAAACATAATATCATCAAACAAAGAAATGGGTCATTCTAAAGCTAAAATAGAAGAATGTTTACAGCTGATGTGGAGCAGAAAGAAAGATGAATCACACCACACCAAGCATGTTAAAAAGCATGTGATGTCTTTTCCCTAGAAATGTATATAAGAGCTATTTTAAAGAAAGAAAGAAAGAAAGAAAGAAAGAAAGAAAGAAAGAAAGAAAGAAAGAAAGAAAGGGTCCCTCTTCTGGAACAAGAGAAA
Organism: Tiliqua scincoides; assembly: GCF_035046505.1. Taxonomy (NCBI): domain Eukaryota; kingdom Metazoa; phylum Chordata; class Lepidosauria; order Squamata; family Scincidae; genus Tiliqua; species Tiliqua scincoides. Next base: position 75,733,181 of record NC_089822.1, read on the forward strand.
CATGGGCAGCACAATCCTATATATATCCCACTAGCCTGTGCAATGCAGCTGTATCAACGCAGCGCACAGATAGCCCAGGATAGGCTACTAAAAATCATTTTTACTTTTCTCCCCATCAGCCGCCTGGCCGCCAATGGGTCTCTTTGGACCTACACCAGCTATTTAGTTTGTATAAGTCCAAGAAACCTTAGGGGGTGTCAAGCTGGGAAAAAGAAGATAGGATTTTGCTCTGCTGCCACCATGCGAGACTGCAATCAGTGGTCAACATTAAATTCCACCATTAGATTGATTTATTCTCCAGCTTACTTACTCCTGCTATGAGATTCTAGCTCATTTCACCCCATCCTCTTGGAGTGGTTTGTTGTAGTTTTAAAACAAAGGCATTAAAAATGAATTTAAAAAATCCCAAATAATTATAAAAAGAATAGTAAGGTGCTAACCCATGCATGTTTATTCAGCTGAACTCTTGCTGTGTTCAGTAAGATTTATTCCCAGGTAAATCTGCATAGCATGGTAGCCCTAATGTAACATGAGCTACATATTGCCTCCCAGGTGGTCTTTGGGAAACACGATGGCATAGACATGAGCAGATGGTACTAGGCAAATTCTGTAATTTACCTCCTGTTGAGCCTGATGCTTCCTCCCAGCTAAGCATTTTTTAAAGGGTTCAAAGGAAACACCCAAGTGCTCTTGCTGATGACATCACTGTTCCTGATATAGAAGTCTTGGAGTTCTACTCCCCCCATTCATTCTTAGCTGGGAATAAATCTCTTTAACTCAGTAGGGCTGACTACTGATTAAACATGCCTAGGACTGCGCTCTAAATTTAGCAAAACCAAGCCCAGCATTTTTGGTGGAAACACTGTTTTCATTAATTCAATAGATTGCAAGTTGAAACCATTGTCTGTTAATTAAGTACAACTTAAACAAATCTGGTGACAAAGTCAAAGCCTGATAATATAAGAGAAAATATGCTTATTGTAACAGTATAGCTAAGAGTTTCTTAAAATTGTGTTGCACAGCTTGGCACTTCAGTTCATAGAAGTGCCATATTGATTTTGAAATGAATTGCGTAATATGAAGATTTGCTGAAGGGCAATTTTTTTACCCAACTTTGCAGCTGTCTCTAAGGATCTTTCATTTTATGAAATTAAAATGAAACCTCACAGTAAAACCCTATGGCTCTGCCGAAGGGTAGAAACATTAAATATGTTTACGGTTTTGCAAGGCTAGGTGTCATATATAGAACTGCTGCTTTTTGCTCTAATTAATAGCAAAGCTGCTTTAATACTTTGTGAGAAGCTGTCTTCAAATACATTTCAAGTATCAATATAACTCAATCCATTGTGTTTCCTCTGGCACTGCCAGGAAAAGAAGATAACCAAAAATTGCACAAAAAATGCTACTTTTCCAGCCCAATTCTATCTGATCTTTTACTTACCTCTCCCTCTCCCCTGCACAGTCTCCAACTGGTGCCTTCAAACTGTTTGTCAGTGGTTGGTTTTGCCTGTGTTTTATACTTAGTGGAGAGAAGAAGGTTGTTTCAGTTCCTACTTATTTGCTGTCCTGCCACTGGTGCCCTATACCACAGCAACACTCCTCTCTGTCCTGCAAATTTATGCCTCTCTCTCCAGCCACTGACTTCGAGGAGATGAAAGGAGAAGGAGAAAGACAAAACAAGTGGGACACATAAAATGAGGAAGGACTGTAGGGTCCTATTGAAGTGGGAAGACATATTGATGCAAAGCCATCAAAGGATAGTTAGATTGGTTTTTGATTTCTGGCACAGCAGCATGTCCAACTTAGTGTGCAAAACATTTTGGCTGGGACCCTAAGAGATTCTTAAGGGAACCCAAAGGCTTGCAGTAATTCAGCCAGTCTTGATTTTTTTTTTCCCCTTCTTACACAACACATTGCTGTTAAATTTCACAAACTGCTTTTGCAATGTTCCTCAGTTTCAAAGCTCCTTTCCAGTGTTGCGTTAGTGCTGCAGGGGTTGTTGTTTAAGGGCACAATCCTAACTCACTTTCCAGCACTGACTTAAGGGCAATGCAGCTCTGAGGTAAGGGAACAAACATTCCTTACTTTGAGAAGGCCTCTGTGAGTGCCACCCAACTGCAGGACGAAGCACATGCCCCATTGGCACAGTTATGTCAGTGCTGGAAAGTTGGTTAGGATTTGGGCCTAAGAAATACAAATCCAAAGCACCTCAGGGGGCTAGTTGAAAAGATCATTGGGTGCCAGCTATGGATCAAGTTACTGTTATGTTGGCAACGTAAGTCCTGCTAGCTATGTGTGTACTGTTAGTTGTTGAGATTTATATCAATTTTGATGTTGGCCAAGATTATTCTATTACCATAACACTTTTGGAAAGACACTGGTTTATTTATTTTTGCCTTCCACTGGGTTTTAATACTAAAATGTTAATAGCCTAACAATTCCGAAGTAAGCCTGCCGTATTGTTTTCTAGTCAGTTGCTACTGCGTTCAGCAGGACAAACACTGTAAAGAGCATTTTGTGAACAAGAAAACATGGTATTGTTTTAATAAAATGGTTGCACATATTTATAAAGAAAAAAATGCCAAAGAAGAGCTATGGAGTGGCAACATTAGCTAACGTTCATTTTTCACCCAAGTCCTGTTGGCTTAGTGTAACTACGCAGGGTTTCCAAGAATAAGCCTACAGCAACACAGTGAGTTGTCCTCATATATCTGTATGTGTGATGAAAAAGCCTCAGACCCACTTCATCCAGCTCCCACTGCTCTCTCTGACATCGGCCCTCACATTTCAGCATTTTTTTTCAGACACAACTTTCCCTTGAATTGGTCATTAGCCGCAGAGGCTACAATTGCCCTGCTGTAGGCTCTTCTTTTGTATTTGTATACAGCTGACAAGAGGCAGATGTACAAAACAGAAAATGTAAAATACAGCATAAATTTTAATAGCACCACTGGAAGCACATGCATATGTGCATCGTAAAATTTAATGAGTGAGCTAAATATGTAAACGTTAAGAACATTTCACCACCTGCTTCATGGAAAATATTAAAGACCTGTCCTTTGAACTGTTTACTGAAGGAGCTGCATTTTTTTTTTAAACCAAGGCTTTTCAAAGATGAAAACATGCATCAATTGGCTGATGGAAGGCAAAGTCTGGGTGAAAAAGTTATTTGCACAAGAGTACTGAGACTGAGAGCACAATCCCAGGCATGTCTACTTAGAAGTCCCACTATGTTCAATGGGGCTTACTCCCAGGAAACTGTGTTTAGGATTGCAGCCTAGCAGTGCAATCCTAGACATGTCTATTCAGAAGTAATGCACATGAGTTTAATAGCACTTATTCCCTGGTGATCAGTACGTATAGGATTTCAGGCTAAATGAAGTTCTGAAGTGGTCTCTTGTTATATAAGGACTGACAAACCAAATGAAGCCCTTTACACTCCTAAATGGAGTCTTGAGGAGCCCTGCTGGCCATTCACAAAGTCATGGGGAACCCCAAGAGCAAACCCTGTCCCTATGCCTACATGCTTCCAAAGCCTGAGTTCATCAACCATAACCTAGCATTCCAGCTTACAGGGCCAGATCTCTTCCTGGATGCACTATTTGCTGCTTTAGCCAAACACTGTACTCATGGCTGGTGGAGCCAGGGCCTAGGAGAGGTGGGTAAAGGGGGTAATTTGTACCCGGGCCCAGGGTCCAAAGGGGGGCCCAGGAGCCAAGGGAGGGGGCCCAGAAATTTCCTGGGATCTGACATTTTCTTATCTACTCATAGCCTGCACAGGATGCTGGGTACACTACCATGAACATGTGGCTGCAGCTACTGGCATGCCATATATGCTGGACTGAGGAATGCATACATGACACACCTTAACACAGATCTGGGAGGAAAGTGGCCTGCTATAGTAGCTCTTTGGCTTGTGGATCTGCTTGCCACAAAGGAGTGTATAGGAGCTCAGGGACACAGCTGTGGGACTACAGCTGTTGCAGAAGCAAGTTTTGGTACGCACAGTACACTTTCCATTCTAGTGTGAGCCTAAATATGATAATGCTAATTTTCTGCATGATTTTCTACACTTAAAAGATTTTAGAGAGACTTAGGAGTATGTTTAGTTTTCTGAATTACTGTATCTAGCTGCTAATGCCACATGGATGGGTAGACCTGAGCTCCCAAGACTTTTCCAGCTGTTTCCATTCCCCCCCCACGCTGTTTTGATCCTCCTTGCCCTCATTCTGCTCACCCATCACCACTCTCCCCCCCTTTACAAAGGAGCCCAAAAGAAACATTGTACCCCCTGATAAAATTCATCTCAGAGGCCCTGGGTAGAGATTCAGGTCAGGGTCAACACAGCGTGGGGCTTGCAAGCATGCTCACTGTCCCTCCCACAATGCGTTTTTCCACACACTGGGCAGAACATCTGAAAGGGACTTAGGGCTACACAGGCAAATACATTTGGAAATAAGCATGCATAGGTATGGGCTACTGATGTCATCAGGGACAAGGCCTATCATTAGACTAGGCAGTTTCTTGGGACTCCAGTCACCTGCCTCAAACAGTGTGAGAGTCTACGCTCTCATGTTCTTTCCAGTCCTCAATGCAAATTGATAAGTGACCTATCAGAACCACCTGATGGTTCCATACAGTCCTGAAGTGCACCCTCTGTTTGCACTGAAAGCCACTGAGGATATCTGGGCTGTTGTGCTGTTCCTGGCACAGTAAGCTCCCTGTACAAAGCAAGTATATGCCCCAGAATTCTTTATAATAACACACTGGGCTCTAGGACACATTCCCTGATCACACGGTCACATTTGCACCCTGCCCTGACTAGTATACAGTGAACTTTGACTCTGCCTTGTTTGAAGTGAGGTAAGTGAAGCAGTTTATAGGGCTGTGCCACTGCACTCAGTATAGCATGTCATCCACTGAATGTACACTGTACAAGGTATTTCAGCAAGGCTAGTGAAATGGTCTCTGCTTACCATGTGAAAGCGCTGTCGTCTTGAAAAGACAAGAAATGTCATGTTCTTTTATGCTTAGCATTCTGTTGTGCTACTGGGGGCTCCTAATTTTATTATAGCCACATTTCCTGACTGGTTCTGTTCATTACAGAGACAAATATCAGTTAGCGACAGGTAACTTTTCATTCTAATGCACCTCTGCTACTGATGTCTGTGCTTCTGAGATATTCCATTTTGCACCAGAAATTAGTTTCGGTGTTACAGCTCCAGACGTGTGATAAAAAAAGATACTGTAATTTAGATAAACTCCGCTAAATGGCTTGACTGAAATAGAGCTAAAATGAAGGTATAAATGGCTGAAGTGATTAAGACTGTCAAGTCCTCTTGGGTACTGTAAGAGAATGAAATAGCTGATGGATTATTATTTATCCCTGAATGTGAGTTTTTGGGATTTAATTAAAGACGTTCTATTATATTTTGAAGCCTATACGAAACTGTAAATCAAAATCCTGCAACACAGAGCACTACAGCTAATAGGAATAACAGAACAGAAGACACTCTAGAGATGCCCACTTTAAAAACTATTTTAAATTTGGCTACATGGATTTTGAGGAATGTCCAAAAATACACAAATACATGATTTCCATATGTCACTTTTTGTTAAGTGATTCTCTTCTGGTTATCCTGCAATGTAATATCACAAAGGGATCACAAAGGAATTTTCAATTACAACAAGAAATTTAAAAAAAAAAAAGCTTAAAAAAAAACAGCAGTAAGTCTTTGCAGGGGCAGGGGGAGGCAGTGGGGGGGGGAAGGCAGTGACGTGTGATCCCTAGGATCATGCCGCTCAGGACGGCTGCAGGGACTGGTATGCGCTCACCAGTCCCTGCAGCAGCCTGTCGGAGGTGTGGGGAGCCTTGCGCGAGTGTCTGCAGGGCTCCCCAGGTCATCAGAAGTGAAAGTGGAGCGATCGCGTTCCACTTCCGGTTGACCCACTGGGGCAGTGGAGGCTTGCCATGGGGTTCCCGTAAAGAGCTCTGCAACACACACACCCCACTGCAAGATACAGCATATGCTCTTTTGGCATGGCTGCATCTGTGGCAGCAGAGAATTTAATTAGGATTTAATCAGCCCTAAAACTGATTTCTTGCTATATATCTGATTGCATGTAACCATTTGTATAAAACAGTGTTTCTCAAACTGTGGGTTGGGACCCACTAGGTGGGTCATGAGCCAATTCCAGGTGGGTCCCCATTCATTTCAATATTTTATTTTATCAGACTTGATGCTACCATGATATGTAACTGCATTTGGGGAAATGTTCTAGATCTGTACTTTAAACAGGCCACTTTGTTTATGCTTTTAATAATGAGAGTAAATGGGACTTCCTGGGTAAATGTGGGTAGGATTGCAGCTTAGGATTGTTAAAAATTTTCCTGCTTGATGATGTTACTTCCGGTCATGACATCATTTCCAGTGGATCCCAACAAATTCTCATTCTAAAAAGTAGGTCCTGGTGCTAAAAGTAGGTCCCAGCAGGTCTCCTCTGCCTCCTCCTCTCCTCACATTCTGAGCCTGACGAATGACTTTGTCATCACATCACTGCCAATTACTTCCAGGTCAGCCCACATTGGACCAGCTGGGGGTCACACAAGGGTCATGCAGCCCCTGGCTGCCGAAAGTTGGACTGCCCTGTTCTAGACAGAACTCGGATCAGAGTCTTCTGTTTCTGTCGATTTTTACTCTTTCATCACTTCAAAAAAATGGAGAAGTCTTGATTTAAACATTGATTGTCTTCTTATCCACATGAAATAAAAGAGTTGCTGAAAGGTAGGGATTGTCATGGGGGGATGGACGGAAAGGAAGAATGAGGGATTGAACAGAGTAATTCTAGCTCAGCTTTCAGGCAAATTCCATTTGGCATGTACCCATTTAAGTTTAGCATGTGTAAGTCCCATTTAAAGACTTTTCTTAAATGAGAAGATTGATCATATGCTTAGCTCTCTCCTGTTGAAAGCAATGAGACATTTAAGAGGGCCAAATATTTATTTTACAATTTTTATTTTGTAAAACATCCTTGATTTCAGCCTCTAGCAGTATTTGATCTATAAAATGACTAAATGTAGCTCAAGTTACATGAATAATAAATTTGCTTTAACTGTAAGTGAATTTGATTTGGCTGGTGATTTTTGTAGAAATCCCTAGCCACATGTAATTTTTCTTTTTCCACTGAAACGTATGTAATTGAGAAATTTCTCTTGACTGCACATCAGCCTTAAAAAAATGTTCTTAGTGATTAAAGAGATTTTTCAAAGTTCAACCCTTTTCAAAATTTAGTTCAATTACATTTATTAATTTAAAAAGTTAATATAGACAGAAATAAAGCATTTTGATGCAAGGGAATAACAATTAAATGTGTTCTGAGACCCAGTGAAGTTTTAATGTTAAACCGTTTAGTTCTACATGAGTAAGTCTGAGGCATGGCCTTCTCTTGTATGCCACGGGAGAAAAATGGCATCAAGTGAAAGCATCCATTTTCATTTTAAGAACAAATAATCATTTTCCATTATAATAACTCACAGAATTGTGGTTGCTAACTAGCTATAATTAGAACAAATCAGGATATCAAACTAGGATTAAACTGTGGTTTGATATACTGGTTTGTTTTAACTATAGCCAGTTTAAAAAATGGTTCCTGGAGTTTTGATGTAACCAAATACTGTGGTTTGCTGTAAGGCGATTGTCAGGCCTTTGACATTTCTCAGAACAAGATTGTTATGAGCCAGGATGTGGCAGAGAGGCCCTGATGCCTGGGTCTAGCAATGTAAACATTGTAACTGCTGCACTTCTGTGTTAATGATATGCACCTGTGCATAGATGGAAGTCATATGACCTCAGGGTAAAAGTGCTGAGTCAAGGAGGCTGAATGTAAGGCTATGGAGAGCAACATGGGATCGCCAGTCACAAGATGATGAGGTCACCCTGTTTGTGATTGGTGGGCTCCGGTATATAAGGTGACTGGTGCAGTCATAGGGTGTGGGCTGTATGTGGTAGATGGATACCGACTTGGATTGCTTATCGTTACTCTGCCCGGCTGTGTACCTGACCTTGATGACTACTCTCCTGCCTGCTCCTTTTCCAGTACAAGCTTCTTTACTCAATTTGCTGCTGTGTCGGTGTCTTTGGGACCGGTTGCTTCTTGTGCTGCCCCATTACGTTGCTGTTCTGCCAGGGAGGCACATTCCATCCTCCCCTCTCAGCCCAAACAAAACGTTTTACTCTTTTTCCATTCATATATGAGAGAGGGAAAGGAAGAGGAACATGCAAACCTGCATCATCATTAGGTTCATTCATCAGAGCCACCCTAGCTATGATGACTATAGTGGCTGCTTCAAGCAGTTGGTCAGAAGGGAGCAGTGAACAGGCAAGGGGTTCTCTGTCCAACAATCCCTCAGATTTGCCACCCACCTAGCTGCTTCAATCACTGCCCCAATCCTCTTCTTGCTCACTGAAAGTCAGCAAGAGGAAGATCAGGATAGCAGCAGCCCTTTCTCCTGCAGCACTTCCACTGCAATCAACTGTGGCAGCAGTGCTACAGGATGGGACAGCACAGCGATCCTGTTTTGATCGCTCATGTCCATGATCGAGTGCGACAGGATTGCTCTGCTTTCTCCTGCTAGAAGGAGGCAGAGGAATCCCTCTGAATCCCTAACCTCAAGCTCTGCTGCTGCTTCAAGTACACTGGCTAGATAGAGTAAGCTAGGAGCGGTGTCCCAGAGAGGTAGCCACGTTAGTTTACAGCAGTAAAGAGAACAGAGTCTTCTGGCACCTTAAAGACTAACAAATTTATGGCCCTATCCTATATTATCCTTGGAGTGACAGAACTTGTGCTCCATCAGCACAAGGCTCAAGCCACTGGCATGGATGCTACTGTGATGGTGCACAGGCTGAGTCCGCCAGCACAGATGGCTGGCAGCCCCAATGGAGTGCTCAGCCCCCACCCCACCAAAGAAGATAAATCAATGGAGTGCATTTTGGGGCGTTTCGAGGAAGAATTGGTGCAGGGATTGGGGTCAGTCAGGGGTGTGTTGAGGGTGGGCTGGGACAAATACTAGCAGCAGCTCCACCAATATCCTATGCTCCCCTGGACCTACTCAGATTTACGCCAGCCAAAGAGCAGGGACAGATTTGAGTAAGCCTATTTGGGAGCGTGGCCTGGCAGAGTAAAAAACCTCTCCATTGCTGGCTGGTCCCCAACCGGCCCATAACATGCAGCAGAGGCTTCACCAGCACTACTGCACGCTCTGGGCCAGCCCACGTTAGGATTGAGCTATTAGTATAACATCGGCTTTTATGGATTATAAAGCTGAATTCATCAAGTGCATCTCATGAAGCAAACTGTAGTCTACAAAAGCTGTTGCTGTGCTCATGCTGCAAACCTATAATGCTTTTCTTGGAGTAAGCCTCATTGAATACAATGGGACTTATTTCTGAGTAAACATGCATAGGCTTGCACATTCTGCTTTGTTACATCAGGTTGTAAAGTGCCACAGGATGTTCCATTCATTCAGCAATACATATCAAGCTATGTACTGTTGTTAGATCTGTAGAGTGTAAAGATAAGGACAGAGTGCCCTGCTGTAAGCAACATACTCTGCTCTGCCCTCAGAGGAACCTGTAAGTAGAACAGAAGACAGGCCATTCTTTTCTGGCATAAGCAAATGATCAGACAAAATCTGCATTAACTAACAAAGATTGGTAGAAAATGCATAAATTTATATATTTATATATATTATGCAATTATCTGGATTTGCAGATCTGAGACAGAGAAATCCTTATTCAGGTTACCTGCAGCTCCATAAAAGTTTCTATTCTTTCTTTTAGAAAAATAGGGTTCCCTACACTTGATCAAAATACCTCCGCTTTTAGCCTGGAAAAACTAAATGTGTTTCTGTATTAAAGGTTAATAGAAACCCTTAGCATGATATAGACATTTTGCCTGCACAACCCAATAAGAGAGACAAACAGGCCTGCAGTCCAGAAAAAAACCCAAGCACACATAGAGTAAAAAAAATGCTTATAAAATATAATGTTAATTTTAGCTCAAGTTTAACAAGCACATATTCACTATTTAGTAATAACACAGCTGTGGAAGAACCATGGATTTCCTAGTAATTAGTTTCATTACAGTAAGCATTTCTGTATGCCCTGAATCAGCAAGACATTCAGTAGAGAAGTATTTCGTGACTTTTTGTTGCTGTTGTTGTCGTTGTTCACATAGCCAAATTGTAGAATTTGAGTTGGAACAACCAAATCACAAGCTGCAGAAAAAGCAAGATGTCTTCGGCTCAACTACTTCACTGAATTGATTCGTCATGTCATCTCATCAAAATATAAGCTGACTATATTTTTAGCCGTACTCTTTTCAGGCAACTTCAACATATTTATATCTATCTACAGAGAGACATGAGTTTACCTTGTTTTGTTCCCCGATCTCACAGAAGTTACTTTTACAGATATGGCACTAAGGGCCCAATCCCATGGGCCTCCAGCACTGGTGCTGCATGTCGCAAACGTGCCATAAAGCAAGTTTGCGACAACTCTGTGGCACCAGCAGCAGTAATTTCACCTGCTGGGCAGTGATATGGGGGAGAGATAGGCATTCTGGGGTGGGGGGCCGAGGAAGGGGGAGGAACCAGCCAAGGAGGGGTGTGGAACCTCCGAATCCTTTCCTCCGTGTCGGGCTGCAAAGCCCAACATGTAAGTTCTCTTGTCTGCACCAGCAAAAGAGCTGGCGCAGACTTGAGAAGCCTCATTGCAGGGCCTGGGACTTTCCTCAGGGGAAGGGGATGAAAGTCCCCTGATAGATTTCTGGATACAGTGGCTGCCATTTTGGCGCTACTGTACCTGGCAGCACTCTAGGGGATAGGATTGAGTTATAAATTGGAATGAGGAATGGAGAAGTGGGAAATAATCTTCTTACATACTTCCCAGTATTCATTCATTCATTCCTACCTACCTCAGGTAACAGGACATTTATCCCCTTATCCCATGTAAAGCCCCAACTTACCCAATGGGGTTTCTTGGATCTGCACCAGCTACTTAGCCGATGCAAGTCCAAGAAGCCCATGTCGGAGAAAAAGACGTAGGAAGGGTTCATAGGATACGGTGTAAGCCTGCTTCACCAATCCTGTCCCCTCCTGGCCCTATTCTGCCCTCTCTCACCTAGAAACACCCCCTCCCTGCCTCCATTCCACCTTCCCCCCACTCCCGCACCACACGGAGCAGCACCTGCTCCAAAGGCTGCACTGCAAGTCTGGATCTGGCATTGGTGGGACAGCACAGGCCTTCCCACCAGCGCAGCTTACTCTCAGTTCATCACAAATGTGCTTTATGGCACATTTGTGGCACTCTAGTCCAGCACAGTAGCCACTGTGCCAGCAGTGCACAAAGATAAGATTGTACTTTTGGTGCTATAAAGATAATGCTGAGGGTAAAGTACTTCCATTGTCTTGACTATAAATCACAGAAGAGAAAGAAAGCATCTTTGTTTGCCCAGGCAACCAGATCAACACTCCTATGTACAAGTAAGGGAAAAATATTTTCCTTTATCTTTCTCAGGGCTCCTAATTGCCTCCCCCCCCCCAAATAGCATGCAGCATGAACTTTTGTGTCTGGTTGCATGTTTCAGCATGGTGAGGGATAGCACAGTAAGAAGTGGAAGTTGTGAAGCTGAGGTGTATGAAAAATATTTGTATCTGCTGCTGGTGTGTTGTATTCTTATCTTTTGCTGATTATTCTGAAAGGCTGAATCTGTTCTATATTTTTTGCTAGTCACTGTGGAACTAAGTAAAGAAAACTGATACAGAAATGAATTAAGTAAATTAAATAATTTCCTAAAATATCCTTAGTTTCAGCTCAATATTCCCTCTTCTTGGAAAAAAAAAAAGTGAAGGGGGTGGGCTTCTTTTGATGCTTGATCACCAACACCCCCATCTCTTCCACCTCAGTCATAGTTTATCTTCTTTTTGGGTCCTGTTTGTGAGGGAGCCTTTATGCCTGTGCACTTAAGCCAGGGATTGCTATGTTTATATCTACCGTTTCTTATTTAATGACAACTATTGAGCATCTGAGAAATTTCCAAGCAATCAGGCAATATATCACACCATACAGAGTTAAACAGAAGAGCTTGGGGATAAAATTACTGCACTCATCTGTCATGCATCTGGATATGCATATTCATGTTTGTGCGAGACTTTGTCCTATACCTGAAAAATGAAAGACAAAAAAATATGTTCTTTCAAATGGCTGACGCGTCTTCTTTTTCAGAAAGCTCTCACATTCTTTTTACCTACACAGGCAACAGACATTGCTCTTTCGGTAGGCAAATAAGAAATAATACCAAGAATTCTAAAATCAGAGGGTTCTCTTGTACAGGGAAGACTGTGGCCTTTTAGGCAGATGTGAACACATACTGTCATGTGGCTTATGACCTGATAACTTCAGAATGTCCTTGAAGCTCAAATAAGACAACTAGAAACATGGCTGTAAACCTTGAATTTGTTGGAGTTTTTTGTTCGTTTTGTTTTCCCCAAGAAGCTTTTGTTTCCTTAGGGTTCTCAGTGTCCAGTTCAGAGTTGATTTTGTTCTACTGGCGCTTCTCCATGCCTGTTATTCTTGCTCCACTGTAGCATTCTACAGGAGAATGTAGAAAAGCATCTTTTTGCTTCTCTAAAAGCCAAAATGATACAACAGGGAAAAGGCAGGAGCAAGCAACTGAAAGCACCCTACTGGCTGCTTCATTAAAAGGCAGCTGTCAGTTCAGGGTACCTTCCTTTGGCTCAACATATCTCATCATCTTCAACTGGGGAGCTGACAGAGGAGCACACTGTTGGCTTTATTCTTCCTCCAGCCTTGCCTCATGTTTCAGAGTTCCATGGACTGTGGAGTGGATTGAGTGTGGTGGGTCATTCCCACCCTATTGGCCTCCACAGGCCTCAGAATGACCTGCAGAAGCCTCAAGAAACAACTTCTGGTTTTCAGAGTCAACTTCCAGTTTGACTGGAGGTAGCTTCCAGAGGCTTCTGTAGAACATTCTAAGGCCCGCAGTGGCCAACAGAGTGGGTCTCTTGCCCAGCATGACACAGGAGAGGCCTCCAAAGGCACCCATCTGGACCCTCTGTATCTGTGGATAGTTAAATCCATGGACGCATGGGAGAGTGCCCCCCCCCCACTCAGCAGTTGCAGGATGAATGCTGTTGGATGCTACGCCCTTCTGAACCAGGAGATAAGCAAGGAAGTGCAGCCAGCATAACTGCTTTCTAGACAGGGTCTAGGTAGATTTTATTTTGACTGTGATTTCAGGTACATGTTTTTCTCTATTTTTATCCTTGACTTCTTTATCTGTTTTTAGGAATTTACCTGTCTCTCATTAAGGCAAGAACTCTGTCTCCTCACTCTCCAACAACTCACTCACTTGGCTAAATGCTACAAGGCCTCTGAGTGTGTGTGAATGTGCAGAGGTTTGGCACAAATGGTCCAGGGCCGCCTCATTCACTCCTCCCACAACCAGCCAGTTCTAGGGAAGCCCAAGTTAAATGCTGAACTCCTAGAAAATTTGTCCTGGCCTGATCCCAGTCTTCCTTGAGGATCTCAGAGTGCCTGGGAAAACCTGGTGCACAGGGTGTGTGTCTACTTACTCCCCCATCACCACACATGTCCATAATGAAATTAATGGATTTACTTGTTATTTATTACAGTATATACTGCCTTTCTCAAAGACTCAAGGTAGATTACACAGGCAGGTTGACCTTAAGTCTCGTTTCTTTCCAAATGGGGTTTTTACAAGTATTATTCTATGAGAGAACTCATAGAACCCTCCATTTCTCCAGCAGCTTCCCCTTCATAGTGCAGTTGTCAATCCGGCTGCACAGCACTTGCACTGTCCAAGCTTTCATCGGCTATCGCAAATCATGCCTCAGACTTATTTTCAAGATGCAATCAATTTCTTGCCAGCTGACTAATCTCTGTTCCACACTTTTCCAAGATCTGTCAGCAGCTTCCTGTCGCCTGTCCAAGGTGAGATTAAGGCTGATCCTACTTATTAGCATTGAGGGTCCTCATCCTCAAAGCTCATGAAGCTTTTTCTGGCAGTTCGACAGCTCAACCTCTAGACCACACTTCCTGTCCACCTTTCACATTATAAAGAGCTGACTGGCCTCACTGAGCATTCCCTTGATAAAAATTTCTCCTAAAAGTCAAAAATATAAGAAACACTTGTCACTGAAGGAAGCAATCAAGGTGATTTGGGTTCTTATAATTAAGAAGCTAAGTCAATAGAAGGGCATGCTGAACCACATGCGATTTCCTATTTATAGGAGTCCATTAAATGCTCATATGAATTCATAGCACATCTTAAATATATTTTCAAGGATGAACAACTTCTGCTGTTACCCACTATTGTATTGTTCTTTTCTTGCTGCTGGATAAATCCTAGTGCTTTCTTTGGTTTACTTTAGATTCAGTTGAGCAGGAAAGAATGTCATGAGTTTGTTTTCAGCAGGTGGTTTTCAAGGTGTCAGGTAAAACCTTTCCAGCAAATCTAACACCTCTAGTTTGTCAAAAAGATCAACAAGGTAACTGTAAAAATAAACAAACGGTGACACTCTTGTGCGAGATATTTCAGAAATTTTATATCAGAGGATAACAGGGATGGAATATAAAAAAAATGTGAACTGAGAGTTTTTGTGATGAAAGGCACTGTGTACAGGTCAAAACAAATTTTACTCTTTACTATAGACAATAAAGTATACAGCCTTCTTCCTTGTGGAAAGCAGCAAAATACTCTATCATTGTGTGCCTAGGATATTTGGGGGCATCAAAAACCATCTCAAAGAGGCCTTTCCCCATTTGGCAAACTATTTCTGTAACTGAAAAGAATTTCAAAGCAATACAATATTGTGATATGAAATGGCATCTGCTAATCAGTCTATCAATCCATATATCTATGTTTGATTGTTTAAATAATTTATATCCTGCCTTTTTCCTGGCAAAGGCAATCAAAGTGGCTTACAGAATTAAACAACAGTACAGAATTACAGAATTAAAACCATAATAAAATATGAAACAATTAAAACAAACAAGACAAACCCCAATGGACAATACAAAACAGTTAAAATTGTATTTGATTAAAAATGTTAAAAAGGAGTTAACTACAGGTTGAGTCTCTTTCTTTGCGAGGGTTCTCTTCCCAGAACTCACAAGTGGGTGGCAATAATTGCATTCAAGCAAATCCATTAAAAAAAAAAAAAACAAGGTCCCTTTGCTAGGTAATTTAAAAACAGTCTTGCTGACCTTTGTGATGTAAAACAGAGTCATTAGGCAGACGATCCATTAATCATTCTCCCTCCAGGTGCTTAGAAAGGCTTCACTCCGAGCCAGCAACCCCTCCCTTCACCAATGTAAAGTGATTATCTTCCTTCACATGCTCAGGGGGAAGGGAGAGGTCTTGCTCTGAAGCTGTTCTAAGTGCCTGGAGAGAGAATGATTGATTGATTGTCAGCTGGCTGCCCTCTACTGCATTAACGAGGTTATTGTTAAACAACTTTTTTCCTTTAATTTAAAGGGTGTTTCTCATTGTGTTGAGATAAAACCGCAGGTAAAAAATCCGTGGTTAATTAGGTTATACCTGTATACACTGTGTATACCCAAGCTTAAAAGCTCAGCTAAAGAAGAAATATGGATCCTGAAGATTATCTTTTGTTCTTCTATAATTCTTCTGGAATGGTCTGGACTAAACTTCAAGGCAGACACAATCAACATATTATGTGATACTAGTACATCTATGCAGAGCATGAAGAAAATAACGACTAGGTCAATAAATAACTTGAAGGTATCCACAGAGTATTTCAGAAAATTCAATTGATTTCAGTGTTCCACACATTCCCCATTGTTAAGTATAGAATAGAGAATATTTTCATAAGCCACTCACAACCTTTGGGATAGATCACGAAATAAATAAATAAATAAATAAATAAATAAATAAATAAATAGTAGTTGCACAAGTGTTAGTAGTAGCACAAGTAGAACAAGTGTTCTGTTCCAGAACCACCATTCAGAGCACCATAGTCTTCCGAGACTGAAGGATGCCAACAACAGAGTAGCACAAGACTACTCAATTTTAAATTATTATTAGCAACCACACCAAACAGCAGTGGCAGTTCAAAGCAGATTGAACATCTGTTTCCGAGTTATATTAAATGGTTACATATCAACCTAAAGGGAGGTATCGAGTGGTATGACACAGGAGTGGTGTGACTGTCTTGGGCCCTGTGCTATTCAGCATTGTTTCCGAGTTATATTAAATGGTTACATATCAACCTAAAGGGAGGTATCGAGTAGTATGACACAGGAGTGGTGTGACTGTCTTGGGCCCTGTGCTATTCAGCATTGTTATGAATGGCATGGATGGAGTAGAGGGACTGCTTATCAGTGGTGCAGATGACAGTGGATTAGGAGAAGGGAAACAGTGAATATCCTGGAAGATTGAATCAGGATTCAGAAAATGGGCTTGGCAGACTTGATCATTGGGCCCACACCAAGAAGATGAAATTCAGCAGTTGAGTGTAAAGTCCTGCACTTAGAAACAAAAAAAATCACTGGCAAGAGTACTGAATGGTGGAAACCTGGCTTGGCAGATTCTGAGTGAAAAAGATCTAGCTGTTTTGGGACCCAAACCTATGCTTGCCTGATGCTGCGTGGAACAGCAGTGCTGAAACGTTATGGATGTGGGGGCCCCCTGCACCCTCTTGCACCCTGGGGAGGCGAGGGGAGCTGTGCTGCCCTCACTACGAGGATTGGCTGACTCCTGCAGAGGCCACGCACATCCGCTCAGAGCCTCTGCAGGGCATAGAATGGCCATTTAGGCCAAAAAGGTCACTTCCGTTGTATGGTTTATAAAACCAGAAGTGACTTTTTATGCCTTTAAATTGCATTAGGAGGACTGAGGAAGCTAGGATGGTTGGTTGCATGCTAGTTTCACAAAGGCCCTACTTTCTTCCTCCACTCCTCACTCAATCATGCAGGTCACTGTGGAGTAAGGCAATTGGAAGGAGAATGACAGAAGAAAGGCCTTGTGGAAATCCTTCCTTCTTCCTGAAATGGACTCTGGCTACACCATGCCTGAAAGTCAGAAGGCTGCAATGGAGCAATGCTTTCTGTTAAGCAGATCTCCCCACCAGTCCAACTGTAAAGGTGGGTACTGGGGACCTCAGGTTTAGTCAGGTAGCTCATCAGGAACATGTAGGTCCTCAAACAGTGCTTGATCTGACTGACCTAAGACCTTGGTCCTGATTATTAACTGAGCAACAATTCTGTAAATGCATAGAGATTTATCTTTAAAAAAAAACATTGTATTAATTGTTTAAGTAAAGATTTTAGATAGAGTCTACATGCCTTAAGTGATATGCTATAGAATTTTAGTCCCATCAGAACATTTCAGGAAAGTTGCCTACAGAACATATTGCATTTTTAGAGGGCCTCTGACAGGAAGTCTATAAGCATTGTTTCATTAATTAACCCCCTGTGATGAATATTTTAAAAATGCACTACGTAGCAAAAAAGGGAATTATTTTATTGATGGAACAGTAGCTGTGTGTTTGAATGCGTGAGTGGGGTATGTTATAATCTTCAATTATACATTGTCACATGCGCCCTAAACTTAATGATTGCTTGATGTTAAATTAAACTTCTTGGAGAAGAATATTTAAAAGGAAATCACCATCAAAACAATTTCTTCTCCAAAACATAAGCCAGGCAGCATGGGAGTCCCATATAGAAAGGTCTCCTGAAGCATTCAGAGAAAATACAGCCCACATATTTTGCACTGAACATTACTATGAACCAATCATATCCAACTTTCCAGCACTTACACTTGTGCCAACAGGGCATGCATTGTATCCTGTGGTAGGGGAGCAGCCATGGAGGCCTTCTCAAGATAAGATAATTTTTGTTCCATTACCTCAGAGCTGCATTGTGGTGGCACAAACACTGGAAAGTTGGGTAGGATTGGGCCCTAAATATTGTTACCAAGTGTATCTGCAAAGATCAGTATTGCTTTTCATCTATATGGAGAAGGAAAGGTGCTTAAAAAGTGCTTCGTTTTAAATGCTAAACCACTAAATTTGTGACATTTGTGACATGAATGCATTTTTTTCCAGGACTAGATTCTGAATTTGAAAAAAAATAAGTTCTTCCAAACTACATCCATAGAAAAGTCAACCTCATCAAAGTTACCTTGACCAGTCTAAATTGATTGCCTTAAGGTTACTCAGTGCCCAATCCTGAACTGCCCAGGCTAATTCACTGTCCTCTGCAACACTGATAAGCAGTCCCTCTACTCCCTCAACCATGCCATTTATGACAAAGTCAAATAGTACAGGGCCCAAGACAGACATGCCACTCCTCAGCGCAAACCTCACTGGACTGGCGCCAGTTGGAGGCCGGCTGGCCACCGCCCAGCACTCCATGGAAAGTGCTGGGTAGTGGAGAGGTGAGTGGAGGTGTGGCGGAAGGCATTCTGGGGTGGGGGAGGGCAGGGAGACAGCATGGGGTAATAGGGCAGGAGGGGGGATCCAAAGTCACACATCAGGCCACTCAGCCTGACATGGAACTACTTTACTCTGCACTGGCTAAATAGTAGCCCCATTGCAGAGTTGCTTTCCTTACTCAGGGGAAGGGGACGAATGTTCCCTTCCCCTGAGGAGGCTCGCGGCTTCCCGAGCAACCATAGGATGCAGCGGCAGCCATTTCGGCGTGACTGCAACCTTGTACACCCGCAGTGCAAAGAGCAGTGCCAGAAAGGGAAAGGGATAAGGGAGGACTCAACTAAGGCTATGATGGTACTCCTGCACAAGCAACGGAATCATAGGCCCAGGGAGAAAAGTATTGAACTGTTTATTGTGTATTGTATAGGAAAGCAATGTTTTTATTAGGAAAAGGAGTAAGAGATACTCATGGAAAGGGATGAATTACAAGATCAATATGTGTTTCCAGTGTTAATTGTAGTACTCTTCTTTCAAAAACCAACTATAAAAGCAAATTACCTTTCTAATGTAAATTATTTTCAGACTTTATTTTGGTAAATACTGATTGATATGAAAGACAGAGAAATACTATTTGAAAATTATGCAGCTTGCACTGCCAGCGTTGAAAATAAGAAGTCCTTTTCAAAATCTAGTCACTAGATATCTATCTCACCTCTTGATTGTGCCTGAGTAAACTTCGGTTTTGCTGGCACTTAAATTGATATGCTTAAACACAGAAAGATTCTTCAAAAGCCCCATTTTTCCACTGCTGCAAAAGGATGATGACTTTGTGAAGTTATGTATTACTAGGAGAGATAACAAATGCCCCTTAACCTTTTCCGTAGTATTGCCTTCCCAAATGCCTCACACACACACACACACCACACCACACCACACCACACCAATTTGCTCTATTTATAGGGCAACTTCTGCAGGGAAAGGACTGATTTTAATGGAGAAAAGATCTTGGTGGAAAAGGGTGAACCCAAACAATATTATGGTACTCATATTTATGTCCATGTCTTCACCACACAGCTTTAGGAAAACAAAGTAAATTGTGGGAAATCCTATTCCTGAACCTTCCATATTACATCTAATTAAATCCCCTTTAAATGATTATGGACTATCCGCAGAAAGGGGCCCTTCCCTCGATGTGCAGAGTGCAAAGTGGCGGTTTGTTGCAAACTATAAGAGAGTGCATGGGTATGATAGGGTTAGTGATTAGATAGTTTAGAGGAAGAAATAGGATAGAGCAGTGTTCCTCAAACTGTGGGCCGGGACCCACTAGGTGGGTCGCGAACCAATTTCGGGTGGGTCCCCATTGATTTCAATATTTTATTTTTAATATATTAGGCTTGATGCTACCATGGTATGTGACTGCATTTGGGGAAACATTATAGATCTGTTCTTTTAACAGGTTATTTTGTATATGATAGTAAATGGGACTTGCTCCTGGGTAGGATTGGGTAGAATCACAGCCTAGGACTGTAAAAAAAAAATTCTCCTGCTTAATGATGTCACTTCCGGTCATGACATCACTTCCGATGGGTGCTCACAGCGTCTAATTTCTAAAAGTGGGTCCCAGTGCTTAAAGTGTGAGAACCACTGGGATAGAGGCTCACAGCCCAATCCTACTCAAATCTCCCACCCACCCACCAATGCAGCTGTCCCATGGATACATGGATGTATGCTGTATGCTGGATGTAACACCATACATGCTGTATCCATGGGAGGTGGACAGTCAGAAAGGTCTCCTTGGGATGTGGAGTTTGCTTTGCTTACCCCGAGGAAAGCCTCAATCACGGCCATGGGGTCTCTTCAGATGCGTTATTTAGTAGGTGTTAGTCTTAGGCATATAATGGCAGAGGTAAGGGAGATGGAAGGGGTTAGGATATTGGTGCATGTGAGTGCTGCCGATACTGCTCCCAGCCTGCCTCTCTCCTTGCCTACCACCCCACCTAGAATGACACCCATTTCTCACCCTTCCCACCCCATTCCACCCCCACTGCTTGTGCTGGTGACAGTGCTCCATACTGCTGCTGCACCATATTCCTGCCACTTTTTGAAAAGCATGTATTAATAGATATTTAATTTTCACACTATTGCACCACACATACACTGTTAAAGCAACTGACCGTTGGCAGAGGAAAAATAAATGCATCTAAGTGAAATTATGTATTTTAGTACTATGCGTCTTCCATTCATATGCTACGGAGAAATTCACATCCTGTAACATTTCCCTGTAGTACTATTGTTATTTATACAAGAAGAGACAAAGGTTAACTAGAGAAATCTTAAAAGGGCAGTATAATGAAAGGATTTAGTGAAACAGAGAAAAGAGAGGAATATAGAATATAGAAAAACTCTTTATTCATATTCCACCTTTCCAAAGGCACTCCACAAATACTAATAAAAATCTGGAAAACTCTCTCTGAGCATTACTGTGCTGTGAGAAAATCTGAGAGAAGCTCAGTGGGCATATCAGAGAAACCTGGAACTAAGCTAGCTTGGCAGACAAAGCTTGTGCCAGAACATAAACTAAAACCAAGCTTATAAGTCAATGGCCCTTATTTCAGGGATCTGTGACATCAGGGGCTCACAGAAAGTGAAGGTCCTGCTTAGGTCCCACAAATCCGCAACAGTCATGACATAAATTGATTTCAATGGGATTTAAGCAAGGCTAAGGCAGCAATCCTATACACAGTTAAATGGGAGTAAGTCTCATTGAACTCGATGTGGCTTTCTTCTGAGCAGACATCCATAGGACTGTCCTGCATTTTCCTTAAATTGGGGCTTTTAGGGGCTTCAGAGCAAGATGTTCAATACTTCCAGACAGACTTCCTATTGACAGCTACAGGAAAGGGGAAGACACGCACTGTTTCTTGGGACACTTTCTGTACTGCTGGTTGCAGGGGCTAACTTACAGGAATGCACTTTTGTTCAGTGTACTCAGCATAATTAACTGAAAGCAGCAGTAAAAGCAGTTTTCATCTTATTGCTGCCACCCTTATTCATCAAGAATTTTAAGAATAATTTTCAAAAGCTAAACCTGTCTTATTTAGGGGGGAAGGGGTTGAAATATCAGATTCTAACATAAGAACATAAGAAGAGCTCTGCTGGATCAGGCCAAAGGCCCATCTAGTCCAGCTTCCTTTATCTCACAGTGGCCCACCAGATGTCCCAGGGAGCACACAAGACAACAAGGTACCTGCATCCTGGTGCCACTCCCTTGCACCTGGCCTTCTGAGGTAGCCTACTTCTCTTTAAGGAAACATTAGATCATATTTATATGTGAAGCTAAAGAGTGTATTACTTACGGCCCTATCTATTCCCTCCCCCACTGATGGTGGGGGTGCAATCAGGAGGCCTCTTTAGAGAAAAGAAACGTTTGTCCCCTTACTTCCAAGTAAGCCCCCTGTTGCCCCATGTGCCTACTTTGATCCGTGCTAGCTTTCTGTCTGCTGAAAGTCCAAGTGCACACAAGGAAGTGTGGCAACGCCATAGGATATTGGCAGCCACACTGCTACTGACAACAGCCTGCTGCCTACCCAACATGCCTCCCAGTGACCCTGATCCTTGCCCCAGACCTTGAACACTATGCCCCGTTTCTCCCCCTCCCCACTCACTCCCCATCCACCATGACAACTTACAAGAGCCGGGGAAACCAGACAAGCCACTGCTGTTCAGTGGTACCACTCTCCATTTGCAGCAGCAGCAGCCTGGTTGCGTGAGACAGTGCGCTGCAGTTTGTGACACCACAACCATGTTGCACTGCCAGAACACAAGTTCTGGCAGCGCAGGTGGGGGATAGAATTGGGTAGTAAGAATATGCTTTTTAAAAGTATAACCCCCACATACATGCCAGAATCAAATACGGATTTTAACCATCTGTTTTGGGTTTGTTTTTTAACTGGCTCTTCTATAGTTTTCAGGGATGTTCATATTATGTCAACTTTTTGTCATTAGCTTTCCTTTTGCTATTTATTTTGCTATTAATTTCAGATGTGAAGCTGCAATCATGTTATATATTTCAGCAATAAGCAGCCAGAAGTCACATACTGTTCTTATTCTTTCATAGGTATAAAATATGCATCCCTCTTTCACACCTGCAAAGCGACCAAGTGCTTTTGGCATTCATGCAACAAATTGGATGGTGTTAACAATGGCAAATATACAGGGATAAGGGATGGAGGGAAAGCACTCTTAACAGCATGATTAAGCTGCATAAATGCTTCATTACCACAAAAGTTGTGAACACTACATGACAGCACAGGATGCCAGCCCGTTTTAATTTTTATTGATAATATGATCACAGGTGTGCTTTATAATCATCTTACCACATTATGCCCTCCTCTTCAACTGTCACTTACAATTTTGTGTGACAAGCATACTGTCCTTGCCACTTCAGAAGCACAAACTGAAATGTGTATGAGATTCTGGTTCCCTTTCAGGTAGTAGCCTCAGAACCCAATCCTACCCAACTTTCCAGTGCCAATGCAGTTGTGCCAACTGGGCATTCACTTCATCCTACCATGGGGGAGCAGTCATGAAGGTATCCTCAAGGTGAGCATTTGTTCCCTTGCATCAGGGCTGCATTGTGGCTGCAACAGCTCTGGAAAGTTGGATAGGATTGGGCCCTCGGTTACAGCAAAAGCACCACTGGGGCAAGACATTGGGGGTCTCACTAAATTATATGTGATGTGCCTCAGTGGAGCAAAAGGTTGTTTAGATGCAGAAAAATGCACAAGTTGTTCAATGGAATCAAGCTCCTGACGTATTTCACTGAGCTTCCAAGAAATACTGAAAATATGGGGTGGCTAAAAATGTGTGGAAAATCAGCAGTCCACACAGAATAGAGAGCTAATTCAAGAATCTCAGTTTATAGTTCTAGGTCAGCAACTGACTTGCTGCGTACCTTTGGTATACTGGTCACATCTTTTTGCTTCCACTTTACTTTGCCTACAGCCTCCCTCTCAAAATACAGGGACAATGAGAATTGTTCCTTTGCAGAATGGGACTCACCATTCCTTGCTGTATCCTTGGAAACAAAATGTTATGGGCTGTCTTGAGCACAGTGTGGAGTATAATTTTATTTTTGTCCAACTGGAGACTCCTCAGGATGCCCTTATCCACTAAGCATCTTTACGTCTATTCTTTTCATAAGCAGACCTGAACATATAGAGCACAAAACTAACAGCCACGGCTACATATTGATTGTTAGTGTTGTCTTTGTCTCAGTCTGGAAATGATGTTCCCTGAATGGCTCAGGTCCCTCTTTGTTTCCTATGACGACTTTCTATGTACCCCCATTTCTGCCTATATAAGAAATTCACAGTACATGAGCAACAGCAATTATTTGACCACTTTGTTATTTAAATACATTTCCACACCACCTTTCCAAATGAAATCTCCAAAAGGTATTCTAATGAAATAAAACAAGGAAAGAATAAAAACAAAATTTAAAAGAAAAAAAATATCAGGCTAATAATGCACCCCTAGGCATGTCCACTCAGAGGAAAGGCCCACTGAATTCAGTGGAGCTTATTTCCATGTAAGTGTGCATAGGATGGCAGCCTAATAACACTAGCATCAGAATTAAGTGCCCAGTTCTAACCAAATTCCCACACTGTGGTGCAGCAGGGCCAGTGCGTCCTCTGCTGTATTCGGTGCAGCAACAGAAGCTGGAGGTCTCCTAGAGGTAGGAGGGTAAAGCTTCAGCAGCCTCTCTGAGGCTACTCAAATATTTGCCAGCAAAATCACTGGACAAGTCCAAGCAGCTTCGTGTCAGGCTTTCAGGCTCAGAATATGGTAGGCATTTCCTCTGCCCTCCCGCTGTCCTGCGGAGTGACTAACTACTCCAGCAGGCTCTGGACTTTGATGGTGGGAAGCCAATGCAGGCCTTTCTGCTGTTGAGATGGGTCTCCACTGTATCGCAATGTGCCTTATGGCATATCTGCAACAATAGGCAATGGAGGTCAGCAAAGGACTGGTCTGAAAAGCAGCATAAAATCAACAGATTAAGCAAGTTTGGCCACCCCTGTTATATGTAAATAAAATGTATCAAGGACTGTATATCTCTTGGATAAGACAGGAATAAGAGACAGAAGCAGATTCTGGAAACTAGTTCCCAAGACTATCAGGCCAACTGCTAAAACCCAGTGCTTCTTTAGTATAATACAACCCTACTCTCTGCTTTACCATTTATCTTTGTCTCTGATTAAAGAACGTGAAAAAGAAAGCCCAAACCCTGGGTGGTTTACACTCTGATGATGAAGTTGTATTCTTATTTCAGAAACCGATTTGTGGAACCAAACTGGATCACGTTATGGGGGAAACGACACCTGACCTGCTAAGCTGCTCAGCTTCTGAAATAGGCCTTCTTGAAACACAGCAAGAAGAAGGAAAAATGATGGATTAAGTTCCACAGAAAGCCATAACAGCCCTGAAACACTACAGCTCATTCAGGCAGAATTTTAGCATGTTGAAGAAAAGAGGCATCATTCAGGGAACAAATAACTATTGTGTGGTGTGGAGACAAACATAAGATATCAAACCATCAGAGCAATGAAATCTGAGTGCTAAAACATTCAAGTCAACAAAGCCAGTGCCGGGCTCATGAACTTCAAATATTATTCCAATGATAAATCATACATCTGTATGCACATCCCTTTTATATGGAACCGTTAAACTCCTCCCCCATGGCATCCAATGTGCATTCAACACAAGCCTTTTGCATGCACAGCTTTTAGGAGGACAGGAGATGTTAACACTGTCTTTTTGCAATTGTTCTCCTATTTATTAATGCCACAAAATGCATCATGGGTGCATTTAATTCATAAATCTTTTGAGGCAAATGATGCACAGACCATGAACTGAGTCTCCATCTACAAAAAGCAATGAATGAAGCTGGTTGGTTTTTTTTCCCTTACAGAAAAATAAACATAAACTCCTTAGTGAAACATAATGAATATTCATTTCAAGTTATGATCTGTGTGAGAACGCCACTGCCTGTGTAAGATTAAATCAGAGAGAAAACAAGGTTATTTGTCATAAGTCCTGGCAGAACACCACTGTTTCCTGCCTGCAGTGTTTCTGCTTCGGAAGCGGGTGGGCTGCCTTGTACGACTTTAATTTTAATCAAACCTCAGTTTGCTATTGCCTGGCATGTCTGCTGTTTCTCATCTGGGTTACTATTCAAAGTAATGAACAGTTTGCTTTTGCTCACCTCATTCCCCATAGAAAATGCTAACCTTAATTTCTCATCCTGTGCAAAGTCCTAGTCACTTTATTAATGTTCTTCTAGTTTCCCCATGTGAAGCACTCCCCAGCTTGTTTGCAGAGTGCTACACTATTGCTAGAGGCCGCAGCTCAGTGACGGAGCACTTCTACTTTGTGTGCAGAAGACCCCAGCTTCAATTTCCAGCTAAGGCAGAGCCACCTCCAGTCAATGTCAACAATACTAACATAAATGGACCTATGCTCTGACTATATATATAACAAATCATGCAATTCTGAGCTGCATGTTTGTGCCTCCTCATGAGTCGACAAGGCCGGCACACAAAGGTGCGCGGAGACTGGAAGAAGCCTCCATGCCGATGGAGGGAGGGAGGGAGTCTTGCGTCAGCCGAGCTCTGTATCCAGCGCAGGATAGGTGTCCAAAGTGGCTCAGCCAGAGGTAAGGGGAAACTTTTCCTACCTCCTGCTCCCCACCCGCCCACCACCCGCCCTCCCCCTGTCCTACTATGCCTCCATCCTATTCCTCTTCCTATTGATCTGAAAGGAAACATCTCACAGTGTAGTTTGTCTCATGGTGTGGTTCCCCTTGTGCCAGGGGAACACACAATTCCAGCACTACAGCACAACTCACAATTACCTCAAGGGAAATTAGATATTTTACAGAGCAATACCTGATGATTAGCAGTTCTTTGCCTCCCTCCACCCCATCATCTGACTTCCTGTGGATTTAAGGGAGATCAGGTGCCAACACAGCAGACTGCTGAAGACTGCAGTGCAACAGCAGGGTTAATTTACTGAGACTGCAAAACTCCTCCAACCAAAAACAATGCATAATTTGCTTCTTTCGTTTGATATTTTCTCATAAATAAAAGATAAGAGGATGATGAATTATAGTTTGTAAACACCGGAGCCAAATAATAACCTTTGATAACTAATAAGATGTAATGAAAACTGATCCATGCAAGCCACAAGTGATTCTGCAGCAATAAATATCCAGGAGGGGTTCTGTATGTTAATAACAGTGGTTACACCACTTTTTGCGTATTGCCTCAAATTTGCACAGCTTCTGCCTAGAATGCACGGGAAAAACATTTTCATAAGAGAAAAAAAGAACAAATAAGCCTGTCAGCAATTCACTTTTTGACATTCTACATGTTCTCATCCTTCATGATATGATGTCATAAAGCACCTCTGTCAGTCAAAGGGTAAGCAAAAAGAAAAACCCATAAAATGAGACACAAGGCAGAGCAATTTAACATTGTATAATTTCCCTATACTACCATTGTTTAATAAACAGTTCTACCTAAATGCTTGTCATTCAGACAGCTGGGGAGGGAAGGAAACAGGGACTATACAAGGTATGCCCTAGGGAGCACAATATGTCTCTTTATGTTCTGCTAAAGAAGAATGGTTCTGATGCAGAAAATTAAATTGGTTGGATAATGATATCCAACCAATCAGATCTCTTTATGCAGACCAATCCTTGCAAGTAAGTTTTAGATAGGGATGCTTGCTGACTATACACAGTGGACCACAAATTCAATTCTAGGTTTAGGAATGACATGTTATCAGTCCGAATCAGAAGCTGTCTATGACAGTTGGAGATGGAGTCTTTATGCAAACATTTGTTGTTAAGGAAACTGAAAGGCAGACTTTCCATTGGCAATGATATGCTTTTTCATAGTAAGTTTCATAACGACCTTTAATTAGCAGTCCAATAAATCCTAAAAGACAGGCTGCCTATCACTTCGTAAAACAACAAGATTCTATTTGTCTGATTTATTTCCCATTACACAGAAACTCAATAACTGGCTGACATCTTGACTGAAGATATACAATGCAGAAAAAATGAAAAATTCAGCTAAGAGTCAAACAAGAATAAAACAATGCTAGTGATATTTACTATATACTGCATATAAATGGAGAAAATATGAATGAAGTATCTTCCATTCCTGAACAAATTGAGAAACGGTTTTGCAACATTAACCCATTTCTGCCCAGCCCATAGGTGTACACATTTGATCACTGCTGCATATATGCAAAGGACAGAAATGGCTTAATTGAGATCCTGAACTGACACATATGCCTTTACCATACAGCACAGTGGTTCTCAAACTTTTAGCATTGGGATCCACTTTTTAGAATGACAATCTGTCCAGGACACACTGGAAGTGATGTCATGGCCAGAAGTGGCATTTTCAAGCAAATTAAAATAATTATAAATAATTAAAGTAAAACAAAATAAATAAGGGGAAGCCAGCGCTGTTCCACCAAGTGAATTTTCTCTGCAGCCTGTCTGCAATAACACACACCCTACAAAAAAAATCAGTAAGATTTTCAGCCCTATCCAGTGTCCAGTTCAATTTAAGTTCTTATATTTAAACCATACCAACTACCAGGACCCACCTGGCTTTACAAGTCTTAAAAAGGAGAAAAAAAATTACCCTACCAGTCCAAGCTTCTATTCTTTTTATTGAGTGGGGGCTGCTTTCTGGAGCATTTGTTGAGCTTACTTTCATCAGATTGGGACCATTCTGCTGGCCTCACATTCTTCTTTGCCTGATCTGGCCATGAGTCAAAGCATGGTTGCTTACTCACGAGTAAACACGAACATGTAGCTTAGTTTTGCTCTCCATAGGGCTCAATACATTCATCAGCTTGGAGGTAGGGACTTCCTTATTGGGTGTTCTTTTGGGGCTGCATTCATCGGATCAGAACCATTAATAAATAATAATAATACAGGTATTTATATACCGCCTTTCTTGGTCCTCAGATTTCTCCTCAGACTTTATTCAAGGCGTTTTACATAGGCAGGCTATTTAAATCCCCGTAGGGATTTTTACGATTGAAAGAAGGTTCTATCTTTCAAGAACCACAACAATTCAGATGTTTCTTTTTGATCTGGTTTCACATTCTGGCCTCTATCCTTCCACGCTCAGAGCAAATGGAATAACTCGGCTCAGCTTGTCAGCTGCTTCAAGGTCGCACGGTGCCGGTGGCCTCGAACTGGCAACCTGCGGATCTTATCTTCAGGCAAACGGAGGCGCTACCCTCTAGACCAGACCTCCTGCCCATTCAGACCATTCAGATCCTGCCCTCCAGACCATTCTGATGTTGTTGGATTCCTCTCAGCCTGCCCTTTCCAATGGACTAAAGCAGGTTCACCTACTCACAAGTAAACGCACAATATGACTCTGTTTTACTTTCCAAAGTGCTTCATGCATTTGCCTTTTCAGCTATCAGTTTATCAGCTTAAGCTAAAAACACACCAGCAATCAGGTCACAACCCACCAAGTGGGTCACAATCCACAGTTTGAGAGACTCTGCTATAGAAAAACCACACCGACAGATGCAGCCGTATCAACACAGCACGTTCTGCATCTTATGATTGGCGGGGCAGTCATGGAGGTCTCCTCAGGGTCAAGGAACTTGGTTCCTTTATCTCCTGTATCTCCATTGAGTCTCCTTGGTTCAGCCATTGCGCTGGTGCAGAACCAAGGTGAGTGAGAAAGGAAGAGGGAGGGAGCAGAGGATGCTTGTTAATGCTTGTGGGGTAATTAGCACAAAAGAGCCTGCCTTAAAACAAATGGCCTGGCACTGTGATGAGCCCAGTGCTGGGGTACACATGACATACATATATGTGACTATGGCTGCAATCCTATACACCAGTGTTTCTCAAACTATGGATCAGGACCCACTAGGTGGGTTGCAAGCCAATTTCAGGTGGGTCCCCATTCATTTCAATATTTTATTTTTAATATATTAGACTTGCTGATACCATGGTGTGTAACTGCATTTGGGGGAAATGTTACAGATTTGTACTTTGAACAGGCTACTATGTATATGCTTTTAACAACGATAGTCAATGGGACTTACTCCTGGGTAAGTGTGAGTAGGATTGCAGCCTAGGATTGTTAAAAAAAATTTCCTGCTGGATGATATCACTTCCGGTCATGACACCACTTCCAGAGAGTCCTGACACATTCTCATTCTAAAAAGGGGGTTCTGGTGCTAAAAGTTTGAGAACCACTGCTATACAGTTTCCTGGGAGTAAGTCCCATTGGACACAATGGGACTTACTTCTGAGTAGATATACATAGGATTGTGTTTAATAGTTGACATGTGTGAGATTTTATATTAGATGCCTGCAAAAGTCAAAATGTGGGACAATACCAAAGAAGTCAGAAGAGCTTCAATTTCAAAATTTAAGAAAAAAATCATATTTAGTTTTTCAAATTTGAAAATGTACATTCAAAATGCACATAAATTTAATGAACGTTGAATATTTCAAAATATCAATTTTAACCCTAACTGCACTACTTATAATGTGTTATTCAGAACTGTTATTCAGTTCTCAGTTAAATATATAACTGGTGGCTCATTTGCTTTTTCTCATTTTATGGAAACAGTCAGTGCACAAAAACCGAATAAGATCTGATCCTGTGTTAACCTGGGAGAGGCAGGGATAGGGAAACTGAACTAAGACGAAATGTATGCTCCAAGACTGATTCTTGGATTCAGCAAGTACCTTAATCTTCCATAGTAATATTAAACTTGAACACATACAATACGTGATAATTTAATAGCTACAGTCATTGTTTGAACTCTGTGAAATGAAGAAGATCAAGGAAAGCTTTTTAAAAAATAATGCGGTTAGTTACACAGTCCCGTTTATTTTCACTAGGGAAAGAATGATCCATAACTCTCATAAGGTATGCTCATGTTAGTTATGAAGGTCATTCCCTTATGATCAAAAACCATGCAACCAAACAGAATACAAATGAGCGCACTTTATGGAAGATGCAAAGAATGCTTACACCCTTGATAAAAACCTAGAACAAGTCATGTCTTTATTCCAAAAAATAATAAAACCAGGGGGAGAAATGCACAAACCAGAATCACACAGCAGCAGCTTCAGATAAAGGGTACTTGATGTAAATAAAGTGCATAAACAACTAGCAGAGCACAAATCAGCACAATCAGTAACACCAGCCAACCAGCTGTGATCCCTGCTACTGTCAGTGGCAGCTGATTAGGTCTGGAATTGGTGGGGCCAATGTCTTTTGCTCATGCATAGCATGCATCACTACAACAGTTATAGTGGCTCATGTATACAGTACACATGTACAGTTTTCTTATGTGTAGGTACACTTTTGGATAATCTCTGAATGTCAAACAAAAGCCCTTCTCTAGAACTTCTCCCTGTAAAGTATTTTTTTCAAAAAGCATCAACTTGCCATTCTAGCACATGCCAACTAAGGGCCCGATCCCATCCAATTTTCCAGTGCCGGTGCAGCTGTCCCAATGGGGTGTGCACTGCATCCAGCAGATGCGCTTCAAATGTCAGTAAAATGGCAGATGCGCTTCAATGTCAGTAAGTGTAAAGTCATGAACTTTGGGGCAAAAAATCAAAACTTTAGATATAGGCTGATGGGTTCTGAGCTGTCTGTGACAGATCAGGAGAGAGATCTTGGGGTGGTGGTGGACAGGTCGATGAAAGTGTCGACCCAATGTGGGGCGGCAGTGAAGAAGGCCAATTCTATGCTTGGGATCATTAGGAAGGGTACTGAGAACAAAACGGCTAATATTATAATGCCGTTGTACAAATCTATGGAAGGCCACACCTGGAGTATTGTGTCCAGTTCTGGTCGCGACATCTCAAAAAAGACATAGTGGAAATGGAAAAGGTGCAAAAGAGAGCGACTAAGATGATTACGGGGCTGGGGCACTTTCCTTATGAGGAAAGGCTACGGCGTTTGGGCCTCTTCAGCCTAGAAAAGAGACGCCTGAGGGGGGACATGATTGAGACATACAAAATTATGCAGGGGATGGACAGAGTGGATAGGGAGATGCTCTTTACACTCTCAAATAATACTAGAACCAGGGGACATCCATTAAAATTGAGTGTTGGGCGGGTTAGGACAGACAAAAGAAAATATTTCTTTACTCAGTGTGTGGTCGGTCTGTGGAACTCCTTGCCACAGGATGTGGTGCTGGCGTCTAGCCTAGAGGCCATTAAAAGGGGATTGGACAAGTTTCTGGAGGAAAAATCCATTACGGGGTATAAGCCATGATGTGTATGCGCAACCTACTGATTTTAGAAATGGGTTATGTCAGAATGCCAGATGCAAGGGAGGGCACCAGGATGAGATCTCTTTTTATCTGGTGTGTTCCCTGGGGCATTTGGTGAGCTGCTGTGAGATACAGGAAGCTGGACTAGATGGGCCTATGGCCTGATCCAGTGGGGCTGTTCTTATGTTCTTATGGCAGGCAACAGTAGTGACGGTGGAGGGCAGTTCAGGATGGTAGGACAAAAAGATGGAAGGTGGGGTTGGTGGATGCAAGTGTCTATGTGCTTATGGATGGACGAGAGCAAAATGCATAAGTACAGATGGATGGTAGGAAAAGAACATTTGGATGGATGCATGCATATAGATGTATGGGTTGAAACTATCCTCTTGGCAGCTACTTTATGTCTGACCCTGCTCCTTCAATAGTGCCCTCTATCTCTTCTCAGAATTCCTGTGGAATCCACAGGTTCCATAAACTTGAGAATCCTGGAATGACTGATTTACAGCCCAATCCTGAGCTGCCCAGCGTGTGGGGCTGCAGTGGTGCCAAAAATGGCTGCCGCTGCATCCAGTGCGCCCCAGGAAGCCGTCCCCATCTCCTTCCCCAGGTAAAGCGAGTAACCCCACAATGAAGTAGCTCAATTCTATGACAACTCAAGTGTTGGCATAGAATTCAGAGCCTCCGTGTCAGGCAGAGAGCCTGACACGGATGCTCAGGATCTAGTGGAGAAAAGCTCCACCGGTCCTGCCTCCCTCTCGCCCTGTTCCTTCCCCCTGGCATGCTTCATCCCCACCCTCTTCCTGCCCTCCCTCAGTCTCCCCCTGCCCCTGAATGACTCCTCCTCACCTCTTCCCCGCCCCTGAACACTAGACCCCCACCAAACTCTCCGCTGCCCGGTTGTCCACACGACCGCTGAATGGCAGAGATCCAGCGCTCTACCGGCACTAGCCTAGCGCTGGCCAGGGCTAGGCTATCTCTGGTGCTTCACTGGTGCGCACTGGTTAGGATTGGGCCCTTAATACATTTTTATCAACATAAAAAAAAATCCCTAGTTGTTTGATTATTTCCCACCCTTCCACCCTGCTTAGGGCCGTCAAGGGAGCTTACAAAATAATGCATCAATACAATCCATGCAGTGGTTCTCAAATTTTTAGTACCCAGACCCACTTTTTAGAATGACAATCTGTTTGGGACTCATTGAAAGTGATGTCATGGCCGGAAGTGACATCATCAAGCAGGACATACTTTTCTGAGAATGCAGCAAGCACCAATATATTTGCATGGCATATAAATGCATGGCAAACACTGAAATTTTATCATTTTCCTTAGATAGGCAGGCTACAAATAATTAAATAAATTAAAATGAATAATTAGAAATAATTGAAGTAAAACAAATAATTAAATAAAAGGAGATGAGATGGGGAAGCCAGCCCTATTCCACCACATGAATTCTCTCTGTAGCCTATCTGCATAAACCTCAAGCCCCCCCCCCCAAAACCATAAGATTTTCAGCCCTACCTGATGCCCAGTTCAATTTAAGTTCTTATATTTAAGCCAGTTCAGTGTGATTTGGGACAAAAGCAATTTTAAATCCAACATGTGTTTTTTTTGGCTGAACTGAGCTTAAAAGCTTCCCTCTAAACAGCATTAAAAACCCAGAATGATGAGGATAGGAAATGAGACTCCAGTGGGGGGGGGGGAAGAGGGGGGAGAGGAGTCTGTAAAAGACAACAAGTCTTTCCAATCAAGCAGTGATTCCAAAGCTATTAGCGCTGGAAACCACTTTTTTAAATTACACACCATCAGGACCCACCTAGCTTTACAAGACTAAAAAAGAAAAAGAAAAGTCTTCTTGGGTCAAGCCTCTTTATATTGTACTATACTGGGGGAGCTGCCTTCTGGAGCACTTGTTGAGCTCCACTTGCATAGGATCGGGATCATTGTGGCAGCCCTGTAAACCTTTCTGGTAGTGCAAGTAAATGCACAGTATTGCTCAGTTTCACTTTCCATAGAGTTCAATGTATTTTGCTCATCTGCTATCAGCTTGTCAGTTGGGGCTTCACGGCCCACCCACCAAGTGGGTCACAACCTACAGTTTGAGAAACCCTACAATGATGCATAAAACAATACTAAAACCTTAACGTGAAAACAATTAAAAGTTGGACAGCAGATCTGTGTCATTATGTTTCATAGAAGTTTTTACAAAATCTGATATGACAAATACCATCTTAAAAGACGCATTCCCTCTTGCGTGAGACACAAGAGGCAAGGCCTCTTCTAGGTTGATGTCTGCTGCAACACATGCATGCATTATCTGAAAACAATGCACTCTAATTTTAATGCACGTTTATTCAGGTTTAGATACTTTTAATCCATTGACTAAAAATCATATGACAACAACTAACAGTTCTTCATCTGACTGACAGCCCTAATTAAAATTAAAATTAAAAATTAGGCAGCATAAAGGGTTGAACTGTTTTCACTTTAGCTTATTTAGTGACTATGTAGTCACTATGATTGTGAACACAGCCATCTTTTAACCACTGCATATGGAGCAAATATGCTCATCAGCATTCTTGGATGCTGGAAGGAATATTGTGGACTTTGTTGCCAAGCAACTATTGCCAGACTGTGGGACCCACTGCTAAACAACAGATTCAGCAGACAGAATTTCCCTCTGTGTGTTCAAAACAAACACAAAATAGTGTCTTTGGATACCAGTGTTAGTAGCAGGAGAAAAAGGTAGACAGCCCCCATGAAGTTGACTACCTTCAATCATGTCTTCCTTCCTGCTTATCAGCACCATCTTGTTCCTCACCAAAGCACATGAATTCCTTGAAATTATCAGCATCAAAGACACAGATGGTAGGACAGACAGTAACTGCAGAGCAGAAACGACCAGCAGGGAAGTAGGATTCCTTGTGTAACTCAGGGAAGTGTTCAAACTACCCAGAGAGAATCTTCCTCCTCCCCTCTGTCTTTATCACCAGCTTGGCAGTTTGGTATGCAAGTCCAACTCTACACCCCATGAGATAACAAATGTGCTTAGGAAAGAGACTTGAATCACTCCTGACAGGTAGAAATGCAGTTTCTAAAGTGACTGCTGCTGCCAGGCAAAAGGAAAATGGTAACTTTATGGTTCTGGTAACCCAGAACAGACAGCTGTTTGTCTTTGTGATCACTTTTCAGGAAGAAGAAAGCACTACAAACTCTTTCAATCTGGGAGGAACTCCTATGCCTATATCTGCCTTGATTATGCAGCAGAAAAGCAGCATAAGGAATGTGCCCCCTCCCCAATGTCTGTGGGCAGGAAAGTTTTTTGCTTAGTCCCCACCCCACACAAGGCAGGGGGCAGGGCTGGCACCTAATTGGTGCCTGAGGGGTAGAGCCTGAATAGTGCCTCACTTTGCCTTCATCTTTATCATCCATATTGGCAGAGCTTATGAGAGCCTGTGTTTTGCTCTCTCCAGCCCAGGACCTCTGAGAGGAAATTTATTAGTGAGTATAAAGGTTTTGGGGGCTCCTTTTGGGAGCACAAAGATTCTTTTGGGCCCCTTCCCTTTTCTATTGGATCATAATTTCATATGATCATTGGATCATAACTGCTACAAATCACAATATAAAAAACTATGTGGGCTTATCCAAAATGTGAATGCTGGTCTTCATACAATATATGCAAACATTTTCTAAGATCCCAGGAAATTTTCAGCTCCCCTCCATTGGCACTCAGGTCACCTTTTGACCCTGGGCCCAGGTACAATACACTCTCTGCACTCCCTTCTCATGGGCCCTGGTGAAATTGGAAAATGTAATATCCTAAGAAATTTTTTGGCCCTTTCTTTTGGTTCATGGTTCCCCCTTTTTGACCTTGGGCCCAGGTACAAATTACCTCCTGCACCCTCCTTTCATGGGCTCTGTGCTCTTCAACTAGTACAAGTGCAGCTTGTAACATGCAGTTGTAAAATGCAGCTAAATGCAGCCCCCATCAAAGCTACACTAAGGCCCATTTTGTACACAGTAATTGTGAAGTCTGCTGTGTTTTAATCACAGAGGTCCCCTGGGCTAGGCTCTTTGGGATATCAGAGGTTTTTTTTCCAAGGAAAGTCTAGGTCTGGTCCAGAAACTTCCAGAGTAGCTCTTGCTCTTTGGTTGCAAGGTAGCATCATATTTGTGCCTGTGATGGACATGCCCTGTTGTGACTTTGTTGCAGGGCTGCACAGCTCTTAGCAGGGCCCTGGTCTCCAACTAATACAAATACAACTTGTAACTTCTTGCAAAATGCAAGTTTTAAAATGCACCTAAGACAAATGCAGCCCCCCTCCATCTAAGCCGCTCTAAGGCCAATTTTGTACATTGCACATCAACAAAAGCAGGGATACCGCAAAGTGTACATTCTCTAGGGAGTGAATTATTGATTTTATAGACAATCATTTACTTATATATTTATTTCTATACTTTTTTCCACAGCTATGGTGTAATGCTCCTGCCTAATTGTGAAGTCTGCTGTATTTTCATCACAAAGATCCCCTTAGCCAATCAGGGCTAGGCCCTTTGTGATGTCAGAGGTTCTTTCCAAGTCTGGTCCAGAAACTGCCAGAGCAGCTCTTGGTCTTTGGTTGCAAGGCAGCATCATGTTTGTGCTCATGATGGACATGCCCTGTCGTGACTTTGTTGAAGGACTGTAGCAGCTCTTATATCTGGTTCTCTTCACCATATTCTAGGGTTTCCGGTTGGATCTCAGGGAAAAGCAAAACCTCACTGTGGGGAAAAAGATGAATCCTGGTCTGAATTAGGAGTCTTCCTGAAGGGTCTGTGAATTCCTCACCCAAGGAGGAGGAACTGAACCTGTTCACTAGTGTTCTGAATGTAAGAACTAGCTTTTTGGCCTAGATCTAAGGAGCATGAAGGAGAGTTGCCAGAACTCCTCAGGTTCAGACCCTAGGAATGAACACACATTTAAGTTAATGGAGAAGGGGCAGGCAGGTGGAGCACCTAGCAGTCAATGACTAACACCTACCTCCCTGCTTCACCCTTTTAACTGGCAGTGAGCAGGGAAAAGGTGGTTCACATCGCCATGACCCAAAGTTAAAGAGCCTACATGGAAGGAAGCCTCCTTGAGAAAACCTCCCCCAAATGAAAAGTAGCCCCCAAATCTGGGGAATCCCCTAAGAATCAAGCAGCAGTGGAATGTGTGTGGCAGTCTGTTACTGAAAAATAACATATGAATTCAAAAGAAATGAAGACCACATATCCTGCCTTCCCACATGTCCTCAATGTTTTATTCTTTTCCCATTTGTGTAATAGGTTTGTGGCCCCACAGCCAGATATGGACTGGTGAGCAGCCTCTCTTGTAGAGACTGCATGGGAAGTGGAACATCCTCCGGTTTCTTCGCTTTCTCACATCACTTCACATGGTCCTTTGTCTCACCTTTGCAGCATTATTGATCTCCTCCATTATAAACTACAGCTACATGTTCTGCAAGATATACTGCAGGAAGAAGAAAAGGGCTGCAAGAAGTAAGGAAGTGGCAGCCACTACCCCTTTCACTGTGCTCAAAGAGAGCCACTATCCCATTGCGACAACCTTAGACCCACAGCTTTCTTTATAGGTGAGGGGGATGACATCATAGAAGTATGATGTCTGCCATGTTTTGGTCCCTTCTGTGACTGTATCGGCCCTGACATCACTTCTTCTATCTGGAGGGATAAGCCCCATTTCACATCTCATGGCATAGATTATGGGTTCTTTGGGAGTGTGTATGCAGCCTCTCTGCACTGGAAGAAGCCTCTCTGCAGTGCTCAGCTCTGCTTCATTTCTGCTCGTCAGTGAGTTGGAGTTCTCATGCCTGGTATATCATTGTGTCCACTAGGTGTGAATCTCATGTGTCAAAAACATCCTTGGGCTCACTGCTCTTTGAGCAGCACTTCATCTTTGGCAGAAGATGAAATTCCAAGTTTGTCAGGGAGTCCACCACCTCTACCACCTGATGGCCCAATGAAACATGCAGCTGGACATCTGAGGCACCTTTCCAGACACCCTGGAGCTGGGCTAAAGAAGATTCACCATGAAAACTTGACCCACCACATTGTCAAATTTAATATTAGAAACATTTTAAAGGCTTGTTGGGGTGCCCAATTCCCAAGTTAGACTCCCAGGAAGAGCAGATCCTGCCATTTGTCCTGCTTCCAGACAGTTGTGGACCTCCCCAGCCCCGCACCCTGGGACAAAATGCTCCCCCACAGGATGCCACTGCCCCGTGCACAAATCCGCTGCCCCCCACTTACCTGGAGTGCACAGAGCCTTGTGAGACTCCAGGATGCATTGGGGAAGCCTCCTGAAGCTTTCTTGACATTTTAAACTCAGGGAGACATCCAAGCAGTCCTAGAGGTGCGTGAGGCTCCATGCCTGGGGCATTTCCCTGTTCATTTAATGGTAGGTCTGCCACTGCCTCCACGCATCATTGAGGCACAGCCAGGGCTGCTGCCGGTTATTTTGTGCCCTATGCAAGGCTAACTACTTACATACACACACGCACACACACACACCATGGATATGGAAACTGTGTATATGGGGGACACTATTCAAATACTGAAGCAGCCCCCCACGCCCTCCCATGCCCATTCCATTATGCCTTAGTTTTTGTGTTTCTTCCTTAAGCAAAGCAAAATCCTTGCTGAACTGGAGAATGACATACAGTCAACAAGCCTGCACAGTACAGGAAGGAGACCAGAGGCATAACTAGGGTGGAGACTGATAAGCACTTACCCTGGCTGCTATGCCAAAGGGAAGGCACATGACTGCCCCTCAGGCTCTGCCCTACTTATGGAAGAGGCAGGCGCTGATGACTTTGCACCCCATTCCTTTTCCTGTAGAGAAGGAATGGAGGTGTGAAGCCACTACAGTAAGTGCCCCTCCTCCACAAGGCAGTCATTTCCGGGTTCCTCCCAGAGAAAGAGGCATTGGCGGCTTTGCGTCCCCGTTCCTTTTCTTGTGGTGATTCCCCTTCAGGGGGAGCCTGCACAGGAGAAGGAACAGGGGAGAGAAGCAGTCACAGCGAGTGCCCACCCTCTAGGAAGATCAAGTGACACAAGGCAGCCACTTCTGGTTCTTGCTGGAGGAGGTGCTGGCAGCTTTGTGCCCCCATTCTTTCTCCTGTGGAGGCTCCCCTTCAAGGAGAGCACTTTTCAAACATACACGTGTATATATGGATTTGTGTAAAAATAATGTATATTAAAAGGAAAGAGGGGGAAAAAATTGGAAGCAGAAGGTCAACACTACGCCATGAGACATCCTTTGCTGTTTCAAATACTTCTGATCAAAGTACCTAATGCTGAGACGCAGATGTAATTAACACAATGAAAATCTGATTCCTGTCTAGATAGCCTGAGTTAAACAGAGAAAAGAATGCAGAGAACTATACATTCATAACCCAGTTCAGAACGTATTACATAAAAGCAAACCCCACTGAAACTAGTAGGACCTATTCCCCAGCAATGAGTTTCCAATCAGAGTACTGTATAAAACATTTAAACTTCACTAAATACATGCACAAGGGTCTGTAACTCAGGAGGCTGCAATCTTATGTACACTCAGTCAGGAGTAAGTAAACTCGATGGAGCCTACTTCTGAGCAGACATGCGTAGGGCCACACTGTGCCATGACAATTTTGTCCTTGTGCAACATTTTAACAGACAGGACTGTGTTTCAAAGACAGGTCTACCTGAAATTATTAAATACAAGGCCTACTAACACTTTGATTTGAACTAATACCCAAGCCTAGCAACACTTTCTTTCACAAGCATCAATGGATCCTCCACTGACCAGTTCAACAGACTGCTCTCTAACCTCTCACTCAGCAACAACAAATTTTCCTTCATCCATTCTTTATCAATCAATCATACACAGATTCACTCTTACAGAAAGGTGAATATCTGCTCCCCCTTTTAAAATGTCAATATTTATTTATTACTATATTTATATACTGCCTTTCCTACTCCTCAGAGTACTCTTTTGGATATTGCTCAACGCGGTTCACATCGGCAGGCATCCTAGACCAGTGTTTCTCAACCAGTTGTACAGGAACCACCAATGGAACTTTAGGTGGTATCTGGTATTTGCAAGCCTAGCGCCGGTGCTTCGCTGGTGGTAGCCCAGCACTGATTTGTGCTGGGCCACCACCAGGTAAACTCCGGAGCTCTGCTGCTCAGCAATTGTGTCAACCGTCGAGCAGCAGTGAGGTAGGTGGAGGCGTGGGGGGAAGTGGGAAGGAGGCATTCTGGGGGGAGAGAGTGGGGTGGGAGGGAAGTGGATCCAGAGTCTTGGGTTCACCACCTGACATGGAGGCTCTTGATTCTTTGCTGATCTTTGGGTTGGCAGAGAATCAAGTAGCCCCATTGAGGGGCTACTCACTTTACCTGGGGAAAGGGGATGAAAGTCCCCTTCTCCTGAGGAGTCACTGGCGGCTACCTGGAGCATGCTGGATGCAGCAGCAGCCATTTTTGGCACTGCTGCAGCCCCATGCCCTGGGCAGCTCAGGATTGGGCTGCCACCATGTTAAAATCTCTAGGGCTGATTTCAGAAGTCACTTGGTATGTTGATTCCTGGAGATTCCAGGTCAGTTTGAGAGAGTTGGCAACTCTGTGCATGACTCTATATACTTTTGTTCAAAACTACATTTAAAGTGTAGCTCAGTAGGAAAATCTTTCAATAGCAAAAGATAGATCACCATATGTTCAGACAACACAGCTGTCAAAATACTTAGTTCACTTTTGCAGTGTTTTTATAGTAACTAGAACTTCATTGCATAACGTGAATTAATTGGTTTGGTAAGCAATATTTTGTCACAGTTTTTTTTTCAAGTAGGAATGCCAACAGCATCTCTTTTAATAAGGCAACTATGTTATAATGCATATGAATCTTCCTGAAGTCTTTTTTAAAAAATATAATGTAATAAAAAATTATTGCTATGATTGATTACCTCATAAATACATATACAAATTGTGCCTTGTAACAGTCCATGTGAAATTCTAAATTAGAGAAGATTTGTGCCAGAGTTGTACTGCTGGATGAAAGGATAATCTAATGAGCTATAACCAACTTTAAATACTTCCAGCAAAATATTTGCAGTAGGCTGTATATATTCAGATACATTCTAATTCTGAATTCAGTACGTTCTTGTTAATAAAGAACCCATTATACATGTAATCACTTTTTAACATCATAATTCAAGTATCATTCATATAATCCTCTCTCTCATCACTATGCCATCGGTATGACCAATTTTGTAAATCTTTATAAACTTTTACGAGGACCAGATACTGCATCCCTTTAAGATTATCTAAGCATGTTCTGTAGTTGATGTCAGGAAATCTGGAAAAGGAAATTCTTATACTTAGTGGATGACAGAGCTGAGAGTCATACAACACAATCCTATGCAAGTTACTCAGTAGTAAGACCCATTGCAGTCAATGGGACTTACTTCCAGGAAAGTGTATATAGGATTGCAGACATAGGGAATGATCCTATGTGGCAATGAGAATGTTCAAAAACATCCGTGAACAACCAGACCTTAAGGATGAACAGCCTAATCCACTCCCTGCACAGAGATGTAGTGGTACTGTTGTGACCTCAGCTGCATCTTGTGAGGGAGCTTCAGAAGTGTCCAAGGGGTAAAGAAACATTTGTTCCCTTGCCCTGGGTTAAGTTCGTTAAGGCAGGCCTGGTGGGTAAACTTGGAATATACCAAGATCCAGGTCTACAGAGCTTGCGTCCTGAGTACACTTCTGTACTGCAGCGGGTCATGGACTCTTCGCTCACAACAGGAGAGGAAACTGAACACTTTCCACATGTGCTGCCTCCGACGCATTCTCGGCATCACCTGGCAGGACAAAGTTCCAAGCAACACAGTCCTGGAACGTGCTGGAATCCCTAGCATGTATGCACTGCTGAAACAGAGATGCCTGCGTTGGCTCGGTCATGTCGTGAGAATGGATGACGGCCGGATCCCAAAGGATCTCCTCTATGGAGAACTCGTGCAAGGAAAGCGCCCTACAGGTAGACCACAGCTGCGATACAAGGACATCTGCAAGAGGGATCTGAAGGCTTTAGGAGTGGACCTCAACAAGTGGGAAACCCTGGCCTCTGAGCGGCCCGCTTGGAGGCAGGCTGTGCAGCATGGCCTCTTCCAGTTTGAAGAGACACTTGGCCAACAGACTGAGGCAAAGAGGCAAAGAAGGAAGGCCCATAGCCAGGGAGACAGACCAGCGACAGACTACACTTGCTCCCAGTGTGGAAGGGATTGTCACTCCTGAATTGGCCTTTTCAGCCACACTAGATGCTGTTCTAGAACCACCATTCAGAGCGCGATACCATAGTCCTTCGAGACTGAAGGTTGCCAACATAAATGCCAACTTGATAGCTGGCATACAACCAAGTAAATCTGTGAAGGTAGATTAGGTCCAGGGAGAGGAGTAAGGATTTGGCATGCACCATCACTGAACCAGATCCATGGCCAGATTCATCTTCCTCCCTGCTCCATCTCATAAGAACATAAGAACAGCCCCACTGGATCAGGCCATAGGCCCATCTAGTCCAGCTTCCTGTATCTCACAGCGGCCCACCAAATGCCCCAGGGAGCACACCAGATAACCTCATCCTGGTGCCCTCCCTTGCATCTGGCATTCTGACATAACTCATTTCTAAAATCAGGAGGTTGCGCATACACATCATGGCTTGTACCCCATAATGGATTTTTCCTCCAGAAACTTGTCCAATCCCCTTTTAAAGGCGTCCAGGCTAGACACCATCATCACATCCTGTGGCAAGGAGTTCCACAGACCAACCACACACTGAGCAAAGAAATATTTTCTTTTGTCTGTTCTAACTCTCCCAACACTCAATTTTAGTGGATGTCCCCTGGTTTTGGTGTTATGTGAGAGTGTAAAGAGCATCTCCCTATCCACTATGTCCATCCCCTGCATAATTTTGTATGTCTCAAAAATGTCCCCCCTCAGGCGCCTCTTTTCTAGGCTGAAGAGGCCCAAACGCCGTAGCCTTTCCTCATAAGGAAGGTGCCCCAGCCCCGTAATCATCTTAGTTGCTCTCTTTTGCACCTTTTCCATTTCCACTATGTCTTTTTTGAGATGCGGCGACCAGAACTGGACACAATTCTCCAGGTGTGGCCTTACCATCGATTTGTACAACGGCATTATAATATTAGCCGTTTTGTTCTCAATACCTTTTCTAATGATCCCAAGCATAGAATTGGCCTTCTTCACTGCCGCCGCACATTGGGTCGACACTTTCATCGACCTGTCCACCACCACCCCAAGATCTCTCTCCTGATCTGTCACAGACAGCTCAGAACCCATCAGCCTATATCTAAAGTTTTGATTTTTTGCCCCAATGTGCATGACTTTACACTTACTGACATTGAAGCGCATCTGCCATTTTGCTGCCCATTCTGCCAGTCTGGAGAGATCCTTCTGGAGCTCCTCACAATCACTTCTGGTCTTCACCACTCGGAAAAGTTTGGTGTCGTCTGCAAACTTAGCCACTTCACTGCTCAACCCTGTCTCCAGGTCATTTATGAAGAGGTTGAAAAGCACCGGTCCCAGGACAGATCCTTGGGGCACACCGCTTTTCACCTCTCCCCATTGTGAAAATTGCCCATTGACACCCACTCTCTGCTTCCTGGCCTCCAACCAGTTCTCAATCCATGAGAGGACCTGTCCTCTAATTCCCTGACTGTGGAGTTTTTTCAGTAGCTTTGGTGAGGGAAATCTCCACCCCACTCAGTCCACATTCCCCCCTTCCAGCCACCCTTCACCCTCTCCCTGCCCTGCTCCACCCCCTGAGTGACCTTACCAGCTCCAGCAGGTCTTTGGCCATCTGCCAGCATGCAGGAGGTTGCTCTGCCTCCCCACCAATGGCCAATATTGGTGGAGGTTATTGGCTGCCATAAAGCCAATCCACATTGTGTCAGCCCCCAGCCCAGTTAGGACTGGGCCGTAAGTCTATGGAGCTGTTGAAGCCTTCCATCCCAATCTTCCCTGCTTCAGAATTCCCCTCAAATTTGAGGATGAGGCACCAGGAGGAAGGCTGAAATGAGCCCCTCTCCCACTATCACTTTCAGCTTTCTCAGAAAAACCTTTCTCAGAAAGAACTTGTGCATTTTTGAAACATTTGCATGAAAGCTCAAAGAAAAATTGTGATTATGAGGTAAGCCAGGCAGAATTCATCCACGAGACTAACCGCAGTAAGTTTATTAACAATTTAATTTAGAG
This sequence comes from Tiliqua scincoides, assembly GCF_035046505.1. Classification (NCBI taxonomy): domain Eukaryota; kingdom Metazoa; phylum Chordata; class Lepidosauria; order Squamata; family Scincidae; genus Tiliqua; species Tiliqua scincoides. The sequence goes on from NC_089822.1 coordinate 75,777,312, forward strand.
TCTCCAGTGTAAATATACTCAATTACAACTTCTCTTGTTCTTAAGGCTGTTTCAGAATTAATTTTTTTCCAGATAGTTAAAAATACAGCAAAAATGAAATTGAGTTCCTTTTCTCAGTACGAATAAATTTTCAGGTTTTAAGAACATAAGAACATAAGAACATAAGAACAGCCCCACTGGATCAGGCCATAGGCCCATCTAGTCCAGCTTCCTGTATCTCATAGCAGCCCACCAAATGCCCCAGGGAGCACACCAGATAACAAGAGACCTCATCCTGGTGCCCTCCCCTACATCTGGCATTCTGACTTAACCCATTCCTAAAATCAGGAGGTTGCACATACACATCATGGCTTGTACCCCATAATGGATTTTTCCTCCAGAAACTCGTCCAATCCCCTTTTAAAGGCGTCTAGGCTAGACGCCAGCACCACATCCTGTGGCAAGGAGTTCCACAGACCGACCACACACTGAGCAAAGAAATATTTTCTTTTGTCTGTCCTAACCCGCCCAACACTCAATTTTAGTGGATGTCCCCTGGTTCTGGTATTATGTGAGAGTGTAAAGAGCATCTCCCTATCCACTCTGTCCATCCCCTGCATAATTTTGTATGTCTCAATCATGTTCCCCCTCAAGCGTCTCTTTTCTAGGCTGAAGAGGCCCAAACGCCGTAGCCTTTCCTCGTAAGGAAGGTGCCCCAGCTCCGTAATCATCTTAGTCGCTCTCTTTTGCACCTTTTCCATTTCCACTATGTCTTTTTTGAGATGCGGCGACCAGAACTGGATACAATACTCCAGGTGTGGCCTTACCATCGATTTGTACAACGGCATTATAATACTAACCGTTTTGTTCTCAATACCCTTCCTAATGATCCCAAGCATAGAATTGGCCTTCTTCACTGCCGCCGCACATTGGGTCGACACTTTCATCGACCTGTCCACCACCACCCCAAGATCTCTCTCCTGATCTGTCACAGACAGCTCAGAACCCATCAGCCTATATCTAAAGTTTTGATTTTTTGCCCCAATGTGCATGACTTTACACTTACTGACATTGAAGCGCATCTGCCATTTTGCTGCCCATTCTGCCAGTCTGGAGAGATCCTTCTGGAGCTCCTCACAATCACTTCTGGTCTTCACCACTCGGAAAAGTTTGGTGTCGTCTGCAAACTTAGCCACTTCACTGCTCAACCCTGTCTCCAGGTCATTTATGAAGAGGTTGAAAAGCACCGGTCCCAGGACAGATCCTTGGGGCACACCGCTTTTCACCTCTCTCCATTGTGAAAATTGCCCATTGACACCCACTCTCTGCTTCCTGGCCTCCAACCAGTTCTCAATCCACGAGAGGACCTGTCCTCTCATTCCCTGACTGTGGAGTTTTTTCAGTAGCCTTTGGTGAGGGACCGTGTCAAACGCCTTCTGAAAGTCCAGATATATAATGTCCACGGGTTCTCCCACATCCACATGCCTGTTGACCTTTTCAAAGAATTCTATAAGGTTTGTGAGGCAAGACTTACCCTTACAGAAGCCATGCTGACTCTCCCTCAGCAAGGCCTGTTCGTCTATGTGTTTTGAGATCCTATCTTTGATGAGGCATTCCACCATTTTATCCGGTATGGATGTTAGGCTGACCGGCCTATAGTTTCCCGGGTCCCCCCTCTTTCCCTTTTTAAAAATAGGCGTGACATTTGCTATCCTCCAATCTTCTGGTACCGTGGCCGTTTTGAGGGACAAGTTGCATACCTTAGTCAAGAGATCTGCAACTTCATTCTTCAATTCCTTAATAACCCTTGGGTGGATGCCATCAGGGCCCGGTGACTTATTGATCTTTAATTTATCAATGAGGTTTGAAACATCTTCTCTTTTCACCTCTATCTGACTTAACTCCTCGGTTAGGAGGGGCCGTTCGGGCAGCGGTATCTGCCCGAGGTCTTCTGCCGTGAAGACAGATGCAAAGAACTCATTTAATTTCTCTGCCATCTCTAAGTCTCCTTTTATCTCCCCTTTCCCTCCCTCACCATCCAGAGGGCCAACCGCTTCTCTGGCGGGTTTCCTGCTTCTAACATATTTGAAGAAGCTTTTATTATTCCCCTTAATGTTGCTGGCCATGCGTTCCTCATAGTCTCGCTTGGCCTCCCCTATCACCTTCTTACATTTCTTTTGCCACAGTTTATGTTCCTTTTTATTCTCTTCATTAGGGCAAGACTTCCATTTACGAAAGGAAGCTTCCTTGCCCTTCACAGCCTCTCTAACTTGGCTGGTTAGCCATGCGGGCACCCTCCTGGATTTAGTGGAACCCTTCTTTCTTTGCGGTATACACCTCTGCTGGGCCTCTATTACTGTTGTTTTAAGCAGCCTCCATGCACTCTGGAGAGACTGGACTCTTTTTACCCTCCCTTTCAACCTCCTTCTAACCAGCCTCCTCATTTGAGGGAAGTCCGCCCATCAGAAGTCAAGGGTTTTTGTTAGAGATTTGCCTGGTATTCTTCCCCCAACGTGCACGTCAAAACGGATCGCAGCATGATCACTGTTCTCCAATGGCTCAGTAACGTTTACATCTCTAACCAGGTCCTGCGTACCGCACAAAATTAAATCCAGAGTCACCTGTCCTCTGGTGGGCTCCGTGACTAGCTGATCTAAGCCACAGTCATTTAGCACGTCAAGAAATCCAGTTTCCTTATCGTGACCAGAACACAAATTGACCCAGTCAATATGAGGATAATTGAAGTCCCCCATGATTACAACCCTTTCCCTCCTTGTCACCTCCCTGATCTGTTTCCTCATTTCAAGGTCCCCATCAGATTTCTGGTCTGGAGGACGATAGCACGCCCCCAGTATTACATTGCTGCACAAGCCTGGTAATTTAACCCACAGAGATTCTACGGTGGAGTCGGACCCACCTTCAATCTCTACTTTGCTGGATTCTATCCCTTCCTTAACATAAAGGGCCACCCCACCTCCAACACGCCCCTGCCTGTCCCTCCTGTAGAGTTTATAGCCCGGGATTGCGGTATCCCACTGATTCTCCGCATTCCACCAGGTTTCCGTTATGCCCACTATGTCAATATTTTCCCTTGTCACCAGACATTCCAGTTCTCCCACCTTTGCTCGCAGACTTCGGGCATTCGCATAAAAGCATTTATACACGGAATGCCCCAGGATGGGCTGCTTATTCGCTCCTTGACATGAAGGAAGGACCTCCTCGTGAAGGTCATGTTTTCTTACTTTCTGTGGAAATACTCCTTTCTATTAGCATTGGCCACGCAAAGAATCCATGCAAAGAAAACTTTTCTAGCTTCAGCTGGTACCCAGCGATGGTGTATTTGAAACAGCAGGATACGAAAACTTTAATAAATAAGGGACTGGATTGTGGCTCAAGCTACTACGGTCTAAATTGTGATATTTCATTTACTGCTCAAAGACATATTTTACTTAAAGCAATTTATCCAACATCTTAGAAATCTGCATAAAATTTGCTGTTTCATTTCAAGGTGATGTGCTCTGACTCAGCCCACTTGTATAGAAAACACCGACAAAGCCAAATATTACTGCCAGTTCTAAGGATCCAATCCTATTCAATTTTCCAGCACCAATGCAGCCATGAATACCCACTAATATTACAATTTTGTGATTACTTCACAATAAATTTAATAACTGTTAATTAATTGTTAATTCAGTTAATAAAGGAGAAAGAATGATCTTGTCAGAGTTTGGTGATGCTCTCTCATTCCACATTGACCCCGATCCACCTGTTGAAAATGCACATGGATCAGAGGTTGGATTGAGGGCTAATAATCCTCAATAAGTGGAAATGCAAACAGATGTTCAAATCAATACATATATCAATATGCTCTATGTTTAGAACACAAATCAACAATATCAAGGTAGTACTAGTTCATATCTCCAGCTAATGCTTGTGCTCACTTCTCTTCTCCTGTGCTTACATACACGAGAGTTAAAGGAGCACATTCAATCCTATTCCATCTTATCTGATAAATACCCTGAACAATATTAGCAGTGTATGGAACGACCTTCAACTAAAGTATTACTTTTCTTTTATTCCAAAAATGCTTAAATCTGTATATAATATAATTCATCACATCTGATTCAATTTCCTTTACTTCACATGCACTTGCAAACCTATTGTAATATTAATGATATCATCAGTCTTTCCATATTACTGGACAACATAGGCTCCTATATTCCAAAGTGTATGATCCATGAGTGTGTTTTTATGACATCGGTAGTGGTGACTGATGTTTTCATTGAGAGGAAGCATATCTCTCCTCCTAACAATCCAGTGAAAATGTATGTCAAAACTGCAAGATATGTTTTTGTTCTTTAATGGCACATTTTGTCTGTTAATTTAACAAGTAATAGAATTAAAATCACTCTCCAGCAATGACTTTGGGAAAAAAATCCTTGAATGCTGCTTCATTTTGTAACGTGAAAAATACACAAATAAACACAGGGTATTTTCAAATAGAGATAGAACAGTATATTACTGTAAAATTTAGAAGCAGTTTCAGCCAGTGGTGAAATTGAAAAGAAAAATATGGCTCATGGAACCTGTTAATTTTAATAATATATCTTTGTTCACTATACTTTTAAGTAGGTGTAAGTGTAAGCTTCCAACTATAATGTCAGTGCTAAGCACAGTGCTTAGCACTGTGGAGCAAAATAAAATCTAAGGATGAAAGTCTTGCCCTGGTTGGAATCCAAAACGAATCTGATGTATTGGATCCTACTTGGCTGACTGCAGATCTGTAACTGAGATCCATATTACTGAAGTCATTCACTGTACAGTTCTCCCCACATCCGCTGATCTGGTATCTGTAGTTTCTTTAATCCATGGTTCTCTGCAGGGCCCCCAGCACCCACTGCCTTCGTTTTTCTTTATTTTATTTTCTTGTTTAACCCAGGAATGTGACATGCAGGCAGGAATGTAACATGCCATAATGTTAACAGGAAGCAGGAACTGTCCTGCTTCCTGTCAACATTCAGTCAGTCTCCTCCCTCTAGTGTTCAGGCTCCCTGCCTGCATGTCGAATTCCTGTGTTTAGCAAGACACTATTCCTGTGTTAAGCAAGAAAATGTGTGCTTCCACTGCTAGTAAAAAAAAAAAAAACTAAGGTACTATGCATGGGGGGGGCCTTACAGTGCTTTATATAGGGTGCCCCATAGCTGTGGTTTCTGTATCTGCAGGGGGGCTGCAGACAGAACCCCCACGGATATGGGAGGACACCTGTATAAATAAAGTACCAACTGAAATGTATGCGAGACTGAATCATTTTTCAGAAGTTATTCACCAGATACGTTGTACTCAGATGGGGAAGGGGAAATGCACTGAAGACTCCTGTCACCATACTGATGTGATGCACTTTTAGCTTGCCTCCTGTTGTTCCCCTGGTTCAACATTTATCTGATAGTGTAGCAGTGAACCCAAAGAGACTTCCACCGTATGATTTAGAACCTGGAACAGCCAGGGTTCAGGCAGTCCAACCTTAAACTTCCATAGCACCCAGGGATGTGGCAGTGCCAAAATGGCACATTCCGCATTCAATGGGGCCAGGGAAGCACCACCAGTTCTCCTCAGGGTAAGTGAACTTTAGTTTCCTTACCCTGTGCAAGACCCAAGAAGCCCCAATGGGTCTCCTCAGATCTGTGCCCGCTACTGAGCGGGCACAAATTCAAAGGAGACCTGGGTTAGGTTTCTTGCCCAGGTTTCCCGCCCAGAGTCTGCCACCATCTTTGCCCTCCCTCCTGGACCTGCTCCTCCCCCCACCCTCCCCAGCCCAGTTCTGCCCCCTCCCCACCCTCCCCCCACCCCGACTAAGGAGCGTGATGCTGCAGGGGTGCATGCACTTTCCCCCTCTTCTCAGACACAGCACAATCCATTTAATATCACCTAGATAGGACTATGGTTTTGAGTAGCCAGATGTGGATGTCTGTCATCATCAGGCATTTTGTGAAGACCTTTTGCACATTCCCGCAGAACTGAGCATGAAGATCACATGCACAAACTCAGGACATTTTGTTCAGTCTTCTTCCATTATGATATGAAAGCAAACATTTTTAAAATGTAATGAAATAATGGAAGTTGCCTAAGTTTTGAGGGATGAGTGGGTGTAAGTGGGCTTGGACAGGAAGTCTTCTTTGATTCAATTTTATTTTTAATCATAGTTGGGGAGGTATTCAGACATCCTAATACCTCCTAACACAGGCATGTATTATGAACCACAAAATTCATATCTGAATCCCAGAAGTATGGGTTTTCTGGCATCTCTAGTGCTAACTTTCATACTGGAGAATGGAAACAGAGCCAGGCATGTCTACAAGAGGAACCGCTATGGCCAGGGAACTAGGGATAGTGGGAAGGTTCTACAAAGCAATTTTGGAAAACAACTCTTAGGGTCTGAAAGCCCACAGATTCTTCTGAGGTGGTGGTTAAAAAAAAACGGAGCTGAGAAGCATTGTTGGCTCCCTAGAGCTCTGTCTAGCCAAGCCGTGGAGACTCTTGTGGGGTCTCAGAAACTAGTGTGGTTTGGCACCTGCATGAATGCAACTCTTCTGTCTTCAGGGAGTAAAAATTCAGGATGGAAGAAGTCATCTTTTTTGGAGCCTCTGCTGCGGGATGATATTCCACCTCACTCTCAGCTACAATTTAAATTCTCTCCCTCTGTAAAGTGATAGTGATTCACCATTGCATTACGTTACAACAAACATAAGAAAACTTAAGAGACTTTGGGAGCGAAACCCAAAGACATAGGGGTGGAAGCCCATCTCTTGTGGGTGTCCATAGGAAAGAGTTCCCCCCCCCTGCTCTCAGTATTGAACTCAGCAGTTCCTTAATTTAGAAACAAAGATCCACTACATTAAATAGGAATACAAAATAAGAGACCGAGATGTGGGTATGTTTCATGGCCTTGGGTGTACAAAGAAAAATGATCCAACTGCATCCTCAGATGTTTCAGCACATGGCTGACTTGAAGAACCATCTCACATATGGTCAAGAATTCTCATTCCATCCTCATTTTGGCCCTGGTGGTTGGAAGAGATTGCATGGTATCTGTCCGCCTCGGAGCAGATCCTTAGATTGCAGTCAACACTTCAGTTGGAGATGCCAGAATATTTTCCATCCCTGCCTTTCTTATCACTTAAATCAAAGCCTTGTCTCACTTTCCTGAAATGGACCTAAATTCCATCCCATTTGGTGGGTGGAACGACACACATTACTCAACATTCAAAATGCAGGCTCAACTGCAGCAGTGCTCGTACATGGAGGATTCCTAGCAAAAATCAATGATACAAAGGATTTTAATCGTGCAGAACATTTTCCTTGACAAAGAGGGATTAAAAGCCAACACAGTGAGAATCATTTATTAATAAGAAATGCTCTTGGTACTCTTTCTCGATCTGAACTGGAATGAACCGTTCTTTTGCTATCAGCTTTTCTTTGTTAAATGTCAGGAAAACAGACCTTGGAAGATGATCAACCTGTTTGTCTGCACAGAACAGTGTGTCAGCACCTCCCTCCATGTCCAGTAGCTGCGAGGATGTTAAATGTAAGCGGTACCTTCATCACTCTGGCATTCTATTTTAGTCTAACTCTACATCAGGAGGCTGCCTGAGCTCAGCACTGATAACAAAGCACTATCGCTTTTCAAAGTGACACAGTGCACTGACATATCAACACTGGAACTTAAACGAAAAGCTCCTTCTCATTTAACTGCTAATCTGTTGAAGCTACATTCTGCCCGGTACTCTGGTTTTCAATTAAAACTTTTTGGTCGCAAGAGAAAGTTTGGTTTCTGGAGTCTCTATGGGTAGCAGTCAAAGCAGGAGGCCACCGAAAGGATAAAGAGGAGACAGGCATATTTTTCAGACTGATAAACGTCAGCTGAATTTCAGCAGTGTATATGCATGCAGTTATGCTTACTGCACGTTCTACCAAGAAGGTTAAAAATTAATTCCATCTACGGAGGCATATGCTAAGGTATGTTAAGTGCAGAACTCAGCTAAACATGCTGAGTACTTCCAAGGCTTTCCTAAGCCTTTCCTTGAAGATTTATAGGATGGAACAGTTTGTTGTCAAAATAAGCAATTTAGTTTTAGTTAATACGCTCCTGAAATTTTGAAACAGAGGTCAGACTGACTATTATTCTGTGGCTTTCAAATATAAATAATCTAGTGGCCATTTCTAAATTTCCTGAGCTTCTGAGGAATCTGTTTAAGAGCCATGGTTGCATGAAAGAGTATTATGTATACTTAAGATATCCATATTGCAGTACATTTTTTACCCATCTTCATTCATGCAATAGTGTGCCATTTCATGTCAATCATCTCAGTTCTCTCAAGTGATGCTCATAGTTGTGCAAGAACATCCAGCACGTATAACAGCCTTAAAATGATAAGACCCAAGGTTTTGTGGAGCTGCACGCATACCACACATGCATACATGTGAAAATGTATGCATACATTTGAAACTTGCATATATTTGAAAATGTCTTCTGAGTTGTAAAACAGACACAGAGAAATTAATAATCACTTTAGGCATTGACATACTTTTGTCATAGTTGTTCTTAGCTGTCTTTTCCTATGTATTAAAGTTGATAATTAGGACTTTTCATGAACACAAAGACCAAATAGTTGCAGCTGCATCAGAACCACTGATTGTAGCCCTGAAATCCAACAGGCAAACAAAATAATTTTTACAACCTGATTACTTAGTAACCTTTAAATTCATCCCTTCAGCTAAGAAATTAGGATTCTGGTAACATGTCTTTTTTGCATTTGTTATTGAAATCAAACATGTAGAATTTTTATGAAGATGCTTGAATGACTGTGCAGGTGTCATCGGTTTTGAATGAACTGCATCTCCATCAAGAAGCAGTGTCATCTCACTGCTACAGTAGTCTTGATTGTGCAATCATGACTGTTTAAGACATCTATACCAAGACTGATTAAAGAAGGCAAGCATCATGACACCTGGCACCAAAACATCAGTTTCCGTACTTAAAAAACAATTGTGATTTTTTAAATCACAGATCCATACTAAAGAAAGTGCACTAAAATTCAAACACTCTGAGAAATGGCCAATGGAACAAGACCAATCCATGAGTGATACTGTCTCGTTCACACTGAGGTGAAAACAAGTGTGTGTAGGAACATTCACATAGCTTTCCTATAGGGCTTTATGCTACATTTATACGAGTTACCATGAGACATGGAAAGGTGGCATATACATGTCTAAAATAGTCAAATGATTTGTATAGGATGAAAACACAGAAGAGTTATCTACCTTCAGTGTTCTGCAGTTAGTTTCCTAGTATCTATCAGAGACAGAGATCATTGTATCCTAGAATCTGAATAATTTCTAGCCCAATCCTCTCCCCCACCAGCCCATTAAATGCAAAGTCTCTGACCATGGGCTAAGAGCTGGCAGGAGACCAGACAGCCCAGGAAACGTAAAGAGACTGACCTGAGCCGCCGCATTCTGCACTAGCTGTAGCTTCCGGACCATCTTCCTGGGCAGCCCCATGTACAGCACGTTACAATAATCAAATCTTGATGTCACTATGGCATGGACCACTATGGCCAGATCCACCCGAGACAGGTACAGCCGCAGTTGGCGCACCAGCCGAAGCTGGGCAAAGGCACTCCTGGCCACAGCCGACACCTGGACATCCAGGAGGAGCTGCGAGTCCAGGAGAACCCCCAAGCTGCGAACCTGTTCTTTCAGGGGGAGTGCAACCCCATTCAGAGCAGGGAGATAGTCCAGCACCTGCATCGTGGATTTCTGCACCAGGAGGACCTCTGTCTTGTCCGGTTTTAATTTCAGCTTGTTTGCCCTAAGCCAGATCCCAACTGCCTCCAGGCAACACTCCAGGACAGAGACAGCCACCCTGGAGTCAGGTGGAAAGGAGAGACAGAGCTGGGTGTCATCAGCATACTGATGGCACTCAACTCCAAATCCTTGGATGACCTCTCCCAGCGGTTTCATGTAGATGTTAAACAACATGGGGGACAATATAGAACCCTGTGGCACCCCACACCTCAAGGGCCAGGGTCCCGAACAGGAGTCCCCCAATACCACCATCTGGGATCTGTCGGCCAAGGACCGGAACCACTGCAAAACAGTGCCCCCGATCCCCACCTCGGCCAACCGTCCCAGAAGGACACATGATTGATGGTGTTGAAAGCCACTGAGAGGTCCAAAAGGACTAGCAAGGATGTACTCCCTCCGTCCAGCCCTCCGTCCCTCCACCATCAGCTTTCTAGGTGGTGCAGCATTCCCGGTCACGTTTGTCAGGTCTATGTTCTGGATAAGGCAGAAACACAGCCAACAAGGTGGTTCAGGAACAGGTGCAGATTGCTGGAGTCAGCAGGATCAGCAAACACCTGTGACTGCCTCACCCTGGGTGTGGCTTAGCCTACACTGTTTGGCCACTCCAACTACTTAATGTTTGGTCTGTTGAGCTTCCAGTGCAGCAGTAGGAGTGTAGTAGGAGACTACTGAACTGCTGCCAGTAACATGGGAGGCTAGATGTGAGTATATGCATGTTGATACTGACCATGGAATGAACTTTGACTGTGTATCTTGGAAAGCTGATTTGGATTTGTTGTTTATGGACTGACTGCCCATTGTGCTGACTAGGACTGTTTACTGATTACCTGTGATAACCCTTGCTCTGAAATATAATCACTGCATTCAAAGAACTCTGCTGGTGTATGCTGTTTTGTGTGCCTGCTCATCCAAGTTTCCATACAACTCTTTACCAGACAAAGGGTTGCAACTCTAACAACGTTGTCCACCCGCACCCGCCCAAGGACCCCTTCTGCGCCCCCCATCCTGGCCCTGATCACAACTAGGTCTTATTTTTGGTGTAGGTCTTATTTTTGGGGAAACACAGTAGTTCTTGATGCCTGTCAACTTTAAATAATATTTCTGGAATACTAGTTCTTCCATCCCACATGGCAAACTTCTTCTGAAACTGGCTATTCTCAAACACAAATGTATGATTGTATCACAGAAGTATCTGGTGTTCAAAGAAAAACAGTCACACGGCATACTTGGGTATACCTAAAGTATTGGTTCATGTTCCTAAATTGCTGTGATGAGTCTTTCCAAATCAAAAAAGCAATATGGCAGTGTTTCTCAACCAGTGGTACTCATACCACTTGAGGTGGTACTTGAGGTGGCGACTGGTGGTACTTTTGCCCCCCCCGGACCCCTGCAGTCTGGCAAAGAGACCAGCAACACAATGCAACAAATAGCAGTAGGATGCCCAGCTTGGCAGGCTGAGTTCGAACGTGTGCTTTTTGCTTGCTTGAAAAAGTTCTCCCATTTGCCCCGAGCCTCTTACTGGTGTTTGTTGCATTGCGTCTGGCCTCCCAATCCAGAAGTAACTGGCTTTTACATCATCACCAGTTACTTTCAATGATACTTCCAAAAGGTGTGAAGTGGTACAGCAGGGGACAAATGTTGAGAAACGCTGCAATATGGTATAAGCCAGCCCCAAAAGTAACTCTGTTAGTTACTGATCATCTGTATTCAACCATGATTCTAACTATAACTGGGTAAGGATTCATGTCATCCTGAAAGGTCAAGATAGGGTATTACAAGAGGTGAGCTTTTTCTGTGATAACGAAATAAAAATGCATAACACCACTTTCTGTACTTCTCATTTTTGTAAAAACAAAAAAAAAACCCAAATCTGTGAAAAAATAAAACAATTCTGATACTTTTAAATATTCGCTAACACCTCTACATGCATGTGGCTACATCTGCTGACACTATACCACATGTATCACCTACCTAGTATACTTTAAAGCAGTTATAACTATAATTTATAAAAATGCCCCTTGGAATAATAATATGTAACACCACTTTCTGTGCTTCTAACTTTGGAAAACACTGAAATCCACAAAAAAATAAAACAGATTTCACCCACCACTAGGTACTACAATCTATTAACCTGGAAGAGCTCGGCTACAATTATATACGCACTTACCAAGGAGTAAATGCTTATAGGATTGGACTGTAATTTGCCTAGCTACAAGCTGATTTCCTAATTGTTTGATATCATAATGTATATATAAATACTAATACTAATATAGACAATGATAATTACTACAATGGCATGCACAACCAAAGAAAATACACAGGATAAATAAACCATATACGTGGGACCTCGGTATCTGTTGTTTGACTCCCCCCCCCCCAATGGATACCAAAACTGTGGATACCAAAATCCATGGTTTTGGCCCCTTAAACCCTCTGAGAGCAGTTGGAGCTATGCTCTGGTTACTTCCGGAGGCTTTCAGGAGTCCTCAGACACCGCACACGTCCATGCTCTGGGGGCTTCCTCAGGCCTCAGAATGCCTTTAAAGGCATAAAAATGTCAATTCCAGTTTCCCAAGGGAAACTGAAAGTAGCACTTTTTGCCTGTAAAGGCCATTCTAAAGCCCACAGAGGCCATGGGCAGATACAGGCTATCTCTGCAGGCTTCCGAAAGCCCTCTGGAAGCGACCAGAGCACAGCTCTGGTCACCTTTGGAGGGTTGCGACTGAGCCAAGTTTGGCTCAGTGCGAGTCTGGGGGGAAATCAGATGGAAAATCTGTGCATAAGTAGCCTCAACCTGTATGGAAATCTATAGAAAAATAAATGTTATAACATTATATATTTATCTATAGATTTGTATGCGACTTTCTGCAACTAGACCTCAAAGCTTTTAACCACATAAGTAGAAACATAATACAACAACAAGCAATACAAATAAAATTTGGAAACATTAACCAACTATGGAAGAGACCTCCCATCCTCCTCTATTTCACATGCATGGCAAGATAAGCAGGTCTTCAACAGCTATATGAAGTTCCTTCTAGGACCTGGAAAGAATGGAGCAGAATAAACTTCTGGGAGGTACTTAATGTATCTCTCAGAACGGCTGGTCTGTAGATTATTAGGTAAGTCCCCTTATTAATGTGTGCTATCAAAATAACACAATAAATGTTCAAAGGCGAGGGAATCATGGGTTTTTTTTTAATTTGAATACTTTACTTAACATGGTAATCCAACCTGATACACTAAGAAATTTCTATTCAGAGTGAGAACTAGGGTTGGAAGTGTTTTGTTACTTTTTCACCTTTAGAAAGAAGAAACTTTACTTTGGCATGAAAAAGGCATTGGGCAGTCTATAGAACAACCTTATGGAATTGACAAATGGACTGCAAAGCTGTAGTGCCTCTAGCAAGGTAGTGTTGCAGATAGAGGCCTAATCATTTATTTTAGAGAACAAGTTCAAGTCTTTATAACTGGTGATCCCATATAAAATGTGCTATAGCTCAATTCCTTCTCAGAATCCTGTGCAACATAAAAAGGAGACTAGTGTCTTTACAGGGGGAACAGACAAGAAGCAGAAAGTGATTTATAGGTGTAAGGAATGCAAAGGGGGGTTGAAAAACCTGTAAAATTATGGTTTTTGTTATTTAGACCAGTTTGGGTACCTAAACAGTATAACAGTCACAGCTCCTGTTATACTGTGACTGCTATATTTGTTACACAGTACCTTTACTGCTATAAACATTTTCTCTGCAATGTAAATAGCAATTGAATTCATTCTCCTCTTTATATACTCTCCAACACATTTGAATGGAATCCATGACCTTCAGGCCAAACAGATGTGGCATGGGTCATGGGGAAAGGGCATGATATCCTGTGATGTTTAAATGCTTGTACAATATGTGCTGGCACCCTTGATGGAGCATTAGCACATCAGCAGTCTCCAATTCCGGCATGCTAATGTTACACGCAACTCAGCCACCACCTGCAGTTAAGTATATTTCAATGTAATGGGACTTATATAGAATGTTTTTATGGGGAAAAAACTTTATCCCCGGCCTTATATCACATCTGTCTCTGCCTATAGGCTTGGATATATCATTATAAATCTTAAAGCGCAATCCTATTCATATCTACTTAGAAGTAAATCCCATTATGTTCAATGAGGCTTACTCCCAGAAAAGTGTGTATAGAATTGCAGCCAATTTCAGATCCTCTTCTTTCTTGAGCTAGCATAAGTGGCTTACAACCAGCAACAGACAGGTATGTATGTAATATTAGCATATTCCATGTATATTCTTGGATCCAAAGAGTTGTTTGGGCATGTCCAGTAGACTCTCCCTTTTGAATGGCAAATCATCATGCCACATCATATGCTGCTTTTCAAATGGTCCTCAATTTTAAAAGAGCTTTGTGGTGGTGCTGGGGGGGGGGGTTAGCTACTGCTAAAAAATCACAAGTCCATTGGCCCAATCCTACCCAACTTTTGAGCATCAGTGCAGCCATGCCAATTGGGTGTGTACTGCATCCTGCAGTGTGGGGGCAAGGTCAGTCACAGAGGCCTCTCTAAGGTCACATTTGTTCTCTTCTCTTGGGGCTGTACTGAGGCTGCTGGAAATTTGGACAGGATTGGGCCCCAAGTCTCCTTTGGGTCAAAGAATGAATCATGAATCTTTAGATCCAACTCATTGGCTGGACACAGACAATAATATTAAGCTTTTCTATAGCACTTTTGAGTGTTCAAGGTGTTTCACTGTATTATTTGATGCAATGATTACAACAATCCTGTCAGACAAGTACAGCAATACAATGCACTTATTTTACTTCTGTTTAAATTTCTTTTATTTCTTGCCTATGTGCTTTGTTTACCAATGTTGTACACTTACATTCTGTCTATTGTATTTTGGAATATTTTAGACAATTAACTTGATTGCAGAGGACTCTTTTTTTTCTTCTTTTTTTTAAGTCAAGGTAGAAGTTTAATGAAGCTAAACTAACCCTTTGACTCATCATGAATTCCAAACATGACACAGGTTTCATTAGGAGGCCAGGGCTTCAGCTTGAGAGTTTTCAACACTTCATAAAACAATTGAAGAATTGTTTGCTGACAGGAAACTAGCAGCAGGTGTACATTTGTGTTGACAGCTGCATTTCTGATATGGATCACAGAAAAACTCCACTGGAGATGCTGAAACATCTGGGATGTTTGGTCAGATTTCAAAAGCTAATTTTAAAAAGTTGCCTGCTACCCACATGTAGGCCAAAATAAAAACGAGAGTGTAATCTTTTCTTGTAAACATCTTTGTATGAACAGCTATGGGGATTCTTTGAAATAACAAAAAACTCTTTTTACCACTACATTCGAGGTGGAAAATAATTTGCTGTAAAATATGCAAAGGTAAAATACTACCTCATCAACTGTACCACATGCACACACATACAAAAAGCAGTCTGATCTAATCCCCAGCCACGTTATAGTATGCAGACTGCATGCTCTGGGGGAGCGAAAAAAATGTATTTTTAACTTGCCCCCGGTATGCTCCCTGGTCACAAACTGGTGCAAGTCACTACTACCAGACCACACCCTCCCTTCCCAACATGCCCCCTGATCCTCCCCACTTACACACCCCATTACATCCCCTGCCCCGCATGGCTCACCCCCACTGACAATTAAGCGGAAAATAATTTGCTGTAAAATATCCAAAGCACTACCTTATCAGCTCTACCCACCCCCCAACCCCCCACAAACACATAAAGCAGCCCGATCTGATCCCTTGGCACATTATAGCATGCAGGCTGCCTGCTCTGGGGGAGTGATTGGACAGTCTGCAGGTGGTAAGTAAGGTTACTTTAATTTTTTTTAACTTACCCCCGGTAGGCTCCCTGGTCACCTATTGGGGTCCTTGAACTTAAGCAAGCCATTTTGCTGGCATAAGTCTGAGGACAGCCGGAGGTGTTCCAGGGAGGGGTTTCAGGGATAGGATCCTGGTGCAAGTCGCTGCCACCAGTCCCACACCATCCCTCTCCAACATGTCTCCTGATCCTCCCACCTTATACATCTGTCAACTCACTAGCATCAGTAGAGCCTCTTGGAGTCACTGCCGCATGCACAACACCTCTCATTCCTTGCAGCAATGGCCCAGCAGTGGTCAGGCATTCACACTGCTGTAAGGTGTCCTGCAGTGCCAGAAGAGAGAGCCCATAGGACTGGACTGTTAACAACTTGTCTCAGGTGCCTTTGATTTTGTAAAAGCAAGACACTCAAAATGTGTAATTTCTTCACGAAAGAAACTCTCCCAACATGTGTTGCTTACTGTTACACTGAGCAGATCACAATGAGCAGATTTTAAAATGACAACTAGTAGTCTGAAACCAATAGCAGGGCTTTTCAAACTGGGGCGTCGCGACGCCCCAGCCTGTGAGCCTTAGCCTCTGCCCCCTTAAGGAGTGGGAGCAGCCTGGAGGCAGGAAGGAGGCAGCTGCACGATCCCCAGGATCGTGCTGCCCAGGGGGGCTGCAGGGGCTTGGGTGCACTTACCCAAGCCTCCTTCAGCCTCCCCAGGCCGCAGGGAGCCCTGCTGCAGGTCACGCCGGGCTCCCTGCAGCCCGGGGAGGCTGAAGGAGGCTTGGGTAAGTGCACCCAAGCCCCTGCAGCCCCCCTGGGCAGCACGATCCTGGGCATCGCACCGCTGCCTCCCCCCCACCCCTGCTGCCTTCCCCCCGCCCACACACATACTTAGTAGCTTCTCAAACTCTCTGGGAGAGTTTGAGAACCACTGCAATAATAACAATAACACAGAAGAAACGTTGGAAAAATGAAAAAAATACAGGTTGAGACTCATTATTTGCGAGCGTTCTGTTCCAAGAACACACTATAGCAAATCAATTTAAAAAACAGTCTCTTTCCTCTGGTGATTTAAAAACAGCCTTGCTGATCTTTTGAAATGTACACAGAGACAATCAGTCTCTCTCCAGGCACTTAGGCTTCACTAGGAGGGAGCAATCCCTCCCTTCACCAGGAGCCCCAGCAAGGGGAAAAGAATGGAGAAGGTGATAATCACTGCCATTCAGTCTTCTTTCACATGCTCAGGGGGAAGGGAGAAGTGAAGCTTACAGAAAGAATGATTAATGAATTGCCAGCTGGCTGCCCTCTCTGGCATTATTAGACTGTTTTCCTTTAATTTAAAGGGCCCTTCTCATCAGCTTTGAGATAGAAAAATCTGTGGATACTTAGGTTATACCAGTAATCACTTGTATGACTGTCTGCAACAGTAAAAAGCAGTTTTTAAAACTGTGATTTTAAAGGGGTGCATTATTTCCCTTCTCCAGGGATCAGCACATTCCTTCTCATTTGCAGGGGCCATTCATGTTGAGTCAAATCCATGTATAAAAAATGTGTGTATAACAAGGCTGGACCTGTAAGCAGTACATAAATTCCCCCCCCTATTTTGTTGTTAAAGCCTCTTTGATTGACAGCCGAGTCCTATCCTTTCCCTGCCCTAGCATACAGCCACACCAAAAACAGGCTATACTGCTATTGGGGGGAGGGTAGAAAGCTTGGGAGAGGTAAGAGAGAGTACTTTCCCCCCATGAAGCCTCTCACAGTGGGTCTCCTCAGACCTATGCCAGCAATTCCAATGAGATAAAGGGGTTGTGTCAGCTAGCTCCGGAGGGGATTGCATCTGGCACAAGTCATTTATGCTGAGTGCCACCATCTCCAGCCTCCAACTTGCCTCTGGTCCTCCCTGCAATCTATCCTGATCCTCTCACTTCCCAGACCTTTCCACTCACTACACCAAGTTACCAATGTCATCAGGGCTCCTCTGCTGCCGTATGAGGGCCTCCCCACTGAAGGCAGTAGTGGCCCAGAAGCACACAGATCTGTGCTTCCAGAATGGCACTTACGATACCATGAAGTGCGTTATGCCACCATAACTAATATTCCAGTGACAGATGCACCAAACAGGATTGGGCCATTATTTATTCATTGGCATACTGTAAGGTGCTGGGGGGAGGGGTCTTGAACGGGCCTTCAGTGGCCAGTCTTCAGTGCCCCATCTCCTGTCACCAGGACAGCCTTCTGGCTCACTTGAGCCTTGCTGCCCCACACCCCCCCCAAGACAAAAAGAAAACTGCAGCCAGCCTGAGAGGCACAAGGTGACCTGCAGGCCAAACTAAGAACAAGGTATTCCGAAAGTCACAAAATGACCAATCGTTCTAGCACAATATTGTCAGTTAAACATGTTTGAACAATAAGACATGTTTACCAGAGATACTGCTGAACAGAAACGATGAATGGACAGTGAGTCACATCTGCCCCACCTGTATAAAGAGCTCTTCTTTCTGTCACGCCTTGATGATATAATGTGGGAAGTCCTTCTTTTAAATCTGTTTGCATCCTTCTCCTCTGTTTCCGCAGAAGTGCTCCCAAATGTCTGGCCAGATTGGGCTCTGGTTGAGGGCCCACACCTCTCAGAGGGGCCCCAGGCCAGACCAATCTCCCAGAACCGTTATCAGTAGCAGCAGTGGTGTTGTCCAGAGGGCAGGCTTTGTCCCAGGGCCTCCAGCAGCCTATCACCAGCAGTGCTTCCATCACAAGAATCAATTTCCTTGTTTTTAATTTCTATAAGATTAAGGCTGCAACTCTTATCATGTGTGCAAAAACTTTTATTGTATTTTTCCCCACGATCCCGTGCTTTTCCCTTCCTGCCCACTCTCAACACTAAACAGTTTGCAAGTAGACCTCTCTCTGCTTCCTTCTTTCTAGCTTCACTCACTTGTCTATCTGCCACAGGTTTCCTCCTCCTCATGATACAAGGCTTGGACAAGAGGGACAAAAAGAGAGGCTGTGATTAAAGCTGCCAGTCTTCAGCTCATATTGCACTGACACTGTCATTGCTGTTGCCTGGGAGATATTCAGCATGTCATCCTATAGATGCTTGGAAGTGGGAGGTAGAAGATCAGCTGCAGATTAAAAAAAAAAAGTTGTCTGCCTTCCAAACTGAGGAGAGAGTTGTGCCCCTGTGCTCTCCATGGTTATGTCCTTGCTTTGGATTAATTCTGTCTCTCAATTAGCTGTGAAGAACCTTGAGCACAAGCCTGACAAAATTACTTGACAATTCCTGCTGGCTCTAAGAACTGGAATAGCATAAAGGGTTAACTGTTACCCTGCACATGCCTGATCTTGTCTGATCTTGGAAGCTAAGCAGGGTCAGGCCTGGTTAGTACTTGGATGGGAGACCACCTGGGAATACCGGGTGCTGTAGGCTTATACCATAGTCTTTTGAGACTGAAGGTTGCCAACCATTTTTTGCCTTATGCTGAGCCTGAGGTCCTATGTTGTTAAGGCTAAGGCAAGGCTCTCTTTGCCTGGTTCCACCCTGCATGAGCACGAGACAAGAGCAGGAAAGACAGACCCTTTCCATTTGGACCTTGGGCGTGCCAGAAGTGGAACCAAGGCAGTGTTTTCAGTGTGCAGGTTGCAACATAGCATTCCAATTTGGGGGAACTTTGTGAACTGGTGGAACTATCTGAGGTTAGCTGGTTGTCCTCGGTGGGAGGTAGGTAGGACTGTTTTGCTTCCCCACATTGGCTGTTGGTGGGAAGTTTTTTCGCCTCTCCCAGGCTGTCCTTGAGGTGTGGTGTTTTTAGCCAGGTCAGCAATTTGCCTGCCTTGACCTCTTTTCCAGGGTTGCTGTAAAAAATCTGGGGTTGTCAAAAGGCAAGTTGGAGCCAGGGTGGTAATGCCCAAGGGGTAAACGAGAATCTCCTCCAGGATAGGTACCTGCACTAAAGTGTGGGAGAGTTATATTGAGATCTGCTGAAAGATGTATTGCATTGTTATTTGTAATTAATTAACAAAGTGGCTGACTCAACCAACGTTGTCCTTGGCTCAATGTACCTGGGGAGTACCTAGCCAAAAAGCATTTTGACTAGCAGTGGCTCTCAGCCATTTCAGGCATGGCCCTTCTTATAACCCTATCTGGATATGCCAGAGATTGAAATTGAGACCTTCTGTATGCAAAGCATGTGCCTACTACTGAGATACAGTCTCATCCCCTAGAACTACAAATTTATGACGCCCACAAGATATTATCTCTGTGCGATGAAGAGCCCAACCTACAGTCATAACATATACTACCAGCGATCGCATCTTCTGGATGCAGAAAGCTCGCATAACACACCCCAGTCACTTCTTGGAGAATAATTCATCATGCAGAGACTGTTTCCATGGATAGCCACAATAGTCTGCTTCAGCAACAGAGTCCTGGGGCATCTTAAATACTAACAAAATTAATTGTGCCGTAAGACTCTGTATGCCAGAATTGATTTTATTAGATACATGAAATAGACACATAAATGGTAGATATATACACACATGCATCGTTTTACAACTGTCCGCTTAACGACGGACTGCATATTCAGTGGTGGTCAAAGCGCAACAGAGGCTTTTAATGAGGCATTCAGGTCTCCCATAGCCTGTAGCAGTGTCTGTTTACACAACAAAGAGGGTTTTAATGAAAAGAAGAGGCAATCTATGTCCAGTAGCCTGTGCAGTAAGCCAGTGTCTGGCAGAGTGTCTCTTATACAAAACAAAGGCACTAGATTGGGCTGAATGTTCGCTTAACAACCAAATCGCATAACAGGGATTGGGGAACATATCCCATCATTAAGTGACGCACACCTGTACTTTAAGTACAGAGACAAAAAAATTATCTTATTTATTTTAACAAGGGAAACCAGAACACTGACCAGTGTGAGTCAGCAGTAGGATGTCAGAATACTGGACAAAGCAGAAATGCAGGATGCGTTTTTTTGGTTGGCAACCTTCAGTCTCGAAAGACTATGGTATAAGCATTTGTATCGCAGTAGCATTCTTGCTCAGAGGCCAGTCCCAAAGCAGCTTTCAGAACAATAATATGAATTCAATAATGCAATCAAATAAGGGCAACATTCAGTCAGCTTGGGTGTAAGCCAACTATCAGGCACTAATGCTGAAAAGATATAGCAAGATCAGTAGCGTAAATCAAAACCTGAAGAGGAACAATTACTTTCTAGAGTAAGCTAGCAATTCTCTGGATTGGCCAAAGCCAAGTTACACATTATCAAATCTGCAGATGCATTTCCGTTTTGCAATTTTACCATGGAATCTGCCTTTGAAACTTGTCTCTTTTAGTACAGTGACTTTAGGTTCTGCTACAGAATTTCCTTTTCAGTGGTAGAGGCCAATTGCAAGGCTTGATGCTTGTTTTGTACCCTAGAGCTCAAAGATGGCTCTGCAGTCACTGTTTGAATTTGATTACAAAACAGAACACAATGGATGTCAAGCACTACACTGAAAATATTTCAGCTCGTTTGCCAAAGCACAGAACATCCATTCAGATGAGAACTGAGAATTCCATAGCTGAATATATGACTAATGGATATAGCTACCAACATAATCTCTTGCCCAGCCATTACAGAGAATAGGGTATTTATTTACTTACAAATACTATGACAAATGATTCTGCTTTTGAAGTATTTTTTAAACTACAGTTCACCATTTTTCAGACTATCCTAGTAGCAGCTGCATTAGCACAACCAAGTTTTAAAACTAGAAAATTGTTGTAAAGAGCTTCATGTAGTTTTATTTTAAGAGCAATTCTTTAAAAAATAGAATATTTTAAAAGTTTGGTTTCAAGCTTTACAAAAGAAAGAAAAGAAAAAAAAGAAAAAACATAATGAGAATTCTGAGTTCTCTCTCCCCCCCCCCCCCAATTCCTGGGTTTCCATTTGCTCAACTCTAAGGGCTGGAAGCTATAGTTCCTATCTTCTTAAAGCAATGCTCGTAGCAGGAACACATGATGAGGGCAGAGAGAGAAGACTCTGAACATTTGCTTCCCAGCACCCCAGTCTCTTTTCCACCATCAACAGGAACAGAAGAGTAGCATTTGCACAATGTGTACTAGTGTAAAGAAAATCCCAACTACTGTATCTTGTACCTAGTGAAGTTCCCCGAGTCATCCAAAAACAATCACATCTGGGGGATTCATAGCAATGGGACAGGATGCAGTGCTAGTGGGCTTCTAGTAGAGTACCTAGAAACCATGAGTGGAACGGAATTTCCATTCATAATTTTTACTTGGGGGGGCATCCCCCCCACAGCAGCAGCTCAGTAAGTGTGGACAGAGAAAATGTATTTTGCTCATTGCGTGATTGCTATCCTAGCAATAGTGTACAAGTAAAGAAAATGCTAATATTGACAAGATTTATAATTAGGGTGTATTTGTAAGTTAGCAAGAGGTGTGTCAACTTATAGGCAAGTTTCTTGGTATAATTAAATCACATCTGACTTTCCAACTAATCAGTGTACAACCTAATTGTGGGTTACAGGATTGGACACCTCTAGATGATGGTTGGCCAGGCATGCAAGGAAGAAGGTAGATTGGGGGTTATTCAGCACCATGTCAGCCTGGTCATACTGTCCCAGATAATAGAGCAAGTTCCATTGAAATCCGACCATAGTATAGTACTCTGTTCATTTCATGAACAAACAGGGAAGAATGCAGGAAAGAAGTTGAGAGGACACAGCTCATGCAGAGAAGAGTAAGCAAGCTAAGAAATTGTTGATGCCAGCACTAAATGGAAAAGGTGCAAAAGAGAGCGACTAAGATGATTACGGGGCTGGGGCACCTTCCTTATGAGGAAAGGCTATGGCGTTTGGGCCTCTTCAGCCTAGAAAAGAGATGCCTGAGGGGGGACATAATTGAGACATACAAAATTATGCAGGGGATGGACAGAGTGGATAGGGAGATGCTCTTTACACTCTCACATAACACCAGAACCAGGGGACATCCACTCAAATTGAGTATTGGGAGAGTTAGAACAGAAAAAAGAAAATATTTCTTTACTCAGCGTGTGGTCGGTCTGTGGAACTCCTTGCCACAGGATGTGGTGATGGCGACTGGCCTGGACGCCTTTAAAAGTGGATTGGACAAGTTTCTGGAGGAAAAATCCATTATGGGTTACAAGCCATGATGTGTATGTGCAACCTCCTGATTTTAGAAATGGGCTATGTCAGAATGCCAGATGCAAGGGAGGGCACCAGGATGCAGGTCTCTTGTTATCTGGTGTGCTCCCTGGGGCATTTGGTGGGCCGCGGTGAGATACAGGAAGCTGGACTAGATGGGCCTATGCCCTGATCCAGTGGGGCTGTTCTTATGTTCTTATGTTCTTATTATACAAAGAACATACATATAGCAGAAAGGAAAGCAAATTTCAAATTTAGACAACTGGCATAGGTAAGAATAGAAAAAGTACGAGGAAGGAAAAATTTTTCCCCTCCTCTGTATTATCATCTGACATGGCTGAATCATAAGGTCTTGTTATACTTTATAGTCTCAAGTTCATATCTTGAGCCCACAGAATTTATTTTTAAAATAGTACATCATCCATATGAGAAGGGCTGTAGCTTAGAAGAGAAGCTGCTTTCTATTTAGAAAGTCTCAGGTTCAATCCTTGCTGTCTAGACAAGGTTGGGAAAGATCCCTGTTTGAAACCTGCAGAACTGCTACCACACAGCGTGAACAATACTGACCTAGATGGACTAATGGTCTGGTCTGATGTAAGGTACAGGGTGCAATCCTAACCCCTTATGTCAGCGCTTTCCAGCACTGACCTAAGAATAATGCAGCTCTGAGGTCAGGGAACAAACATTCCCTTATTTTGAGGAGGCCTCCGTGAGTGACACCCAACTGCAGGATGCAGTACCTGTCCCATTGGCACCGCTATGCCAGTGCTGGAAAGTACTGACATAATGGGTTAGGATTTTGCCCACAGCTTCATATAGGATTTAAGCATGTGGCAATGACGACAATTCATCATGAATTTGTATCATGCCTTTACAGTCCTCATACAACGATATTCCTTCTTTTGTATTTAAATGTGCACTTCAATTACACAAGACATTTTTTTTTCCTTTCCAAAGAGAAACATTGGAGTGAAAGCTCTGTGCTTTGATCTTTAGTCACTTGGGGTCAGTCATGATGTCAACCTCCCTGTAGGATGAGAGCTATTTGAGAGATACCAGTAAGGCTTCCTCTGCTAGATGCACTGAACCAGCTGCTAAACTTTCTAAAGTAGGAAGATGTGGACAGGGAGACATATGTCAGGAAGCTTGAAGGATGCTCTGATTCAGTACATCCCCAAGGAAGCGTCTGATAGCTGCATTTGTGACTATGTTGTACGGTGGGGGCTCAGCTGTTATTCCCCAACAGAACTCTTAGGGGAAGATAAGGCAGGCACCACTGCCCTCCCTAAAGGAAGTCAATGCCTTTGAGGCATAGCAGCCAGTGGGCTGGATCAAGCTAACCAAATGCTTTTGCAGTTTACAAAAAATAAAGCGGGGGAAAAAATAGACCCAGCAGCACCTTCTTGCTTGGTGCTGGCATGAGACTAGAATTGATGTGGGTTGTCACTGTGAATGATTTGAGAAATAAAAATATGCTCAAGGCGCCAATAAAGTAAATAGAAGCACTTATGAACAGCCTACTGTATGCTTGCTATTGCTAACCACCATTGCCACAGCTCTAGAATTTTCAGTGAACAGCACCCAGTAAATGAATACAGGCGCAACTGTCATTTTTTCTCCTTTACTCAATTCCTGTGCAAAGCCACCTGGCAGTCAGGTGGCCAATTTAACAGAAGGGCTGAACAAAGATGTTTCTTTGTGTGGCAGAAGTACAAATGTGCTACATTCTATTGGAACACCAGTCTCAGTTTGGAACCACAATGGAAGTGAAGGAAACAAAAATTGAGCCATTGGTTTTGTCCTTCAAGGAAGCAAATTACTTCCAAGTGTCTTGGTCTTCACGTTGTCATTGGGCAGCCTAATTCTGAGCTGCCTGGCGCACGGGGCTGCACTGGCACCAAAAATGGCTGCCACAGCGTCCAGCGTGCCCCAGACACTGCCGCTGCCGCTGCCTCCTCAGGAGAAGAGGAATTTTGTCACAGACAGCTTGACACGGAGGCTCAGGATCCAGTGAAGCAAAGCTCCACCAGTTCCCTCTCCTTCCTGCCCCGCTCCCTCCCCTGGCACACCTCCTCTCCGCCTTCTCCCTGCCCTCCACCTCCCCCCGCCCCAGAACATCACCTCCCACCTCCCCCCACACCCCCACCTACCTCTCTGCTGCTCAATGGTCCATACAACCACCAGTGTTGGACTAGCACTGGCACTCTACCAGTGCTAGGGCCTGCAAACATGCCTTACAGTAAATTTGCAACAGTGTGCACTGGTGGTAAGCTGGCACGGACTGAGTAGGATTGGGCCCTAAGTGTATTATGATACATAAAGTCCAGGTGCAAACAGATTTGCTTGAGTACAATAAAATCCTCCTAAGCTGCCAACAAGTTTTTCTACTCATCTCCAAAATTAGTGTAAGGGGTGGACGAACTCAGCACCTTGCCCCCAGGCTCATTGCTCTGCCCCATTTCTCCAGTTTATATGTATACTGAGAAGTAAGTTCCATTGTATTTAACAGGACAAGCAACCCAATCCTGAGTAACCCAGAGCACGGGGCTATCACAGCACCAAAATGGCTACCACAGCATCCTGAGCACTATTGGGCAGCCGGCGGTGACTCTTCAGGGGACAAAAGTCCCCTTCCCCTGGGTGAGCAAAGTAGTCCTGCAATGGAGCTACTCGATTCTGCGGCAACTCTGGACCAGCGCAGAATCAGAGACTCCCATGTTGGGTCATGTGGCCCAACACAGTGTTCAGGATCCAGTGGAGCTGAGCTCCACTGGTCCCGCCCTCCTCCCACCTTACTCCCTCCCCTGCTACACCTTCCCCCATCCTCACTGCACCCTCCTCCTACCCCGGAAAACCTCCTCCCCACCTCCCCCACATCCTCACTCCGTCACCGTCACCAGGCGGACCAGGTAACCGCCAGGCGGTGGAACACAAGCCCAGCACCAGAGCTGGCCCAGTGTAGGTTTGTGCTGGACTAGCTCCAGCATTAGTCCTGCAGTAAGAGCTTGCAAACATGCCATAAGGCATGTTTATGACAGTGCACACTGGCAATACGCTGGTATGCAGGAGTCTGAATTGGGCCCTTACTCCCAGGAAAGTGTGGATAGGATCAAATACTTAGACTGGAATTAAATAAAGTCTGACTGCAGCACTCAACATGACAACACCTACTTTGTCAATGGGTGCTGAATCAGCAATTTCCTGCAATTCACTGAGCTGGAGCATCTTTTATAAGGATTTAAAGATGGAAGTCTGGTTATTTAAAAATTAAAAAATTAAAAAAAACAGGTGTGCCTGGGGGTTCTGTTTCAGAACCCCCTGCCCTGTGGATAGCTGATACTGCTGATATGGGTGAACTCCAGTCCCAGCAGTTCGCTCCCCCCCCCAACTTCAAAGGGGCTTCACCGGGTCTCCTAATGTCTTATAAGGCATTAACAACATCATTTCCACTTTCTCTGTCAAACTGGAAGTCATGTATTTTGAGTTTTAAAGCTCAGTCTCAGCCTGGCAGAGGCCGGTGATGGATGTTTTTGGCCTCTGCTGGGCTCAGAAGCGTCTCCAGAGGACAGGAGAGGGGGTCCCAGACCTGATCCACTGATAACTGAATCCACGGATACAGGATCCACGAATATTGTCCCCCCCCCCCCATATGTACAAAATGGTAGAATTGTCCAAAAGATCTGAAAAAAGAATAACAGGCTGTCTTCAATTTTTTAAATTAATAGTGAACATAGGTGAACAAATACCTATCAGTTTGTATGTGAAATAAAGTCACACAGTACCGGTTTCCATGTACTCAGGGGTTTACCCAATTATGAAGAAATATATACATTGCATACTAATTTTTGTTTTAACAACAACAAAGTGGTCCTTTTAGCTTCCTGTTTCTTTCAGAAAGTTCATGACATACAGATATAAGAAAATACATGTCTGTAGAGAAGGATCTTTTCCATTACTTTTCATTGGGGTAGAGGAGATACAATGTTGCTGCAAAATCAGTTACACTAAAATCCTGGACAAATGTTGGCTAGGAGAAGCCCACATTCCTGTTCCCAAGACAGGAAAAAATAAAAATAAAAGTGTCTCAAAAAGTCTGAAGTTAGGTCAGCTGTGCATCTCTGTTATTTAAATGTATAACTGAGGGCAGCTGAAGAGCACAGCAAAAGCAGAATGTTCAGATATCAGCTGAAAAAGACAAAAGAATATGGGAGAGAAGGGAGTACCCTATATCCAAGAGATAAGGTAACACAAAGACCTTATCCCAGTCTCTCCCCAGTCTCTCCTTGAGAATCCACACAACACATTGTTGTGGGGCGTACTTGTATAATTCTAATAAACATAGCAAGCTTTTTAAAAATGACAATACTGTATATTCAGATACATAAACAACCTGTATCATGGCACAACTGTTTCATCCTTGATTTCTGATTCTGTTTTAGTCGTTCAGGCTGTGTCTCGCTCGAAAAAAAAAATGTCCCCTAGCAAGTCTAGGAAATTCAGCATGATTAAATAAAGGATTAGGTAGCTACTGAGCCAAAGGGAATGTGCCTTAAATTAGAAAAGAAACGATCCACTTTTTTGTGGTTGTTTACAGAATTTGCCCAAGGGTGTCCACATTTTCTTGATACTAACTAAAGCAAATACTGTTCATATGATGAGAAACTGAAAGTCACACATTCAGTCTCCATTCCAATTAAGAAAAAGCATTAACTGGAGAGAGACCCTATGCTGAAAAATATCCTAGGGCCCATATGGATCACTGATCTGTGTGCAATTCTTTTTGGCCTGAATTCACCCAGATGTAGTTTTACATATACAAGCAAAAGCGGGCATCTTTCTTGTCATGAGAAAATCATGCCATAATACTGGGTGAAAAGGTATTTTTCATCCTGTGCAAGTTTACCAGCTTCTTAAAATATTGCCACAAATGGGAATAATTCAGTGCATCGCATGATAGGATGACACAAGTACACATTGTTTAACTCCATGTTATTTTAAAGAAACTCAAGAAAGAGAACACGAGTGGTTGAATTCTTTACATAGAAACGCTCTCAGGAAAATGGCACTATGGCACCAGTTCTAGTTTTGCTTGGGCCAGACACTGTGGCTTAATGGCTAATCCAGCCCTATTACCTCACACACTTTCGTGCGGAAGGAGATAGATGAGCTGAAGGGCAAAGAGATGCGACTTTCTTCGCATTCTTCTTTGCATGTTTTTAACACAGTTTAGAACATCTGAACAGCTCAGCAGCACCTACATGGAACTTGAAAGGAACCATTAAAGGACCATTCCGATGAACCATGTTTGCCAGGTAACTGCCTTCATGCTGCAAGCAGCATAGTCTCTACTTAACTTTCTCTGGAGAAGAGGGCAGGTGCTGCAGGTGCTTTGTGTGCCTTATTACTTCTATTCTGGATGCTGGAACCCTCCAGAGGAGATGGAATTGGCTGCAGGAAGTGGCTGCAGCCAGTCTTGCCCCCCTTGGTAGAGCACCTGGGGTGGGTGCCCTTTAGACTCCACCCTAGTTATGACTCTGCTGTTGCAGCTGTCCACTACGTTTCTGTGTCTACAATAATGGGCGGGGGGGGGGGGGCTTGTGTCTGTCAAGGGGAGACAGGGGGAGAAGGCAGAGCAACAAGATGAGGAACAGGCAACTGAACTTCCTAAGAGCCTGGGTTGGCACAGAGACTTCCGTTGAGTCAACAGGGTGGAAGTGCATGGTGCAATACAGTGGGTATTTCTCCAACACATCAAAATTGAGGTGGAAGGAGTGTGAACAACTCAGGGGACTCTGGTCAAAATTTTTATAGTAATTTTCCATGGGCTCTTTTTATCAAGAAAAAGGTAACAGCCAAATCCTGTGTGTTCAAGCACCGGCGGTACCAGTATACCGCCAATGCTAAGTGTGGCAAATGTCCCATAAAGCACATTTGCAGCACCTGGTAAGAGGGAAGCACCAGCTCTGGGCCTCAGCAACATGAAGATGCTGCACAGGAGCCACTGACGGTAAGTAGCCTCACCAGGTGATGGTGTGGCTTTATGGTGCAGAGAGAGGGGTTCTGGGGCAGAACAGGGGAAGGGATGAGCCCAGGAGGGGGATGGGACCAGCGGAAGCCTCTTCTGCTGGATCCTATGCTGTGTGTTGGGATGCAAAGCCCAACACGGGGCTTCTTATGTCAGTGCCAGAAAAATAGCTGGTGCAGACTCAAATAGCCCAATCTCTATTCTCTATCTCTATCTCAAAGCATGGGGCTTTCCTCGGGGGAAGGGGATGAAAGTCCCCTTCCCCTGAGGAGACCTTTGGCAGCCTCCTTGGCTCTGTTGGATACAGTGGTATACATTTTGGCGCCTCTGTAATTGGTGGCCCCAGGAAGGATAAGATTGGGTTGCACATTAAGTTGCGGTTTAGTCCAATTGTTTTGAACCAAAGAAAGGCAACTGAAGTAAGAGTCAAGGAGGTGGAGACCTCCAGCCTCTCCAAAGAGGCTTGAGGACTGTTTTTCTAAGCAAGACTGATGGAGGAGAATAAGGCACAGGAGAAAAAAGTTGTCCTTTTGACTCAAGTTTGTGTTTGATGTATTCCTAGCATCTACGAGTACCTTAGACATAAAGCCACATCAGTCTGGCTCGCATACCTAGCATTGACCTTTGTGTGAGGGGCACCCCAAAACAAAGGGGAGGGCTGGGTGAAAATTGCCAGGTCATGCAATCATAGTCTTCACAGAAAGGCCATCTGAACGATATAATTCAGTGGGCATGTGGAATGCACAGCACTCCCACAAATCATGGACAACCCCTCTCTTATATGGCAGATAGAAGCATGAACAAAACTAATTTGTACAACAATTTATGGCTTACTGTTTTACACAAATATATTACTTAGCATCCTGAAGGTCATCAATTGTATGGCAAGACAAATATATATGCTGCTCTAAGTAGCACAGAAAATCATTTGTATTGAAAGAGGGAAAGTGATTTAGAAGCCAAGGATACTTAGGGGAAAACAAAGCCATTTCAAGTTCATGGTCGTTACTGTAGATTGGAATCTACTGATAATAGTGGCAGTGTATTAATAATCTGTTATGTAAAGGTGACGTGTTAGATACTGAATTTTGTTCAGCTACACAATGAAAAATAATCCATTTTATTACCTCCAGAATTACAAACATGCTGTTTAAAAGGTTTTGTAAGCATAAACATGCCTTCAAGTTGCTTCATCAATACAGTTTATCGTTTTATCCACATTAACTTCTTATCAACAAATGACATCGTCAGAAGTCATATCTTGGCATACCAGCATATCCACAGTCCACCAAATAGGAGCACGTTTCAGAATAGATACAAATGCTGATAGTGGCTGATAAAGCTACCATCAGAAAAACAAAATAATCTTATTAACCAAACACAAACTCTTCTCAACATGCCAAGCTATGGGAAAAATATTGTGTGGTAAGAATACACATATACTTGTACACATGCACTGATTTTATTGCCAAGTTGTCACCAGAAAAGATGAGTCTTGTACTCTGGCTTGACAATTTATAACTGTCCTGTTATAGATTAACTGCAACAATATGTCCAGAGCTTGTGTGCTGAGAAAGGAATGAAGAGACATGACACAAATTCTTGGATTAAACAGCAGCCAGAACTTTATTGATAGTAATGGAAGTTAATAGTTAATCAGTATAAGGAACTCCCAAAATTCAGTGTATGCATTTAAATCTCACCCAGAGATAGAGGATAATCTGTCTGCATAATCTTTATTCCCATATTCAGCTCCCTGGGTCAGAGCTTCAGAACAGCTGCCAGTTTCTTGCTGCCCACAGCCCATACATCAAAATATGCTACGGGAGGTATTACTGAGTTACCAGCAACCAAATGAATAATTCCCTGGGTCAGAACTTCAAAACAGCTGCCAGTTCTTTGCTCCCCAGAGCATCAAAATGTGCTATGGGAGGTATTACTGAGTTACCAGTTCAGGTAACTGATACATTTCGGGATGTCAGCAGGCCCAAAGTAGACTCAAGAGGCATGCACAGAGAAGAAAGTCCTTCATCCTCAAAGTGATGCCTCAGAGTGCTCACCAACATATCTTTCATAATTATAGCCCCGATCTGCACTGAATATCTTAAAACAAGATGCTTACACAACTCACATTAGCTAATTTGTTGCAGTTTGTACCTTGTTGCATTTTCTTTTGTATAATACTATTATTAAGAATATTTGTACAGGTGTGCATCACTTTGCAACGTTCTGGTTTACGCCGGGATCGCATAACTGATGATCATGTGTGGTCACATGATTGTCAGGGATGCACACCCCAACCCTCTGAAAAGCAAGGGGAGCTCTGCTCCCCTCCCAAGGGTTGTCTGACCCTCCCAGAGGCAGCACACATCTGTGTCCTGCCTCTGCAACTGCGTGCTGCCTCTGCTCTCCATGAAACTTGAAGTCATGCAAGAGTCAAGATTTCCCTCAATCTGAGCTCCGCAGAGGCAGCATGCAGACGCACACTGCCTCTGAGAAGCTCAGAAGACCCTCTGGAGGGAAGGGGAGCAGAGCATCTCCTTCCCTGCAGAGGGTCTGGATTGCGCAAAGTGCCACTTGACGACAGGGATCGTAGTCCTGATCCCTGTCATTAAGTGGCACACGACTGTATTTGCTTTTCCTTCAGAGGGACTGACAACACATGAAACTGCCTTATGACGAGTCAGTCTCTTGATCCATTTAGGTCAAGTTTCCCAGGGTTTCAGAGAGGGGTCTTTTCCAGCCATACCTGAAGATACCAGGGAATGAACCTGAAATCCTTGACATGCAAAGCACTTTCTCTGCCTCTGATCTACAGCAGTGCTATGTTGTTTAACAGATCTCTAAATATTGCTACTTATAGTAGTGACACACCTGTGTATGCATACATGGCAAGGTTTGATATACCGTGGAGAAAATTCAAAAAGTCTCTGTGGGACAAAAATAAGCTCTACAAGGTTAGAAACAATTATAACATCCTCCTTACACACACACACACACACACACACACACACACACACACACAGATGAAATTAGTAAGCTGTCTCTGTTGAACAAATGAATAGATGAACAATCAGCTGAAACATTATGAAGAAAGTAGCAAAGGAGGGGAATAAACGTGTATTTACATAACCTTTTTTCTTTCCTCTTTTCTTCCATGTCTTCAACATAATACTTCACCAAGAATCTTTTCAGCACTGAAATCTCTTCACATCATGAGATGTCAATGTGTGGATTCTGATTTTGCTCAAGCCACCCATCATTCAGTGACATGCAGTGAGGTCTAGGCCCAGGGAAGCAATACACTCTCTCTCTCTCTCTCTGAATGAGAGAGAGAAAATGAATGTATCCACATATTCACATGTTATTAAGTGATGCACACATACAGAAAGGATACATTCTCCAATCCCTGTTGTTAAGCAGGTAGTTCATTAAACAAACATTCAGCCCAATCTAGTGCCTTTGTTGTATAAACAGACACTCTCTGCCAGACACTTCTTCCCCCACTGGGAGCTAGGGAGAGTTCAGCAAAGGCTCCCTGAAGCAACAGAAGAGAGGCAACTCTTCCTGCTGCCTCCCCAGAGCTTGCTGATGCAGGCATCCTGCTATATTTATGACTGGAAGCCAGCCATCCTCCTCCTTTTATATTGGAAGAAACTCATGATTACAGCCTAATTGCTGGAGGCAACTCTTCCTGATGCCTCCCCAGAGGCTGATGATGCACGTACTGTCCTTTTTATTATTGGACAAACCGAGGTAGCTCTCCTTGGTGATTTTAATTGCATCCCTGCCTATTTTGTCCCTTGCAAGCCCCACAGCCACTGAGCTAATTGGCTGCTGTCCTTGTTCCTTCTATGTTTTATGTGTGTGTTGTTTTAAATAGCTGGAGCAGGAGCAGAAAGGAGCTGCTGGGAAAGGCAAAAGGTATGTGTTGTTGTTTTTAACTTGTATGTTTCTTTACTTTTTTTACTTGCTGGGTTAGGGGAGGCTCTGCCTAGCCAGACTGCTCATCATTGCCATCATTCATAGTAAACAATCATCTCCACTCCTCTCTCCCAGGAAGACTTTTCTGTCTTCATTTGTGTTAATTCACATGCATACAATGGTTTGCAGAGCAGTGAATTCTGCAGTGTGTTCAATTTAAGTTCTTATGGCATAAGATCATTGAGCTCTTGCTCTCTAGAGGATGGATAACCCAGTTAGAAGTATACTTAGTGGGCCTGCATAGATTCAGACAGACCCCAAGGGGAAGAATAGAATGGCTTCTGAAATGAACGCTCACCTAACTTCTGGAGCATACAAAGGCATTCTTATCCTCTTTGAGTTTTGCTGCAATGGTCTGTGTATCATGAATGCCATCTCTCTGCTGAATGACTGCTATTCTATTGCTATTACTTGGTATGCTATCCAGTATTTAATTTTGGAAAAGAAAGGCAAGAAGAAGGAGATGAAGGCATAGATGCTGTTAATTTCCTGAAACTATTTTTTTTTTTAAAGGAGGCCAAGTCCTGTTTTTAGATGACGTGGGACCAGCTATCATCACTCAGTAGTACTCTGTACCATGCATGCTCAGAAGCACTTTTTTCTCTACCAGTCATGCAAAGGTAGAAAGCTGGGCTCTGGCAAATAGACATGTCAAAGCACACATCACTCCAGATGCATGGACTGGGTCATTTTTTCCCCTTTATAAAAAGTACTCTGTCTTATTGCTTGATATACTTTCTTATTTATTTTATTTTGAATAAGTGAAGTGTGACATGCACATACACACATGTACGTGACACTGGATGCCTGCTAGAATAGCTCAACCAAGCCAGTCTTGTGGTATTTGAAATGACTGATGGCAAGAGGCCTTGGATTCCATAGGCCTCAAGGAAACCCACCCCTATCCATTAGGCTGGCTTGGAGGAAGCCTCACCTGCCTTGTGTTTTTTTTTGAAAATCTCATTGGTATCCACAACTTGCTTGCACAGCACATTTGACCATGTGAACAAAAACCACTGCCTGGTGCTTCCCAATCTGTAACAAACAAAATCCTTAACAACACAAAAGGAAGATTCCCAGCCTTAGCTGTCCTCACCAAATTTATGGCCAAACACAATCAAGGAGTCTAGGCTAATGGATTTTAGGAATTTTCCTTAGGGTCTAATTGTTGGAAGGGAAGTCTGGGACCACCCAGGCTCCTTTTTAGGCGGACTCCCTTAACCATCATGGCAAACAGTCAAGAACCAGTTTTCCAAGCCTTTTTAAGTGACTGTTGTGCAAGTTAAAAGGCTTATTTGGTGCAAGAGATTCCAGGATCTCTCCCACTGTCATAATATACTGCCATAATACCCTTGAAGTCAGTCAGTCTCTCTCTCTCTCTCTCTCTCTCTCTCTCTCTCTCCCTCTCTCTCTCTCTCTCTCTCTCTCTCTCACACACACACACACTGATCTTCCAAACATTTGAATAACTAAACAGTAAAGTTTCAGCTCAACAGCATTTTAAACCATTTATGTTTTAAATATGTAAGAAAAATTAACATTTGGATGACAGAAATTATGTTACCTTTAGCTTGCAATTTACATTTTCTATTCTGCATCCTTTGTTAATGTATATCATTCCAGGCTTATGATAAGCAGATATTGACACAGCCTTTGAATGTAAAGTAATTGCTTAGTAGGTTAGTAGGTTATTTTGCCACTTTCCTGGAGTTTGACAACAACAATGGTTGTACTTAGAGGGACAACCGTTAGTTGTTCAGAAGGGTCAAAAGACACATACAGCTATCAATCTGAGAACAACTGTTAATAACCTCTTGGCAGTGGTCACTGCTAGGATGTCCATTATCAATGACACTTGCATGTCCGAAAAGCATGCCTGTCATTGGGATCATAAAACAGTTTTTAAAAATAGTAGGGGGGGAAATCATGCAAGCATCACCACAGTCTATGAAGAATAACTAAAAAAAATAGAACAAATAAGCCTTAATTGAGATGAAAGAAGCTTGCCTGACCCTTCGATATCTTTTCTGCTCAAATCCTATTTTCAGATTTATGGCAATGGGACACTGTCCCACTGCTGTAAATGAGCCAATGACACACACAGTGCTCCACTGGCAACCATTTCCAAGCTTCCACTGCAAAGCAGCGGCAGCACCGGTGGCTTGCTGTCATAGCCAGCAACATGCTATGCGTTAGGTAAGCTGGTGCAGGGGACAGTATGTGGGTGGGGAGGGGGAGTAATGGGGCATGCTCGGGAGGAACCAGGGTATGTCGAGGGAGGGGTGGATTTGGCAGCAGTTGCATACTGGATCTTATTCCCTCTTTTCAAAACCTCCCTGCCCCTTTTCTCTCATTGGACATACACCATCTAAATGGCTGGCATGTGTCCAATGAGACCAATAGGCAATTGGGGAACCTACCAGGATGTAATTGAAAAATATTATTACTAACCCCATGCAGGCTGTCTCATTGCTCCCCCCCCCCACTACAGCATGCACAGCAGCCTCAGTTGGTACGGCTACATGCCATAAGATGTCAGGAGATAGGTTTGAGGCCTTTGGATTGCAACATTGATCTCTTTTCATTCACACAGTGTGACCATATAAGGCAGCATTGCAAATAAATCCACAAAAGATACTAGCCCACAAGGATTTTTTTAAAAAAATTGCTTGCTGCCAACCGGGGATATACTCCAATTACTGGGCCGAGTCACAGGCCAGCGACCCCATGACTTGACTTGAGTCGCAAGTTCACAGCATGTGCCATCGTGACTCAACTCACAGAAGATTTTGAATCATTTTGAGTCGAGTCACAAGTCATTTTGAGAAGTGAGTCAAATCCTTGAGCAAAAAAAAAAAATCCTTAAACCTTCTGCCTCCACTCAACCCCCTCCCAGCTCCAACCTCCTGGAACCACCAACCTTCCTCCCAATATGTCTGCTCCTGCCATCGATCTGAAGGCCAACTTCTGAACCACCCAAGTCAAAAAAGTGAGCAAGAACACACACAACACATACTAAGGACTTTAGATAGGGACTCAAGTCTATTTGAGTCATGACTCTTTTCCAAATCACTGGCCCCACATTGTGAGTTGAGTCAGAATCAGTGATGTCCATGACTTGAGTCAACTCGAGTCGCTAAAAATAGTGTCTTTTGTGAATCATTCCAAGCTGAGTGCCCATTCCTGCTGCCAATAAATACCTATATCAATCATTGCTGGATAACTATATGCTCCTCTCTAACAGACTGTCAGGTAAAAGAAACAATGATGACTTGGTGGAAGCACACCTGATTGGTTCAACCTACATGATTCCTTTGACTTCAAAACATTGCCATGGCAGCATGTACAAAGCCTTAGGAATATGGTTCCTGAGCTGCTGTATTAACTTATGAAGGAATGGTGAATTGTTCCTTTATTTTTGAACCAAACAGGGCTACCTAAAAAAGAGCAGGCTGTTTCTTATAGATCACATTCTTACAAACAGCAAAAGAAAAGTTTTCCACATCCAAATGTTACTGCCTGAAGAACAGAGAGTAAACTAGTAAACTATGAACTGCAGTGTAGGCTTTGTCCAAAAGTTCTAATTTCAGGCACGACAGTCACAGATTTCATTAATATTTCAGTACCACTGAAATCATTTAACAATATTTCATGCAATTGTGAATGTATTTGCAAGAATATCAAAGAAACACTTTTTAGGATAATATATTCACCTGTCATGCATAAAGGTTATGCTAAACCATTTGACTGAGCAAGTTCCATGCTGTTCCTTTTTTATTCCTTATTTATGAAGGTTTTTTTTCAATCCTTCTCTATAAAGAAGGAAAAAAGAGAGAGCAAATATCACTATCTACAAGACCCACTATTAGGGCCCAGTCCTATACAACTTTCCAGCCCCGATGTACGTTGTTGCAATGCTGCCCTGAGGAAGAGGCCTCCATGACTCCCCCACCCCCACTGCAGGATGCAGTGCATGCATCATCATCATCATGACTGGGAGCTCCTTGCAGGCCAGACTGGGGAGTCCCCGATCTCCGAGGGCCACATATGGCCCCTGGGCTGGGTTTTGGACACCCTGATCTAGATAATCTCAGTATACTTGAACCGCCACAGTTTGGTCATCTTTGAGTAGCTGGTGTTCATTACTGTGATTGACAAAACTTTGCCTTCCTTCTCTCTTAGTGGTGGTGCAACCCAGAACACCAGCTGATGGCAACTTGAGTCTTTGCACAATTTTTTTTTAAACTGCCTCTTACCACACTCCTGATGTGATTTCTTTATTTGTTGAAGTGCAGGACTTCCATGTTTGATTTAAAGCACTGGTTCCCAACTTGTGGTCCATGCACCACAGGTGGTCTGTGAAGCACTCAGAAGTGATCCAAAAGATCATCTTTGATCACTTCCAATGTCTCAGGTTTTCCCCCATGGGCCACCAAAGTTGGCTGTAGTAGTGGGCAGTGCTGGCTGTTGTAGTGGGCAGTCCATTCTCTGCCCTCTTTGGTAGTCTATGGGGCAGTGCTCACTCAAGAGATGCTCCCCCATGGACCACCAGAGAGGGCAGAGAATGGAGCACCTGCAGCCTCAGCAGGCAATAAGATCTTATCTATAAAAAAATTTAATACATCTCTAATTACAAATTCAATTGTATTTTTGTGTGTGCAGGGGTTGCATGTGGTCCAAGAAAATTTCAATTTTTGTGTCAGTGATCCATGGGCCACTAAAGGTTGGGAACCACTGATTTAAAGGGACTGTGCAAATGAAGGAGTTCCTTCGTTCACATGGTTCCTGTAAACCAAACTGGAAGTCCTGCACTTCCATGTTTGAAGAAACTGCATGGGGAGCAGTGTAAGGAGGTGACCCACTTTCTGTTCTGTTTTAGTAGGCAGAAAGCAGATCAGTGCAGGTTGATCCACAGCAGGTTGAAGGAAGGCAGTGGCAGACTTGGGCTGACAGGCACCCTGAATATGCTGCCCTCTCATCCCCTCCTTTGCTGTGATGCAACCTGCATCACTTCTCTCCTTCAGCAGTCAGTCTTTGTAAGGCCCATACAATGTATCCATATTCTCACCAGCTCAGCTTTCACATTTAACCAGAGGTTCTCCTAAAAACATTACCTCTAAATCCTGTGTCTTCACAGAAATGAAGGAAATATTAAGAAGTAAAAACAACAAAACCATATTGTGGCACCCTAAAGACTAACAAATTTATTGTAACATGGGGTTTGGTATATTCTGGATTGCTTTATCAGATGCTTGAAGTGTTCTATACCTGCAGTTGGCAGGAATATATTTACAAGGAGAAAGAAATGATAATAATGAGGTTGAGTGGCTATGAAATGCAAGAGGTATAGCCTGTGACAATTCTCTGTAAACAAGATAAACACACAGAAACTCACAGCTGTAATTCACCAGTTGGTGATGACAAAATCCTTCCAGCTCAGTGTAAGTTAATGCATTCTATAATGTAGTAAAGAAGTAACAGAGGATGAGGACTTGGGTCTGCACTGGAGTGCACCTAGGCCAAATGTAAAAATCCCAACTTTGTAAATGAGGGACTGCTTAGGACATAAATCACCTGTTTTATCTGAAGAGAAATGCATATCCTAGCATGGGTTTCTGTTAAAAAGACGTAGCATAGTAGGTGTAGGAAAAACTCTCGAGGGGTAGGGACTGTTTACGGTTTGTGTCTTCTGGTTTCATTAGGACAGATATTAGTGGATATATTACCAGCCATTAGTGTTCTATTTACAGAATTTTTATCCTGCCTTTCTGTTCCTAAACAGGAGACTCAAAGGCCACATAACAGAGTCAAGTATGCACTACTGATGCAGCCATTTAATTCAACTTCCATTCTGGTCTTCTTCTAAGAAATGAAACTAAATGAATGTTGATATTATC
Organism: Tiliqua scincoides; assembly: GCF_035046505.1. Taxonomy (NCBI): domain Eukaryota; kingdom Metazoa; phylum Chordata; class Lepidosauria; order Squamata; family Scincidae; genus Tiliqua; species Tiliqua scincoides. The sequence continues at coordinate 75,816,067 of NC_089822.1, forward strand.
CTGCCAGTACATATTTGGAAGGACATTTAGGGTGGAGTTCCTATTTGGATCAAGGCAGAATCAGGGTTTCAGGTAACTAAAACAGATCAAAGAGGGAGGCAATCTTGCAGGCTGTACTGTACAGTCTGCCTTTGAGTTGTATTGCAAGGGTATGGTCAGTGCAGATCCAGTGTTTGTGCCTGCAAGTTTTCTTATTTACAGTGAATAGCAACTTGGAGAAGTTGATATAGATTGGGGCTGCTGCTCAGGCGGGGGGGGGGGGAGGGTTAGATCCTCCCCCTCCATATGCATTGCTGCAGAGAGTGTCCTGCATAAAGGTAGGTAAGCCATCATGGGAGGCAGATGATGGGTGGGGGTGGAATGGGGCAGGGAGGAGGGAGGTACAGTGGAGTTTCTGGGCAGGGAGGGAGAGGGTGGAGAAGGGAAGGAAGGTAGTTCTCTGTGGCAGTGATCCATACCACATCCTAATCCTAACTGTGACAGCAAAATGGCTGGCACAGATCCAAGGAGACCCATATGGGTAGCAGAGGCTTGCCCAAGGATAAGGGAATCAAAGATCCCTTACCAAGGAAAGAATTCTGCAACAGCTCTTGATAGGCTGCAGCACATGCACTGTAGCCATGGCTAAATCTGCAAGACAGGGAAGTTACTTAGGATGTGGCTATTCATGAGTCAAATTACCTCAAAAATGGGTATATAGTACAGCAGATACCTACACTGTAGCCAATTACTGCCCAATCTCATCTGATCTCGGAAGCTAAGCAGGGTCAGGCCTGGTTAGTACTTGGATGGGAGACCGCTTGGAAATACCAGGTGCTGTAGGCTTATACCATAGTCTTTCGAGACTGAAGGTTGCCAACCATCAGCCAATTACAGTGTAACCAGGGTGGTGTAGTGGTTTGGGAGGCAGACTTAGACCTGGAAGATCCAGGTTTGAATCCCCTCTTAGTCATGAAGCTTCCTGGGGGACCTTGGGCCAGTCACTTTCTCTCAGCCTCACCTACCTCACAGGGTTGTTGTGAGGGCAAAAAGGAGGGGAGCTGCTGTGTACACCACCCTGAGCTCCTTGGAGAAAGGGCAGTATAAAAATGTGAAAAATAAATAAAATTAAAAGTAAATTATATATCTATGTTTTAAAGAGTTTGCTGTTCCTTCATATGTCGATATATAATTTAATGATACTTTGTGCCTTTTGGAGTTGACATGGTGTAGGTGTTTGTTCTATTGTTTTACATATGTTATGCATTTTTGTTTTGTAAAATGACAGTGATTGGTTTTACATTTTGCATTTTAGTTCACCTCTGATGAAGAGGTTGCTTGAAACCTATCACGAAATTAAAGTGGGATTTTATTGGATCTTTCTTAACAATAAAACTTTTTTCTGCACTTTGGGGTCTCCCCCCTTCCCCTTTTTGATGCATCACGCAGAAGCACAGAAACAAAACAGAAGACCAAACAGGCAAACCAAACTTACGCAAGCACTTTATACTCAGACTTCCATTCCTGTTCAAAGATAACATAACTTTACAGTGACCTCAAAGAAGACACTCCTTAACTGTCAGCTATAAGATAGCCTTTAGTATCTTTTAGAGATTCTTTTGTTCCTTTAAGTCAGGGCAACAAGAAGCTCCTGGAGTGTGGTGTAAAAGTGGGAGTCATAAAAATCCCTTTTGCCAACACTTGATTGGGACCCCTTGGACTGGTATCCAATACGTTAAGTTTTAATTATTTCTTTCCTAAGTTGGAAATGGGTACTTCAGGACCTTGGATAAAAGAGACATGGGTTCTCTTGAAGTGTTGTTCTAGTGCAGGGGTGTCAAACATAAGTCCCAGGGGCTGGATGCGGCCTGCAGAAGCTTTTTATCCGGCCCTCAGGCTCACAGCTGCTGAGCAGTACTGTTGCTACTGCTGAAAGGTCAGCCCACATGAAAATTGGGCTCTCCCATATCTTGAAATATGATCAAGATTTGCGTATTTTCTCTTCGGTCATTTGCAGATAATGATAACTAGAATAACATGTTCTAGTATGTTATTTTTTCCCCTAAATTTGCCCAGTGTCACCTCTTTTACGATCCCATTCACAACATTCTGTACAAGGTGTTATCATCTAACCTGCTCTTTCTTTCTTGCTCAGAACACAATAGGTAAGCTACATCCAGCTCACAGCTGGGCCTTGTGACAGTACTATAGCCATTTTGAAAGGGAGGAGACTCTGGTGTGCTAACTGCACAGTAACATTTGGGAGACTGCTTACCCTATACTACCTCATGCAAATAGGCTTTCATCCAGATTTATAGTTATCTTCTTTGTTTAGGATGGAAGCTACATTTGCAAGATTCCCATTTGTATGTTTTATGGGTTGTTATAAATGAGTAGCTCTAAATGTCATGTATAATAAACCATGTCAGCCTAATGAAAACCAAATGTTTTTCAACATAGATGAGATCTGTGGTATTATTATTATTTTACAGCTTTAATTCTTCCGGTTTTCCAGGTACAGCTTTTAAGTGTAAAAGCAGTTACTTTGCATGAGATGAGAGGGATTGATTCAGAATGGGAAGAAAATACATAGTACAATGAACACAACACCATCTGGAACAATATTTGAAGGAAGGTCAGTTTTGATGGAAGGCTGCTGCCTGCAGACTCAAATACATGAAGATAGAGATTATTACTTATTATTTTATCCATTTCTTTCAACAGTTTCTGATTCATTCCTTCTACACAGCACCATTACCTATTATAAATAATTGGACAACAAGTAGGGCTGGTTTCTTTTTTAAATATAAACTCCCTGTAGCGATTGACACCCTAAAAAGTGCATGATTTTCTCTCACCACCCCAATTCCTGCTGTTAGGAGTAGGAAAAAGCTGGAAGCTGCAGCATACGGGGGGGGGGGATATTGAATTGCACAGCTTGTGATGGACTGGCAGAACCAAAAAGGTGACCACCCCATCACTAACAATGAACATAGTCCTATATAGTCTCCTACTCATCCCACTTTCTTCTGAACAACATTTCTTAGAGTGGGAACAAAGAACAGATTGAAATGTACAAGTAACGATTGTTACATTAAAGAATTTTTTTACTGTACATTCAAGAAACTTTCCAAAGATTACCTAAACACTGACATGGAAACTTTGTTATAAATCCCAAGTCAATAGTTAAGGAAAGTCTTCATGTTGGCAAGTATAACGATTCTGTCAATAACTGTATCTGCAGGGAAAGCTGGGTCCTATCAAACTTTCCGAAATGCATCCTAACAGGATAACTTGGGCTAGAATTACTCCTTATTTCTGTAAAATGTTGGGAGAATAAACCGTGTGTGTGTGTCTGTGTGTGTGTCTGTGTGTGTGTGTGTGTGTGTGTGTGTAGGCTTACACTGATGGATTTTGTGATCCATCAGCATAAGTCCTGGAACACCGGTACAAAAGTTGCCCTGTCATTCTGTAGGCTGTGGCTGCTAGGACAAATGGCTGGAGGCCATGTGTGGGCATAAGCAGCCTGCTGGAACTCCTCCATCCCACACTGCCACCAGGAAGACTGCAGGGAAGGAACATAGGAAGTTTGGGGTAGGGAGTGGGCCAAGCCTATGGTGGGAGGCTCTTGGCAAGATTCTATTATATCTTAGCAAGATACACTAAGGGCACAATCCTAACCAGGTCTACTCAGAAGTAAGTCCTATTTTGTTCAATGGGGCTTACTCTCAGGGAAGTGTGGTTAGGATTGCAGCCTAAGATCCTATCCCCTTTTTTCTGGCTTAAAACACACCTTGAGGTTCCTTGAACATAAGCCAACTAAATAGCAGGCATAGGTCCAAGGAGATCCACTGGAGTAAAGATTTACTCCCTCTCCATCATAGCATGCAGTAAATGCTCCATCAGTAATGTGGTGATAAATCCTCACAAAATCCTAATAACAGCAATTTTCAACCACTGCGCTGTAGCACATTGCTGTGCTGCAAATGGTCCACAGGTGTGCCATGGGAGTTTGGGGGAAGGGTCAATTATTAGTAGAGCCCCCAGGAGCAGCATGGTGTGCTTTGACAATGTTAGTGCCTTGTCAGTGTGCTGTGAGATGACAACAGTTGAAAATTGCTGCCCTATAGAAATAACAGATAGGGAATTTATGGTCTTACAGCCCAGTCCTAACCAACTTTCCAGCACTAGTGCAGCCATGCCAACAGGGCATGCACTGCATTCTGTGGTGGTGGGGCAATCACAGAGACCTCCTCAAGGTAAGGTAATGTTCATTCTCTTACTCAGAGCTGCACTGGTGCTGGAACTTTGGTAAGGGCTGTTAGATTGCCAATGCACATAGCTACAACTTGGCAGCATTTATCTCCTGATGCCGTATAGCCAACAAACTTTAGGAGGTTCATAATAGTTTATGGTTGCAATTCTACTTAATTGGGGGTATGCGTCAATGTAATCCATGTGTCTTTTGAATAAACATGAATAGGAAAAGGCAGCACATGACCAAAATAACACAGCTGAGGCAATAGAATGGATCTGATGTTCTAGTAACGTAACACGCTTTCATGAAAAACCTATCAACCTGTAACTGATTTTTCTGTTTTCACCACTAATCTTAATACAACCAATTATACTGTTTTTATATTATGATGCATGTTGTATAGAATGTGTGGGTGAGTGTGTAGAGTGTGATTGTTGGAATTGTAGTATATATTTATGCTTGTATCTCAAAGGTGCATAAATTTCGTTGTGCTGTAGCACAATGACAATAAAGTTACTACTACTACTATTCTTCGAATTGTACTAATAATAGAACACCAAGTGACTAATGATGGGCCTGTTAAGATTTATTGCAGTTGTTTCTGGTTAATCATATGCCAGCTATAGAGATTTTTCTTTTGTATAACTCAGACTTGACTGAGTAATGGTGCCTGTAAGACTTTCCTACATTTTTTTCCAGATTACACAAAAACTCCTTGGTACCCATTTGAATCTGAATTTCTGAATGTGTCTTTTGCTTTGTAGACTCATCATTTATGCTGTGCTCCCTTGAAGAAGCTAATCTTTTTGACATTATCAAGTACTTCCATTTAAAGTTTATATAATTCAATTAGATTTGTTCCATTTAAACATCTTCTTTCCTTTCTAGACTACTTAAAATTAAAGTTTTGAAACCTTTTCATTCCAACCATATCCTATAATCTAGGGATTAACCTAATGCAGTCATTCTAGGTACCATTTTTATTATAAAGCAAAGTCTGAACATTGAAATAATGGCAATGCAGAATGCTAAGTTGGTCTGACTTTTTAAAAGCCAGATGAATTCCTTTTCCTCTTCTCAATTTCCTTTTCATCTTTCAGTGTTCAAGCACAGTAGTTATGACTGGGATGGAGCAAACTTGGATATCAAATCAACAACAGCACATTATATGACTTTTACTTGCTAGGAATATGGAAGGTTGAGTCCCACCCTAAACAGCACAGAGATACAAGCTTATTTTTCACAGAACTGTCCCCGTTTTTCTTCTTTTTCATCACTGAATTTCAGTATTCTACAATCACTATCCCATTTGATCCTTATCCAGTTCTTTTGCTCCTCCACCAAACTAATTCAACGTCCAGGTGCTCTATCAAGTCAACCTTCCAAGAATGAATAAACCACAATCCTGTTCTTTTTATATACCATAGACGTAAAAAATGAAGGCATGGTTGCATCAGGGGCATCCCATCATCCTCGATCAAGTGCTACTGATCAAGGGGTGGGGCTAATATTAGAATGGAGGGGCCAGGCAGACACATTTCCTCCAGAACAAGTTGCTCAGTAATTTCTGAGCAACTTCATTCTTTCACGCTTCCCGTTCCCAGATGCAACAGAACCTCAGTCAGATATTGAAAAACATATACAATCTGTCTTTACCAGAAAACAGACTTATCTTGCAATCCTAAGCATGTCACAGAGGTAAGTTCTGTTTAATTCAATTGGACATATTACCAAGTAGGTGTGATTAGGACTGCGGTCTAAGTCCATTACATTGTAATCTAACAGTAAAACTCTCCTTTTTAATATGTAAAAACACATTTTAATAGAAAGCTGATTTTATAAACTCAAGGTCCACAGAGGAATCAAGTGTCTTCCTAAATATATTTTATATGTGTATAGAAGTCCTGAAGCATATTTCATAAGGGTTTGTGATGTTGGGCTTTAAAGTGCTACTGTTGGAAGTTGAAGGGTGTGGTGAAACAGAACTTCTTTGGGAATACTTTTGATGCTACTGCTTTTACACAATCTACAAAACCACAGCACAGAGTTGACAGGTTGGTCTCAAGGGCTTGGATTTCTGCTTTTCAGGGATTTTGTTGCTTTCCCAGATGTGCTGTGCATGACAGCTAATTTGCGTAATACAAATGATGTTTCCGTATAAGCTTATCTCAGTGGAATGCTAACAAGAGTATCTCTTTGTATAAACAACCACTTGAGTTTATTACCCGTAGTCCTACTGAACAATTTCAGATACTGCACAACATTCTAGAAACACTGATCAGGTTGTTCCTTCAAACAGTAATGCGGTTGACTTTTAAATTATGGCAGGTGATTAAATGAAACTAAAGGTGCAATCCTTTTCATATTTTGCTGTGAGTATATCCCATTGAAAGTAAGATTTTCATATAAACATAACATATGACCATGTTGAAAATCATTATTCCAAATATATTTAGTACTGCCACTTCTTAAAAGTATTAGAAATGCATTGGGTTGGATCCTAGCCTTTGGCAGAGTGGTACCATAGTGAGAAGGGACATTCTGCTGAAGGCTAGTATTCAAACCAGTAGGATAGAAAATTGTTCCAAGAATAATCTCAACAAGATTCCAACCATCTTTGTCTTCACTGTAAATTATTCTATGAAGCTATGACATTACTTTGGTTACTATAATCTCCAAACTATGGCCTGGGGGCCACACCCAGCTCACAAGAAGATATTTTCCTGGCCCCAGCAACATTTCTGTCACAGCATTTGCTAATGTTTGACATTTTTACTCCTTATATATCATTTCTCAGTTTAAATATGACATTTTTCTTTGTAATTGTCACATTTCTCTTCTGTTCTGGATCATGTCATGTTCGTTAACAAAAAAAATCCAAGTAAAATGTATTCATTCATTTAAATTTCATTCATTCACTTATAAAACTGATTTTTTTCCACCCACAAAAATGAATAAAATATTCTTTGTGATCCTCGTACTGAAAAGTTTATAATCCATTTTGTTAATGCTTGACAAGAGATAAGATACAGGTTGCAATTCTATACAGACTTTTGCTGGGACTGTTTTGTTTAATTCAATGGAGTTTACTTCTGAGTAGATATGCATGGGATTGCACTGACATTTTACTTTCTGCTTCTGGTGGCCACCATTCATTTTCATCAGTGGGTTTTTTTTCCATGAAAAACTAATTTCTATAATTCACATTTATTCTGCCATTTTTATAAACAGCTGTTTCAATCATATTTTAAATCACAGCTATTCCAATTCTTTAACAGGACTATGGTCCCAATTCGTACAACTCAAATACAAAGATTCATCCACGCTCATTGAGTCTTTGCTCACTGTATGAATTAAATCCGATGTTTCCCTGCATCATAACCAATATACAACTTATAATCAATAAGAAATGCAGACAATAAGGAAAGAGTAACAGATTTAACCACTGATTTGTTAAAACAATTCTAAACAGAAATATGGACCATTTTAACTGCCTTTATAGCAAGCAGCCTCACAATCATCTGCAATCAAAGATACCACCCCAAGAGATGTTCAAACAGCAAAAACCTGAGTGTTCTTTGTATCTCAGCAATGAACATTTCTGCTGGAATACAGTTTCTCAAACTAGAAACCATGTTACCATGTAAGAAAAATAAGCTTACCCTGAGTGTGTAGATTTTGATTCAATTCCAAATTCTCTACCCTGAGACCTGAAAAAAATCCAGAAGAAAAATTGTTCAGTCATCTGACTTTAAAACATAAACTGAAAATAATGCAAATCAAGCAAATGGCTGGTGAGTACTAGAGCATTAATAGCTATGTATATTGTCTAATTACAATATTTATACCAAACCTCTTAATCATAGAAATCCATGAGGCAGATGACAAATACAAAAACTATAAAGATGCATTAAAAAATCTTCATACCATCAAACACAGAATCAGCATCAGACTTATGGAAACATTAGTACTGCCACAGCACTATTAAAAAGGAAAAAAAAAATCTTACCATGCTTTTGCCACAGTTTCATCCAACCCAGAAGTGTGAGACTTCTGGTTTTATTTAAAGGAATAGCACATGCTATCCTTGTAAATGAAGCTGGAAATACTGTACTTTCAGCCTTTAGGAAATTGCATTGGGAGCAAAGGTAAGGAAGTGGATAATACATTTCTCATTTTGGTGACTGGCAGGAGGATCATTGTGGCTTACATCAGTGGTGGGAGAGAGGTGGCAGCAGAATGAAGGGCACTCTGAATCTACTGCCCCTTCAGACCTATCGTGATCCATCACTGATGCAATCTCTTTCTCCTTCCTTATTACCCAGCACCCTCCAATAAAGACACAGGCACGGGCATATGGTACAAAGGGCCACTTTATTAACTATTTAATTATACCATAAATTGCAACAGGGCCTAACAACTATGTCGTGTGGGTTCTATATAGGGGAAACAGAGCTGCCCATCTACCTCCCCCTATAGCAATTTGGGCGACCACACCCAACTCTGGTCAGCATCAGTACAAGCCTGCCGCTCCTTCATTGTCACCCAAAGGGTCAGGGTGGCAGGCTAGCTCAGGCCATCTGAGCAAACCCGCAATGCGCCTTTGCCACCAGGCCGAGGTTCATCCAGCCTGCCTCACCCAGCTGGGAATGCCAGCATGAGCAAGCATGGAGTCCACCCAGCCCTTGTCACCCTGTGGTGTACACCGAGATTATCCTTACCTACCCAAAAGCCGCACAATACCTGCCTAAAGTGACCAGTGAGACATATTGACATCCTCTCTGCCCCTAACTCCACAGTCTGGGGTAGGCGAAAAAACCACCAGCCTTATGCCAATCAGGCTGATGGCAAAAAATTCCTACCCGGCCCCAAATGGCAACCAGCTAACCTCAGACTGCCAAAGGGTGGGCAGGTTGGGAATCGCTGCCTGGTCCCGACTGGGTGGGCTTCCCCGTGCTGCATCACGTGGCCCCAATCCATTGAGCCCGCACCCAATAGGCTGCTAGGGCTGGCTCCTCCTGTACCTTGTGCGGGGCAGGGCAAATGCTGGTGGCGCATTAATTCACGTGCCACTGGAATAGTTGGGCCTGAATTGATTCTACAGTATAAACTGTTTTTATGTAATAAACTGTTCTGTTTTGTTTTGTTTTCTTTCAGTGATTCAGGCTCCAATCCTGTACAAACTTTCCTGGGTGTAAACCTCACTGAACATGATGGAACTTCTGAGTATAGGATTGTGCTGCCAGTGAACTCTTTTTTTAGATTTGTGGTGTTAAGTTCACAGCACTCTTTGCTTTGGTTTTATTTTGCTATACGACAATGCCTGAAGTATGGTGTGTGTTGTGTATTGAAATAGTCAGAGTCTCTCTTGAGTTTGGGATAATTTATTTATTTACTTCTTATCACTTCAGTTCATTTAGGGATAGCAAATATGTAGCTGGGCAAACTGCCCTAATTCTTAGTTGTGGTTAGTGAAAACTACTAAACTACCTAAGTGACAAGCTTCCAGAAGCATCAAGCATTTGGATTTTTGAAACAATCAAGTACCTATTTTTCAGTGATGCTATCTGCTACTGACATTGTCTCTAATTAAAACTGATAAGGATGATTTTTTTTACTAATCAGTTTAATTTTCAAAATCATTTCTACACATGCCTTAAACAAAAATACCAGAGCATGAAAACCTAGTGACAATTATTGCCATATGAATCAAACTTTATCAGTGCATAATGCCCAAAGGTGGCAAACTGGCAGCCACTAGCCCTTGTATTCTTATTTCCTTTCTTTTTTTGAGATGTATATTATTTCTTTCAGACCCTATTCCCAAGAACATATTTTTTTAGCCCAAATTCTATCCCTTGCCAGCCCAGAGCATGCAGCTCTGCCAATGAAGTGCACAATGGATGCTGTTGTGGGAGGTGAAGAGGCAACCAGATGGCCCTTGAGTGGTAAGTAAAAAAGATTTACTTTTTTATCTTTTTACTTACCTCCCTATAGGCTGCCTAGCTTCCCATGAGCCTCTTTGGACCTAGGCCAGCTCTTTAAGAACATAAGAACAGCCCCACTGGATCAGGCCATAGGCCCATCTAGTCCAGCTTCCTGTATCTCACAGTGGCCCACCAAATGCCCCAGGGAGCACACCAGATAACAAGTGACCTCATTCTGGTGCCCTCCCTTGCAGCTGGCATTCTGACATAGCCCATTTCTAAAATCAGGAGGTTGCGCATACACATCATGACCTGTAACCCGTAATGGATTTTTCCTCCAGAAACTTGTCCAATTCCCTTTTAAAGGCATCCAGGTCAGACACGGAGCCTCAAGGAGCTTGTTGGGATGGGAAAGGGGAGATAGGATCTTGGTGTGTACCATTGCCGTTACGGTCCTCCCCCTTCTGCTCCCTCCAGCCCCCAGTTCAGTCTGCTCCCTGCCCTGATCCTCCCCAGAACTGCCCCCGCACCTTACCTGCTCTGCGTGAATCCTCCAGCCTTTTGCACTAATGCCTCTGAAGTGCATGATGGTGGCATGGCGACCATGCCACCAAAATGCGGCTTACGTGGCTAGATCTCAAGATCCTACCGCATAAGCCCATGATAAGCTTGGGCTGCTTGACTCCTCTTTCCCCCTTTCTCCACGCTCTGTTGAGACAATACTCTCAGAATAAAGAATATAAATTAATTACATTATTTATCTGTCTGTTTCTATCCCGGAATTACTGTCTTCTGTTCTGAATTCATAAAGCATTTATTTTATTTCCATCCTGCTTTTCTTCTGTAAGGGCATACAAGCTTACAATACAATACTGACAAAATAAATGCATTCTTCATGATGTTCATCTTTAATTTGCTCACATTGTTTCCCTCTTCTCCTAACTTTTTAAAGCTTGTGATACCTACTTTGGCCTCTAGGGGCTGGGGAAGAGAATAGGCCCTCAGTTTGACTGTACTTGTCGTAAGAGGCGACTAAACAGCCACCGGGTAGATGGGACTCGTTAGCCTGGGAAGGAGCCCATCTGAGAGAAGGAAAACTTTGATCTCAAACCTCCACTGCCTTGTGGCTACATCCAGTTATGGAAAAGGCTTCAGGAGACAACCTCCAGGCAAAATCCAGAGCCGGAGTCCCTGAGGCAGTGCGCGGCTGTATACAGTCACATTCTGGCAACTCCTGCGACGCCGCTGGAACCAACCGTATTGGCTTCTGTCTTTCTATTGGACCATTTCAGCGACGTGGAGAGGGAGGATTTGCTGCATGGGTAACAGTCTATCCTCCATATCTACATTACCCAGGCTTCGCACACTGGAGAGGACACTCTGTTCCAGAACCACTATTCAGAGCGCGATACCATAGTCTTCCGAGCCTGAAGGATGCCAACAGATACCTACTTTAAAAGGTCATATATTTCCTTAGTTCCTTTTTATTTTAGTTTCGTATTCCAATATTCACCAGCCCTTGCATTCCTTCTTTATTCTTCTGGACACATGAGTGGCAACAGGAGCCATCCAGTTCAGGCACTGGCCAAAGGCCCACATCCGGTCTGTGGAACTCCTTGCCACAGGATGTGGTGCTGGCGTCTAGCCTAGACGCCTTTAAAAGGGGATTGGACGAGTTTCTGGAGGAAAAATCCATTATGGGGTACAAGCCATGATGTGTATGCGCAACCTCCTGATTTTAGGAATGGGTTAAGTCAGAATGCCAGATGTAGGGGAGAGCACCAGGATGAGGTCTCTTGTTATCTGGTGTGCTCCCTGGGGCATTTGGTGGGCCGCTGTGAGATACAGGAAGCTGGACTAGATGGGCCTATGGCCTGATCCAGTGGGGCTGCTCTTATGTTCTTATGTTCTTATCCAAGAGCCCATGTGGCTAGTTCTGCCCTTGGAACTTTCAGTACTAATGACAGTAGCAGTACTCAAAGGGCCTTTAGGGGGCAGGTGGGGCACCATAGGGCTCCAATGCAGAGCTTTGCACTAGGCCCTCCAGCAACCTGATGCCAGCTTTCCTGGAATACATGCTTGTCCAACCCTGAATTGCATCTTCCATGTCTTTGCCTGCTGATATTACCAGAGTTTCCTGGCTTACGGCATAAAGTATGCTCCCTTCCTTCCTTTGCTTAAATGACTCCTTTTGATTCACCTCTTCAGTCTAGCTTGTCCAGATTCCTGCCCTCCCTTCAATTTTCTTGCTCACCCAATTCCCCTCTCTTTCATAACTTGCCTTTTTAAAATTGCCTTAAGGCAAAGTCTGCATACATATCTAGTTAATCCAACACTCATAATAATAGCACTTCCATGCTATGTATTAACCTGCTAGAGGTCAAAAACCCACATCATTCCAGTTACAATGAAAGCAGAGAAAGGCAGATTAACTACTGAAGGAATAATTTAGAAAAGCAATCCAGATGGTTCAAACCATCGTATCACTCAGATGGGGGAAAAAAATACACATATGCAATCAAAGGTACAAGACAAATGAAACGATGCCACTGCGTAAAGTACTATTGCTTCCTGAGGCATTCAAATAAAATGTACGTTTTCTGGAATCCTTCAAGAAATGTTAGGTAAGTAGATAAATGAAACAAGTTATCTATACAGTGGCTATGAAAAACCAAAAGTCAAAACCACAGGTACAAAGTGAGAGAGCCATCATTTCTCAGAGCAGTGAAAAAGTGACAAGGTATGTCAGCTTTATGACACAATCTGATGGATCCCTCCTGCATCCTTGCTGTTTGCTTAGTTATAAGGGGAAACATTTCTTGTGTCAATTTGGTTTCTAGAGGTGTCTGATCGAATCAGGGGAAAAAACTCACTCGTCTTATGAAAATCAATTTGCCATGAACTTTGAAACAAGGATTAAAATAGCTGGAAACTATATTATAGTCAATACAATTCTGCTAACCCTCAGAAAGGAGTGATGGTGGACAACAAGGGATGGGCAACACACCTATCTGGGGTGTGTCTGAGCAAAACACATTTGACTTTCCTAGGAAAAAGACCCAGATGTGCTTCAGACATAATTTCAGTGATTATCCTAGCTAGCATTGTTTCCATATGCAGCAAAATGCTGACTTCTCTTCTAGGCATTTTCAACATTGCTTTGTTAAGGCACTTACAGCCCAATCCTATCTAGCATTTGATTGTCCACAGCCATTTCTGATAGCAGAAGTGAGTTCCACTATTTTAAAATGGCTGCTGATAGAATCTGGCATCTGCCTTTGCTGCCAGATCTACCACCTCCTGCAGCCTCCCTGCCCCATTCCACCCTCCCACCCAGTTTTGCCCCCTCCCAACCTCTGCTGCTGTCTTACCTGCTCCAGAGTGGAACTCTGTTCCACTGTCACAAATGTTGAACGGAAGTTCAACAGCCCAAACTGCATAGGATTGGGCTGTTTGGCTGGACTTACTACAGCATTTGTAATGAACATATGTGCTATAAGCTCATATTGTCAGCATACTGGTTCCTTAAACAACCTTAACTGGTTGACAAACCCTTTCTTTCAAGTCTAATGAATACTAGTGAACACTACTGTTCATTATTCTCTCAGATGTCAATTTCAGGGATTTTCCACCAGTTCCCACAGAACAATAATGTCCTCATAATGTAGTGAAATTATTTATTTACAAATTTATATACCACTTTCTCTCCCAAGTGGGCATTCAAAGCAGCTAGTCAAAGATCCATATCATATAATATATTACTTTATAGGGTCTACATACCAAAGTCTGAGATCTGCAGAATTGCAAATATGTCTGTAAACCTTTGGCAAAGGAAACAGAGCAATCCTTATGATTGTTTATTTTTGTTTGCCAGGATAAAAATATAAATGAAGTTAAATTCAAAAAACTGAGATGGCTCCAAGTTGTGTATAGAATGAACAGTGCGCGCTATACATGAGTTTTACCAATCATCCCTGAGATAGCAAGATGCTCACAAGTAGCTGATAAGCTGCTATTGTCTCTCACTGGTGTCATGATCCTGTGAATTTTATGCACAGAACCCTTCAACCAAATACAAAGAAACTGTGAGCCCTCCTCTAAGCCCTTCCCCTCGCTGATGCAGTCGTGCTGAAAATGAGTGCGCAGTATTCAGGGGTGTGGATTGGGAGACATCAGAAGGAAAAGGGGGCAGGGAGGCTGCTACTTGCTACTGGAGAGGTCAGGACCCATCAAATGCCAGCATCCCTGGATTCACCCCTCCCAGTGTCGCATGACAGCGTTCCCAAAATGTGCTTTGTTGGCAGCTATTTTGTGACACCAGAAGTGTCTTCTTCTGTCACAAAGTGCTGCATAGAACATGCTGCACAGGATTGGGCAGTCTGTCTGTCTGAGGACGCACATGTATGTGTGACATCAGCTACATTTAATAGCTTGCTTTGCAATAGCAATTTTAGGTTTAAAACCGGTGATCACCGCTGTGCTTGTAGAGCTTCCAGGATTTCTTTTTACTCTGGATAAAGCTTAATCACATGAAAAGCTGTGCTGCTAGTAGAAATTCTCCAGGTGCACTGGAACAGCTAGGAGCACAGAACGAAATTCATATGTGGTGAAATTTGCTGAAAGAAAGAAAGAAAGAAAGAAAGAAAGAAAGAAAGAAAGAAAGAAAGAAAGAAAGAAAGAAAGAAAGAAAGAAAGAAACTTTAAAGTGAGCAACATTTCATTGTCCAGTTTGCCTAAAGTAAAATTCAGCATGAATTTGGACAAAATATTTGCAGAATTGGAGATTGGACAAATTTCTGGAAGAAAAATTCATCACGAGTTACAAGCCATGAAGTGCATGTGTAACCTCCTGATCTTAGAAATGCGTTATGTCAGAATGCCAGATGCAAGTGATGCACCAGGATGCAGGTCTCTTGTTGTCTTGTGTACTCCCTAAGGTATTTGGTGGGCCACTGAGAGATACATAAAGCTGGACTAGATGGGCCTATGGTCTGATCCAGTGGGATTGTTCTTATGTTCTTAATTTCAAAAGCAGTCAAAAGTCTGCCAATAAGACTAGAAAAATTTCTCTACAATCATAAATTGTTACATATCCCCGAGCAGGAGATGTATTATTGCATAAGCCAGCTTCTTACATGTAAACAGCTTTTGAATTACACTGAACTCTTTTGTTAACATACCATAGAGCCAAATATAATATAGTTTGAGCCTATTTATCCACAGATTTTCCATCTGGTTCAAAACAGGTCCCCTGGACGTGCACTGAGCCAGACTTGGCCCAAGCTGAACACTTTGAAGGAGATTGCGGTTGTGCTCCTGTAGCCTCTTGAGGGTTTTCTGAAGCCTGCAGAAGCCTGGAAGTCTTCCTCAGGCCTCAGAATGCCTTACAAGGGCAAAAAACATCACTTCCAATTTCCCTTGGGAATCTGGAAATCTTTTTTTAATGCTTCAGGGCCATTCTGAAGCCTGCAGAGGCTGCAGGTGGACACGCATGGTCTCTGAGGAATTCAGAAAACACTCTGGAGGAGACTGGAGCACAGCGGTTTGCGGTATCCTGTTAACTGAAGTTTTTGATATCCACGGGGGTCCAAAGAAAATTAATTCAGATTTCTAACACTATAAATTATCACTATATAAATCTCTTATAATAAGCTTTCTGAATTATCTTGCAAACACAGTCTAATATGCTGCTGTTTAATATGACCCTTTTCCTTGCTAAGATGTCAGACTATATTCTGGAAAGGTATTTTTAGGTGTTTTTTTTTAATTAATACCCCACCATATGGCCTTAGCGAGGCCCTCAAGTCAATTCATGCCATAAAATCACTAAATTACAATAAAATGTAAGCATATAAAGAGTAAGCAATTAAAACAATAAAACGTCCAGTTAAAAAAGTCAACAGTATAATCAAGGATTTCGCAGTTAAACAAGTCCCGCAGCAGCACATTCACATTTAATAAAGATTTTCCAGAAAAATACCTTTATAACCTTAAAAGTCAGCTGCAAACGTCCCCTCATTAACTCTATATGCAAGTCTGTTTCTGTAAAGGAGTTTTTACATTATATGTAATTCTGCCCATTGGGATTTTATACTAGATTTGAAGAAAAAGAAATTGTTACTGTTTGAATATATAGTACATATGAGATTGGGGAGGGGGAGAGTAAGGACCCAATCCTATCCAAGTTTCCAGCTCCAATGTAGCCACAATGCAGCCCCATCATAAGGGAACACATGCTCCCATACCTTAAGAAAACCCCAGTGACTGCCCCTCCATCACAGGATGCAGCCCACACCCCACTGGTACAACTGCACCAGCATTGGAAAATTGGATAGGATTGGGCCAGAAGGTGGAACAAACTAAAGGTGCAATCTAAACTGTGACCTGGGCTGGCACAAGTCCCTTGCACCAGCCTGGGAGGGTTGCAAACGTGCCATGGAGCATGTTTGTGTCTCCTCACGTGTACACTGCGCCCGCACACAGAGGTGCACTAGCCCATGGAGGCCAGATCCAGACTCTGTGGCAGCAGTGAAAGGTAAGGTTGTGACGGCCGAGCTCAGCCAATGCAGGGGTCTCGGGGGAGGGGGGCGTAGTGAGGACAGAGAGGAGGTGGGAGGGAATTGTTCTGGGGCAAGAGGGGCAGGTGGTGGGCATTCCCTGGGGCAGGCAGGGATCAGGAGGCGGGGCCAGGACCTGGCAGTTATGCAGGATCCTGATCCCATTCCTGGGTGGTGCAGAAGAGCATCTGGCTGCTCCATTCTGCTCAGATCTGCACCATCTCCTGAGGTGGCATAGATACAAGTAGACCCATTGGGACCACTGTGGCTCTACCCGGAGTAAGGGGAAAGGTTTCCCTTTGCCAAGCCACAGTCAACCCCAAACGTGCACTGGATACAGCTCATGTCCACTGGCCTGTCTGTTCCATCCTAAGTTAGGATTGTGCTGCCCAATATTATTTCAACTGAAATATCACAAATAGCATGCTTTTGAGTTCTACAGAAGCCTTCTAGATATTAAGCAGAACAAAAAAATGATAGAGCCCCAAAATGGTAAAGTGAAGAAAAGTTTACGCAGACTTAGAACCCAATCCTACGGACTTGAGCATGGAGGGTATGAGTGTACCACTGGCACTGGGTGTCACAAATGTGTGGTAAAGCATGTTTGCAGCACCTGGTGAGGAGAGGGTGCAAGCATTGGGCCAGTGCCAGTTGGCCCTGGGCCTCAGCACCTAGAGAAGGATGCTGGGGAGCTGCTGATATTAAATAGCACTGCAGGGTGGTGGGATACCTCAAACTCCTCCTCCTACCTATCGTCTCCTCCCCTCCACTATCCTGCATTACTCATCCTCTTGGGTCCCCTCATACCTTCCGCTGGCTCCTTCCCAGAGACAATAGTCTCCCTGGCCTGTTGGGCCAGTTCAGGCCACTTAAAGGCCCTCACTATGCCCCTCCACAACTCCTTCGCCGGCATACACTCTTGGACGAAATGGGCTACCATTTCTATCAGTGGTGGGGCACCTACCGATCTAGAGGGTCCCGACCCCAAACAGGTTGGCCTCTTGCACCTCTTCTGATCTTCTTGCAACCATGGGTTTGCCGCTCCCACCCTGAGGACCTGATGGAAAGCCCTCCACCTTAATTCCCATAAACTTACAGGGATTCTCTTCTCGCTAAAGGCACTGTGCGCCACCTTCTCCTGAAAGAGGTACGCAGAAAGGTGCATCTTACTTTGCTGTTTCTCTTGGTGAGGCCTGTATCGTCGTTTCATACATGTAACATTTGAGTTGTTTCCCTTCCAGCCTGCTGGTTTTATATGGCTTGGCCGAGAGCCCCATCTCCTTCATCAGAGTCACCGCCTCCCTCACGTACTCCAGCAAAGATTGTTTTATCGCCTGAGTGAGTACGTATTCCGTCTCTTCTTTCACCCACTATTTCTGTCCCTAGATCGTCTTTTTCCAAGTGTCTCTGAAGTGGGTCCATACAGATGCAAAGGCTCCCCTTCCTGCAGCCTCTGCCTCCATTTCACCCAGTTGCCAAAGTTATAGGAGACAAAGATAGCCAAGAACAAAGGTCCCAGGGCCCAAACCCCTAGTCTTCCTCCTTTCTTTCTTCCTTTCTTTCACTGCAGGGTGGTGGGATGGCTTTTGGGGGTGGGAAGAGGCATTCCAGGGTGGGGGAGGGCAGGGGGAGGGAGGAACTGTGTTGGCACCAGTGGAGGCCTCCTCTGCAGGATCCTATGCCCCACGTTAAGAACATAAGAACAGCCCCACTGGATCAGGCCATAGGCCCATCTAGTCCAGTTTCCTGTATCTCACAGCGGCCCACCAATTGCCCCAGGGAGCACACCAGATAACAAGACCTCATCGTGGTGCCCTCCCTTGCATCTGGCATTCTGACATAGCCCATTTCTAAAATCAGGAGGTTGCGCATACACATCATGGCTTGTACCCCGTAATGGATTTTTCCTCCAGAAACTTGTCCAATCCCCTTTTAAAGGCATCCAGGCCAGATACCATCACCACATCCTGCGGCAAGGAGTTCCACAGACCGACCACACACTGAGTAAAGAAATATTTTCTTTTGTCTGTCCTAACCCTCCCAACACTCAATTTTAGTGGATGTCCCCTGGTTCTGGTGTTATGTGAGAGTGTAAAGAGCATCTCTCTAACCACTTTATCCTTCACATGCATAATTTTGTACGTCTCAATCATGTCCCCCCTCAGGCATCTCTTTTCTAGGCTGAAGAGGCCCAAACGCCGTAGCCTTTCCTCATAAGGAAGGTGCCCCAGACTAAGGCTAATCATCTTAGTCGCTCTCTTTTACACCTTTTCCATTTCCACTATGCCTTTTTTGAGATGCGGCGACCAGAACTGGATGCAATACTCCAGGTGTGGCCTTACCATAGATTTGTGCAACGTCATTATAATATTAGCCGTTTTGTTCTCAATACCCTTCCTAATGATCCCAAGCATAGAATTTGTCATCTTTACTGCCGCACATTGGGTCGACACTTTCATCGACCTGTCCACCACCACCCCAAGATCTCTCTCCTGATCTGTCACAGACAGCTCAGAACCCATCAGCCTATATGTGAAGTCTTGATTTTTTGCCCCAATGTGCATGACTTTATACTTACTGACATTGAAGCGCATCTGCCATTTTGCTGCCCATTCTGCCAGTTTGGAGAGATCCTTCTGGAGCTCCTCACAATCACTTCTGGTCTTCACCACTCAGAAAAGTTTGGTGACATCTGCAAACTTAGCCACCTCACTGCTCAACCCTGTCTCCAGGTCATTTACGAAGAGGTTGAAAAGCACCCATCCCAGGACAGATCCTTGGGGCACACCGCTTTTCACCTTTCTCCATTGTGAAAATTGCCCATTGACACCCACTCTCTGCTTCCTGGCATTCAACCAGTTCTCAATCCATGAGAGGACCTGCCCTCTAATTCCCTGACTGTGGAGGTTTTTCAGGAGCCTTAGGTGAGGGACCGAGTCGAATGCCTTCTGAAAGTCCAGATATATAATGTCTATGGGTTCTCCTGCATCCACATGCCTGTTGACCTTTTCAAAGAATTCTAAAAAGTTTGTGAGGCAAGACTTACCCTTACAGAAGCCATACTGATTCTCCCTCAGCAAGGCTTGTTTGTCTATATGTTTTGAGATTCTATCTTTGATGAGGCATTCCACCATCTTACCAGATATAGATGTTAGGCTGACTGGCCTATAGTTTCCCAGGTCCTCCCTCTTTCCCTTTTTAAAGATTGGTATGACATTTGCTATCCTCCAATCCTCTGGCACCCTGGCTGTTTTGAGGGACAAGTTGCATATTTTAGTCAAGAGATCAGCAACTTCGTTCCTTAATTTAATTCCTTAATAACTCTTGCGTGGATGCCATCCGGGAATCTTTCTTTCTTGACTTACCACCAGGAATTGCCATGTCTGGTGCTTCCTATTCCCTGGCAGCACAATCCATACAAAATGTATGAGCTGTAAAGCAATCAAATTTTTCAAAATGAGGTTGTTGTCCCATATGTTCTGATTGTCTTTTTTCTAGATACATTGGGATGAATTTGCTGCAAAATTTAGTATTGCTACAGCCAATATAATTCATTAACTCCACTGTGTGCCACTAAATAAAAAGGAGTTATACTCTCTATATCCCTCCACCAAAACAAAGCTGTTGCTTCTTTTGAATATTTTTTGTCCTGAATAGTCAAGCTATTTATCCTAGTCACTAGACCTCTCAGCCTACTCCAAAACATTCACGCTCCTTGCTCTTCCAGTAGAGCGGATGGGATGGGAGTAAGCTCCACTGGAAGCAGGTGCATTTACCTATGCTGAGGGTTCCTTTGAGCTTTTGGCTAGGATACTTGCCATACCTTTCAGGTTTATGAAGCAGTAGAGTATGATACTTTGTTCTGACATTTTTGGGCTATCACTGTAGTTATTTGTTCCCTTGAGAGAGCTCCACATAGTTGTGGCAAAACATCAGGGAACTATTCAGACTTCTTTAACATGACCTGAGAACCTAAAAATGAATTTCTCTTTAGTGAGAATTACAAGCATTGCCTACCACTAAACTAATATTGTGGACTGCCAACACTTATGACTACAGGTTGAGACTTATTATTTGCACGGGTCCCATTCCAAGCACTCAGGTGAATGGCAAAAAACGCAATATAGCAAATCAATTTAAAAAACAAAGTTTCTTCACTCCAGTGATTTAAAAACAGCCTTGCTGACCTTTGTGATGTAAGATAAGAGTCATTAAGAAGACAATCCATCAATCAGTCCTCCTCCAAGGGCTTACAAAGGTGCTTCACTCAGCCCCTCCCTTCTCCAATGCAAAGTGATCACCTTTCTTTCACCTGCTCAGGGGGAAGGGAGGGGTCCCCAGGAGAGAGAAGGATTGATGGGTTGTCAGCCAGCTTGCCCCCCCCCCGTCATTAAGGAGGCTATTGTTAAAGGACTGTTCAGTTTTTTTTTACTGATTTTGAAAGGATGCATTTTTCCCCTTCTCCAGGGATCAGCACATCCCTTTCCATTTGCAGGGGCCATTCGTGTTGAGTCAAATCCGTGTACAAATAGGCTGGACCTGTATGTTCAAGTTCCAGTTCCAGCAAGGTTCCAACTGGTGCTCTCAGCAAGTCACTCAGCTGATTAACGCATCCATCTTTTCCCAGAACAGACTCCCTTGACCAATCCAGGAAGTCATTGAAGACTTCAAGTGAGAGAATCTCACTTGCCTCTTGTGATCTCTTTTGTTGGCTTGGAATATAGTTTAAGAATGCTTGTTTGGTGGGAGAGGCTAGCTCCCCACTTCAAGTGGGTGATGTGCATTCATAGCCTGGGTCTAGGCTCACCCCCTTGCCTGTAGCCCTCAGTACAGCCACAGAGAGCTGTTTGCAGCTGCAACCTTCTACCACTGCCAGAAACGTTCTCCTTTAGGTCCTATGAACTCGTCCATTTTCATTCTCCTCTATTTCTCCGTTGCAGTCCAGACACTTCCCTTCCTTGCCCTGGGTTTCTCTGGGAAGTATACCCATTCTCCCCCTATATTTCCCCTCTCTTTGCTTTACCCCTTTACCTTCTAAGGAATTCCTCTCCCCTCTCCTCAGCTCAAAGAGGAAATAGATCATACCCACTTTCAAATAATGATCATTAGAGTAAGCATTCTCTACAAGTTCTAATACTAAAGGAGTTTACAGAGTGTACATATTTCATAATATTGTTGTGCAATTATACATAAATTTGTAACAGTCTATCATGCGTTGCTTAGAATTTTTGCCTTCTCTATTCCATCACAGTATTCTGCAGTATTTTTTTGAGATTTTTTTTTTGAACTAGGGAAAAAAAAGTACAATGGATGATTGATTTTCAGTTCTCTCAGATGATACAATGACAAATATGAAGCCAGAGCAATTCACTCTTTGATTTCCTTTTCTAAGGATTTAATGCATTAAGGAGTCAATCTACTTTTTACAACAAAGGCAACCCAATGCTAATACTATTATAAACAAATAAAAGCCCAAATAGAGTACTGATTAATTGTGTAATATAATTGTGTAAAAAAAACAGAACAGTGATTGTCTAAATCAGTGGTTTTCAAACTCTCATGGAGAGTCTGAGCCACTCTAAGTGGTAGAGGGGGCAGGGGAAGGCAGGATCACACTGCTCGGGGAGCTGCAGGGTCTTGGACAGACGTAGCGGAGCATCCTGCAGCCTCCCGGGGGTGCGGGGAGCCCTGCACGACCTTCTGCAGGGTCTGAACCATAAAGCTGTTCTTCCACAAGAGTTAATCTAATTTTCAAATTTTCAAAATTGTTATGTATGTTGTTATGTATGTTAAAAAGCATCTCTACTCTTAAGGAGCACAGATGTGGGAGTGGATGTGGTGGTGATGGCATGTGCCAGATCCTATCCCCTCTGTCAGCAGCTTCCCTGCCCCTTTCTTCTCCTGAGACTTATGCCAGCTACAGAGCTGTGGTCAGCCACTGCAGGTTCACAAAGCAGTATAGAGAAATAATTCCCCTTTCCCCTCTCAAGCCTCCTGATCCAGCCCCTGCCCCCATACAGCACATTCCTTTTTGGCACAGCTGAACCAGCAGGGGTGGAGAGGAGGATTGGGCTCTAAGTGCAGTCCAAGGGCCCTAGGCTTAAATATCAGATTGGTGCCTGAAGAATGAAAACAGTGAATAGAAGTATAGCAAAAAGCAAAGGTGTAATGTAGACCAGGACAATGAAGAGACTGGATCACAAGGTGAATAGTTTGATCAGAATTTGAGAAGAAACAAAGTGGAAGATGGTAAGGCCACACCTGGAATACTGTGTCCAGTTCTGGTTGCCACATCTCAAAAAGGACATAGTGGAAATGGAAAAGGTGCAAAAGAGAGCGACTAAGATGATTACTGGGCTGGGGCACCTCCCTTATGAGGAAAGGCTACGGAGTTTGGGCCTCTCCAGCCTAGAAAAGAGCCGCCTGAGGTGGGACATGATTGAGACGTACAAAGTTATGCATGGGAAGGGAACCAGGGGACATCCACTAAAATTGAGTGTTGGGAGGGTTAGGACAAACAAAAGAAAATATTTCTTTACTCAGCGTGTGGTTGGTCTGTGGAACTCCTTGCCACAGGATGTGGTGACAGCATCTGGCCTGGACGCCTTTAAAAGGCGATTGGACAGGTTTCTGGAGGAAAAATCCATTATGGGTTACAAGCCATGATGTGTATGTGCAACCTCCTGATTTTAGAAATGGGCTATGTCAGAATGCCAGATGCAAGGGAGGGCACCAGGATGAGGTCTCTTGTTATCTGGTGTGCTCCCTGGGGCATTTGGTGGGCCACTGTGAGATACAGGAAGCTGGACTAGATGGGCCTATGGCCTGATCCAGTGGGGCTGTTCTTTTGTTCTTAGGATGATGCAGGCACCAAGCAGAGAGTCAGATAAGAACAAAGATAAATATGCACAGTTACTGCAACTTTGTTCTAAGCTATTTTCTCTTCTTGCTAATATTCAAGTAGCATATTTTCTACACCAGCACTTCTAATGGATGTCCCAATCAGGGACTTGGGCTGCCTAAACTAGAGTTCTGGTAGCACAATGTCCCGCATAGTGGTGTAAAAGCCTGTAAGTTGGTGGCGACAGAGGGACATGGATGGGGAGGGAGGGGGAGTAGCCAGGAATATTGGGGAAGGAACCAGGGATGTGTTGAGGGGGGAGAGGTGGATCTGGCAGCAGTTGTGCATGTTGACGTTTCCTCCATTTTTCTTTCCACCCTGCCCCTGGCTCAGACATATGCCAGCAAAATGGTGTATCTGGCTGCTGACCAAGGGGGGGGGGGTAATTAAAAAATATTTTTACTTTGGATATGTGTCTGTGGGTATATACCTACCACCTGCAGGTTGTCCAATTCACCATCCCCACAGCATAGAGCACAGCCTCTGTTAGCACAGCTGCATGCTGTAAAATGGCAAGGGATAGAACTGAATAGGTAGAATACATTTTTAAACACCTGGTGAAAAGGGGTTGGCAATTTGCTGCCTACTACGTAAGATTTATGAGGATCACCACAGTCAATGGAAGCCTATGCAATTTGAAATTCTTTCCTGAGCCCCTGAAGAAGGTTAGTTATTTCAAAATGTGTTGAGTTGGCTTAACTATTGATCTATCATTCATGCCCTTTATAGGTAGTCTACTCCACCTTTTGCCTGGACACCTCAGAAAGCAAAAAAGAAAGTTAGAACAGCAAGCAATTGACCTTGGTAAATGTGTCTAGGCATAGGTTGCAGTCAGGTTGCAAGAGACTGGGCTGAAAAATGAAAATCATTAAGTAGAATTTATATCTGACTTTAAAAAGTCAGAACTTTTTTCTATATATTTAAGCTAGATCCATGTGACTTTAATCTATAGAGAAATTATAGACTAGAATGTGAGAGCTATCACAGCACTGGTAGGCTCCATGCAGTTCAGAATTATGATGGTCTCTGTTTCTGCCCTCTTCAATCCTTTTACTTCACATTATGACAGAATCTAGCAGCAGCCCCCAATCTGAAGTGCACTCTGAAGTGGGAAAGGAGCCAGGGAATAGGTAAGGAGCCAATGGGCCACAGGGTTTGAGGCTTATAGTGTAATCAAGGAGGTAACTGGTTCCAGAGCAGGAAGACAAGATGGTGAAGTCAGCAAGGTACAATTATTTATATCTGGTCCCAAATTCTGGGGACAAAAGCTTAACTATAGTTTCTGTATGAGAAAACCTGCCAGAAGAAATGGGTTGCAGTAACACTTTCAAAATGTGGATATTTGCCAAAACTGCAATATAGTTTCTAAAAAAAATGCATGGTGGCCATCACAAGAAACACTCTTTTGGCTTTTCCTTGCTCCCACTAAAAGCTTCCCCCCCCCCCACCACCAGCACAGCTTTCTGTGTGTTCATTAGATAATTTATGGAAGAGAAATATGCCAGATAGCAAATATTTTTAAGTAGAACACTAGTTAGGAGAAACCATACAATGAATGTTCAACCTATATATGAAAAAGATATCTGTAATACACACTTACAAGGAGCTTTATTGTGATCAAAAAGAATCAAGCTGGTTTTCTTGACCACATTGCACACTACATAATGTGTCACTACATAATGAGGTGGTTGCAAATGCTGGGGGGGGGGGCCTTAGTCCTTCCTCTCCAGGCACTCACTCCTCCTGCAGGTTTTTGCCACCACACAAGCCAATCCTGTTAGAACTATCACCACCCTGTATTAGCTAGCGCACAAGTCCAGGGAAGCTGGGACTCCCAGGCTTTGTTCCAGCCCTTGCAGGTACTGGGCTCCCTTCTGCCTCTAGCATTGTATATTACTTAGGGCGCAATCCTTATCCCTTATGTCAGTATTTTCCAGCACTGGCATAGCGGTGCCAATAGGACATGTGCTGCATCCTGCAGTTGGGTGTCACTCAAGGAGACCTCCTCAAAGTAAGGGAATGTTTGTTCCCTTACCACAGAGCTGCACTGCCCTTATGTCAGTGCTTTCCAGCACTGACATAAGGGGCTAGGATTGCACCTTTAGTACCTTAACCAAGTAGCTAGGCTGGATTCTGGACTCCTGCTCTCAGGATATAACAACACAGATTTTTAAAAGATATTTTTAGTTTATTAAGAGAATAAGTTTACACAGGCTTAAAGGTTGAAGGCAGCAATTGCAAGACTACAGACATCTATGAAATACATCAGTTTAAAATAACAAAGTTAACTTACTAAACTTAACTATATCTCACCTGGGTCAGCTGACCACTGAAGAACAGGCTGGTTACCTATAAGACCTATGGTTCATCAGTAGCCCATGATGAATAATGGTGCCAGGTCAAGCTACACCCCAGACTCTCTCTGCCCAAGATGGAACACACCCTACCCCTTGAGGTTTGTTTTTATCCCCTCATGCTAATAATGAGCTGACTGAATAATTACTGCACCAGCCAACCATGTTGCTTGATGACTAGAAGCTTCTGGAAGAGGCTAGTTGCTAACACAGATAACCAGATAACAGTTGTTTATCTGGTGTGCTCCCTGGGGCATTTGGTGGGCCGCTGTGAGATACAGGAAGCTGGACTAGATGGGCCTATGGCCTGATCCAGTGGGGCTGTTCTTATGTTCTTATGTTTTTAACACTGTCAGTTCTCCCATCTCCAAAATGCACAGCTGGGGAAAATCATCTCTTGATAAGAGTTCCTTTGCCTGCAAAGGTACTCTGCCTTCTACTGGGTTACTCCCTAGTTGCCTGCCTTCCATGGCCTCTGAAGGACAGAAAACACATTCCTTTCTAATTGCCTCCTTTCCCACAGCTGCAGAGAACTGGTGCAACTAATAATTTGGTTTAGACTTGGGCCTAGATTTATCCTGTTTGTGACAGTGGTGTGAGGGCCCAATCCTATCCTATTTTCCAGTGCTGGTGCTGCTGTGCCAATGGAATACGTACTGCTTCCTGTATTGCAGAGGCAGTCACAGAGACCTCCTCAAGGTATGGGAACTTTTGTTCCCTTACCTCAAGACTGCATTGCAGCTGTACCAGTGCTGGAAAGTTGGACAGGATTGGGCCGTAAGATATTTTGCAACCATCTTTGATTTCCTCATGGGGTTAATTTCCCCTTACTAAGGACCCAATCCTATCTTTCCCCTCCCCTACCCACTTCCCTCCTACCCCCTAGGCTGACTTACCAGCACTAGGAACTGTGGAGGGTCTGCTGGCAGGTTACTGCCACTACTCATCACTTGTGGCAGTGGCCCAGCAGTTCCTGATGGTAGGTTGCATTTGTGATAGCCATAAAGCACCTCACATTTCCAGAATACTAGTTCTGGAGTATAGGGGCATTTTGGGATTGAGCTGTCAGTCATCAGGAGAGATGAGAGAAGGATCTGTTTGGCACCTTCTGTTGACAAGAAGCTCAGACTAGGGAGCCGAGCTGAAAGTTGTGCTTGTTCAGGGCCCATACCTTAAAGATTATTTACCTTGTGTTGCTTTTCACTAGTTTTGCTATTGATTCTTTCTCAGAAACCAAATGGGGGGTTTGAACTGGGACACTGAATTATAATACTCACATATGCTATATAAGGAGGAATCTCATGCTGTTACACACATAGCAATAGAGCCCTAAAGAATAAGCTAATTTGAAGGAAAGAGAAAAGTGGGGAGGAGAGAGGAACTCCCTTGAAGGAGAAGGGGCAAAGCAAAGAGGGGTAAAACATGGGGGGGGGAATACGTACTTAGTTGAACCAGGTAAACCTAGGAGAAAAGAGGGAAGTTTATAGTGCTGTAAGAAAAGAAAAGGAGGGGAGATAGCTAAAGCAGAAAGAAAAGGGAAAGTTACAGATAGTTCAGACCATGGCTAAAGGCTGTGGCTAAAAATGGTTCTCTGCAGCCTGAAACAAGAGTGAGCCCAGGAATAGGCCAGAGAAGTGCTTCACCTTCGGATGGCAAGGAAGCCATTGCATGCACTTAAATACTAACATGGTTTAAGGCGGAGGTTTTCAGACTGGGGTGTCACGATGCCCCAGCCTAAGGGCCCTGCCTCTTTGCCCTTAAGGGGCGGGGCAACCAGGAGGCAGGGAGGAGGTAGTGGCGCAGTCCCCAGGATCATGCCACTCAGGGGGCTGCAGGGTCTTGGCTACACTTACCATAGCCTCCTACAGCCTCCCCGGGGCTGCAGGGAGCCCTGTGTGGCTGTCCACAGGGCTCCTTGAGGCTTCCAAAATGAAAGTGGGGCAATTGCACCCTGCCTCTGCTAAACCGGAGGCAGAGCACAATCACTCCACTTTCACTTCTGATGGGGTTGCAGGAACTCACCAGTCCCTGCAGCAGCCTCCCTGGGTGTGGGAAGCCCTACGTGAGCGTCTGCAGGGCTCCCAGCAATGGTGCTCCACTTCCGGTCCCTGCAGCCCCCCTGCAGGCATGATCCTGAGGATTTCATCGCTGCTGACTCCCCCCCACCCCACTGCATCCCCCCCTGCCCCCACCCCTGCAAGGACTTACTGTGGGTTTCAAACTCCGGGAGAGTTTGAAACCCACAGGTTTAAGGTAAGAACAAGATGAAAAGTGCAAACTCTCCACGGTCTACTCTATATTTCCCATCATTTTGCATTTTTCTCTGCATGCCAAAGCTGATTATATTTTATCTGTTCACAGCCTGAAATTGGGGAGGGGGTAGCAATTAACTGGGGTTTGGGGCAACTAATCTTGCAGTTAATCTCTAGGTGAGGCCGCCTGAAGAGTAACACAGTCTTTGAAAGAATTAAGTGTTAGCAGTACCTACGAACATACACATTTCTCTGCCATTCTTAGCTATACTACAAGAAAAGAAATCATTCCCTAATAACTTGTCTCCTGCTGCAAAACCAGCCAGTCTATACAACACAACTGCCCACATAATTCTTTCCTTAACCTTCTAAATATGTGTCTGCTGTGAGAAGCAAATTCTCTTATTCCTTGGCCTGAAGGTCTCTCAGCAGTGGTTAAGAGACCACAAATCTAAAAGTAAAAGGGATGGTAACACTTAAACTCTTGGCCAATAGACCTAAAGGCACAGCCTCTGACAAGATAAACATCTCCCCCATCACTTTGCTTTCTTATTCCGCTTAACAATATTCAACTCAACCAGGAGCCATTTTAAGTGTTTGTTTGTTTGCTCCCCCTTTACTCGGTTTCCTCTGTTTGGGCCACAGAAGTAACCCAAGCAAAAATGGTTTCAAAGCAAATGTTTTAAGGTTGCCTGTGCATATCCTATGCCAAATACTTAGTACTCATCTGTTTAAAAAAATGGGGAATTTGTGTAAATTCTTACGCCACTGTCACAGGAGTCTTAAGAAGAATTTTGGGTCTCTCTAGCTGACTCCTGACACCACTCCTGAGCCAAACTATTCGGTGGGTTGCAGATTACTGGGTGAGCATCCCTCATCCAAAATGCTTGGAACCAGAAGTGTTTTGTATATTTTTTTTTTAAAAAATATTTGCATATACATCACATGTAGACTTGAAAGGTGCAAAGGGGGCAGAGCAATCCTACCAGTGGAGTGAGCAAGTCAGCTTCTTTCCCTGCCTGTTCTGCATTGGGTAATGGGTAAGTCAGCAACCTCCAGCCCCCTAAGCCAAGGTGAATCCTCTGCCTCTCGACCATCCCTCCTGCCGACCATCACCCTCCTCCTCCAAGAAGAGGATCCCCTCCTGCTTGCCACTTCACTTTCTTCCTGAAGCTTAACCTCCTGGGCTTCATTTGCTGGGAAGCCAGGCAGGCGTAATTACATAAAACCTGTTGCTCTGCTTGGCAGTGGAGCATTGCCCTCTAGTGGGCCAGGGTGGCACTGTTGTAGAAGCTTGGGGAAACACTAATCGGCTGGCAGTAGGGAGGGGGGTGCATCTACACAGGATGTTCAAAAGGTCAGTGTTCAAAAGGTTTCAGATTTTGGAACATTTTGGATTTCTGGATTAGGAATGCTCAACCTGTATTATAATCAGATTTAGATGCACATCTAGATAAGCATTTGCAATATTTTGTTGCCAATGACTTCACTTTCCAAAATGTGCACAATCTCACCTGATTCCATTTTGGTTCCTTAGCGGACATTCCTGAGAGTCAGCCAGGACTTTGCCTTGGAGGGAATGAGGAATAGCTTCCTCTAATCAGGACCACGCTAGACAACCATTAATTGGAAAGAACCATTTATTGGAAAGAAAAGCTGTAGCACTGTGAGTTATCTGAGTGTCACCTTCCTCTATGGTAAATTTGGGTTCTCCATCTTGACATAATCTCAGTTGCAAGCACAAGTCTTCCTGAATAATAAAATAAGCCTAACTGCCTGGTGGCCAGGACACTGGACAGTCTTTTCAGATTCCTTATCCAGGAAACCTCTCCCACTAACAACCAAAGCCTGGGTGCAGCCCACACCTTTTGTCCCTTCAGGAACCTTGCTGATTAGAATGCAATCAAGCCTTTGTGCCTTATTGGAAAGATGCACCTAAACTCAATCAAGCCCAGGATACTCCTGGCTGTCCGCCCAGGAGATGTTCCAGATACTGTTATTCACCCAGCAATGTCTTTGCTTTTGTCCAAATTCCTGTAACAACCCCCAGCTCTGGAAGCAGAATTTTAGCATTTTCTTTTCTACAGAAGGTGTTCATACTTTCCATTTTGGTAGTCTCTCCTTCTAATTATAATTGCCACTCTGTACATTTTTGGAGAAGTTTTTCCTACTTCGAGAGCCTTTTGCTTCAGTAGCTGCCTTCACCTTCTGATAAATTATGTTCCCTGGCCACCAAGGTACCTGTGTTTTTTTCCTTTTTCCTGGGACCTAAAGAAGTGCAGTCTAGCTTTGCTTTGCAGAAGGGCATCATACCTCAGTCTACCCAGCAGACTAAGGTAATTTCTCTTTTACTATAACCGTGGTAACAACCCACAACTTTCCTTGTGGTTCTATATGTTCAGTCCTCCCTCGGCCCCCCCTCCATTGGTACAGCCACACTAAAAAGAAGCCCATTGTATCCAGCAGGGGAGAGGAACCGATCAGGAGGCTTTGGAGAGGAAAAGAGATTTATCCCTCTGTAGGCCTCCCACTCTGCAATGGTTCGCTTCAAATCTGCACCAGTGCAGCGGTTGAACAGGATTAGCAGTTAATCTTTACAACCAAGTCACAAGCTGCTTTCTATGACCAACTGTTTTGGAAACCTTAAGTTAAAATGTATAGTATTGTTATATTATATCATGCATAGAGAAAATCTGGAATGTACATGGAGCACTTTTTACAATCCTTAAAAAAAAAACCAGCATAAAGGGGAACATGTCTCAGATGGGGTGCAATTTTTTATATGGCAGACACTATTGACAGGTCAGGGTGGCTTGTCATGACATGATGGAAATGCTATTTGTATTGCCAAGAGTTTTCTGGATACTACTCTTATTTTTTTTTTTAAGGACATGTTTCTCTTGAGGGCATCATTAAATTGAGGTTTCTAAAAATCTTCTGGACAAGATGTGTCTCCAAATAGTGATCTTATGTACATGCGATAAAGCTTTAAGCAGAAAAACCCAAACATCTGAGTGTCAGGAGTGAAAGAATGAAATGGGTTTGAACTATTACCATTTCATGCTTCTGTGCTCAAGTTTAATTCCATCCATAAGCTTCCAATAAACCAGTTTTCAAAAGTTCTATCCAACACGTGAATTCATTTTCAATACTTTGTATTTTGTTATAAGACAATACAGGACATGCAATTAAGAAGTAATTTCAAACTAAGTTTTTCTTTTCTTTTCCCCCCAGATCAGACCATACTTGAATACAAATCAACCAATATTAATTTAGGATTAAATAGAAAGGATTCAAAATCTCACCATAAAGTATACTTTTCTGGGAAAAATTTTCTCCAGAAATATATTTTGATCTTTTTCTGGGAAGCAGAGAGTGGTGGTTATGATCAGTTTGTTATTTTATTGCATATTTTGAGTTAAAATGAGAAAATGAATCATTACCTCCTTTCCCCAAATGTTATTCGTATAACTAACATTAAGAAAGAAAGGCCTTTTGTAGCCCCTCCAGACTGAGGGCCCAATCCTATGCTAAACTGCAGTGCCAGGTGTTGCAAACATGCTGTAAGGCAGTCGCTTAGTTAAGGGGGTGCAGGGGGTAGCAGTTGCACTGGGCAACAAACTTTAGGGGGGCAACAAGCTGACACTAGTGGCAAAACAGTGAAAAAAAATGGTATGTACGAATAATACTATCATGTTATATGTCATTGGAAAGGTAATTTAATGCAGTATGCAATTAAATAAACCTCATTGGAATATCTGTATTCTATCAAAAGTTACAGCCAATTAACCAGAAGATGAAAACACATCTGCCTTATGGAACAAGAAATGGATTTCCATGACTCAAAACTGACCTATGAGACTGATTGTTGAGAGCCAATGAGATATTATTAAGATGCAGCATGGAACCAGTAAGGTGAGTCAGCTCTAATTTCTATGTATCATAATATAGCTACCCCTGCTAACAGGGTAAAGAGGCACTTTTTCAAGTGGTGCTCCTCTTATATTTAGCAGGGGGAGAATAAATGTCCCTCTTCACACCAGCACAGTGACTCTAACCAATAGGGGGAACACTTATTTATTTATTGATTTGATTTGATTTGATTTTTGTTGTACAAAATCTTCTTTGACCCCAGGTAGCAGATAGATGCCTTAGCTATGCCACTGGCCGGGGGCAGCACCAGAGGCAGCAGAGTAAGTGGGTAGCGAGCTTCTTGGGGGAGGAGGCACGTTTTCCCCCCGATTTTCACTTTTTAAAAAAGCCTGGATATAACATCACTTCTGGTTGTGACATCTCTTCCGGAGCATTATTTTGAGCTTGCACCAGGCTACATGATCATTAGCTATGCCACTGCCTTAAAGTACATCCATGACAAGAGGGATATATTGGTAACCATTTTGGTGCCGCTGCACCCAGTGCCACTGCCGAATATAGGATTGAGCTGTGAGTTAGCTTGGAGAAGGTATGCTAAATTAAACACAGTCATTCAGAGAAGATAGTAACATCCACCCTCCCCTTGGAGAACTGGTGAATTCAGTCAGCTGAGGGAAGCAGCAGGGGGATGTCAGAGACCAGCAATTTTCAAGACTTTTCAACTTACATAGACCAGGGAGAAACTAGAGTTACTCTAAAGTGGTGCTATACAAACAACCAGGAATAGCATTGGGCGCAATCCTAACCCCTTATGCTTTCCAGCACTGGCATAGCGGTGCCAATGGGACATGTGCTGCATCCTGCAGTTGGGTGTCACTCACGGAGGCCTCATCAAAGGAAGGGAATGTTTGTTCCCTTGCCTCAGAGCTGCATTGCCCTTATGTCAGTGCTGGAAATCACTGACATAAGGGGTTAGGATTTCGCCCATTGACTTCTATTGATTAATTCAGCGGTTCTCAAACTCCAAGGGAGTTTGAGCCCGCAATAAGTTCTTGCGGGGGGGGGGGGGGGAAGGCAGCAACACAATGGGCAGGATCCTGTCACTGTGAAGGGGCGCAGGAGCTTGGCTGAATTGACCAGAGCCTCCTGCAGCCTCCCCCTTAGTGATGTGATCCCCAGGAGCTGCCTCTTAAGGGGGTAGAGGCAAGGGCCCTTGGCTGGAACGTTGCGATGCCCTAGTTTGAGAAGCCCTGGATTAATTTGACACTGCACAGATAACTTATATATGGCTCTGTAAGATTTCTGTTAATATTCTATACTGTGATGTAGGGGTAAATATTTAAGTGCAGGACCTCATCATGATACCCCCATAGCCATTAAGATTATAACAATGACAAGAAAATCAACTTTAATTCCTTTATTAGTACAGTATGTTTTCCTCCCCTATCACTTAGTTTTACTTTGAGATTCATAACTGGCACATTTCATCCTAAATTCTTGAAGTGGGTTGCAATAGTTTTGATACGAATATATAAATATTTAAAAACTGAATAAAAAATAACTTAAATAAATATCAAATATATACTACAATGCTAGCTTATGCATGCTTACTCAGAAGTAAGTCTCTCTGTGTACAGTAGGACTTGCTACCAAGTAAATTCACACAGAAAATTCAGCTTTGACACAACATGAGCTCCATACTGTCTCTCAGTCCCTGGGAAAGGAGATCATCTCGACATTAACTTAAGACCTTAGGCTAATTACACCGCTCTTTTTGATCGTACCTAGTGTCCAAAGGCACAGCAATACGACAACCCCAAACAGACTTAGTGGCAATTGTCTTTGCCAAAAAACCCTAAAAGATGTAGTTCTATCTGTGTGACTAAATATCTCCGTAACACTTCAAGAAATGATAAGGTCAAAGATGCTCATCTTCAGAGGTGGGATGGGAAAATAAACATTTTATGGAGAGTTTCTGTGAGTTAAGGATAGCGAGTGTCCAGGGTTTCAGAACTCTACTTGAAAGAGTTCTGTTGATACCAGATCAGTAGTGACTCGGGTGACTCAATGACTGTGATGAGACATTTTTCATGTGGGATGTCCCAAAAAGAAGATAATGTGATATTTTGATTGCTCGTGGAATCGATGTTCTGACTAGGACGGTAAAGAGATCTATCTCTTCCTCCTGCCTTGACTTTGGGAACATCTTGGAATATTGGTCTACAATACAATGTATCAGTTGTACTGTTTTCAGTTTAAATCAGTTGGAACTGCAACTTACCATTTGCATTTTCACTTTTAAATAGGTACATTTGTTCAGAAATTGTGGTTCTGGAGTAAGAAAATTACCTGTGAACACCAGGAAATCTAAAGATTGTTGCCAGAAGCCAGCCAGTGGGGTTATACAATTCTCAGCACCTGATGCATGCAGGTCTGTAGTCAGATAATTGTACACCTCCTCTACATGCAGAAGGTTCAAGCTTCAATCCCTCATGTTGTCAGATGGTAGGTATTGGTATTGGCAACCTTCAGTCTCGAAAGACTATGGTATCGCGCTCTGAAAGGTGGTTTTGGCACAGCGTCTAGTGTGGCTGAAAAGGCCAATCCGGGAGTGTCAGATGGGACTGGGAAAAAAACCCATGTGAAACCCTGGAGAGCAGCTACTGGTTGCTCATTAGATGTTACTGAGATAGATGCACAATACTGAGCTAGTTTTCCAGGTTTGACTTACATCACAATCCTAACCTATAACTGCACTGACGGAACAAGCACTCTGCCGTAAAGCATGTTGCAACAACACAATAAGGGCCTAATCCTATGCAATGCGGGCTGGCTCACTGCTTGTGCAAACTGTCGCAAACACGCTGTAAGGCAGGGGTTAGTGCTGGACCAGCACTGGAGCTGGCCCAGTGCGAGCCTGCATTGGGACAGCGCCAGTTGGAGGCTGCCAACCAAGTGCTCCATGTGAAGTGCCTGGTTGCACAGAGGTACGTCAGGGCATAGGGGGAGGAGGGGGAAAGGCATTTCGGGACAGGCAGAGGGCAGGGGAAGGCGTAGTGGGAGAGGGAGTGGGGCAGAGGGGGAAGGGACAAGCTAAGCTAAATAGCCAATGTAGAATTGAGTAGAGTCGACCTGCAGCAAACGAAGCTGGACAAGCTGAAAAGCAGACAGCCATCTCGTTGTGTGCTCGATACGGACCTTGCAAATGAACCCACTGCTCACGCCTCATTCACGAGATGAACGATATTGACGAGGACTATGACCAACTCATCAAGACACTCGTCAGCATCAGGAAGCAGGCAACATCTTGCAGCTTGACCCACGTGACACGAAGGATCTCAGAGGACATGAGAGGACTGCTCGAGAAGAGGAGACATGCTGACCGATCCTTGCTCCTCTTCCGCGACCTGTCCAAGGAGTGCCGAGAGGCCATTGTCGCCAACCACAAGGCATACCAACAGATAAGACTGCTGCAAGCAGCTGAAGCAAAGAGGAGAGTCAAATGAGTAACATGCAACATTGCCGCGCATCAGTCAATGATCCCGTGTCTCAAGACATCTGCTGGAGAACAAGATACTTCATGGCTACTCATCGAGATAGTCCTTCCATATGGGAAGCAGATAGTCCTTCCATATGGGAAGCAGGCGTCTTCCCACGTCGAGGTCACCCTCACCACTGAATCCGGGCCCTGAGCATGAGGTGTATTTCACTACGAGCAAAATTCAAGTTGCAGTGGCATAGGGGAAAGGTTGGAAAGGTGCCATAGGGGAAAGGCACCTTTCCTGTCTGGAAAGGTGCCAGGAACGGATGGCATCATGATGGAGCTGCTGAAAGCATGTGGACACCCTCTCTACACTGCCCTCACTGCACGCTTCTCCCTCTACCTCGACAGTAGCAATGTCCCTGCAGCATGGCACTTCTCGAAGACAGTCCTGCTCTTCAAGAAAGGAGATTGTGAAGAACTCGGAGACTACTGGCCAATCACACTCCTGCCTACAGTTTACAAGGTCTTCACAAGATGCATACTTGCCCGCAATCACCCCAATCACTGGAAGATGCACAGCCCATCGAGCAGACTGGATTCCGTCCTTTTCCACCATCGACCATATCACGACCGTCCGCCGCTTACTCAAAGCAGCACGTGAGCACCACATGCCGCTCGTCTTGACCTTCGTCGACTACAAGAAGGCATTCGACAGCATGGAGCCGCAGTGCATCTGGGAGAGCCTCAAAGATCAAGGAACTGACACCAAATGCATTGATGTCCTCAACGCGTGCTACTCCGATTGTACGACGACGCTCACTCTGTTCCAAGGAGACGTGATTGTTCCCATTGAGAGAGGCGTTCGACAAGGAGACCCGATTTTGCCAAACCTCTACTCAGCATGCCTGGAGAGTGTCATCCGCCACTGCGACTGGGACAACTGAGGAGTGAACATTGATAGCCGCCAACTCAGCCATCTCCAGTTCACCAATGACATCATCCTCTTCTGCTACTCGTCAATCAATGATTCATGGATGCTGGAGGACCTGCAGCGAGAGAGCATTGCCGTCGGCCTGAAGATGAACATCAAAAAGACAAAGTTGCTCTGGAACCAATTTGCACACTCATCACTGGTCTCTGTATGTGCAACGCAGCTTGAGAACGTGGAGGAGTCCATCTACCTCAGCCGCCTCGTCAACGTGCAGAACAAACTCAGGCTAGAGCTCGTACGACACTGTAAAGCTGGTTGGGCAGCTTTCTCCTCCATCAGCACAGTTGTTGACACCACCAGAGAAGCCACCCAACGGGCGCAGCTCTTTGACTCAACCATCCTTCCTGCACTCTGCTATGGAGCCGAGACATGGCCGTTGACCAAAAGTCCTTGTGGAGCAGCTACAAGTTGCCCACGCCTCTCTCGAACAGAGACTTGTTGAACTGACTCTCCAACAGCAGCAAGGCTGACAGCTCCTTCGGGAGGACAGCCGCAGGCTCTCTGGTGTGACGAATCCACTCATTCACATCAAGAAGATGAAGCACTGATGGGCAGGCAACATCACGAGAAGAACAGATGATTGTTGGAGCACTAAGATGTTGGAATGGTATCTGTGAGACTGGAAGAGACCACTCGGACAACCACCAACATGATGGGCGGATGCATTCGCGCTCAAACTCAACGAGAGGGACGCAAGAGGTCGGGTCACCCGACATTGACTGATGAAAACACGATGCTATGAAGAATGGAAGAAATGTTGGAACCCGCACGGAGGAACCTGACACTATGAGGAATGGGTCATCTAAGTATATAAGTAAGTAAGTAGAGTCGAGTGGCCGCATTGCAGGGCTGCTTTCCTTACGTGGGAGAAGGGAATGGGAAAGCAGGGAGGGCTGGGGATGGGCAGATGAGACCTGAAAGGAGAGCAGGACTAGCAGCCCTGGTACACACTGTATCCTATATCCCCTTTTCGGGCCTTATCCACCAACACAGATCAACTCAAATTTGTGCCAGCAATTTGCTGGTGCAGGTCTGAGTAGACCCATTGTACTTGCAGGCAAGGAGACAAATGTCCCCAAACCCTGAGGAGACCACCAGCCTGCAAAATTCCCTAATGGGATGCAGTGCAATCCACACTGCTGCCACTGCACCAGTACGGGGGAATATGCACTGGAGTGGGCTGATAGTCTAAAGTAACTTCCTAAGAACATAAGAACAGACCCACTGGATCAAGCCATAGGCCCATCTAGTCCAGCTTCCTGTATCTCACAGCGGCCCACCAAATGCCCCAGGGAGCACACCAGATAACAAGAGACCTCATCCTGGTGCCCTCCCTTGCAACTCGCATTCTGACATAACCCATTTCTAAAATCAGGAGGTTGCGCATACACATCATGGCTTGTACCCCATAATGGATTTTTCCTCCAGAAACTTGTCCAATCCCCTTTTAAAGGCGTCTAGGCTAGACGCCAGCACCACATCCTGTGGCAAGGAGTTCCACAGACCGACCACACGTTGAGTAAAGAAATATTTTCTTTTGTCTGTCCTAACCCGCCCAACACTCAATTTTAGTGGATGTCCCCTGGTTCTGGTATTATGTGAGAGCATAAAGAGCATCTCCCTATCCACTCTGTCCATCCCCTGCATAATTTTGTATGTCTCAATCATGTCCCCCCCAGGCGTCTCTTTTCTAGGCTGAAGAGGCCCAAACGCCATAGCCTTTCCTCATAAGGAAGGTGCCCCAGCCCCGTAATCATCATAGTCGCTCTCTTTTGCACCTTTTCCATTTCCACTATGTCTTTTTTGAGATGCGGCGACCAGAATTGGACACAATACTCCAGGTGTGGCCTTACCATAGATTTGTACAACAGCATTATAATACTAGCCGTTTTGTTCTCAATACCCTTCCTAATGATCCCAAGCATAGAATTGGCCTTCTTCACTGCCGCCGCACATTGGGTCGACACTTTCATCGACCTGTCCACCACCACCCCAAGATCTCTCTCCTGATCTGTCACAGACAGCTCAGAACCCATCAGCCTATATCTAAAGTTTTGATTTTTTGCCCCAATGTGCACGACTTTACACTTACTGACATTGAAGCGCATCTGCCATTTTGCTGCCCATTCTGCCAGTTTGGAGAGATCCTCCTGGAGCTCCTCACAATCACTTCTGGTCTTCACCACTTGGAAAAGTTTGGTGTCGTCTGCAAACTTAGCCACTTCACTGCTCAATCCTGTCTCCAGGTCATTTATGAAGAGGTTGAAAAGCACCGGTCCCAGGACAGATCCTTGGGGCACACCGCTTTTCACCTCTCTCCATTGTGAAAATTGCCCATTGACACCCACTCTCTGTTTCCTGGCTTCCAACCAGTTCTCAATCCAGGAGAGGACCTGTCCTCTAATTCCCTGACTCTGTAGTTTTTTCAGTAGCCTTTGGTGAGGGAAAGTGTCAAATGCCTTCTGAAAGTCCAGATAGATAATGTCCATGGGTTCTCCCACATCCACATGCCTGTTGACCTTTTCAAAGAATTCTATAAGGTTTGTGAGGCAAGACTTACCCTTACAGAAGCCATGCTGACTCTCCCTCAGCAAGGCGTGTTTGTCTATGTGTTTTGAGATCCTATCTTTGATGAGGCATTCCACCATCTTACCCGGTATGGATGTTAGGCTGACCGGCCTCCCCCCTCTTTCCCGGGTCCCCCCTCTTTCCCTTTTTAAAAATAGGCGTGACATTTGCTATCCTCCAATCTTCTGGCACTGTGGCCATTTTGAGGGACAAGTTGCATACCTTAGTCAAGAGATCTGCAACTTCATTCTTCAATTCCTTAATAACTCTTGGGTGGATGCCATCAGGGCCCGGTGACTTATTGATCTTTAATTTATCAATGAGGTCTGAAACATCTTTTCTTTTAACCTCTATCTGACTTAACTCCTCAGTCAGGAGGGGCCGTTCGGGCAGCGGTATCTGCCCGAGGTCTTCTGCCGTGAAGACAGATTCAAAGAACTCATTTAATTTCTCTGCCATCTCTAAGTCTCCTTTTATCTCCCCTTTCCCTCCCTCACCATCCAGAGGGCCAACCGCTTCTCTGGCGGGTTTCCTGCTTCTAACATATTTGAAGAAGCTTTTATTATTCCTCTTAATGTTGCTGGCCATGCGTTCCTCATAGTCTCGCTTGGCCTCCCGTATCACCTTCTTACATTTCTTTTGCCACA
Organism: Tiliqua scincoides; assembly: GCF_035046505.1. NCBI lineage: Eukaryota > Metazoa > Chordata > Lepidosauria > Squamata > Scincidae > Tiliqua > Tiliqua scincoides. Next base: position 75,855,858 of record NC_089822.1, read on the forward strand.
GTTTATGTTCCTTTTTACTCTTCTCATTAGGGCAAGACTTCCATTTACGGAAGGAAGCTTCCTTGCCCTTCACAGCCTCTCTAACTTGGCTGGTTAGCCATGCGGGCACCCTCCTGGATTTAGTGGAACCCTTCTTTCTTTGCGGTATACACCTCTGCTGGGCCTCTATTACTGTTGTTTTAAGCAGCCTCCATGCACTCTGGAGAGATTGGACTCTTTTTACCCTCCCTTTCAACCTCCTTCTAACCAGCCTCCTCATTTGGGGGAAGTCCGCCCGTCGGAAGTCAAGGGTTTTTGTTAGAGATTTGCCTGGTATTCTTCCCCCAACGTGCAGGTCAAAATGGATCGCAGCATGATCACTGTTCCCCAATGGCTCAGTAATGTTTACATCTCTAACCAGGTCCTGCGTACCGCACAATATTAATCCAGAGTCACCTGTCCTCTGGTGGGCTCCGTGACTAGCTGTTCTAAGCCACAGTCATTTAGCACATCAAGAAATCCGGTTTCCTTATCGTGACCAGAACACAAATTGACCCAGTCAATATGAGGATAATTGAAGTCCCCCATGATTACAACCCTGTCCCTCATTGTCACCTCCCTGATCTGTTTCCTCATTTCAAGGTCCCTATCCGATTTCCGGTCTGGAGGACGATAGCACGCCCCCAGTATTACATCGCTGCACAAGCCTGGTAATTTAACCCACAGAGATTCTACAGTGGAGTCGGACCCACCTTCAATCTCTACTTTGCTGGATTCTATCCCTTCCTTAACATAAAGGGCCATCCCACCTCCAACACGCCCCTGCCTGTCCCTCCTGTAGAGTTTATAGCCCGGGATTGCCGTATCCCACTGATTCTCAGCATTCCACCAGGTTTCCGTTATGCCCACTATGTCAATATTTTCCCTTGTCACCAGACATTCCAGTTCTCCCACCTTTGCTCGTAGACTTCGGGCATTCGCATAAAAGCATTTGTACACAGAATGCCCTAGGATGGGCTGCTTATTCGCTCCTTTGTCCCCGCATCCTCTCATTGTGCCAAACCGTCTATCACATCCCATCACGCTACCTTTTCCAATTTCTTCTCCTACTCTGCCTTTGTCTTGTTGTTCTCTAACCTCCCCATCCTCAGCCTATGTACTCCCTCATCCTCATCCTCATTCCTATGTACCTAAGCTTCCTCTTCTGAAGCGAATAGCATCCAGAGGGTGGAGGTATTTTCATCTGAAAAGAACACTTTCTGTGCTGTAATCCTGATCACCTTCTTCCTACAACTATTTGCTAAAATTTAGAGATAGGATCTCTCATCTAAGGTCACATCTCATTTACTAGACCCTGAAACTGAAATGAATAATGCGATTAGGTAAGCCTCTATTCATTCAATGTTAGACATGTTTACAATTTAATTTAATCCATGTACAAAAATCTAAATATGCATAGTGACAGGATTCCCCACCCCCAAAAAAGCTTTCATTTTGTAGAATCATACACAGAATATATATGCAAAATTTACTAATGTTCACAAGAGTGGCTACCCTTCTTTCTTGTGTTCCAAGCAATGAGATCTGTGACTTTGGCAGGTAAAGCCAGTATATAGCTCTGTTTGATTGACAGAAATCACCACTCAATATGCAGAAGCAGCATGTTGTGTGGAGATACAGGAACTCTTAGGAATGTTCACTTATGTCTGAAACACAGGACCAATGGTGGTAGTGTGCCTCTTTCAGTCAAAATTTAGCCACTGACTATATTAGTTCAGAACTGAATTATATATACTTATTATTTAACAAGCATCTATCTGGGGAGGGTAACTAGATAGCTCAGGAGAAGTAAAAATCTTTTATACTTACCTCCTCATAGACCACCTGGCCTCAAAAGGGTCTCCTCAGACGTACACCAGCTCTTTTGCTGCTGTAAGTCTGAGGAGACCCCTGGGAGTAGGTTTGGGCCAGGAAGGCCGAAGAATCTAAATAGAATCTGAATGCGCTGGTGCCACCAAGATCCAACTCCTTCCTAACCCAGCTGCTACCCATGCCAATCTGCCTATGATCCTTCCCAAACTATCCCTGATAACAATGTAACTGCAACAACATGGGATGGAGGAGGTTAAGTGAAGTGCTGTCGCCTACACACAATCTCCAGCTGTTGGCCCTGATGGCCGTGACCTACCAAAAAGCACAGCAGATTTGTTGTTGTTGGTCCTGGACTTGCACTGACAGATCACAAGATCCATCAGTGTAAGGCTTGGATACGATTGGCTGCCCCTTACCTCTCCTGGGCTGTCTGGTCCCCCCCCCCCACCATAGCATGTAGCACACATTCTGGCAGCAGTGCTGCGTGCTGTCAACTGGTGGGAGATAGGATTGGGCCCTTAGTCAATGAAATATTCGATGTAGAGTGCAAACATTGTGTAATCCTTTTTCAACTAATACTGCAGCAGCAAGTCCACAGACTTTTGATATTATCATGTATTCTTGGCTATAGGTGTTTCAGCACACTCAGCCCTAGAATTAATTGTTTTATCTTTCCAAGCATTGCACAATAATTTGTGCATGCAAAATACTATGGTTTTGTTTCAAAACCAGGTAATCCTGAATCACTAGAGAGTACCTGACAGAAGTGATAGCTAAGGGTTCCTGTAGAAATGGTTTCTTAATCTGATTATTGGTACATAAAGTAATCTTCACTGCGGCTATTTGTACAAAACATTTGCTAATTAAATAAAGTCAAACAAGCCCCTCTTGATTTTCCATGATTAAAATCATCCTAAAGAACAACAAAGCAATACTGGAACATTATAATAAAAGGCTGAAGTACCTCAGCAGTGTATCCTCTCATTTAATGAAAGATAAATGTAGTGAATACAAGAAGACAATAGCAGGAACAAAGGTTTGGTAGAGTAAAAAAAATGAACAAATATTTTTGAAATGGTTGGGAAATCCAAAGGAATAAACATTCTAACATGATAATCATTAAAAGAAAATTGAGTGTCATAAATGAGAATTATAACTTTTTCTATAATACGAACAAATAACATAACCATACATGCACATGCAGTTCCCATTAAATCAGTGTGCCTATGTGAATGAAAACAAAAGTTTTAGAAGAATGTGAGCCTAGAATTGCAGAGATGTAGATGCCTAACTCTCAATTGGAGGGATTATATTGTATAATTAGAAGAAATGAGTCATTTTAGAGGGCAGGAATTTCACACAGACAAGGGCTAATGGCTTTTCCAACCTCAGGAGATGGGACTGTTATTGAGCATTATTACCATGTCTAAAGGGCCATTAAACAGTATGACTCAGCTGTAACTGCCCACAGGGAGAAGTAGAGGAAATGAGCTACCCTGGAAATAAGTTGATGGACTCTGAAACAAGGGGTTGATACAGCTGGAAAAGAAGACATAGCTAACTCTGGTGGGATTTGTTCAATGGAGGATCTAAAGAAAGAACACCAAACTCCAGTATGTATGACATATCAAGAAAACATGGTGAACATAGTCCCTGTATTTGAAAAACTCTTCCATCTCAACCATTTTGCCATTTGCCAGGAACAAGGTAATTTGACAGAGGTGGGGACACAGATATTAATCTGAAGAAGAAAGGAGGAATACAATGTTATATATGGAACTGCTCTAACTTCTGTAATCTGGTAACAAAAATTGTAGACATTTTGGGCTGGTTCATCAATTAAGTTTATGTAAAACTATAAAATAGCACTTTATTTAAAATCCACCTCAAGCCAAATGTTTTGGACAGGAAACAGTGCATTAGGAAACGCATGCAAAAACGTCCAATGAATTAGAATAAATTAGCCAGATAAAATCTGGAATGAATGGGGAAAATAAACACATTCCATTACTTTACTGCTAGCCTGTGCCCTTCAGAACTCCTCTCGGCTGCCATTGTTGCTGAAGTGGCCAGATAAAAGTTGGAAGGGAGCAAGAGAAGAGGGTTGGAGAGTTCTGTTTCAGCTTGGTAACACTATGATGCAAGCTGCAGAGGAACTCTTGCCTGGTTTGGGATATCAGTGGACACTGAGTCAAACATATTCATATCACATGTCGTCCCAGCAGAATTTCAGTGACATCTGTAGGAAGCACAGAGACAGCAGCACCTACCAGTATTTTTTTTTGTAAAGAAAAAATCATTCATCCCAATCATTGTGACTTTAATAAAAAAACAATAGATTTTGTCTATGGTACAGGTGTAGGAATTTTACCAGGACAATACAACTGATTAAAAGGTATATAATAAATAAGGAGTTCATACCTCCTGCTGCTTGGGTTTCAGACTTTTTCATTATTCTTTCTAGCACATTATTAAAGAATGTTGAGTCTTGAGCAGAGGTCATAAGAAATTATTAATGTTGGCATAGTGCCAAGGTTCACTTTTTCCCCCAATGCAAGCTATTAGTAGGAAGAACTGTGTGATTTGAGTTTGTGAAAGGTTTTTTATCTTACCACCTTACGACTTTATCAACCACTTTCAGGGGCTGAATCACCACTTTTGTTCACAATAATGCTTCCATAATTCATTTCTCATTTTTTTTAAATGACAACTTGGGTAGAATTTGTATCTGTTCCAACCCATGTCAGATGCAGATATGTTTAGAATCAGATTGGCACACCAGTGCCTGATAAATGACATAGTATAACAATGCCAACCATTATCACCCGTTTATTTTTTAAAGTGTTGAGCCCCTGCAGAGAGACACCTTTAAGAGAGGTGGTTCTTTTATATTTTTCAGGGGTACGGCAATTGTCCCTATTCATGTCTGCATGACTGCTTGCTGTGCTCCCTCTGACTCTTTTAGATTTTAAGCTCTGGGAGTCATTTATTTTGCTATATAAACAACCTGTGAACTTCTAGTTGAAAAACAGTATATAACTATTCATCATCATCACCAATGCTAGGTACCATAAAGAAACATTTTTTAAAAAACCTTTTAGCTCATGAGCTAAAACATGGAGCTTACACAAGCTGAGAGTTTAAAATCTAAACATTTGGAGAGTACAAGAATTAACCTAAGAACAGATAAGAAACAAAAAAAAAAAAGGCAAATCATATGAATTATGCAAGACACAAAAGATTAGTCTTTCATTATTTCTTAAAGTGAGATAAATAAGATGACAAGTGACCATTTAAAGGAAGAGAGGAAAAAGCATGGAGACAAGATATAGCACAGGGCAATAGAGTTCTAATAAAGAGTTAATAAGAAGTGTTTGATTAGTAAAGGCAAGCAAGTAAGAGTACAAGAGAGAAAGAAACAAAGATGGTTAAAAAGGAACAAATAATGAAGAGACCCAAGATTTTAAGTTTCAACAGAGAAAGTCAGTGAAGAAAAACAATCTTGTTACACTGTTCGTAGAAGTGTAAGAAAAATTAAATGGACAGATGGATTCCTCATCTTACAATGCAATCCTAGGAATGTGAATTCAGAAATAAGTTTCATTGTGTTCAATAGGACTTACTCCCAGGAAAGTGTGTATAGGATTGCACCCCTACAGAAACATTTTTAGCAGCTATGGGGCTGCTAAAAGAGGAATTAATTAAGAGGAAATATACAATGAGAAATACAAGCTCTGTACATTGCAAGTGAATGAGTTTTTCTGTAAAGCCAATCAAGGGGTTCATTTCTTGCCTGTAGCTGCTGTTTCATATAAAACAGGGGTGGGAAAACTTTCAGCTTTAGGGATCCTGGACTTTTAACAATCGTATAGAAGAGGGAATTTCAGCAGGTGCGGATTGTTATCTCACCTGCTGAATTTTCTCTCCTACACAATTGTTAAAAGTCCAGGATACCTAAAGCTGAAAGTTTGCCTACCCCAATATAAAACCAGGAGGCTACATATATAATTTACTTCTAAAACCAGGCCGTTTCCTTTAATGTTGCTGGTCATATGCTGCATATGGTCCTCAAAAGTCTCTTTGTCTCCGGTATTATCTTTTTAAACTTTTGCCAGAATTTGTATTCCTTTATAATTTCCTCATTAGGACAAAGGAAGCCTCCTTGCCTTTTATAGCTCTTTAACTCTGTACATTAGCCACGCTGGCTCTCTCCTGGACTTAGTCAAACATTCCAAGTTGTAGAAACATTTCAAGAGGAATAAGAGTTAATGAACATGAATCGTCGAAATTTTATCCACAAAATATTTGGCAAAACTCTGAGAAGAAATTGATGAAGGATAGGATAATGTTTCTGTGTGTGCGCCAGAATTTTAGTCATGGGTATGATATGAAGAACACCCATGATTGTGTCTGGGGTCTAACAGGCCAATCCTGAGCCGCCTGGTGTGCAGGTCTGCCGTGGTGCCAAAATGGCTGCTGCAGCATCCTGAGCATGCCAGGCAGCTGTCAGCAGCTCCTCGGGGAAAGAGGACATTTGTCCCCATCCCCTGGGTAAAAAAGTAGCCCCGCAATGGGGTTACTTGACTCTGGGCCAGCTATTTAGCTGGCACAGAATAAGGGAGTCCTGTATCTGGCTGGGAGGGGCCGCGGGGCTTCAGGGCTGAGCTCCACCATCTCCTGCCCCACTCCATCCCCCACAAAGCCTTCTCTCTGCCCTCCTCCCATGCCAGAATGCCTCCCCACTTACCTCTCCGCTGCCTGGCGCTCACCCAGAGCTCCAGGCAGCAGCTCATCCTTTGCCTGTTGCTGACTCAGCGCAGGCTTGCAATGAGCTGGCCAGGCAGTATGTGTCACAGGCGTGCCTTACAGCATGTTTGCAGCACTGGTGCGCCATGTTCCGGATCAGGCTGTAAGATGCAATGAAAGCTCTACCCATAGTCTTGTACTACGTTGAGCAAGTGGTTAATGACTATTAACTACTTTAACCACATTAAAGCCTATTATTAACATTTTTGTATACAAAGTCATGAAAAGGACTGAAGGACATAAGTGCAAACATGTAAGGGCCCAATCCTATCCAATTTTCCAGTGCCAGTGCTACTGTGCCAATGGGGTGTGCGCTGCATCCTGTGGTGGGGAGGCAGACACAGAGGCCTTCTCCTTGGGGCTGCATTGTGGCTGCACCGGTGCTGGAAAATTGGATAGGATTGGGCCCTAAGTCTACTATTATTCAAAACAAACTGAGCGTTCTATAAATTAGACAGCATTTTTATGGGAAAACAGAAATCCAAGGCAATCTGATCCATGCCACCTACATTTGTCATCTTTGGGCACAATCCTAACCCTTTATGTCAGTGTTTTCCAGCACTGACATAAGGGTAATGCAGCTCTGAGATAAGGGACAAATGTCCCCCTACTTTGAGGAGGCCTCCATGAGTGACACCCAACTGCAGGATGCAGCACACGTCCCATTGGCACCGCTATGCTAGTGCTGGAAAGCACTGACATAAGGGGTTAGGATTGCGCCCTTTGTATGTTTACTGTATATAAACAATGCTAAAGTCAGAATTCAACCAAACTGCAGATTTTGGTGTGAGTTATACTGTCCTATTATGAAAATTGGCTATCCCATTTAGGCTTTGGCGTATCATCAATGGGGACAATGAGGTGTTTTAAGTTGCCATCCTAAACATACTTACTACACAGTAAGGCCCATTGAATAAGGCATGACTTACTTCTGGGTACACATACACAGGATTGTTCTGTAAGTATCTGGAATACAAGTTGAATCTATTTGCTATGGTCAGGGCCAAAACTGGTTTTATTTAGTGGTGTGCAGGAGAGCAGGAAAAACAAGATTGTTTGAAATTCTGGGCTTCCCCAGGCCCCCTAATGCCTTACAAGGCATTAAAAATATCACTTCCAGTTTTTCAGTGAAACTGGAAGTCACATGTTTTGAGCTCTAGAGATGACAGGAGCACTGCTCCCCTTGGGTCTGGAGGGTAGGGGGCAGGCATTCACCAGTATCTGTAGTTTCAGGTAACCATGGGGGGTTCTGGGGCATGCCTGTAGTCTTTCTCCAAGGACACTGTGGCATACATAGGGTTACTCCATTTCATCCTCAGCATTTCTGCAGCAGATCAGTGTGGCAAGTCAGGCTGAAAAGGAATGACTCATGCAAGGTATTCTAGCAGCAAGCATCATGACTCAGCAAGAATTCGATCCCAAAATTCCTTAATCCTAACCCTATACTCTGTCATTGCACCATATTGTCTCTCTTGATTTTTTTTGTCCCAAATTATCAAAACAAACATATAATGAATGTTAGCAGTACAGCTTTAAATGGAGGGAAGAGATGGGATGCAGCACAACTGCAATTTTGGCTGCAACCAAGGCATAGTTAAACTGCTGAAATCCCATTGATTTCAGTGGCCTAAGTCTGCACCAGACTGCCACCTATGACTGTTGATGTGATTGAGGAAACTCAGGTACTTGTGATGTTTTTGTTTCATCAAAACCATGATACTCTTGAGTACTAGCAAGGAAACATCAGGTAATGAGAATGCAGTGAACATGCCTTTCATCAGCTGAAAATCTTTAATTGTAATTGCAGCATGTAATGGTGTAATTAGTTGTCTAAGTGACAGGATAGGAATGAATCTCTCTCTTACTGTTTTGCAAAAAACAAAACAAAACAAAAAAATCAATTTTTTCTAGAATCCTTTCTTTAGATGAAAACAAGTGGCATCTGGGGAGACAGAAAATTTTTAACTCCATGAGGAGCATGATGTTGCAGAAAAAAATGCACTCTTTAAATAAAGGTGTCATTAACAGAATTGATTTAAAGACAGGACTTTGTTGAAGGTGAACTCCCCCCAAAAGACAGTATCTGTAATCTCCCTCCCCACATCAGAAATGTACACAGCATCTCCAAGGAAATACACAAAAATAGTATTATAACAAAGTTGGTGAGCCATGTATTATTCATACACTAGTGTGTGTGAATAATCAAGACCAAATGCATACATTTTACACATGTGGATAGTGGAAAGTACACCCCCTTCCCTCTTATATAAACTCAATATTTTTACAGGGCTCCTCAACCTACCATATTTCTTTCCTGCTCAACAAGCAAGTTCTTCGAGGCATACTGTGACATGAAAGGCCAATCTCTTTAACCTGGATCATTTTGCATCTTGCACTCAGAACATCCACTAGCTCAGTGGTTCTCAAACTCTCAGGGAGAGTTTAAGCTGCTGTAAGTCTTGGTGGGGGCAGGGGGAGGCAGCCACATGATCCCCAGGATTGCATGGCTCAGGGGGCTGCAGGTAGTGGCATGTGCTTACCAGTCCCCTGCTGATATGGGGAGCTCTGCATGAGCATCTGCAGGGCTCCCCAGCCTCCAGAAAGTGAAAGCTCCAGATCAGTGAAAGCACTGATCACACTCCACCTCCGCAAAATCAGAAGTGGAGTGCATCGCTCCGTTTTCAGTTTTAGAAGGCTGGCGAGCCCTGCAGATGCCCTTAAGGGGGCAGAGGCCAGGGCCCTCTGGCTGGGGCAGTTTGAGAAGCCCTGCGCTAGCCAACTCTTACTCCTGGCCACACATGTGGCTTCACTCCTGCTTCTATGTAAATTAACTTGGTGGAGCAGTGATCTGTTGGTGGTGGGTTGGTTTTGATGAGGCAAAGGAGGAAAATATTATCTTGAGCCCTATGAGAAGGCTCACTCACATTCTGCCCTCTACATGAAGAGGGTGCAGTACTGCAGCCAAAATCTACACTTTTTTTTTTTTAAAAGAATAGGTGTTGCTTGTTAAAAACATTGTTTCTATCTGCTGCTTTATAGCTAATAAAAACATCTCTTTTGACAACTCATATAGTTCATTAAAATAACTAAATCTTCTGGGTAGATCTGTGAATAATGTTGGTAAGCCATTAATTTTAGAGACAGGCTGGAATATAACAAAGCACTGGAATATTACGAAGCCTTAAAAATGTGTCTTTTTACACACACACGCGCGCGCACACACAAAAGGATTTAGGCATCCCTCTTTGTAATTACTGATTTAAGTACAGAATAGCATAAAAGATAATTGTACTTTATTTCTGTTCAGGGCTGAAAAGATTTATAAAACCCTTCACCTCACCTGCTATGTGCTAATTGTTTCATTGCTTTATCATCAAACATGGCAACGCACTTCTGCAAAAGTCTGTACTATTGCATTTCAAAGCATTAATTCAGGGAATTGTGAAACCAACAACATTTTTACATATTTTATGAAACTCAATGCATACTCATTCAGAGATCTTGAATAAAAAAGACATATAGTGAGAGCATGATTCATTTGTCTTTGTAACTGCACTAGTCTCACAATATGAGAACTGGGAAAAAATATATACAGTGGGACCAGAACCATAAAGGACAGAGATGGTAACACATAGGCAGATTGCATTGTTTCCTTTCTTGATTCTTGAGCCTAAGAACTGAATGAACCATTCCATACGCTCCAGGGAACTTTAGATTTGTTTCTTGAACAACATCTCCAACTGCACTGGTTTTAATAATATTTTTAGATTGTCTACTGTTTTTATTGTGATTAGATTTTATGTGTATGTTTTTATATTTTCTATTTTCTATAATGTTTATAATTTTATGTCTTTTGTAAGCCACAGGGCATAAATTTGTAAGTAAATAAACAAAACTGCAAATAGCTGATCTGGATGGGCACTCAGTACATATAAAAAACATTTGTTTTAAACCACTTTGTGAGCTCATGGATTCATGGGGAAAAGCCAGCCTGAGTTAATCAATAGCTGTGGCTACCATGTGATCAAATGGGTATATAAATGAGGTTGCCATAAAATTATTCAAATCTGATAAGAAGAAATAACACAGAATGGGATGTGAACTCTTTGGGATAACTATACATCTACAAAAAAATATAAGCATGGAAGAAGTACAACTCAAACACTTATTTTCTAATCAGTAAAGACTCGTCTTGTGACAACATCTTATTACAAGATGGATGAGCTTTTAAAAGATATCAAGGAATAACTGTCAGCTGTCTAGACAGATTTCAGCTGGTCCAATGTCAAGTCAAACACTACATGGTAGCACAGTAGCATATGAAAAAGTCATCAGGATAGTTTATCACTTTATTGACTGAAGTAACTCATGGTTCAAGAGCCCCTTGGTTACACAGGATCAATAGACTTTACTATGACAGGAGACATGAAGTTATGTGCTGGTAATTATAGTGACTTTCTTACCTTAAGGTGAACTTCACACAGCAAAGATAAAGATAAAAATTGAATTATGCTCAGAAATGTGTGTTGTGAATACAAGTCACCAGTTTGTGGCAAGTAAAAATGAAAGTTTTCAAAGTAACCCGTAATCTAAGTTTGTTTGCTTTAACTAATGAACCTCAGAATGAAACAGCTCATGAAGTCAAATAGTGTAAGGTAAAGAGTGAGTATTCTGAAAAAATGTACATTTGAACATGTGAATAAAGAAAGATGATTAGAAAAAGAACGTTTTTTAAAAAGAGCTTGTGATAAATTGCTTCCTACAGTCAAGTTCATAAGGAACTTTGATATTGTTTTGCTGAGCAAGATTGTCTATGACATTTTAATCATTCATTGTAGTAAGCTAACTCATTAGTCTAATAGCTCTGAGTCATATTAAATGGATATTATGAATGTGAAAGAAGCACATTCCAGTTTAGAAGTTACTAAAATGTAGAGGAGGTAGACTGAAGTACTTGAAGAGGAAGAACTATGGCAAATTCCTTTAGCATATGTCAAAAAGGAGAGCATGCAACTATCCTTCAGAATTTTTGCTAGACATTGAATCTTCTTTGGTTTCTTCACAAGTCCTCAGATGTTTTGTCTGAGCACAACTTTCAAAGTTAACTCTACATTTATGGAACTTTCATCTACATTTCCAATATGGGGGAATAAACAGATGGGCAGCCCACTTCTAAGCTTCCCTAGCGCCCAGGGCTGCAGCAGCACCAAAATGGCGACTGCTGCATCCAATTGGGCAGGGAAGCACCTCCAGGTCTCTTCGGTGTAAGGGAACAAATGTTCCCTTACCCTGCGTAGCGGCCAGGTGGCCCCAATGGGTCTTCTCAGAACTGAGCCAGCTATTGAGTGGTTACAGAATTGAGGAGACCTGTGTTAGGTTTCCCAGTCTGGGGGGGGGGGGTAGGATACAGTGGCAGAGCCTGCCACCATCTCCGCCCCATCCCAGTCCCGTTCCTCCCCTTCCCCTCCCCTCCCCTCCCCTCCCTCCCAGTTTTGCCCACTCCCGGCCCACTCCCACCCTGAAACGTCCTGCCCCTGGCTGGTGGCAAAACTTACCGGCAGGAGCCCCTGCTGTGCATCCTTTGGTGCCACGCCGATTGCCACTGGGCCCTGTACTGGAGGTGCGCCTGAATTGCTGGCACGAAAGTGCCTTACAGCACTTTTAGCAACAGTCGGGCCAGCAGCGCCAGTGCTGGGCCTGATAGGATACCCCAATCTTGAGCTCTTTAGTGCCAGTGAGACAAGCGTACCAGCAGTGCTGGGTTTCGTAAACATGCCGTAAAGCAGGTTTACAGCACCCTGCATGTAGGGACCACTAGCTCCAGCCCATCACCAGTCTGCGCTGCGCCCAGTGCTGGACAGACGCCACCCAGAGCAAGGGAAGAGCAGTGGTAAGGTTTGCCAGGGTTGGGGGAGGTGTTCCGGAGCAGGGGGATAGCAGGGTGGGTGGGGGAGGAACTGGGGGGGAGGGGGTAGGACCGGCAGAACCCTGCTACACTGGATCCTATGATCCGTGGCAGGCTGAAAAGTCTGACACAGAGCTCTTCCAGTCTGTGCTGGCAAAATAGCCAGTGCAGAGAAGACCCACTGTGGGGAACTACGCCCTTCCCTGGGGGAAGGGGATGAATGTCCCTGTCCCTGAAGGGAATGAATGTTCCCATTCCCCAAGGAGACTCCGGTGGCTGAGGCAGTGTTCTTGGGATGCAGTGGCATCCAACAGGCAGCTTAGGATTGGGCTGTAAAAGATCTTGGTTCCAGTTCATCTCAGCAAAAGTTTTGCTTGATAAAACCTTGTGCGAATCAGTACAATCTCATATACATAACCAAATAGTCTTGGGAGGAATAGCTATATGTGTTTCATCAATGGGCACCCCAGTCCTAACTCCCCACACGATGATGCAGCAATGCCAGGGTGGCTTCTGCTGTATCCCATGGGGGAGTTTGGAAAAGTTAAGGCCTCTTCATGGTAAGGAAACATTTGTTCTCTTGCCAGTAGCTACTGTGGGTCATCGCAGACCTGTACCAACTCTATAGCTGATCCATGAATGTGGATCAGGCCAAGGAAAGGGTTTAGGATTTAGCACTGCTGCCAAACCTGCTTCCTTCCCAAGCCTGATCTGCCCTCCTCTCTGCCCCATCTCCTCCATGTTCCACCCAACTCCATCCCATTCCCGCTCTCCCCGCCTACCTCCTGACCCCTGCACTGCCTTAGCTGCTCTGGTGGGCATCTGGTCTCCATCTTCATGCAGACTGGCTACTTACCACTTGCAGTGGCACCCAGACCATGCATACTGGCAGCGTCATATTAGCAACAGCTGTAAACACCAGCAAAATGTATGTTCTGCTGACATAAACGGCTAATAGAATTGGACAGTAAATCATCTCACCAAAGGGTGACCACCACACATCAATGGCCAATGTATGGTAACATTTGTGGCAAAAATTGTCATGACTATTGTAGTGTGTACTCTGTCTTTTAGTGGAAGTTTCCTTCTCTGTAAAATTATCATAATAATGGTCAATCCAACAAGCTGTAAGGATTAAAACAACAACAATTTGAGATAAAAGAATCTCATAAATGCTATGAAAATTAAAGATACTGTATAAATATATAATGTTCAGCCAGTAAAAACATATCAAAACACTGTGCAGGGTAATGTAATTCCGAACATAATTTAATCTGACAGAGAGAATAAAATGATGTAGGGTGGGACAATATGTACTGCCACCGTTCATGGCTATAGACTTGTACAGACCCCAAGATCCATCACATAAATAATCTCAATGCAAAGCATTTATCAATTTATACTCAGAATAACTAAAACACATAACATTGCTTTTTGTTTTATTTTTGAGTCCTAAAAGAACAATACATTGCCATTATTACCAGGGTCATATGATTAACACATGTGAACAATGTTCATGCAAGTGGCCTGTCATTCTGCCCGATTGATAATGCTGAAAATATTCTCATTGAACGCAATCATTCTGCTTCCGTGAACAACAATAGAAGCTGTAATCCTGTATCACTAAAAACAGGTGTCTTTAAAAATCAGTCAAACTGCTTGAGATATAGGATCCCGCCAACTAGTTCTGAAATGTATTTTCTTGCACATTCTGTTCAATTTGTTCTTTTAATGAGGTTTCTCCAGTAGAACCGCTTGTGTTACAGCAGCTGTAAAATTAACTCCAGAAGTGGTATATACTTACCTGCTGTCTTATTCCACTTATATTCAGATTCCTATCTATTATCCCTCCATCAAGCAGAGTGCCATGTGTTATTAAAGCCATGTGGCTCAGCAAAGTGCTCTTCAGTCTTGCCGTTTCTGATACTAAAAAAGGTGGGTTCTTATACATGCGTAGTGCATTTCAAATGGAAATGTTATTTTGGAACAAAATGATATAACCATATTATATAATCTGATATAATGTGGAAGTAGACAGGAGACATGCTTGATCTTGTTCCCTCCCTCTTAGTGGTACAGTGATAAAGTTTTGAAGTTCTGGACCTTATCATGGCATTCTCCACAGTCATGCCCCATTAAGACTATAAAGTGCGCGCGCGCACACACAAATCTTTACATTTACTCATTAGAATATTTTCTTCTCCTTTCAGCATTTGACATGCACCAGAATATCTTTGGTCAGTTCTAGATATTATTTTCATACAAATTCAGCAGAGAAGATTAGAATTCACTTTAGGTTGGATCAGCTCACTGAGACTAAAATGCCAAAGAAACTTGTGCACTATGGAAGATAAACAACAAACACACATGGGAAAATATGCCGTAAGTGTACTGTATGATGGATCCCACTTACTCTCTCTGAGCTGTTGTCATTCCCTCTAACCATGAGTGGCAGAAACCCATGCATGAGAATTCTAAACAGGAACGGAAAATGTGGAATGCTGGCTATGGAGAGTGACAGTCTCCACTATTACCCCTTCCCCCTGTCTCCCACATGTGAGATGTTGTGTTCACATCTCATATTTGGAGGACAGAACAAGGGTTTCCTTTACAGTAAATCTAGCCCTTCATCCATTATATGTAGTTATCTCATGATGCTGTAACGACAAGTCTAGTGTCAGCATAAGACTGAAAGAGAAAAGTGATTCCCATCACTCCAAAAAATGAATGAATAACGTATAAGACACAGACAGCTACAGTGGTAACTCTTCAATATATACCCATTAATCTGACTTTGGAGAACACACTTTCGGAATGGTGAATGTCTGCAAATAAATTGGTGCTAATTCTTTATAGCATATCTCTCTTCTGTTTTATGCAGCAGATAGTTGTTCAGTCAAGGTGAACCTGAAGAGTGTTGAATATCAAATTTAAAGTATTTTATAGCGGGTTTATAGGACAGGATATGAAATTCCAGAAAATTTGGTTTGGATCGCATATCCACCAACTATTGTAATTCTCAAACAGGTTATGCAGAAGTTTTCCTCTCTGTCTTCATCCCCCTCCCTCTGAAAGATACTACTAGAACTAATCACTCTGAAATTTTAACTGATCTTCTGCCAGAAAATACAGCATCACATTATGATGAATGCCTTTCTCAGTAGAAAAGAAAATGGGTGCAGAGAGAGAGAGAGAGAGAGAGAGAGGAAAATATACTGAGTTGTTGCTGTATTTTCCTCTTTAATATAAATAGAGTTTCTAATGATTCCTTTTCAGCCTGATTCCAGTTAGTATGGATGGGCAATTAACAGGAAGATCTGTGCTGCCTATAGCACTAACAAGGGAAATTATGCTTATCTTCCTACACTGCTATGAAAGTCATGAAAACTATTAGCATTCTGTATTGGAGGGCTATCTGAATAGTGTTTAGAGCAGTGATATTATCTATGAACTTTTAATCTTTTACCTTTGATGTACCAGAATATTGTAAGCCTCGCTTAGAACATGATGAAAGCAAGGTTAGAGATACAAAACTGAACTCTCCAAAGGCCAATGTTGTGGATCAAAGATTCAATCTTAAAGTAATGTAATGGAGTTGAAAAAATTTGCCATGAGGAGAAACAG
The DNA here is from genome assembly GCF_035046505.1 of Tiliqua scincoides. Classification (NCBI taxonomy): domain Eukaryota; kingdom Metazoa; phylum Chordata; class Lepidosauria; order Squamata; family Scincidae; genus Tiliqua; species Tiliqua scincoides. The sequence continues at coordinate 75,872,044 of NC_089822.1, forward strand.
GTTTTTGTTCATCCATAGGCTACATTTCAGGTCATTACCTTGTAATGCTGTCATGTAAACAAGCAGATTATAGTTCTTAAGATTTTAATTACCTTATCTCTGTTAATCTCATATTGCATTTTATGGATATTCACAGCACTGCAAAAGCATGTAACTGCATTTTAAGTAGGTCACTGCTTATACACAGAGAGAGCTATTTGGTTTCATGTATTCCCACATTTTCCTTAGACTAAAGACAAAATGCATTTAAACATCACAGATTACAGTTGCCCTCTGCCAAGAACAAGCAAGAATGCCTTCCTTTGAAGTCAGCAAAGAAATAATGCTTGTGTGTGTGCAACACAAACGCGCATATGGAAATGAGAAGGCGTTATAATGGAACTGGCCAATGGTCCAGTATCCTGCCTCTGACACAGCCTATTTCAGATGCTTCATAAAAAGGGCAATGTGATATTTCTCACAAAGTACTTAATTGTGCTGCTCCATATGTCAGGGGACATTTCATCTTTGCCCCCAGCTTGTGATTAGCTCATGTCTGAAAAGGAGATCAATGGTCCTTGTGATTTTATCTGAGCCTTTGTAATAGCAGATGACATTCATATAAATTACTAACTGTAACTTGGATAAAAGTTATGCTTCGTAATTACATGACAGAATATCCCATATGTAAAATATTAAGAGTGCAAACCAAAGATAATTAAGCATGCCTAACCCCTATTAAAATCAATGAAATACAAGTACACAGATACATTCTTAGCTAGGAATAATTTGTAACCTAACACATTGTGTACTGAATCCCCAACTGCAACTTTTGTCATGTAAGTCCATCCCCAGTTGCTTTTGCTCCATTTTTTTCCATACAGTCTTTCCATTACAACCACTCTGTTCATCTTGCTCACAAACATTAGTCGTGATTTTGCTTCACTCATTTTGGGGGGACTTTTACAAGTGCAAGATTAAAACCAACCTTTTCCATGAAGCCCTTGGAACCATGCCTTAGTTCTCTCTCTTCCTTCCAATAAGCTAAGTCAGTGGTTCTCAAACATTTTAGCACCAGGACCCTCTTTTTAAAATGACCCTCTATTGGAACCCACCAAGCTTTACAAAACTTTTAAAAAGGGCATCTAGAAATAAATAACATATTATGTGCAGTACAATCCTGACTTTTGTTTGGGCTGGCGCAAGTCCCTTGTACCAGTCCAGGAGGGTCTCAAACATGCCATAAGGCATGTTTGCGCCTCCTCAAGAGTTGGCAAGCCTGGCATGCGAACACCAGACTGCAGAGGCTGACTTCAGCCTCCACACCGACGGACAGATGGAGCCTTGTATCAGCTGAGCTCAGCCGATAAAAAGCTCTTGGAAGGGCAGGAAGGAGGTGAGGAGGAGGTGGGAGAGGGGTGTTCTGGGGTAGGGGAGAGCAGTCCCAGGGGCGGGTGGGGGGAGCAGGAGGTGGGCTGGGATCTGGCTATTATGCCAGATCCCAACTCTTGTTCTCGAGCAGCACGGAGTGGCTTCAAGTTGCTCTACTTTCCTTGGACTTGTGCCACCTCAGGCGGTGGCACAAGTCTGAGGAGACCCATAGGGGCTTACCTGGGGGTAAGGGGAAAAGTTTCTCCTTTCCTCTGGCTGAGTCACTTTGGGCACCTATCCTGCACTGGATACAGTGCTAGCCTCTTGGCTTGCCTGTTCCAGCACAAGATAGGATTGCGCACTTATTTATTTATAAATACTTTATTTATTTTATTTGCAAATAAATTCCAATAAATTGCAAATAACTTCCACAGATTTGACCCACCATGGGTCCTGAACTCACAGCTGAGGACCCACTAAATCTCTTGGATGTGACCGGAACCTTGTTCCAGTTATGTCCAGGAGCCTTTCTGCAGCCCACAGAAGCCACATGCGGCCTCCATGGGCCTCAAAATGGCTCTGGACATGACCGGAACAAGGTTCCAGCTGTGTCTAGGGCTCCTATGGACTGCAACCCACAGATTTCATTATCCACATTATTATTCATTACAGGTTTTGGTATTCGTGGGGGGTCCAGGAGTGGATCCTCCGCGGATACTGAGGTCCCACCTGTATCTGTTATTATTGTAAGCCCCAGGTGTCACCATGGGTCAACTTGGACCTACATCAGTTCTGTAGCTGGTGCAAGTCCATGTTGATCAATGAAGGTGGATCACACCTGGGAAAGGGGTTACGATTTGGGGGGCAGCACTGCCACCGAATCCTCCCCTCCCCCTTCTGCCCTCTTCCTCACACATCTTCTCCCTGTTCCACCCACCCCTGCCCCGTTCCACCCTCTCCCTGCTTCCTTCCCAACCCCTGTGCTGCCTTCTCCAGCAGGCAGGCTTCCAGCATTTATCTTCACGCAGACCTGGTCACTCACCGCTTGCGGCCAGGCTGTGCACACCGGTGCTATCACATTTGTGACAGTCATAAAGCTGTTGATGCTGCTGGAACGTAAAGCTGTTTATGTTCCGCCAATGTAAACAGCCATTAAAATCAGGCTGTTAATTTGGGAATCAGCTGAAATATTTTTACAGGTCTGTATTTACTATAGTTATTCTCTTCCATGATTCATTTTGTTCTGTCCTACTGTAATCAGGGTAGATTTACCTACAATGTTAATTCTTATGGCTATTTAGCATATGGTGTGACTGATGTACAATGGATGTAATAAATAGAAGATCAAGATCATAGACAGTCTGCTTGTGTGTGTGTTTTGACATAAATGTATATGTATACTTCAGGATTCCCTTGTCTCCCCAAAAGCAATTTTAAGTTTGCCATTCTTTGCTAGGAAAAAAAATTATATACTCATAACTAGTTATAACTAGTAGGAGAGCCCAATCCTATGCACATTTACCCAGAAGTAAGCCCCATTAGAGTCAATGGGGCTTACTCCCAGGAAAGTGTGGATAGGATTGGGCTGTGAGTCAATTACAGACTCATACTAGTTATACCACCTGATTTTTTAGGGTCATATGGTCATTGCTGTGATGCCTCCTAGGGTTACAATTCAAGATATCGACATGGTATTATCATTATAACACTGAGATAGTAATGTAAAACTACATTCTGGAATATTTAAAGATAAACACTGTAATAACATTTTCATGAGAAATGCGGTTATCGCAACCATTTTGCTTGCAAAATGTAAATGAAACAACAAATCTTTCCCAATAACATAAAGATCCTTCATGAGAAATGAATAATAGTAAATGTAGCACACCATCAGTAATGATGTTAAAGCTGATCTGCTCCATAGTATTATTTTCTAGGTTATGCCCATGAAGCAAAATAATTTCCTGGCTCTGTTTAGTCATATGGATAGTGTCAGCATGAAGAGAATGAATAAGAATTTTCAATCACAATTTCTATATGAGATATTTATGCAGAAGGGAAAAGAGTTTTCTATGCAACACAACAGATATGAACCATCAATAGGGAGAATTTCCAGCTCTTAGAAAAGTGGCACAATAAAGCCCACACATTGAAAGTTTGTTACTAATTGTGAAGACTAAGCAATTTGTAGCTTTAGTGGTCTCTGAAAAAATGAATTTTCCATGATTACTTTTCTTCCATTTCTAGCACAAGCACATAAATGGTTTTCTGCTGCCCAAGCATAGGAAAGGTCAGCCACATTAAGGCCTTTACATAAATTGATATCATTTGATGGGTGTCCATACTTGCCTGCAGATATGAAGAATACAGCCATAAAATCTTATTTGCTCTGAAAATAACATTTATTATTCCATCCTCCTCTTATTATCTCAATTGCTTGGCCCAATTCCAGTTGCTGCTGTCTGTGAGATGCTGAGAGTGAGTCTTTGGACATGTTTGGCTTATAACATTTTCTTTTTTCTGCTTACCCATCTTGACTGATAACAGAGAAGGGGTTATTGTTTCTTTACATGATAGTAGTATTTTTGTCTCACTAAAGGAGGCAACAGTTAAGCAGTGATTGAAGATGTCGTTTTATAATCCATCCAATTTAGAGAATTGTAAGGCAGTGTTCCATTTTGAGGTAATGTTGCCAAACAGTTGATAGTGGGCCTAGTACTAGGCATTTCTACATAAAGCTGATATTCTGGACCTACCCCATTCCTGGCTTATAGCCTTATTGCAGAAACTGGCACTGTCCTAATAGTTCTGGTAACAATCAATACTTGGAGAAGGACCAAGGAAGTGTGAAGGACCAAGGAAGTGTGAACCCACTAATTCTTCTAAACTATTCTGTGGGTTTCGACAGTACCACCTATTAGATTTCCGGAACTGATTAAAACTTATGTACTTTGGAGATGTGAGTTTTCATTTTGCTGGAATTTTATTTTCAGCTTAGGGGGCAGTGCTAGAAGTTGGTAGTTTCAGAAGCTGGATGTGATATAGTTCAGTCTTTATAGATTTACAAGATTTACTAGTGAACTTCAGATATCTAAGAACTCAGTCCTGAGCTCTGCATGCCGACTCACCGCTGGCACGCACTGTTGTAAACGCCATAAGGCATGTTTGTGGGCCATAGCGCCGGTGCTAGCCCAGCACTGATCAGCGCTGGACTAGTGCTGGGCTAGCGCAAGAGCTCTGCCACTCAGCAGTCGCGCAGACCACTGAGCCGCATAGAGGTAGGTGGAGGAGTGGGGGGAGGAGGGGAGGAGGCATTCTGGGGAGGGAGGAGGTGGAGGGAGGATGGGGAGGAGGTGTTCCAGGGAGAGAGAGTGGTGCGAGAGGGAGGCGGGACAGGTGGAGGTTCGTTCCACAGGATCTAGAGCCTCCATGACGGGCTGGTTGCCCGACACAGAGGCTCTTGATTCTATGCTGACCTTTGGGTCACCATAGAATTGAATAGCCCCATTGTGGGGTTACTTGCTTTACCTGGAGGAAGGGGACAAAAGTCCCCTCCTCCTGAGGAGCCACCGGCGGTTGCCTGGAGTGTGTAGGATGCGGCCATTTTTGGCGTCGCTGCTGCCCCACACACTGGGCAGCTCAGGCTTGGGCTGCAAATTATTTAACCAGACCAGAGAGTCTTCATTCACACACTTTGGACTAGATCCTAGATTGGTTTGGTTCTGATTTGGTTCTGGATCACCTCTTCCTCCCTTCCAATTTGCATAACTGGCTAGAGGGATGAGCAATGATCAGGACGCCCCATTTACATTGGGCATAGACATACAGCATAGACGACCAGGTCCTGTTTTTCTTCTAAGGAGTAATGGTGCATGAGAATAAAATTCAAATTAAGGAAGGGAAACAGAAAGCATAAATCATATTTTTGTATTTGCATTTCTGTGCCTTGTCTTCCTTGTGGGCAGATTATGAGCAGCAGATGTGGGGATATTTCTAAGTCCCAATTTTGATGTTAGAAACAAAAAAGCCTTTGTTTAAACTGGTTATAATTTTTATTTTCCTGCTCATCTCTGCTGAGAGAGGTAAAAGATGCATACTAAGGGGAGCTATGCTGACATTCAACATGCATTTGAAGAGGGTGGGGTAGATTATATTTTTCAATTTGAATTAATTCCTTTCCATTCTGATTCAAATGCGGAGGGTTCTAACTTTCACATTCAGAGCATACCATGCCTAATAACGTCTGTCAACTTCAGCCACAAAGGCCGTTTCTTGGACACTTTGATGAAAAGTTAGGTAATTCATTTTGCTGGGAAAAACAGAATTGATCAGTAAAAGAATAAATTGTATCCTTAATGCATGGACAGATCACTGGATTACTGCTAATGTATTATTAGTCAAGCAGAATCTCCTTTTCAAAGAGTCTTGCAGTCCATGTCATAAACTGATTAAAAATCAGTGAAGAAGTACTTTCTACCTTTGTTGTATATTAATGAGAAGCATTTTATTCTAGAAATCTTTTCTGAACTAGTAATCTCCAGCTTCCCAAAGCCATAGCGTGCTGGAGCAATGGAAATCTATCAACCTTCTGTAGCAGAGATATGAACATATATATATGTTCATTAATATATATCACATTAATCAATTTGAATATTTATTTACTAAATTATTTCTGAATTTACAGAATTATTTCCTCCTTTCACAACTTTGTTTTCCCCTGGTTTAGTAATACCCATCAGACTTCAAATAACGATTACTGTAGAGGAGCTAATGATTAAAATTCACATTTTTTTCCTTTCCCATTCACAGGATGCTCTGGATTGTGGGAATTATCATCATTACAGTGTGTGTGTGTGTGTGTGTGTGTGTGTGTGACAAGTACAATAAACCTATGGGTACCAAGTGAGGTTGATAAAATAGACTTGTTATAGAAGAATTATCAAGCATCTCCTATAATTCCATGAGTCATTAATTCCTGCTCTCAGATGAATTCAAAATTTTATAATATTTCATCTCACAGTATTGTAATATTGTAATCTGTACAGTGGCCTAAGCTCAGATTGTGAAAGTCTACTCCAGTCAGGAGTGTCTGTGTCAGGTAGAGTTACCAGATGCTCCTTATTTTAGATGGGGAAATTCATATCTATGGCCAAACCAAGCTTTCTTCTTCTCTGCCCTGCCTTCACTCAGGCTTTGATTGATTCCCTTCGTATGTATAAAGATCATGCCTGTCTGTGGGCTTTACAGACCAATCTTATGCTGACTGAGTGCTAGAATAACATGTGTTGTTTCAGAGTAAGCTCTTCATAGCAGTTGTAAAGCAGCCTCCACTGGCATGTGCTGCCAGACTGCTGGAGGGAAGCTGGAGTAGCTTCCTGTGTGCTGGCAGACAGCCAAAGGAGCAGGTAAAGACATGCAGGGGGTGGAATGGGTTGGAGGGGATAGTCTGAATAGTCTGAGATTAGCTGGCTGCTGGTTGGGTAGGAATGTTTTGCTTCTCTCTAGATCGGCAGTTGTAAGGAATTTTTTTGGTGGCTTTTTTTTTTTTAATCTTTTAAACCTACCCCAGACTGTGGCATTGAGATGTGGTGCTTGTTTAGCCAGGTTGGCCACTTCTGACAGGCATAGTGCAGGACTGGGAGTAGAATTAGTGATTAATGATTACGTTATCTAATGATCTACTCATCATTAGTGACTAATGGTTACACTCTAAGGCAGGGGTGTCCAAAGTTTTTGGCAGGAGGGCCACATCATCTCTCTGACACTGTGTAGGGGGCCAGGGAAAAAAGAATTAATTTACATTTAAAATTTGAATAAATTTACATAGTTTTACATAAATGAATATATTAAAGATGAACTTAATGAATGAAGGTCTTGCAATAGCACAAGGCCTATAGAAGGCCTTGCACAAAGCAAGGCTGGCCTTTCCTTTGCTGCCGCTACTGCATCACAAACATGAGACAGCAAGCAGTGGAGGGAGCCCTCATCCCACAGCTCACATGAGAGGTCAAACAGTTGCCCTCATGCTGAGAGCAGTTGAGGCCAACGTGGGCTCCAACAAATCTCCGGAGGGCCAGAGGCTCATTGGAGACTGGGGGCTCCCTGAGGGCCGCATTGAGAGGCCTCGAGGGCCGCAAGTGGCCCCAGGGCCGGGGTTTGGGCATCCCTGCTCTAAGGCAGTGTTTCTCAACACTGCTCCCCCAGTGTTAACTTTGCACTGTCCTCGGAGGTACCACCAGAAGTAATGGGCAATGACGTCACTTTTTAATTCACTTCCAGTTACTTTCAGGTTTGGAGACCATGACAGGAGTTTCCAAGGTCAGTAAGAGGCTCAGGGCAGGCGGGAGAGTTTTTTCTTCCACTCAAAAACAGCGTGTTAGAGCTCTGCCTGCCAGCTTTAACTTTCTGTCACTATTGGAAGCTCCCATGCAATCTTACTTATGCTATGCATACCACCCAACATCGCCCAGAGTCCCACTGGTGCTACAGGTCTGAGGAGAAGCCAAAGTGTCAGAGGAGAAGCCGAAACTTATAGCAAGAGGCTATCTGGCTCAAGGATGCAGGCTGGTGACCCCTGGAGCTTAAATTGCAAAGACCATCTTCAAGGCTGTCAGATTTTTGATGGGCTGAGCAAACTGGCTGCTTTGACCCCCTTTCCAGAACTTGGTGGGGAAAACCAGGGGTCGACAAGAGGCAGGGTGTGATTGGAGCCAGGGTGTGAATGCCCAAGGGAGAAACACAACAGTTGCATCTGTGTCTCATGCAATAGATGCTTGCACTAAGAAGGGAGGAGATTTATTAGCCAGGAACCAATGCAGAATTATTTGAACTGATATAATCAATTAACAGTTATTAACAGTTATCAATTAACAGCCCAATCCTATGCATTTCTATTCAGAAGTAAATCCACTGAGTTCAGGGAGACACTCCGGTAAGTGTGCTTTGGTTTGTACGTAGCTAAAGCAGCCCAATTCAAACAACAGATTTGGCCTACTCCCAGGTAATTGTGGATAGGATTGAGCCTTTATTTATCACTATATACTGGATCACTCTTTGTTAAAGACTTCAATACTTTAGTCTGAGCCAGAGAAGACAAAACTGATTTTTATTTTTAAATTTAAAACACTGATATTTTTATTTAAATTTATAATTTTAAATATGTACTTTAATTATAATTATTTAATTTTAATTAAAATTAAAATGTGAATACTTTTAAATATAGCATTTGTCAATATTGTAAATAATGACAACATTGTGGCAGCTTGAAATGGCTGCAATGTATCTTGTGAGCATTCATCAGGTCAGGTGCTATTTTCAAAAGAACAGGAAAAAAGGCAATGCAGATGTTCTGAAGGCCAAGCATATTTTTGCTCTGCTACTTGTTCACATCAGCAGCATCTCTTCTGCATATACAAATAGAAATTTGACAGTGACCCTTCAAGCCACATGTCCAACTGAGGTGCATGAAACCTGTCAAATTTAATTGACATGTAAACAAGTAGTGTCCTACAGAATTGACTCTAATGCGGTCCTGCAACTTAGTTCAGGAGTCAGGCAAAACATCACTTCTTTCTCAGCAAAACTGACACTTTTGCAAGCATAACATCTGCTGCCAGAGCAGAAAATCATGTCTGGCTGGAGGCTTGACAAAGTAAGAGTGATGAGACAATTTGTACAAATAGGGAAATCAGTAAACACACAATGTATAAAGGAGACAGACTTCACTGCACACAGAGGGTGTGTGTGTTGTGATATATGCCCCATGCCTATATGAATTTACAGGCTGGATAGGACAAGGCTAGGCCCTGATGTCTGAAGTGCATACAGTGTAGCCCTGTTGCATCATGGGATTGGCTGATGCAACAGGGCACAGTTTGGATGATGCAATAGCCTGTAATACCATGTCACAAGACCATAAGTCATAGTGTCACCAGATCATACCCCGCTTTCCATTGGCCAGTGCCAGTACATATTGGGGCTTGTACAAGCTGCTATGTGGGAGTGGAGTGTCTGAGGGAAGCTACATCAGTGGAGTTGGTGATCAGAGATTGTGGCAAGTTCTATCTTTGCTGTTTTGCTTTGCTGCACTGCCTTGGCACTGTACATACTGTACATACTTCAGTAAAAGGACATCTGGTGATGGTGGTACACTGCTGTGTCTGTGCCTTGTTATTTTCCAGGAGTAACTGCCTGACCTTGGGTCTCTGGAGCAGTGGCGCTTCTGCGCACTCAACAGTGTGTGTGTGTGTGTGTGTGTGTGTGTGTGTGTGTGTGTGTGTGTGTGTGTGTGTGTGTGCGTGCACTTTTTAAAGCAGTTTGGAGGTACAAGGAGGCCTGCAGAGGGAGCCACAGTGATCCGCCCAGTAAGTCTCAAAAACCCCTTTCATCCCCAATGGTGGCACAATTCTGGCATTCATGTCATCACTCGCTCCACTCCCCTGCAAGGACTTACAGCTGTGCAAACTCTCCCTGAGTAAAACTGGTTTCATTATAACTCATTTCACAGGCAACACAATCCTAACTTGTGCTGGAACAGGCATGTTTGGAGCTTGCTGAGGCTCGGCCCAAGGCAAGGGGAAACTTTTCCCCTTACCCCAGGGAGAGCCGCAGCAGCCTCAATGGGTCTACTTGGATCTGCACCACCTGACGACGTGGCGCAGATCTGAGCAGAATGGAGCAGCCAGGAGCTGTTCTGCACCACTCAGGAATGGGGGCTAGGATTCAGCATAACTGCCAGATTCTGGTCCCACTTCCTGCTCCCTGTCCTTCTGCCCAAGAGCCTACCCACTGCCCACCCTCCCTGCCTCCTCCCCGCCCTCTGCCTGCCCCCATCAGACCCCTGCACCAGCTGATCTTGGCTGGTAGGGACCCAACTTCTGCTGTGGGCATGGCTTATATCCACAGAGGCACAAACTTGCTTTATGGCATGTTTGTGGCCCTTCTAGGTCAGCGCAAGAGACCTATGCTGGTCCAGGGCGCAATTAAAATTGCACCCTTAAAGTTGCCATTTCCAAGAACTTATCAACAACTTTAAGTGAGAACGTGCTGCACAGTATTTCAGTCTCTAATTATAAACCCCAAACTGAGTTTAAGTCTGGGTGGGGCAATCATGGGCCCAAGTATTTTGTGTGTGTGTGTGTGTGTGTGTGTGTGTGTGTGTGTGTGTGTGTGTGAGAGAGAGAGAGAGAGAGAGAGAGAGAGAGAGAGAGAGAGAGAGACTGCAGTGTTGGCAACAACAGCAGTCAAATACACCCTTGATGAAGATTTTATCAAAATGCCTTGGCAGTATCACTCCTAGCAGCAGTCATGTCTATGTGCTAGACATGTTTACAGCTTTGAAGTTTAGAATTTATAGCTGTCCTTGATCTTTGTCTTTATTGGCAGCCAACAGGCTATCTCATCCCCCACAGATAGGCTTATAATGCCTCCGCAATGTTTCTGCTGCTATCAAGCCATGATGCTTTACAAGAGCGAGGCATTAGCAGAAAGGCACTCCCAGTGCTCCATAGAGTACTTCCATTCACAGCTGTAGAAGACCTTTCAAAACACCATCCCCAAACATACAAAAGCCGTTCCATAATATAATGCAGTGTTTTGCTGTAATCAGTGTATTCTTTTTCCAAAGCTGAGAAGCTGAACATGCCCCACTTGAACTGAGATAGCAAAATAAGAACAGAACAGCTGCCAATTCCTTCCAGTGCACAGTACTTCTGTTTCTATTGCCATGTCTACATCTGCTTGGATGGCATAAATCACATTCATTAATATACTATTTGAACCTATGCACATAAAATTAATATTTCACATGGAAGCCCAAACTCAATTTAAGAACTGAATTCCAGGCGAAGCTTTGCTTTCATCAGCCACACTGGATTTCAAGATTCTGCATGTATATACTCTACGTAGCAATGAATTCTTGTAAGGTTGGGGCAGTACAATTTAAAACAAAGTTTAAAGTGCAAGGAATGGCTCCCAGCAAGGCTTCTTGGTTTCCCCCGAGTACTATTAGTTATGATAGTCAACTCATTCTAAGTGAGTGGCTCTGATGAGATCAGGGTTTATTAATAGGAAGCACACTGAATGTCTGAGGGTTGGTAGGGGTTGCCAATACAAAGCACATCTCAAGATTAAAATACTAACAGCCCAATCCAATGCAGGGCCTACAGCAGTGGATCTTGTGATCCACTGCTGTAAGTCCTAATACAGTGGGGCAAAAGGCAAGATCCTATGTCCCCTTCCAGGCCCAGGCCCCCTACCCTATCTCTCAGACATACAACAGCAAAAGATCTTGCATAGGTCCAAAGAGATTCACTGACAGCCTAAAAAAGTTACATAACTCTCCCAGGCTGTGAGGTCCCTCCCTCACCATTGCGTGCAGCATGCACTCTGGCAGCATGGGACATAAATGTAGTATGCAACTTGTCCTGAGAATAGGTTACTTGCAGTGCTTCTTTTACCCTTTTTTATCTGCAAGACTGCTATTACTAATGGAGTAACTAGTAATAAACACAGAATGTAAGAGCTGTGTATCTGACACATGACTTTGTGTCATTAAATGACAAATGACTTTGTGGTGGGGTGGTTTGGACTGCAGCACTCTTTGCTACTCTTCCTCTTGTGCAATTTTCCTTGTTGAAATAACAAATCCTAGAAACTGCTGCTTGTCCCACTGGATGAATCACATCTTTGGGGGGGGGGGGGGAGGATCTATACCAGGGAAAATGAAGAAGGAAACATTTGAACCATCCCCATCCCACAGCATCATGGTCTCAAAACCATGCTTGGAATTCCCCATAGCTGCATTTGCCATTTTAAGAAAATGTACAAGAGACCCAACTTGTCTAGTTGTGACCTTGGTAGTTCTCATGAATAGCACAGGAAAGCATAAACAGGGATCTGTATGCATATTGTATACAGTACTGCAAAAAAAAAAAAAAAATAGAAATTATGTGCAGGACAAAGCAAGTTAAGGAACCTCCCTCTCCCACTGATTTTTTACATCCTGTTTTCCTTAACATTGTATTATGCTTCTGCTAACCACAGGGAATGAACAAGTTCTGCATGACATTGCAGGGAACTGAAGCGTCAGTCCCCAACAACCAGACATGTTGTACAATATATCTAGAAACTTGCTTAAAAAAAAAAAAAGAGCTTCTTGAAAAATTGGAAACCAATTATTGATTTTTTGAAACAGAGAGAAGACAATGATTTGATGTATTATGGATTTGAAGATTGGTTTTGAAGGATTAGATAGTGGTATAGACTACTATTTGTTAGACTCTATGTATCTAAAATATAACTAGTAGGAATTTTTTGGCTTCGCTCTTGCTACACCATTAGAATATTGTTTATGTATTTGTTTATGTATTTTATGTTTATTATAGTTAAATAAATAAATAAGATTAAAAAGAGCACCAAGTTGCAGTATAAGTCTGTCCATAGACACTTGAAATGGGCTCCTTTCAGACATCACTAACCATAGTTTAGAAATGAAAAAAGCCACAGTTGAAGCCTCTCTGATTCGCTTCCCACTCATTTCTAGCAGGTGGAAAGCAAATCCGAACACCTCTTGCCCCTTGACACAATTATTTCTCCTTCTTTGCAGCTCCTTTGAGCAAAACAGGAAGTATGGAACACTCTGGGGCCACTCCCAGCACATTCCACACTTCCTGTTCTGTTTAAAAGGACTGCAAAGGAGAAAGTAAGGAAGAGGAGTCAAGCCCACTGTCTTCTGAGTGGTGGGCAGGAGGCACATCATCCTCCGCTGCTCTAATTGTGTCTATATGTTTTCCCATCTGCAGCTACCAGCAGCTTCAGTGAGGCCATTTGGATTGGGACCAAAGACACCTAGATTATCCATTCCCGTTGCCACAGACCTGGTCTTACTTTCTGTACAGCTACTTTTAGCAAGATAAAACAGTGCTAGGAGATGTATTGCTCTCCTAGCAATACATTAATTATGTCTTGTAGTTTGGCCCCTGGGCAAATTTCCCCCACTCAGTGCAGTACTCCAGTTTCAGCAAAGTCCAGCTAGAAACTATCAGCTCTTGGGAGGGTCCTTCCTAACCATCAGCTCCCACTGATGGCATAACAACTATCTCCCTGGACTGTCTATCAACCAGTAATCTGTACAACAAGGTTGGCCAGCAGCTACAACACAGGGCCCAATATTTATCTAATGAATGTGCTGATGTGGAGAGCTCAGGATTTGAGAACTTAAGCAAAACTTGTGGATTCAGGATTGCTCAGTGTCATAGCAATTTGTGTTCTGGTCACGATAAGGAAACCGGATTTCTTGACGTGCTAAATGACTGTGGCTTAGAGCAGCTAGTCATGCAGCCCACCAGAGGGCAGGTGACTCTGGATTTAATATTGTGCAGTATGCAGGACCTGGTTAGAGATGTAAATGTTACTGAGCCATTGGGGAACAGTGATCATGCTGCGATCCGTTTTGACAAGCACGTTGGGGGAAGAATACCAGGCAAATCTCTAACAAAAACCCTTGACTTCCGACGGGCGGACTTCCCTCAAATGAGGAGGCTGGTTAGAAGGAGGTTGAAAGGGAGGGTAAAAAGAGTCCAATCTCTCCAAAGTGCATGGAGGCTGCTTAAAACAACAGTAATAGAGGCCCAGCAGAGGTGTATACCGCAAAGAAAGAAGGGTTCCACTAAATCCAGGAGGGTGCTCGCATGGCTAATGAGCCAAGTTAGAGAGGCTGTGAAGGGCAAGGAAGCTTCCTTCCGTAAATGGAAGTCTTGCCCTAATGAGGAGAATAAAAAGGAACATAAACTGTGGCAAAAGAAATGTAAGAAGTTGATACGGGAGGCCAAGCGAGACTATGAGGAACGCATGGCTGGCAACATTAAGGGGAATAATAAAAGCTTCTTCAAATATGTTAGAAGCAGGAAACCCACCAGAGAAGCGGTTGGCCCTCTGGATGGTGAGGGAGGGAAAGGGGAGATAAAAGGAGACTTAGAGATGGCAGAGAAATTAAATGAGTTCTTTGCATCTGTCTTCACGGCAGAAGACCTCAGGCAGATACCGCTCAGGCAGATATTAAGGAATTGAAGAATGAAGTTGCAGATCTCTTGACTAAGGTATGCAACTTGTCCCTCAAAACGGCCACGGTGCCAGAAGATTGGAGGATAGCAAATGTCACGACTATTTTTAAAAAGGGAAAGAGGGGGGACCCGGGAAACTATAGGCCGGTCAGCCTAACACCCATACCAGGTAAGATGGTGGAATGCCTCATCAAAGATAGGATCTCAAAACACATAGACGAACAGGCCTTGCTGAGGGAGAGTCAGCATGGCTTCTGTAAGGGTAAGTCTTGCCTCACAAACCTTATAGAATTCTTTGAAATGGTCAACAGGCATGTGGATGTGGGAGAACCCGTGGACATTATCTATCTGGACTTTCAGAAGGTGTTCGACACGGTCCCTCACCAAAGGTTATTGAAAAAACTCCACAGTCAGGGAATTAGAGGAAAGGTCCTCTCATGGATTGAGAACTGGTTGGAGGCCAGGAAGCAGAGAGTGGGTGTCAGTGGGCAATTTTCACAATGGAGAGAGGTGAAAAGTGGTGTGCCCCAAGGATCTGTCCTGGGATCGGTGCTTTTCAACCTCTTCATAAATGACCTGGAGACCGGGTTGAGCAGTGAGGTGGCTAAGTTTGCAGACGACACCAAACTTTTCCGAGTGGTGAAGACCAGAAGTGATTATGATCATTAGGGATCATTGGGAAGGGTATTGAGAACAAAACGGCTAGTTTTATAATGCCGTTGTACAAATCTATGGTAAGGCCACACCTGGAGTATTGTGTCCAGTTCTGGTCGCCGCATCACAAAAAAGACATAGTGGAAATGGAAAAGGTGCAAAAGAGAGCGACTAAGATGATTACGGGGGTGGGGCACTTTCCTTATGAGGAAAGGCTATGGCGTTTGGGCCTCTTCAGCCTAGAAAAGAGACGCCTGAGGGGGGACATGATTGAGACATACAAAATTATGCAGGGAATGGACAGAGTGGATAGGGAGATGCTCTTTACACTCTCACATAATACCAGAACCAGGGGACATCCACTAAAATTGAGTGTTGGGCGGGTTAGGACAGACAAAAGAAAATATTTCTTTACTCAGCATGTGGTCGGTCTGTGGAACTTCTTGCCACAGGATGTGGTGCTGGCGTCTAGCCTAGACGCCTTTAAAAGGGGATTGGACAAGTTTCTGGAGGAAAAATCCATTACGGGTTATAAGCCATGATGTGTATGCGCAACCTCCTGATTTTAGAAATGGGTTATGTCAGAATGCCAGATGCAAGGGAGGGCACCAGGATGAAGTCTCTTGTTATCTGGTGTGCTCCCTGGGGCATTTGGTGGGCCGCTGTGAGATACAGGAAGCTGGACTAGATGGGCCTATGGCCTGATCCAGTGGGGCTGTTCTTATGTTCTTATGTAGGGATTACAAAATCACTTTCTCCCTTTGCTTTGAAAAACATACTTATCTGTAACAGTAAAATGTATAATCATATCTTTGGTGCTATTAAACATGCTTAGATTCAATTTGGCCTATGCAGTTATGTATCATTTTAAAAAGCTAATAGCAATTGCTACCATAGCTGGGAAGATGTCTTCTGTTTGTATAAATGACCAATTTTTACTTACTCTGCTAAATTCATAGCATCGATCTCTTCATATGGCAAAAAGTCATGAAGTTTAATAAAAAAAATTAAACCTCGATCAGTTTTGAAGTTGCCACATGTCAGTTTAATTAAGTGTACTCTTGCTCTTGTGTTCTGAGGTAGTGCAAACTGGTACTGATTTGCTTTCTTTGTGGCATTCAATTTAACAGAGCAGTATAGATCCAGTTCACGTGCATTTAGCACTTTTGCAAAGGAAACATCATATATCATTTCTGTTGCCCTTCTCTGAACTGTTTCGATTCACAGTAGCTTCTCTCTCAGGCCCAAAATGTGACAACAGATAAAAGTCTTGTGCACTGTTGATTGGCTTTGAATAGCATAACTTATATATATAATTTTCATCTGACTCTTTAAACCTAAGAATCTATTTCTTGTAGGTGACTACAGACTCTTGTTAAGCCAAACTCTTCTTGAAAAATGTTGAACATTCAGGTACATTTTGAAAATAGTGTGGTACAGGGGTTCCCAACCTTGTGGGGCCTGTGGACACCATGGGAATTCTGAAAAAGGATGACATCCATCCATGTCCACGCATGCACACACACCTCCCTTCCATCCATTTTGCCATCCTCTGTGGTTGCTGCAACTTGAACTACTACTTGACTCAGTACACATTGTGTTTCACGGAAACCCATTGTGTTTCATGTCCTGCCACCACAAGTAGCAAGCAGCCAGCCAGTGGATCCTCCATGTTCTCTGGTGCTATAAGTCAGTGCAATCAGGAGGAGGGAGGTGGGGAGAGAATAGAACACTGCATGGGGGAGGAGATTTATTTCCACTATTTACACACTGTCTTTCTCTTCATGGGCACCCAAGGTGGACCAAGAGATGGGGTGGAACAGGGCAGAGCGAGGGCTGGTGGGGGCAGCAGAAGTGCAGGAGTAGAAGTGTGCACAAGAGGCTCTGTTTCTTGCTCTCCACATTTCCTCTCTCATTAGAGGTGGGGCGGAGGCTAAGCTGTGATGGGAACTGCAACTGGTAGGTAGGCAAGTAGAACCAGACACCCCCACAGGGGACATCTGGTATAGTAGGTGTGTTAATATGCATTTATTTAAATAATTTGTCATGTCGCCCGATTCTCTTTATTTAGAAGCAAGTCCCACAGAGTTCATATTCCAAAGTAAGGGAGTGCAGTAATACTGGTTTAGGCTATATCCATTCAAACACTCCTATCTTGTTATTTTAAATTCATTACATTAATGCTCATCATTGTCCATAAGTCATCTCTGCATATTCTTTTTTTCTGCATTGTCACACTTCCTCCTTGCGGAATAATATTGAACAAGGGAGACAAATTATTTTCTTACTAAGATGTGATTTTGCAAAGTGCCACGTAAGCGCACCCTTCCCCCAATATGTCACCTCATTCACTTAGGCCTCTATCCATTTCCTATCCTAGCCTTTTCCTTTCTTGCTGATGCAGCTGCACTGCCAGAGCACATGCTGCATTTTGTGGGGTGGGGGCAGTCCTGGAGGTCTACTCTGGGAAAGGGAACATTTGTTCCCTTTCTTGTGGGTAAGCCTCTGGCTCTGGAATGAGTTTACATGGACCTACACCAGTGATTGGTTGGAAACCTTCAGTCTCGAAAGACTATTGTAGAAGCCTACAGGACCTGGTATTCCCAGGTGGTCTCCCATCCAAGTACTAACGAGGCCTGTCCCTGCTTAACTTCCAAGATCAGACAAGTGATTATGCAGCAACAAATCCAAATAGATACAGGAAGGAAGGTCAAGACCCTGAATGGGGATAGCATATCAGTGATGCTACAGCCACCAATGCTGCCCCCTACCAGCCTTCACTCTGCTCTGTTCCACCCCATCTCTTGGTCCACCTTGGGTCCCCATGAGAAGAAAGACAGGGTACAAATACTGGAAATAAATCTCTTTCCCCCTGCAGTGTTCTATTCTCTCCCCACCTCCCTCCTCCTGAATGCACTGACTTACAGCATCAGAGAACACGGAGGATGCCACTGCTTGCTGCTTGTGGTGTCAGGACAGCTGCTCTGGGCAGCATGTCATTGTGACATCCATAAAAGGCCTTGATGCAACTACCATGGCATCTCTCTCCTTAGCGTTGTAGGAAAGTTGTTTCCCCGAGTTGCACTAAAGAGGCTCTAGGTACTTGCAGAGAGCGTTTATCCAGAATCACAGTGCAAGGAAAGCGCCCTACAGGTAGACCACAGCTGCGATACAAGGACATCTGCAAGAGGGATCTGAAGGCCTTAAGAGTGGACCTCAACAAGTGGGAAACCCTGGCCTCTGAGCGGCCCGCTTGGAGGCAGGCTGTGCAGCATGGCCTTTCCCAGTTTAAAGAGACACTTTGCCAACAGTCTGAGGCAAAGAGGCAAAGAAGGAAGGCCCATAGCCAGGGAGACAGACCAGGGACAGACTGCACTTACTCCCAGTGTGGAAGGGATTGTCACTCCCAGATTGGCCTTTTCAGCCACACTAGACGCTGTGCCAGAACCACCTTTCAGAGCGCGATACCATAGTCTTTCAAGACTGAAGGTTGCCAATACAAAAAGGGCCTTGAAGCACCAAAACACTAGATTGGGCTGTTAGTATCACAAGTGTCTGCTCAGCTTGTCTCTCTGAGCTCATAGTTACTCCTAGCTTTTAGCTGGGAGCTCTTGGGAACTTGGGTTTTAGAACTAGCCTCTTTGTTGTTCTAATCTAGATTGAACTAATCTGTTGATTAGTTGTTCTAATCTAGAAAATGACTCTGCAGAAGAGGGTGAGGTGATTTTGGACAGGGCTCCCTTTCTCTTCTCTTTGCAGGTTTCTGGATCCAAACGAGATGCATGGCAACTAACTGTACTTCCTTTCTGCTCTCCTAGCTGCCTATCTGTTTATTGCAAGGCAGCTCCATATCTGCATCCTGGTTAAGATTTCAGACTCCTCCACTATATGAAGTTTCACAAGGAACCATCAGTTTAATTTAACATCCAGCTGATTACACAAGAGTTATGCCTTAGCAGTGCTAAAGTGCCCTGATGGAGAAAAGACCTGATCATGAATAAATAACTTTTTAGCACACTGAGTGAAAATATGTTAAATATATATGCTTATCTTTGCAAGGTGGGCATACCTTTGCTCATCTACAGTCATTGTTCTTTGAGGAAGTGACATCTTCATGCTACCATAAGCTGATTTCCATGTTAATCAGAAGTAGATTCCAAAAGAGAAGATTAATTTATTTCATGTCATTGACTGACATGGTGAAAATATTTGAGACACCAGAAGAGGAAAGCCATTTTTATATATGGGATTGTTCAGTGGCTGGTGAAAAGAGGGAGTGTTTCTAATATTCATAGCTGGTTTTGCAGCTGTTGGCATTCTGCAGCTAGCATAGACATCACCTTGAACTTTCTTCCCGATGATTAGCCACTTTTCTCCCTGACAATTGATGAGCTTGACAATCTCATTAAAATGCCAGATATATAATTTGTGGCACACTTTCCTCCCCAGCATCTGGGTTGCAGAAAAGCACTAACCTGGCAAATATTTAAGAAAGGAAAATTCTTATCTTAGACTACTACCCAATATAGCTAAATGGAGAAGTGCTTCACTTCCACGTCAACTGCGGAAGAGGGAGGCCTTACCCCACCTCCTGTTACCAGGACAGTTCTGCCCCCTTGACTGGCTCATGCTGAGCAGAGAGTGGAATTTTCACCTGGTAGGAAGGAAAACAGAATTTGTAATCTGAGCTGTGTCTTCCAAATAATTACCAGGACTGAGACTGCTTGAGGTTGAGGCCAACTGGGTCCTACTGTGGATCTGTTTTGTACAGTTAATAAAGTTCTGGCCCATCTGATGTCTAATTTGCCTTGTCCCATGTCTTCTCAGGGTGGAAGCAATCAGCCATGTTTCAAGGCAGTAGATTTCCCTGGCTAAAGTATTCCGTATTAAAACTACTGGTCCTTTGGAAAACAGACTTCACTGAATGTTCATTCAAAGCTTATTTCTTTCATCAGGATCCTTTCTGACTCCCAGGCATCTGTCAACCAACACTAGAGCTCTGCCTATTGAACCCAATACAGGGGCTCCATTCACCAGACCATGCTTTCCATAGTTGGATGGATTTTAAAAAGATCACTGATAAGTCTAAGTTTACCTTTTTCGGCCATTAGTATTCATAAATGCAAGGACATATTTCAAAAGCTTACAGGCCATGCTAGACTTGCAAGATCCTGATGGAATATTCTCATTTCAAAGTCATTTTCTCAATCTCTAATGACATACAGTGGGCAAGGGCAGAGGTGATCAACTTTATTGCTACTTAGACCAGAACATAGACTCTTACAATGACAGTAAGTGCTTTTGGCTTTTTAGGTTAATGGGAACATAATAGACCTCAATAGACCTGTTTTCGTCTTCAAGTCATCAACGAAGGCCATACTCAGGAAAGAGCAATGTGACAGAGTGCGCACCCAACTAGCAGTGAGTGGCATGACTTAATCAAGGTCAGAGAGGCTAAATCTGTATTTCTCTGGTGGCAGGAGGCTGGCAGCTAAAACATTCAAAATATTATGAGGGATTTTATTTTAATGGGTGCCTTTTTTGCAGCAAACAACCCCTGCAGGTTACTCAGTCATTGAAGTGTATTTTTTTTTTAAAAGAAGCTCTAAAATAAGTATGCAGTATAAATGAGATTATGATCTGCATGTCCTTTTGGCTGAAATAATGTATTTGCATAATGGTGCCACATTCATACTTATTCTAATAACATCAGTCAGTAAGTTTCAAGAGGAGACTATATTCAAGGTGAGAATCCACAAGAAGAGGATTAATGACCCAATCCTATTGAAGGAGTATGCCGGTGGAACGAGTGTTCTGCCAGCATAACCTCCTTTACAGCAGTCACAAATGTGACTAGGCCAGTGCGTAGCAGACACCAGCCAGAAACATAAATTAGTGCAAGGGGTTAGTGGGGAGAAGGCTGAATGGGGCATGGAGCTAGTGGAACAGGGAGGGATGGGCAAAACGGAATGGAGATGGGGTGGGGGGAAAGCCGAATGAGGTTCGGGAGGGGATCGGTGGCAGTGCATGCCAGATCTGACACCCTTCCCAAGCCTTGTCCGCCTTTATGGATCAACATGGACTAATGCCTGCATTTGAGCTGGTGCAGGTCCAAGTTGACCCATAGCGGCTGCTGAAGCATACCCTGGGACAAAGGGACAAATGTCCCCTTACCTCAAGGTGAACTCTAGCATCCAAAACACCACCACAGAATACAGCATTAGCCATGCCAGCACCGCTGAATTGCCATGCAGGGAGTGAGGTAGGATTAGACTGTAATCCTAATCCTAGTACTGGGTTGATCCAAAATAACACATCTTTAAAGTAAGGCTGTTCCTTAAATCATGACAGTGTGGCATGTGCAAGAAATTCCTGATACAAAACCAGCATTCAGTTGAATGATATAGGAAAGGACTTGCATGACCAAAGATCCATCTAGTTCAGCGGTTTTCAAACTCTCTTGGAGAGTTTGAGCCGCTTTAAGTTCTTGCGCGGATGGGGGAGAAGCAGTGGGGGTGGGGGGAAGGCAGCGGCGCGATCCCCAGGATCGCACTGCTCAGGGGGCTGTAGGGGCTTGGCTGCACATACCTGAGCCTCCTGCAGCTTCCGGGGGGGGCGGGGGGGGCAGGGAGCCCTCTGTGACCTTCTGTGGGACTCCCCGCAGCTTCAGAAATAAAAGTGGAGCAATCGTGCTCTACTTCTGCTTTGGCGGAGGCAGGGTGTGATTGCTCCACTTTCGCTTTAAAAGCTGCGGGGAGCCCTGCAGAAGGTTGCACAGGGCTCTCCACACCCCTGGGAGGCTCAGATAAGTGCAGCCAAGACTCTGCAGCCCCCTGAGTGGCGCGATCCTCGGGACCATGTCTCTGCCTCCTCCCTGACTTCAGGCTGCCCCCGCCCCTTAAGGTGAAAATGGCCAGGACGTACAGGCTGGGGTGTTGCAACGCCCCAGTTTGAAAAGCCCTGATCTAGTCTATTAATTTCCTTCCTATAGTGGCCAAATAGATGTTCACTAACATGTGGGGATGAGGAAGTGCATTTCATATATTGTTTATCTACAAAAATCAATCAATATGCACCAATAAAAACACATTGAGTAACACACAATGAAAGCAATATAAAATAATTCATCTCAAAAATACCACCATCTTTTATTCTTATAGATGCTCATATGGCTTATACATCATTGCTGGATGCCCTTTTAAGTGGAAAGATAACACAGGCCTACAAAATTGAGGGTCAGAAAAGTTCTTCCCAAAGTTTATGGTGGTTTGATACAAATTTGGGGTGCCGATTCCAAAAATGGCATCCGTTTTGCCCTATCACGTCTAGTTTTGGAGACATGGCATAGCCTCTTTAGTGAATGGTTCAAGCAGCTTCCTCATGAGGAAGCCATGGTGTAGGCTTCCTCATGAGGAAGCTGCTTGAACCATTCACTAAAGAGGCTATGCCGTGTCTCCAAATCTAGACGTGATAGGGCAAAATGGATGCCATTTTTGGAATCGGCACCCCAAATATACCCAGGAATTGGTGTAACGTTTAAGGAAACAAAATGTGTGTTGGCCTGTGTAATTTATAAATTTGTATAAATCATTAGTTACAATAACAGCCACCACAGCAAAGTTTTAATAAAATGCACAATTGTATCCTGCATCATTGGCACACTGATGGAGCACAAGCTGCATGCAATGGGGGTGGGATTTGGACCGCCAGCAGGTGATGAGTGAAAATATTCGTTACTCATCCCTCAGTAGGATGTCCAAGCCCCTCCTTGGACCTACACCACCCATTTTGCTGGCATAAGTCTTAGCAGGGAAAAGGGGCAGGTGGCCTGGGAAAGAGGGAAGAGGATCCTGGCGCATGCTGGTGGCATGGAGATCCACCCCTGCCTCCCCATCCTCAGTCCTTGCCCTTCCCTGATCTGCCCCCAAACTCCCACTGCTCTGCCACTAACATAATTACATAGATAGAGGCTTTGGGAGCCCCTGCTGCATGTACCATGCTTCCAGTGGCATAGCTAGCGGGGTGGGGGCAGTCCGCACTGGGTACCACCCTTGGGGGGGTGACACACCACAAATGCCCCAACATTGCGGTGACACACCACAAATGCCCCAACATTGCAGAGGTTAGGGGCAACCCCATCATGCCATACACCGTTGGATGCGGAATTTCCAGCGGAATGCAATGCAAAACACCGGAATGAAATAGCTCAATTCCATCAAACGTTATGGCCAAAAAACCGGAAACAAAAAAATGCATGGAACCCATGGAAAATGAAACTGAGCCATAACACACATTTACTTGCGAGTAGGCGAACGTGCCATCATTTGTCGGAAAGGACAGCCTGAGAGGAGTCAAATGACACCAGAATGGTTCCTATCCAATGAAAGCAGCCCCCCCCAAAACACACAAGAAGAAAGTTCCTCCCTCCAAGCAGACTAATGTATTGAACACTATGGAAGCAGAAAGTAAGCCACAAGGTCGTGTTTATTCAAGAGTAAGCAAACATGCCTTGGGTCCTGGTCGAGTCAGGCAAAGGGGAATGCAAGGCTAGCTGCATGGTCCCCATCTGATGAAAATGGAGCTCAACAAATGCTCCAGAAGGCCGCACCCCGCAAAGGATAAAACAGAGGCTTCAGCTGGTAAGGTTCATTTTATTTGTTTTTAGACCTGTAAAGCCAAGTGGGTCCTGATCATGCTATGCTTAAAACATAAGAATTTACACTGAATGGGCACTGGGGAGGGCTGAAAATCTCACTGATGTTTTTGTGTGTGGGAAGGTGTTCTTGCAGGCAGGGTACAGAGGAAATTCACTTGGTGGAACAGGGCTGGCTTCGGCTTATTTAATTATTCATTTTACTTTAATTCAATTATTTATAATTATCTTATTTTGCTTGACGATGTCACTTCCAGTGGGTCCTGGACAGATTGTCATTCGAAAAAGTGGGTCCCAGTGTTAAAAGTTTGAGAACCACTGCCTTAACTCAAAACAGGTCACTTAGACATTCTTGGGGGGGGGGGTGACACCCTAGCAACCAAAATCCTGGAAATCATGGCTTTTAGGAATAATACCATCGTGTTATATACAATTTGATTCAGAATTTCATCCATTGCTTGTGGGGAAATATTCACTGCATTTATTTTCTGGCCATTATTATTATTAATTTCATGTCATGACTATTGCTATCTCTCAGACTCACCTACCTCACAGGGTTGTTGTGAGGACAAAATAAGGGGAGGAACCATGCATACCACCCTGAGCTGCTTAGAAGAAGGGTGGTATAAAAATGTGAATGAATTAATTAATGTCATATGGGGTGACAAAAATTTATGGGCCTCAGGTGTCAAATGACCTAGCTATGCCTCTGCATGCTGCTGCCCATTTGTAGCAGTGACCCAGCAGACGTAACTGCGACTTAGCTTTCATGCTGCCAGTAAGTGCCCTGCACTGCTGGAACGCAAATTTCTGTAGCGCAGAGCGACCACAGCATTGGTCCCTATGTTCAGTAATTGGTGGCCCCAATCCTTAAATCACCCGACTGAAGATTACACATTACCTGACAGTGAATGAATATTATGAAAAAGTCAGATGTCTCTCGTGGGGAAGATAATTTTCCAAGTAGGCAGCACAACAGCAAATCCTTTGCTTCATACTCTGACAGTACTAACCTCAGTGTATGAGAAACCACAGATCAAGGAATGATATGGTGAGAAAAACACATTCACAAGCCCAGACAAAGGCTTGCTGATCTTGTTGACATCTTCAGTCCTCTCCACTGTTGCAGCTGAGAAGTGACAGTACTTCAGGCAGCTGTCGAGCTACAAATATGCTTGTCAACTCCTGGAAACCACCAGCTAGAGCCAATACACAGAATGCTATCTAGAAACTATACAGGAAAAATTGCAGGGTTGCCATCTTGCAGAGGAGTCAATGCTTCAAATGCTTCGTCTAATTACAACCGATATTATTTCCTGTGTTTTGAAAATAGGTACAAAAATAAAGTCGGGATAGCTTGGTGAACGTTCACACCAATTCTTCTGATGTTTCAACCCGAAAGGGATACTGCATGACATTTTTAATGTGTTTTTGATGCCCTTCGAACATACTGGGCTTTATACAGGTTATGTCAAATAATACCCTGATCACATATGCCAATCAACAAAGCAAACAGTACACGGGCAACCTGTTCCAACACTGGGGCAGTACCAATGGCCTGTGTGCTGCCCCAGCAATGGCTGTCATGAAAGTGCCATAATGCACTTTGCCACCCTTAGGCAACAAGTGGTGCTGGCAGAGAGGCCAGCACCCGTTGGTACTGGGCCTCTGTGCTGGCAGTATGCCAGAAAGGAGTGTGCAGCGGTACTTGTTCCCACCACTTGGTGAGGAGATGTCTGGGTAGGGGAGGGCGTGGAGGGGTGAAACTGGGCATGGAGAGGCTGGGCCGAGGGCGGTTCCAACTCAGGAGGGGGGTGGGGATGGCGGCAGAGGCTGCCACTGAACCCCCCCCCCCCGGGCCTTGAAGCCTGACATGGTCTCCTTGGTTTTGCACCAGCTAAATACCTGGTGCAGATCCAAGTAGGCCCATCAGGGCCAACAAAATTCTACACAGGGTAAGGGAGAATCAGTTCTCTTACCCTGCACAGACCTCTGGCTGCTGCTCTGGACCCGTAGGATACAACAGTGGCCATTTCAGCACTGCTGTGCCCTGTGGCACCAGGCAAGAATATAGGTTGAGTTATATTTTGCATTTCCCTTTCTCTTCTGAAAACATGTGCACAAGTTAAGTGCAGAACTGTGTTTTAATCATGAGTACCAAATTTCATTCTGATATTATCAGAATTTTAGGAATGGGTTAAGTCAGAATGCCAGATGTAGGGGAGAGCACCAGGACGAGGTCTCTTGTTATCTGGTGTGCTCCCTGGGGCATTTGGTGGGCCGCTGTGAGATACAGGAAGCTGGACTAGATGGGCCTATGGCCTGATCCAGTGGGGCTGTTCTTATGTTCTTATCAGTGATCAGGCAAGTTATCAGATTCCAAATTTACACATGTGCAGACTTAATAGAACATACCACTAAATAAAGGTATCACAAGTATATTGTGACATCAGTCTTTATGGGGCAGAACCAATCATAAATCTGACAAAGTGGACCTTTCTGATGCAAAGCTTATGCTGTAGTATATTTCTTAGTTTTAAAGGTACTGTATGACTATTTGCTGTTTTCTTTGCCAAAGACTAAGGGCCCAATCCTATCCAATTTTCCAGTGCCAGTGCAACTGCTGTGCAGCCCCAGGATAAGGGAACTAATGTTCCCATAGCTTGAGGAGTTCTCCTCGACTGCCTCCCCATCACAGGGTGCAGTGCATGCCCCATTGGCACAGCTGCACTGGCACTGGAAAACTGGATAGGATTGGGCCCTAACATGACTATTCCCTGTAGTTGTCTAGCTATCTAATTTATCAAACCAATGTTAATTTTACGTACCCAAAATGTCTATGATATCATCATATTGCTCAGAATGTACTTCATATTTGCTTGATGATTATGATGATTTCAACGTAATGTTCCTTTTATTATTTTGACCCATGGTATGCCAAAGGTCACAAAATAAACCTTGTGTTACCAGCAGCCATGTTTCTTTCCACTTTTTGAAATTCAAGGGACAATTAAAGTTTCAGCAGTTGAAAATTATCCATCAATTAGAGCTGGAAGCAAGCACCCATGAAATACAGGTGATAACCATAAATCAGAACAATTAGTCTGTCTAGAAAAGCAACATGATCAAATCAAGATCCTTAGTACCAGCTGCTCACATAATCAGAGGTTGCAGTGTTTTTGCTGTTCAGGGGAGGTAACTCTGAAATGGGATAGTACTGGATTTTAACAACTACATTGCAAAGTTGCTCATGGAGGCCCCATTCCAGATAGGACACTGAGAAAGCACGCAACCATATTGATTTATATGGGACTAATTATGTGGGGCTAATCACTGTCCCATTTTACACTTACATGAGGTCCTGCACCTGAACAGCAACAGTGAGGCTCAGGGTGAACCAGCCTTTTGCTTTCAGCCCTTTTAAAGAGTGGACTGGGACAGTTTGGTTAAATAGTGCAAATCTATAAAGTTGTAGTGTAGCTAGAGCAGGATCACTGTCTGATGTTTCCTTCCTGTGTTATTCTACCTGTGTTCAAGATGGACTTGCTGCTTCTTTGTGACTCTGTTGTTCGTTGCTCCAGTAACATCGCTGAATAGAAACCATATGGGTCAGACAAATTATGTGGTTCTTTCTAATGCCAGCAGCACCTGTCTCTAGGAACAGGCATGAATCTGGGCCATGCTGAACCGATTCCTATATCACAAGGATTTTGTATTAATCACGCCCAAAACTATACAGAAGGAGGGTGCTGGGCATTATTTGGTAGTACACCACAACGTTTTGGTGAAGCATAGGACACATTCCTCTAAAACCTTGGATTTAGAATGATGGAAGCCATAGATGTGCACTTAGAGTAGAATAAAGGTGAAAGATTTGTATCAGGATAATGCGATCTTTGTGATGTGGTACTGTGAGGTATCACATGGTCCAAAAGGTGACTTTTGATCTGTTTCTGAGTTTACTAAGTGACAGAGCTCAAAAAGGTGCAAAAGGGAGCAGCGAAAAAGACCAGAGGGCTGGAATACCTTCATTATGAAGTATGTTTATAGCATTTGTGTCTCTTTAAGATGGAGGAAGCGGCGAATAAAGGGGGACATGACTAATAAAATTATGCACAGAAAGGATTTATTCCCCTTTCACAATATTAGAGCTACGAAACACCCAGCAAATCTGACTAGTAGGGTATTTAGGACTTGGTAAAAGGTCTTTCTTTACACAGCAGATGATCATTCTATGGAATTCGTTTCTGCATAATGAGGTGATGGCCACCAGCCTGGATGACTTTAAAAGGGGATTGGACACATTCATGGAAGACAGGTCTATAATTGCTAGTAGTTATGGTGGCTATGCACTCCCTCCAAGTTTAGCAGCAGTGTGCCTCTGAATACTGGCTTTAGGACAACAATGGTGGGAAAGAGGTGTGTCTTTTTCTCTTTCAGGTGGATTTCCCAGAGGTAGCTGGTAGCCACTGTGGGAAATGAAGATGACTCCCATGAGTCTTTAGCCTGATGCAGCAGGTTTTTCTTATGTTCTTATATGTTTCCACCTTTTCCCATGACCAAGAATCTGAGATGATAGCAGGACAGCCAGAAATGCAACACAAGCAAGTTTCTGAGTAGGAAAATGAAACTATGGGAAAACAGCACATGTTGACTTTTGATCTGTCCTACAGTTATTGCCCATAAACCCCCAATAAACATGTGAGATACTGGTAAGTTGCCTGAAAGATAAACTAGGCCATTTTATTGAAAGCCAATCAAATACTTGAGCAACCCTGCAGTGGGCCCAGCCTTGCAACCCCCTTAGCTTGGCCAACTAGAGGAGACAGCAACCCACCATCTATTCCCCTTTAGGGCATTCCTACCCAGACTAAGGGCACAATCCTAACCAGGTTTACTCAGAAGTAAGTCCTATTTTGTTCAAAGGAGCTTACTCAGGAAAGTGTGGTTAGGATTGCAGCCTAAAAGCTGTGGCCTGTCAACTGTGGTCCAAGCTTCTCTGTGCCACTCTCAAAGTGTGGAGGAAGCTGGACTGCACATCTACAAGCTAGAAAGACACTGAAGGAGACTTTGCAATTCAGATTTGAGACCTCACTAGTCAGCCTGTGCCAGACCATCTCTAGGGAGCAGTAATGGTTCACTCACTAGCTTCTGTTTTCCTCAGTGTGTACCCCCAAATCCTGCCCCCAGCCCACACAAAACCTGCCAAAAGTCACCACCCTGGCTATAAAAAAGAAACCAAAAAAATTCCAAAGGCAACCAACTAATCTCAGACTACACAAAGGGAGGGAGGATGGAGGGTCAGACAGCCAAAACACACTGAGGCAGATCAGCAAAGATGCCAGTTAACAGCTGGCAAAGTTCTGCCCCCAGTGAAGCAAGCACATAACGGGTGACAGAATTTTCCCCCTTTGCATTTGCAGGATGGTGGAGCTCTTGCACGAAATGGCAATTTGTGCCATTTAAGGCAAAGAGCTTCTACCAGGAACAAAGATGATCATCTATCATGAACAAGTTTGGTTCAATAGAGACAGCAAAGCACTTGTGTACCAGAAGGGTTTCAATGGGTGCAAATGTCCTGGGGCGCCACACTTCCCCTGCCCAGTGATCCTTGGTTGAGTCCCCCCATTGCCAGTATGATTGCAGCCACTCCAGAGCCTTTCCCCACTGCTCTGAGGGTTAAAAAAAAAAAAGTGG
Source organism: Tiliqua scincoides (assembly GCF_035046505.1). Lineage (NCBI taxonomy): Eukaryota > Metazoa > Chordata > Lepidosauria > Squamata > Scincidae > Tiliqua > Tiliqua scincoides. Next base: position 75,901,459 of record NC_089822.1, read on the forward strand.
AGTAGGAGGGTGGCTCCTGGAGCAGCGTGGAAAAGCTCTGAGGGTGGCTCCCAGTCCCCAGTGGTGTGGCTTCAGTTAAGGAGAAGTTGGCAGGAGGAGGCAAGCCAGCGAGCAGCTGGTATAGAAGCATCAGCGCCCACTCTCAATCTCTTTAGCTGTGCTCGGCAGCAGCGGCGCAACTAGCAAATCACAAGCAACCACTGCCTGATGTAGCTGCAGCTGGTGAGGAGCACCAAGCCACCCCTTCTTCTCCTCTCTTGCAAGAGCACTAACTGAGCATGCTCACTCTGGCCTTGGCGGCAGAATAGGCAGAAGATGACTGCAAAAAGCTGCAGCCTGCTCCTGCTTCCTGGGAAGTGCCTCATTGACCGCACTCACTCTGGCATTGGTAGTGATGGTACAGTCAAACTGAGGCTCCCATTAACCAGAGGCAGGCAGGGCTCTGCCTGGGGCAGCGGGAATTGGCTACAAGAAGTCACAGACTGCTCCCTGGGTGGTTGGACTTGGCGCAAGGAAGCGTAAAGTAATTGCAGTGATGTCACATCACTGCAATTACTTCCGGGTCAAGTGGGGGGTGGCATTTGGAGGAATAGCCCAGGAGTGCAGAACAAGCAGGTATGCCAGTGCAGCAAAGCATCACAGTTAGCAAAGTGTAAGGTGCCTATTGAGAATGCAATAATAATGGTGTGTGTTTTGCAGTACTGAGCTTTCCTCCGTAAAGAGGGAAGCTCTTCCTCTGTTCCTAGGGAAGGCAAAGCTCTCTAGCAAGAAGCATGGCAGAAGAATCCTGGGGAATCCAGGTGCAGCTGATGAAGCATAGGTAAGGAGAAGCAGAAGCCAATTAACAAGTATACTAAACTTTTTACTCCAACAAAAAGACACAAAGCTTTTAGATTGGCTAGTTTAGCTTAGACGTTCTACATCTTTTATTCAGGAACTTTTCTTGAAACTAGACATCCATTCATAGGAGAAGTAGTCAGTTGGAATACACAGGAAGTGTTATTGGGGGTAGCTGTCCATTTTAGCAATTGCCAAAGCATGTGCCTTTCTTCTGGATACTGTACCCTAGAAAGCTCTTACAACCCTATCCTACCTAAGTCGGGCAATGGCAGCACAACTCTTCCCATCACCATTCCACCACCGGTTGTAAAAGGTGCTCTGGCAGCATGCTCAGTCAAGTTCAAGTCAGAGCTGGTGCCAGCAGACATGGAACCACCCACCACTGAAGGTGACCGGGTAGGCAGCAGAGGTGGGGGAGGGCAAAATGGGGGGCATGCAGAATGAAACACCGCAGTGATAGGGCCAGGGGTGGATTTGGTCTGGGAAGGGGGAGGGTTCAGTGGTATCAGTGGCCATCCAATCCTAACTCCCTTCCCTGATCTAGTCACATTACTATTTACCACTGAAAGTAAGGTGTTGGGGAGGGTAGGAGAGTGAAATGGGGCTGGTACAGCAAAATACTGTGGCGATAGGGGCAGGGAGAGGGGTAGATTGGGTCTTAGAAGGGATGGATTTTGTGGCAGCAGTGGCCAACAAATCCTAACTCCCTTCTTAGACCCAATTCCATGGCGTAGGTCCACGCAGACTTGTGCCAGCTATCCAGCCAGCCCAGGTCCAAATAGCCCCCCCCACCACAATACTTATCCCCAGGTAAGGGAATGATTATTCCCTCGCCCAGAGGAGACCATCACAACTGCAAGATGCAGTGGTAGCCATTTTGGTACTGCTGCATGGGGGGGGGATGGGCACTTAATGTATTTTGCTTAATCCATTATCTGTTATTTGGGTATTGAATCCTGACCTCCTAAAAAGACTCTTCTGGTAGGAGTTTTGACAAATTTTTGTTTAAAGGAAAATAAACCGTTTTAGCCTTGATGTGTGATTAATCACCACCCCAACTGTGAAATCAAAGGTGTGACCCATTTTAAATCTATGTCGTGTTGCCTTGTCATCTTGTTTAGCAGGCACATCAATGTTTGATATACATTTCACTAAAATGATCTCATTTTAGTCCTACAACATAACAAACCACACTGATATCTTAAAAAACATATTAAAAATTCACAGATAATATAGTCTGTTACTCAGTTCAACTGCAGTTAATGATAGCTTTAACCAGGGCTTTTTTTGTAATGAAACGCGGGGGGACAGAGTTCTGGCACCTTTTTGCAGGGGCCCCTCCCCTTCGGAGGCATTCCAGGAGGGCGGGGAGCAAAACAGAGGCAGAACAGACAGGCACAGGATTGGACTCTAAGGCTGCCATCCTATCCACGGTAAGCCCCATTCACTAAAGTGGACTTCTGAGTAGACATGCATAGGATTGGGCTCTTAGGCTGCAATCCTAGGCACTTTCCTGGGAGTAAGCTACATTGACTAGAACGAGACTTACTTCAGAGTAGACATACCTAGGATTGGGCTCTTAATCCTGGCAGAGATATATATCTGCACCCGTTTTCACATGCTAAGTGCAGGTGAAAAGGGATTCTACATGTGTACAACATGCTGTCCAGCCTTGCCAGAGATCCTCCTCATCCTTCCCCCACAAGCATGCCCTCCACCAGCCAGCGTTTGCAGCTCCTCTCCAGCAATGCACAGCAGCTGCTCAGGGCAGCAGAGAACTTACAATTGCATGCCAAGCGCCTTCCCAAAGACACAGAGTATTCTGATATCTGAATTAAACCATATTTAATCGCTTGTTTGCAAACATAGCTGTTTCTATGTGCACCTAAGGACCCCTCTTGTGTAAGAAGTCCTTTTTTGTTCTTACTCCCACAGTTGCTTAGAGTAATTTTACTACATGGAACTCATGTAAGCCATTTTTCGGAATCCATTCACTGCTTCCTCTCCTCGAAGTAGTGCCACACTACATACTACACTCTACAAGTGCACCTGTACAGTATTTTTCCCCATGTGTAGAAAAAGTAGCTAGGGGGAAGGGGATGTGGAGATTGACAGCCCAATCCTATGCATCTCTACACAGTTCATCTTTACGGGGGAAGCACATAAAAAATATTTTATTTCTCCAATAAAAAATGGCTTATATATATATACATAAAAATATATGTATATGCATTCACAAAAAAAGCACTGGCTTTAACATTATATTAATTGCATCCTGCATAATTTACAAAGTTCTAAAACTGAGCAGAGGGTGGGGGAAAACACCCATTTATCATTTCTATACAGATTCAAAACCCCTGGGGGCTGGGGGATAAGAATAGGCCCTCAGTTTGGCTGTACTTGTCGTAAGAGGTGACTGAACAGCCACCGGGTAGATGGGACTCGTTAGCCTGGGAAGGCAGCTCATCTGAGAGAAGGAAAACTCTGATCCCAAACCTCCACTGCCTTGTGGCTACATCCAGTTATGGAAAAGGCTTCAGGAGTCAACCACGAGGCAAAATCTGGAGCCAGAGTCCCTGACGCAGTTCATGGCTGAACACAGTCACGTTCTGGCAACTCCTGCGACGCCGCTGGAACCAACCGTATTGGCCTCTGCCTTTCCATTGGACCATTTCAATGACGTGGAGAGGGGGGATTTGCTGCATGGGTAACAGCCTATCCTCCATACCTACTTTACCCAGGCTTCACGCACTGGATAGGACACTCTGTTCCAGAACCACTATTCAGAGCGCGATACCATGGTCTTCCGAGAATGAAGGATGCCAACAACAACAACATATTCAAATGTTCACTATTCTTATTTTTCATTTTACGTATTCCATATGCAATTGCGGTTTCTTGCTGTAACTGAAGGCTTTTTTTTTTTCCTTTTTTACCCTCGGGATCAGCTTGAACATTTTTTATGCTACACGGAGCACTTTGTATGATGCTGGAAATCCATCTTTCAGAGTTAGCTGCATCTTAGGTCAAGTGCTGCTCAGTAAACATTCATAGAATTGCACATGACAGGTAATATTTCATAATGGGCTCTTCATCTGTATGCTTCTCCATCCTTTATTGCTGATTCACAGTACAGGAGTTTAAAAGGGCATGATTACCCATTTTACATTAAAATTAATTTGTGTATGAAATTTAATGGAAAAGCTGTACAAGTTCATGGCTTGCTTTGTATATTTAGAAAGTGGAAATATTCTTGGCTATGTTTTAAAAATGCAATAAAGCACACAGTATGATCCTAGACATGTTTATTCTGAAACAGTCACAAATTGGGACACATTTCCAAGTACGGGTACACAGGTTTACAGCCTTAGGGTTCCTTTCCAAAAAGCTAAGAAAACATTAACAATCACCGTATGTATTTTGCTTCAAGTATATACTGCTCCATCCAGCTGCTGAGATAAGAGTATGTTTGTTCAAAGGGCTTTTGGTAAAAGCACAAAGGTACTGCAATTTTGACAAGCAAGCTGCACAGCAAATGTTTTTATGTTTTGTTAGGAGGAGATGCAATAGGATCTGAGAGCTTATTGCAAAACACAAGGCAATGACTAATAGCCCAGTCCTGTCCTGGGCCAGACCACAGTGTGCAGCAGCATGGGTACAGCCTCTGTTACGTGTTATTGACAGGCCTGGGACCAGGCAATGATGAACAGATTAGTCAAAACTTTCTACTTGCCTAATCCACAGCTCCTTGTTCCCAATGGACTTACTCAGAACTGTGACAGCTCTTTCACTAATGTAAATCTGAGTAGTTCCAAGGAGGGCATGCTGAGTCCAGGCTGGGGACCTAGGATATTGGTGCCTCTGCTATTGCTGCCAATATCCATCCCCAGCCGGTCCCAGTTCCTGCACTGATCCTCCCTTGACTGCCTCCGAATGCCCCCATCACCAACTCACCTGCTCTGGCAGGGACTCTGGAGATAATGGGTGGGGCTGCCAGCTGATTGCACTGGCAACCCCAGCCCATGTGCCATTGCAGTGGCTGCTATGCCACAGGCCCAGGCCTTGCACTGACAGAATGTGAGTGCAAGTCCCAGATAGGGCCACAAGTTAATTCCGTGCACACTGCAGTGGAAATAGCAACCATGGATGAAATCTGTAATACAATAGCAGTTGAAAGTAAGAGAAGCAGTCTCCTTCGCCATGCACCATGCAGTAATATTTACTTTTGGATTTCCAGCCCAATCTTAAACATGTTTATTTCAAGTAATTTCACTGGGACTTATATCACTGTGAGGATGGCAGCTTTGAAATTCTTTCATGTTTTAATTCTTTAAACACCACCAGTTTTTTGACAATTGACAAGGTACATTGCACTGCTGGTGGGGGGCTCACATCCCCCAATGGCCCTATTAATAAATGACCCTCCTCCAAACTCCTGCAGCACTCCTGTGGACCATTTGCGGCCCATCAGTGTGCCACGGCACAGTTGTTGAAAATTGCTGGCCTATATGAATGCCTCTTCAACTGGAACTTACTAGAGTAATGCCATGACCAAGCTGAAACTAGAATAGCACTGACTGTAAAATTTAAGCATTAACACTTTATTCTATATGCAGTTACATTCATACAAAAGGTTTATGCATTCAGAGCTCCGTTATGCATAGACTGAAAGAGAAGTCATTCATCACTGTCCATAATACAATGCGCCCAGATTCACAGTGTGTCACTGGACAAAAATCCCCCTTTTATACCTTTAGAATAAATTATGTTGCATATCTTTTGCACTTACAGACACACACACAAGTTATTCTGGGATATATACATGGGATGTTATGAGACCAGTTAAAAAGCATTCCTGTAGAGACAAATAATGTATTAAACTAGTAATACATATCTCTCCTCAAAAGTCATGAAAATTTAACAAAAGGTTTTGCAGCTTTTAAAAGGATAGGACTGAAAAAAACCTTCCCCCTCTTTTTCCCAAATTAAACACCTAGTCTGTGGTTTTAAATATAATGCAGTTTAAAGTAATATTTCCATAGTTTTGTAAATCCATTCCATTTATTATAAATGGAAAGTAACATTTTATTTCAAGTGGAAACTAGTGGGTTTTTTTTTCTCTATACATGAGAATTAGTGAAAAATCTGAAAATTTCAAGTCAATTGAATTCAGAAGGCAGAAGTTACAGGCAGAAGAGTACTGGTTCTCTTGGCGTGATAAATGCAAGCCTATGCATGTCTACTCAGATGTAAGCTCACTATTTCAATGGGATTTACTCCCAGGTAAGTGTAGGATTGCAGCATGAATCTACTTTAACCAACTGTCTAGCTGTTCCACTCTAAATATATGCAGTGAAGTGGACCGTATTCCATGAAAGCTTATTCTGACATTAATTGGTTGGTCTTTAAGGGATTTTGTTTTTGCAGCAACAGACCAAGGTGTCTACCCCTTGGAAATCTTATATGTGGATTCGGAACCCATGGATGTGACTCACAGTGGGTCCTGAACCCACAACTGAGGATATACTGAACCTCCAAGATGTGACTGGAACCTTGTTCCGATCATGTCCAGGAGCCTTTCTGAGGCCTCAGAAGCTGCAAGCAAAAACTGGAAGTGCCTATTAAACACCTCCAGGGGGCACCTGCCCAGGCCTCAGAACAGCCTCCTGATGTGATCAGTCGCATTTGGAGGTCTGGGTGCCCTGAATCGTGGGTTTCATTATCTGTGGGTTTCGGCTGCTGTGCACTACTGTTGCAAAGGTGCCACAAAGCACATTGCACCTTCTGGGCCTGCTGGCGAGAAGGCTTGCACATTTCCTCCAATGCCAGAACAGGGAGCAGCATGCACCAGGTCAGGTAAGATGCTGCCAGGCAGCATAGGGATCTGGAAAAGGCAGGGAGAGTTGGGGGAAGGGCAGGGAGAGGCAAGACAGGGTGGGGTGGAAATGGGAGTTGGATGGTTAGAGTAGGTCCAGGAGGGGGCAGGATTGGTGGTGCGAGTGTGCACCATATCCTATCCGCCCAGGCCTGATCCGTCAACATGGGGTAACGTGGACTTGTGTCAATGATATCACTGGTGTAGGCCTGAGTACCCCAATAGCGGCTGAAGGCTTACCCCAGGGGTATGTCTCCTTATCTCGCTGAGACCTATGGCAGCCGACATTCCCCAGAAGGATGCAGCACTGTGTTGGTGCAGGGGAGCTTATATACGCTTGGGCTCCCTGTTTCTTCAAAGGTGCATTCTTCAGATGATTTCAACATCATTACAAGAGATTCCATTTAGATATCAAAAAGATGATGTTTGTCTAAAATCTTGAGAAAATAACAGTTTCAAACAATATGTTCATTTTTTTCACCCAACTTTAAAATAACAGAGTTATTTCTGAAAGAAAAGTGATATTTAACTCATTTTTCTCACTATGGGTTTTTACCTGAACTGAAATGGTCCCCTTCAAAACTCAGTGTCTGTGATGACGGCAAACTGTGCAGTCATTTGGCAATAATTCATTTGCTCATGGATAGGTAACCAATATCTAGCAGCCAGATTTAGTGATGAAGTAAAGGGATAAGTGGCATAGGCTAGTTACCCAAACAATAAAAAATAGAAGTACAACTGATAAATTACAGTAAAACAGGGAACTTATAATGAGCTGTTTTGATTTATGATCTTAATTTTCATTTCACATAAGTAATCTATCTTAATACAAAATACAAAGCCTCTTCTCTGCTTTATTAAGTAATACATTTCACATTCCATAGCTTTAAAAAGTGTGTGTGTGTGGGGGGGGATAAAATATTTGGGTAATGTACTGGATCATTTGCTTTAAATTACTACAAGGTGAAATTTAAACAACTACCAAAGAAGCAAAATGTGACTATTGTTTTGTTAACACTGTTTTTAATGTTGGGCTAGGAGTCACGTTCAGATTGAGAACATCAAGGAGAGATATAATTTTGATTGTTGTTATAACTTTATAAGATCTGACCTTCATATGCACAAAGGGATAATTTGTAATTAGTAATAATTAGTAATTCCAGCATGAACTCATGTACTTGCGTACACATTCAGTAAAGCTTGCAGAGTAGATTCTCTTCTCCTGCAGATGATTGCCAGGAACAAGGAGGAGATGGTAACACAAATACTCTGCTGCTGTCACCACGTGTCAGGAATGGAAGGCTTCATTGCAGAATGGTTTGATCTCGGAAGCTAAGCAGGGTCAGGCCTGGTTAGTACTTGGATGGGAGACCGCTTGGGAATACTGGGTGCTGTAGGCTTATATCATAGTCTTTTGAGATGGAAGGTTGCCAACCAGGAGTGCCACAGCAAACAGCCATATCTGGACTGGGGTCAGAACTACACACAGGAGCACTGGGTACAAGGATATTTAACCCAAAGCAGCCCCTTGAGCATGAGGTGAGGAGAATTGAACCCTAGGAGCCTTTATCCTTTCTTTTCCTATTCCTTCCAGTCTCTCTCCTTCCCTGCACCCCAAAACCTTCACTTCCATCTCCCAGATTGCTCTGGAAGCCCAGCTAATCTCCCTATGCCCATCCCCCAAGTTTTCCCCATCTTCTCTCTGCCCTTTCCCCTTCTAAGAAGTGGTCCGTTCTCCTTGTTTCTCTTCCTCTTCTAACTTTTGTCAGGGCTCAATTGTTTGTGACTGCTAGCCACTGCTGATGGGGTTAAAAATCTTAAATGAAGATTCCATGAGATACGTTGTGCTGACATATTTATTTGCCACATGGCACCTGAGTTGGTTAATGAACTCTTTTGTACAAATATTATGAACACAAAAAACATAATAAGCCATATCCTCTTTACATTCATAGGCACTGAGGACACACCCAGTACCTCTCCTGTACTAGGAAGTCCCTTGCTATTTGCTACCCCACACTTGTCCCCCAAGATAAGGTTTTCTGTTTTGTTTTGATTGGAGGATAGAAAAGAAGTGGGAGCAGTGGCTAAATTGGCATTTTCATATCAATTCATATCATATCAATTATTCAAAGTTCATATCAATTCATATTCAAAGTTGAATTCAAAGTTCAAAGTTCATATCAATTATTCAAAGTGCCCCTTAAAGCTGTTTGATATGAAAACTTTAAAGTAATCAATTTATTTGGGGTGCAATCATTTGGGTCAAGCAACATCTCTAGCTGATATTGACAGGTTAATCATCAAGAGCCGTCTGTAAACCAATAGAAATAATTAACCTTTGAGGGAAGACCACCTTAACTGATTCTCAAATCAATAACTGAGCAAGAGGAAAAAAATTTCAGAAGATTTGGAAGTACTAAAGCAGCTAATAGCAAAATCTGAAACTACACAAGAGTCTGTAAAGGACAGACCTTGGTCTACTAATATGAGTCTGATTACAATCTTGAAGACATCAGAAAGTAAAATTAGTACAGTCTCTGAATGGCCTCTAGCAAGAGTAGTATGCTTCACCTGCATTTAATCCCCACATTGACATTTTCACTATCTTCCTGCTACATTATGCTTCCTCTGAGTCAAATGATCTTTGTCAGCCTTCTGGACATAGTAAAATGGCTTATATGGAAGCTATTTTGCAGTTTCCACTGAGGTGTTAAGCCACTATTTCCCAATGCTGTATGCTCTTTGTGGTAATTCTGATATGTCTGAAGGAAAGTGTATGTGAGCAAAGAAGAAAAATGTAGAAAAATTATTGTGAAAAGTTGGTTGCCTAAGAAGACAGATTTTAGATGAGGTATTCACCATGTCATGCATGCTTTGTAGTGGAACTCAAGAGTGCTAATGTAGCACTCTAATTACAGTACTGTCTCTTTTCCTCTCTTTCTCTAGTAATTGTAGGTGTACCTTCTGATCTCGTGTAATAAGAAATACATATCATTTCTGCTTTGAGTAGGACATTGAAGGTTATCAAACCCCCCCCCCCTTTTTGTGATGATGTCCTGCTGGAAGAATAATGGAGTTTGGATTACCTAGTAGGAAATGTGTCTGTTAGCATAAGAAAGCAAAGAACAGGTAGAATGTGGTAAAATCTGGATCCATCTTTTTCACTTCCTGCTGTTTGATTCAAGCTGTTGTATTTATGAAGTTCTACACATTATGGATGTACTTGCAGTGTAGCAAGGTGGATATATAAGAGCAACTGCATTTCTTAATGGTCTTTGAACCTACTTATTGAGGAGTAGTAAAACAGCAAGATATTCACATGTGTCCAAAGGTTAGGATCAACATTATGACACATGTGAATGATAGAGAGGATACAGCAAGATATAGCCCCAGAGAGTGGTTGTATTGTTGCCAGTGGGCTTTTCACTCCCTTTCTTCATTTCTTAACTTGCTCATTTGTCATTCCCAAGTCTTTTAGTAAAATGGTTGTCCAAATTGTTCCCATCCTTGGCGTCCACCTTACCTTCAGGCTTGTTAATTGTTCTGTTTACTGCACATTTGATTAGAAGTCTTTAGTGCTATTTAAAACTTTGAGTATGTCATATGTAATAACACCCATAAATTCCCTTCAGTACTGCTGAGAAATCTAATACCTTTGCTCTTGGGCATTTTGAGTCATTAAGAAGTTTTTATGTTCATTGTTCTTCAAGACTTTCAACACTGCATAATTCAAAACAAATGAACCCCCCATCTTGAAGCCAAATGATCCATGCAATCATATTTGTTTTCCATCTAATTTTTCTCCTTTCAGTCACTGATATTTTAAAAAATAATATCCTTTTGCTCACTGCTGCAATAACATTAATCTTCAGGATTATTAACATCTTTAGGAATATTAAATATGAAAAGAAGAGCAGAAATCCACTGTAAATCAAAGAAATTCCTTTTATCCTTGAATATTTATGCATTTACTTGCATTTGTTTAGATGGGAGCAATATTCTCCAAGTATCCTAACAGTTTCATCATAGCATATAATAAACAACATCTAAGGTTAAATTATTATAGGATAAACACTTTTAATCCACTATAAAATAAGGATCTAGGTGCTTATCAGAGTAATCCTATGCACATCAAGTGAGAAGAAAACCTCAATGGATTCAATGGAGTGTATTTCAAGGAAAGTTTGCATAGGATTGCACTGTTATGGCCCAATCCTATCTGAGCCTAATGCTGACGGATCTCATGATCTATCAGCATAAGGCCAGGCCTGCCACGACATGAGCCACTCCAACTGTGAGCAGCTCCCTACTGTGGAAGCTGGTAAGCCATGTGCTGGCAGTGTAGGAAGCCCAACTTTTGACATAGCAGGTAGGCTGGTGCCAGTGGCAGATCACCAATCAGTGGAAAATTGGAGCTGAGAGTAGGGAGGCAGTTTGGGGAGGTAGGGGAAGGATCTTGGTTGTAGCTGGGAGGTCTAACTTCTGAACCTCTGAACCAGTGATAGTGGTAACAGGAACATGCAGGGTACCATGGGAAACCCAGTGTAGGGCTTTGTCCCAGAGCCCCAGCAATCAGGCACCAGCACTGAATTGACAAATGGGAGAGGGAGGTCTGAGTTTAGGATATGATGTCTCACTGAAAAAGCTTCCCTTCGGGGATAGTTCCAGGTTTTTGTGGTCCTTGCTCTCTCTCTCTCTCTCTCTCTCTCTCTCTCTCTCAGAGAGAGGGGGAGAGGTGGATGGGCTTCCAAAGGAGGTGGGATGGTCATCATTCTTTCTCCGTACTAGTTATTTATGACATACCAGTGTTTCTCATATTGTGGGTTGGGACCCACTAGGTGGATCGTGAGCCAATTTCAGGTGGGTCTCCATTCTCTTCAATATTTTATTTTTAATATATTAGACTTGATGCTATCATGGTATGTGACTGCATTTGGGGAAATGTTACAGACCTGTACTTTTAACAATATATGTTCATTATACTGTTGTCAGCAAATTTTCTAGAATCCACCTTTAAAACTCTGTTAAGTTGCCAATCTAGAAACTTTAGAATAATTTTATTTATGGAAAGGGGGTGGGGAATGATTAAGAATAGTCTAAATCACTTGGAGAACACCTGGAAAAGCACAGCTTGATTTAGGATAGCTGTTCCAGAAGATGAGTACATGCTTAATTAAACACATTTCTTGGAAAATAATTCTGCTATGACAGATAAGACAAATTTGGTAGTTCTAGTAAACTTTCTTTTTTTTTAAAAAAAAAGAGCATCTGACAAGATTTTAAACTGAAGATGAATAGCTAGGAGATTCATAGAGAATGGATGACAAAAGGAGCTCCCTTCCCTTCCAGCATTCTTCTTGATGCTCTTGAGCATCAGAGCATTCCAGGATGCTCAAACGTCCATGGTCCCCACAAACACAAAAAAGTCACAGTCGAGCTGGACTTTAAAATATATAAATAATGAAATAATACACCAAAACATTTAAAAAGTTCCTAAATAATAGATCTTTCACAAGAATGGGCAAATCAGAAGCAGAAGAAGAAAAGGAATGAATCAGCCAATTACAGCACCACAACAGAGTGTAAACTTCAGCATTCCACAAAACACCATTTGGGGGGTTGTTTTTAAAGGTCTGTTTTCCATAGCAAAGGGGGCAAATTAGCTGATCAGAGCACAACACAGAGTTTAAATTCCATTGCTCCATGTTGTTTTGATGCTCTTAAAGTTTTCATCCAGAGCTGCACAATCATATGAAGAAGTGGAGTAATATTTCTAAAAATATTTTGAAACATTGGATGTAGGAGAATTGCCCAAATTTACAGAATTAAAGGAAGTGGGAACAATCCTCCCAAAATTAAGTACTTCTAAATCCCACTGATAGTAATTATTAAGTACATAGTAATTGATTATTTTATTTAAGAAACTTTTTCTCAAGAGAATGGCCTTTTTAAGCAGAATCGAACCAGCACATTCAATGAAACAAACTGGTAGGAGAGTCAGGATAGAGAAAAGGAAGTACTCTTTTTTACACCAAGCATAATTAATTTGTGGAATTTGCTGTAGAAGAAGGGGCAACAACCTTCTAGCCAACAACCTAGGCAAGCCTAGATGGCTTTAGAAGGTAATTGGCCAAATTCCTGGAGGCAAGGGCAGATGGTTGTTTACTAGCAATGATGAGCTCCATGCTACATCTAGGTTAAGAGGCAGTATGCCTCTCAATGCCTGCTTCTGGGAAGCAGCATAGGTGCATGCATCACGAGCTGTTACAAGGTGGAACCTCATAGATTCGATACAAAAGGAAAATATTTGTCTGCTCAGGTCGAGACTATCTAAGTTATTAGGAGCCTCTTAGATTCTAGAAGAAACAGTTCTCTTTTTAGTACAATTCTCCATATAATACCTGGAAGGAAAAGCTTTCCTGAAGTAATAGAGGTGGTTGCTGTGGAAATGTCACGCTGTTGACCATCTGTGGGGCCTAACGTGAGCAGGAAAGGGCTGGGCTAGGCTGTGGCGAGGTGAGAGACTGGGTGGACTGGGTGAGAGACTGGGGTGGAGACCATGGGTGGAGGAGAGGGAAGCCCTCACCAGAGGAAACCACCGGGTCTCCCTTCCCCACTTAGGTAGAGGGGCGAGCAGGCGGACTCCCTCTCCCTCTCTTGGACTCGCCTCCCCTGCCTGCTGAGCCAGATCAGGCCAGAGCTAAAGGTGCTTCCTTAATGGGCAGTCACAGCAGGAAGGTACTTGGTGGCCAAAGGCTCTTCCTTGCCTACCTGTGGCCAGGTAGCACTACCTGTGGCCTTCCCACTCCAGCCTGGCTTCTGAAGTCACACGAGGCCTTGCATTTGCTCACGCCACTGCACACCCTCACCTCAGTAGCATAGCTAGAGGGGGTGCAAAGCACTAGGTTTTGCAGGGTGCCTCACCAAGCTGTGAGGGTGGGCCCTCCCCTTGGAGGTCATTCTGGGCCACTGGAACAAAATGGAGGTGTATACCTTCTAAGCATACACCTCCGTTTTGCTCTGGTGACCCAGAGGGAGGAACCGCTTGTGTGGCGCGGTGGGGTGCTGTGTAAAACTTGGTGCTTTGCACCCCCTCTAGCTATGCCACTACCCCACCTGCAGGCTTGAGGACTAGAAACCTGCCTTAAAGCAGGAAAGCAAAAAAAGCAGAGATACTCAAGATGCCAAATTCTGGACTCAAAACCGTTTTCTGTGCTTGAGCAAGCACAATCATGGACAAAACACACTGAGGCTTTTAAGACAGTGAAAAATTTTCAAGCTAAGTGCTGTATAATAATATACCAGAAAACGAAATAAAGTAATAAACAGCTAAACCCAACACTAAAAATCAAACACTGAAGTAAAATCTAAGGATTAAAACTGAAGACTTAAAAACCCATGTAAAAGCTAAAAACTTTAATGGTAAAGACGAAGAACTAAAAGAAAGCTAAAAACTGAAGCTATTTAGGATTTATTTAGTTTCCTGGTATATTAATTTGGACCACCACAGAGTCTGAAAATCTTTTACTGTCTTAACAATCATGGACCATAAAGAGCCTTGTCACAAATCCACCTCTAAAGCCCCCTGTTTTCAGGGACATTCCCACAGCTAGCACAGCTCCTATCAAGTAGGAATTTGCAAAGGGGAGATTTGCAGAACAGAGGGGAGCAGAACACAGATTCACCTGGGATGAGGGACTGGTTGATGATAATAGAGGTGAAGCCCTCCTCCCCAGTTTGTGTGTATGTGTGTGTGAGGGGATTAGTTAGGTAGGAAGAACTGAGTGGAAAAGCACTTTTTTTTTGCATGCAATCAATTTTTGAATCAAGATATTTCTAAGTTGTGCTTATACAAGAAAGTTATAAAAACAGCTAAAAATGCTAAAAACAGGCTATTGCAGGGGTGTCACTCATTTTATACAGCAGGTCAAATAGCATTCGTGGTGCCTGGAAACGAGGTCATTAGGCAGCAAGTGACATCATTAAGCAGATGATGGCCAGAACTTATTAGGTGTAAATGACAAAAGAGAAAATACGCAAATCTTGATCATATTTTCAAGATATGGGAGAACAGTTATCACACAGGCCATGCTTTTAGCTGTGCTGCTTCTGCTGAGGTATCACTTTGCAGCTTAGGTGCTTTGCAAAGTGACAACCACGGAAGCGGCACTTTTGAAAGGGCGGCTCTGGGAGAGCCCAATTATCATGAGGGACGGATAAAGAGCTTCTGTAGGCTGAGGCTGATCTGCAGGCCTTCTATTTGACACCCTTGGCCTATTATTTTCCTTTGATGGTTGCTGGCTGGATGCTCCACTGGAGTATGCCGTTACTTGCAACTAAAGATGTTTCTGTACTTAAGACGGTACAAAGGGAGTGCAATTCTTCATTTTTAAGCCAGTTATCCCCCCCCCCCACATTGTCAGACATTATAAGGCTTGTGTTCAAAAACCCTTGTTTTAGTTAAAAGGAGGGACGTATGGGAGGAAGAAGAGGTGGAGACAAAGAAGGCTCAGTGATTATCTGTGCCCAAAGTCCCTCCGAAACCTGGAGTTGCTTCTGCATCTGGCTACTCTGTCTCAGCTACCTGACCCCAGTGCTGTACATTATGTAGATGCAATTAGAATTTGATGAGTATGCAATGCTTTTACCAGGGTCTGCAATGAACCTGAAATGCAGTAGAGTCTGCAATGCTTTTACCAGGGAAGTTGAAGCACCTGGCTCTGACTAGCCTTAAACAACACAGTGGTGTGTAGCCTGGAACATGCCAACAAACCAATACAGCAGTGGCTCTCAAACATTTTAGAGGCCCTAGAGACTGCTGCATGATTTATAAATGCCAAAGGCTGTGGCCATAATGGTGATTGGGCAGCCCCCCAAGTAGCAGCTTGTTTAACCTTTGATGCACATTGACTAATCTGCTTTGTCAAGTTAGCAAACCACCAAAAATCGGGTCAGGACTCATAATTTGAGAACCACAGCAACACAGTATCAGTAAACATTGTTTTGAGTATTCTATAATAACATCACTAGCAGATATCTTTGTGACTGAAATGTTAATTATATGTAAAGTAAAATAGGTAATTTATATTTTGTTTTATTTTCCCTGAATTTGTATATTTTATTTTGACATTAAGTTATCTACCTTAAACAGGACAAAGAAAGTGAAGCAAAGAGTGAAGACTGATTTTCTTTACAGTAATTATCACTGAGCTCCATAATATATATTACAGCTCAAGTAAACATCAGATTTCTGCAGAGACATACTGCAGAAATGGAAGAATGAAACCACTTACCACATGACAAACAGCAAACATTCTCCATAAAAACAGTATGAAATCTTTCAAGCTTTGAACCATTTAATCACTTTTAAACAGAAATCAAGAAGCTGCAAGTACATATATTTTAAATGCCAGAACAAGAACCTTTGTTGTAGCTATTGTTTAGATTTATTTCATGCTTATACACAGGTGTCACATGAGATGCTGTCAGTTTTCTGACTTGCAGTGCATCCAAGGATATCTAAATGTCTAGGTCAAACAATATTTCTTGCATGTAGAAAAAAATAAATGATCTGTAGACTTCCTATTACATAGGAAAGTAAAGAGAAGTTAACAAGCTATTCAATATTTGCCAAAACAAGCCAGAAAACATTTTAACGCTACAACCCTATACACACATTCCTGGGAATAGGTCTCACTGAACACAATGGGACTTGCTTCTGAATAGACATGCATAGGTTTGTGCAATGATTGTTACCCATAGTACAGTTATTCCCAAACTCCTCCTGGAGAGTTCGGAACTACCTAAGTGCTTGCAGGGACGGGGCTGTGATTGAGACACAATCCAGAGGATTGTGCTGCTGCCAGGGATACAAGGGAGGTGGGTTCTGCCTTACCTGCTGCAGCGCTGGCCTCCAAGGGGTGTGGGGAACCCCACAGACTCCTCCACAGGGCTTCCCAATCCTCCCATGAACTGAAATAAGCTATCAGAAACCACTTCTGGTTTTTGATCATGAAACCTGAAGTGGTTTCCCATTGGTTATTTCAGCTAATCGGAGGTTTGGGGAGACCTTTGGAGAGGTCAGCGGGCTCCTTGCACCCCCTGGAGGTTGGTGCCAGGTAAGGCAGCTGCCTATGTCTGGCTGTGGCACAATCATCCACATCACTGCCATCATCCAAAGATCATACTGGAGGAACTGAAATGCATTTCATACCATGAGCAAAAGTGGCTCTAATAATACATACTACTTTCAACTTTCAGTCTCGCACCTCTTATTTCCAACCTCATACATGTGTCTGTGTAACCAGAGAGATCATTCTCAGGCTACATTAATACATAACTATGGGCGTAATCCTAACCAACTTTCCAGCACTGGCACAGCTGTGCCAGTGGGGCAGGTGCTGCATCCTGCAGTTGGGGGGCAGTCATGAAGGCCTCCTCAAGGCAGGGCAATGTTTGTTCCCTTACCTTGGAGTTTTATTGCCCTTATGTCTGTGCTGGAAAGTTGGTTAGGATTACAGCCTATGTGTGTCACAATGGGCCACCACTTGTTTTACCCAACATGCACCAGGTACAAGTCTATGTTCCATCTAATTCAGGACAAATTCCCCTGCAACAATACAGCAGCACTGGCACAGCTTGCGCTGCATCCTGTGGGGAAATTTAGCCATTTGGAGGTCTCTTGAGGTGAGGGGATATTTTTTCCCTTGCCTTGGGGTAAGCACCAACTGCCAAAATGGGCAATTTGGACCTCAATCATTGGTGCAAGTCCACATTGCCCCGTATCAGCGGATGAAGCATGCTAAGGGAGATAGGATGCGGCACACGCTGGCAGTGCTGATCCTGCCCCCATCCTGGGCCTGAGCCACCCTTCCCTGCTCTGTTCCCCCTCTCCCCTGCTCTTCCCCCACCCCTGCATCACTCAGCACCACTCAGAACTCACAGAACTGTTTGTGCTGCTCCTTGTGCTGGTGGCACAGGCTAGTATGGGCCTTCCCCCCCCCCAGGCTCCTGGGCGCTGCCTGCCAGCTAGGACTGTCTCCTTAATCAAATATCAAAGCTGTACTGCAGAAAAATGGTGGCTGCCAGCTTTCAATGAGAGGAGTACGCCCCAGTAAGCTATCTACTTTCTCCACCCAGCCTCCAAAATGCTCTGTCTGTTTTTTGGTGCTTCTGAATTGTCACAATTTGAATTTTTTGTTGTGCCTCAGGATACTGTTAGTTATCTGTAAGTCAAATTGAAACTATGCGAGCTGTAAATAATTTACAGCGCAATCCAAACTTGCGCTGGAACAGGCAGGTGGGCCTGCATTTGCATCGACCTCCCTGACTCCCGAGTCGGCATAAACGTGCCTCATGGCACGTTTGCAAAATACCTGGGCCAGCACAAGGGACTTGATCCGGCACAAGGGTGCTTTAGGATTGTGCCCTTAATTTCACTACTTTAGGGACAAAGCCCAGTCCTACACAACTCCATGCAGAGCAATACAGCTATGCCAACATAGCATCTGCTGAATCCTGCAGGGCAGTTTCAGTCTCTGGAGACCTGCTCAGGGTATGGGAACATTTGCCTGCAATGAACCAGTGGGTCTACTCAACTCTATTGCTGGCACAAGTCTGTGTGGACCCTGATGGGGAGATCAAGGCTGGGAAGGGGATTAGAATAACAGTGTGCACCACTGCCGTTGATACCAGCCCCTTCCCAGCTCTGATCTGCTCCCAACTTGCCCTATCTTCCTCTGTTCCTCCCTCATTCTGCCCCATTCCACCCTCCTCCCCACCTCCCTCCAACCCCTTGCACAAACCTACTGGCACTGAAGGGTGTCCAGTTGCAGACCTGGTCCCTGTGCCACCCTGGGGCACAGTACTACAACACGCCAACTCCCTCACAACACACTGCCCCCCCCCCCGGGAATATTCACCCAACAGACCTTTGCGCAATGTCTGCAGATGCTCTGAAAGCCTTCTTAGGCTTCTGCAGTGCCCTTAATGGTACTTCCGGTTTTCTGACAGAAACTGGATGCTCCTTTTAAGTGCTCCAGAGGCCTCAGAAGGCTTTTGGAGTGCCTGCAGATGTCGCATCTCACCTGCCCCGGAATGGCTCTGGACGGTAGGTGAAGGTGGCAGTGGCAGGTGGAGGTGGTGCCGTGGCAGGCACAGTAGTGCCGCCCCCACAGGGCTCAAAGGCATGGCACCTGGGGCTTTTGCCCCTTGTCTCCTCTCAATGAGGATGCCCTTGGTTATCTGAGACATAGACCTGGCCACTTGCTGCTTGTGGTTGGTGGCCAGGATGCACTGAATGGCTTGTAGCCTTTTGCAACATCTGTAAAGGGCCTTATGCCATTGGAATGAGTATTTTGGCAGCACAAGGCCCAAATAGAATTGGGCCATTAGTCATGACTAACTTTAACTGGTAAGGAGTCAAAGACCTATTAGAATATTCGTTAAAACTTACAAAGCAAGCTGAGATTTTCAACTCTCATTTTATTTTTTTCTAAGAAGATTCTGAGTACTGTAACTGTCTGTTTCATTCCCTGTGTCTTTCTTTGAAAAGACAGTCACAGAAACAACCCATTTTCTTAGTTTCTCCTCCGTATCCTTATTACATTTATTCAGTCAGCTTATTTTTTTTACTTAAACAAAATTTATAATTGCATTTAGCTTTGCAGCAATTTGTTTCCCAAAAGTAAATTCATAGAGAATATTAGGAAGACACAAATACAAAGGTTTTAATTTCCAAAAGCTATCAAAATGCACTCTATAGCAAAATGTGTGTTTGAAGTTCAAATGAAAGACAATATCTGAATATACTAATCCTCGGGAGAATTTATGGCACCTGTCAGGCCCTGTAAAGGTTTTATAAATGTTGTCTTCTGCAAAGTCAACTGCAAACATCATAAGGCCTTTTGTAAATATGTCTACCAGCCTCTTTGTTTGAGCAGAAATATTGAATTTCCCAGTATTATGATTCTAAACCAGAGAAGATTATTTTAGATTTTTTTTAAAAAAATATTTGATTAATTACCTTTCACTTTCGCCATGGGATCAAGGTTCAAATCATAGATGTAAGTGTTTGAAAATATTTGATTCGCAAACACTACAATGGCCAGGAAAATTCTTCCTATAAATGTTATTTACAGGTAAACATACCTGAAGTCAAATCTTCAAAAATAAAGGATAATGTGACTGAATTACACTATTTGAATGTACCCTTTAAGACTAGTATGAATACATTGTTTTCTGTTGTGAAGAATGTAAAATATGTCTTTTTAATTTAGAACTATAATACATTACTATTTTTAACAATAACATTATGTGGTCCATTGCCTGTTCTGTTTGACCCCATTTTATCCAGCCCACAGGTATACACATTTGGTCCCTGTTGCGTATATGCAACATTGGGCAGAAATGGCTTAAATGCATGTGTGTGTCTGTGTGTGTTTTTAAAATCAAAACATATAATCCTGCACATGCAACTGTGTGAGGGCGTTGTCACTTGCAGAATTGCAAAGAGTTGTGTTTCTATAGGACAGGGGTGTTCAAACATTTTAGCAGGACGGCCACATCACCTGACACTGTGTCAGAGGCCAGGGGAAAAAAAGAATTAATTTACATTTAAAATTTGAATAAATTTACATAAATGAATATATTAGAGAAGAAACTTTGAATGAATGAAGGTCTTGCAGTAGCTCAAGGCCTATAAAAGACCTTGCACAAAGCAAGGTCAACCTTTCCTTCGCTGCTGCTGCTGCATCACAGATGTGAAACAGCAAGTAGTGGAGGGAGCCCTCATCCCACAGCTCTCTGAGAGGTCAAACAGTCATCCTCACACTGAGAGCAGTTGGGCCAGTGTGGGCTCCAGCAAGTCTCTGGAGGGCCAGTGGCTCATTGCAGAGTGGGGACTCCCTGAGGGCTGCAAGTGGCCCCCGGGCCATTGTGAACATTGTGTAGGGGAAAAAGACTGTGAACCTAATTCTATGCATTATGGGACCTATACAGAAGTAGGTCCCTTTACAGTGAAAGGGGTTTACTCTCAGATAATTGTGGATAGGATTGTACCCTATGTTTTCTCAGTAGAGGGGGTAGATCAGGTAGGCATTGTATTTTGGTAAAGTGATTCCTTTGGGATAGTTTTACTTATTCTGGGTAGGCTTATGGGTCTCCTTGGACCGACACCAGCTGTGTAGTCCAAAGAGAGAAAGAGGGCAAGGCAGCTTGGCAAAGTGGGGATAGGATCCTGGTGCATGTTGCTGCAACCGGGATCTATCCCCTCCCCAGAATTTCCCTTCCCTCCCTCACCAATTTACAGCTCTCGTGGGCCTCCTGAAGTTGTTGGTGCATGTGCTGCACTATTCTGCCTGTGGCAGTGGCCCAGAAGCACAAGATAGAAGCCTGGCTCTCACGCCACAGCACCATATACTCTCCTTGACAATTTCCTACAACCCTGCACTGATCCTATGATGGAAAATAGACTAGAGAGGAATGAGTCCTGGAAATCCCTGGCCCAATTTCAGCCCAGTATTCATGCTTCCTTTAAGATTCCTTGCCTGTTCCTTGACTTTCTTATCTCTTACCTTGGGCTCTGGAACACCTTAGCAGCTCAGTTAATTGAAGTATGCAGCTTACAAACTCACAGGAAGCTAGTGGGTAGTCTAGATATACTGGAAGTGTACTCATATTAAATAGAGTGGGGTTATCTGAAGAACGAAGAAAGAAAGAAATACTCTAAAGCAGGGGTGTCAAACTCATTTCACATAGAGGGCCGAATAGCATTCATGATGCCTGCTGAGGGTCGAAAGTGATGTCATTAGGAAGTGATGTCATTAAACTGGTCATGACCAAAAATAAGCACTTTTCTCACTTGGGAACTCATTAGTTGCAAGTGATAGAAGAGAAAATATACATATCTTGATCATATTCAAGATACGGGAGAGCTCAATTTTCAAGTGGGCTGCCCTTTCAGCAGTAACACCTCAGCATGGCTCAGCAGCTGAGAGCCTGAGGGCCAGATAAAAAACTTCTGCGGGCCGCATCCGGCCCCCGGGCCTTATGTTTGACACCTCTGCTCCACTGATTTTCCACTGATGGAACTGCTAAAGGAGAGACAATTCAGAGTAGGAATTTGATTCCTTCTATCTGGAATTTGAAGTTGGGGGTTTTAGGACAAACTATCTCAATTACTACCTCCCATTTCAAAACAAAAAACAAAATTCCAATGTTATCCTCTTCTTTCCTACTATGTGGATTCATTGAGTTTTTAAATACTCAGTGGCTGGAATGCAGAATGTTTTGGGGAGTTATTTACTGAATACATATAACCATTTTTTTTCAAAATCTGCAAATTCTGAGTTTTCAGACAACACAAAAAAGGTATTAGAGCACATTAAAAAAAAAAAACATTCTCACACATGTGAATATATACACAGGGACACTTACAGTAAATGTATTAATTAGTTTACTTACTCTTCTCCAAGGCACATCCTGTTGGTATGTCTCAGGGCAGAGAGCTAAAACAGAAAAATGAAATATGCTTCATCAGTGGCTGAACGTGCAAGATGCTTTCTTCCTTCATTCACAATGTTATTCTATCACTTTAAAAAGGAATAAAAACCTAGATGTCTTTCCTGTACATTTAAAGAAACCGTACATTCATAAAATGTTGAACAAAAAACGAATAAACAATGTAACGTGAAATGGGTAGTTTAGTAGGTGTGTTTATAAGTACTTTACTTGTCCTCTTTTTTAAATTTTTTTTACAATTCTGTCACCTGAAAGAATACATGTGGCATGAAAATTACACCATGGCTGAACCTGAAGATTTACTATCACAGATACACTGCAAACTCGTGAGATTCACTTTGTGTACATCAATCGTACATATGCATTGTTAGGGCCCAAGGATATCCATATTAAGTAGTAGCATGAAGTTTGTCCACATTTCATTGTTCTTCTTTTAAAAGATACCGTTTGTCGTAGATTGCTCCTTTAAGTAGATTGCTACCTATAAGTGTTATAAGTCCTGGGCTGCAATGCAGCAGTGCCAGTGCAACCTCCACTGCATCCAGCAAGAGAACAGGTAAGGGGACATTTGTCAGTGCAGGTTAGGATTGGGTTGCCCATCACTCCTTAGAATGCCATTTTACAGCCCAATTCTAAGCCGGCTACTTCCTGCAGACCAGATGCGTGCAATGCAGAGGATCGTGATGCCTGCAATCAGGCATGCATCTGCCTGCTGGCACTATTTGGAGACCAGAGCTCACTGGAGCAGGTAGGCTCACTGCAGGCCAGCAGAGGGACAGGAGAAGGGTGGAACGGAGGCGAGAAGAGGTGTAACTGGTTGGTGTGAGGGCAGGGAGGCAGGTGGAGTGGGCCCAGAAAGGGCAGCGACAGCTGCAAAGGCTCCCTCTGAATCCTATTCCCTCTCCTGGACGTGATCCACCAACATGAGGCTGCTTGGGCCTGTGCCAGCAATTTTTCTAGCACGAGACTGAGTACTCCCATAGCAGCTGCTGAAGTTTACCCTGGAGGAAGGGAACAAAGGTCCCCTTCCCTCGGGGAGACCTTCAGCAGCCTCTCTTTCAGTGCTGTGGAAGCTGTTTCTGTGTAGCTGCACTGCAACACAGAAGGGTAGGTTAGGTTTGGGCTGCCCATCTAATTGTCACAGTATCCTCAGCTCATGGATAGAACAGACTTAGAGAAGTGAAAAGGGTTAGCCTTTGGAAAAACAGAAGAAGCTATTTATGAATGAAATCATTTGAAAGAAATCAGTGGTTATCTAACGATGATGAAAATTTTATTCAAGTTTTGCATTTATAAAACTACCATGTTTGTTTAAATATTTTTAAAGTGTCTGTTGTATATTATATTTTGGAATTTTCAGGGCAACACACAAAATATAGATTTTTTTTATAAGGATGCCGATTTTTAAAATGTCTTTGCAGTTCACCTTTAAGTATAGTGACTTGATCTTGTCACTTGTCAAATATGTCAAAATGTCTCTTGCTGGGTTTGTTGATCAATATCTATATGGAACACATTGAAGAGTGTACAACACGTCCTGCATTAATTCAGTAACTACATTTCTAGATGAAAAATCATTGAAAATGGGAGATAGTTCTAGCAAATTATTTTTCCCCACATTCCTTTTAAATTAAAAGCATCTGCAAGATCAGCTGAAGGGCTAGGGAAACTTATTAAAGCAATGTACATCAAGCACAGAAGAGAAAATAGAGGGAAATGGAAGTTAAAGTGACAGTGGCAATTCTAATCAGTCATTATCACATTTTCCCCCTGATGGATTTTTTTTCCTAAGACTTACACACCAAGTCAGTTTTTATCTGAGTCTTCCTGTCAAACTGGAGGAGCTGTAGCTCAGTGGTTCCAGTGTGCCAGAGTCAGCCCTCAGCATTTCTATGTAGGAAGAATACAAAGGAGGACCTTTGTCTGAATCCCTGGAGACCCACTGCCAATCAGTGTCACCAAAACTTGGCTAAATGGACCAATGACCTGTATAAGGCAGCTTCCTATGTTCCGATGATATGTAACTACATACAGGTTGGGCATCCCTTATCCCAAGTGCTTGGAACCAGAAGCATTTTGGATATCGATTTTTCCGTATTTCAGAATACTTGCATATACATAATGAGTGATCTTGGAGATGGGGCCCAAGTCTAAACACAAAATTCATTCATCTTTCATACACCCCTTATATACACATAACCTGAAGGCAATTTTACACAATATTTTTAATAATTTTGTGCATGAACCAAGGTTTACGAATGAAACACAGTTTGTGATTTTATTTCTTTAGGCAAAAAGTAAAAGAAAAAGAAAAAGAAAAAGTCATGTTGGTGCTCAAAAATTTCTGTATTTCAGAATACTCCATATTTTGGAATTCTGGATAAGAGATGTTTAACCTGTACCGGGCAAAAGTGTTATTTATTTTCCTTAAGGCTTAGACAGCATTAATTTTTCCACACTGAAGATGTATATGCAAAAGAAAACTTGAGTCCAGGAGTATGACTGAGAAAGTTCACTGCATTTTACATACCCTCCCTTATTGTGTCCTTGTTAGCAGCAGAGCCAACATACCATCTTTTGAGGGGTTCCAGTATAAACTTGTCCCATGTGTCCCCTCACACACACACATACCACAATCCCACTGCATACATACAATTTCATGAAAGCAAAGTTTCTATTCTAAGTCTGAAATTATGCTTTCTACATTTCTGAAATTATACCATGACTGACACTGGGCCTTGTCAATCATGCCCCCAAGCACGCTTCTCCTCTTTTTTGTCCTCCAGCCTACAGAAGAATCCTACAGAAGCTCACTGACTATTTTGAAACACTTAGGCTGCAATCATAACCACACTTTCCTGGGCGAACATTTGATTCAACATAAAGGGACTTAGAGCCCAATCCTGTGGTCGGTGGAACCGCTCCGTGCCGCCAGCCACAGTCGCAAACGTGCCGTAAGGCTAGTTTGCGGGGCTCACTGCCAGGTTCCTGCCGGTGCTACCCCAGTGCCAACAGGACCTTTAGGGGTACTTGAAAAAGAATGGAATAAAGGCAGAAAAAGGCAGGCAGTCCTCCAGAATGTCTTGCCAGGCCAGCAAGGCAGGAAGGGAGTTAGCTAGTTGGCTGTGAAAGCCCCACCAATAGCTAGTTTTTGGTCATCAATTCATCTATGAACCAGTGATTGAAAACCAGCACAGTAAAAAAGCTGAAACATAATATGGAAAGTGATCAATCACCCAGAATTTCTCAGCAAACTTCTGGTGCAAAACAGTGCAAAGGCAGAGTCTTCTGTTCTTCAAACTCATAAAAAGAGAAAACACTGTGATAAATTCTGGACTTTCATATGTCCAGATATGAATTCTGGACTTTCGTATAGAGGAGATGAGGGCTTGTATTATTAATTACAAACATTTTGCTAATATGAAGAGTACCATTTATGGAAATGGGCTGCCAAGGGATATGCAAGTGTTAAAGGTTGGGAACCACTACAGGAGAACCATGAATCAAATCCACCTTTAAGGTGCCTGGTGTGTTAAGCCAGAAGCTCTACATATAACAAATAACTTATAACACATAACTGGGAATGTGCAATTCACAGCAGAGAGATGAGCAAGTGCAGCTGCATATAGTTGAAACCCCTTTTACTCAGAAGTAGACCCACTGCTTTCAATGGGTGTTATTCTTAAGTAATGGTGGGCTGAATTGTAGTTTGGGACTTTGTTTCAAATGGAAAAGAGGATGACATCCTGGTGTTGAAAAAAAAACAGACCTGCCAAATGCAAGTATTTACAAAATGGAAGGAGGTTTGCTTGATTTCAGTGGAAGCCTTGAGCTCTTTTTCAGGGGGAGTTATTCTCCTGAATAACTGAATGTTAACTTTGGCTGGAATTTCCCAGGGAGGTTACCATAGAAATTAACAGCCCTCTAATGATCTCTGAATTGCTTCTAATGATAAAGCGGTGCTTGAAACATAACTGCTTGAAATGAAAGTCAGGACAGGATGAAGTTGAAAAGCTCTGCCCTCTGATCAACCTCCGAGATAAGGCGAGGTGATAATTTAAACTTGATTACTTGGCAAAAATTTGTCGCCCTATAGGCGAGTATCTGCAGAATTATCCCATCAATATTTTGATCTTCCCCCTCTATTCAAATTTATCAACACAGCTACAAACCTTTTAAAACAGACTTTCTAATGGTCCACTAGAATTTATAAGCTACCACCTGTATTTTCCTTATTCACCATGTTTTATGTACTGTAATGCTAACCCTGTACATTCTGCAAGAAGGAAAGCTCAGTGATAGCTACCTGTTTTTCAGGCAGAGTGCCCCAATCTCAATCCATGGCATCTCTTGATAGGACTGGGAAAGCCCCTGTCTAAAATCCTGGAGAGCTTCTATTATTCAGTCTCAACAATATTGACTTATGGCCCAATCTTCTTCGGGCCCTATGGCGGAAGAACTAGTGATCTGCTGCATAAGTCCAGTTACAAGAGTACAAAAGGCATGCTGTCATTGGCATTCCACAGCTGCTGGCAAACAGCAAGAGGCTTTGCACACCTGGGCTGAACCATAGCAGCGGGGATAAGTAATGGATGGTTTGGGGGAGAATTGGGGAAGTTTGAGGGAGGAACCTGGGATTACACACTATCAACTGGCAGGGGATAGGCTGGGCTGCTAGATGAATAAAGCTTCTGATTCAATAAAAGGCAGTTTCATATATTCTTCCATTCTTCATTCTGGTTCTTCATTTTTCCACTACTGCACTCATTGATCAGCACTAAATAATGCTCTCCTTCCACTCACATTTCTTTGGATGCAATCCAATGTATTTGAGAATACAAGTACAGTCCCTAAGCATACTATTTAAATGACAAAGTAATGTCCCTCCCTACACCATTCCCTGCACCACACCATGTATGTGAGTGACAATTCCTAAGCATCATTTTAATCTCTTCTACAAAAACTCCCAAATGATGGTGCTGTTGAACGCTTTTCTAATTTACTTGCATATAGTATTATTCCCTGTGAGGTAATTTTAGGTTACCTAAACAACAACAATTGACCCAAAACTACCCACTGAGATTCCTGCTCAATGGGTCTTATTGAACCTGTGTCTCTTGATCTCCTTTCAATACTCTATCTATTACACAATATTGGTTTTCAGTATGTTTTTATCAACTGCCCATTTTATCAATATTGTTTTTACTGAAGTCATTTGGCATTCCCTTAGTTACATAGTTACACTTAAGTAGTTATGCCCAGCCTCTTCCTTTTCTGCTAAAAGGTGAAAACATTCTGATTGGTGAATTTGCAGTGCACTCTATAAGGTGGCACAAAGTTATACTGAATCATATATTTGCTTATTTGGACATATTTACTATCAATATAAGCACTGTGAACATTAATTTGGATGCAAAATGGCCTGTGGTAAGTAATAAGCAGTATCTACTCTTGGACCAACTAGGACAGAAGCATTGGAATTGAGCAAAACACACACACACACACATACACACACACACACACACACACAGAGAGAGAGAGAGAGAGAGAGAGAGAGAGAGAGAGAGAGAGAGAGAGAGAGACTTCCCATCAAAATTAAACCTCTCTTGAAAATACACTCAATTACTGTCAAAGGGCTTAAAGTATTTAACCTTTAAAGTAAGAATGTTTGCCTGATATTGATTTATCAGGAATTACAAGCTAAGAAAACATGCTGTGTTTCAGTTTGTTGATTACCTTCAAGGATATTCTTCTTTACAAAGGCCATCTAGCTAGGGAATACTTAATTCCTTGGAACAGCTTGTCAATTATAGGCAAATATACACAGAGAAGAAAAACAAGAGGGGACTGGGGAAAAGTTAACTAGAGAGAGATTTTGAATATCCAATTTCTTCTAACAGAGCTGAGCATAGAAAGACACAAGATGTCAAACTAAAAGTATACTTTACATATTCCTAAATTAATAGAAAACACCCAGAAGGAATATATTTTATAAGAAGCATTGATGGTATTTCCATTTTAAAATACTGTAAGTATATTTCAACAAAAATGCAATTCTAAAATTTCAGTGACTGTGTTTCATTTTATGTAAATGCTTGAACATTATTTTGATTCACAACAAATATCACACATCCTATTTCACAACAGATACACATTCAATAAAACTGAGTTAGACTGTAGAACGTATAGATTTAAAGAGAATCAAACACATATTTCTTACCTGTTTTCAACATGTGGTACATACAAAAGACATATTTGTAATGCTAAAATTACAGGTAAAATTCAACCCACATTGGTCAAAGAATAAGGATTCAATTATACATGGTGGGGGGGAAAGGCCCAAGCCTAAACCAGCCATATAAGAAAGAATGACAACAAAGTATCTATGCATATACCCTATGCTGATATTTGTAACTGAAATCTGAACAGTTAGAAGCCTGGTGGCAAGCCCTATCTTTGCCCTGCCATGGCTCACAGCCAAGCAACCTGACCATCACGCTAGCAGTTTGTCTAGCTGTACCTGGAAGGAGATCTTCCTGGTTATTGAGGATGCTGGCACCCAGCTTCCCTAAACGTTAGGATGATAGTCCACAGGTACAACATTTGTCCAGACAGACAAGCAGTATACACATGATGGAGCTACAGAGCACAGTGATGGCAGAGCTTGCAGGCACATCCCAAGACATAATGAATATCTGAAGGGGGCTTTTGCGGAAGAAAAATATCTGGGAAAAAGTTAGAAACAGCAGGAAAGATCTCTCAAGGAAAACATGCTCTCAGGGAAACAAAAATTCAAGCTTTTAAAATACAATAGCAATGTAACTAATAAGGGGCGCAATCCTACCCTGCACTGGAACAGGCAAGCCAAGAGGCTTGCACTGTATCCTGCGCAGGATAGGGGCCAGAATCGGCTCAGCCAGAGGCAAGGGGAAACTTTTCCCCTTATCCTTGGGTAGGCCCCTATGGGTCTCCTCGGACTTGCACCACCTCCTGAGGTGGCGCAAGTCAGAGGAGAGTGGAGCGGCTTGAAGCTGCTCTGAACTTCCTGGAAACAGGGGTTGGGATCCAGCATAAGTGCTGGATCCCAGCCCCACCTCCCAGTCCCCACCTGCCCGCCCCCGGTGCCACCCACAGCCTGTCCTCCCCCGGCCCAGGAATGCCTCCCTCCCACCTCCTCCCTGATTCCTCCTGCCCACCCCAGAGCCTTGCGTCTGCCCAGCCGGGCCAATGCAAGGCTCATCACAGAAGCCGCCACAGAGGCTGGATTCAGCCTCCTTGTGCCGGCACACCTCCATGTGCCAGCACAGTTTACTCCTGAGGAGGTGCAAATGTGATTTACGGCATGTTTGCGACATTCCTGGGCCAGTGCAAGGGACTTGCATCAGTCCAAGTGAAGGACAGGATTGCGCCCATTGTAACATAGCACAATTGTCAAATGCCAGGTCTCTGGGTGCCCCATTTAGAATACGAAGAATTAATATGTTTACCTAATTTATGCTTAAAGTTTTCCTTTACAGAAATACTTGCCATGGGTACGTGTCAGCAACATGGCCTAAATAAATGGCCTTTCAAAGAAACAGCATCCTGAAGTTCCAAAATTAGATATCTCTATTATTGAAGGTAGCATCTGTTTGCAGCAGAGTTATGTACAACCCCTGATGAGTACGAGTGAATCTATAAACTCCTGTGAAATCACAGTCTGACAACAGGCAATTACAGCAGACTTCATCATTTGAGGCCATCTCTGGAAGAGTGCCTTTAGTAATCCCATTGGCTTAGCTAGACAGTGTTGCTACTGGGACAATTCCAGGTTTAGTTCCAAAAATGAAATTTGTTCCATTTGCTTTTATCAACAAACACACAACCACTCACAGCCTTTTTAACCTTGAAGCAGGTTTTAAAAAGTGAAGATAGTTTTTTAAAAAAAATAAAATTAATATTCAGTATTTTATTTTATTGTTACCAAACCAATTGTATCAGCATTTGCAAAGCCATTCACACAAAAGTTCAATTAGCATTTCCCTTACATATTGTGTTCTTGGTAACACTCCCTGCCTCTTGCAATACTGCCACAAGCCAGCACTGTAACCAAAGGTGGCAGCTAAGTTAACTTCCAGTGACAGTAGTGTTGGAATTATGAACAGCTTAATATTAGCTTATGAAAAAGAACCTCACCAGCACTCATCTCTGAGTGAGTGTGAATACATAGAAGTGGCCTGTATTAGTTCTGTCAGATGAATTTCAGCGTTATGTAGTAACATGGCAGTGGCACAACATTATCAGACCACTCTACTGACACTGACACATTACCTAGCTGTGTTGTCAACAAATTACAGGGGTGGGAAGGTAGCGTTTGCCTTTTATTTCTTTCTAATTTCAGCTGGGGCTAATCTTGTCAGTGCTAGTCATGCAATGTGCAGCATTACGGAAGGCACATCTCGACTGATAACACAGTTATCTCTATGAATCTGCTGGAGGAATTTTCTTTCCTTTGTTTTACCCCTAAGAGTTTTTATTTTATGTTTGTCCTTTCTGTGAACCTACTGTAATGTTGCCTTCTCCAACAAAGCATGAATGGAGTTTCAGTGGCTGACTTCAACCATATTTTCATGTTCAGACCTATTTGATTTGGCATTTTTAAATATATTTAAAAAATCAACCTTGAAAGGGTTTTTTAAATAGGATTATAAACACAGTGTGTTTTTAATAATAAAAGCATTGATTAAAGATAATTAAAGCATTTGTATACTCTGCCTTTATTTTTGAACTGGGGCTCTTCAACACAGTCCTGGAATGAGCTGGAATCCCTAGCATGTATGCACTGCTGAAACAGAGACGCCTGCGTTGGCTTGGTCATGTCGTGAGAATGGATGATGGCCGGATCCCAAAGAATCTCCTCTATGGAGAACTCGTGCAAGGAAAGCGCCCTACAGGTAGACCACAGCTGCAATACAAGGACATCTGCAAGAGGGATCTGAAGGCCTTAGGAGTGTACCTCAACAGGTGGGAAACCCTGGCCTCTGAGCGGCCCGCTTGGAGGCAGGCTGTGCAGCATGGCCTTTCCCAGTTTGAAGAGACACTTGGCCAACAGACTGAGGCCAAGAGGCCAAGAAGGAAGGCCCATAGCCAGGGAGACAGACCAGGGACAGACTGCACTTGCTCCCAGTGTGGAAGGGATTGTCACTCCCGAATCGGCCTTTTCAGCCACACTAGACGCTGTGCCAGAACCACCACCCAGAGCGTGATACCATAGTCTCTCGAGACTGAAGGTTGCCAACAGTGGGGCTCTTCAAAAATAAGGGATTATGGGATTGGGTGAACCAATACAGATGAATCTGTATTCATAAAAATGAATAGTCTGGGATTCAGTGAACCAATATAGATGAATCCTAAATAAACACAAAATTCTGTAAAGGAGTCAGAGCTAGTCTGTGGGCAGCAGTTCTTGAGAGTAAAAGGTGAGGACCAGGACCTAGGCCAGGAATCAAACAAGGAGTTTGAGGTGAATCCAGGGGTCAGAAACTCGCCAGGAGTCATAGAAGATACTAATACATAGGAGGATACTAATCTCCAAGTAGACTTTGTTGCTCAGGCAACGGCCTTGCCCAGAGTTGAAGCTTTTACAGCCCTTCATGTCAGTAGCATAGCTAGATGGGGGTCATAGTGCTACATTTTGCAGGTGCCTGAAGGAGCCACGCAAACGGCCCCTCCCCTTTGGATCCATTCCGGCCAGCTAGAGCAAAACAGAGGCGTCTCTTGGTGCAGGTCTGTGTTGACCTGAGAAGGTGGGTCAGGCCCAGGAAGGGGGCTAGGATTCAGCAGGTGCTGCCACCGCCACCAAACCCATCCCTTTCCCAGGCCTGATCTGCCCTCCATCCTGCCATCTCCTTCCCGTCTGCCCACCCCTGCCCTGTTCTACCCCTTTCTTACCTACTTCCCAATCCTGGCATGGGCTTTGATTGCACAAGTGGGTGTCCTCCATTCATCTTCATGCGGACGTAGCTGCTTGCCTCTTGCAGCAGCAGTCAGGCCATGTGCTCTGGCAATGTCCACCACCATGTTATGCTGGTGGAATGCACATTCCACTGTGCACCCATAGGTTTGGGCCAATAGTGACTGCAGTAAGTTTGGGAACCGCTGATATAGAGTTGGACAGGTTAATTCTCTTCTCAGATAGAGAGAGATATATAATCATAGAAGTAGAAGGGACCTACAAGGTCATCAACCCCCTGCCAATGCAGGCAGACCATAACTACAACATCCCTGATAGATGGCTATCCAGCCTTTGCTTAATGACCTCCAACAATGGAGAGTCTGCTACATTATGAAGCAGACTCTTCCGCTCTGAACCGTCTTTACAGTGAACTTTAGGTAGTTCTTCCTAATGTTTATCACAATCTTCCCTTGTTGTAATTTAAACCTATTTGTCTGTGGCCTACCCACCAGAGCAAATTCCAGAAAAAAAAAATGTACCAAAGGAATGCATACAGGTGACTCTTTTCTCTGTGATTCCTATTATCTGTAATAGGATCAAGAGATACCCATGTGGATGACATATATCTGCAAGCCCTGATTTTTGCCCCATGACTCTCCTTGCCATAATGCAGGGCTTTTCAAAGTGGGGTGACGCGATGCCCCAGCCTGTGAGCCCTGGCCACTTTCCCCTTAAGGGGTGGGGCGGGGGGGAGGCAGCAATGCAATCCCCAGGATTGCATTGCTCAGTGGGCTGCAGGGACTGGGATGCACTCTGAGCGACGCCACCCTGGGGACTGCATCCACCTGCCACCGCAAGAACTCACTGCGGTTCAAACTCTCTCTGAGAGTTTGAAAACCGCTGCCATAATGTAATACCATTTTTGCACAGGCTTCCTGTGCTTGCACAGACCTTGTGGCTAAGCTGGGTTAAACAGATAACTATTGTCCCACACAAGGATAGCATCACTAAATGCTGAAATGCTTCAACTACCTGAGCACAATGAGGCAGCTGCTACAAAGCGAACTGCTACACTGCAACAGTTCAGGACACAGAAAAAGAACATTGCACCTAATTAAAACTGCAGGGGAAATGTTGGTAGGCAGAATGTAATAAACCAAACTGGAATCTGTCCAGGACACCAGGGTTAACCTGCATACTTTGTTTTGAAAGGCAGGAAAAAAATGTCATTCATGATAACAGCAACTATCAAGACTCGACAAAATACAACTAAGGAAGAATGTGATACACTAAATTGATACTGCATGTCCATTCCATTTAGCACTACAACAATGAAGAATATAAGAAGAGCCTTGCTGCATCAGAGCAAAAGTCCATCTGATCCAGCATCCTGTATTCATATATAAAGGTGGGGCCTCTTTTTCCATGGATTCAGGACCCATGGATTTGATCCACTGCGGGTCCTGAACCCATTGCTGAGGACCCTCTGAATCTCCTGGACACAAACAGTACCTTGTTCAGAAAATGAATATATTAGGCAGAGTTTAGTACCAGTAGTTTGTCAATTCTTGCATCGTTGTTGCCCATCAAACCAGAGAATTTCCTGCTACTGACAAAGCAGATTCAGATACACCTACCTATGCATAACTTTACTTTAGAATTGAATCAGATCCTGGATGGAGTCATAAGAACATAAGAACAGCCCCACTGGATCAGGCCATAGGCCATCTAGTCCAGCTTCCTGTATCTCACAGCAGCCCACCAAATGCCCCAGGGAGCACACCAGATAACAAGAGACCTCATCCTGTTGCCCTCCCTTGCATCAGGCATTCTGACATAGCCCATTTCTAAAATCAGGAGATTGCTCATACACATCATGGCTTGTACCCCGTAATGGATTTTTCCTCCAGAAACTTGTCCAATCCCCTTTTAAAGGTGTCCAGGCCAGTCGCCATCACCACATCCTGTGGCAAAGAGTTCCACAGACCAACCACACGCTGAGTAAAGAAATGTTTTCTTTTGTCTGTTCTAACTCTCCCAACACTCAATTTTAGTGAATGTCCCCTGATTCTGGTGTTATGTGAGAGTGTAAAGAGCATCTCCCTATCCACTCTGTCCATCCCCTGCATAATTTTGTATGTCTCTGATGTCAACTGATGGTGCTAAATTGGATGGAATATGTAGTAAACAATCATCAACAACACATCTTTGTGTATTGAGTAAGGAAAAAGAACCCAAATTATTCATTCAGTATCTCTTTTGATTGCCAACAATGTATCTTACATAAAAGTATTGATTTTTAGTTCTAAGACTTCCCAGACAGGGCGCAATCCTAACCAACTTTCCGGCACTGGCATAGCTTTGCTAGTGGGGCATGTGCTGCATTCTGCAGTTGGGGAGCAGTCATGGAGGCCTCCTCAAGGTATGGCAATGGTTGTTCCCTTACCTCGGAGTTGCATTGCCCTTATGTCAGTGCTGGAAAGTTGGTTAGGATTGCGGCCTAAAGCATACAAAGAATTGGGAAGATGGATGTGGTAACAGGCAGAAACAGGGAACAACAAGATTTATAACTGTACTATCCTGTGCATGTTTGTTTGGAAGTAAGTCCCACTGAGTTCCCTAGAGCTTACTACCCACTAAGTATTTTAGGACTGAAGTCAAAGGCAAGGAAAGGGGATAGGTGAGCAAACAAGCCCACGGCAAGTGAACAAGAAACAATAGTTCTTTTCGCATAACTTCAACCTTTCAATTAGCTTTAAGATTACAAACTCAAGTAATTCTGTTGTACTAGAAACACTGAATTCAACATACTAACAGGCAAATTAAAATGAAATATTAAATTATGACATTGACAATTGGGGCGACGCTGTTTTTTTGTTTTTTTTTTAACTGCAGCACAATTATACACAGATTTGCCCTCTAATTGTAACGTTATCACACTGATAATGTTGAATGTAACACAGTTCAGAGGAATTCAGATAAATACTGTATATTGAAAAATACCCCCAAAAACTATCACTTTTTTCATTGCTGAAGCAGATATATTTCATTAAATTCTACAAAGAGTTGGAAAGCAATCAAGTGTATTTCACTATTCTTGTCTCAAGCAAAGGTAATTATTAGTCTGAAGGTTTTTCTCTCTCCTTTAAAAAAAAGTGTGCTTGCCCAAGAGGAAAATGAACTACAGTACTTATCAGCTCAATGCATACACAAGTGATACTGAAGGCAACTGACCAGGACTGTTGCCATAGGTTAGCTGCAAATCCATTAGCGATTTAAAAAAAAAAAAAAACACTTTCTAAAAATCTTGGTTAGAGTGGAGTGATAATGCAGAAAAGTCATAGATCTGGACAGTGTCATTTACTGCTGTGAGATAAGATACATTCAAGGAATTACAGCTCAAAGGGGTGAAAATAAGAGTAAGGTGGCTTTTTTAATTTAACATTTCAAATAATAATATTCACCTGAAATCAGAATTTTACAAGAAATATAAAATTGGAAGCCTATAATTTAAACCCTATAGAAAAATGACAATTTTCTCCTGTTTTTTTTGTTTTTTTTTTAAATGCAGTATAAGGAGTTAAACAAACACAATGAAGAAACTTACAGCACAAGCCTATGCATGGCTACTCAGAAAAAAAAACACACCCGATTGAGGTGAATAGAATTTACTCTCAGGTAAGTACATATAGAACTACAGTCTTCTCCTCAGAAGGGTTGCCTGACAGCTCTGTTTGTTGGTATTTGTACTCAAATCACATGTCATTTAAGTGTCACATTTAATATACATGGGTTCATGGTGCTCAGCGCCTGCAAGGAGAGCACAACCCAGGACTGAAGCATGACTTTAAAACAGCAAGTGGCAGATCCACAGGCAATCACCACTCTGTCATTCAGGTTGGCATCCATCTCTGTCTACTACTTGCCTCCACTTGTCCTCCATCTCCTTCCCAAGGGGGACAGAGAGGAAGAGGAAATGTGGAGGGGAGGAAGGCCTGAGCTACCAATCTGGAGAATGGGAGGCTGGCACAGTGTTGGGTAAGGGGGTAGCATTTGGCATCAGGAGGTCTTGAGCCAGCCCTTACTATTGACATCCTTGATCTCTCATATGTTCCACCTACTTCAAACAAAGCTCTCTTTGAGCAAAACTATTCTTCCCCCTCCCACAAAAAAAATCTTCAACAGATAACCACCCGTCTTTCTGACTCCTAAGCATTGTTTAATCCAATTTAATCCCAGAAAGAAATAATAAAATGCAGAAGAACAAATAATGATTTCCTAGTGCATGACTTTTGGACTTGTTTTTTGAGGATGGGCAAAGCTTTAAAGTGAGAAGAGCAAGAGCTGAATCAAAAGTCCACTAGAACACTGGATGTCTTTATAGTTAATATATATTTATTGAATATTTTTTGAATAAATAAGAATATTTTTATTCTTCCATTCTTTAGGTGTTTAAAGGCAAAATGCCCAGGAGACAACTCTCCCTTCTGTTGTCTATAGAAAAAAAAAAATCTTAGGGCCCAAACCTATCACACTTTCCAGTGCCGATGCAGTCGTGCCAACAGGGTGTGCACTGCAACCTGAGATGGGGAAGCAGTCACAGAGGTAAGTCCCTCAAGGTAAGGGAACATTGTTTCAGGGAACAAAGGGCTGCATTGTGGCTGCACTGGCACTGGAAAAGGATGGGATTGGGCCCTTAGACAGCTGGGGGCGCAATCCTAACCAGCAGTTATGCCGGTATAGGTGGCCCTGGAGGGTTGCAAACGTGCTGCAAAGCATGGGTTAGGACTGCACCCTTAGATACTACCTTGTTGAATATATGCATTGAAGCAGTGGCTGACAGAAACAGCAATAAACTATAGATTTAATACTGGGATAGATTTGTAAAGATCTTTTTACTAAGTGAAAAAATGCATCCTGCAAAAAGGGATTCAAGAAAGAAATAAAGCAAGAAAAAGAAATAGGGTCTTCTCAACTCAGATCTTCATATCCATGTTTTAATAGTCATAACAACTTTTTTTTTCAAATCAGTCATACAATCCAATTTTGCTTCTCCTCCAGGAAGAAGTATGCTATTATTCTGTACACATTTGAGTTTCTCAGAGTGCTGTTCATTTTCCAAGGCAATGGTAGCAGTATCTTCATTGTGCACCTGCACTTTATCTTTTGGGCAGTTCTTTAATTGCTAATGGCATTTGCGACTACCTTTTTTTACAGCACATTTTAAAATTAATTAGTGTAGCTTGCATCTAAGTCTTATACAAGCAACCTGCCTGATGTAACTCTCTGGACTCTTTCCCCAAAGCAGTCTCCTATGCTCCCCTTTCATGAGAATAACGGACCCTCTTAAAGAGGGATAGGATTGGGCTTCTATTCTGTTTTAAGAACAAACATAATAGGGCTAGCACAGACTAGAGAGTTGGTGTGGTATAGCGGTGATAACACTGCGCTATAACTCAGGACTTCCAGGGTTTAAGTGTTACCTCTGCCAAGAACTCATTAGGTGGGCTCAGGCAGGGGTGTGCCAGATTCACTGCGCCAAGCTGCGAGTTGAGTTGTGAGTCTCTGCCCCCTTGAAGCAACTTGCTCGTGAGTCATAACAGGTGGTTGGCGCAATTCATCCTGTGCCTTTTTTAGAGTCATTTTGACATGAGTCAGAGTCTTTTTCGAAAAGCGAGTCAAGCCACATGACTCTGCGGAAAAAAGGAGGTGCTGGTGGATTGTGTGTGTGCGTCACAGTTCTCATTATACACTCCCCTGATGTTCCCATTCCATCTGCAGTCAGTGATGTGTTGAGGTCCTTAACTTCAAACTCGCTTTTCAGTTCATTATGTAAGCAAAAGCTGTGCTGTTATTCAATTGAGTGCAGCAGGGCAGAAAGCAATTGGTTACTTAACGAACCCCAGCAACGAACCCCTGTTCACAACTCCCGATTTTGCTGTCAGAAGGAACACTGAGCAGTGCACCACTGACAGACCAAAAGGGAGGCATCTAAGCTCTGCAAGGCAGGAGGGGATGGTCAGCATGAGGGGACAGCAGCAGCAGGTGGGAGGGATGCAGGCTGCCTGTTGGACCACTAGATTCTAGATCAGGGGTGTCCAAACTTTTTGGCAGGAGGGCCACATCATCTCTCTGACACTATGTCGGAGGCCGGGGGGGGGGGGAAAGAATTAATTTACATTTCAAATATGAATAAATGAATATATTAGAGATGGAACTTATATGAATGAATGATGGTCTTGCAATAGCTCAAGGCCTATAAAAGGCTTTGCGCAAAGCAAGGCCAGCCTTTCCTTTGCTGTTGATGCTGCATCACAGATGTGAAACAGCAAGCAGTGGAGGCAGCCCTCATCCTACAGTTCACATGAGAGGTCAAACAGTTGACTGAGAGCTGAGAGCAGTTGCATCAGGCCAGCGCATGCTCCAGCAAGTCTCCGGAGGGCCAGAGGCTCACTGGAGACTGAGGGCTCCTTGAGGGCCGGATTGGGAGTCCTGGAGAGCTGCAAGCGGCCCCAGGGCCAGGGTTTGGGCACCCCTCTTCTAGATGGTCCTAGCACACTCAAACCTCCACAGTTCTGTCATCTTTAGGTAGCATTAGGCACCTACATTAATGTGATTGATAAAGTTTTACTCTCAACACCACCTGTCAGAAGTAAAGCATATAAGAGGGATCCATTTTTTCTATTTTTGCACATCATATTCTCCAGTGAAAAGCACAGACTTCAGTATAAATTAATGAAGTTCTGGACCATTATTGTACATCATTTGAACTATTGGCTTAACTACATCTGATTCATCTAATGAAGTGAGACAGTTTATGTTAAAGTAAATTTGTTAGTCTTTAAGGTGCTATAAGACTCTTTGTTGTTTTTACTCTAAACTCAGGTTTAGTTTAACAAGTAAATCTGCCAGACTGATGGCCCAGTCCTATCCTGGGCTGGCCTGTATGGTGCAGGTACTGATGCAGCATCCCCTGCATCCATGGACCAGCTGGGAACCAAGCCAGCAGGGAAAGTAAGTAAATAAAAACTTTACTTACACTCACAGCCACTGCCTGGTCCCCTATGGGACTTCTCAAAACTACTCCTGCTCTTTTGCTGCCTTGGGAAGTCTTCTGGGGGGAATGTCTGGATAAGGTTTTGGATATGGTGGGCACCACTTCCACAAAAATCTGCCCCGATCTGTCCCTTTCCTGGCCCAATCTCCACCTCGATTCGCACCCAATACTGGCAAAATTGAGCCATGGCCATGACTAATCTCCAGGGTGTTGTCAGTGGCACATGGCCTTCCAGTGTACCACATGGACAGGATTGGGCCATGCGTCTCTGTACATAGATTCTGACTCCAGTGCTGTGTATATCCTCTCTCTCTCTCTCTCTCTCGCTCTCTCTCTGTGTATGTGTTTATTTATTTATTTATTTTATTTACTACATTTGTATCCCGCCTTTCCCTCTGAAGGAACCCAAGGCGGCTTACAACAATAAATAAAAAATACAAAACACAAACACAATTAAATCAAGTTAAAAACACTTCACAAAAAATATTAAAAACAGTAATCACATGTTAAAAAGAGTAAAAGAGCAACAGCAGCAATTTTATAAGCCCCAAGCCTGTGAACCAGATGTTAAAAAGATGTTCGATGTTAGGCCAAGAACTCAGAAGGCTTG
Source organism: Tiliqua scincoides (assembly GCF_035046505.1). NCBI lineage: Eukaryota > Metazoa > Chordata > Lepidosauria > Squamata > Scincidae > Tiliqua > Tiliqua scincoides. Next base: position 75,941,297 of record NC_089822.1, read on the forward strand.
TCAAAAAAGGAATGTCTTCAGGCCTCACCAGAAAGTTTCGAGATAGAGAGCAGTTCGTAAATCAACAGGGAGAGAATTCCATAGTGTTGGTGCCACTACTTAGAAGGCCTTATTTCTTGCCGCCGTCCCACATACCTCCCTGGGTGGCGGCACTTGTAAAAGGACCTTTCTTCAATGACCTAACGGCATGACCCTGTATGGAAGTAGGCGATCTCTAAGATACTCTGACTCCGAGCTGTATAGTGTTTTAAAGGTCAAAACAAGCACCTTGAATTGAGGCCGGAAACAAATGGACAGACTGCGTAGCCATGGAGAAGCAGCCTGGCAAAGTCAAACTGACAAAGTAATTGCACAGGCCACCACATTCTGCACTAACTGCAGTTTCCAAACCATCATCAAGGGCAACCCCACATGTTTAGGTGGGAGGATTCTGTTACCCAAACCCCACCTGATGGCTACCGTCGTCAAAGCTAAAAGTAATTGCATCATCCATTGGGCTTGGGTGAGTTTCCCATGTGCTTGCATTTCGATCAGGGTCTGTATTTTTAAGATGGGTACATAGACTTTTTTCATATTACAATAATATTTTTATCACATTATGAGCACAATCCTAACATTGTACTGGACCAGCACAAGTCCTTGGCACTGGCCTGGGAGGGTCATAAACGTGCCATAAAGCATGTTTTCATCTCCTCGAGTATTAGCTGGGTTGGCGCATGAAGGTGCAACAGCCTACGGAGGCTGCATCAAGCTTCTGTGCCGATAGAGAAAGGTAGGTCCACGCCGGCCAAGCTCAGCCAGCACAGGAGTCTATGGAGGGCATGGGGAGGGGAGGGAGGAGGCATTCTAGGGTGAGGGGAGGGCAAGCCCATGCGCAGGTGACAGGAAAGCTGGGGAGTCAGGACCCGGCATGCTAGATCCTGACACCGTTCCCAGGTAGCCCAGGGCAGCTCTGAGCTGCTTGGATCTGCGCCACCTCAGCAGGTGGCGCAGATCCAAGTTGATCCATTGGGGCTGCAGCAGCTCTCCTCGAGGTAAGGGGAAGCAATTCCCCTTGCCCTGGACTGAGCCGCTTTCAGCCCCAAACTAGCGCAGGATACAGGGTAGCCTGCTGGCCTTCCTGTTCCAGCACAAGTTAGGATTGCACTATAACCAAGTGAATGTATGAATCTGACGTTAAAATCAGTTACTGTAAAATCCCCAAGTATCTGATCATGGATATAGGTTCTTAGCTGCCAAGTGATGCTTTTCACTATACAACAATTATTTCAAAGAATCACATGAGGAGGATCTAAATTGCTTGCAGTTACATTGACATCCTCTGAGCAATATTTTGAACAGTCTCTGTATTCTAAAATTGCGTTTAATAAATCCAATCAAAAAGGTTGAGAAAGGCATTTGGAGTATTGTGAGATTACAATACTGAAATTGCCACCAGAACACAGGGCTTTGTTTTGTGATATTTCTGTTCTTATTGTTCTCAAGATTGCCATAAAGATGGATTTTGTACAGTCTTTCTGCTTTATTTTGGAAGCCATTTTTATGAATACGGTCTGATTGTGTGCCAACCTTTGTCACTAGAATGAGAATCAGAATACATTAAGAACACTAAGTATACTGAGCATTAACATTCTGTGATGGCTTATTCTTGCGACAAAGAGATCAGAGAAAGAGAGAATGGCACAAAATTAATCAATTATAGTGACAGTCTCCCAATTGTAAGAAGAATAGAAAGTGACACTACATTTGCACCATCTACATAATGGAAGAATGGCATACACTTAACCCGTTCATATCAAAGCATTCTGTCTTCATTCAAAATAAAGGGCATGACACTTTCAAAGAATGCTCACAACACTTGAAGGGAATGAAATGAAAAAGCAAGTGCCTTTTAGTGTTATGCCTTTTTGTTTCAAACATATAGCACTGATTGCTATATAGTTTTTCCTCCAACCTGGCCTTGAATATGATAGCTTTATGACACCTCTCATAGCAAGTAAGGAAGCTAGATAATCGAAAATGCAGAACAATATGAGGTTTAAGATATTAGTCTAGTGGTGGTGGTTAGGATCGATTATTTAAGAAAATACAGTGTCAATTACAGTTTATTATATTGAGAAAATCAGAGTTGTCTCAAAAAGAAGCCTCATAACTTTGGATTCAAGAAACCAAACAGCTTACCAGCTATGTATTGTGAAATACTGATGCTGGCCAACTCCCTTCCCACTGTTAAAATCTCAGACAGGCATCAAAAACAGGAGGACTTCTTTGGTGCCACCATATATGTTATAGTTATTGGTCTATGATCACCTTAGGGTGCAATACTAAACAACTTTTCAGCACTGCCATAGCTGTGCCAATGGGGCATGTGCTGCATCCTGCAGTATGGGAGGCAGTAACGGAGGCCTCCTCAAGGTAAGGCAATGTTTGTTCCCTTACCTCGGAACCTCATTGCCCTTACCTTGGCACTGGAAAGTTGGTTTCCAGATCGATGGTAAGGCCACACCTGGAGTATTGTGTCCAGTTCTGGTCACTACATCTCAAAAAGGACATAGTGGAAATGGAAAAGGTACAAAAGAGAGTGACAGAGGGCGCAATCCAAACCTGCGCTGGAGCAGGCAAGCCAGGAGGCTTATGCTGCATCCAATGCAGGTTCGTTGGGTGCAGTGGCTCAGCCAGGGGCAAGGGGAAGCTCTTCCCCTTACCCCTGAGTAAGAGCTGTGCGCCCCAATGGGCCTCCTTGAACCTGCGCCACCTCTGGAGGTGGCACAAGTCTGAGGAGAGCAGAGCAGCTCGAAGCCACTTATCAACCTGGGGACGGGCGTTGGCATCCGGAATAACCGCCGGGTCCCAGCCCCGCCCCAGCTCCCCATGCGCCCACCCCATAGCCGCCCTTCACCCGCCCTCCTTCCGCCCAGAAATGCTACCTCCCACCTCCTCCTCACCCCCCCATGCCTACTTTTGCCGCTTATGTCGGCACGGGTGTGTTGGCACAAGCGGCAGGGAGGAAGCCACTGCGGAGGCCTCCATCGGCCTCCGTGCGTCGACGCATCTGGCTGCGGCAACACAGCTTCATCCCGCGGAGGTGCAAACGTGCTTTACGGCACGTTTGCAACCCTCCAGGGCCTCCTATGCCAGCATAACTGCCGGTTAGGATTGTGCCCTAAAATGATTACTTCCTTATGAGGAAAGGCTACAGCGTTTGGGCCTCTTCAGTCTAGAAAAGAGGCGCCTGAGGGGGGACATGATTGAGACATACAAAATTATGTAGGGGATGGACAGAGTGGATAGAGAGATGCTCTTTACCCTCTCACACAACACCAGAACCAGGGGACATCCACTAAAGTTGAGTGTTGGGAGAGTTAGGACAGACAAAAGAAAATATTTCTTTATTCAGTGTGTAGTTGGACTGTGGAAGTCCTTGCCACAGCATGTGGTGATGGCATCTGGCCTAGATGCCTTTAAAAGGGAATTGGACAAGTTTCTGGAAGAAACATCCATTATGGGTCATAAGCCATAAAAATGTTTTTAATGTACTTCCAGTAGGCTGCCCAAACACCTATGGTTCGCCTTGAACCTACACCAGTTTGAGGCAGAAAATGGAGGCAGCCAGAAAATGGAGGACACGTGGGAAGGCTCTGGCCTTTCCACTAGAATGCCAGCTCACCACATTGCCACAAAACACTTTAAAGCACTTTTGAGACAGCCAGCACCGGCAGAACACGCATTCTGCTGGCGCATACTTCAGTAAAGATTGGACATAACTAATTACTTATTAACTGGGTCAAGCAACACTATAAGCAGTATATTCTGTGTACAGCATAAGCAGTATATGCATGCATTATAATATTATATTATACATGTACATTTTTTTTGGAGACACACTGTATACATGGGAGGGATGGAGGAGAAACAAGAAGGTCAAACATAAGTGATGCATGCTTTACATTCCCAACCATCAAAGTTGATCTGGGAATAAACTCTACTGTAAAACTCTGGAGAGCTACCGCAGCTTACTGTCAACATATTGTTGTTCACTGGGGCCCCATGGTGCCCTCCATTCCTTGATGGCACACATCAGGTACTAGTTCTGCCCACCAGAACCGATGGTTCAAGGGTCAGTCTGGTCAGGTGGACCTTCTAATGACTCCTAACAGGGTCTGATTCAGCATGTCATAAGTCACCTAAAATGAATAAGGCTGCAATCCTAACCATACTTTCCTGAGAATAAGCCCCACTGAACAAAATAGGACTTACTTCTGAGTAGACCTGGTTAGGATTGGGCCCTAACAGCCCAATCCTATGCTTGTATACTCAGAAATAAGTCCTATTAGAGTCAATGGGACTTACTCCCAGGAAAGTGTGGATAGGATTGGGCTGTTAGTCATCATAAATGTTCATATAGGTTATCTGTTTATACCAGTTCAGCCTATTCATCCATGGATTTTTCATTTGTGGATCTAGCTCAACGCAGGTCCGCTGGCCACATGTTGAGCCAAATATGGCTCAACCTGGACCCTCCAGAGGCAACAGGAACTGAGCTCCCCTCACCTCCAGAGGATGTTCTGAGTGCCAAGGAGGTCGCATGCGGCCTCCCTGATCTCAGAAGCCCTTCTAAAGCCTCTGGGAGATTTCGCAGCCCTCTGAAGACCTTTTAAGATCTTAAAACGTCACTTCCAATTTTTAGTGAAAACTGGAAGTGACCTTCTAAGGCAGCCATTTTCAATCTTTTTCAGCTCAAGGCACACTGACAAGGCACTAAAATTGTCAAGGCACACTACCAGTTTTTTACTTACTTTAAATTACTACATTACAGTTAATCTTGAATTAATAAAATTAATACAATTAAATCATTACATGACAAAAAAATTGACAAGAAGCACGGAGAGGGAAGTATATGTGGTTTCTGAAAAGGAAGAAAAATCCTATGTTCAAATTCTTATCAAAGGTGCCAGAAAGTGTTGGCAAGGACAGGGCAGGTTGATCACAAAGTGGGTGAGGGGCAGTGAGGAGACATGATTGAAACAAGTGCAGGATTAAACTGGGGGTGGGAGAGAGAGAGAGAGAGAGAGAGAGAGAGAGAGAGAATGTGAGGCAGTGATTCTGTATCTTTGGAAGGTGTAGACAAGTGAGGGGAGGGGCAGTAAGAAAGTTGCTAACTGTGATTGTGAGATTTGGGGGGGGATGCCTAGGGAAGAGGGTGGGGTCGGGGAGAAGAGGAGAGAAATGCCAGTTGCCTGCTTGGGTATTTGAGAAAAAAGAGTGCAACCAAAAGCCCAATCCTATGCATGCCTGCTCAGAAGTAAGCCCCATTATAGTCAATGGGACTTACTCCCAGGTAAGTGTGAATGGGATAGCACCCCCAGAGCCCAATCCTATGCATGTCTGCTCGGAAGAAAGCCCCATTATAGTCAATGGGGCTTACTCCCAGGAAAATGTGGATGGGATAGCATCCCCAGAGCCCAAACCTATGCATGCCTGCTCAGAAGAAAGCCCCATTATAGTCAATGGGGCTTACTCCTAGGTAAGTGTGGATGGGATAGCACCCCCAGAACCCAATCCTATGCATGCCTACTCAGAAGTAAGCCCCGTTATAGTCAATGGGGCTTACTCCCAGGTAAGTTTGGATAGGATTGTGGCCCAGTGCCCTTCCTCTAAAAGCCCCAAAGTGCAGGGAGGGTCACTTTGGGGAATTGCAGGCAAACAGGCAAGGAAAAGGGACTTTCAGGAACTCTTTTCAGCCGGCCAGTCCTTAGGTTGGGGGCCTCAGCAGACTCGCTCACTGTGTACCTGCTTGCCCGCTTCCGGCTTCCTCCTCACTCACTCTGCAGCTCCCACCTCCTGGCTCCTCCGGGCTTCTCTGGTTGGGCAATCAGCACACAGGCAGGCAACAACCACTTTCGTGCCCAACCCTATGCATGTCTACTCAGAAGTAAGCCCTATAGTAGCCAATGGGGCTTACTCCCAGGAAAGTGACTATCAGGTAGCAGCCTGAGTCGTGCTCAGTAGCAGGAGCAAGCTCCAAGTGGACTCTTCAGCTGCTGCGTGGGATGCAAAGCAGCTGTGACCAGCCCTTTCCCCAGCTGCTCCCTTGCTTGTTCTCCCTGCCGCGGGAGGCTCAAAGCAGCCGCTTCTCCCGCATGCGGGCACGCAGCTGCTGCCTGCCTCCTCTGATCCCGCGGCACACCTGAGGCAGCCTTGCGGCACAGCGGTTGAAAACTGCTGTTCTAAGGTTTCCCAGTGGCCTTAGAAGGGCTTTTGAACATTGAGGAGGCTGCAGGAGGCTCCTGAGGGTTAAAGGTGTCTTAAATCATGGGTTTAATTAACTGTGATTTTTGGTATCTGCGGGGGTTCTGGGAACAGAACCCTCGTGGTTAACAAAGGTTCACCTGTATATAGGCATGAGTTGTATTTGAAAATGGAAAATGACATTTCAAATCAGCCACTAAAATATTGTCAAGAAAAAGTAATACAAATATTTAATATCGCTGTTGTGGTTTTGTTGCATATGTGTAGGTGGGGTGGAGAAAAAGAGAGAAAGCATACTTTATTTCTGTACAGTAAAAATGCCAAATCGCTGGAAAACTAGTCTAAATTGAGTAAGTGTGTTTTGCAATGTGTGTTTCAAATTAAGTAAATGTTGACAATTCAATTTTTAAAAAAATCAATATTCAAAAATACTCTGTTGGCAGTATATTGCTCATATACACTCTCAATGCTCCTATCAGGCCCTTACGGAACTTGAGTAAGGACCTTATTTTCTTTTAGAAATATTCTGGAAATATAAAAAAAAGTGTTTTCCTCTATTATGCTATTAAATATCTATTAAGCACTATTATAAAAAAGTGTTTCCATCTCAGCCTGTCTCTAACTATACCACACCTTGAGAGTTCTCATGTATGAGTAGTAATGAGTAATGACTTGTGACTGCCCTCCTTTTGAGCTGGGATCCTTTGAGACTGCTAATTGGCTTCCTCATTCTCTTGGTAGTGCCAGCTCCTGCCCCAACAAATAATGTAGCAAGCTTGAAAACTCTCCTGTGAATACAGCCAGGCCTGATACCACCTAAGGTCACTACTGTGCTTCAAATGATAAATTAGCAAAGAAGAAAAGATCTCACATAAGAATAGATTCAGGGAAATAGGTACCGGCTGCAAAAGCTTCATTTCCTATTAGCCCCTTGGAGCTTTGTTGAAACTCAGCTGAGCTGGAACGGAGGTAGCAAAGGATGGTTCTATTCTCAGTAAGAAGAGGGATCTTAAATTTATCTTAGACTAGTAGTCAACAGTTTGAATTGTCTGACGAAGTTTACGTCTCCTGTTCCTATACAGATCTGTGAATAAATTACAGCTTTTAAGGAATATCCATGGGGCTCCTCCAAAATCTGCAGTTTAAAAGGTGGCATTTAAGAAATGATTTGCTGGTTGCAAGGCTTGATTGAACCACAAATAGCACAGTGGGAAAACTGCACTGCCTGCCCATTGTCACACATCATGTATTTTGAAACAAAAGAGCAGTAAATCTGCTCACAGAGGTGTGAGCACGGGGTATGGATGCTAAAGTGGGCAGATGAAAAATGAATAGGATAACAGAGGTTACTGTTATTCCTATTCCCTAACTCTAGAACTTGGAAAGGCATATTAGGAAGAAAAAGATAAGGCATTGATATATTGCCTTTGGTGCCTGAAAATGGGCGCAATAATTAAGAGAGGGAAGTGCTGGACACTCAACTGCACATCAGTAAAAAACAAGAAGACTTCTAGTGACTGGGGAACATAAAAAGGTGTCTTTCCAGCATTTCAGACCTACTGGTTTACAAAGAGATTGGTGGAGAACTGAACCTGAAGACATTCTGTATGAAAAATGCATTCTCTTCCACTGAGCTACAGCCTTATCCAAGGGCTTTTTGGTTTGCTGAATACAGATGAGATGGACCAAGTGGTAACATTATTATTTGGCACCCAGTGCTTTATAAAGATAACATTCAGGCTATTTAAAAACAAAATCAAAGAAAGAAACATTGGTTTATTGCTGACTATTTTTTTTTTCTTCAGGTAGGTTTGATAAGCCTCGGTGACAAGATTTTCCTTACAAAAGATCCATCCCACATAAGAGACATCCTCAATGTTTTGAATAGACCATTTGTCATGTGAAAGAGAAACTGAGGGCGCAATCCTAACCAACTTTCCAGCACTGACATAGCTGTGATAGTGAGGTATGTGCTGCATCCTGCAGTTGGGGGGCAGTCATGGAGGCCTCCTCATGGTAAGGCAATATTTGTTCCCTTACCTAGGAGCTGTGTTGTTCTTATATCAGTGCTGGAAAGTTGGGTTAGGATTGCGGCCTGAAAGTTGCAATGCAGACCTAAGCAGAAAAGCAATACAACATGGTTCCAGTTTTTCTGCTTGAGAGGAATGGCTAAAAGTAAGTTTCTCACTAACGTATTTTTTTTAAGCTATGTATGTTGGTTTAGACCCCCTTCTTACATTCAGTCATCCAGGAATTTCACTTTCGGTTTTGAAAGAAAGACGAATACATAAAATATCTCTAACAGATTAAAAAACGGGAGATTATTGTGAGCTAATGTGTGTGCCTCCATTTTGGGGGGAAAGGGCATTGTACAAATGTTTTTAAAAATGAATGTTGTAGGCCAATTTTTTTTTAAGTATATCTTTAGGTAACAGAACAAACTGCTCTTGAATTCTAAATTGCTGCAGGACAAGCAATTGCAGAATAAACAAATACAGCAGGTGAACAAAACCCTTCAGCTAAGTGCACCAGTAAGTGTGTGTGAGGAGGTGGGAGCCGGAAGCTTGGAAAGTGATCCTGCATTTTGGAACAGAAAGCATGCCCCTAACGTCTCTTGTTAGAGGGTTTAGTAATCCAGACAATTGCTGTCACTACTAATAGTACTATCTATGAACTTTGAATCTAAGAGTTGTACAAGAAGTGGCTGTGATAATATTCGTTTAAAAAATAAAAGTGTTCCACTTTAATTCTAAACTAGAAAATATTAACATTTCCCTCCTGGAAAAATTCTCTCCATAACTGATTTCTTTTTTCCTGGATTGTTTGTTCCATTTTCTTGGGCTGTCACTTCTTGAGCTCCAGTTCTCCCTGTGTCCATCACTGTTGGGCTCAGTCCCACCCAAGATTTCATTTTTGTTCATTTGTTTTGTATTTCAAGGGCTGGTAGCCTTGTGACATCACCAGACCATGCTAGTTGCATCTTACATTTTGGAATGCGTCCAACCTGACAATCCTGAAAGTAGTACAATAAATGGTAGTGGGGGGATGCATTTGATTTGGTAGGTCACAAGTTTGCAAGCTTGATAATGCAATTGCTACACATATTATCAGTGGATGAGGATACAGAAACACAAACACTCCATATTCCAAGATTAACAAAAAAGCTCAGCTTGTGCTCCTTAGAGATTTGATGGGCTTAATTTATCAATACTGTCACTTCACTAGGTGCAATATATTTTTGTACAGTTCAGATAAAATGCAAGGATGACAATACAGGTATCCAATGCCAAGATTACATTTCAAAAGACCAGTTGCCAGTGCTTAGGGAAGAGGCTGAGACATCAGATACTTGTCGACAGCTTTAACAGAACAGCTTGTTAACCATATTGAACATCGTTCTCATTTCCCCTAATGTCCATGTGATGTTAAAAAAGGAAATCTCCAGGGTTCTTTACATGAGAGGATTCAATTGCTGCGTGCAAGATATTTTCAGCTGCTGAATATAACTTCCGAATTTAAAGCAGTAAAAACATTAGAAAGACATTTTTATTCTTTCTTTTTGACTTTTAAAAGTCCTTTTCTGAGAATGACTAGGGAAGCTTTTCCTTAAATAAAGCTGAATTGTTCACTCTTCAGCACTATTACAATCCTCAGCCCCCCACCACATTTGCTCTTATACAAATAAGGAGTATACAGTAGAAGTCTTAGGAGTAAACAGAGGAATGAGCTTTTAAAGTTGAATCAGAGACAAACTCAGAAAAGATCCCCAATGCTAGGCAGAACAGAACAAAACAAAACAAGATGAGTGGCTTTGCTGCAGCTCAAATCTCCAATGAACCCCTCTAGACAGTTCAGATGTCCCCACTGTAAAAAACACACAACTTTTAGTTATGGCACTTGTCTCATTGTTTCTGCCAAGGTTAATATAGTTCATCAAGAAGAAAACTGTGTGAGTAAATAAAAGAAATAAATAAAAATAGAAGAAGATATATGGCATGAAATGAGGAAATGATGGGGGTGATAGAAAACACAAAAAACTTACAGACCAATCCTGTGGTCCACGGCATGGCTCCATGCCGTGGACCACAGTCGCAAATGTGCCATAAGGCACGTTTGTGGGGCTCACCACCAGGCTCCCGCTGGAGCTAGCCCAGTGCTGGCCGGAGCTGGGCTAGTGGCAGCGGTCTCCCAGATTCTGTGGCTCAGTGGTCTCCCGGACTGTCGGGCTGCGGAACGGGAGGCAGGAGTGTGGCCAGGGGCATGGGGGAGGCATTCCGGGGAGGGGGAGGTGTGCCAGGGGGCAGGTGGGAGGTGTGTCAGGGGGAGGGAAAGAGACGGACCCGCGGAGCTGAGCTCCGCAAGATCCAAGGTGTTCATGAAGGGCTGCATGCCCTACATGAGCGCCTTTACTTTAGCGACGACCTTTTGGTTGGCGCTAAAGAGAGTAACCCCATTGTGGGGATGCATCCCTTACTCGGGGGAAGGGGACGAATGTCCCCTTCTCCCAAGGTTTCTCCCACGGTCATGCGGAAGGCGCTGGATCCGACGGCAGCCCTCCACAGAGCCACCGAGCCTGGGCACTGCGGGCAGCTCAGGTTGCCCGAAAGTCTAGACTTAGAAAGATTAAGAAGACTTAGAAAGTAAAGCATAAGGTTTTTAAAGCCCCTTCTACCATTAATAGGAAATGTGACTGGTGCCTCAGGAAAGCCCATGCTGCTTTCCAGCAACATCCTGATGGCAAAAGAGACGAGTCAGGGATGCCAGTGATGTGGACTGAGAAGACTTTCCGTATGACCAAGATAAATGTATGCTTCTATCTCACATGGTTACTGAATACATTTTTAACCCTAGTACTTTCAAAGGGATTTGTATATTAAATACAAATTGTACTATTGATAATAGGAAAATAGAAAAGAGAGAGAGAAAAAAAAAAACACTTTTACTCTATAAGCCAGCCATACTATAAGCCGGCCATATAATCCTAGGTCGCTATACAGCAAGCTACAGAAGTAGATTATATAACACCGTCTTGTTTTTCAGTAGCCCTCTCATGGAAGCAAGAGCATCATGTACAGACCTTGCTTTGGGTGTCTGGAACAAGGAATGCATTTCATGCCAAGAACAGGGAGTTGAGAGCTGGGAAATTTTGGTATGTGCTATTTTAGCTAGAATATTCTGAGTAGTGAAACCATTTTATTTATTTATTTATGCCTTTAGAACTTTTGCTGGGGAAGCCTGAATAAATCTAATCAATCAATTGGCATAACAAAAGGATATAGATATTACAGGAATTGTGATCAATCTTTGTATTTGCCATTGCAAATACAAGAGTCAATAATATGATCCAGAGGGTATGCACGGCCAGTGAGGAAGGCTTCTGGACAACCCAACTGGCTGTCAAAGATATTGTAAACATCATGTATTGACCTAGTAAAACAAATTCCAAAGCCTAATGCCACAAACAGTGCTTGTCTGCTTTTGAGCACCCCTGCTATGAATCAGGATAAAACTCCATACCTTAAAAGCGGGACAGATTACTACTACTACCAGTACAGAAATTTATATTATATCCCTCCATTCCTTTGCCAAAGGCAAATGCCCAAGGCGGCTGAAAGTTTCACAAATAACAATGAGACTTACAATAGAAACAATAAATACAATAGAAAAAAACAATTAGTTAAAAAAAACACACAGTTGGGGTTGGTATGAAAAAAGAAAAAAAAAGGCTGAATAGCAGCAGGTATCGTTCAGAGGCACAGGAGGTAACCATCAGCACATAGAAATGCACATTCAAAACATACATCATTCAAACTCTGGACAAAATAAAAATATTTTGTGCCTTTGCCCAAGAGGGAGGGGGCAGTTCTTAACACCCCTAGGAGTTCCTTGGTTGTGGCACCACTATGGAGAAGGCTTGCCCTCACATTACCATTCCCCTAACTTGGGTGAGAGGACACATTTGCAGGAAAGCCCCCTTAGATGTTTGAAGAGGGTGGACGGGAAAGTAATCTGGTTCCAAACCATGGAGTGCTTTAAAGCCAGCACCTTGAATTGGGCCTGGAATTGAATGGGCAACCAGTGCAGCCACTGGAGCAGGGATCCAATAGAATCCAATCACCTGGCTCCAGGAATCAGACGGCCTCATAGCAAACCACCTGGGCTGCGCACTAGCAAATGGAAGCAATAGGAATAGGAAATACAAAGATGTTTTAAGAAAAATTAGTTTTCTGTAATACAAGGATTCACTTTCAAAACTAAAGATACAAATTCTATAAACTGTGCTTATGGTTGGCAACCTTCAGTCTCGAAAGACTATGGTATAGGCCTACAGCACCGGGTATTCCCAGGCAGTCTCCCATCCAAGTACTAACCAGGCCTGACCCTGCTTAGCTTCCGAGATCAGATGAGATCAGGCATATGCAGTGAAAATGGGCTAGAACACCATGTTTATAAGTCATCTTAATTTCAGTGTCAGAGAATTAGTATTGGCTAGACCAGGCCTTAAATAATTACCATAGCTAGAAAATGTCCACAGAAATGTGTACATTTTGCTGTAACTGAACAGCTCTTAGGGCCTATCCGGAGCGATGATTTAATGCTGCAGCCCAGGTGCACTGATTTTCACTTTTGATTTCCACAATTCAGATACACCAGATGCCTGAGGTCATTCTTGTGTCCATGGCCCATGGCTGCAAGGAATCATGCCTGTCATTGTCTTAATATGTATAATAATTTTTTTTTATGTACAAGCTATCCAAACTGAAAGGGAAGTATTTGTTATTGATGACACTTTGAAAGGTTCTAACATAAGAGTTTCAACCATATTAAAAATGTCAAGATCATGAACTCAGTACTTATGTAGGTTCACTACTTGTTGTTATGAACAGCTGTGGATAAAACTTAGTGCAGACAAATAATATTGGTTCCAATGTTCCCCTGTTAGCATTAAAAAAAAAAAAAGAAATTAAACAAGAGAGAAACATTTTTAGATTTGTCCATGTGTGAATTCAATTTTATAAGTTTTTAGTAAATATCCACATTGGCAACCTTCAGTCTTGAAAGACTATGGTATCGCGCTCTGAAAGGTGGTTCTGGAACAGTGTCTAGTGTGGCTGAAAAGGCTGATTCGGGAGTGACAATCCCTTTCACACTGGGAGCAAGTGCAGTCTGTCCCTGGTCTGTCTCCCTGGCTATGGGCCTTATGAAGAAAAACTACATACTGGAGTTCTTTGTTTTTGGTTCCATTTTAAAACAGTTCTAATGCTGCCACCTTATGGCCACTCAAAATCCTGATGCATATAAGTTTGGTGTTTTGTTTTTTTTGTGACAGCCTAATGTGCATTCCAATAGTATAACCTCCTTTACAGCTGTCACAAAGACAAGGCCAATGCACGCGAACTGTCCACTGCAGCAAGTAGCGAACACCTAGCTGACAGATGCAGGATGCCTGCCGGAGAAGGTGAGCTGGCTTAGGAGGTTGAAGGGAGGCGAGAAGGGGATTGAATGGGACAAGGATGAGCCAAATGAAGGAAGGGTTGGGCAGAACAGTTGAGTGATGGGGTGGAGAGGAGGGTGGATCACCCCCCCCACCTAGGAATCCTGCAGGATCAGCAATGGTGGTGTACACCAAATCTGTAGCAACTTCCTAGGCCTGATCCACCAATGAAGACTTGTGCCAGCAACTGAGCTTGTGCAGGTCCAAGTTGTCCTATAACAGCTGCTGGAGCTTACTATGGGGCAAGGGGAAAAATGTTTCCTTACCCCAAGGAGACCTCCAGCAGCTGACATTCCCCCCCCCTCCCGCAGGATGCAGAAGAAGCCACACTGGCATTGCTGCAGCTCCGTGTGGGGATTTAGGTAGAATTGGGTTGACAATTCTCATGAACTGTCTTAGGACCTCTGCATGGCCTTTTTTCTTTCTTTCTTAAAGAACAAAACAAAAAACTCCCATGTGAAAAGATTTATCTGGATCAAGAATAAAACTAGGCAAGAACCTTTTATCCATTGGGTACACAGAGGAAAATTTTGAATGATAATGTTTTGAAACTAGGAATCTTTGCCATGTTCATTTTGATATGGTACAATCACACAGTAAGATATCAAAACTTGCATGTTTGAATTCGTTCACATATTTGCAGGAAGAATGTGCATTTGGAGCTCATATTTATTCCAGATCATGACAAACACAATGAAATGGAAGGAAGACATCCTAAGGTAGTAGTTCCCAAACTGTAAGTTGTGGCTCCCCGGGAAGTAATGGAAACCAGCCAGGGGAGCCACAGTATCCTTGTAAAAATCCCATCACTCTGTACAATGTATTGTAGCCCTTACAGCCCAGTAGGTCAAGGAAGCCGCCAGTTGAAAAAGTTTTGGAACCACTGATCTAGTGGCTCAAAGCATGATTTGAAAAATCCAAGGGGAAAGATTGTGGACAGAGATAAGACCAAGGAGTTGTCAGGTTGACTTCAAGTAGTGAAAGAACTTCTGTTTTCAAATACAACTAGACTTAAACAGGCCTGCACAGTTATTTGGTGACTGCCCTGTTTTTGAAGTCTCAGAGTCCAATCCTGTGTTCGGCAGGTGCTGGGCTAGCGCGGGGTGGTCGCCCAGCTTCCATGGCTTAGCGGTCTCCCGGACTGCCAAGCCATGGCATGGTAAGTGGGGGCGGAGACAGGGGCAGGAGGAGGCGTTCCAGGAAGGGAGGGAGGGAGGGAGGGAGGATCCAAGGCGCTTGTGGAGGGCTCTGTGCCCATTGCGGGGCTGCTTACCTTACCCGGGAGAAGGGAATTAAAGTCCCCTTCTCCTGAGGTACCTCCTGTGGTAGCCCAGGATGCGCAGGACCCAGCAGCAGCCATTCTCAGTGCCGCTGAGGTTGGGTGTCCTGGACAGCTCAGGACTGGGCTGCCTGGCAGCAAAAACTGATGACGTGTCTCACTTCTGGTAGCAATCCAGCACAGCTAACAGGAAGACTGGTTTTGTGGGCAACACGTTGTTGAAACTTGCAGATAAAGGTAGGTTGAGAGAGGGGAAAAAATTTCTCAGTTCCCCTAGCAACCTCCTTTTACCCTCAGAAACAATTCCGTAGAATAGTAAAAGCAGCATGTATGGGAAACAATTAGCGACACAGTTTATTGGATGACTCTTGCATCCTTTGTTAATTGTCTGAGAGCAGGTGTTAGTGTTTTTGTTTTGCTTGCCCATTTTCTCCCACCAACTTTGTGTGATAATTTTTCATCTTGTGATTGTTTGAGAACTGTTCATTCTGAAGATTAGATAGTCATAATTTGAGTTTGATTAGACATTTAGGCACCTACTGTATGTTTTTGTTTCTTAATTGCCTTTGTTTAACTCTTCGAAACAGGTCCAGCATGAAGCAGCAATCTGTTGATGTTTTCCAGCATTTGTTTACAACTGACAGTTTCTGAAAATGATTGTTAGACTACTTCTGGAAAGTTGAAATTGAAATATGCTTTAACAATTGTGTTTGAGATTTAATTACACTAGTGAAAATTGTTTGCTGCTATTGTTTCCCATAGACAGAAATATAAGTATATGCAAATGATAATAAAATCAGTGTTGTAAAGTATCCCACTTATGTATAGTATGATTCCACCAAATGAAAATTGCTACATATAAAAAAGTAAGACTGCCAAGAATGTGTAAAGTTTAAAAGTTGAATACAATAGGCTCCCATGACTATTTAGCTGGATGACTTGAATTGGAGTCTCTAGGAATCAGCATCCATCTCCAAGTGGCTTCTGAAAGCAATCCTGGCAGTTTTAACATGGCCTCCAGGAATTTCCAACAACACATTATGCTGGAAAAAAAATCTGCAAGAATTGCTCAGAGTTATCAACTGACTTGCTCAGAAGTAACTCTGCCTGACCACGTCTTGAGCGGAAATGAGATAAGCTTACTTGTGGCCATTGGCCCCACCTGCCTCCTTCATGCATCTAAAGTAATTCTAAAAGACCCTATGACTATGTACATAACCAGTATGTACCTAGGCACTGGTTACTCAAGGTCTGGTCAAGTGAACACATCTGAAGCGTGCATAGTTTGTATATACTAAAGCAATTGAGACATAATTTTCAAAGTTTGGGGAACTTGGTAGGGTCAGAAGCTTTGAGGAGCCGGGATCCCATATCCTCTCTACTCCTTTTCAGAATAACAGCTGAATGGCACTTATGAATTTTCAATATGAATAGTTTAAACTGTTCCAGATTTGCTGCTCTGGAAATGGAAAGTTTCAGTGGTCAATGGAGCTACTGCTTTTCTTTTTGGATTTTCATCATTACGTATATGAAGAGAGGAAGAAAGGATAAAATTGGTAGTTTTGGCATCTGGTTAAGGCAGATCATTAATTACATTTTAGGAATGAGAAATGGTCTGGTGAGAGAACAAGAGGAAGTGTGCGGCTGGACTGCATTTCTTAATTCTTCTGTCCCCTGTAGAAGATAAGCCAATGTATCTAGTTATTGCTCTGTTTTACTGTAGAAAATGCTGTCATAGTACATGCAGGTATTTGTGTATTGATCATGCGTCTTTCAAGGTGCTCAGGGTGGTATACAAGGGTCATTTTATAGTCACAATGGCTTTGTGAGATAGATTAGCAGGAGCAGGAGGGAACTGTCCAAGGTCATCTAAGGAACAAGTACTTGATCCTGATCTCTCATGTCCAAGTCTATCCATCTAGCTCAGGGGTGTCCAAAGTTTTGTGGCAGGAGGGCCGCATCATCTCTCTGACACTGTGTCGGGGGCCGGGGAAAAAAAAGAATTAATTTACATTTAAAATCTGAATAAATTTACATAAGTTTACATAAATTAATATACTAGAGGTGGAACTTATATGAATGAATGAAGGTCTTGCAATAGCTCAAGGCCTATAAAAGGCCTTGCACAAAGCAAGGCTGGCCTTTCCTTTGCTGCTGCTACTGCATCACAGACGTGAAACAGCAAGTAGTGGAGGAAGCCCTCATCCCACAGCTCACGCAACAGGTCAAACAGTCATCCTCACGCCGAGAGTAGCTGTGTTGGGCCAGTGCAGGCTCCAACAAATCTCCGGAGGGCCAGAGGCTCATTGGAGACAGGGGGCTCCCTGAGGGCCGCATTGAGAGGCCTCAAGGGCCGCATGTGGCCCCAGGGCCGGGGTTTGGGCACCCCTGATCTAGCTAACAACAGTATACTGGATTATACCGCACTACACTTTCACAGACACCCAGTAGCTTTTCAGAAAGGCAGTAAATTATAGTCAGTGTCTCATATCGTTTCATGAATTGCTGAATACCATTAGAAGTGACGTAGTTGGCCTTTCAGTGCCAGACCTGCTGGAAACTACTGTAATGTTCGTGCCCCCTACTGGTTCCTCTGGCATACTAACGCATTAAACAGCCTAACAAATGGCAGAGATCACATTAATATCCTACTGCTTGCCACTTACAGACATATGAAGGATGTTTTAATCTTAGTTAACTTATTGTAATATTCATAGCAAACTTAGGGCATGCGAAAACTGTGCTAGCTGATATTCTTTGCATGCTTGTCAAGTAAGCACCGATAATGTGCAATCATACAATTACAGAATTACAAGCGGAATCTGCAACCAAATGTTGCAACCTCCTGCCTCTAGTGGCCAATTGTCACAAGCAGACCAATTGTCTAAGGCAGGGGTGTCAAACACAAGGCCCGGGGGCCGGATGCGGCCCACTGAAGCTTTTCATCTAGCCCTCAAGCTCTCAGCTGCTGAGCAGTGCTGAGGTGGCACTGCTGAAAGGGGTGCCAGCATGATGATTGGGCTCTCCCTTATCTTGAAATATGATCAAGATTTGCATATTTTCTGTTCTGTCATTTGCAGCTAATGAGTTCCAAAGTGAGAAAAAGTGTTTATTTCTGGTCATGACCTGCTTAATGACATCACTTCCTACCTAATGACATCATCTCCGGCCCTCAGCAGACAACATGAATGCTATTAGGCCCATTGTATGAAACGAGTTTGACACCCCTGGTCTAAGGCCTTTCCCACTCCTACCATATGAGCTGCTGTTTCTTCCTGACTTTTGGGGGCCACTGGGCATGCCACATTCACATCAGACTATTTAGGATTTTTTTATAGCTTTTAATTTACAAATTTAGCTACTTAACTGTACACTTATGTATTCCCCCAAGTGTGTAGGAATCTGCCTTCTCTGAGACACATTTTGTGTACAAACTAATATGCACTGTTAATATATGAAAGTGTCCCACAATATGTTACAATATACGGTGTAGACATCTTTTTTAGAGTTAGTTCCACCAGATCTCAGAGTCAACATACATGAATTGGACTATTAGGCTGTAGGGTCTAGGTAGCTATAGTCTATCTTAGGGCACAATCCTAACTGCCAGTTATCCCGGTATAGGAGCCCCTGGAGGGTCGCAAATGTGTCCTTAAAGCACACTTGCACCTCTGTGGCTGGGAGCCATGTCGGCGAATTTACATGCGCTGATGCGCGGAGGCAGGCAGAAGCCTCTGCAGCGGCTCTTGCGCCGACACAAGCGGCAAAGTTAGGCATGGGGGGTGTGGGGAGGGGGCGGGCAGCCCCGGGGACGGGTGCACAGGGAGCCTGGGGTGGGGCTGGGATCTGGCGGTTATACCAGATCCCAACCCCCGTCCCTGGGAAGAGAGAGCGACTTCATGCCGCTCCGCTCTCCTCCAACTTGCACCACCTCCGGAGGTGGCGCAGGTCCGAGGAGACCCGTTGGGGTGCACAGCCCTTACCCACGGGTAAAGGGAAGAGCTTCCCCTTGCCCGTGGCTAAGCCGCTGCACCCAATGAACCTGTGTTGGATGCACCGCAAGCCTCCTGGCTTGCCTGCTCCAGCACAGGTTTGGATTGCAGTTAACTATTCTAATATTCATAGCAAACGGAGGGTATGTGATAACTGCACTAGCTAATATTCTTTGCTTGCTTGTTAAGTAAGCAGAACTATTATCCTGTAGGGTCTAGATAGCATTTGTCTACTACCTAGTGATATGAACTGCTACAGCCAGTCTCATATATACATATCTAATCTTCTCAGCTTCATTCATTCATTCAATTTGTGGCCAGGTTGCCAGTTTTGTTCTTTTTCTTACTCTTTTTCCATCTGCCCTCCTCTTAAGGATACCTCTCTAGGAATATTGTCTCTAAGCCTTAGAATGCCCAGAAAGGAAAGAATTTGGAGGTTTATTTATTCCCTTGGGCTTTTTTTTAAATGTTTCAAACTTCTGCACACCTCTGGGGTTCAGTAGATACCTAGGAACTGACATCAGCTGCGAGTAGACCCACAATGGCCAGAGACCAGAGAAACAGAGTCATAGATGGTAGAATCATAGAGTTTGCAGGGCCTTGCAGACCATATGTTCCAACCTCCTTCTCAGACAGAAAATCCGGAGGTAGAACCTTCTCAACAGATGGCTGTTCAGCTTGTGCTTGAGGACTTCCACCAAGGAACAGTCCACTTAGGCTCAGGTAAGTCTTCCACTAGGTCACAGGCTCACAACTTCTTCAAAATTATTTGTCTAAAATAATTGTTGAAATCACATGCTCCTGTGTTTGTATATCCTGGATATCCTCTGCTTCAAAATGTTCTAAGTAAAGCAATTTCCTTGCCTGATGCTATTCCCAAGGATGCATGCATGTATTATCATTCTCTCTCCCATCCCATTGTGCTCAGCACAGCGAAAGCCCCTGTAGAACAGCTTGCTTCATTCTCATTCTCATTCATTCATTCAACAGTCTATGAGCACAAATTGTTTGGTAATGGGGCAAACCCTATAACTTCTCCTTAGTCGATTTTTAAAAACAAAAATTAGGTTAATAATACAGTCATGTAAAGGTGGCACACAAATCAAACACTTATATGAAGCTTAGTCCAGCCTATGTTACATGGATTATGTATAAAGACTACCTATTTATTTAAGCCATGTTTCACAAATTAATCACAAATCCTGCTACCGCAATTATGTTTCCCCAATTGTCTGATCTGTATCAGCAACGGACCTAGTAGCAGTCCAGTTTCCTCCCAGATTTGACACTGTTTTAAAGAATGTCATGTATGCATTCCTCTGTCCAGCATATATGGCTTGCCAATAGCTGCAGCTCGTGGTAGTGTCCCCAGCATCTGGAGTGCGCAACAAGTCTGAGTAGACAGGAAAATGTCAGATCCCAGGAAATTTCTGGGCCTCCTCCTTTGACTCCTGGGCCCCCTTTCTGACCCTGGGCCTGGGTTCAAATTACCCCCTTTATCCCCCTTTCCTAGGCCCTGGCCGAGCAGGTCAAGGGAGCTGCATGTTGAAAAAAATTGGGATCCACTGACCGAAAGTGTCTCCAGGGAAATTGTCTACGCCACAACCTGACACCCCTCCATACTCTTTTCTGTTCACTTCATGGGCTTTTGAAGTCAGGAAGTGAGAGGAAGAGGATAACAATATAGAAGGAGGAGGTGCAGGATGCCAAAGCCATCACATCTATTGACACTACCTCTGCTATACCTGCTTATTCTTAAACCACTGCCTTCCTGTTTCTTAGTTATTATGTTCTGGGTTAAAATATCCATAGCCTGATGATGTAACATTCATTCAAATAACTAGTCTTGCACAATATTAAAGGAGCAATAACCTATTTCATCCGTATCTGTTAAAACAAAGAAAATATGTTCTCTGGTTTCCTTACTACATTGCAAAATAGTCCTATTAGCAGTGGCATTGCATGGAATAGCAAGGAACAAAAATACAATGCATTTTCTATTCATATATGTCTATTTCCTATATCATAATCTTATTCAAAGCGTTGAAAGCTTGTCTGTAATAATTAAGAATTAGCCACATTTAACTTTTTAAACAGAAAAATTGGATTGCTATTGAAGCCAATTCAAAGTATTAAGAAACTAGAAGCTTGGAAAATCTTTAGTAGTAAACATAGATTTAAAAGACGTAATCAAGAACTTGTAAATAAGCAAATTACCAGCTGTCAAAAAATATTGCTACTAAATTAAATGAGGATTTTTATTTGCATGGAGGGCCTTTTCAAAATAAACTGCAGTTTAAAAAAAAATTAAAATAAGTTTTATTTTAAATACAAGAAAACAGATCATTATCTTGCAACACAGGTTCAATGTTATTCTGTATATATGACATTGTGAGTGCTATCCTGAACGCTCAATCGACCAGTGCAAGTCCCTTTTGCTAGCCGAGGTGTGTCACAAATGTGGCATAAGGCACATCTGTGCTTCTGCTCAAGGTGGGGAGGCCGGGGCAGGGACATGCACCAGCCTCCCCACAAGACACAGCGGAGGTAAGTTCACGCTGGCAGCGGGCCACCAGCACAGAGGTTTGGGGAGTGTGCAGGAGGGTGTTTTTTGGGTGTTTTGGGTGCAGGGGGTGCAAAGGAGGACCGGTAGGCAGGCCAGGCTCAGGAGGGGGTGTAACCGGCCTCTGACACTTAGGCTGGATCCTAACCCCCCACCGAGCAGTAGGGCTGCTCAAATCTGTGCCAGCAGGCCAACTGGCCTGTGCTGTATCCAGCACAGAGTTGAAGGTGGCTGGGGTAGTGCTCTGGATAAGGGGAAAAATATCCCCCTGCCCTGAGTTTCACCATAGCCACCTCCAGGCCTGCGCTGGATACAGTGCAGGCCAGCTGGCCGGCCTATTCCGGTCCAGTGCTGTAAGCCTTTTTTTTTTTTTTAAAGGCATACTTAAAATGTAATACGTATTTGTAGGAACTAAGTAACAGCATAATGGTTGACATCAATGTACCATTAAAGATTAAACAGATTTTTGTGTATAGCTGTTTGTTCCTTTCTTCCTTTAAAGGTGACTTTTACAGAGTCAGAACATGTATGCCATCTGAAGGTCAAATTGAAGACTGCTTTTTATCATAGTTCATAGATAGGTTAAAAAAAATACCGTACAAAATTATTTCTGCTTTGCACACAGTATGAGATGTCAACTTCAAAGTGTAACCCAGGTCAGCTCCACAAACAAAATTAACTCAGGAGTACCCCTAGTGACCAGAATCGACTTGTACTATGTACCACATTAATAACAAACAAAAAACACAGAACACCCCCCCACCGCAATATCAAGTTTAGCTTGTAGTATTTACAGTACTGAAAAATGCAGGGAACAATGATTTTTAATAAACTGGCTTTCTTTAAGTGAAATACTTGTTTGGGAAATACTTGCTTTGGGTGAAACACTTAGCAGAGGGATCAGATAGTATCAATCACAAGTTATAATTTTGAACACTGAATGAATATATAGCTGTGAGAAACCCTATGCACAGTCATAACTGCTGAAAGAGCATACAGACATGCACATTATACACACATACACTTTGTAAGATGGGTACCAGTGTGCATAAGGAATCTTTACAGTTTTTAGGCACACAGGCCCTTTCAGAATTAATGGTGTACATGCTTAGGGAAAGGGACATAACCATCAGGTGTAAGTAGGCAAATGATTGTGTGTAAGTTACACCAATGATAGGTGTAAGTAGGCAAAATGATTCCTTTTTCCCCACTATACATATCCAGTGTACACAATTATAACATGTGCACACTCTTATTGTAGTGTCACAGCCTATGTCCAGTGGACTTACATTATAAATAGTTTTTATAGAACACTACTGTAAAAATTAAACAGTGAAGAAGGAGAAAATGTAGGGGAGAATGAGTTAATTGCACCAAGCAAAGTGTGTCTCCAATAATTCAATAAGCAGTTTGTGGAATAGGGACATATTTGGATCACTTTGGATGAAGGATGAAGTTGGTTTAATCAAAAGGCTGACTCACACATGAGGCTATGTGAAGCAACTATTTCAAGTGGCCATTCAAAAAGGTGATGAACTATCAGGGTTGTGTTACCAGCTACATGCTAAAACACATGTAACACATACACGTGGGAAATCAATTGTGTGTGTGGGAACAAAGTGCAGTGGCTCATGGCATAATGTGATGGAATGGCATGAAATGAGGAGAGAGGCAAGGACATGGGTGCAACAATAGGGAGCTTTTTTTTGAAAGGGGCTAATAGTACAATAATTGGGGCAGGGGAATCAAAAGAAAATGCAATGAAATGACACTACAATCACTCACACAACTACTCCCAAAATGTCAATGGTTTTTAAGTAGAAGAGAAAGCAGAAATCTTTACAAGGACAAGGGGCGTGCCTAGTGGCTCAAATAGAGGAGAGAAAGGAGGTGACCAAAAGTGGAAAAATCAGGGTTACCCGGGACCATATTGAAGGGGGCTGAAGAATACAAATTCTGTAGGTTCAGGGAATCAAAAAATTAATGGTGTTCTGATGAACAAAACAATGGGGTGCCACTGTTTTAAAGTGAGCCAAAGCAGGAAATATGTAACTAAGGCCCCACCAGTTTACATGATGTAGTGGCACCAAAGAGTGCACCCTGCATCCTTTTGGTGGGAGGGGAATCAGTAGAGGTAAGTTAAAGTATTTTTTACTTACATTTCAATAGGCTGCCTGAACACCAATGGATCTCCTTGGACCTACACCAGCTATTTAGCTACAGGGTGCAGGTCTGGACTGGGAAAGTCCCACTGTGTTCAATGGGACTCACTTCCAGGAAAGTGTGAATAGGATTACAGCCTAAGGGCCCAATCCTATCCAACTTTCCAGTGCCGGTGCAACCACAATGCATTGCTGAGGAAAGGAAACAAATGTTCCCCTACCTGGAGGAGGCCTCTGTGACTGTTCCCCTATTGCAGGATGTAGTGCAAACCTCATTGGCACAGTTGTACCAGAGCTGGAAAATTGGGTAGGATATGGCCCTTAGGCATTACTATAAATGAATCATGTTTACATTGCAGCACATGGTGATGTATAGTTCAAATGTTAGCATTCAAGTCAAGTCTGTAATGCAATATACAAAGAAGATTTAAATTGGCAGTTATTTTAACAGAATCTTGTTCCTTATGGTGCCAGATTTTTATATACAATCTGGATAAATTATAAATATTTTAACAATGGGAATCCATATTGTAGATTCCATTGGGGGAAATGTTGCAACTCTTCTTGTTTGCTTAAAATGTATGCAGACTGATATTTTCTCTTTAGTACACAATTTATAAAAAATATTTTTTTCACAGAATTATACAGAAAAGGGAACATTTATGACAATTGTCTTGCTGTTGATATAAAAATGTGGCAATCAGCCAACCAAGCATCATCGACATGCATTCTTAATTTGCAAAATTATACAGTATACTTATTTTTCTTTTGTTGTTGACCACCATCTGCAGTTCTTCAACCATACCAAATGCTTCCAGTGCCATGGGGAGGAGGAAGGCAAATGATTTGTGCTAACATTTCCAAAATAGATTTTTAAAAAATTCTTTTAAAGCAGAACTAAACTGAACATTAGAGTTAGTTAATTGTTATGAACTTCAGTTCCCACCTGCCACAGGGTAAAGGTCAAACTTCGGAGCAACTCCTACTACCACCTACCCTATATGACTGGCTTAGGGAAAGCATTGTTGTTGTTTTTTAGGAAATACCATGGCCAGCTGCAACATGTTTGGTCAGCATATTTAAAATAGTACACAAACTACCTCCTGGGAGGTGCCTGACTTTGGAGCTAACAAGGTTGTTACTGAGCACAAAAGAGGTGCTTTCAGCCATGGCTTCCCTCACCAATCCTATTGCAAATTCAAACAAGAATTATATTGTATTTGAGCCACAGGCCTCCTGAGCAATAATAGAGTCCTCTGCTATATCCTCCTCAGGGTGCAGAACAATAGAAGGCACTCATCTTCAGTGGGGATAGATCATTAAGGGTTGTCAAGAAACAAAAGACCAATTGATGTGCTCACCTAACAGTAAACGTCATATTACCTTATAGGACTTTGAACTGTTAAAAACTGTGTCATCCTACGTACCTTCAGGCCTCCATTGCTTCTCTGTTGTTGTTGCTGCTGCCAGTCATGAATTTCTGGACAACACACTAATGCTGCATCAAGGACTTCCATTCCCTTCACTACTTCTCCAGCGGCTGCACTGGCTGCCCATTCGTTTCCGGGCCCAATTCAAGGTGCTGGTATTGACCTTTAAAGCCCTATACTGCTCGGGACCAGGGTATCTTAGAGATCGCCTGCTCCCGTACAATCTGGCTCGCCCTCTCAGGTCATCAGAGAAGGCCTTTTTACAAGTGCCGCCGCCTAGGGAGGTACGTGGGGCGGCTGCAAGAAATAGGGCCTTCTCAGTAGTGGCACCAACGCTATGGAACTCCCTTCCCCTTGACTTAAGAATGGCTCCCTCTCTTGAGACCTTTCGGCAAGGCCTGAAGACCCTTCTGTTTAAACAGGCCTTCTGAGTTCTTGGCCTTTTAACATCTTTTTAACATCTTTTAATATTTTTTACAGGCCTGATTCTTTTATGACTTGCTGCTGCTCTATGCTCTTTTTACCTATTTTTTTTTACTCTGACTGCTGTTTTTAGTATGTGTTAATATGTTTTTATTTGTTTTTAAATTGTTTTTAATATGTTGTAAGCCGCCTTGAGTCCCTTCGGGGAGAAAGGCGGGGTAGAAATAAAGTTATTATTATTATTATTATTATTATTATTATTATTATTATTATTATTACCCAAGAACAGCAATGTCTGCTGGCACCCATGAAGGTTATCAGGTGTTTTTTTTTTTTCTCCCTCTTCATATTTTGCCCCTCTTCTTCCCCACACGCTTCTCTTGAGCTCTATTGCAAGGTGCTGTTCCAGGGCCCTTTGAGTTCCCTTTCTTTTACAGATAAATTATAAATACAGACCACTGCTGCAGCACCCACACAGCTATCTCTCAGAATCCTTCTCCCAGTGAAGCAATCTTGGCTCCCCTGCCTTGTTTCTCTCTCTAGAACTATTGCTGCTTAGCTCTCCAGGTAAGTAAAAAAGGCCCCTGGGTCCCAATGGTGCCAGGCAGTGGCATAGCTACCCTAGTTGCTACCCGGTGCAAAGAAGATTCTGTAGCCCCCTTCCCCCGCAATGACATTAAATTTAATCAATTAAGGGCTCAATCCTAACCCTTTATGTCAGTGTTTTCCAGCACTGGCATAGTGGTGCCAATGGGACGTGTGTTGCATCCTGCAGTTGGGTGTCACTCGCAGACTCCTCCTCAAAGGAAGGGAATGTTTGTTCCCTTGCCGCAGAGCTGCATGGCCCTTATGTCAGTGCTGGAAAGCACTGACATAAGGGGTTAGGATTGCACCCTAAATTAAATTACCACGGGGCTGCATTGAGGCTACATCGGAGCTGGAAAGTTGGACAAGATTGGGCCCTCAGAGCCCAATCCTATGCATGTCTACTCAGAAGTAAGTCCCATTATAGTCAATGGAACCTACTCCCTGGTAAATGTGGATAGGATTTCAGCCTTCCTTACTTCTGTAAGTGACCACAAATCTAAAAGGCATATCTAATTTAGAGCCCATTCCTATGCCTGTCTACTTAGAAGTAAGTCCCATTGTGTTCAATGAGGCACTTTTCTAGCACTGGGGCCACAACTGAGACTCAGCCTGCAGGCAGCGCGGAGCAGAGGAACAACAAGAAGCAGTCTGTCGCTGAAAGCCCCTCTCTCCTGCAGCCTAACTGTGAGCCCCTCGCCATGCACTGCAGACAGGAAAGACTCTAGCTCAGCTGCAGGAGAGGGGGCCACGTGGCGTGGCAACGGGACTGCTTCTAGTTGCTCCTCTGCTCCGCAGTGCCTGCAGCCCAGGCTCAGTTGCTGGTCCCAATGCTAGCAAAGCGCACAGAGCGCTGGGACCCACGGCAAGCAGCAGCCACCAGAGCAGCAGCACGCAGCTCCTGGGCAGCTGAAATGGTGGTGGCAGCAGCTGCAGCGGCAGCAGCTGGGGAGGTGTGTGCTGCAGTACCATCTCTGCTGCCGGCTGGGGGAGGGGTGGGGGGCAAAACTTCAATCTCGCCTGTCTCCTGTGTGCGTGGCATGGGCTGAACCATTCCCCTCTTCCCAGCCAGCTGCGCTGCAGGGGTGGTCGCGGCAAGCAAGCAAGCAAGCAAGCAAGCAGCAGCACACGCCATCCCCAGTTGCTGCCACCACCCTCTAACCTACAAGGCTGATTCTTCTGCGCTTCTGCAGCCCAATGTATGGTGCGGCAGTGAGGAGCGCAGCAGTCGACTGTTGCCCTCCCCTTAAGCTCCTTGCCCCTCCGTGTGCCTGCAGCAGCCCGATTGGTGTACACAGGCATTGGGCTACAGGGTGGGAGGGATTACAATGCACAGACTACAATTTGTAGCCCACGCATTGTAGCCCCCTCCCACCCTGTAGCCTGGTGCATTTGCTACCCGCTGCAGCCCTTTAGCCACAGCACTGGTGCCAGGATCGGTGTGGTGCCATTGGGGCACCCATTTCTAGGCCATTCCCCTTAAGGGGGAACAAACCTCTTCCAGTTCCCCTGGTGGGTCATCACCCACCAGTGTGGGAACCTTTGCTCTATGATTTGAGCAAGGAGCACACCTGTGTCTCCTGGCTGTGGCAGAGATTGTCTCCTATTCCTGTTGTATTCCTTACACACAGGGGTTTTCAGAAAATGGGTGTCCTGAGTATGTGCTCAGGGGATTCCTGACTCTACCTTCTTCTCTTGATTCATCCACACTTCTCCCAACTGAGAGAATTCCATTACTGGGGTCATGACAAATGGATTACTTTATTTACAAGTGTACATGAAACATCTACCAAAGGAATTTTCAGAGACAAGAGTCAATGATGGAAAAAGAAATGTCTTATGCCAGTGAACTCAAGTATTGTGTTTACTTCTCCATGCATGTTGTTATGCATACTGTGTGCTTCTCAAATATCAGAGAAAGAATTGGTTTTTGTCCCAAGACACTCCTGGAGTTTATAGTAAGGATAAAGGGATGAGGCACAACCATGACAAATCTTTGATCCAGCTGTGGGCCCAATCCTATCCAACTTTCCAGCACTTGTGCAGCTGTAATGCAGCCTCAAGGTAACACAACAAATGTCCCCATACCTTAAGGAGGGCTCTGTGAGTTCCTCCCCACAGCAGGGTGCAGTTCATGCCTCATTTGCATAGCTGCACCAGCTGTGGAAAATTGGATAGGATTGGGCCTTTCCACCACAATGGTGATAGATTTGAAAATTATATCTCAGAGCTTGCTAAAATTTTCATCAATTTTCAATACTGGGGGAAAAATAAAAATAAAATAATTTTTTTTTTAAATGCTCAGGCTGGGTGGGTTCTATTATGATTTTATGAGGAAACAAGAATAAATGAGCCTGTTTCTGTAACAATGGAAAAGGATGTTGTCTGCAAAATGCTTAAGAAACGATTGTCAATGAAACGATTTGCCCAGGAATGAGAAAAGATTCTTGTGAACTTGAAGCTTCCATGACCATTTTTTTAAAACCATAACCCCAAACTATATTCACTGCCCATCTTCCACAGGGTGAGGAGGATAAAATTCCAGCTAAAGCTAACAACCATCAGAATAAGCAAGAGCTCTTTCTCTGGGTCTCAGTCCTGTAATTGCTTTTTTATTTATCTCCAACACTTTTCATCTTGACTAAAATTCCAATATAGCACAAAAAATAATTTCTGACCGATAACCTCACAGGATACAAATGTTGTGATTTAAAAAAAAATGCATTACAACTAGAGAAAGCTAATGAGCTGCATTTCTAAGATACATTTATGAAATGCCTTTCTCACTATAGAGCACAAAGCATAAGAAATACATATGATGTTAGATCGCATTCTCTAAAGACTCTGTTTATGATCTGATGTATCTTTGGCAATGCTGATGTGTCATAGAGAGGATTATTGAGGACAATACAAAAATGTGCAAACCCAAAGTTGTGTGCGTAGCTGACCTGGGTCTCAAAAGATATTAGTAATTTGCTGAACCACAACCAACATGAAGTAAGATTCTTGTCACAACAAGCAGTGTGCAAAACAAACACATAAATGAATTCTTCTCCTAGGGTGGAGTGTCTGAAAAATTATTCCCCTCACCCTTGTTGCCAGTGACCTTCCTTTCCACATGTGTAGAGACTCTCTTGACTCCATTTTGGTTCTTTAGCAAATATTCCCGAGGATCAGCCAGGGCTTTGCCTCTGCTCCAAATCAAAATCGTGCTGAGGGCCATTGACCAAAAGTGAAGGCTGCAGCACCTGAGGGTATTTGTGTGTAACCCATCTCTAAGGTCTTGCAAATTTGGGCTGAATGACCCACCCCTGCCACAACCTTACCTGTTTTGACACAGGCTGGGTCCACTGGTGCCAGGCATACAGAGCTGCAGGCTGTCTGCATAGTGGCTTCAAAATGTTCAGCAAAGTCATGCCATTTGGGGCACCACAGAGGCATTTACAATGGCAGAACATGAATTCTGCAGTCATAAATGCCCAATAGGATTAGATCAGTAGTTCTCACACATTTAGCCCTGGGACCTACTTTTTAGAATAAGAATCTGTCAGGGCCCACCAGAAGTGACATTATCAAGCAGGAAAATTTTTTAACAATCCTACCCACACTTACCCAGGAGTAAGTCCCATTTACTATCATTGTTAGAAGAATATACATAGTAGCTTGTTAAAAGTATGGATTTGTAACATTTCCTCAAATGCAGTCACATACCATGGTAGCATCAAGCATATTAAAAATAAAATATTGAAATGAATCGGGATCCACCTGAAATTGGCCCGTGAGGGTCCCGACCCACAGTTTAAGAAACACTGGATTAGATAACAAACTGGTAATGCCAAATAAGGAGGGGTTAGGGCCCACAAAAATCTGGAATATATCTTATTCCTGTTCCTGTGCAGAGATGTGAAGGCCCAGAAAAAAACTGGAAAAATTCAGAAAAAACGGTTCTTTTCCATTTTTTCCTGAAGACTTTTTTGTTTTTTTCTGAAAAATTGGAAAAATTGAAAAAAAGAAAAAAAAAGAAAGAAAAAAATTGATTATGGAATGTTTTATCTTAACATGATAAATAAAATATTTTAAAACAAGCTGTTCAAATATTTTCCAAATCATTTCTAAAAATTATGTATGGTATCAGATTATTCTAATTTCTGTGCACTGAGGACAAGCAAGTCCGAGGTTACAAAGTGAACTCTCCAATGCAAGAACAAGATGCATTTCTTCCTTTAGGAGGTGCTGCCATTGTCACAAGAGAAGAAAAAGGTTTCAGTTTTGCTTTTGCATGTGGGTGGGTATGTTTGGTTCTGTTCTGTCCTCTTCACAAGGCCTCAAAGCATTGGAAGAAAATACAGAGCAACAAAAAGGACCTGAAAGTATATACTTACGGTAATTTAAAAAGGTGTTTACATTTATGATTCCAGAAAACTGAATCATTTAGCTACATTAGTTTATCTTTATAACCTTTGTGTAAATAATGATTTAATTACTCCTAATCTGGTTCTTTACTTCCCCCACCCACAACCATAGATTAGTGTCTTCTTGCAAACTAGCCATTAAATTATTTTTCTTTCCTACTTCCCTCAGGAAAATGGTGAGACCAACATCTAGCATATGGAGGCATTTACACATTACAAGTTCTTCTGAGAAGAAAAATGTGATTTGGAAATATTGTCAGATGAAATACGCATTTCCAAATGCTACCAGGGTGACAAAACACATTCTTGTATGTAACACGTGTTCTGTAGATATTAAACAATCCTTCATGGATCTAAGTGAAGAGGACCACAATGATGAAAATGCACATAGTTTCTCTCCACGTTCTCGTTCAAGAAGTCCTCTTTCTACTCCATCTGTAACATCAGCACAAAGTGTTGTCCCATCAGCAGCATCTTCAAGTAAAACAGATACTGAAGACAGCTACATCCAAAAACTATTCAATTCAAATAACTTCATTTGTAGACAAGATGACACCTGAAGATGTCATCTTCAAAACACCACCTCATCATAAGCAAAACAGGTGTCGTTTTAGCAAGGCCTGCCAAGATTTTGGACTGACGATCAGCCTGAAGAAAACACAGGTCATATTTCAGGATGTGGACTCACCTCCCTGCACTACAATCTCTGCGCATGAACTGGAGGTTGTCCATGACTTTGTGTACCTTGGCTCAACGATCTCTGACACTCTTTCTCTCGATACCACCCTAAACAAACGCATCGGTAAAGCAGCTACCACGTTTTCCAGACTCACAAAGAGAGTCTGGTCCAACAAGAAGCTGACGGAACATACCAAGATCCAGGTCTACAGAGCTTGCGTCCTGAGTACACTTCTGTACTGCAGCGAGTCATGGACTCTTCGCTCACAACAGGAGAGGAAACTGAACGCTTTCCACATGCGCTGCCTCCAACGCATTCTCGGCATCACCTGGCAGGACAAAGTTCCAAACAACACAGTCCTGGAACGTGCTGGAACCCCTAGCATGTATGCACTGCTGAAACAGAGACGCCTGCGTTGGCTCAGTCATGTTGTGAGAATGGATGATGGCCGGATCCCAAAGGATCTCCTCTATGGAGAACTCGTGCAAGGAAAGCGCCCTACAGGTAGACCACAGCTGCGACACAAGGACATCTGCAAGAGGGATCTGAAGGCCTTAGGAGTGGACCTCAACAAGTGGGAAACCCTGGCCTCTGAGCAGCCCGCTTGGAGGCAGGCTGTACAGCATGGCCTTTCCCAGTTTGAAGAGACACTTGGCCAACAGACTGAGGCTAAGAGGCAAAGAAGGAAGGCCCATAGCTAGGGAGACAGACCAGGGACAGACTGCACTTGCTCCCATTGTGGAAGGGATTGTCACTCCTGTCAGTCCAAAATCTTGGCAGGCCTTGCTAAAATGAATCATGAGCTGCTGGAGATCTTTAGCAGAGTGGGTGGGTGGTGACAGCTGCATCGTCGGCAAAGAGAAAGTCATGCATACATTTCAGCTGGACTTTGGACTTTGCTCTCAGTCTGGAGAGGTTGAAGAGCTTTCCGTCTGATCTAATCCAGAGATAGATGCCTTCTGTTGTGGTTCCAAAGGCATGCTTCAGCAGGACAGCGAAGAAAATCCCAAACAAGGTTGGTGCAAGAACACAGCCCTGCTTCACGCCACTTTGGATGTCAAAGGGGTCTGATGTGGAGCCATCGAAGACAACAGTGCCCTTCATGTCCTTGTGGAAGGATCGGATGATGCTGAGGAGCCTGGGTGGACATCCAATCTTGGGGAGAATCTTGAAGAGGCCGTCCCTGCTGACCAGGTCGAAGGCACAGAGAAGTATGTCGAGAACGGACATACTGCAGAGTATATCAGCTGTAAAATATGTGAAGTCCTACAGAAAATTGGGAGTGGTAAAGTATTTGCTTTGCTGCCAGCAATATGAAAGCAGCATGGGAGATCATAATGGATAAGAATCCACATATTACTGCAATAGAATGTGCATCTCATGGGCTCAACTTGCTTCTTAATGATATTATGAAACCAGACACCCTTCAAATGATCTATGGACGAGCAAAAGAAGTTATAAAACATGTAAAAGGTACTCATATTGTAGCTGCAGTTTTCAAGAAGAAGCAAGTAGAAGAAAAGGCAAAGAATAAAATAGTGACATTGAAGCTCTGTAGTCAAACTCTGTGGGCTGGAATGGTGATCTCCTTTGAAAGTTTACTAAAAAACAAAGAAGCTCTTCAAGAAATAGTAATAGTTGAAGATCTTAAAGTACCCAGGAGTGTGAGAAACACTGTTCTTGATCAGGATGTCTTCTGGGTTCAGCTGCAAAATTCCCTGAAGATTCTAAAGCCAACTGCTGCAGCAATCACTGCATCTGAATCAGATAGTGCGCTTTTGTCAGAAATTCCTTATTTAATGTCCAAGATAAAAACAACTGTTTTTGAAAATCTCAATATATCTCCATTTACAACTATAGAAAAAAGTAAAGTGAAAGATTTTATTTAAAAAAGGGAAGAATTTTGTTGCCATCAAATTCATGCTGCTGCAAATCTGCTGGATCCAAGATTCAAAGGTGGAAATATAAGTGATGACAGCACTGTTACTACATTTGACTGGATTACAAAACAAGCATCACATTTAGGACTTGAAGTTGGGAAGGTACTTTCAAATGTTGCAGAATTTAGAAAATCTTCAGGAATTTGGTCCAGAAATTCAATCTTGGATTCTGCCAAACATATTCTCCTGCAACATGGTGGCAAGGTCTTTGCACAACACAGCCTCTGACTCCTCTTGCTTCTCGCCTTCTTCAGATTCTGCCATCTTCTGCAGCATGTGAAAGAATCTAGTCTATGTTTGGAAACACTCACACTAAATCAAGAAATAAACTGACATGTGAAAGGGTAGAGAAGCTTGTTACAATCCGGGCAAACCTTCAGTTTTCTTAAGTCCATAATAACTGTGATAATGACAGACACAACAGAGGAGCTGCAGAAGCAGAGACTGAAACTGATAATTACAGCTCAGAAAATGATTCTGATTAAATTTCATGCCCATTCATTGAAACTTAGTCCCACTCCTTTCTATACACTTCCCCCCTCTTCAATTCTTTTTATGAGAATGGGTTTGTTTTTTTTTAATTTAATACTGTGGAGAGGAAATATGACTAATTGTTACTTCAGGATTTTTAAAAATTGTTTTGTGGAGTTTTTCTTGTCTGTTCCACATAAACTAGTAAACAGTTCAGGAGATTGTTGCTCCATTTGTTACAATTACAAATAAATATTATTTAAAAAGTAAATTCTGTTTGTAATATTATTAGGATACACTATATTTTTAATATGCTAGTTGTGATAATTTTATGCCGTCAAATTGTCCATAGTCATATTTTATGTTCCTAAAATGACACTGAATCTGGAAAAGAAAAAAAAAGGTGCTAATGTAGCATTTTTTTTTAAATTTTTCTGAAAATTTCCATTTTTTTCTGAAAAAAACTGGAAAAAAAACCAGGTTTTTTCCAAGCTTCAAAATTTCTGGAAATTTTACATCTCTATTCCTGTGGTTCTGGAATTGATGTTTCCATCTTGCCTGTGCTGGTCAGAATGGGCCTAGATAGTGTACGGCTATGAAGATGTAGTAAGAAACGAATGCATTGCAAGGTAACTTAGCAGTACAAGCTTTTCTCTCTTTGTGTGTTGTATATCATCACAATAGTAGCTGTGCTAAATATTAGTAAGTACTGCTCTTTCTAACCCTCCTAAGGAAGCTATTGTTTGCGTTACTGTTCTGTGTCTTTCATTGTGACAGGCATTATTTCATATATACGTGAACAATGGTTATTACTGCAGTCTATTTCTAAGGCTAGATATCAGTCTAAACAGATGCTATTTAGGGCAAATACGGCTATTAAAGGCAACCATGCATGTAAGTGTTTCTGTTGATCTATTAGCCCCAGACAGCTCAACTGCAGTGATGATGCTTTGACCTTTGTTTCGAATGCTTTTCTTCACTCTATGGCAAGTTAGTGCTTTATCTACAGTCTTGACAGTAATCAGAGATTTTCAAAGTCTGCAATTAGCTGTACTTGACCTATGGTACTTCACCTTCATTACTGCGGCTGTTGTGCAGCCAGATTCTAACACTCACAGCGACATGAAGACATTTATGGACAGAATATTCTCAATTCATTCTGCTGGGATCTGGGCATCCAGCTTCCGTTAAATTTATTGACAGTTCTGCATTTAAAATCTTTTCCATATTGATATGAAAACCAGTTGTACTGGTGAACACATTCGTTTGTTACAGATTAAGAGTGCAGTCCTATGCATGTCCACTCCAAAGCAGGTCCTCACTGACTGGGGTACAATTAAGCCTTTGTGCTCCCCTGGAAGGAAACACCTTTAACTCAAATAAGCCCAGGAAACCCCTGTTTGCATACCCAAAATGTTACAAATGTCATTATTCACCCAGGAGTGTCCCTTTGTGGTGGGATTCTTCTTGCTTGAAAAGCCTTTTGGCCTCACCTCTAAAGGAGCTACTTTCCCTGCCACCAAGGGTCTCATTTTTGGCTGTTTTCCTTGTGGAATAGGATTCATAGCCATGTAGACCAAATTTTCTTCACAGGTGATACTCATAATATTCCACTCATCATATTCCACTCTACCCAGCAGACTAAGGGCGCAATCCTGCCCTTCACTTGGGCAAGGAGAGTCATAAACGTGCCATAAAGCATGTTTGCGCCACCTTGGGAGTAAGCCAGGCTGGCTCATGGAAGTGCGCTGGCCTGCAGAGGCTGAAACAAGCCTCCGTGCCAGCTTCCTTGGCAAGCTTTGCATCAGACCAGCTATCGGGTGGGCGAGGAGGGAGGCATTTCTGGGCGGGGGGAGGGTGGGCAGTCCCAGGGGCGGAGAGGTGGGGAGCGGGAGGCGAGGCTGGGATCCAGCACTTATGCTGGATCCCAACCCCCATTCCCGGGGAGTTCAGAGCAGTTTCAAGTTGCTCCGCTCTCCTTGGACTTGTGCCACCTCAGGAGGTGGCACAAGTCTGAGGAGACCCATAGGGGAAAGGCGCCTTACCTGGAGGTAAGGGGAAAAGTTTCCCCTTGCCTCGGCTGAGCCACTTTGGGCCCCTATCCTGTGCTGGATAGAGTGCATGCCTCTTGACTTGCCTGTTGCGGCTCAGGGTAGGCTTGCTCCCTAACAGACCAATCTTATCATTTTCCACAAAAAAAGGTGTGCACTCTATCCTTCCAGGGGAAGGGGAATAATTTTCCCCTACCCTTCCATAAACCTCCCACTTGCCAATGGGTCTCCTCAGACCTGTACCATCTCTTCAGCTGATTCAAGTTCAAAGAGAAGAAAGAGATAGAGAATCTGAACTGAGAGGATAGGATCTGGCATGTGCCATTGCCGCTGGATCAACACCCTCCCGCCACTTCCCTGCTCTCCATTCCACCAGTCCATAAGCTCCTTTGTAACAGAAGACCTATATGACATCGGATTGCATAGCCAATGCTTACAAGCAACACTTTGATCTTAAACTAATGAGGGAATTCTAAGAGGTCTGTTTTATCATACACCATCTTCTGCAAATGAGACAGATGAAAGGCTTGGTACCCAACCACATGTATACAAAGACAAACTCCTTTATTCATTATAGCAGCTTTTTAAAAATCTATTTTCAAGAAGACAGCTTTTAGCTTATAACCTGGGCTTCCTGGGGATTAGAAGCCATAGTATTATGTATATGTATATTATCATACACATTTCACGGAAGCACACATCATACACATTTGTTATTCTCAAGATAAAAAAAAAGCACATACAGCCAGAAGAGATTATATCTGCAATTACCTCTTCAATTATGTGACAGTTCAAGGATGAGCTTGAAACATCTTTTAACATTTGAAACAGGCCACCTACAGCCCAATCCTGAGCTGCCCGGAGCGCCCAGGCTCAGCGGCCCCAAGAACGGCTGCCGCTGGATCCTGCTCACCCCAAACTACCGTGGGAGGTGCCTCGGGAGAAGGGACCTTTCGTCCCCTTCCCCCAGGTAAGGTAAGCAGCCCCGCAGTGGGGCTATTCACTTTATCGCCAAGTAAAGGTGCTCATGTAGGGCACCGAGCCCTCCATGAGTGCCTTGGATCCTGCAAAGCAGAGCTCCGCAAACCCGCCTCCCCCCTCCCCAGCATGCCTCCCCCACCCCCTCCCTTAATCACTCCTCTGTATCATGCCTCCCCCCTCCCCGGAACACCTCCTCCATGCCCCCATCCCCACCCCCGCATACCGTGCCATGGCTCCGCAGTCCATGAGACCGCCGAGCCGTGGAAGCTGGGTGTCCGGCCAGTGCTGGGCTAGCATGGATGGGAGCCTGGCGTAGCCCAGCGGTATCCCGGCAGAGACAGTACTCAGTGGCACGAAGCAGCGCTGCTGAGCACAGGGTTGGGCTCTTATGTGGCTCTATACTGACACAGAACCAAAGTCCATCATTAAATGCGATGCAGGTCTGGAGTGAATATTAGCATAATGATAACGAATGAATGAACAAGAAATTGCTCCAAACTGAAACGTTTTTGGGACAGAAAAAAGGGCTAACTTAAAAAAGATTTAATTGACTTTTATTCCACCTTTCCTTCCAAATACTCAAGGCAGCAAAATAGGAGAGATAGCGAAATAATGAAACTGAACTAAAGAGTAGACTGCATTTTCTTTCTAATGACTGGTTTTTGATGCTTTATAATATCTAGAGTTTCACTGAAAATGCTACAAACAGGATAGCAATTTATTTTGAGCTTGTTTAAGCTGCTTTGTGCCTATGGCAATTTAATATTGGCTGTAATTTAATACTGACATATTCTAAT
Organism: Tiliqua scincoides; assembly: GCF_035046505.1. Taxonomy (NCBI): domain Eukaryota; kingdom Metazoa; phylum Chordata; class Lepidosauria; order Squamata; family Scincidae; genus Tiliqua; species Tiliqua scincoides. The sequence continues at coordinate 75,978,806 of NC_089822.1, forward strand.
CAATTTTAAACAGTTTAGGGCCTAATGAATATAATTAGATAAATATTAACTGCAAGAATCCAAATTAGACATTCACAGTGGGTTCTAGTGTAAGATCACACAGACCACAGCTCCGTCAGCAGAAGTCACTTCCACAAGCAGAAGGAGTGCTACACTCGCCCAAAGGATCTTCTGCTTGTGGTAGGTGGCTTCATGAGCATAAAACTTCTTCTGCTTGTGGAAGAAGCTTCTGCTGACAGTTACTCTCCTCACAATCTGTAGATGCATCTCAAAATTCAGAAGCAGATAAAGTGCATGCCCACTGACCTTTCAAAAGTAAAACAAATGATTCCATATATAAATTTTATTCATCTGGATATGCGATCTTTTTTCCTTTCAAACAGAAGAAAATAAAAATTCTAATAACCTAGTTCTAATGAAATTCCCCTGCACCAATGCAGGGGGGCTACTGCAGCTTGTGCTGTATCTTGCCAGGGAATTTTGCAGCCTGGAGGTCTTCTCAAAGTAAGGAGACATTTGTCCCCTTACTCCAGAGAAAGTCCCAGTCATGGAAATTGGCCTGCTCGAACCTGTGCCTGCTAAATCACCGGTGTAAGTCTCACTGGATCTGAGTCGGTGGACCTGGTCCAGGAAGGAGGATAGGATATGGTAACTGATCCCAACCCCCTCCTGGGATCCAATCTGCCCGTCCCTGCCCCTGAACGTTGCTTTTTGAATGCTTTTGTGTTGGTAGAATATCCTCCAAGGTTCTGCAAATAATTCCCCCTTCCAGAAAGTTCAGTTTCTTTGTTTGCAGATTTTAATAGTTTTTGATTGCTGATGCACATGTATTGCTCATCATAAATTAAATAAGGCAGGCAGATTTCTACCTGGAGAGGCATGTCTGTCAAATGAGTGGTTAGCAAAGTATTGTTAATAAAATTTTGCTATGGATGGCTAGCATGTTGATTAATGGCTTTTAAGGATACACTTGCATTTTTGAAAGAGAAAATGAGATTTCCCACTGAAAGAACCAACATGGATAAGATTCTTCACTTTTTTATTGCAAATGTATGCATGTTTATGCTGGCCTGGTACATCAATAAATGACAGCCATTACAAAAAAGTATTGTAGCATTAAATTAAAGATATATCATGACCCAGTCACTCAACATGCATTATGTTTTAATATATTATGCAAGCAAATGTAACATCATGTCACTGTCTCAAAATGCCGTGCAAAAGTGCAGAACCCTCTGATAGATTAAAACAGTGCTGCATATTATAGAGATGTGTTAGCAATGTCTTTATACTCTCTGGACGGATGCAATGAGGTATTTCTCATACAAGATACTGTTCTTCTTGCCCCCAAATTTTCAGGAAACGCCCCGCTCACGATGACTGAAAAAAAGGGTTGAAATGATTACCTCATTTTTTAAAAATTGGATTAATTTCGGACCAAACTGAAGGCTGCAACAAATTTTGGTTAATTGTGCCAGAGACAGAATTGCAAATTACCTCCGAACGGAGGGTCAGTGTTGTGGAACTGCTAATCAATCTGGCAGAAAGATCAGCTCTTTGACATAATCTTATGCCACAGTGGATGTACACATTTACATGAGAAAATTATGTGAAACTAAAAAAAGAAAAGAAAATGAAACTAGACCTCTGACTTAGATGACATGTGACATCACTTAAGGCAAGCATGATTGAGCCATGATCTCAGAAATTCAGTGGAGAACAAGTGAAGCATAGTGTCTAAGGCAACCATTTTCAACCACTGTGCCGTGATACATTGAGGTGCCGCAAATGGCCTGCAGGTATGCTGCAGGAGTTTGAAGAAGGGTAATTTATAAGTAGGGGCATTGGAGGATGTGAGCCCCCCACCAATAGCATGGTGTGCCTTGCCACTTATCAAAAGACTGATGGTGTGCCTTGAAAATTTTAGCATCATGTCAATGGGCTGCGAGTTAAAAAAGGTTGAAAATCACTGGTCTAAGGAATGCTGAATTTTGACTAGGTGAGAGACTGAAAGCCCTGCTTTGGGATTCAAACTTTTTGTGATCTTAAAAGAAAGACAGTATGGTGAGGTAGTTAGAGTATTGGAGTAGAACTGGGGAGACCCAGGTTCAAATCCCGGATCATTTGTTAAGCTTTTTTGGTGCCTGTACCCAGGGCCAGTGCATCCATAAAGCCAACTGAAGCAGTGCCATTCTGTGATACCTGAGAGTGCTTCTGTCTCCTCCAGCAGTTTCAATTTATATTGTACAGTACTTTGAGTATTTTTGCTCATTTGTGTATAGTGATGGCATCAAAGGTGAATGAAGGTGCTGGTGGTAAGAGAAGCGTAAAAAGGAAGCACACAAGGCTAACATTGAAATGGAAATTAAGAGATTGCAAGGATGCTAGAAAGAGGAGTAAATTGGAACCCTAGCATGAGTGGATGTAACATTGGCTCTTCAAGGATCTGTGACATTAAGAAGCAGAAAGCAATGACATCAATAGGCTTGTGTCATCCAGTGTGGGGAGTTCAGCAATGCAGATGACATCACTGCCAAACTTCTGGGTTGCTGAGCTTTTTCATTCTTTTTTATGAGAAAAACCCACCATCCAAAAAAGAAAATGAGAGAGCAAAGAGAAAGGGAGATGCCAGGAGGGCCCTTTGCTGCCTGACCCTTCTCTGGAGGCAGCTGCAACAAATGTTGCTACTGTTGCACTAGTGGGTCAGTAGGCTGGAGGTCCTCCCTTCTCCTCCTTCAGCTCTGGCCCAGACAAGCGTGTAGTTTCCCACTGTTGCTTATGGGTTACAAAAAGCTCTCGGTTCTCCTTGGCTGCATAGGGTGACCACCACCCCCTGCCAGAGGTGGCAGGTATGCAATACAGGTTGGTGGTGCTGCTGGGCAGGGCGGAAAGCAAGGCTGACTCACTGCTGGCACGTCTTGGCCCCCATCTTCCACCACTTACGTTTCTGCCACAGGGCTCCTTCCTGCTCATGGCACCCTCTCCTTGAGGTTGACACTCAGTGCAGGCTGCACCCCCTGTATCCCCTAGTGACACCCCGGCAGAAAGACACATTGCAAGTATTTGTTGCTGAAAGTGAAACATTTACTGAATGTGCCAAAGTTCAGCAAACTCCTAAGAAGGCACAGTTGGAGGTGGCTTTGCTGGTTTAGTGCAAAGTGCTCCAAAGGTAAGCCCAGAGAAAGCAAAAGGGTTTCACAGTGAAATTAACATTGGTGAACTATGTGCATTTTCAGGTGGATGGTTCCATAACTTTAAGAATCAGCCTGGGATCTGTAAATTAGATATCGGTTGAGCTGCATACCACTATTTTTCAGCAGTTGGTGAGGGACATGGTTTAATACCTTCTCAGGTATACAGAACTGGGCTTTTCTGACATTGTTTGCCAAACTCTACGCTGGTTTGTGGTGAAAATGGTGCTTATGGCTTCAAAATAAACTAAGAGTGCATTATAGTCTTTGTGGACCTCAACAGGTGGGAAACCCTGGCCTCTGAGCGGCCCGCTTGGAGGCAGGCTGTGCAGCATGGCCTTTCCCAGTTTGAGGAGACACTTTGCCAACAGACTGAGGCAAAGAGGCAAAGAAGGAAGGCCCACAGCCAGGGAGACAGACCAAGGACAGACTGCACTTGCTCCCAGTGTGGGATTGTCACTCCCAAATTGGCCTTTTCAGCCACACTAGACGCTGTTCCAGAACCACCATTCAGAACGCGATACCATAGTCTTTCGAGGCTGAAGGTTGCCTACTACTATGTGCAAATACACCTGGCATGCATAAGCTGAAGCTTTTTCTTGTAGGAAGTACAAAAAACCTAGGGCCTTCAAAACTCTTATGAGTTTGCCAGTGATTTATAAGGCACAGGGGAATGTTGGATGACAGCCAGAATCTTTTAAGGAGTGGTTTTTGGCTTACTCTTTGCCAGCCATTAAGGAGAATTTTAGAAAGGAGGCTCTACCAGAGGATAATAAAGCTGTCCTTTTGCTTGATAACTGTCAAGTGTATTTACCCGCTTTAGAGTTTGTTAGCGGTCATATTTTTCCACATATCTGCCAGTGAATGTGATTTCTTTGATCCAACCAAAGGGAGTCTACAGGGGATCTTTTATCTGAAAGCTGGTAAATTCAGGTGGCAGTGTTTCTGAATTTCAATCTGAACAGAACCTGTAAGGATGCTTGCAGACAGCTGCACTGGCTAGGAAAGACATAAAGAAGGCTATTGTATGAAATGCACAAGAATGCATTGAATTCTGTGAATTCACACTGAATTCATGAATGCACTATGAATGCACAAGACCAATAGTAATAGGTTACAACCCAAGTGTAGAAATTCATGCTTGTATGTCTACATTTATACTATGTTCCCACATAGGCTTGTCTCCTAGCAAATGTGATTGAAACTAGTGAGATCTTCTTCCCATAAACATGTTAGGGCCCATGCTATCAATCTTTCACTAAAGAACTTGTTTAGTGTCTTAAGATGTGATTCCCTTTAAATGAGCTACTCACTCTGTGCAGCAATTATTGGGAGGTTTTGTCCATTAAGGTGTGATGAGATTTCTCACGTGAAAGGGAAACATTTTATTTCCTGCCATCTTAAAGCAACATGCTGTATTTGTGTTCCAAATTACAGTAATCAATGGCCAGCACAGGTTTGGGGGAGGCTGTGGCACAAATTTTTTTTCCTTTTACACTGCCCCAGCCACTGCAATGAGGCTTACCAGATCAGTGCCCGCTAAATCGCTGGTGAAGATCTGAGCAGCCTAGTGTTTGGCAAGGCTGCTCAGGAAGGGGGTTAGTATCCAGCCTGTGCCAGAGGCTGGTCCCACCCCACCCTGGGCCCACTCCACTAACCAGTCCACCTGCTGCCTGCCCTCCCCATCCCAGAATGCCCATGAAACATTCTTCCCCGTCTTCCCCAAACTCCTGTGCTGGTGGCCCACCGCTAGTGCAAACTTACCTTTGCCAGGGCTTGCGCCAGCACAGGGAAGCCAGTGCGCATCCTTGCAGTGGCCTGCTCGACTCCCATGGTACTGTGAATGTGCTTTATGGCACAATTGCGACACGCAGATTGTGCACAAGGTGCCTTGAAAGGTCAGCACTGGGATGACATCATGACTTGTACAGTTTTCAGAAATGGCAACTGATTCCAATATGGACAGATGGGGTAATCACTCACCAGGGTCCTTTGGCCATTTCTGGTCCAGCACGTCACTTTTCCTTGCCTTCCACAACGATTTTGGTCAGTTTTGCATCACATTAAATCTCATAAACTGAAGGTGAATGTTAAAGAACTGGAAAAATATACCCTGCTGGAAAATACAAGGAACATACAAATGCAAACAGAAACCTTGGACCTAATTTCTGTCTGACATACATAATGGGACAGCGCCATTCGGAGGCCAGTGGACTACTGTCCAGCACTCCGTGAGAAGTGCCAGGCAGCAGAAAGCTGAGTGGGGGTCGTGGGGGGAAGCATTCTAGGGTGGGGCAAGGCAGGGGAAGGTGGGGAGAAGGCATGACGAGGGATGGAGTTGGATGGGAAGGGGGTGGGACTGGTGAAGCTCTGCTCTGCTGGATCCAGAGCCCTGTGTTGGGCCTTACGGTCCAACTACTCATAAATAGCTGGTGCAGAACTGAGTAGCCCATTGCAGGGCTACTTTCATTACCTGGGGGAAGGAGATGAATGAATGTCACCCACATTGCAGCACAGACTTGTTCTCCATTAGGTACTGATGGAATAGACACCATCACTATTCTCCAATTAGAATAGAAGACCCAGGAATTCAACTTCTCTTCAATTCTTTCAATAGTGTGCTTCTGTAACATGTAGGTCAGTGCATCTGAACTGCTGTTTTTATGTTTATAAATAAGACAACAGTGTTGGAGGTATCAGCACTGGTTTAAAATTAGTGTTTTATTTCTACAATTTGCTCAAATATTTATTTCTATGCCAGGAACACAAGATGTTGCAGGGATCTAAACATGATCTCTTTCTTGTTTCCAACTTGGTTTGTGGATGAGCAATCAACGCCAGTGGGAGTCTCCTTCCAGGGACCACTTTCTCTTGATCAGGGGTGCCCAAATCCTGGCCTGGAGGCCCTTGGGGGCTCCCAATCAGGCCCATGGGGAGTCCCAAGTCTCCAGTGAGCATCTGGCCCTCCAGAGACTTGCTGGAGCCTGCACTGGCCCAACGCAACTACTCTCAGTGTGAGGGCTGACTGCTTGACCTCTCACATGAGCTGCAGGCCGAGGGCTCTCTCCATTGCTTGCTGTTTCACATCTGTGACGCAGCAGTGGTTGCAAACGAAAGGTTGACCTCGCTTTGTGCAAGGCCTTTTATAGGCCTTGAGCTATCATAAGACCTTCATTCATTCAAATTAGTTCCATCTCTAATATATTCGTTTATGTAAATTTATTCAAATTTGAAAAGTAAATTAATTTTTTTTATTGGCCCCAAATACAGTGTCAGAGAGATGATGTGGCCCTCCTGCCAAAACATTTGGACTGCCCTGCTCTTGATTAAAGAACAGAACTGAAAGAGGGGAGAAAACGTGCCTCAGGTAGTAAATGACATAGTATGCCTGAACCAGGAAGGGCAAGCTCTCTGGGAAAGTGGTACTTTGCTATGTGTAGGTGCAGGAAGTCTGCTAGGGGGTGATTGGCAATGCTGGAGGACAAACTAGCATGGTTTTTAAATCCCACCCTCCTTTCTCAGTGATACCACAGAGCCCCCACTCCAAAAACTATTTTTGCCCTGGGCACTGCTGAAGCTAGAAATAGCCCTGTACATCTGTATCAAGACTGGAAGACCACATGAAAACCAAACATGTATGCACTGGAGAGCATGTGCACATTGTTAATATTGTGCAAAAAGGACTGTGATGCAATTACACATTCAATCACATGGATTTTTCCTTTTTCACATATGTACAATGATGACATAGAGAGCAAAAATATAAAAATAAAGGAACTCAGAGCTGTGACAAAATGTGGTACTTTCGGGTTTAGGAATCAATCTTAGAAATCTGTCTTGTTAAACTGGAGTTCAGGAAGTCTGGGACACATGGCAATGAGAACAAGAACAGTACAAGAACAGACTGCTATGGAGAAACTCATTCCAGGTCTCACTGGTCTCTGTTTTGGTTGTCTTGAACAAAAATATTGAAGGGTACTCAACGCTACCTTCCCCCTATAGTCCCTTCTTCCAACTTAACTGCCTTTCCCTTTCCAACAAACTGTGCTAGATTATAAAATCTAGCAGAGCAGTAAGGCTGGAGTTGTTAGCACAGTGCTCCATGCTGTTCCACCCACTGGAATGACTTTAGTTCATAAGGAGCAAATTAACTGAGTCATGCGTTTCATTTGATTCTCTTTCCCATTGGGAAGAAAAGGATAATGATTATTTGCTGCATTACTAGCTCTGACAGTGTAAAAGATTATTTATTGTCACAGCCTGTAATTGGTATTGTTACCAATGTCACAAGATGCCATGGAATAAACAAAACACATGAAAATATATATATGCTATTCTACTCCCCAGAAAGTATTTATTCAAATAACTGATTTAAAGATGGAATAGTTGCTTTAAACTAAGGGAGAAAGTGGAGTATGAGATTTTTTAAAACTAGGATTAGCCAAGGTTCTTTCTACTGATAGGTACAAGACAGAAAATGAGAACAGGTTTTACTAGCTGCTCACCAGCTGCTCTACATCTCACAACATAAAAAAAAACTTCATGCTTACCTCTCCAAAGGCCAGCCAGCTAGCTCTCAGTGGGTCTCCTCAGACCTACAAAAGCTATTTTGCTGCTGTAATAGAGGCAGAGGGTGTGTAATAGAGGCAGAGGGCCAGGAAAGTGGAGATTGCATCTTGGGGTGTACTGCTGCCACCTTTCCTCCACACTCCCCATCCCAAACTTTCCCTCAGCCCCCCACAACATTGGCCCCTTCTACAACGTACCTACTCCGATACAGGCTGGGCCCTTCTCTGGTGGGCCAGCAGCTCTGACATGCATGACAGCAGTGTGCAGTGCCACAGAGGCATTTATAGTGGTTGGTTGCAAGATCTGCCATTGTAAATGCCCAATAGAATTGGGGTGTTAATCATTCATAGTTATCTGTCATAGCTATGTTTTACTACTGCAATCGTGTCACTTATAAAACACCTTCTCTTACATCACTGCTCAGAGAGAGAGAGAGAATACGAATGAATTAGTAAATGAACAATGAATGAATGGAGGGAGCAGGTGAGCATGAGATGAAAAGTTCCCAAAGACCAATGGTAAGAAACTCCAAATACAGAGAAGATAGGAGGCATCAGGTACAAGCAAGTATTGGCTGATAGGAGTGAGGTAGCCACCTCAAGCTGCAGGTTGGTATAGAACACATCCTCTTATCCTAGCTGCTACAACTGCCACTGTTCTTCTCCATTGTGTCTTCCGTAGAAGTTTTAATTTTGCTCACATTTCTCAAGAATCAACCCTTATTTTTAAGGAATGTAATTTTATAGGTACTTCACTGAAAGAAATCCTTTGTGTTGTATGGATCAATGTCACATTGGAGTTTCTGCCTTTTTAAACGAGAGTAGATCCACCACCTGTGCCTGCTGAAATCTGAAACAATGGCCCTGCCTCCAGAGTATGATACGGAGTTTATGCTATGAGTTGCTCAGTGCCAAATATATATTTCATCTGTGCCCGAAGAGACATAGGATATGCACTGTTCAAAGAGCATTATTGCCCTAAAATGGCTTAATCCAATGGTTGCCAGGAGGCTGGGTCAGATGATACATTTATCTATTTTTCCTTCCCACCCTCTGGTGCAGCCGTGCCAGAAATAGACAAGCTATATTCAGCTTTTTTCGGGGGGGGGGGGGGGAGAAATCAGTAGGCTTTAAATCCCCTGACCCCTGCTTAAGCCATCAGCTCCTCAATGGGTCTCCTCATACCTGCAGTAGCAATTTTACTAGTGCAAGTCTGAGGAGAGAAAGGAAGCAGGGTGGCTGTTGCTGGAGGGGATAGGATCAGGCACATACCATCACTGCTGGATCAGCCGCCTCTCGCAGCCTCCCTGCCTCTGCCTCTCCCTCTCCCCATACCATTTAATCTCCTCCCCACCCCCATTACACTCTTCCCCTGCCTCCTCCTGCTCCTCTGCCATCTCACCTTCCTCAGTTCGGGGCTGACACTTCAGCAATGTGCATGGGAAGGCTCTGGTCTTCCTGCCATCACCCTGGCCGCATGCTACCCATCATGCCACTGGAAGGCACTTTACAGCTGCTTTTCAGAAGCTGCCCCCAGTAGAATGCACAGTCTGCTGCTGGCTTCAACTCATAGGACTGCACTGTTAATGTCTGAAACAGCACCATGCAGTAACCATGTTTTAGGTTTGGATAGTCCTGGTCTTCCTTAGCATCTTGAGCACCGTAGACACTCGCCTATAAGGTGAGAAATTTCTGCCAATAAATCAAGTGTAAATCAGCTCCTCGCCTTATCTGCGGGTTACTTAGGGGGGTCGGGGCTGGTTCAGGCACATCAGGAGAAGCCCAGAGGAGAGCAAGAGAACAATGCAGAGATACAGATACAGAGCTATCACTCTCCAGGGCAACCGCTCCAGGACAAGCTGCAGCCAAAGTTAACTTTTTCATTCCTCCTGAGAAAAAAGTAAGCCAGGGCTCAACACTTCAATTTAAATCCAGCATGCCTTCTTCTCTTTGGTAGGATCACACCTGACCCTTCTGCACCTTCCTTCAATTCTGCAAGTGTCTGGCAGAGGTCTGGTTTTTAAAACACCAGGATGTAATCCTCATTGCCAACTGAAACAAAGTTTGAGGCTACAATTCAGGGCACCATTACTTAAGAATAACACCCATGGAAAGCAATAAGTTTACTTCTGAGTAAATCAGGTTGCAACTATGTGTAACTGCACTTGCTCATGCTCATTCTTTATTGCTTGGGAACTGAACTGCATATTCCCAGTTACCTGCTATAAGTTGTATGTTATACGTTGAGCCCCTGGCTTAACACACCAGACGCCTTAAAGAAAGACTTGATTAACAATTCTGCTGTATGTTTACTGTGCACTTACTCCAATAGTGTTTACAAAAAGGTTGTGAAGACAAGAATTTAAAAAGTTAATGAATAAAAATGTACCTTCTGATATTTTACTATATTTTTTTAGTAGAGACCGTACACTTCTTAGGCAGCAACAATTGGAAGGTTATTTTTCAGAATAAACCTCGGGTAAAATCTGGCCTCTGGTTAAATCAGACAAAATTATAGCCAGACACCCTGTAATGTCCATAGTGGGAAAAGACACCACCCCCTGGTGTGCAACCAAACATGGGGGCTTACCCTGTTGATGACAGGTAGTTGTCAGCAAAGAGAAGGACAGGAGACAGACTTTGCACAGACGATTTACTTGAGTCAGACGCGTAACATTCATGGGGTCTGTTACATCACAGGCCCTTTTTGGCTTACACAGATTTGTGCCTTTGATGCACGTTAGGATTGCTCCCCAACCCTTTGAGGTTCCAGGCAGGGCTCCCCTGCTGCTGTTTGGTGCCCTGGGATATGGGTTTCCCAGAGGTTGGTTGCCTGCAGCCCAGATGTCCTCAGGATGAAGCCCAGGCAGGTCTTGGTCCTGGGGGCTCCCTGGCCTGGCTCATTCTCTCAAGGACCAGGGCAGTCAAGTTCTCTTTCAGGTCATGGACCTGCAGAATAATGCCGGGTTTGCTGCTCCCTCTGGGGCTGGGGCTGCCTGGGGAGAAGTGACCTTTCCCCAGGCTGCTTATGAAGCCTGTGCCTGGCTCAGCTGGTCCCACCCTTTCCAGCCACGTGGCTGTTTGATGCTCCTAGGAGGCCTGGGCCCTATTCCCCGGGAGATGCCCAGTCCTGGCAGTACTTGTGACTTACCCAAGGAGGCCCCTACCCATGAGGAGACCCCTGCCACGGGGCTGGGCCCAGCTGACACACCCCCTAACACCAACCCCCCAAATAATCAGAGTTCATAGAAAATTCTGTGATTTGGACTCAAAACCTGCCCTCATCTGTGAAATTGATACTGTACTCTAGCATCTATGGTAATTTTGGGACTTTTCTTAGAATTGCATGAGGTAGTGGAGCATGGTTAATCCAAACTGCCCCTCTATACATGCTAATAAATCAACAAAGGTGTGCACTGCAATTAATGCATCATGATAAAACAAGCCCAATTTAAGTCAAATACTTACCATAGATACTCGCCTATAGTATGTAAAATTTTTGGCAAGTAATCAAGCTCCAATTATCACTTCGCCTTATCTCTAGGTCAATCAGAAGGCAGAGCCTTTCCACTCTGAACAGTTTTGTTCTTGCTAAAGGTCATTTGGTTTTGGTTTGGTTCTTGCTAAAGGTCATTTGTTTCTATAGTAACTTCCCTGGGAAATTCCAGCCAACATTAACCTTTTATTCTCCTGCAACCTGGTTCCTTTTTGCAAATGCATGAATGCATTTGGCAGAGGTCTCTTTTTTTCAACACCAGGATGGGATCCTCCTTCCATTTGAAATAAAGTCACAGGCTACAATTCAGTGCACCTTTATTTAAGAATAACTCCCATGGAAAGCAGTGGGTCTACTTCTGAGTAAAAAGGGCTGCAAATATATGCAGCTGCATCTGTGAATTGAATTGCACACTCCCAATTATGTGTTAGGGGTTGTATGTAGTATGTAGAGCTTCTGGCTTAACACACCAGACACCTTAAAGGTGGATTTGATTCATGGTTCAACCTTTTTCACTTGCATGTCCCATGGCAGCCCATTTCCATAAATTGTACCCTTCATATTAGCAAAATGTTTGTAATTAATAATACAAGCCCTCATCTCCTCTATATGAAAGCCCAGACGTCATGTATTTACCACAGTGTTTTCTCGTTTTATCTGTTGGAAGAACAGAAGACTCTGCCTTTGCACTGTTTTGCACCAGAAGTGTGCTGAGAAATTCTGGGTGATTGATCACTTTCCATATTATGTTTCAGCTTTTTTACTGTGCTGGTTTTCAATCACTGGTTCGTACATGAATTGATGACCAAAAACTAGCTATTGGTGGTTTATGATCTTTTACTATGTTTTTATAAATTAGAGACTGTACAGTTCTTAGGTAACAATTAGTGGTAGGTTATTTTTCAGGATCTGGCCTTGGGTAAAATCAGACAAAACTATAGTCAGACACCCCCCCTAAGTTTAACCCATGACTTATCCGAGGGTCATAGAAAATTCCATGATTTTTGGCTCAAACCTGCCCTCGACTTATCTGTGTGATCGACTTATCAGTGGGTGTCTGCGGTATATGATGAAAAATAATAAAATATTCAGTAACAAGGTAAGAGTAGTAGACCTACTGTAATATCACATCTAATTTTTCTTCAGGTATTGATAAAATGTTTTGATTACCAATGCAAGCATTTTTACACCTTTTATGAATGGTGAATTTCAAATAGTGTGATTAGCTTTGTGAACATTTTGACAATCTCATCTGCACATAAAATTAAACATAATTTGCTTTTTTCTGCTTGGAAAGTTTTCAAGTATTCATAAGCAGCTTACAAATGCTGGTGTATTCCAAATTTTGAACTGTATGTTACTAGAAGCCAAACCACCAGATGTTGAAATTATGAAAGCCTTGTTTGTGATTGTTTTGCTTTTTTCTGAAGCAAAAAAGCCAGTGGCCAAACCTTTCTAGCAGTTAAAATATGTTTAGCACATTGGTTCTGCTGTAATTGAAGGGATTTTCATTCAGTTTTCCATATCAGCAATCCAATCCAGAATTATAAACTATGTATTTGACAGACCTTACAAATCAAATGAAAGTGAATGGGCCATAGCAACAGAGATCTATGGGTGCCAGTGCCATTCAAACAAGAGATTGAGCATTTCTTTTCTCTTCATATAAATGCTTATTCTTTGGCAAGTCAAGGTTGATGCAGTCTTTATTGCTTTGGGCAGTGAACTATACAGTATGCTTGACATAGGGTTGTGACCAAAACTGGCATCAACATGTTGAATTCACTTCTGCTCCCACTATTATGCAGGATCATTTCACTCTTGTTCTGGTGTTGTCATGTTGTGCATTTTCCTGCAAATAGCAGCCAATTATGTGAAGCAGGATGAGAAAATATGAACTGTGATGATGTCAGGATAGTAGGTATGTCATCCTGTACAACACACTGAGTATAGGATACCTTTTGAAAAGTGGCCACAAATGTATAATTCCTCCCTCACACACATACTTGGAAATTGTTAACATCTTTCTTTTTGCTCTGGGCTGAGCTTATACAATTGGCTAGATGATAAAACATTTGTCCAGTACTTCTCGAACTTGCCAGAGTATTGACCCACATCAGAGCCCAATCCTGTGGTTGGCGGCACAGCTCTGTGCCGCCGACCACAGTTGCAAACGTGCCGTAAGGCACGTTCGCAGGGCTCACTGCTGGGCTCCCACTGACCGGTGCTGGGCTAGTGTGGGGTGGTTGCCCAGGTTCTGCAGCTCAGCGGTCTCCCAGACTGCAGAGCAGCAGGAGGTGGGGGCATGGACAGGGGTGTGGAGGAGACATTCCAGGGAGGGGCGAGGCCGGCAGGGGTGGGGAAGAGGCATGCCAAGGGGCGGGTTGGAGGCATGCCGGGAGCAGGTGGGAGGAGGATACACGGAGCTGAGCTCTGCAGGATCCAGAGCGCTCATGGAGGGCTGCGAGCCCTACACGAGCGCCTTTTCCTTACCGCCAACCTTTTGGTCAGCGGTAAAGTGAGTAGCCCCATTGCAGGGCTGCTTACCTTACTCGGGGGAAGGGGACGAATGTCCCCTTCTCCCCAGGAGCCTCCCGCGGTAGCACAGGAGGTGCAGGATTTGGTGGCAGCCCTTTTTGGATTGGGCTGCCCATCTCTTGTACTGCCATTGCAACCTGAAACAGGTCTCTGGATGCAATTGGACATTACTAAGTTTGTAAAACCAGTGGTGACACAGAAGTCACTTCCAGAGGCATTCCCATACTTGCAGAGGCCTCAGGAATACAGAGGCCTCTGGAGGCTGTCCTGGGCCTGGCGCAATGCAGAAGTGGCTTCTGGAGTTGGGTCACAACCCAGAAGTGGCCTCCACTTGCATCCATTTTGCTCTAATTTTGAGCTGGACAGAGGCAAGGGGGCAGTGGGCCCAACTCTAAACCCACCTGGCCTTGGGGCTGCAACCCCACATGTGGGTTGTGACCCACAGTTTGAGAAATGCTGACACAGTCAATCTAGTATAGCAAGCAATTCTAGCAGCCCAATCATAACCAGAGGTTACAACAGCAGATTTCACAACCTGCTACTGCAAGTCCCAGGCTGATGGTGTGACAGCCACACCACTGTCATGCGTGCTGGGACTGCCAGGATGAACGGCTGGAAGTCTCATGTGCATAACAGTGGTACACAGAAGCCCTGCTCGAGCAGACAGGTCATAAGTGAAGAATGATCAAAGGGAAGATTGTAGGTACAGGGAGCAGACTGGGTAGGGGCTGCCTTAGTAGTGGGAAGGCATGATCCTGAGCCGCCTCTGGTGGCAGCCATGCACTTCAATATCCTACCCCCATTCTCCACCCTGACCCCCCCCCCCAAGTCTCCTTGGGTTTATGCCAGCTAAATAGTTCTCTCTGTGTGTGTGTGTGTGTGTGTGTGTGTGTGTGGGTGGGTGGGTCGGTACACATACAATTGAAGAAACAACTGAAGAGGGCTGAAAAAGGGTTTCACAATCAAAAGATTATGAAATGACTCAGTGCAATTCTAGACACATTGTGGGTTTTTGCTCTTGGGTTAAAACAGATAAGTGTTATTCAGATAATTGGGCTAATCATGTCAATTGTTGTAAGTGATTGAAACCAGTCACTGGTAATGTTATCAGTAGTTTTGTCCTAAATTTTAAGTTAATGCATCATGCAACACAAACAACCTTCATTTTCCATTGAAATATCAGATTCCAGCAGCACATTCCCCTTTTGCACCTTTACTCCAGCTGAGCTCTGCTGCTCCCCAAACCATCATGTGTGAGCTTCTTGGTTCAGCAGACAGAAACAGAAGCATACGGCTATAATACCATATGCTTTGTTAAAAGTAAAATGTAAATAAAAGACGGTTGATTCACTCTCATATGGAGTGAGCATGCTGATGACACAGACCCACAGTAATGATGACACAGACCTACCAAATCCCAAGGCACATTTAACTAACTAATCAGTTTTTTTAATGAGCAGTCATCCTGGACATGAGAAAACTGGTTAGGTTTGTTAAAAATGCCAAGTGTGGGTTTCTGTGTTTCTTTATGGAGATCCCAAAATAGTGAATTGTACCATAGAGAACACAAATAGCATTCCTAAGTGAGCTTATGGCTGCCCTGCATATGTGTGTGGGTTCCAAGGAACAAAATAGACAAAGAGAGAATGTAGATGAATGAAAGGAAAGATCCAGCCAAAGTTGTCTGTTCTGAATTTTTACATACCCTGTGGAGTGATCCATGCTAGTAAAACATAATTCTTACATGCTGTTTGAGTGGTGTCTGTTGAATTATAAAGATGAGTCTTTAAATACTGTGGGACCAACTTTCTCCCATACCTAAAACTGAGATTTGCAGATCTTTCTTTTGTTTCTTAAAATTTTTGATCAGATTGGAAAATAAAAATAAAACTATTTTATTGATTTTTGAAACACTTGTATTCTGCCTTTTTATGCCTATAAGGCAATTCAGTGTGGTTGATAATTTGTAGCTGCTTTTAAGCCATGGAATAGCATGTTAAAAGGTGAAGAAAAAATCACATATTGCTGACCATTCCTCCTCACACTGTTTAGTATCCTAACTTTTCCAATATATAGAAAGCAGATTTATCACCCAATCAAGGAGGCCTCCTGATCACCCACCCACCACAGGATGCAGGGCGTGCCTCCATGTTGCGGTGGCATCCGTGCTGGTAGCAGGGGATAGGACAGGGCTGTCATTAAAGGTATTCACAACATGCTATTTGGAGAAAATACAGTATAACATTATCTAATCTAAGCCATTATTATGTTCTAACCCCACCACGAGGATTGACATTTTTGTCAAAAATAATACAAATCATTTGTTAGACATTTGGTATTTTAAATCATGTTTTTGTTATTTGTAAGTAAATTGATTTTAACTCTCAGTATACGCAGACTTTGCTTTAGATTTTCCAAGTTCAATATTCAGTGCTTTGGAGAGAAAAAAATGTAATTGATCTTCCCTTGCAAAATTCCTGCTGTTTCATGAGCTCTCTTTCAATTCAACGTAATCTGTTTCCTACTGATGTCGGAAAACATAATAAGGTCACAGCAGGGAGGCTTTAGCTTCATTAAAGAACATTATTATAAAAAAAAATAAAATGATCTCGAGTAAATTGTTTTTGTCCTTGTGGTACAGTTTGCACAGATCCACATTAATCTGAGCATTTAAAGCAGCAATAAATGTGTTAGCCCTATCATATTACAAATGAGCTTCCTTATCATTCATTTCACCATGAGACCCTCTAGTGGCAGATGGAGATGTCAGTAGCTTGCACTGCAGGCATTTTCTAACCCCACTGAATTAGAGACATTAAAGGCTCCCCACACGGGCCAGAAGCCAGTCAACAAGAAGGTTTATTTCAGTCTTTAAATTGTCCAGGAGACTTTGCTCTGCATCTCTGTAAGCATAGATGCCTGAATTATTTAAAGGAAGTGAGCAAGCAAGGAAACAAATTGAAACTTTGACCCACTCAGGCTTCCATTTATCAAGGGTGTCCATAAGAAAAGGACTGTGAAGAAGGATTTAAGATAGAGAATCAGCGCCTGCTCTATTAATCTAGTTTAACTGATACTAAAATCTGACAGAGCAAATTACAAGTTGCAGGCAGTAAGGCTTATCAATTCATTACTACTTTCAAGGCTCCCTTTTCTCTTTGCCTTCAGCTGCTGGCAAAGGATAGGCTTTTACAGTTCAATTTTTCAGTTTATTTTTGACTGCTTTTAATTAAATTTGATGGCCTGCTTCTGCACTAGTGAAGTTATTGGAGTTGCAAAGCACTTTGCTGTTATACTGATGGCTCCCTTGATGTTGGCCCGTTATTAACTGCTTTTTCAAAAGTGCTTCTCTTTACTCTCGTTTTATAAATATTTAAATAACTGTGACTGTGTATAACATAAATATCTGGGCACTGGAGATACAGATTTTATCGCCTGTTTTACACAGTCACAGAATCTTTTAAAAATAAAGTTATACATTATATTATTAATTGGGAAAGCTCTGCCCCTAAGTCATGCTACTCATAAGTGCCTGTACAAATTGTAGCAATATATCAAAGTTACAGTAATCAATGAATTAGTCAGTAGTTTGTGACCTATTGCTTTCTGTGAGTAAATTTTTCACACATCTTAATTAGAGATACAGATAAACCAAAAGCTATAATCACAGACAATTGTTGCCAATAAGATGCTGCTATAATATTACAAATTAACTTCAGTACTCATGGTTTAAACTGTTTATTTTTATATATCACTCACTGCACTTGTCAGGACCCAGCCATATCCAGACTGAGTAGATCTTCTGTGGAGAAGTAGGGGAACTTGTCTCTGCAGTTGACCTATAGTTTTTTTTTAGTTCAAATTGGGAAATTGATAGTGGGAAAACTAATCTGAGTGCTTGACCACTCATAATGCTACTTGATGCTAGAAATGCAGTTACGGCAGGAACATGTAGTCAGGGGAGGAAGCCTTTCCTTTCCTGTTAGTTCAGCCTGCCCTGTGATTGCGCATACGCTCCACCCAGTTTAAGTACATAGGAACATAAAAACAGCCCCAATGGATCAGGCCATAGGCCCATCTAGTCCAGCTTCCTGTATCTCATAGTGGCCCACAGTGGTATCTCACAGTGACCCACCACTCAGTTTCTGAGTTGTTGTGTGATCACCAGGAAGGCTGAGCTGCCACTGCCGTAAGCTCTAGTCTCTCTGAGAGACTACTGCAGCAGTGGCAACTCAGCCTCTGCTATGATTATGCAAGTGCTAGGACTTCCAGGTAGCTCCCAAAGTGCTTTGCAGTGCATGCTGTGCTTTCCCAGCCTTGGACCTCACTGCACATCACTGACAGAACTAAAAAATAAGGACCAACCAAGATCTTGCAGCAACCATCAGAGATGTGCCTTGAGATTCAGTCCAGGGGCGGCAACACATACTCACTCTCCCTTTTTTAAGCTCAGTCTCTGAAACACTCTCTCCTCCCCCTCTGGAAATAATAAATAAGGCTCAGTCCCTGGAATACACACTCTCTCTGTCCCCAACAAATTAAAAAAAACAGAACAAAACAACTTACTTCTTCTTCCCCCACTTGGAGCTGGAGAGAGCTCAGCACAGGGCTCCTAAAGCAACTAGAAAACAGCTGCTCCTGGTGTTTTGGGAAACCAGCCCACTGCGCAGGCTCCCTGCTTGCCCTGCTTTTTTTTTTCTCTCGAAGAAGCTAGCAATGAATATAGCCTAACCAGCTGGAGGCAAGTCTTTCTAATGCCTCCCCAGAGACTGATGACACAAGTGCTTTTTTTAATTACTGGGCAAATGGAAACAGCTCTTCCTGTTGCTCCTCCTCTCTAGTGTTTTAAGTGTGTAGGTGTTCCTACCTATTTTGTCCCTTGCAAGCCACAATAGCAACTGGGATGGTTGGCAGCTTTCCTTATTCCCTCCATGTGTGTGTGTGTGTGTGTGTGTGTGTGTGTGTGTGTGTGTGTGTGTGTGAGAGAGAGAGAGAGAGAGAGAGAGAGAGCAAGTGTGTTCCAGCTGCTTCCCCATCGGGAAGGAGTTGGAGTATGAGTGTGTTGATGATGTCATGAAGTTGAGTGGTGTCATGACATCAGGCATTGACCTGGGTGCAATTTCAGTGCCTGCCATAGGGATGGTTTTTAGTAGATATGTCTCTGTTACCTTGCCTACCTTGACTGCACAGTGACAGACTTACCCCGCCCTGCTCCCATGGCAAAGCTCCGAGATACCCCCCCCCGCACAAAGCTGCCCGTACGTTTCTTACACACAACAAAGCTTCACAGCCCTTAGACCAACTGGGGAAGCATTCTAACACTTCCCTGTTGTCTTAGACTCCTGGAAAACAAGAAGTGCAGTTTCTGACAGCATCAGGAACCTCCATGAGACTTTCCACATGGTCCTAGAGGTGCATTTGCCCTGTTCTTCCAGTGCTAGGTCCACTGCTGTGACTGCATGTCACTGGCAACCATGGCTCTTGAGAGACAACCAGAGCTTTCTCCTTCTGTAGATAAATATCCCAAAGAGACTGAGATCTTAGGGGATCCAACACACCTCCATTTAGACTCCTGGACCAGCTCTAGACTTCCTCCATTGACCACAAGAGCAGTAGCGACACCAGATCAATGCCAATGTCCAAAACTGGAAAGCGGTACTACCTAAGAACCCCCTCCCTCTGGGCTTACTCAGCTGAAGTAAGCCCAGGCACAAGCCTTGGATTGGGGTTCAGTAAGATTCAGGAAGGGGTGAGGCATCCTATCTTCCTCATAAGCCTTTCAGTACTTGCTGATTCAACATCTCTACCTCAAGAGTTCTTCGAAAGTTAGATTCTGCCTTCTGGCCTTGTTCATCTTTTCCTTTCCTAGCCTTCCGCTTCTTCCCTCTGCTACAGCCTTTTGTTCTAGCCTGCCCTCAGCCCCATTTTAGGTCACTTTCCATGTCAACCTTACCAGGCAACCCTGTCCACATTCTGAACTGTGAGTGGCCCGCTTCATATTCCTTGGGCAGTTAGGAATTAACATGCATGCACAGAACCCATTCACACTATCACCTGGTGGTGGCAGTATGCCCAATCTTCTATGACTTTTTGATTTCAAGATGAGAAGCTAAAAGTGATTGATCTGAGTGCCTGACCACAGGCAGAATGTACCAGAAAAGCATTCGCAGCACTAGAAAACAATATTGGGGAAGCACAGAATCGGAAAGGTGCATTTCTGGAGTGGGGGTGATTTTTGTCCCACATCAAATTTCTGAAAGTCAAAGAAAGGTATATTTCACATTGATACTACTTCACACACACACACACACACATGAGAGAGAGAGAGAGAGAGAGAGAGAGAGAGAGAGAGAGATCTACAGTGCTTAGCATTGCAGTCTTATTTCCATTTATGGTTATAATTTCCAGATACTGGCAGAATGCCTTTGTTCATTTATGTTTTTGACTAGTGAATAATAAAGGAGCACTTATTTCATTTGCCCTGAAAAAGTGTGCAGGTTACCTTGGTCTTTTTTGTTTTGTTTTGTTTGTTTTTCGGACCTCCTATTGCTGCTAATGATTCCATGACAGGTAGAAATATAACATCTAAAAATGCAATAAATCGCAGGCTGAGTTACTACAAGACAGGAATTAGGCTGTGGTGGAAGCAGGAATTACTACTAGTGGTGGAACTAGGACAGAAATTAGGCTGTGGCTTTTATTTGCCTGGAAAGAGGCCTTGATCCAAAAGGGAGGCAAGGAGGGAAGAGCTGGTATCAGATGGTGGAGGAGAAGCATTAGACAGGAAGAATAGGAAGCTACAGAAGAAAACGTAATGTGAGTAACTTGGTAGGGAGCCTATTAGCTTTTATCCAGCACTGGAATTCTCTTTCATCAGTGGCCGCAAGAAGTGAGCCAATGAAGAACAAACTGCTCTCTCTCTCTCTCTCTCTCTCTCTCTCTCTCTCTCTCTCTGGAATGTGCCTCTTATTCAAAGAACCTAAGGGATCTAGCAATGGAAAACCGGTTGAGGTGACATGCTACCTGCTTCATAACTCCCCCTTGTATGCATAACTGATGTAATTGTGGATTCAGACACAGTGACTGTGGATCCGGACAAAAGCTTTATCCACTTCAGCTGTCAATTCATGGTGACAATAAAATGGTGCTGAAGTTATGCTTTGTTGAATCTGATGACATATTAATGAAACAGGATTGGGAACTAAATGAAAATAAAAATGAAATATGTTTAGTTTCAGCCCCATTCAAGGACCTTCAAAGAAATCAACAACATAACACAGTAGAAAAATAAATATGACATATGAAACCAAAACAATTAAAACCTGGAAGACTCTATCCATGTTTCAGTTAGTTACGAGTCCAGTGACAAGACAACATGAAGCTGGAGCTTCTGATGAACTTACAGTCCAATTCTATTTTGCAATCCATCAGCATAAATCTTGGACTGATGGTGGGAAAGACGTTCTAACATTCAGTGATCCACAGCTACCAGGGCAAATGGCACCAGCAACAGTGGCCCACTGAATTTCCACCATCTCCGTTGTTATGGGTAAGTTAGCAGTGCAGGCAATTGAGTGAGAATAATGAGAGAATTGGGGAACAGGCCAGGTTGGGAATGGAAGGATGAACATTTTGGTAGCAGTTACCATGCTGAGATTCTGTCCCTTCTTCTTGGCCTAGATCTTCCTACAGGAGTCCCTTCAGACTTTTACCAGCTTAAGAACTGGCATAATTCTGAGGAAACCTATTGATTGTCCAGATTTCCTTGAAAATATGCCTCAAATAAACATTCAAATAAACATGGCTAAAAATATGTGGCACTTAGAGACAAAGGGTACAATCCTATCCTACACTGCAACAGGCAAGCCAAGAGGCTTGCACTGTATCCAGCGCAGGAGAGTGGCCAGAAGCGGCTTAGCTAGAGGCAAGGGGAAACTTTTCCGCTTACCCCTGGGTAAGGGCTGCTGTCCCTTATGTGTCTCCTTGGACTTGCACCACCTCAGGAGGTGGCACAAGTCAGAGGAGAGTGGAGCGGCTTGAAGCCACTCTGTTCTCCCCGGGAATGGGGGTTGGGATCCTGCGTAACTGCCAGATCCCAGCCCCACCTCCCTCTCCCCGCCTGCCTGCCCCTGGGGCCGCCCACTGCCTGCCATCCCCTCACCAGGAAAGCTTCCCTCCCGCCCCCTCCCCGCCTACCATTTCCGGTTGCGTCGGCCCGTCCGGGCCAATGCAAGCATCCAAGGGGAAGCCAGCACAGAGGCTTATGTCGGCCTCTGCAGGCCGGCGCTTCTCAGAGCGCCGGACTGGCTTCCTCTTGAGGAGGCACAAACGTGCTTTACGGCATGTTTGTGACCCTCCCAGGCTGGCGCAAGGGACTTGCACTGGCCAAAGTCCATTCTAGGATTGCACCCAAAGAATTTTGAGACCTCATTTGAGCATATATTTTAATTAAGAACAACTGTAGCAGTAAAGAAGCACCTTCGTTCATAACTCCAGGAGCACCTGAACGATATAATCTAGTGTAAATCACACTCACTGCATGGGTTTTGTGATTTATTTATTTTTTTAACTTACAGGCCCAACAAAACTATAAAAATGATGACGTGCAGGGCAGAAAACTGCTGGTTCATTTTAGATTCCACACAACTCAAGTTAATTTGGTACAGGCATAAACCTACCTTTGTTTATTTCAACACATTTATATATGGACAATAAAGTTTTCTTTTTAAGACAAGTTGATGAATAAATGTCTCTGATTAAACATAGCCACAGACTGCAGATAAACAGGACTGCAGAGTGGCAAGAGGAGAAAAAAAAAACATATGTAAACATCAAGTATTGGTGGTGCTGACAGTTGTGTACATATTACATTTTAGCTTTCAAATGTTTTGATTCATTAAACAAATTTAGATGCAAACTAATACATCGTGCTAGCTATTTATAATAATGCTGCCATTTAAGAGAGCTTGTTGTTGGTGTTTGTAACACAGTTTACAGAGTCCATGCTGATAGCTAAACACATTCCAAGTACTTATGATACCAAACAGCAAAAAAAAATCAGCCTCACAATGATAAATATTTCACAAAACAACATCCCTCATTCCATAGCTAGCAATTGATATGCCCAGTAATAGGAGAGCTACATGAGCAGGCATCAAACAAGAGATTTCCAGCTCAAGCTCTCATACCAACATACAAAACAGCAATGGGAGCTTATTACATAAGAACATAAGAACAGCCCCACTGGATCAGGCCATAGGCCCATCTAGTCCAGCTTCCTGTATCTCACAGCAGCCCACCAAATGCCCCAGGGAGCACACCAGATAACAAGAGACCTGCCCTCCCTTGCACTGGCATTCTGACATAGCCCATTTCTAAAATCAGGAGGTTGCACATACACATCAATGGATTTTTCCTCCAGAAACTTGTCCAATCCCCTTTTAAAGGTATCCAGGCCAGATGCCGTCACCACATCCTGTGTCAAGGAGTTCCACAGACTGACCACACACTGAGTAGAGAAATATTTTCTTTTGTCTGTCCTAACCCTCCCAACACTCACTTTTAGTGGATGTCCCCTGGTTCTGGTGTTATGTGAGAGTGTAAAGAGCATCTCTCTATCCTTCCCCTGCATAATTTTGTATGTCTCAATCATGTCCCCCCTCAGGCATCTCTTTTCTAGGCTGAAGAGGCCCAAACGCTGTAGCCTTTCCTCATAACAAAGGAACACAATTTAATACTGCTCATTAGTTAAATACCATGCCCACACTACTTCTCCATGTAATCTCCATCTGAATTGAGGCAATTGTCATGTTGTGGGACCACCTTCTTTATCCCCTGCATGAAGAATATTGCCCCCGGGAGCTCCTTTAAAGACCCGTCAGCTTCTTGTTGGACAAAGTTTGAGGACGAAGGTTGTCTTACAGAGGTTACTGCTCAAACAGCCCAAAAAGTGCACTGGTCAAACAAACTGGGCGCAATCCTGCCCTTGACTTGGGCCAGCAGAAGACCCTTGCGCTGGCCCAGGAGGGACATAAACGTGCCGTAAGGCACATTTGCACCTCCTCGGGAGGAAGCTGGGCCAGCGCTCAGAGAAGCACTGGCCTGCAGAGGCTGACGGAAGCCTCCATGCTGGCTTCCTCCGAGTGCCTTGCATCAGCATTGCTACACCGACGCATGGCTCTGAGGTAGGAGGGGGGAGGGGAGGAGGCAGGAGGGAGGTATTCCTGGGTGGGGAGAGGGCGGGCAGTGGGCGTTCCCAGGGGCAGGGGGCAGGGAGCAGGAGACAGGGCTGGGAGCCAGCAGTTATGCCAGATCCCAACCCCCGTTGCCAGGGAGAATGGAGCGGCGCTCTCCTCGGACTTGCACCACCTCAAGAGGTGGTGTAAGTTGGAGGAGACCCAGACTCTTACCTGGAGGTAAGGGGAAATGTTTCCCCTTGCCTCTAGCTGAGCTGCTTATGGCTCCTATCCTGCTCTGGATACAGTGCAAACCTCTTGCTTGCCTGTTTCAGCTCAAGATAGGATTGCGCCCTTTGACTGTTTGGCCACTGTGTTCTGGGACCTTAAAGGAAGGACCTTAAAGGAGGACAATCACCTGGGAGGATTGCACCCTGTGTTCCTTAAGTCTTGCTTTTATAACAGCCAAGCAGTATTTACTTTCAGAATAGCCCTTGTACATGACAGAATCCAAATGTTTTGATACTGACTACATTTTGCTCAATGGAAGTCGCATTTGTCCTTACTTTTCAGAAGTTGAGTGCTTGCATATGTAAATAAAAAATAAAACACATCTATCTGTAACTCTATTTCAGTACAAGATGAATTTCCAAATTTTACAAAAATGGATTTATGAACTGCACATCGTTATCTCTGTCATTTTCCTTTATAATGATGCTATTTTCAATTTAAAAGAGAATCTCTGACTCAGCATTCCTTGCACTATTCGGCTACATTTTATTTTGCTAGTGAAGATTAATTAACATTGCAAATTAAGTCTTAGATTCAGCTACACTTTTGTGGAACTTTTGTACCTTGAGTTGAGGCCGATCGATTCCTCCAAAACTGGTGCCAACATTCTGTCAGTCAAATGCTTAACTAGATTGTCAAAGGCCAGGAAACCAGTTGCCTTTTATCCCCACCTGGAAGAAAAAAATAAAAACCCTGCATCAGTCACTTTTTTTTTTATAGTCTCCTAGGCATAATAAGTCACTCCGTGTGTTATCTTTCCCTGTCACATTAAGGAGTTCATTGAACTCTCTTGCAAAGACATGATGCATATAGTATTCAACTCTGTGCATTACTCTTGAATGCTTGATACTGAGTCATCTATATAAATGAATAAGGGACATTTATCCTTTTTAATTTTATTTAAACATAAATGTCAAGAAAATTGCAAACGTAAACTAAGGGCGCAATCCTATCCTGCACTGGAACAGGCAAGCCAAGAGGCTTGCACTGTATCCAGTGCAGGATTGTGGCCACAAGCGGCTCACCAGAGGCAAGGGGAAACATTTTTTCCTTACCAATGGGTAAGGGCCACTAGTGCCTATGAGTCTTCTCGAACTTGTGTCACCCTGCCCCGCCTCCCACTATGGCCCCTATCCTGCGCTGGATGCAGTGCAAGCTTCTTGGCTTGCCTGTTTCAGTGCAGGATAGGATTGGGCCCTTAGGGCCCAATCCGATTCAACTTTCCAGCACTGATGCAATCGCAATGCAGCCTTGAGGTTTGGAAACAACATTCATGACACCCTCCCCATTGCAAGATGGAGGAGTTGGATCGGACTGGGCTCTTAATTAACTTATGTTCATTTGAGGCAACAACACTATTCCTGAATTGCATTAAAAATAAAGTGTCCAGTGTTATAATTTTATATTCTACAAACAGAAAACTACAAATAGAACAGAAACCTTAAATCAGTATTTGTGTTAGTATTCGCAAAATTTGTCAGTTCGAAAGCAGAATAAATGTTTTAACCACTTCGAAACAGTTCCAACACACCTCACCTTCTATATTTCAACTACAAATTCTGTTCTATTTATTTTCTTTTTCTTAGATGGTTTCCCCAAGCCCTTTGGAAGAGATAAGACTGAAATCAACTAATGGGCAGCGCAATCCTAACCAGCATTGGTGCAGTGGGGCTGCATGACTCACACTGTGTCCAGCGATGGGACCGAGCAGTCCTGAGGTCTCCTCAGGGTAATGGGGCATTTGGTGCAAGTCCAGGAGGCCCCATGTAGGGCTTTCAGGCCCAGGAGGGGGAATAGAATGTGGCGTAGGCCAGTGCTGCGGATCCTGCCCCCTTCCCATGTCTGAAACCCCCTCTCTGCCCTCCCCACCCCATTAACCCCTCTGTCCTCCCTCCACTCATGCACCACTTGGTGGGAATTTACCTGCTTCCCTGACAGTGCTCCTGGACTCAACACCAGCGGGACAGTGCAGGCCTTACTGCCGGTGCAAGCTATTCACAGCATGCTGCAAATGTGCCTTATGGCATGTTTGCAACAGCCTACACAGGTACAGCAGCTGCTGCATTCCAGTATGGCCACACAAACAAGCACTTCATGAAGACATCATCGTCATCTTCATCATCATCATCTTCACCACCATCACAGCTTAATCAGCTTATAACCTGGCATCGCTAGGGGGTGCAGGGGGTGCAGGCTGCACTGGGTGACGCGTACTAGGAGAGGGGGGGTGACACATACTAGGAGGATCACGCGCTAAAATCGTGGTGGTTAGGAGTAATACCATCGTGTTATATACAGTTGGATGCGGAATTTTGAGCAGAATGCAATGCAAAACACAGGAAGTGAAATATCTCCTTTCTATCAAAAGTTATTGGCAAAAAACCAGAAAACAAAAAATGCATGGAGCCCAATGGAAAGAGAAACCAAGGCGTATCATTCGTTTACTCAAGAGTAGGTGAACATGCCTTAGTCCACCTGAAAGGGCAGGCTGAGAGAAATCCAACAACACCAGAATGGTCCTGATCCAATGAATATAGCCCCCCAAAAAACACCCAAGAAGCAGGTCCCTCCCTCCAAACGGGTGAATGTATTGAGCCCTATGGAAAGCAAAACTAAGCCACATGGTCACATTTACTTGTGAGTAAGCAAATGTGCCTTGGCTCCTGGGCAGGTCAAGCAAAGGGAAATGTGAGGCTACCAGAATGGTCTTGATCTGATGCAACTGGAGCTCAACAAATGCTCCAGAAGGCAGGCCCCCCCCCCTAAAAAGAATGAAACAGGCTTGACAGGGTAAGGTGAAATTTTTTTCTGTTTTAGGCTGCAGTCCTATCCACACTTTCCTGGGAGTAAGCCCCACTGACTATAATGGGACTTTCTTTTGAGTAGACAGGCATAGGATTGGGCTCTCAGACTTGCAAAGCCAGGTGGGTCCTGATAGTGATATGCTTGAAATATAAGAACTTAAATTGAACTGGGTACTGGGTAGGGGTGAAAATCTTACTGATTCTTTTTTTTGAGGGGGGGGTGTTATTGCAGGCAGGCTGCAGAGGAAATTCACTTGGTGGAACAGGGCTGGCTTTCCCTTATTTATTGATTTTACTTTATTTATAATTATTTATTTTAATTTGCTTTATGCTGGGTCCTGGACAAATTGTCATTCTAAGAAGTGGGTCCTAGTGCTAAAAGTCTGAGAACTGCTCAAATAAGGTGTTAATAAGTTGACACCCTGGGGGCAGGTGACACCACTAGTGACCAAAATCACTAAACTCAGAGTTTGGAGGAATAATACCATCATGTTATATATCAGTCAATGTGTAATTTCATGCAGAATGCGATGAAACAAACTACAGGTTGAGAGTAATTATTCACGTGGGTTCCAAGCACTCACATGGATTTAAAAAAACGCACTATAGCAAATCAATTTAAAAAAACAAAGTTTCTTTGCTCCAGTGATTGAAAAACAGCCTTGCTGACCTTTTGACTCTAAGAGTCATTAAGAAGACAATCCATCAGCACTTCACTCAACCCTCCCTTCACCAGTGCAAAATGATCACGTTTCATTCTTTCACTGGGGGAAGGGAGGGGTCTGAAGGAGAGAGAAGGATTGATGGATTGTTAGCCTGCTGCCCTCTCTCTCTCTCTCAAGGAGGCTGTTGTTAAAGGACTGTTCAGTTTTTAAAACTGATTTTAAAGGAATGCATTTTCCCCCTTCTCCAGGGATTAGCACATTCTTTCTCATTTGCAGGGGCTATTTGTGTTGAGTCAAATTCGTGTATAAAAAATTCATGTATAAATAGGCTGGACCTGTACGTTGAAATATCTTTAGTCTATCAAAAGGTACAGCCAAAAAACCAGTGGGGGTGGGGCGATGATAGATCACCATGCCACCACCTAGAGTGTTGCCCCGCCCACTGCAGGTGACGCGAACCCTAGTGACGCCACTGCTCAACTGCAATAAAATGTAATACTTTATCATTAAATTGTACAATTTGTCACAAACTCAGACATCCTTAATTAGTCAGGCAAAAAGAAAATGTTTAAGACACCTTTATGGAAATTTTGGATGTTTAGCAATTGGCATTCAGAGTGTGTACAGGCTGCTAAGGTGATCATGTGTTGTAACAAGGTCAGATAAGCAAAATGGTCAGTCATATATGTCTAGTCACTGAAGCATAATAACGAATCATTGGTCAAAAAGTCTTTACAGATTTGACAAGGCTGTGACCTTCCAAATAGTATTTAACTCTCTGGGAGAGTGACACAGAGTTATGATAGATGTCTGGAGTGTTTGTCTTGAAGAATGAACTACACCTGAGATCTCTTTCTTCTAGTGAATGCTAATATTCTTAGACATCTGAGGATAGAAAGCCCTTTAAGGTCTAGATATGTGGGATAGCAAAGATCTCATGTTTTTCAGAATTTTGAGGTGTGTGTGTGTATCACACACATGGTCATTCCCATATCAAGTCTCCAAAAAGGACCCAATGCCATTTACAACATTTAATTAAAAATAATTAAGAAAAATGAAGAGCAATCAAAACAGCTGCAGGAAACAAGGGGAAAAAAATACAGGGAGCACTAATTTAAAATAGCAATCAGAGAAACCACAATCAGAGTGCTTATAAGGCAGATCAAAGAAGTCCTGCTGAAATAGCCAAATATTTAGTTTTTCTTTTATGCTGAAACATTGGCAAAGAGAGAGCCAGATGTACCTTATGCACCAGGAAGTTCCAAATGGTGAGAGTCACCACTGAGAAGGCCCTATCACATAACACAAATATTTGAAACTCAGAAGGCATAGAACATGCAAAGCAGCTTTCCTACAAGATTTTAAGAAATGGGTAAATTTGTATCTTGGGAGATGATCTTTCAGATATCTTGACCCTAAATGTTTTGAACTTTTAGACTTTTAAAAGCAAAGCACCTCAAATGCAGGGTTGGATTAAGGCCTGTAGCGTGTTATAAAGGGCCCCTAAACAAACAAACAAAAATACACAAATATTAAAACATAAATTATTTTCTTGCATAGCAAGCGAACAGCCCAATGCCCAGCCTTGGCAGATTCTGCGTACCTTGGGCTACCGCAGGTGGCGCTTTGGGTGAAGGGGACTTTTGTCCCCTTTTCCCAGGTAAGGGAAGCAGCCCCGCAATGGGGCTACTCACTGTATAAAGCCGTTTGTGTAGGGCGCCAAGCCCTCCACGAATGGACAGGATCTAGTGGAGCAGAGCTCCACTGGACCTGCTGCCTGCCTCCCTGCTCCCTCCCCCTGGCATGTCTTCTGCCTGCCCTTTCCCCACCACGCCTCCCATCCACCCTCTCTCTGCCCTTCCCATGCCTCCCCCCTCCCCAGAACGCCTCCCCCCTGCCCCCCACCCCACCCCCACTTACCCTGCCAAAACTCGGTGGTCCATGAGATGGTTGAGCAGCTGAGGCTGGGCGCCCGCCACACACTAGCTAGGCGCTAGCCCAGCACCAGCCAGTGCTGGGCTAACATGGGCAGTAGCCCTGCGGTGAGACTTGTAAATGTGCCTTACGGCATGTTGCAACAGTGCGCAGTGGCATGAACCTGCGGCTCCAAGCCCAGGATTGGGCTCTAATTCAATTAGCCTCTGCCTCTTGTGACACACCTTCTCATTTGCCTTGGGCCCCTAGTACCCAGTGGGGCAGGTTATCCCCCTTTGTGCTGCCACTGGGTGCAGGACCCATAGCATTTGCTACTTTCACTGCTATGTTAATCCGGCCCTGCTCAAATGGCATCCAGAAACAAACTGGAAGCCTATGAAAAATTAGTAAAATACAACCCGAAAACAATTTGCAGAACTTTCAATTTCGCTTGCTGAATTTTAAGCATGGCATTACGTGTACCAATGCAAAACTAAAATCAAGAAAAAATACATATTCATTTATTTAAAAATACTTGTATCATGCTTTTCCCCATACCATTGGGGCACTCAAGAAGTTTTACAACATTAAAAATGCAATAAAAAGTAAATACAATAACATAAAAAGCAGTGTTAAAACCATAAAGAAGCAACAAAACTGAAGAACTGGCAGCAAAAATAACATCTAAAACCAGAGGCTCAGACAAAAGGGAAACTACCAAAGCAGCTAAAGAAAGAAAGCCAAATGAAAACAGAAAGTTTTTAGTTCCCAGTATTCATTATTGCTTGGAACAAGAGGAAGTTCTTTCAAAAAATTAGGAATCTGGGAACTGATAATAGCAGTTGTTATAGTTGTAGGAAGAGACTAAGGGTACAGTCCTAAAGTTGACTTGTGCAATCCTAAAGTTGACATTTGCGCCTCCATGGGAGGAAGCCACGTCGGCGCATCTAGATGCGCCGACACGCAGAGGTTGACATAAGCCTCTGTGGCAGCGTCCCTGCAGCTGCTTGTGTCGGCATGCCTGCGCCGACACAAGCGGCAAAGGTAGGCGTGGGGAGCAGGCAGGAGGAGGGAAGGAGGCATTTCTGGGCAGGGGAAGGGCAGGCAATGGGTGGCCCCAGGGGCAGGCGCGTGGGGAGCTGGAGGCAGGGCTGGGACCCGGCAGTTATGCCGGATCCCAATCCCTGTCCCCGCAGAGAACAGAGCGGCTTTGAGCCACTCCGCTCTCCTCAGAATTGCGCCACCTCCAGAGGTGGAGCAGGTCCGAGGAGACCCACTGCGGCCAGTAGCCCTTACCCAGGGGTAAGGGGAAGAGTTTCCCCTTGCCTCTGGCTGAACCGCTGCTACCAACGAACCTGCGTTGGATGCAGCACAAGCCTCCTGTCTTGCCTGCTCCAGCGCAGGTTTGGATTGCGCCCTAAATAAAATAGCTGTGAATCGATCCTGTAACATACGTATATAATTGCAAACATTTTTGTATAGGATTGCTAATTCAAAAAGAAGTACATAGAAATCATGTTCCAGGACAAAACAAACCCTCCCTCTGTGTGTCTGCATGTGTGAGTGTTCGCATGTGTATAAAGTACATGTATTTTTCAGCACTGCCTTATTACTTCAAAATTTAATGATTAAAAGGAAAAGAAAGCTTAACTGCTGACATTTCATTGAGCATCATCTCATATTTAATAATAAAGATCGGTGGTAGTTTGAGGAAAATGTTTCCCTTGAGCTCATTTGCCTTTAATCCATTTAGCAAAACTTATGAAATGATACTTTAAATAGTCTCCTATGAAGAAAAGTTAAATGAAAGCACAAAAATGAGTGCATGAGACCTTTCCTGAATGTTCTGTTGATGATCTTCATTACTCAAAGCGTAAGACACTGAACCTTTAATATACAAATCATTCTTTCAGCTGCAGTGTTATTTTAATACCCTATATATAGGACTTACATCCTGATCCATCCTGTGCTGCAGCAGCTGTTCTGGCACAGATAGATGCTCTGCTCCCACCTGCTTCCCAAAAGCTTTCCATCTTCCATTAATTCATTTTTTCCTTAGATGTACAAGAGGCCATCCCCAGGTACCTCACAATGCCATGCTAGTTAGTCACTGACTAGTTAGCCACCCACCCTCTCCCTATCTTACAAAAGCATCATGTACAGTATTTTTGTACTGCTAGGAACTTGACCAAATTCTGAATTTTCCAATATTAATGAGAGTGCTGGCTCTTAACTCTTCTCACCCGCCAGCATATTGGATTTTATAAGACACTGAGATCATCTATGGCTTCTGTACATTCAATACATTTACTTAAAAACACATCTTTAAATGCATGCTCGTCAACATTATAACTGCTGATATTATTAGCACACCAGCTGCTTGAGTAGGAATTACATGAACATTTGAAAAACACACCAAAATGTTATGGTGATGAGAAAAACACCTTGGGATTTTCTGGTAGCAGAGAGTGGACTGGAAATCATAGGAAATCATGTGAAATTTGGAAAGAGAAAGCTCTGTCTGTCCCTAATCAGGGCTTTTTCACAATGCAGGTGCAGAGTCAACCACTAGTACTGCTGTAAGATCATCTGCTACACTTGATCATCAGGTCTATAGTTGAACCAGGATTCAACTCTTGATATATAATGCTAGATCAATGATACTTAGGGCGCAATCCTAACCCGCGCTGGAGCAGGCAAACCAAAAGGCTTGTGCTGCATCCAGCGCAGGATTGTAGTGGGCAGCGGCTCAGCCACGGGCAAGGGGAAGCGCTTCCTCTTACCCGCAGGTAAGGGCTGCACGCCCCTTTGGGTCTTCTCGGACCCGCGCCACCTCCGGAGCATCTCGAAGCTGCTCCACTCGCCCCGGGGATGGGGGTTGGGATTTGGCATAACTGCTAGGTCCCATCCCCGCCCCTGGCTCCCCGTGTGCCTGCCCTTGGGCCCGCCCTCCCCCCACCCAGTAACGCCTCCTCCCCACGCCCCCCACGCCTACCTTAGGCGCTTGCTTAGTGGCAGCGCAGGAGCTGCGGTGGAGGCTTCTGCCTCCGTCCGTGCATCGGTGCATCTGGATGCGCTGATGCGGCTCCCACCTAAGGAGGCACAAATGTGCTTTATGGCATGTTTGCGACTCCTCAGGGGCTCCTATATTGGTATAAGTGCCAGTTAGGATTGCTCCCTCAGTTTATGAAATTATGTCTTCTAAACTTTTTTCTCAGATTCATGCCCTGTTCAAATTGCCATTTAAACTAATGGAAATACTTTATGGGTTTCTAGCAAAGGCCAAAGATCTATAGTCTACCTGTATTCTTCCTGTAGCAAAGATGTAGGTGTCTCACCTACTGAGGTAGGTAATAATCGCCCACACTAAATAAACCCTATTAGAAGTGTTATGTATGCAAGTTAAGCAGGATCGAAATCCTGAATAACTGATTGGCCCAGACTTATGGCTGGCCAATCGGATGATGGATCGAAATCTTACCATCCGATTGGCCCTCTAGTTAATGTTTCAATCATGGGGAGTCTGGGCGGAGCTAAAGTGTATAAAAGCCAGAGGTGTTTGCCTTGTGTCAGATTCATTGCCAGGTTCTGTTCTGAAGATGGAATAAACATACTGAGCTGTTATCTCTATGCCTTCCTTTATTTGCATGAACCTACTATATAATACTGGAGACGAGGATGGGATTTGATTCCTCCATGCTTAACAATGCTAGAACCAAGAGCTGATTCAGTTAGAGCTGATTCATCACCGGGGAATTGTCGCCCCAGACCAGGAAAGAAGGACCTGCTTCCATAAGCCTGCTGAGCTGCCATGATGACCACCCGAGGTCACATTGAGGAATTCGATCCAGCGTCCCCAGAGCTATGGGACACTTACGCAAAACGTCTTGAGTTCTTCCTTGAAGCCAACGCAGTCAAAGATGCCGCCCTAAAGCAAGCCACCTTACTCAGCGTCTGTGGCTCTGCCACTTTTGAAATCCCCCAGAATCTCGAGGCACCAGCAGAATTAAGGGCTACCAGTTATAAGATTCATCGTGGAGAAGAATCACTTCTCGCCCCAGCCGTCCTGTTTTGCATGCCGCCATGCCTTCTACAAGCGAGATCAGGATGCCAGTGAGTCTGTTCCGGCTTACGTGTCCATGCTTCATCATCTTGCACAAAGATGTGAATTCCGAGACCTGGAAGAAATGCTCATCGACCGGTTTGTATGCAGCGTCTGGGACGAAAGGATTCAGAGGAAGCTCTTTGCGAAGGAAGCTGACTTTTCACTAGGCTGTCAAGGAGGCGCTGGCATTTGAAGAAGCAGCAACGGAGATTTGTGCCTCTCGCAGCCCAGCCACAACTCGAAAAGCCGAGGCAGTCCACTATGAGAACACAGCCTCAGACCGTTTGGAAGAAGGGGAGGTGCTATGAATTAATCGAGGTATGTTGAGACACAATGGTCGCCAGGAACCACAAGCACCTAGACCTGGGGCCCGGCAAGCCTCCGATGTGTCCAACCTGGGCCCTTGAGCCAGCTGTGGGGAACCGCATGAACGTCGGAATTGCCGGTTCCGCAATGTGACTTGTCAGGCCTGCGGAAAGAGGGGCCATATTGCCTGCATTTGTCACAGTTAGCCTTCTTGGGCTTGGAGCCAGAAAGTTCTTCAGGGGTCTGTCAGCCAGGAAGAGCTCTACACTACTTCAGTACACCCCATCCAGAGCGTCTGTTTGCCAATCAAGGAAAAGGTACATGTGACAGTAGAAATTCAAGGGTCTCCCTGCGTAATGGAAGTGGACTCCAGATCAGCACTCTCTATTATTTCTACAGAGACTTTTCAGCGTCTTTGCCCTAGAAAGGGCCCCAGCCTCGAGCCAATTGAACTTTTGCTTACAGATTTTCAGGGCAACCGCATCCCCATTCAGGGTGTGGGTAAGTTTCAGGTTCGTTATAAACACTTTGAGGGGCTCCTGGATCTGGTGGTCGTCGAGGGCCATCACACCAGTCTCCTCGACCTTGCATGGTTTGATCCTCTCAGCATCCCGGTAACTGGGGTCCAGAGTATGAGCAAATAAGACTTTGATGCTGATAGCATTCATCCTGTGCCAAACAGAACTTTGGAAAGACCACCGACTTCCATGATACTAGAGGCTATTCGTGGGTTCAGCCCGAGTGACCAAGTGTACGTCCAGAACTATGTGAACGGTCCAGCGTGGATCCCAGCAACCATCATTAGAGTCACCAGTCCTGTCTCATAGAAGGTTGCCATCCAGGACGGCCGGACTCTCCGCCGTCAAGTGGACCAGATGCGCCGCCACCTGGCTGACTCAGCACCCACCACACCAATTCCAGTCCCTGGTAACCAGCATCAGGTCTTGCCACAGACCGGAGAGGCCATCACTCCTGATGTGTTACCGTGGGAACCAGAGACCTCCCTGGACTTTTCTGAGCCACGATGTCAGTGCACCTGTGGAGAGTCCCTCTGCCATAGCTGTGCCAACCCCAGAGTGGACTAAGGAACCAGAGGTCCCGATACCAAAGCCTCGCCACACCTTGCGAATGTGGGTATAGCCCCGCCATTCTGAGGACTATGTTTGTTAACCTTGAATGGTTTGCTGGGGAGGGGTGTTATGTATGCAAGTTATACAGGATCTCCATCCTGCATAACTGATTGTCCCAGACTTATGGCTGGTCAATCAGGTGATGGATCGAAATCCTACCATCCGATTGGCCCTCTAGTTAATGTTTCAATTGCACCAATCATGGGGACTCTGGGCGGAGCTAAAGAGTATAAAAGTCAGAGGTGTTTGCCTTGTATCAGATTCATTGCCAGGTTCTGTTCTGAAGATGGAATAAACATATTGAGCTGTTATCCAACACAGGATAAGAATTCAGATATAAAAAGGAGGAAGATGTAGGTAGACAATAAGTTAAGATTACTTGGCCTATACACTCACAGAAATACAGGTTAGCAACATTTTGTCTGTTGACATTTTTCTTCCTGTAGATGAATGTATACATGGGTTAAAAAGAGAGCAGAAGTAAAAGTTTCCCATTCCTAATTAATGTCTCCCATTAAGCATACCATTTCTGCCTTGGCATAGACTTAGGTATAAGCCTTTTCCTCCTAGGTAGACTGAATGAGGTCAGGATTATCAGCTTGGGTGCTCAGTCCTATTCTGTTATTCCCAATTTAAAACTGTAAATATCCTCCCATTTCTCTTCCGTTTCTCACTGTCCCATTGGATGTTACTGCAATATCAGTATTTCTGATATCTGGTTAGCTCCAGACAAGTACACTTGTATTTAATGTCACTTCACATTTGTTCCCTGTTATCCAGTAACAAACTTTGTGTGTCCCAGAATTCAGGGTATGTTCGAAATTCACACCTGCCCATTTAAAAAATGCTTAATTAGTGCAACTTCAGCTGTGAGTCCATGCACACACCTTTGAATCTGTTTCAGAATGGCAAAATAGGGGAAACCTTGACATAAGATAGTGGAGTAGCCATATTTGGCTCTTCCTAAAAGAAATTAGCAAGATGTCTATAATGATTAGGTGTATTGGTGCTAAGTCCACGCGTCAAGGAAAAGAAGAAAAAAGGAAAATTAGTCTTAGAATGGATAAGAGACAATACCATGGTCAGGAAAAGTAAAAGAAAAGCATATTATCTGGCTTTATAACCTTTTAATTTAGTATACATTTTCACATAAAATAAATCAAACAATAAAAATGACAGCCTTTACAAAGTGGAGCAGACTCTGTAAACTTCTCATATGATTATTAACCATGGATCATGTAAAAACCCAAGAGTCTGTGTGACAAATAATGGAAGTCACTTATCCAAAGTAAGGATTAGCTTTCAGAACAAACAGCTCCGCAGTCCTTACTTCTAAGCTCTGTTGAATTCATTTTGCCTTATTTTCAAATAAACATTCATAATTTCACATGTAAGCCTGATTAACACCTGTGAATCCATATTCTCATTTGGTTCACTTAATGATAAAGCATATTATCATTCCCAGGACACAGAATGCTGCGAGTGACTATTCTGTGAAAGAAAGAAAGCAATAAAATATTTTATTTTCAGTAGAAATAATTCATGGGCTGCTTAGCCATGCACAGCCTCATCCTACAACTCCATGTTCAAGTTGCTAATAATGTCCTATTCATGTAAGTTAGGCCTACAGTCAAGCCTAAAATAAATTACCCTAATTTCCACCAAGAAAATGTGAGCCAAGTTAATGCATATAGCAGAGAAATCACAGTAGACCCTAGAAAGCTGTTCAGACAGCTACTACAATAAAATGTAATTTTGCTTCATCTTGGAGTGGAACAGAACCTTTTATTATACTCATAACAGTGAGCAAATTGCTCATAATTACTTATGAAGAGAAGAAAGGAAAAAGCAGATCCAGCAAGTCCCTTAACAATCTTAACCTGCAGCCCCAGGGCTGGATTCACACACTGGAAGCAACGGAGCCCGACCGAGATAGTGTAGCAAAGTGAAGCCATGGCAGATCATTGCCAAGTAGACAAAATGAAAAGAAATGCAAGGAAAAAGAAGGAAGCATAAAGTCATGTGCTTCATTTATAGGAATTCTAACATAATTGTCTGGCAGTAATAGATTTTCGTGAGCATAGAGTTTGATCCAAAGGTTTTCCTTTGGAGGAAGGTTTTCTCTGGAAAAAAAGGGATCTTTGGTTCCAAATGCTGTCATTTTTTCCAGGTTTCTAACCATCCTCCTTTTAGGCTCAGGGGAGGTAACCTTCATCCACAATTCTAATACTCTCTAATGGGCATATAAAAACAACACTTGACTCAGTCAAATCACTGCATTTCAACTCAAATGAGCATTTAAGGAGGGGCTTACCGACAGCACCTGGTTTTGAACTTTGGCAGACCTCAAAGGCACAATTGACTGCTGAAAATCCAGAGTTATCATCTTATTGTAATAGCATTACTACATACTAGTATTGTGTAGGTACATGCATACAATGGGAAAATGTGATTAATTGAACCCTTTCTTTCAGTTCAGTATTTGTAACGAAACAATCAACAAAGGAATGAAAGAGTCCTAAGTGAGCAGCAATCTATTTGGTTTCATTCAAGTTTCCTTCATTCCTTTCAATTTGTTCCTCCTAGCCAGCAGAAGTTAAGAGGCAGGAGAAAAAGTGACAACTGACAATATATAGGTGTGCCTTGGCATCCACAGGGGTTCTGTTCCCGGAACCCCTGCAGATGCTGAAACCCATGGATAATTATGTTGGGAAATAGCAACACTGAATTGCTTTTACCAGAAGAGGGTAGCATCTAATCCTCTGAAGCAGGGGTGTCCAAACTTTTTGGCAGGAGGGCCACATCATCTCTCTGACACTATGTTGGGGGCCAGGAAAAAATAGTTTCTATTTAAAATTTGAATAAATTTACATAAATTTGCATACATTAACATATCAGAGATGGAACTTATATGAATGAATGAAGGTCTCGTGATAGCTCCAGGCCTGTAAAAGACCTTGCGCAAAGGAAGGCTGGCCTTTCTTTTGCTGCTGCTGCTGCTGCTTGACAGACATGAAACTGCATGCAGTGGAGGGAGCCCTCGCCCTGCATGAGAGGTCAAACAGTTGTCCCTTGTTCTGAGAGTAGTCACATTCGACCTGTGCAGGCTCTGGCAAGTCTCCAGATGGCCAAAGGCTCATTAGAGATGGGGACTCCCTGTGGGCCAGAATGGGGGTCCCCAAATGGCCCCTGGGCCCCTGCTCTCTGATATTGCACCTGTTCACTTTTAGTGGTTATTGTAAATGGTGTGTCCGTTGGTGATTTCCTCTTCCTTTTAGGGTATATATTATCTTTTTTCCTGACTCCTTTTTGTGTAGATGTGTCTTCCTCAGTCTCTGCTTTCAGCTGTAATTTTATTTTACTTTCATGTCTCCAGGAGTACCTATCCAGGGCTCCTGGTCTTCTAAGTGTTGAGAACTCCTGATGTAACTAAGAGCGCAATCCTGACCCAGGGTTGAGTCAGTGCAAGTCCCTTGCACTGTCTGAGGAGGGTTGCAAATGTGCCGCAAAGCACATTTGTGCCTCCTTGTGAGTCAGCTGGGCGGACGCACGAATGCGCACCGGCCCACGGAGGCTGAATCCAGCCTCTGCACTGAAATGGGGAGGGAGCCTTGTGTCGGACAATCTCAGCCAACACAAAGCTCTGGGGAGGGCAGGGAGGAGGTGGGAGGGAGGCGTTCTGGGGCAGAGGGAGGGTGGGTGGAGGCCGGTCCCGGGGGAAGGGAGGGGGAGGTGGGGCTCAAACCCAGCAATTATGGGGCTCCCAACCCCATTCCTGAGCAGTGCAAAGCAGCTTCAAGTCGCTCAGCTCTCCTCAGACTTATGCTACCTCAGGAAGTTACATGGGTCCGAGGAGACCCATTGGGGCTGCAGTGGCTGACCCGGAGGTAAGGGGAAGAGTTTCCCCTTATCTCTGGCTGAGCCACTTTGGAGACCTATCTTGCACTGGATACAGGTGTATACAGGGGCTGGTGTACGAACTTGCGTGGAATTGTAAGTAAACTTTTTTTTAATTTTGAAACTTGTTGCCTCAACTTTTCTTGTGCCTTATTAGTTGCAAGCAACCTGGGTAGAAGAGCAACTCCTTTGGCTGGTAATTGCTCTGTTGAGCCTAGCCCTATTCCAACAAATGAAATCCACAGGACAGGCACACCAGACCCTCCAAATGCAAACGGAGCATGTTCTGAGGGCTGGGGAGGCTGCACATGGCTTCCTTAGCCCTCTGGTTGGCAACCTTCAGTCTCGAAAGACTATGGTATAAGCCTACAGCACCCGGTATTCCCAAGCGGTCTCCCATCCAAGTACTAACCGGGCCTAGCCCTCTGAATATCTTCTAAAGGCAAAAACACATCACTTCCAGTTTTCAGCTGAAAACCAGAAGTGATGTTTTCACCCCTTAGAAGGCATTCTGAGGGCCAGGGAAGTAGTGCGTGTCCTCCCTGGCTCTCAGAACACTCTCTGGACATGACCAGAGCACAGCTCTGGTTGCATTTGGAGGGTCCAGGTCAGTCCATCCCACAGGTTCAGAACCGGTGGATTCAGTGGTGGGATTCAGCAGGATCTCACCTATTCTATAGAACCTGTACCTAATCCAGCTGTTGGTTCTAAGAACCGTTTGCTGGCCAGGGAGCTCGCGCCTTGAAATGTCAGGGCTAACCCTCCTGGGGGCAGCAGCCGTGCGGGGCCAACCCCTCCCAGGGGAAAG
The DNA here is from genome assembly GCF_035046505.1 of Tiliqua scincoides. Taxonomy (NCBI): domain Eukaryota; kingdom Metazoa; phylum Chordata; class Lepidosauria; order Squamata; family Scincidae; genus Tiliqua; species Tiliqua scincoides. The sequence goes on from NC_089822.1 coordinate 76,018,694, forward strand.
CGGGTTGCTCCCAGCGGGTGCCGAGGCTGCTGGGGCTGAAGGGGCGAGCCAGACGCGGCCAACTGGAGTCTCCCACGACGTGCGCCCGCAGATGCAGCCTACTGACTAGGGTGAGAGAAGCAGCCCAGCTGCCTGCCCCGCAACTCCCCTCCCCGGCCAAGCTGGCTGACTGGCGAGTAGACTGCTCCTGTGCCTGGAGGCTCCTTGGGCTCAGCTCTCACGGTGGGTTGGGGGCGCGGGCGGGACGAAGAGGAGGGCACCGGAGCAGCTCCCGCCCAAAGAGCCCCTGCTGCCCCTGAGGGCAAGCCCCCCTCCCCCCGCACGTCCATGGACACACAATGGAACTTACCTCTGGGTAGGCACTGAGCACAATCCTAACCAGGTCTACTCAGAAGTAACTCCTGTTTTGTTCAATGGGGCTTACTCTCAGGAAAGTGTGGTTAGGATTGCAGCCACTGTCAATCAGAAGGCGAAGGAAGGAAGCATCTCATCCTCATCACTGAGGCTGCAATCCTATCCACACTTTCCTGGGAGTAAGCCCCTTTGGCTATAATGACTTACTCCTGAGTAGACATGCATAGGATTGTGCTGAAAGGCTGCAGTCCTAGCCACACTTTCCTGCGAGTAAGCCCCTTTGGCTATAATGAGACTCTATAATGAGTAGACATGCATAGGCTTGGGCTCTCAAGCTGCAGTAAGCTCTGTTGAATATAATGGGACTTACTTCTGAGTAGACGGGCATAGGGATAGTGCCCTTACTTCCCAAAAGCACATGACTGCACCATGGGGTTGGTTTTCATCCTTGGGGTTTGGGAATGCAGTTTTGTGCCTGGGATCTTTTCATTGCAATCCAATGTGTTGTTACACAACGATTGTATAATACACTATCAGACACATAGAGGCGATGCTCCCACAGCTGAAATTCTTCAGGTTAAAAAAAGGCAGGAATGTGGCACCAAACATTACTTCATTAAGGGTACAATCCTATGCAGGTCTTCTCAGAAGTAAGTCCTGTTGTGTTCAATGGGTCTTACTCCCAGGAAAGTGTGGATAGGATTGCAGCCTTTGAGCAGAATCCTATGCATATCTACTCAGAAGTAAATCTCATTATAGCCAATGGGGCTTATTCCCAGGAAAGTGGAAGTAGGATTGCAGCCTTAGGGCACAATCCTATGCATGTCTACTCAGAAGTAAGTCCTATTGTGCTCAGTGAGGCTCTCTTCTAGCACCTGTGCAGTCACAATGCAGCCCTGAGGTAAGGGAACAAATGTTCCCTGCCCCCCACCACAGGATGCAGTGCATGCGCTATTGGTACAGCTGCACTGGCACTGGAAAATTGGATAGGATTAGGTCCCAAGTCCTCTTAACTGTAACTTTCCAGCACCAAGTCCTGGAGGTCTCCTTGTGACAAGGGAATGTTTGTTCCCTTACCTCGGGACTGCAGTGTGGCTGCATTGGCTCTGGAAAGTTGGATAGCCCTTAGGCTGCAATCCTACTCACACCTGGGAAGCAAGCCCAATTGACTATAGAATGTGATTTACTCCTGTGTAGGCTTGCATAGGATTGGGCTGCTATTCCCAGGTAAGTGTACTGAGGATGGTACAGTTAGCATTTGCTCCTTCTCTAGCAGAAAAGTTCATTTAGGTTATTCTCCCCCCCCCCCCCATGGCAGGCTGACTAGAAATTGAAGATTTTTTGAACACGTTTGCAAATTGGGTTTAGGTCTTATCACCTAATGAAGAAGAACTGGAGAAGCACTGGGAAGAACTTGTGATCAGGGTGAACCTCAAAACCTGCAAGGCTTGTTACATGTGCTGTTAATTTTCATTTTTAGGCTGGGTTGTGGGTGCTTGGGCACCTACACAGCTGCAACACTTTCGAAGGACTGTGGTGGGGAGGTTCTGCCTCCCCACCCAGTGCAGGCCCCTGCTTTGCACTCCCTGGTCAGTAGCAGCCCTCAAACTTGTGGGAGAATTGCCACTAGAGTAGACGAAAGTGATGGGTATCTGCTGTTGCCTGTCGGAAAGCAACCTAGAAGAACAGTCCCCTCATAGTACTTTTTTGCTCATTAGTGAAACTGTCCTTCAAGGCTGCCATTCTCTCTCAAACCCTGGAAGTCAACAACTCTCCTTGAACTTGTTGGGCTTCTGAGTAGACATGTTGGCATCCTTCAGTCTCGGAAGACTATGGTGTCACGCTCTGATTGGTGGTTCTGGAACAGAGTGTCCTCTCCAGTGCGCGAAGCCTGGGTAAAGTAGGTATGGAGGATAGGCTGTTACCCATGCAGCAAATCCCCCCTCTTCACGTCGCTGAAATGGTCCAATGGAAAGGCAGAAGCCAATACAGTTGGTTCCAGCGGCGTTGCAGGAGTTGCCAGAACGTGACTGTGTTCAGCCATGAACTGCCTCAGGGACTCCGGCTCCAGATTTTGCCTCGAGGTTGACTCCTGAAGCCTTTTCCATAACTGGATGTAGCCACAAGGCAGTGGAGGTTTGGGATCAGAGTTTTCCTTCTCTCAGATGAGCTGCCTTCCCAGGCTGACGAGTCCCATCTACCCGGTGGCTGTTTAGTCGCCTCTTATGACAAGTACAGCCAAACTGAGGGCCTATTCTTATCCCCAGCCCCCAGGGGATGCTTCTGAGTAGACGTGCATTAGATTGCAGAGTTGGAAGTTGGAGGGGGAAGCTTTAGAGTTCACTGGAATTCTTTTTGGGGCTGGGTGGTAAAAGGAATAGAGCAGCATTTCTCAACCAGTAGTACTCATACCACCAGTGGTACTTGAGGTAGTGCCCAGTCGTACCCATGGCAGGACCCCCTCCACTGCCTGGTAGTGAGACCAGCAATATGATGCAACAAACAGTGGTAGGAGGCTCAGTTCTGCTTTTCTTGTACTCAAAAAAGCCCTCCCATCTACCCTGGGAGCCCAATCCTATGCATGTCTACTCAGAAGTAAGTTCCATTATAGTCAATGGGACCTATTACCAGGAAAAAGTGGATAGGATTGTAGCCTGAGCCTCTTACTGTGGTTTGTTGCATCATGTCTGGCCTCTTAGTATGGAAATAACTGGTGATAAAGTCATTCTAGTTACTTTCAGTTGTACTTCCCAGAGGTGGGCCATGCACAGTGGCAAGAGGCAGATGCTGAGGAATGTTGTAATAGAACAAAAAAGAAGGGGAGATGTAAAGATGTTACTGTGCTGTGGTTGCTTTTGGTTGATGATGAGGTGTCAGACTATGTGCTCAGTGCACTTTTGCTGACCAGATGTTCACCACTAAAAGTGAACCAGATCCTTGAGAGGATTGACTGCTCTGGTAAAAATCACCAAGTTCCCACTGAGAAGGAAGGTGGCCCAGCTCAAAGCCCAGTGCAGCAAGTTGGTTTGTGCAGATGTGAAGGTGCTATGCTGCTGTGGTGTCTCCAGAGGTCTCCTGGAGCCCTGGCAGTTCCCACCTCCTCTTCTTGGTGCCTTCCTGATTTCATTATACAACTGCCTTGAGAATTCAAGAAAAATGTCCATTTGAAGTGTGCATTTCAGCCGCATGTTTATCCTCCTTGGAAACTAGTGGCCAGAGGCCTGTAAGTGTGACTACAGAGGACAGAATTGCAGCCTTGCCATTTGGATTTAGACATTGGGTTAAAGTTACAGTGCAATCCTATGACTGTCTACTCAGAAGTAAGTCCCATTATATTCAATGGGACTTACTCCCAGGAAAGTGTGTACTGTACAGTAGAGGAGTGCAGCCGTAGTCTTTCAACGTCCTTTGCGGCAGACAATTGAAGCTGAGTTGCTTATTGTTCATTAGGACATAGAACCTGTTGCTAATTTATTTGAATCCCACCACTGGGTGGATTATCAAATCCGTGGACACCAGATCCATGGATAAACAGGCACAACCTGTAAACTCTCAATCTTGAGCTCAAGACTGATAATATCAATTGTCACTCTTGAACTCAAACATTCTAGCCAAAGTATCCAAAAATCCAATAGGGATTTGTGACACAGAAAGCTCAAGTATAGAATTGTATGGGAAAGCATATGCAAGACTAACTTGAAATCACATCATTCATTGACTGGAAAGCATTGAATTTAGATGCAGGAGAAATGCAGCTTGTTTCCTGGTTGTCTCACTGAAATGGGAACCATATGAATGAACACAGCTGACAAAGTCTGTACAGAAACAAATATGAATTTGGTTAATCTAAATTTCTATAAATCAAGCTTTTGGCAACAAAAACAAATGGAGAAATTAAACAAGTTTTTGTTCTTGTGCACTCATAGTATTCTGATGCACTCACAGCACACAAACACTATTACTTCCAGATATTAGTACATACTAATTATCATAGTGTTACTTCATGATGGTGGTACTGTGAATAATGATTATCACACAATAAAAGAGCCACTAAGGGATTCATTTCACTTTTTATTAAGTAGTGTCTGGGGGTACAATGTCCATGATACTTTTTGCAACCAGCTGGAAGTTATAGTTGTTTGTTCAAAGTATAAAATATCATTAAATATTTGCAAGTTACAAGGTTGTGCAATGCAAACCCATGAAAATGGCTAAAATGCTGCTTGCTAATGAATTCCAGTTGTAGTTTTTTAAAAAGCAATATGCTCACAAGTATTGATTATCTAGAACAGGGGTGTCCAAACATTTTCGCAGGAGGGCCACATCATGTCTCTGATACCGTGTCGGGGACCAGAAAAGAAAATAATTAATTTACATTTCAAATTTGAATAAATTTACATACATGAATATATTAGCGATGGGACTTATCTGAATGAATGGTCTTGCAGTAGCTCAAGGCTGGCCTTTCCTTCGCTGCCACTGCTGCATCACAGATGTGAAACAGCAAGCAGTGGAGGGAGCGCTTGGCCCGCAGTTTACGCGAGATGTTGAACAGTCGCTGTCACACTGCGAACAGGGGCTCCAGTAAGTTTCCAGAGGGCCAGAGGCTCATTGGAGACTAGGGACTCCCAGCGGGCTGGATTGGTAATCCCTGAAGGATGCAAATGGCCCTTGGGCTAGGATTTGGGCACCCCAATATAGAATAAAGTGAGATTTGGATAGCATCGTATGTGAGAAATCACACTCCATGGGATGTTACACTAAAAGTGGATACGTGGGATGAGCTTTGTGAATGTCAGTCAAATTTTGGGAAGGGTGGAGGAAGAAAAGTCTTTCATCCTGTGAAGTCAAGGAAAGTTATTTGCCTTTAGGAAAAAATAATTAGAACTTGAAGAAGGAAACAAATATCTAAAGACAACAGAATTATGACCCCAATGCCAAATGAGTTTTGGGGTTAAAAAAGGAAGAATTTAATATATAAAAATCATAGCAAAAGTGTACTGAACAAACCACCAATTAATCCCCAGTTAATCCCTGGTGAAGCACATCATGAAATAAAATAATCTCTGCAGGACCTAACTGCCAGAGGAAATTGTGGAGAATATTAAACCAAGTCATCAAATTGAAGATTATCCTAGGACAAAATCTTTTGGGGGCACTAAAACTGATCATGACATTAAAAGGGCAAAATATAAAATATATTAAAAGTCTATTGCAGTGGTTCTCAAACTGGTGGGTCGTAACCCACCAGCCAGGGAAGCACTCAGGTCTGGCCCGTTAAGGAGTGGGGGCAGGGAGATTGCAGCAACACAATCCCCAGGATCTGCTGCTGCTGGGGAAAGAAGCCAGTGATGTACTCGTGGGGTGCAGGGAGCCCCATGGACACTTCCACAGGGCTCTCCAAGTCAGAAAAATATAAAAAATTGTGAATGGAAGTCACTTCCTGATTCGTGAACCGAAACCTGAAATGACTTCCAATTGCTATTTTTTTTAAATTTTCCAGACTTTGAGATGCCTGTAAAGGCATCCCCAGAGCCCACAATCAGGGCTTCCCCAGAGCCCACAATCAGGTAAGCCAGAACCCCTCCATCCCCAGCATAGCATGATCCTGAGGATCACGTTGCTGCAATCCCCCCACCCCCACAAAGACTTTCCCTGCAAAGACTTAGGTGGTTTCCTCCTCCTAAGGAGGAATTTGGGAATTACTGGTCTATCCTATTTCCATCTCCATCCATGTTACGTATGTGAATGACAATGTTTCATTTCTTTCTTTTTTATTCTGACATCCTGTTCTTCCTCACCATCAGAAAGTATAACACTGAACATTGCAGATGCCGATGGTTGCCAAATATGTAGTAACACTGAACTAGGGATGGATGTTGTGCTGCCTGATGACAGTTCTTTTCTTTATTTGGATGTGTGATTCATGACCCGCTTATATGCACTTATACGAGGTGACAAGTGCCTGACAAGAAGTGCCTGACAAGATAGCATGACTTGCTGTGACTTTTAATTTGGACTGATGACAAGAGTCCTCAGAGCCTACAGGCATCAAGGAAGGCCACACTCTTACAGCCCAAATGTATCCCCCACTTTCTTCCACCCTGTAGTGGCACCACTAGAGCATGCTTTGCATGCAATGGGGGGGGGGGTGTGCACGATCAGATGGCCAGCATGAAGTAAGTAAAATTTATTTGATCACCTGATTGCAACCCAGCTATTCGGCTGGTATAAGTTCAAGGAGAGGAAATGGTGGGTCTGGTCTGTAAAAGGGAGATAGGATCCAACATGCATGACTGCTACTGAGATCCTCCACCACATCCTGGGAACTTTAAGTGAACAAAGTGACTTTAAGTGAACAAAGTGATTAGCAACACCAAAAGAAGGACTCCGTATGCCCTGATTGGTGTAAGCCCTGGCAATGTGGGCTTACATTGTGGGTATGATGATAGGGCGAGGCTCCAGAATGTCCTGCCCAGTTGTGTGAGGCGTCAAAGCCTTGTAAGAGCCAGCTAGTGACATGGCTGGGCTAAATAGGGAGAGTGGAGACACGGAACATGTTGTGAAAGGTATAAAATAGCTGGGAGACAGGCAAGGAGGTGGATGAAGAGAGAAGTGACTGGGTGATGCTGGCAGAAATTGAAGGAGAAATGGAGACAGAGACAGAGAAAGAGTCAGATACTGAAACAGGGCAGAAACATGGAGGAAGATGGAGGTGTAGGCAGTGAAGATAGAGGGAAGAGAGAAGGAGCACAGGGGAAAGAAAAGGGGGGAATTAAGTCAGGAAAGAGGAACAGGAAGGAGATAGACTAGCAGAGAGAGGTGAACTCCTCCGATAAACCTCACTATAGCAGATAGTTCCCTGGTTCTGTCCTCCATTGAGCTTGCCTCATCCCTGATGATGTCCTACCCTTCCCCTTTTGATGTGGAACTTCTCCCCTTGAGATGGCACTGCTACAGATGGTGGATCCAAAGTGGCTGCTAATGATGCCATAAGGCCTCTGTGTTGCTGAAACTAGCATAAGGATGTCAGAAAGGGTCTGACAGGACTGGGCCATAAAACTCGTAGTCACTGTGAAAATTTTTGGAGATGATATGAAGTTCAAACAATGGTTAAATTATTTAAAGGAACACTTCTTCCAAATCATATACTCTGCATGTCACTATACTGGACAAAATGTTTGATTTCGAAAAAGATGTAAAAATATGTGTTTTCCTAGAAATATGTCTTCCTAGAATCTTTCTGTCTGGTTTATAACTCAACTGCTTATTCTCCATATGCATAAAAGAATAGTTGAAAAAAGGAAACAGCATGCTCATTCTGATTTATGATTAAAATGGGAATAAATCTCTTTTTTGTTTCATATAAAGTGACTTGAGACTGGAGCTCAGAGGAATATTTGATTCTTCCAGATTTATGCAATGAAGCAGATATGAAATTTACTTAACAAGCAGCCTTGTGTTTGAATTCCTTTTAGAAAAAAATCATTTTTGATCTCTTTATTATATATAATTGAATGTGTTCTGAAGTGAACTGTTTTAAGAACATAATGTTCAACACAGAACCTGAGTTTTGTGTTACCTAAGACACAGTGCTAATTCACAACACTTAAGCCCAGAGGCAAGTTTGCATTGCAAGATTCGATTTACTGTAACAGAATGCAGCTCTATTCTTGAATATCAGTGTTGTCAGCATTTGCTCCTTGCTCTGTGATTACCTAAGCAGAAAGTCTCTGCAAACAGCACTGCTGCATGGCTATTTGTGACATTCCAGCTTTTATATTTGGATCCTGTGATATTCAACATTTAGGAATCTATATTTTGCAGCTCACAGGGGAATGTATCCACACCACCAAAATAAAATGAGCTTTACTTTCACTCTGCCATTTAAGTCTGAACAAAGATTCAGTTTCTGTGATTGCTAGCAATGGTATGGGGGTTTTCAAACTGCCTGTCTCAATTGAAAGTTCTACAGCCACTCTAAGGTTTATGAGAAGGTGATTGGTCTACTGTTGCCAACGTTGCTCTGATACACATTCAAATATGTTCACTACAACATATATATACACACAATCTTGGACCCAGGATTGCCTGACCCGGAATTAAACTAAATTGGGGGAATTTATAAGTAGACAGGCCAAAAAGCAGAATATGGCTGATTTGGGACTGTTGACTGGATAGCAGAATGAACTATTAGGTTAACCGTGACCATAAGCTAGACTAGAGTTTTCCAGAAGATTATAAATTTTATTAAGAGATATAGAAAAAAGGAACAGTGTTTATTTGTAAAAAAGGTTAAAAATCAATGCTGTCTAGAGACCTGTTGCTACAGTAGATATTAGGACAGATGGAGCAATAGTCTAAGACATTTTCTTATGTACAGAATTATATCTGTAATTGATCAACTAGAATGGGAATACATTTAAGGGCACTGCCTGATGTTGACTGGCAGGAAACAGAACCAGGCCCTTGGCCATTATGTTACACCAGATTCTACAGAATATAGCTTATCTATATGCCAATAAAGGTCTGTCTGTCTGTCTGTCTGTCTGTCTGTCTGTCTGTCTGTCTGTCTATCTATCTATCTATCTATCTATCTATCTATCTATCCATCCATACATTTGGTATTTAAGGTTATTGCAGAAATTACACTTTCCCTAAACTCCCAGAGCCCTCTATCCTTCACGCACGTCACTTCCAATCCTTACGCTCCAAAAGACTCCTTTGTTCCCTTTACTTACCAAGTTCTAGGGCAGTTAGGGTTTTTTTTCTCTTTTCAAAAATGCAACAGGATGCTGTTTAGCAAATAATCATTTAGAGCCCAATCCAAAGCATGTCTACTCAGAAGTAAGTCCCATTATAATCAATGGAGCTTACCCCCAGGAAAGTGTGACTAGGATTGCAGCCTGAGAAAAACTGTATAAACATGTTACTAGTGCCAAGTATGTTGGATAGAAATAAGTGCATTTAATACTACAACTATTAAGGAAACATGGCATTAAAATTAATATAGGTAATGCGTTTAAAGAATTGGAAGGCACACAAGTATTTCTCAGAAAATATAATGAATGGTGTAATTCTGCTTTCTCACATTTTACTGTTATAGATCTTGTCTATATAAGAATCAGAGATTTTTTGAGAAATACATCAGTGTTACTTAGGTACCAATGTAGGAATGTTCAAAATTGCTAACTACACATTTTATATATATCAGAAATTGGATCTACAGAGCCAGGGAAAATGTATCAAATGCTTCAAGATTAAATCTGTTAGAATATTCACTGTGCACTTAGAAATCCCTCACATTGGGATATTTCTGAGCCAGAAAAGAGAAAATGACTAAGATTATCATGTAATAATAGTGATTGACACTGCACTCACTAACTAAAAATTATAGACTGTGTAGGACCTGAATGTTCATTTTTTTTTTTTTTTTGCTCTGGCTATCTTATTAACCCTTGAACACTTTCAGACAATGCTTTTTTAAGACTATATTTAAAGTTCAGTTCTGATTCTTCCTCTACTGTTGCAATCTTCTGCATGCTTATATGGGTGTAACAGTTCAATTCCAACCTTAAGACTTACTGGCATATGCCCAAGTATACCACTGCAAAGACAACTGGCACAGAAATCTTTGCCTGCTTGTTCCAGTGTAGGTTAGGATTGGGCTGCCCAACATATTTATTTAGCTTTTATCCTCCCATTCGATTTATGTTTGCTTTTGGTATGTTCGTCAAATTGTTCATATGGAAAACAGTGGAAAGCTATTATCTAACAGTTTGCTCATACCAGAAGAAAAGTGATCATTCTCATGTTTCTTTCTTGTCATTCATTGTCAGTCAATCGTTCATTCATATAAAACTACTGATATACATGATCACAGTGAAATAAGCTGTGTCAGATTATCCTGCTTTTACTGGTCCAAAAATATGTGAGATGGATCTGCTTTTTATATAGAGGAAGAACTTCAAAGTATGAGGGGGCATCCTTACATTTCTCTCAAACCTTGAAATCTTGGCAGTTGTGAACAAAAATAAAAATATTCCCTCCATTTAACTTGTAGTGTGTAGCCCCGTTTGCAAAAAATAGACTGTTGGGTTCATAACAAATGTTGTTGTTGGCATCCTTCAGTCTCGGAAGACTATGGTATTGCGCTCTGAATGGTGGTTCTGGAACAGAGTGTCCTCTCCAGTGCGCGAAGCCAGGTTAAAGTAGATATGGAGGATAGACTGTTACCCATGCAGCAAATCCCCCCTCTCCAAGTCACTGAAATGGTCCAATGGAAAGCCTGAAGCCAATGAGGTAGTCAGCATCAAGCTGACTCTGACTCTCTCTCTCTCTTCCTCACATACACATACACAGAGAAGCTCGCACTCTCTCTCCCTCACACACACACACACACACACACAGAGAGAGAGAGAGAGAGAGAGAGAGAGAGAGAGAGAGAGAGCGCTTCCTAAAACAATGTTTGGTTATTACATTTGCTTTGACAGGAGGAAAGCTGGGGACTGTATTGGGTGTCTCCTGTAAAGTTACTAGACCCCTGTGGCTTATTTAGTTTATAAATGGAATTTCCAATGTGCTTTGAAAGATATTTTTCTTTTTTACGTGCAGACAGTATTCTAGCAAATCTTATTGAAATTCTTTCATATTCCCTTGAAATTACACTTTCTTCATAATTCCATCAGAGCTTCTGTCTACATAGAAATCCCCGGATTTGCCTTGAATTTCAAAACTATGGCATATTTTAGACAATTCTGTTCCCAGATAACCTTCACTGAAATGAAAGTTAGAGGAAAGGGAACAGTGTTCTATATATAGATAGAAACACAAATGCAAACAATATAATGCTTTTGCACTGCAAAATATTTCTGAAAGTTGGCTACAATTAAATCCAATTTTTCATGTTCAGAAATGAAAATATAGCATTAGAAGTAGGTATAAAGGTGAACGTAGCTTGCTTCAAGTTCAGAGAAGAATTTCAGAGGCTTGAAAAGCTCACCTCAAAGGAGAGGAGAGATTTTTGATCCTCCAAAATTCATCTCCACCTAGAGATGAGCATTGGATGGCTTCCCCTTTGCCACCTTTCTTTTCATCTCCAGGTCCCTGGAACACTGGTGAGACAGGCTGCAGTAGCTGCCACAGGACATATTTCTTCTTTTTTTCCTTCTTGATTTTGCAGGGATCAGAAGAAGCCATCAAAGTGAAGCAGGTAATAAGAAAGCTTTTTCTTCATCTCCCAACCATCTCACCTCTATGCTGTGCTTCTAAGCACCAGGGATAACGGTGGGAAACTTATAATGTCCCTTGGGACTTGTAGCTACAAGGAAAACTGTAATTTCCGCCCACTGTGGTGGTGTTGCTGCCACCATCCCACCACTGCCACAGAACGGGATAAGTAAAGGGAAGAAAGAAGTCTTATGCAGGGTAGAGGGGAGGTGCTTGAGGGATGGAGCCTCTGAAAAATCAGGCATTTACTGAGCTTCAGACGGTTTGATCTGATATTTTTCTCCCTGATTTGAAGGGGAAATGATTTCAAAACCACTTCAAGATGAGAATGTTTCGGTTTGTCCATGCCTAATTAAAGGTACCAGTAATAATAAATGGCAAATACCACTATTTTTGATCCAATTTTTCACCTCCATTTTTGTTTATGAATATGTAATGACGTGGTTTATCAATACATAAAATAAATCTTATCTTGCTTTTTCTTTAACATATTATCTGCTAACTAGATGATGATAACTGGTCAGCCAAAACTCATCTTTTCACAATTTCACAGTAGAAATGTTATTTACTATAATGGATAATGAAATACCACAAGGCAACCCTAGGGTAACATTAACCTGACAGATTTGCAGTAACAGCATTTTCATTATAAGTGTGTCAACACTTATTTCTTACAAGTGATGCCAACAGGAGACGACAATAAACTCCTATTCTCAGCATCCCACATGTGCATAGCTGAGAGGCCTCCTCTGATTCATTTTCAATTATAGAATGATACTCTCCATATTTTACAATTAAATCTTAGTAACATCCATGATTGCTCACAAATTGCAGATTAAAAAATAATGTTATATTACAGTTATATTTACAAAACAGTTACATTTTTAAAACACATAAGATAAATTACATTTTATTACCTCAATGTATACCACTGAAGAATCAGAGAGATGGGCAGCCCAATCCTATTCTCTGCACTGCAAAGGGATGCAATGACACCAAAATGCCCCCACTGCATCCTATATAGGAAAGGAGGCCACCAGCGCGCACTACAAAGTAACAGAATGTTTGTTCCATTGCACCAGGTAAGCCCAGCACTCACAGTGGGGCTACTTGGGTTTGTGCCAGCAAAATAGCTGGAATAAATCTCAGCAGCTCTGTGTCAGGAAATCAGGTCCAGGGAAGGGGATAAGATACAGCAGAGGCCTCTGCTGCTGTTCTTTCCCCCTCCCAGGATAGTTCCATCGCCTTCCCACCCTCCCCTCACCCTGTTAAGCCCCTCCCTGCTTCCGTTCCACCCTGCCCCTCTGCCAGCCCATGGACATCTTACCTTCTCCGGCAGGTGCAGGACTTTGCACTGGCACCACGGGATTCTTATAGCACATCTGTGACAGTAAATGTGACCAACCTGCCAGCAGAAGCTAGCATAGGATTGTGCCGTAAATTTATTAGCTCTAAGTTTCTAACTATGATGGAAACACCAAGTTGAATGCTAGTATAGAACTAAAATATATGAAGGAAAAGTATGTCCATCTATTTCTAGATTGGATGAAAATCAGAGACAACTCTCTTAATTGAGATGATAAAATATCTAAAATGCTTTTGGATTTGTTCAATGAAAGAATTATAGAGTTGGAAGGTGGCTTTAAGGCCATCTAGGCCAACCCCCTATTTGAAGCAGAAAAATCCTCTCTAAAGCTTCTATAAAAAGTTGCCTATCAAGGCTTTGCTTGAAGACCTTCCCAAGGGAAAACACACCACTTCCCACAGAAGATGGTTCCATTATTAAACTGTTCTCACTGTTAAGAATTTCTTCCTGATAGCCAAACTAAATCTCCCCTTCTTCAACTTAAGGCCATTAGATCTAGTTCTACTCTGCAGGGCAGCAGAGAACAAACCTTTGCCCTCTTCCAGGTGACAGCCCTTCAGGTCTATGAAGAGTGCTATCATGTCCCCCCTCACCCTTCTCTTTCACAAGCTAAACACACAAGGTTCCCTCAAATTTTGTTCATAGAATTGTTTTTTCCAGACCATCCCTGTTGTCCTTCTCTGAACCTACTCCAGTATAGATTTATCCTTCTTAAAGTGTGGCGCCCAAAATTGGATACAGTACTCTGTAATGACTCACCAGGGGAACCAGAAGAGGGCCATTCTCCCTTAATCCATTTTTGCCTGGCCCACAGATGTACACATTTGGTCCTTGTTGCATGTATGCAACACTGGGCAGAAATGGCTTAAGGAGAGCGGCTCAGAAATGGGTGCCTGATGGCGCAGCAGTGATATTTGCAGCAGTGCGGAGGCTGTGAGCATTTTGAACCCTCCTGGAGGCTAGCATGACCCCTGAGGTACGTGTAAAAGTCCCTTGGTCCTGGTGGCACCATAATCGCGTTTTGATTGATTGATTGATTGGATTTGTATTCCGCCTTTCTCCCCGAAGGGCACCCAAGGCGGCTAACAATCAAGTTAAAAAATACAGATAAAACATTAAAAATACAAGACACATTAAAAACAATTAAAACAAGATAAAGTAGCTGCTGTAGCACCATCAGGGCCTCCGTCCCACCCCCACAAATACCTCACTCTCAAAGTCCAAGCAGGTGTTTGAGAACTGCTGCTCTAGATGAGGCACAGTGCAGCCAACTGTTTATGGAGTCAGCCATCCAGTAAAATCTCATGCACCAAATGAAAATAACAAAAACCAGAAGTCAGATGAACATTTAAAAAGAAGCTAAGCACTTTATTGTAAAGGTTAGTCTCCAAACCGGAGACTGCTGTGTGTGGCAAACAACCTTCCCGGTGTGACGGGAACTTACCGTTCCACCAGGGTGGTTGCTATTGTCACCACTGATCTCCCCCCCATGTCTACTCTGTCCCACCACATCTGCCAGAAAACTGTGGTGCAGAGCCTGCTGGGGCAGTAGAATACAAACGCAGCAGGGTGGAGTGAACATGGGGGAAGATCAGAAGTGACAATAGCAGCCTCCCCCATGGAATGGTAAGCACGAGGGGAAGGGAAAAGGCAGGGCACCAGATCTGGCCCATGAGCTATGGTTTGGAGTGCCAAAGGGAAGAGGAAATTATTTTACAACTCATAATCTGATTCAAACAATCCAATCTGTTAAAAAGATTGGGGACAGCATACAAGGCCTGTCCCAGTGAGCGCAACCTGCAGGTCCTCCGAGGTGCTCGCAGCAAAGTCCAGCAGATTGCCAGGAGATGTGCTAACGACTACTGGCTCCAGCTCTGTTCCCAGATACAGATAGCAGCTGACACGGGCAACATCAAGGGGATGTATGATGGTATCAAGCAGGCCCTAGGTCCAACACAGAAGAAAATTGGCCCTCTGAAGTCTGCAACAGGCGAGGTCATCCAGGATCGGGCGCAGCAGATGGAACGCTGGGTGCAGCACTACTCTGAGCTATATTCCAGAGAAAATGTAGTCACCGAAGAAGCGCTGAACAACATTGAGTGCCTGCCTGTGCTGGAGGAGCTTGACAGTGAACCAACCCTAGAAGAACTTCACGTGGCCCTGGACTCCCTTGCCTTTGGCAAGGCACCTGGAAAAGACAGCATCACTGCTGAAGTCCTAAAGTGCTGCAAAGAGATCATCATCACTGAGCTGCATGAAATCCTTTGTCTCTGCTGGAGAGAAGGTGGAGTACCTCAAGACATGAGGGATGCAAACATCATCACGCTGTACAAGAACAAAGGCGACAGGGGTGACTGCAACAACTACCGTGGCATCTCTCTCCTTAGCGTTGTAGGAAAGTTGTTTGCCCGAGTTGCACTAAAGAGGCTCCAGGTACTTGCAGAGAGCGTTTATCCAGAATCACAGTGTGGATTCTGAGCCAACAGGTCCACCACTGATATGGTATTCTCCCTTAGACAACTGCAGGAGAAATGCAGGGAACAACGACAGCCACTCTTTATAGCCTTCATAGATCTCACGAAGGCTTTTGACCTGGTCAGCAGGGATGGCCTCTTCAAGATTCTCCCCAAGATTGGATGTCCACCCAGGCTCCTCAGCATCATCAGATCCTTCCACAAGGACATGAAGGGCACTGTTGTCTTTGATGGCTCCACATCAGACCCCTTTGACATCCGAAGCGGCGTGAAGCAGGGCTGTGTTCTTGCACCAACCTTGTTTGGGATCTTCTTCGCTGTCCTGCTGAAGCAGGCCTTTGGAACTACAACAGAAGGCATCTATCTCCGGACCAGATCAGATGGAAAGCTCTTCAACCTCTCCAGACTGAGAGCAAAGTCCAAAGTCCAGCTGAAATGTCTGCGTGACTTCCTCTTTGCCGACAATGCAGCTATCACTACCCACTCTGCCAAAGATCTCCAGCAGCTCATGGATCGTTTTAGCAAGGCCTGCCAAGATTTTGGACTGACAATCAGCCTGAAGAAAACACAGGTCATGGTTCAGGATGTGGACTCACCTCCCTGCATTACAATCTCTGCGCATGAACTGGAGGTTGTCCATGACTTTGTGTACCTTGGCTCAACGATCTCCGACACTCTTTCTCTCGATACCGAGCTAAACAAACGCATCGGTAAAGCAGCTACCACGTTTTCCAGACTCACAAAGAAAGTCTGGTCCAACAAGAAGCTGACGGAACATACCAAGATCCAGGTCTACAGAGCTTGCGTCCTGAGTACACTTCTGTACTGCAGCGAGTCATGGACTCTTCACTCACAACAGGAGAGGAAACTGAATGCTTTCCACATGCGCTGCCTCCGACGTATTCTCGGCATCACCTGGCAGGACAAAGTTCCAAACAACACAGTCCTGGAACGTGCTGGAATCCCTAGCATGTATGCACTACTGAAACAGAGACGCCTGCGTTGGCTTGGTCATGTCGTGAGAATGGATGATGGCCGGATCCCAAAGGATCTCCTCTATGGAGAACTCGTGCAAGGAAAGCGCCCTACAGGTAGACCACAGCTGCGATACAAGGACATCTGCAAGAGGGATATGAAGGCCTTAGGAGTGGACCACAACAAGTGGGAAACCCTGGCCTCTGAGCGGCCCGCTTGGAGGCAGGCTGTGCAACATGGCCTTTCCCAGTTTGAAGAGACACTTGACCAACAGTCTGAGGCTAAGAGGCAAAGAAGGAAGGCCCATAGCCAGGGAGACAGGCCAGGGACAGACTGTACTTGCTCCCAGTGTGGAAGGGATTGTCACTCCCGAATCGGCCTTTTCAGCCACACTAGACGCTGTTCCAGAACCACCTTTCAGAGCGTGATACCATAGTCTTTTGAGACTGAAGGTTGCCAACTACTAATCTGTTAAAAAAAAAACTTTAAAAAATTAAATTTATTCTCCCAATTTGAATTATGTGTTGTTGTCCCTTCTCATTCATAGGTGATTAAACATAGTATGGTTCAGGAAGACAAGTGAACAAAAGTAATGAATCACCAGGCAAAAACCATTTGTAAATTATTATTGATCTGGTACTTTTGTGTCAGAAGTCCTGCTTTGTTTTGTAAAGAGCTCTGCAGTTCATATTCTTTTTCAACCTAATTAAAAATACCCAATTATGTTTATTATAAATCTTGAAGGGTGACAAAACCCTAGCTTTCAGAATTTCCACATTTGTTGAAGTTACAATATTCTTTCTCAAGTAACATGTTTAGTTTGCTTTAAGAATGTGCTCTTTGCTATTGATAGGTATTCCGTTTTCTTGTCAAGCTAAAGTTCAGATCTTGTTGAAAAGTAGGTCAGCTATTCAGCTTTTTCTGTGCTCTTATCAGAGGGCCTAGCAACTGCTAGCAAATGTATCTGATGGCAGGATTTTTAAATATTTAATTACCGCACATATAAATTAGCTTCAGATGTTGATTATTGCATTCTTTCTGATGTAATCTGTTGAACTTGTTATGTTACCTTCAGCAATTTATATTTCCTACCACTTGTATGAGGTGGATCAGCCTTGAAGTAACTGATGGTATTGTTCAGTAGCATCATGAAACATTTACAGTGCAATGTTACATTTCTATGCAATACTGGAAAAGGGACAAAAACTACATTTTCTATATTTTCTACACATTCTATTACGAATGGAATGGAAAATACAGTTCATCCATGTTTAAGTTGAATCCCCGACTATCTTAGGCTGCAATCCTATCCTCACTTTCCTGGGAGTAAGTCCCATTGAACACAATAGGACTTACTTCTGAGTAGATCTGCTTAGGATTGTGCCCTTAATTGTATTGCAAAAACAATTAACACCCAGATCCTACCCTCCAGTTACACTTCCTGTTCCAGGGCAAACATGATTTCCAGCTGTCACAAATGCTACCAGAAGTGGCATATAGCTGGATTCACATGGTGATTGAAGGTAAGACTGGACAGTAGGCAGAAGGGAGGCAGGGAGGGGATGGAATGAAGTAGGGGTGAGCAGAATGGGGAGGCAATGTAGGCAGGAAAGAGGGCAGATCAGGTCCAGAATTGTTGGCAGCAGTGTCCACTGAATCCTTTCCTCCTTCCTGGGCTCAATTCACTTTCACAGCTCCTCACAAATTGTGCCAGTGATATCACTGGTTCAGATCTGAGTAGACCTGGTGGACTGCCTTGGACTTACTCCCAGTCAAGGGAACAAATATTCCCTTACCCTGAGAAGGCCTTTGAAGGCTGAAACTCCCCGAAGGGTACAGCGGAAGCTGCGCTGGTGCTGCTGCATCCATGTGCGAGGAGTTAGCTATCATTTTTTAGCTTTTCCAAAAAAATGGTTTCTTTATGTTTCACCACAACCGTATACAGGTTCAGAAGAGTTGAAGAACACAATTTTAATTTATATATAAAAATATTCAAGGTATTTCACTTAAGACTACCTTTTCCTATGACTCACAGTCATAGCCATGAGAACTTACTGTTTATTCAGTAGAAAAGCAATGATCCAAAGACTTGCCATGTTCCTGGTAAGAAAATGAATGGGAAGGAGGACAGGCACTAAATCAGTTGTGCCTGCCCACATGGTGGTGTGTAAGCACCAAACAGGCAGGGAGGGTGACCTGGAGTCTTGTGATCTTTTCTTCCCTCTCCTTCTTTCAGCAGCACTGGAGAGAGTAGGGGGGAAAGTTCCTTACCTCCTTTGTGTGCACTGTCCTGGTACCAAGTTTAAAGTTAACATGTCCCTTTAAGCCTTAAACACAATGCAGGTATGGAGTGAGAGGGTAGCAAAGTACTCCTTTCTTTCATCTTCCCTTTAAACTTTGTGAGAGGGTGGAGCAAGACAAGGGGAAAAGATGATCTAACCCCTACTGACATTTAACAAGCAGGGACAGATCAATGCAGCTTGCATCTATAGTAAGCTGGAGGGAGCCGGCAGCAGGCTCCAGGTGAAGGCCACTGAATCCCCTGTTCTTCCCATGAACCACCCCGATGCAAGCTGCATTAGAGCCCAATCCTATGAATGTATACTCAGAAGTAAGTCCCATGATGGTCAATGAGGCTTACTCCCAGTTAAATGTGGATATGACTGCTGCCTTATATTGCTACAGGGCTGGGCCAGCTATCAATTAAACTCTCCATATTCTTTCCTAATCACAAGAAGCTTGGATTGCATGACCTTCTTCCACTGTATGAGGGCAAAGAAACACATTCACCATGCCTCTCTGCAATCAAACAGTCATGTCACAATGGTGACTAATTGAATGTTGGAGAATTGAATCCTATGATGAAGAAAAAATGAGCCTGAGCGTTCTTACTGCATGTATCAGAACCAATTTCATCCACAACATTCTCATTTGTGATGCTCCATGAACCTGTTGCAGACCAAGTGTGCAATGTGTGAGTGAGGAATTATGTGGCTTCTGACAAGATAAGGAAGGAACTGGACTTCAACTGGTTCTTCTATTTTGCATTCTAGATTCATTTAAGTCAGCAGCAAATGAAAGCACAGTCTTGTGTGCCTTTTTCAGAAAAGTAGGCCATGTGTATCTTTATAGTATATGCGACAGGCATGAATTAATTGCTGCAGTACAAACTTCTGCCATTAAGAGATGACTTAAAAATAGTGAGTGGGGCCACAGACAAAAATTCAGAGGTTTTTCCATTCCGTATTGCAAGTCTATATGATGGAATTAGGATGGTATATGACATAAAAACAAAGCATCTTTCTTTTCCAGAAATCATGATCAGTAGGACTGCCTTTTGCTCTATTAAATCAAGTCAGCAGTGCAGAATGGAAATTGGGAGGAGCCATTTCCTTTTTTGGGTCAATATTCCCCTTTACAGTTCAGAATCTGTAGAAAGAGATAGAAAGATGGCTTGAACACAGTGGGACACTATGGTTGTACTTACTTGAAACATTTCCTTACAAACTCTGTAAGTGTTTGATCCTTCTCACATCAAAATCCTCCAGGGTCACTTCTGACCACTGTAAGATTCATTTGACCTGAATACAGTCAGTTCACATTATCTGCTGGGGCAGGGATGTCAAACTCGTTTCATACAGAGGGCCAAAGTTAGCATTCATGGTGCCTGCTGAGGGCTGGAAGTGATATCATTAAGTGGAAAGTGACATCATTAAACAGATGATGACCAGAAATAAGCACTTTGTTCTCACATAAAAACTCATGAAATGAGCAAATGACAGAAGATGAAAATGTGCAAATCTTGTTCATTTCTTGTTCATTTCTAAGGTATGAGAGAGTCTATTATGCTGGGAGAGCCCAGTTATAACAGGGACTAAATAAATTGCTTAGAGGGGTTGCATTTGCCCTATGGGCCTTATGTTTGACACCCCTGTGCTAGGGTTAGGTTTCTTGGAAACCTAGTGGATACTGAATTAGCAGATACTGAACCACTGAACTTATAGGGTTACGTTCCAGAAGCAATTCATCATACACACTATGAACTTTATAGAACTGAATCTTACTTTGAATTCTATGGGGCTGGGTGATGTCGAGGGCTCATCAACATCTCCAACATCTGATGCTTCCTCCTATGTGCTGGATATCCCTTGACGCATTGAAAGTTGTTGTGATGGCAGTTTCTCCGTACTGGCTATCTCTAGGCTCACTGACGTTTACTGGTTCAACAATGAAGCCTCCGGGTTCAGCAGTGGGGAGGCGGTTGCTTCACCTTTCCTCCTCCTCCACCTGTCTCTTGACTCATTCACTAGGCTCTCTAAGCTCCTTCCCTACTGTGCCCAGGCCAGTGTAGATAATGAGAACAGAGCCATAGATAATGAGAGGCAGATGACAATTCTGCCCCTTGCGGATAAGGGGATTGGCAGATAGAATTTGCGTCTAAAGAGAACTGACTAATGATATGAATGCATGCCCAATCCTACCAACTTTCCAGCACTGACGCAGCTGAAATGCAGCCCCAAGTAAGGGAACATTTGTTCCCTTACCTTAAAGAGGCCTCTACCACAAGATGCAGTGCATGCCTCATTGGCACAGCTGTAATGATGATGGATAGGATTGGGCCCTCAATGTTTTAACATGGTCTGCATGCTTGATGCTTATAAGGTTCCACAAATTTATAATTTACATACACTGACCTATCGGTAAGTGTGATGCTCAAGTAATGTCATGCTAGCTGAGTCCCTATTTTGGAACTCATTTCATTTTCTGGAATTCCTTTTTTTGAGAAATGTCTCCCCACCGAGAGGCACGGATACTTACCTCTGCGGCATCCTGCCAGTGCAAAGGCAAAGTGCTGACTGACGCTGGCTTCCCTGCTGGTGCTGCTTGTTTCCCACTGACAGTGAACTGCCTTATGGTACTTTTGCAACTGCTGGAGCAGCACACAAGCCGCAGGCTCTTCCCTTGGTGTTGAATTGGGCTGCCATATATTGGGGAAATATACCATGGCTGCACTCCTATAGACATTTACATGAGAGTAAGTTCCGTTGAAATTATTGGGACTAGCTTCTGAGTAAACTTGTATACCCTTGTGTTGTAAGTGTTAAATCCTGCCTTAAATTATTTCTAGGTAAATCTCATTTACTTCAATCGAACCTATTTGCAACTAAACTGCAGGATTACAGCCTAAGGATGTAGGCTGTGTTGAACACAAGTTGTGTTCTGCGACATTCTATGTTCTCAATATTGAAAGGCTGTTTTGATAATATACAGATCTTTGGGAATGTAAAACTCTTTAGTCCCTGTCTAGGAACTGAGCCATCATAATGGAGATGATATTGGCAATGAGCAGGAAAATTCTCTGATAAAAATTCTACAATTAACAGGAGAGAAATGATTCATAGTTTTCTCACCATAATAATCAACTAATGAATCTTAGAGTTTCCTGTCTGAAAAGCCTTCAACTGAGTTAAAAAGTGGAGATCTCCTAAGCAGTTTTTAGTCAGCATTACTCTTGCAGTACAATGTACCTGAGGATCTCTGTTCTCTATACATTGTACTTTACCTATTAAATTTGATTATCTACTTTTCTGCAATCAAGGATGTCAAATGGAATGCAAGTTTCTAAATTATCTATAAATATTGAACATCCCACATTAGGTTTTAATGCTGAGCTATAAATCTACATCATATATCTTTCATTAATGACATATTTGGAAAAAAAAAATCCCTGTATTTATATATAGCTTTATAGTTATATAGTGATACGAGTGTTCAAAGCTCATCGTTATCAGCGATCCTTACAGTAAACCTTCAAGACAGAGCAGTATTATCTGTTTTATATATAGGGGTGGGATTGAATCTGAGGGATTGCCAGCTGGTGAATTTATGGTTGAGGAGAATTTTTAACTGATGGCATCTTAGCTACATAGTACATATTTGCAGCAATAAATGACACCAGTTCTCAAACTTGGCACCATTAAAAGTTGTGAAAAATGAAAGCGACCATGAAAGTATATGATACTATACTGGTATCACTGGATACTATAAGAAGGAATGTTTTTGTTTTCTATACTTTGTGAAAAAATATAACATTTAGCATTGTGAATGCTATAACATTATCAAGTTTGTATAAGATATTATATATTGGAACAAAAGGGGTAATAATATATTTTACAAAAATGTTGCCAAGAAATCAATCTGACACCATCACGGAAGAGAAAATAGAGATTACGTCCTTTATTTTGGAAAAGAAGACTGGCTGATCAGTGGCAGCGTTTCAAGCTGTTAGCTTTGATTTCACATCCTGAAGGCAGGAACTCACATCACCACAGAGGCATATAATTGCAAAGGATTGCTTGGTTGAATTGAATATAGTTAACTTGTTTCCAATTTTCTTGTCCTTGGGAATAAAAGCACTCTCCTGTTGCATATAATGAAACCTACAATGAACTTTGCCCTTTGTCATTTACCCAACAGGAATTTTCAAAATTGTGTACTTCAGAAAAAAATAAAAACAACATAGCACATTGTAAAAATGACTGAATATGCCATAAAACAGCCTCCCCAGCAGGACCAAAGCTTGCTGTTCTGCTGGGGAGGCTTCCATTGTCACTACGATCGCCCCCATGTTTGCTCCGCTGCATCTGTCAGGAGCTTCTGGTGCACAGCCTGCTGGGGCAGCAGAATGCAGAAGTGGCAGGGCAGAGTGAATGGTGGGGGGTGCGATTGACTGTGACAATAGAAGCCTCCCCTGAGGAACAGTAACCTCCATTCACATGGGGGAGGGATTAGCAAGGGCGCCAGATCTGGCCCACGGGTGGGAGTCTAGAGAGCCCTGATATACAGGATTAGAAGAATTAGAAGAATATACAGGATTAGAAGACACATATATTTCAAATAGTCCTATGCCTAGTCTGTGCCAAATTTATCTCAACTAGTTTAGTATTCCTGAACATCCATAAAATTGGATGTCTACACACCCACAAACAGATCAAACCATGTCAGGGTTTCATCTGCCTATAGCACTTAAGTGGTACACTGTCTTAGAAAATACACTGTCTTAGAGCTCAATCCTGAGCTCGGCACTCCGGCTTTCTGCCGGAGCGCACTGTTGCAAACGTTTGCAACAGTAAGGCACGTTTGCTAGGCTTACTGCTGGGCTACCGCCCATGCTAGTCCGCCAGGCTAGCACCCAGAAGGTGCAGAGCCTCTGCTGCTCAGCGGTCTCATGGACTGCCGAGCAGCAGAGAGGAAGGCAGGGGCAGAGGCGAGGTGGAGGTGTGACGGGGGAGGCTGGTGGAGGGCAGAGAGAGGGAAGGGAGGAGGTGTGATGGGGTTGGAGGGCAAGGGTGGGCAGGAGGTGTGCTGGGGGTTGGAGCGGAGAAGCAGGGAGGTGGGTCCGGTGGGGCTCTCCTCCACTGGATCCAAAGCGTTTGTGCGGGGCTCACCGCCCGACACGAACGCTCCTCCCTCACTGCCGACCTTTTGGTTGGCGGTGAAACGAGTAGCCCCATTGCGGGGCTGCTTCTCTTACCCAGGAGAAGGGGACAAAAGTCCCCTTCTCCCTAGGTGCCACCCACAGCTGCCTGAGACGCGCAGGATGCAGTGGTAGCCATTCTTGGCACTGCTACAGCTGTGCACCCTGGGCAGCTCAGAATTTTGCGGCCTGACATCTTGTAGGCTAGTTCCCATGTTTGGGAACCAGTGCTCCAGACCAACATATGGAACGACATTTGAGACAATAGCAAAACTGAGTTCAGAGAATAGACTCAAAGTACTTATTAGCAGTTTATAACATTCTGTAGAGCCAAACAGCTTGCTGTAATTGGATAAGCGATGCCAAAAGCTCGTACATTGTGATTATTCCAAGAAATATGGAATGAACTGATTTCCTTTGTTCAATTACACAGGGCTACAAAATTGAGGGTCAGAAAAGTTTTTCCCAAACTTTATGGTGGTTTGATATGAATTTGGGGTGCCGATTCCAAAAATGGCATCCGTTTTGCCCTATCACGTCTGGTTTTGAAGATACAGTATAGCCTCTTTAGTGAATGGTTCAAGCAGCTTCCTCAAGAGGAAGCCATGGCATAGGCTTTAAATGTTAAATGTTAATTTAAATGTTAGTTGTGGTATACCTTACATGCACATGTGTGCAGGAAAGGGGGATAGGCAAAAGCTTAACACTCAAAATGCTGAACAAGGAAAAGTTTATTGAGGAAAATCAGTAGAATTGGCAAGGGTGATGGAAAATAGCATCAGAACATAAATAACTAACAGCCCAATCCTACTTTGTGCTGGAACAGGCAGGCCACCAGGCTATATCCAGTACAAGTTTGGGACCACAATCTGCACAACCCGAAGCAAGGGGGAAACTTTCCCCTTACCCCATGTCACACTGCACTGGCCCCAATGGGTCTACTCGGATCTGCGCCCACTCATTAGGTGGTGTAATTCTGAGCAGAACGAAGCAACCACAGGCTGCTCCGCATTGCCCTGGAATGGGGTCAGGATCCGGCATAACCACTGGATCCTGGCCCCGCCTCCTGCTCCCCACCTGCTCACCCCTGGGAACACCTGCCACCCATCCTCCCCAGACTCCCAAATGCCTCCTCCACGCCCTTCCCACGCCCCCCCCCAGGCCCTTGCATTGGCTGAGCTTAGCTGACGCAAACTTAATCCACAGGGCCTGGATCCGACACGGGGAGGCCAGCACAACTCCTTGTGCTGGCTCTCCCAACTCTTAGGTAGATGCAAACATGCCTTACAGCACATTTGCAACACCCCTGGGTCTGCACAAGTGACTTGTGCTGGCCTAACTCAGGGGTTAGGATTGCACCCTAAAAATTATATATAGCCACACAATGGTGCCAGGCATTGAAAGGTCTGACAGCATTGGAGTTAAGCATTGTGGTCTGCTTGTTCCCTTAACAAGGCATGGTCTCTCTCTCCCTCTCTCTCTTACATTTCTATTGGCCCCACCATCCTCATTTAAAAGGCATCCCTTTGGGAAGAGAATGAAGGATGTGGGGATTCTCCAAATAGCTTGTCATCTGCTACTCCTATTAGCTACACTGCCAATACCCATACATAGACATATGCACACCATACTACAACAGTGGCATCCCTGGCATTAGAGCCAGAGGCCTATGTGGGACCGGGCAGCGAGGCATCATGCAGCATCCTGGAGTCCTCGGAAAGCCTTTTGAGCCTCCAGAGGGCCCTATAAACAGTACTTCCGGTTTTCTGGAAGACTGTTTAAGGGCCGTTTGGAGACTCATAAGGCTCTCCAAGCACTCTAGGATGCTGCATGAGGCTCCGGAACGCTCAGGTAAGTGAGAAGGGCACCAGCCATGAGGGACAGGTGCCAGCCTGGGAGGGGGGTGCACTCTTTGGTCATGGCCCTGGGCGTGACACTGCCCAGGGTTGCCACTGCACCACAGAAGCTATGAGACACACCTTCTGCTTGTTTGTGAATTGCAAAACAATAGCAGGAACTCATCAATTTTCAGACAAGCAATGGAGAGTCCCCATTTTCATTCCCCCTTATTTGCAACTTCTCTTCTATCAGAGAGAGAAAATCAGTTTAGGTCCAGTACATGAGTCTACTCATGTATACCCTCAAAACCACTTAACACCTTCTCATCCAATTAGGCATGTATGACAAATTCTAGATCTAGGATTAGCACCCATGGATCCCTGTTTTCCAACAAAGGGGTTTTCTCTTAAGTCTATTCTATTAAACAAAACCCCTTGGTTTCTCCCCCTAACTTTCTTGAAAAAAGATTATAGGTAACATACACCCATATGACAATGAGAACTCCAATTCCCTTTTCTATGTTCATGTCATCTAATCACACGGGCCACTGCACAATGTGCATAGGCTGAAAAAAAATGGAGAAGTGGTATTGGGCTACTGAAGTAAATCAATTTAGGTGTCAAACAGGACCCACGGGCCAGATACGGCCCATGGAAGCTCTTTATCTGCCCCCCATGATAATTGGGCTCTCCATCAGCTGTTTTCAGCTGCTGAGTTGTGAAATGATGCATGAACAGAAGCAGTGTTGCTGAAAGGGAATTCCTGGGAGGCCTCAATTATCATGCAACACTGCTTCTGTTGAGGTGGCACTACTGAAAGGGTGGCCCACATGATAATTAGGCTCTCCCAGTGCTGCCCTTTCAGCAGCATCGCTTCTGAGATGCTGGGAAGGAGAGATGAAAGGAGACCTCAGAAGGCAAGGAACAGTATGGGGGAAGGGGCAGACCAAGAGGGGTGAAAGAGGGAGGTGCTGCCAAGGTGCTGGTGGAGCACAGTTATCATGCAGGCTGCCCTTTCAGCAGTGCCACTTCTGCTTAGGTGTCACTCTGCAGAGCTGAGCTGTGAAGTGACACCTTGGCAGAAGCAGCACTGTTGAAAGGGCAGCCAATATAATAATTAGGCTCTCCCATATCTGAAAACATGATTAAGATTTGGATATTGTTTCTTCTGTCATTTGCAGCTAATGGGTTCCTTGGTGAGAACCAAGTGCTTATTTCTGGTCATCACCTACACATCACTTCTTGCTTAATGACATAACTTTCAGCCCTCACTAGGTGCTATGACTGCTGTTTGGCCCACTGTATGACATGAGTTTGACTCCAGTTATGAACCTGCCCCTCATGGTGCCCTGCCCCTCATGTTGCCCTGGGGTGCAGGTCCATATTTTTGCTCCCCTCCTGCATCACGCCGCCCCCTGCCCAGATACCGTCCCAGTGCAATGGAGTCTCCCGTGGCACTCGGGACAACTTGGAAAGCCTTCTGAGGCTTCCCACGCAGTCTTAGAGCCCAATCGTGTGATCAGCGGCATGGCTCCGTGCCGCCGGCCACAGTCACAAACATGCCATAAGGCACATTTGCAGGGCTCACCACCGGGCTCCCGCTGGTGCTAGCCCAGCGCTGGCCGGTGCTGGGCTAGCGCTGGGCGGTGGTCCAGGTTCCACGGCTCGGTGGTCTCCCGGACCACTGGGCTGCAGAACGGGAGGCAGGGGCGTGGATGGGGGTGTGGGGGAGGCGTTCCGGAGAGGGGGGAGGCCGGTGGGGGCGGGCGGGAGGCATGCCGGGGGGCGGGCAGGAGGAAGATCTGCGGAGCCAAGCTCCGTAGTATCCAGGGTGCTTATGGAGGGCTGCACGCCCTACACGAGCGCCTTTACTTCCTACCAAGGTCGGCGGTAAAGTGAGTAGCCCCATTGCGGGGCTGCTTACCTTACTCGGGGTAAGGGGATGAATGTCCCCTTCTCCTGAGGAGCCTCCTGTGGTAGCGCAGGAGGCGCAGGATTCGGCGGCAGCCCTTCTCGGTGCCGCTGAGCCTGGGCGCTCCGAGCAGCTCAGGATTGGGCTGCCCAACAGTACTTGTGGGAAACTGGAAGTACTCCTTAAGACCACGTCGGAAGCCTCAGAAGATTTTCCGAGCTGTCTGCAATGCCATGTGGGTGTGGCACGCTGGGCTTTTGCCCCCTGCCCCCCCTCCAGGCCCACCACTGTTTGACACCCTCATTTAGAATATAGCCATCCTCATTGTATTTAAAATCAATTCAGTATCATCCAAAAGAGCTAAAATAGAGCATGTTTTCTGCATACTCTGAAGACAATTCAGTGTTTGCTAAGCATACTTTACTTTGCATAATTTTCTTTATAATTTCATAGACTGCAGAGTATCAGTGTATATAGTTTAATTGACTAAGCTTCATAATGTGGCTAATTTAAATTAAGTAAAGCATTCAGAAACATAGTATGCATGATAGACCTAAATTTGTTCACTCCATAGAAGCAGTATATATAAAATTAGCTTTACTTATCCATGATGAAAAGCATTAATCTGATTTATTATGCACATAAAGCAAAAAATCTAGAGCCGCTGATACGTAACTGATATTTCACTCTTAGGAAGCCAATAAACACAGACAGTTCAAAACGAACTTTTCCTTTAAAGTGCCTTTGCCATTAACTGCTTTTCACTTCACATAAATCATTAGTGTAGAAAAAGGGCATCCATAACATTACTTGTGTGCTACTAGGTTTATTACGACTTGTAAATTTTCTTGATCCTACCAAAAACTCCTGCATTGCATTGTTCTTCATTGCAATAAGGATGTGTTTATTTATTCATATTTCAATTGAATCAAATTGACTACATTTGTATAGAACATTCCGAGTGTATAAAACACATTCCATGTATAATCTAATATAATCCTTACAACAATGCTGCAATGTATGTATTATTATTCCTATATTGCTTCTGAAAAACTGAGACTGAGTGGGAGTAATTTGCCTAAGGCTACTGAGTGAATTCATGGCAGAGGAGAGATTTAAACCAGGGAAGTCATATATGTCACAGCTCAGTTTCTGAGGGCGCAATCAATCCTAACCAACTTTCCAGTACCGAAGTAAGGGCAATGCAGCTCTGAGACAAGGGAACAAACATTCCCTTATCTCAAGGAGGCCTCTGTGTGTGCCACCCAACTGCAGGCTGCAGCACATGCCTCACTGACACAGCTGTGAAGTGCTGGAAAATTGGTTAGGATTTGGGCCTTACAGTGCAATCCTGCACATGTGCATTCAGAAGTAAGTACCAAGGAGTTCAATCAGAGTTACTCCCTGGGAAGTGTGTACAGCAGCATTTCCTAAACTGTGGATTGTGACCCACAGTTATGCAGGATTGGGCTGCCCAACAGAGAAGCACTGATCCATATTTTAGTTTCATAATATGTTTTAAGCCCTATTTTCCTTGGATTTAAATCAATTTGGTTGAAAATCTGCTTTCAATAGCAGAAGAAAAGACCAATTTTCAATACAATATTAAAATGTATTAGATAATACTAATACATTATGTTAATGTAATACCAGAAAATACTAAATAGCAATGTGTTCTTTAAAACAATATTTCTGTAAAATAGATATGACCAGAAAATATTGATAACTGCTTTAAGTTTTCAGTTATGGGTAGGCTAGAAAGTACATTTCATTTTTCAGCCATACTGACTGGCATGTAAACCGGTTTCTCCAAAGACCAGAATGACTGAACTTAGCACATCCCTTTGATCAAAAGTGGAATCCAAAATAAATGAAACATACGTAAAGCAATATAGGTAGTCCAGTGGTTCTCAAACTGTGGCTGCAATCCTATCCACTCTTACCTGGGAGTAAGCAGCATTGACTATAATAGAAATTACTTCTAAGTAGACATGCATAGGATTTGTCAGTGTGAATCTCCCTATGGAAATTTCAAAAAAAAACACCAAAAAACAGAAGCTTTCTGGAATTTATTTGTCCCTAGGTAAAACTGTTTTATCTCAGTGCCATCATTTTCATCCATCTTGCATGTTATTTCTATCCTAAAAGTTGAAAAATATCCATCCTATTCCCAGCTGTCACAACGCCCCAGCCTGAAGGCCCTGGTCTCTGCCCCCTTAAGAGGCAGGGGCGGGGAGAGGGCAGCAACATGATCCCCAGGATCGCGTCGCTAAGGGGAGCTGCAGGGACTGGGATGTACTCACCAGTCCCTGCAGCAACCTTTCTGGGATACAAGGAGCCCTGCACGAGCGTTTGCAGGGCTCCCCAGCCTTCCGAAAGTGAAAGTGGAGCGATCGTGCTCCACTTCCGGTTTTCCGGAGGTGGAGTGCGATTGCTCCACTTTTGCTTTTAGAAGCCTGGTTAGCCCTGCGGATGCTCACGCAGGGCTCCCCGTACCCCAGGATAGCTGCTGCAGGGACTGGTGAGTGCATCCTGGTCCCTGCAGCCCCCCTTAGCGACGCGATCCTTTGGATCACATTGCTGCCTTCCCCCCGCCCCCGCTGCCTCCCTCCCCTCCCCTGCAAGCACTTACTGCAGTTTTCAAACTCCCGAAGAGTTCGAAAACTACAGCTATTCCAAACAATTTTTGTAAAGAATAGAACATGGTTCAAAGTTACATTATTTTCAGTCCATGTCCATATTTCTTCAGTTCCCAAACAATGTCAATTTACCATCCAAACCTCATCAACTTTGCATGTCTACTTAGGCTAAACTTGAAACATTGACCTTGTTTTCAAGATTTAATTGACTAATCTAAGATACAGAACCATCTTTAGCCATACTTCTCACACCATGCACAATGTCTTTCAACCAGCATAAGAGCTAAACAAGGACTTACCAACTTTCAATTTTCAACACCCAAAGTTATCAATGACTGGAGGATTAGAAGAGTAAGACCCCTCAAAAGTTCCCTGTAAAAGAGTTCAAAAATTTTAATTAACACTTATTGTCACCAAGCATCATGCTATTAAAAAGGCTAACAAGACAAGTGAACATTAGATATTAAAACCATTGCAAAACAGCCTTATAAAGAAGAATTTATACAGTAGTAATGATGCATAATAGTGCAGTTTGTAGAACATAAAGGTCATATATATTACATTACATGACTTAGAAGACATTTTCCAATTAAAATATTCATGGTACAATCATGTAGTTAATGACTGTGTCTATTTATGATCTCTGATAACCAAGTCTTCTAAAAATAGTTCAATATACTGCATTCATAAAATATTAACGGGACAAGATCAGGCATGTCTACTCAGAAGTAAAGTTCATTAAGTAAGGTCTCTGGAGTGCCCAGAAGTCCAACTTCAGTCAATCAGAAGTACTGGTGGGTGGAGTCATACTGATTGGTGCTGAAGTATCATACCATGTATGGAATTGGCCTTCTTCACAGCTGCCACACAATGGGTTGACACATTCATCTTTTTGAAAGGAAGGAAGCGATAAGGGAGTAGGACCACCCTGGGGTTCCACTCCCTTATCGCTTCCTTCCTTTCAAAAAGATGAATGTGTCAACCCATTGTGTGGCAGCTGTGAAGAAGGCCAATCCCATACATGGTATAATTAAAAAAAGAATAAAACAGCCACTATTATTATGTCATTGTACAAATTGATGGTAAGACCACATCTGGAGTACTGTATCCAGTTCTGGTTGCCACATCTCAAAAAGGATATAGCAAAACTGGAAAAGGTGTAGTTGTGGTTCTTCTGTCTAGTAAAAGGCACCATGATTGATGGCCCAATTCTATCTCCTGCTAGGGTGCAGCGCTGCTGATGCAGTGTTTGTGCATCCTTCATGTGCAGGAGACAGACTGGCTGGGAGAGATAAGTAAAGAAAAATTTTATTTATCTCCTTGGTCACTGACTGGTCCCCTATAGGACTCTTCATGTCTACACCAGCTCTTTTGCTGGTATAGAATGTCAGAATGCCAGATGCAAGGGATTCTTTTTGCTGGTCAGAATGTCAGAATGCCAGATGCAAGGGAGGGCACCAGAATGAGGTCTCTTGTTATTTGGTGTGCTCCCTGGGGCATTTGGTGGGCCGCTGTGAGATACAAGAAGCTGGACTAGATGGGCCTATGGCCTGATCCAGTGGGGCTGTTCTTATGTTCTTATAGCTCTGAAGAGCAGCAGGGGACAGCAGTATAGGTTTCAATGGCTGCCAAGTCTACCAAGATCTACCTCATTCTGTCCCAATCAGCCCCACCTTGGCCCAATCCCTGCACAGTGCAATAGGGAAATACTTTCGGTCTGCCAGGGTATCATGCAGATAAGACTGGGCTGCAAGACATATTAAAATTTGCATGGAATGGATAAAATGGGTAGAGAGGCGTTCTTTTCTCTCTCACATAATACCAGAACCAGGGGACAACCACTGAAACTGCGTGGTGGGAGAGTTAGAAATTTTTCTTTATTCTGTGCATAATTAATTTGTGTAACTCTTTGCCACAGGGAGTAGCAACAGAATGCTGGTGTCTTGTTGCCTTGTCCCAGAGGCATCTTGTGAGCCACTGTGAGATACAGGAAGCTGAACTATAAGGCTCCTTGACCTGATCCAGCAGGGCTTTTATAACCTTAAACCCCTTGTAGCACTTTAGGCATATGAAAAAGATCAAAATGTATTTGAATACCTTAGGGACTCCTTATCTACTGCCCAGCTTCCTGGAAATCTAGGAAATCTTGCTGCCAACCTAAACCTGGAGTTGCTAACACCATGAAGTTCTGAAGTTTTACAATCCCAGCTAGTATCGAATCCGGGTGCTGTGATAATCAAAAGGGTTTGCATCCATCTTCCTCTTTTCTACATTTACCTTAGATTGTAGATCCTGCAATCCTATTTTCACCAAAAACCATTCCTATCTAGATCCTCATGGTTTTGTGTTAGCTTTCCTAACATCTTAAAAATATTTCCTGCAATTCTTCCCACAAATACTTCATGCTTTGGCCAGGTTCTACCTTTTAAACCTGTTCAAGCAAGCTACCTTAACCTGTTTCTCTTCCTATGATTATCTACAACTGCCTACGGGGACAATCCTAACCCTTTATGTCAGTGCTTTCCAGCACTGACCTAAGGGCAATGCAGCTCTGAGGGAAGGGAACAAACATTCCCTTACTTTGAGAAGGACTCTGTGAATGACACCCAACTGGAAGATGCAGCACACATCCCATTGGCACCACTATGCCAGTGCTGGAAAGCACTGACATAAGGGGTTAGGATTGCACCCTAAGAGCCCAATCCTATCCAACTTTCCAGCACATGTGCAGCCCCATTGGGACTCTGAGGTAAGGGAACAAACATTCCCTTATCTTGAGGAGGCCTCTGTGACTGCCTCTCCACCAGAGGGTGCAGCGCATGCCCCACTGCCATGGCTACACCAGCACTGGAAAACTGGATAGGATTGGGTCCTAAATGGATGCGATTAGTTGTTCATTCCTCACTATGTTTTTGAGATCTTATGTTTTCTGCTTGTTTTGTTTCTAATTATTTAGCAGCTTTTTGACCAGGCTTGTTTTGTAGATTCAGAAGAGTTGGAAGTGCAGAAAACAATTAAACCCAAACCCCTGCCCCAAGGCAGAATCCGTCACAGTCCATTTTTCTCTTCTCAAATTAATCTGTATCAACCAAATTTGATTTTCCTACAAATGAGGAAAACATGATTAAATAACAGATGACAACTGACCCATGTCAGATAGTTACGGATTACTGGGTGGCCTAGTCAGGAGTGCGAAGCCGCTGAATCCATATACCGTATTTTTCGCTCCATAAGACGCTCCATAAGCGTGTGCGTCTTATAGAGCGAATACTGCAAAAAAGAGTGCATGTTGGGGACCTTAATGAAGGGGAGATCTTCATGCCAGTTTATGATTCCATTCACCCTAAAAAAGGGAGGGATCTTCATGCCAGTTTATGATTCCATTCACCCTAATAAAGGGAGGGATCTTCATGCCAGTTTATGATCCCATTCACCCTAAGAAGGGGGGGATGGTTCAAATGTTATTCTTTTATAGTTTATTAAATATTTTATTACACTATTTGGTTCAGAACATTTTTTTTCCTGTTTTCTTCCTCTAAAAAAAAGGTGCGTCTTATGGTCAGGTGCGTCTAATGGAGCGAAAAATACGGTACCCTCCTGTACCCAATCCCCATGTTACAGATTCACACAAAACTGCATTGGTAATTTTATTAGCACAGTCCTAATGCCAAGGAGACCTCCTTATGCCAAGGAGACCTCCAGGACTGTCCCCCTGCCGGATACAGCTGTAGCCATTATGTATCACTGAATCAGTGGGGGGGGGGCATAGGATTAGGGTTAGGGAATTGATCTGAATCAATTAGGCTGTTACCCTGCACATGCCCGATCTCGTCTGATCTTGGAAGCTAAGCAGGGTCAGACCTGGTTAGTACTTGGATGGGAGACCGCCTGGGAATACCGGGTGCTGTAGGCTTATACCACAGTCTTTCGAGACTGAAGGTTGCCAACCACACAAACTTTACAATCAGCATGGGATTAGCATCAAAGGAGCAAACAGTCCCAGCTGTGACAATGGATGCAATCCTATATACACTTTCTGGGAATAAGTGCTACTGAACACAACAGGAATTACTTCTGATTACACATACATAGAATCCTGACTACCCAATCCTATCCCCTGCCATGCCAAAGCATGCAGCCGTGCCATACTGCATGCTGAGTGGGAGGCGAACAGAAGGCCTGTGAGAGGTAAGGGATTTTCCCTACATAAGACCCATGAACTCCTGTGGGTCTCCTTGGATCTACTCCAGATACACAGCTGGTGTAAGTCTGAGGAGAGGCATGGGGCAGAAAAGGCAGACGAATAGGGGGTAAAATCCAGCATGTGCAACTGTTGCTGGATTCACCCTCACCCTCCATTCACCAGTTCTTTCTTCAAAATGCCCCATTACTCCTCCTCCCTGCCCACTACCCACCCCTGCTGCCAACACACCTCCTGTAGCAGTTGCTGGGTGCTCCAGTGGAATGAGCAGTTGCCAGCCATTTGCAGTGTTGGCTGTGTTGTGTTCACTGATGCTGCATCTGCAGCACAAATGGAGAGAGTCTTCTGGTGACAGAATGTGAGTTCCATCAGTGGAAGGCTTCCATAGAATTGGAGCAGTGGTTCTCAAACTCACAGGGAGTTCGAGCCCTGCTGTAAGTCCCTGTGGGGGAGGAGGAGAGGCAGTGACGCGATTGCCAGGATCATGTCACTTTGAAGGGGCACAGGGGCTTGGCTGGACTTTCCAGAGCCTGCTGCAACCTCCCAGGGGCATGGGGAGCCCCACTCCAGCATCCGCAGGGCTCCCCAACATGCAGAGACTGTGAAAATAATTATCGCGACCCACTTCCAGTTACATGATCGCAAACTGGAAGTGTGTCGAGATTGTTAGTTTTGCATTTCTCCACATATTGGGGAGCACTTCCTGCAGCCCCAGGAGGCTGCAGCAGGCTCTGGTAAGTCCAGCCAAGCCCCTGTGCCCCTTTAGAGTAACGCGATCCTGGTGATCACGTCGCTCCCTCCCTCCCTCCCCCTTAAGAGGTCAGAGGCCAGAGGCCAGAGGCCAGAACTCTCTAGCTGGGGGGTGTCGCACGACCCCAGTTTGAGAACCACTGGATTGGGGCCTTAACAAATCTTATTAAATATGCTGCAAATGTACTTATTAACTGTATACTTGGACCTTACTAGAAGCTGTCCTTAAAAGGTAATTGACGGATTGCTAGAGAATGATGATCTCATTTCATGTGGCATAAAGCTGACGGGTCTTTTCAGGGAGAAAGGCAGGGAAAAAACTATAAGTAAATACATAAATAAAGTTGTTTAGTGCTGTATTAAGAATATGCCTTCAATCAGTAATTTATTAAGATTGTTCATCTCTATAACATATACAGTAGTCCCTTGATAACTTGGGAGATCCATTCTTGAACTTTCCAATGTCTGCGGATATTGGGGTCTGTGTTAAAAATGTTGAAATTTTTTTTAAAACCAAGTTTTAAAAGGCATTCCTTACCTTATTGCTACAGACAGCACCAGCTGCAGAGCGTCAGTGAAGTCTCTGGCACTCCTGAAAGCCACTTCCATGACACTTCGAGAACCACAATCCCTCCCTTGGCCCTAGCATTCCTCAAAATGTAATTGGGAAACATTTCCACTATTCATTCTGAGGTGTGCTGGGGCCAAGGGAGGGGGTCATAGGCCTTGGAGCAACCTGGAAGTGGCTTTTGGGGGTGCCAGAGACTGGCCTGCAGCCTGTGCAATTTCTGGTGCTAAAGTAAGAATATATTTTTTTTAACTTTTAAAAATGTTTTTAAAGGGAACAGTTTTTAGCATCTGGCACAACCCACAAGTGGCTTCTGGGAGCACCACAGGCTGTTCTCCACCATCCCCAAATGACCAAATCTGCAAATGTCAAGAACATTGGGGTGGGGGACAACTGTAGACATATGCGCATATAAACTTGAGAGATAGTTTATTTAAAATTCATACCACATATATCCTTTTTGTAAACAGCTGTGGATTATTTTGGAAACAGAAGATTGTTAATTTTTATCTCAAAAGCTGACAGTACACATACCTGAAAACAACCAGTGTCCCCAGTACCCATTTGCTCTGTTCGCTCCCTGACATCTAAGACACCTAAATGGTTGCTTGTTGACAGCGTGAATTATAGCTCCATTGCCACCTAGACTTTGTTGAGCCTTCAGACTGCCAGATAAAATGCCAGACAAACAGAAAAAAGCTCATCTGTGCTTTAGAATCTTTTATTAGCATTTCACCATAATGCAAGAGATAATCTTCCTTTAGAAATGTGATCCAAATATTTAGATGTCACACAAAGTAAGATGAGTTGCTTTATATATCATGTAAACTCCTTAACTCCTGTTAAAGCACCCACCTGAAATGCGTATATCTGATCAGCCTGAAGAAAAGGAGTACACGGCACCCTTTAGTCTGCTCAACATAGAACAAACAAGAAAGAACATAGCTAGTGCAGTGGGGTACAACCAGTTAAAAATAAACTAGGGCTTGATTCAGAGAGTGGGTGAGTAGGAGCTTTCTCACTGCTGGGAGTGTGAAACAAGGCAAGTTCTAGCTAGGTACTAGAAGAGGCTCTCAAACTGCTGCACCTGATCCAGCTTCTGTGAGAAGAGAGCCTGCTTTCTTACTGCGATGCCAACACTGTACACAGAGAGAAGATTTGATTGCATATGTTCCTTCACAGAGAAGACATCATGTCATGTGGCCCTAAAACTGTTCCAATAAACTGCCCTGAGATGGATTTAAAAAATAGAACACAAGACAAGCATTAGTAGGAACAGAAAAACTGTAACCAACTAAGGGCACAATCCTAACTTGCACTGGAAGCAGGCAGGACAGCAGGTCTGCGCAGCATCCAGTGCAAGTTTGGGGCCAAAAGCAGAGCAGGCTGAGGCAAGGGGAAGCATTTCCCCTTACCCTGTATCGTACTGCAGCGACCCCAATGGGTCTACTAGAATCTGTACCACCTGAGGACATGGCTCAGATCCGAGCAGCTCAGAGCCGCACTGTGTTGCCCAGGAATGGGGTCAGGATCCAGCATGACTGCCAGATCCTGGCCCCGCCTCCCACTCCTCACCCACCTGCCCCCAGGAAAGCCCACCACCCACCCTCCATCCTCCCCAAAATGCCTCCTCCCTCCTCCTCAAAACGTCCTCCCAGACCCCTGTGTCAGCAGAGCATGGCCGACACAACTTATTTGTCCTCCAGGGCCTGCGCTGGCAAGGAGATGCTGACACACTCCATGTGCCAGCCTATCTTCCCCAAAAGTTGCCTTACAGCACTTCTGTGAAACTTTCAGGCCGGCGCAAGGGACTTGCATCAGCCCAAGTAGGGGTTAGGATTGTGTTCTTACAGTGTTTCATGTACGTCACGACCACCCCCACCCCAAGGTGGTTCAAATAAGTAGCAAAACAGGAAGTGTAAGTTGCAATTCCTCTTCCACCACTTCTACTTTAACATGGAAAGTGTGCCAAGGATATTACTAACTTCCTCTCTGCCTCTATCTTTTCTCCTCCAGATGCTTGGTCTGTTTTAGATGTGGCCCAAAGATTAGTCCCAGGCCTTCTTTTTAGACAGGTACCCTTAACTATCACTGCAGCTACTCAAGCAGCCAGGCTTCTCAGCAATGTAAAGAAAGTTCCCTTGAACATCTGCAGTGCTCAGGGCTAGCCATGTGAGGCAACTAGTGGTTGCTACAGATAGTATATGGGGGAGGCCCTTCTGTCCACTTGCTTTCCTCCACTGATCTTCCTATACTTCTTCCCACTCCCTGAACTGGAAAAGGAAGGGGGGGGGCATGTGATAAGTGTGGAAGACAGGAGACTGGTGGGTTAGAGTGCCAGAGGCACAGAAGCTGGCACATCACCAGTAAGGTGGGCAGCATTTGGCATGCTGTCTCAGTTCTTGAACCACTTGTGGCAGTGCTGGCTAAGAGAATCCACATCAAGACAAGACTAGCTCTCAGCCTGTTTCTAGTTTCATGGACTGCCACAAAGCTGTAGCCCAGGGTCAGGCTAAAGTGAATAGGAACTCAGCCACAGACCATCACAGCAGCTGGAAACATGGCATTTTCCTGTTTCTTTCTCTTCTTTCCCTTGTCCTTCTCCTCTCCCTCTTTCCTCACACTATCATAAAACTCCCAGTTCTTCAAGCCCTATTTCCCCTAGGCAACCCTTCTGATATTTGTATGTTCTGCTGCCCCTTTTTCTTCCTTCACTTCTGCCATTAAGGCAGAACAGGGATGTGGCAGGGGAGGGTGGATCAGGCCCAGGTAAGGGGTGGGCAGTGGCAGCCTACTAAAACCAAATCCCTTTCCTGGACCCGATCCTGTAGGCCAGGTCCAAGTGGACCTGCACCAGTGATTTTGCTGGTGCAGGTTAAAGTAGACCCCTCTCACAATGGAGGCTTACCCCCCATGTAAGGAAACAAATGTTCCAGAGGTCCAGAGGGGACCACCAGGACTTACACTGCCAATCTCCCCCCCCCCCCCGCATGATACACCACGAGCCATTTTGGTGTGCCTGTATCAGTGGGGGAAAGCATAGGATTGGACTGCTAGTTTAATCCTCCTGTTCACAGCAGCGCAATCTCTCTAGAAAGAATACCAGCTGTCATGTGGGCTTTCTTAGCATTAGAAAAAGGCCTAGGTTTTGTTAATACTATTACCACAGTTAGGGGTTTTCCATTTTTAAATTGTAGTCTTCAGAAAATGTGAAACTCCATAATAAGCCATCTAGCTCAACTTCCTTCATTAAGAGAACAAGTTATTCTTTACATAAACACTTGTTCTCTTCCCTGGCCATCTGCTTTGTAAAAGAAGGAAAGCATGAGATAGGGACAACTTGTCCACTCAGACAAAATAGGATTTTACTTTGATATGCTTCTTCCATTCTAAGAAGCGTGTGCGTGCGTGTTAATGTTAATTTTCCTGTATGAAACTATCAATACACCATTTTCTTTTCAGGTATTCGGGTACAAATCAAGTCTTTTGCCAAAGTGTAGAAATATATAACAAGCATGAGAAAGTTTATTTATAAATGCTCACTAAATTAGAAGTTGATCTTTAGTTTACTTCACAATAAAGCCAGGTAACGTATGTACTGCTTGCTGATGTGCTGTGGGAAAGGGTCATGACAGCAACACAAAAAGCACTTTGTTTATATTAAGAATATAAAGAAACTGTCAGTATTCTTGGCATAAACAAGGAAAGAGAATTTAGGTTCACACTACATCAGGTGGTAAACAGAATGATGGGAAATAGCAACATTCTACAGTGTAACAGTTGAGATTGCTGATAGCCCCAGAACCACAATTTTTTCTCTTTTCCAACTGCAGTGTCCAATTACCTTCTGTCTACACTGGAAAGAAGATTCAGTTGTCTGGGCACTGTCCAATGAATACTCCAGACAACACACATGGGAGAAAGGGTCACTTTATTAGCATTTTAATACAGAAAGGAGGCTGAGACCTGCAGTTGCAGGGGCAGCAAAAACCCCTTTGTGGTGCAGAGGTGGGACCACTGGGTGGCCCCAGAACCAAATCTGTCCTGCAGGCTGGGTGTGCACCCGTTCTTGGGCAACGCAGCTCATCCAGGTCTGTCCCATAAGGGGAAGGCAGCCGGATTGAGGGCTGTGCCGCCTTGAGCCGCTGAGCCTCTGAGGAGGACCCCCGCGGTCCCGGCCAGGGCCCCAGTCGATGTCCTCATGCCGCTGAGCCCCTGAGGACTGCTATTGGGTTCTGCCCTGCCTATGCTGTCTGAAGGTGCACTCCAAAGTCCCAAGCACGCCTCTACCACACCACCTGCCACAGGGAGGGGTCAGCCTAGCGCTTGACCCCCCCCGCTCCCAAACAGAGGGAGAAGCGCCTTAAGGCCATCCTGCAGGTCTCTCAGAAAGATGTCCGCCCCCTGCTCAGACAAGTGCCCCCATCTCCTCTGTAGAGAGCAGGCATCGAGAAGGCAATGGCTGGATGCACAATGACCCGTCCACTGGTCCATGCCACAAACTGGCCAATCTCTTTGGCAACCTTTCTCCTCATCCTCTCCACCTTAGCACAGTGGCTGACACCATGCCACACCTGCCGCTGTAGGAAGTCCAACTAGACCACTGGGCAGCCAACCCTGAAGGGTGGCAAGCTCCTTGCCTGCTCTGGGCCTGAGCGGCAGCCCGGACATCCCACACAGATCATTTTCATGCAGGTGGATCACCAATACGTCAGGCGACAAGTTCTCCTTCAATTACTCCGCCATTGCAGGCAGCAGCGGGCCCCACCGCATCCCCCGCTTGGCCAGCCAGACAACTTGCATGGCGGGGCCGAACCCGAGCTGTGTTCCAAATTGCCTCATGGCCGCCTACTTATGCACCCAAACTATCATGGAATGGCCACAGACGGTTCACAAACTGGCTTCTCACTGCATCCTGCAGAAGGAGAAAGAGAAGTTATTGCCACAACCCCTGCCCTTTGCAGTGCCCCCCCCATAAAGGGGGGGTGCCAATGAAGGAGCCTGTCTCTAAAAGATCCGAACGTAGCACCTATAAGCTGCAGAACGCCAATGTCCTATCCGCTGAATGTCACCCCCGGACAGGCACAGCGCCACGGCTGCAGATACCGCTTCGATACGCAGGGAATGACGGCTATACTCCTTTGGCTGCAACTCCAGGATTATGAGGGCATGCAAAAAGACCACCCTGGACTGGAATAAAGTCAGTGGGGCGCCGTCCACATGCTGGAACAAGGCTCTTGCTCGCGCCGCTGAATGCTGCTGAATGTACTCCTGCAGCACCTCAACCGGGCACAGCAGCAACCCGCCTGTCAAGCAGGTTGGAAAACATCACCCCTCTCTTAAAGGAGTTGGGATAACTAAGCAGGTTGTCATCCGAACATCACCCCTCCCTCATCAGAGCAGGGACCGCTCACCTGTTAAGTGAGTTGGTGGTATCGCCCCTCTCTACAACGGAATAAGGGCTGTGCACCTGTTAGGAGGTTGGTGACAGCACACATTCCCCCCTCTCCCACTGGAGCAGGAACAGCACGCCCATTAAAGCGGTTGGTAACACTGCCTGTTAAGCAGGTTGGTAGCAACATTGCTGGCATAACGTCACCCCTCCCCTGCTGGAGGAGGGGCCACTCATCCATTAAGTGAGGTTGGTAACCTCACCCCTCTCTCAAGGAACAGGGGCAGCATACCTGCCAGCGGATTGTTAACAGAACATCACCCCTCGCCCACTGGAGGAGGGGCCGCTCACCCATTAAGCGGGTTGGCAACCTCACCTCTCTCGCAAGGAACTGGGGCAGCATACCCGCTGGCGGGGTGTTGACAGAACGTCACCCCTCACCCACTGGGCAGGGGTAGCACACCCGTTAAGTGGGTTGGTAATAACATCGCCCTTAAAGAAGTGGGGGCTGAGCACCCGTTAAGCGGGCTGTTAACAGAAAAATCCTCCCTCTCAAGGAGAAGAGCCACAATCCTGACAAGCGGGATGGTAACTGGACATCACCCCTTTCCTAGGAGGAGGGGCAGAGCACCCATTAAATGGCTGCTAATAGAACACCCCCCTCTTGAAGAAGAAGGGGCCACAAATCCATAAGTGGGTTTGTAACCAAACATTGCCCCTCCCCCAGGAGCCGGGACAGTGCACCCATTAAGTGGGCTGGTAAGAAAACATCACCCCTCTCTAAGGAGAAGCGGCTACGCAGGTTGTTAACAGAAACTTCCTCCCCTCTTCCAAAGGCCTCGTGGCATTATGCCCACTGAGTGGGTCTGCACTGGAACACCCCCCTTCTCTGAAGAGGGTAGGGGCAGTATTCCTGGTAAGCGTGTTGTTGACAGAACAGGGCACATCCAAATTACGGCTGAGGCGTAAATCAAAATCCCTTTAGCCAAATTGCCTGATACTTGCAACTCCCTCCCCTCCTCAGCCCGGGGGGGGGGCAATATCCCTGTAAGATACTTTGAGTTTCTCTACTATCCCGACCACCAGACCCTGGGCTGCTCCCCTTGTCAGGCGCAGAGTCTAAGTTGCCCTGGGTTTGTTTTTTTTTTTTTTGGCTTTTTTTTTGGGGGGGGGGGAGAGGTAGGAGCCACAGCCGCCCACGCAAGCCAGTAAGGTGCTCCCTTTTAGGCCACCTGGGGGGGGGGGAGGCTGAATTGGGCTGGGGGTAGTGCCCTCCTACCTCCTATAGGCTGGTGCAAGATGGGAAGCCCCAGTTCCTTGCATCCCCATGTGCCCATTTAGGAGCTACTGGATCTGTGCTGGCTTGCACTCACAGGAGTTCTTCTTATGCCTGTATACTCATCAGTAAGTCCCATCAAAATCAATGGAACACACTCCCAGGAAAGTGTGGACAGGATTGCAGCCTTAAGTCCAGCTAAGCCTACCCGGAAACAAGACCCCTTATACTCGGTGGGACTTATTCCTTGGAAGTTGGAGCAAGGATCTGAGCCCTATGTTCCAAGCCTCAGCATGTAGACTCAGAAGCAAGCCCCATTATAGCCCCCACAGGGCTTACCCCTAGCAAGTGGGGTGAGGACTGGAACCCTATGTTCCAAGCCTCTGCATGCCCCAGCAGAAGCAAGCCCCCATTACTGCCCAAGGGGCTTACTCCCTGGAAAGTGGGCAAGGACAGCAGCCCTATGACCAAGCCTCTGTTTGCCTGTTCAGAAGCAAGCCCCATTATAGTCCAAGGAGCTTACTCCTTGGAAAGTGGGGTGAGAACTGCAGGCCTATGATCCAAGCCTCTGCATGCCCATTCAGAAGCCACTTATAGTCCATGGGGCTTACTCCCAGGAAAGCGTGGCTAGGATTGTGGCCAAAGTCCAAGGTTCTGCATGCCTGCTCCAAAGCAAGGCCCCTTATAGACTATGGGGCTTA
Source organism: Tiliqua scincoides (assembly GCF_035046505.1). Taxonomy (NCBI): domain Eukaryota; kingdom Metazoa; phylum Chordata; class Lepidosauria; order Squamata; family Scincidae; genus Tiliqua; species Tiliqua scincoides. The sequence continues at coordinate 76,061,846 of NC_089822.1, forward strand.
CTCTCAGGAAAGTGTGTCTAGGATTGTGGCCGGAGTCCAAGGCTCTGCCTGCCTCCTCAGAAGCAAGGCCCATTATAAACTATGGGGCTTACTCTCAGGAAAGCATGTCTAGGATTGTGGCCAGAGTCGAAGGCTCTACCTGCCTCCTCAGAAGCAAGGTCCATTATAGTCCAAAGGGCTTACTCCCTGGAAAGTGGGGCGAGGACTGCAGTCCTATGGTCCAAGCCTCTGCATGCCTACTCTGAAGCAAGCCCCATTATAGCCCAAGGGGCTTCCTCCCTGGAAAGTGTGGTTGGGATTGCAGCCCCAGTGCTTAAGCCTCTGCCTGGCTCCTCAGATGTAAGCCCCATTACAGTCCCTGGGGCTTATTCCCATGAAAGTGGGTGACAGCGGAGGCGCTGAGCTGGCATCCACCTCCCATGGTGGGGGTTGCGTGGCTCACCATGTGCACGATGCCACAGGGATCCGGAGGTCACCCGCTTGGCGGGACACCTCCTGGAGCCCCGGGATTGCCTGCCAGCCGAGCACAGGGAGCTGCAACAGTCTTGCAGTTCACGTAGCCAGGCACCTGCGCCTTTGGGAGGGCTCTGTACCATGCGGAGCCTGCTCCCACATGGAGCGCACTGCAACCTGCCCCCTGGGCAGGCAGGAGCCCTGGAGCAGCTGCGAGATCACGGCGCCCCTCTCCAGCAACCCCTGTGGGTGCCCTCCTGGGAAACAGCAGCAGGAGCCGCGAGTGCCACCTGCACTGGAGACCCCGGCAAGGCCAGCAAGGAGACCTGGCTCCGAGCTGGAAGGCGGCAGCCTGCCCCCTCCACCCAGCAACCCATGTGGGTGCCCTCCTGGGAAGCAGTAGCAGGAGCTGCAAGCACCACGTGCGCTGGAGACCCCTGCAAGGCCAGCAGGGAGACCTGGCTCTGAGCTGGAAGGCGGCAGCCTGCCCCCTCTGCCCACCAGGCCAGGGACTGAGAGCACACTCCAAGCATGTCTGCTCAAAAGCAAGTCCCCCTGTGCTCCACAGGGCTTACTCCCAGGAAAGTGTGCCTAGACTGCTCCAAATCCTTTCCTTAGGCAGAGCCTGTCCAAACCCCCATCCCCCCCTTACAGATCAAACACGCTGCACGTGGGATCCAGCCCAGGAGGCCGCCTCGGAAGTTGCACTGGTCCCGAGACCAAGATGGGGTAAGGTTTGCTTGGTGCCCAAGAGCAAAGAAGGAAGGGGGGCTGTTGCTGTGTCCTTAAAATACCTCTGCTCCCCCCATCAACAGCCCTCCACCAATCCCCTCGCAGGGGAGGGGGCTTTCGAGTTCTGGCCAGGCCATACAAACTCCGATCTCCCTGCTTGTAATTGGGCGATCGGGATTCACACAGGCAATAGAGCAATAATGCACTGGGATAATATTTTGCAAATGGCTTCAAAGTGTTGATATACACAGTGCTAAGGGCAAAATTGCTTTCTGAGAATTCCAGTGTTCATCCCAATAATGCTTACTACTCAATGCAACTTTCCAATCTCATTTTTAAAATGCATTTAACACATTAGAAATAGATTTTATTGAAATAAGAAACAGATAAAATATTTGTAACAAGGGATGCACAGGAATCACCTGGTTCAGCCCAATATTTGAGCTCCATTGATTGATTTCTCATAATACTTTGTTTTTTTTTATAACAGTAAGGAAGGAAAGGTAGAAGACTGAGGGATTTATCTCTTTAGAGCAATGGTTCTTAAACTGTGGGTTGGGACCCACCAGTGGGTCACAACAATTTTTGGTGGGTCGTGAAACTGACAAACTGATAGATGACAAGGAAAATGTATTGAGCCCCTTCTCTCTCTCTCCCTCTAACGTCCCAGTCATTTGCATCACACCATAACTGGCCAACAAACCTCATGTTATATATCCAGTATCTATGCATATATTGGAATACAAATGTCCAGGACACAAAAAAAAGGAATGCAAATGTCTAATACTGGGATGCATTTTACCAAGAACAATGGTAATCATTTTTGTACTTACATCCAAACTGGGCTTTCAGGTCATCAGAGGGGCTCTTCTAACTGTGCCACCACCAGTAGAGGTGAGGAGGGTGGTGGCAACCAATAGGGCCTTCTCAGTGGTGGTGCCCCATCTATGGATTTTCCTCCCCCTGGAATTGAGAACAGCTCCCTCTTTAGAGTCCTTTTGGCAGGGTCTTAAGACTTTTCTATTCAGAGAAGCCGTTTTATACTGACACCAGCGGGGGGGGGGGAATGTGAGAAAGGCATTATAAGCCTTTCGAGAGGCTAAGCATCTAGCTTTCCAAAGAGTAGGTATATAAGGCTCAGAATTGTCCCTGCTCTTCAGATTCCACTTGTAGTCAAGGACTGCACAGTTATGCTTTGAAACCTACCACACTGGAGTCCATCTACTGCCATCAGGAATCCCTGATCAGCTGAAGAGACATAGTAAGGTTTATTTCACTTAATGTATCTTCTGTATATATAAGCTGTTTTCTTTTGTTTTTTGCCTAATGCTCCACTACATGCCAATTAACCTTACTCTTCTGAACATATAGCGTGGTCTGGTTTCCCTTCAAACCTGCAAAAAGCAGGTTTTAGCTGGACCAGCCTCTGAGATTTCCAAGACCCATGCCTCTTACAGAGTCAATAGTCTAGTCAAGCTACCCCTGAACCTTCAGTACTGGGGGCAGTAGTACCTCCTGGTGAGGAATCAGAAGGTGACATGGGAGCCCTAGTGCAAGGCTGAGCTTCAGTGTCTCTAGTACCCTGGCACCAGAATGCAGTACATAGTTTATAAGCAGGTCTTTTTTCTACCTTCTAAGATGACTGATGAGCACGAAGTACCAAGCTAGACTGGATAGATTTTACTCATGCATACATGAGTGACAGCCAAAAATTGTCACCAAGAATTAACAATCTGTCAGGGATACTGAAATATTTCATTCAAGAGTATGTAACCATCCTTTTCAAAACCAGGCAAATAAGCATAAAAATGGTTTCCTCAGGGTTGATTGTTTTTGCTACTGAAAAGTTTCATCTCAGTGCAATATCTGAAAACATTAGAGGGCAATTAGATGCATAGACATAAGTTGGTTGTATCTGAACAAAAGATGGTGAATTCCAAAGGTAAAATGATGAACAGATGTTTTAATCAGGAACGCTATAAAATCCACTTAAATAATTATGGTGCGAATAAAGTTTATTTTGAGGCATTCCATATGTGTCCACATGATGTTAATTAGAAAAGAACTTGTGTGGGCTTCTGAAAGTCAAATCTGGCAGTTAGGCAGATACCATAGTTATACTCGCAGCGGTAAAATAATACATCAGCTGAAAAGTTTTTCTATACTGAAAATAATTTAAAACAGAAATTGGATGAGGAAATCAGACTCCTTCTGAGAAACTAGATAAGACTGTTAGAAGAGAATGTAGTTATCCTGACTGCATAGCTTCATGCAAATAATTTGGAAAGGAAACATTTCTTTTTTTAAATTGGAGACACAAATTCCCAAGTAATTAAGCCACCACCAAAGAAAAAGTGCCTGTTTGAGGCTGAAGATGCAGTCAAGAGCTGTTCCCCTCCCAGGGATTTTTTCAGATGGATGTTCTGTCAGATGGAGCATACTGAGCCAAGAGGGACATTGTTTTGACCATTTTTTTCCCACAGAAATGAATATATTTTAGTACAAACATATGCATTTCTTGTGGAATTAATTCATTTGTACAATATAGGAAAATAAAGTGTAGCAAGAGAAAAATAACTATCTGTTACTAAGCAAATTATTTAATGTAGGGGCTATGAGAAGGAATAAAACAGACAGATGGATAGACAATAGTATTATAATTTGAGGTTTTTAAAAATAGTTTAAGGCTAGTAAACTGAAAGGGCTTCAAGTATGAGGTTAAGACCACGTGTTAGAGGCAGCAAAGAAATAGTAGCCCTGCCTTCCCCCAATCCCAGATTTGATAGTATAGTATTTGAGGAAACTTAATACAGCTTGAGTCTCATTATACCTGAGGGTTCCCTTCCAAGCCCTCATGTGCATGGCAAAAAAACAAACTACAGCAAATCAATTTAAAAAACAAAATCTCTTTGTTCTGGTGATTTAAAAACAGCCTTGCTGACCTTTGTAATGCACACAGAGGCAGTGTCTCTCCAGGCACTTAGGCTTCACTAGGAGGCAGCAATTCCTCCCTTCACCAGGAGCCCCAGCAAGGGGGAAAGAATGGAGGTGATAATCACTGCCATTTACCTTTAGTTCACATGCTCATGGGCAAGGGAGGAGTGAAGACTGCAGAGAGAATGATTGATGAATTGTCAGCTGGCTGCCCTCTCTGGTATTAAAGACTGTTTTCCTTTAATTTAAAGGGCCCTTCTCATCAGCTTTGAGATAGAAAAAACTGTGGATACTTAGGTTATACCTGTAATCACTTGCATCACTGTCTCTGCAACAGTAAAAAGCAGTTTTTTAAACTGTGATTTTAAAGGGGTGCATTTCTCCCCTTCTCCAGGGATCAGCACATTCCTTCTCATTTGCAGGGGCCATTCGTGTTGAGTCAAATCCATGTATAACAAGGCTGGACCTGTACTCACAAAAAGTTTTCTAATGGTTTATTCTGTGGAACTGGAAAGGAATTCCCTTTCTTCAAGTTGGCCATATGTAGAAAAAAAAAAGTTTTGTTTCTCTCTTTTAGTGATTGTGGCCTTTCTTTAATGGGTGCATTACTGTATACCTGACAGGGACTATCTATTCATACTGCCAGTTAATGTTTGCATATCAGATAGCCTTTGCAACCCAAAAAGTTCACCTTGCCTTGGGGCTACAGAATAACATTTTTAAAAAGTTGATCATGTTCTTCAGTTGTTACTGTTTGATGGCCCAATCCTATCTAGCACGGAAACAGCAGCTCCAAACGGCTACTGCTGCATCCTGTGCTGGAATTGAACAGGCTGGAGGTCTCCTCAGGGTAAGGTGGTATTCATCGCTTCACCCTAAGTAAAAGCCCTAGACTGCTCAATGGGGCTTCTCAAGACTACACCAGCAAATTCATTGATGCAGACTTGAGAATCCCTGTGTCAGTCTTTCAAGCCTGGTGAGGGCGATAGGATTGAGCAGTGGAGGCCTCTGGTGGTCCCACCCCCTCCTGGGCCTGTTCCACCCTCTCACCGCACTCCCTTCACCCAGGAACACGTCTCCCACGTCTTCCTACCACCCTCCCCACACCCCTGCACCACCTGGCACTTACCTGCTCTCTGGGGGCAGCCAGGGCTCCCACTGCAGGGTTGATAGGGCAGTTCAGGCCTCCCCACCAGTGCAGCTTACTACCTGGGTGGTACAAACATGCCTTAAGGCACGTTTGCAATACCCAGTGCTGGTGCTGCAGTTGCAGTGCCAGCAGTAGGACAGCATTGGATTGGGCTCAGAGTAGCAACATGGAAGATGGACCTTTAATGTGCATCCATTAATTGCATCATTTACAGAATTGCAGAAGTCATAGCTTAGCAAAGTTAGCACTTTGCTATATGATTAGAGCTCTTGTGGGAATAGCTGGTTATATTACAGCACAGTTTTTGAGAGCAAATGACTTGTAATTTTTCCTGATAAATATAGAGAAAGGTGGTCTTACATGTTCTGATGTTTTGCATGAATATAGATGACAATACAAGTATACTTTCATTTTAAAAATCACCACGGACCAGTTTTCTCTACTGGCATCAAATTAATTTCAACTTTTTGAATGATGTACTTCAAAATCTTCTTAAATATATTCCTTAAAATATTACCTAGAAACACAGCCCCTGCAACTCTAGTAAAATCACAACTCAGATACACTACACAAATACAGAAACATGATAGGTCAGTGCTCCAACTGCCCAGCAGGCAGTCGCACCACACCCCCTCCCCAACCAAGCAGCCAATCAACTGCCCAGGATTTTCCACCTCTGCCCTGCTCTGCAAGGTGGAACAGTGCAAATGGCAGTGGAATTCTCCTGAAAAATAACAGTTGCCCATTGTCCATCATGTGCACTTGATGATGGCACATGCTCTCTCCAATGGCTGCTGAGATTTGCTTTTACAGGGAGTAGCACAAATACATTTAAGACAAACAAAATGGATTCAGACGTAACAACAAACCATGGTTTGCTGTTATGCATATGAGCTTCAGTAAGCTCCATAAGCTCCCCATCTGCTTTCATCTACATGCAACTGGAGGACAGTTAAAGCTTCTTCTTGCAATTTGCAACAAACCAAAAATGGCAAATGATGACAAAAAATGGCAAATCCTATGCAAACCATTGCTATTTAATAAATCAGGATATAAAATTAGGATTAGATTCATAGTTTGTTGTTATGTCTGAATCAGGACACTGTAAATCCAAAAATCTATAAGGTCCTCCATCATCTGTTTTGATGAAGTAACACCATGGGCCATGTCAGATATAATTTAGGTCAGGCACTAGCTGAGTGCCCACTGTGGGTATGATTAACCAAGCAAGAGCACATCTTCCATGGCTTGCCCCAGGGCCTGACACAACTTAATGAACAGCACCAAGGCAAGTTTATTCACAAACATGGGGACAATATATTCGTCAAATCATTGCAATTATATTTAGCCATAATCCTAGGGACTTATTATGTAAAGTAAAACTGCTGCTTCTCAGTATGCATTGGGCATTATTCACATTAATTGCAACTATGTACAGGGAAAAACTACAGGATCCCTATAAGCGCAATCCCTTACATGCTTAGTCAGAAGTAAGGCCCATTGAGTTCAATAGGCCAGGGAAATGCGCGTAGGATTTCAGCCTCAACTTCCTTTGATTCCTTATTTGTACATACACTTAAGGTAGTACTGTCTATTTATAGGAATATCTCATAATCCTATGCAAATCCATTTGCCAACCATTTTCTAAATATTAGCAAAACAAACCCTTTCAACATTTCAGAAGGGCTGCTATGTATATTCTTCTTATGTGAAGTATCATGGTGTAATAAGAACCTCATGCTCGTAGCCACTTGTTCTGCTTTGTGTGAAATACCAGTTCTCACTTCGAAACTCACCCATGAGCCTGTCCAGTTTTGCTAACAGAATGTTCTGAAAAGGTAAATCCAACTTGTCACTATTTCTGTTGGGGTAGGTGGAAGCTTACTGCCATCTGGTGGAGCATTCAACTTTCCTGAATCAGCTTTCAGATGTAGCTACAATGTGACTGAAAATAATGACGTATCTTTATCTGAACAGAATATTAAACAACAGTCATTAATTTGACCTAGCTGTGTGCATATGTATGCTACAGTCTGTGCAAATCTTTCCGTTTTACTGATGGTTCCATACCAATGGCAAACGTACCAGCGGGGATATTTTGTTGGTGTCTATATATGTTTATGTCTTATGTAAAACGACTTCACCTTCAGCTCATCTCTAGGTATGAATTATTGACCATGGCTACAGAACTATATTCAGGCATAATTTGGACTGACATGAAGCCAGTAATGTGTAATGATCATGGCATGCCTGGAGCTACAAAGTGACCTCCTGTTGTACAACCTTGCTGAGGAAAGGGAAAATAAGGTCTAGTTTTCTCTGGGCTGTGCTACTGCATAAGGCAGGTGGAAGCTCGTAAGACAGAATATTCCTCCCTGAAAAAAAAGTAGCTACATATACAAAACTAGCATATCAGAATACAAGTCTACACTGTTTTTTTCTTTTTCTTTTTTAAAGGGAGAAGCATTAACAGGGCTTCTTCCCAGTACTTGGTGTGCCAAATGCTTATACACCACATGACTCAATGGTTTGTAGATTGCCACCTATTCTTTTTCTCCCACTTTGAAGGATCGAAAAGCAAGAAGGGATGAGAGTGGAAAAGGAAGTATGGAGAAAAGTGGTCTCCAACACTAGTTTAACCCACCACTGTCCTCTCCTCCACAGATTTTTGCTCTGTTTCTGTCTTTATTTCTAAATTCAGGAAGTGAGAGGAAAAGTAACAATGGAAGTGGGCAAGCATCAGTTAGCTGTCCCTGTCAAACTACAGCCTGAAACAATCATCTCAGAGGGATTGCTCATGAGTATTCACTCTTTTCTCCTGGACAGGTGACTACCTATTGGGGTTTAAGGTAAGAGTCTAAGGACTCTGCAAGGCTGCAAAATCTATACAAGGGTGCAGGACCTATCTAGAAGGTCTATCCTTGGAGGCTTATGGATCCAAATGGATCCTTGATGCCCCTGGGGGATTTTCCAGCCACTTCTGCCAGTGATTCTGCTGAAGTCCTGATTGATCTCTGAAATGGGGAAGGGAACACTGACACACTTTGCCTACTGATGAAGTCAAATATATTTCTTTATTCTCCAGGAAGCTGAGGGTGATGAAGTGGCAGAACAGATGGCTAAAGCAGCAGTCACACAAGACTCAACAATGAATCCAACTGAACATGGCTAGTCAATTTTAGGATCCACTCCATAGTAGTGATGGCAGTGAAGGAATCTTACTTTTCTGCGACTATTGTGTGCGCACAGAGTATTTGCTTGTATCCATTGTGACTGAGAGTCGATCCTGTGCGATCATTGCCAGCCCAGCACTGGTGTTGAGTGTTGCAAATGCACCATAAAACATGTCTGTGATGTGTATCGCCAGCCCAGCACTGATGTCTGTCCAGTGCCCATTCACGCTGGGCCAGCGCCAGCTAGAGGCTTCTCGCATGCCGTCCGGAGCTTGCCCTTTGCTCCGGGCAGCAGAAGAGTGAGCAGGGATGGGGGAGGTGTTCCAGGGTGGGGAGCTGGCATCCTTCAGTCTTGGAAGACTATGGTGTCACGCTCTGAATGGAGGTTCTGGAACAGAGTGTCCTCTCCAGTGCGCAAAGCCTGGGTAAAGTAGGTATGGAGGATAGGATGTTACCCATGCAGCAAATCCCCCCTCTCCACGTCGCTGAAATGGTCCAATGGAAAGGCAGAGGCCAATACGGTTGGTTCCAGCGGCGTTGCAGGAGTTGCCAGAACGTGACTGTGTTCAGCCATGAACTGCCTCAGGGACTCCGGCTCCGGATTTTGCCTCGAGGTTGACTCCTGAAGCCTTTTCCATAACTGGATGTAGCCACAAGGCAGTGGAGGGGTTGGGGAAATGTGTGGCAGGGAGCAGGAGCAGGGCCAGGACTGGGGTGGGACCAGCAGAGCTCTGCTGGATCCAGAAGCCCTCCTGAGGCCATGTGGCCCGACACAAGGTTGCCGGCTAAATAGCTGGTGCAGAGTTGAGTAGCCCCATTGTGGAACCTCCTCCCTTACCTGGGGAAAGGGGATGAATATCCCCTTCCCCCAAGGAAATGCCAGTTGCTGCCTGGCATCCATTGGATGCAGTGGCAGCCATTTCAGCGCTGCTGCTGCCATTTCGGCGCCACTGCAGGCAGTATAGAGTTGAGTTGTTAAGCACTAATAAGGACCAAATCCTATCCACTTTTTCTGCTTTGAGGTAGCCATGCCATCAGGGAGCATGCTGTATTCTGCAGTGGAAGGGGGGCAAGTCACAGAGGCTTCCTCAAAGTAAGGGAATGTTTGTTTGCTTCCTTGGAGCTATACTAGTACTGCATCAGCAATGGGAATGTGGAAAGAATTGAGCCCTAAACCTACTGTTGATACCATTGCAACTGTGTGTTGTTTTGATTTGGATTTGTTTGTGCAGTTGAGGATGTTGATAGGATCCTTGAAGGAGTTTTGCTGTTCCATTGCATATTCAACCCTTGCCCCTCAAAGTTGGTAAAAGCAGCCAGGGGACTGGCCAAATGGGTGGAGAGGGTGTTCAGTTCTTTGTTACTGGAAGGGTCAGTTCCTGCTGCCCTGAAGTTGTTGTGGTTTGATCCCTCTCGAAAAAGCCCACCCTAGAACCAAATATATTTGAGAATTATCAGCTAGTCTCCAGTCATGTCTATTTTTGGACAAGATGCTCAAGAATGTGGTCATGGTCCAGTGTCAGCATTTCTGGAAGAAACCAATTTTCTGGATTCATTTCCATCTGGTTTTCAACTTGATGTTGGGACAAAACAGCCTCAGTTTCCTTGCACTGGTGGATGACCTACATGGGAACTGAATAGGAAGAGTATGTTCTGCTGGACCACTCATCAGCCTTCATTACCATCAGCCATGGTATTCTTCTGGACCCACTTTGTAGAGACAGGGCTCAAGGGCACTGTTTTGCAGTGGTTTGGCTTCTTCCTGGAGGGTAGAATCCAGAAAGTGATGCTGGAGAAGGACTCCTGTTTGGCACCATGACTGATGGCTTTTGGTGGCAGGACTTCATTCCGATCTCCATTCTTTTCAACATCTACATGGAGTAACTGGGTGGAGGGTCATCAGGAGTTTTGGGGTGAGTTTCACCAGTCCAGCTCTATATCTCTATTTCATCTTCACCCAAGAAGGCATGGAGGACCTGAGACAGTGCCTTATGCCAGTAATGAACTGGATGAGGGTGAACAAATCACAATTAAATCCAGAGGAGGCAGAGGTACTGTTAATTAGGAAACTGGCCACCTGGGACACGTTTTGCCATCTCATTCATGTCAGGAGAGTGTCTCTGAAGCAGCAGGTTTGGAATCAGACCCTGAGCCTAGATTGTCAAGCGTGTCTCTAACCAGTTTTGGAGTATCTCTAATCGGTTTTGGCTGATTAACCAATTGTGTCCTTTTAGGGCTAAGACAGACCTGACTACAGTTACCCACGTACTGGTAACGTTTACACTGGATTGTTGTAACATGATTTATGTGGGGCTGACTCTGAAGATGGCTTAGAAACTTCAAGATGCTTCAAGATACAGAGATTAGCAGAATGTAGATGCTAATCTCTGTACAGAAGCAAAGGGATGTGTCCACGTTTCACTCCTGTTAATCCATCTTCACTGGCTGCCTGCATATTTCTGAGCATAATTCAAAGTGCTGGTGATTACCTCGAAAGCCTAAACAATTTAGGACCCATATGTTTGAAGGATCAGCTCCTCTTGCATGAGTCTGTGAGGTCATCACAGGTTGTCTTGTTGCAGGCGCTGTGATCACTTTTGATGTTATCTTAGTGGTGAATCTGTTGTGGCACCTGTCCTCTGAAACTCTCTTCCCTTCAAATTTAGGACTGTCTCCTCCTGGCGGGTCTTCTGCAGGAGACTCATGACCTTGTTATTAGCAGTGTGTTTCACTGGAGTGTGACTGACTGGGTTTTATTATATAGTTTTAAACTTATTGTTTTTACTTTTTAAAAAATTATATAAGCCGTTTTGAGCTCCCAGAAGAGTGAATCACGTTGAATCAAATAAATAATTTAACTACATCTGCAGACTGAATGGTACAGTCCAGACAAAAATGTGCCACCTGAGTTAGAATTAGCCCTACAAAACAGAACAATATCCAATCCTGAAAATTAATTCATCAAGCAGGGTTCTAGGAAAAAAAAAATATACTAATTTTTTTTTGAGCAGCGGGTGCTCTGTGCCTTCTGAAGATCAAATACAGCAAAGAGCCTTCTGGCACCTATTATAGCATGGGTTTTAATAGACTACAATCCTCTCGATCAGATTCATGAAGTGTAATTCTCAGTACGCAGGTGTGTGTGTCTGTGTACATAGATGTGTACATGCACGTACACACTGTAGAAAGGGCATATCAGAACTGTAGAAAGGAAATTAAAACTGAAGTGTCAGATGAAAATGAAAGAGCTTAGTTTTGTGATGAGCTTAAAAGTATACAAGACAAGTATGCTAAAAATTAACAATAGCAGCATTAACAACATGTTCCTATCAGTGCTAACTTAATTAACTCTAAATGTGACAGACATTATTGGTCTTTATAGAAGCCAGGAATAAAACACTTATAGATTATAGTTCAGCTGCTTGAAGATCAAGGCATTCAGTCTACAAAATGCTCCTAGCTTCAGCATGCTCATTTTCAGCAGCGATGAGGGGAATGAATGAACCCAAATCATAAGTAGCTATCCATATCTCCCCAAGCATGCATCACAAGGAGCATTACGGCCTAATCTAAAGCTGGGCTTATTCACTGATGGATCTTGCCATCTATGAAGGTGAGCTCTGTTCTGGCAGTGTGAAAGCTGCACCGCCGTCATGCACTTAGGAATTGCTTGCACTGGGGGGGAGGAGCCAAAAGTGAAGGAACAGACATGTCCCCAGGAGGTCCTGGGAGACAGTTTGTTTTCCCCCAAATACTGCAAGTCTGAAGAGGACCTGAAGATCTTTGTTAGGAGAGACAAGATCCTCATTGGTGCAGGTATCTGGGAAACTGAAAGCCCAATGGGGGGGCCTTTCTTCTCATAGGAACCTAACCGTTTGTGACAGTATTGGGGGAGGTGCAGTGATCTTTCATTTTGTTTCTCTCTCCATCAACCACACTGGACTGTTATCTGCAAGAGGTATATAAAGAATGCGGATGACAGAGTAGTAATGACCTGGTGGAAGTGAGGAGAATAATATGTTGTGGGCATCTAGTGGACTACAGAGAAATTGCAAAATTGACTCTGTTCCAGAAATGTGGATACAGAAAATCTTAATACGGAGAGATTGCTTGTTATGGAGTGACAACAGCTGAATTGGTCCTCGCAGATTCAAGCCAGTCTGGAGACTCTTTCCCAACAGATAGATGTCTGTAAGGAACAATTGGAAGATGTGAAGAAACAAACAGAAGATAAACAAGGGAGTGAAAAAGCGAACAAGGAGGAAAAACAACAGCATGATCAACAGGACGAAGAAGAGGCGCTGATGGAGATCGAGAAAGATAAGATGGACAGAGTAATAGGAGTGCACAAATCAAAAAATTTGTTGGAACAAGAAGGAGAAAATATATCCCAGGTAACTGGAAGAATGAACACACCCTATATAAGAAAGTGTTGATCTATCAGATTCTGTTATAGAGATAAATTATTAAAGATATTAAAGGAGAAAAAATGGAAAGTAAGAAAGAAAAAGAACCCTGAGGGGTAATCTGAGGGTTAAAGAAAATTGGAGGATTTATTCAGCTAATAACAGTGGCCCAAATTTATTTGAAGAAAAAAATATATACGTCTGAAATTGATAAATATGAATTAGAATGTATTAAAATTATATAGCTGGAAATATAAGCATGTGGAAGAATTGTTTTATATGTGGTTATTATGTCAAAGAAAAAAAAGTGTAATTAAATTGGAGTTGAAATAGTTGAGGTGATAATTTTGGTAATTAGATTATTTTGTTTTAATATTAATGAGCAACTGAAGTTAGTTTACGCTTGGCAGAAAGTGAATATTTAGAAAATATAGCATAGGGCATTAGGGAAAATTTATTGTATATTATATAAATAAATGGATAAATCAATAAGAGGTAGAAACAGATGAGTAAGTAGATTAGGAGATATAGTATGATTAATGAGTAATGGTATATGGTATTTAGCACTCCTAAATGTATGTTATATGTTTGTATGTCTGTGTGTGTTAATAAATAAATAAATATTTTTTTTTTTTTAAAAAAAGCTTTTAAAGATGTAATACTTATACCCATTTCTCCAGCCTGACATGTCCTCAAGACTCCCCGAACTTATGACTACTGGTTTAAGTTGATATCCTATCATGTTCAATAGATGCTCCTTTTCATTCTTCAAGGGACAAGATATTTTAAGCATCACAAGAAATAGGGTAAGGCTGCTTCTTTCACAAGACCTGCACTCTTGCAGTTTGAAATGGGTAAGAATCCTTTGTGAAGAGGATAATGCTCAGTTCCTGTAAGTATGGAAGTTCACTGTGAAGAAAACCTTGCCCTAATAGAACTCAAGGCATTGTCTATTTATAAATCCCTTGACAGAATCCAATTTGCTCAGCTTATTTTGAGTGAAGAGACATTTCTATAGGGATCTGGCCCTTTTCACCATAATGACCTACTTTACTGACAATTGTTTTCCATTCGCCTTTCTCTTAACTGTGGAAACAATATTCTGTGAATTACTATCTACTTCTTCCTGTCGCCCAGTCCTTTTACTGGGCCAGGAAATATACTAAATGTAAATGCACCTGAAGTAATTGCTGAGAAAACATCTCATGCACCTATACGTTTAATAGAAACTGTCAGCTTTTAGCAGTTGGCAAGGCTGCTACTTGCACAGCATCTCATATTAATGGAAAGAATAACAAAGTGTTAGTGTGGAAAAGTGTCTTAAGATTCAGATGAACATACCGTAAAAAGCCTGAAATTTGAGACAGTATATATGACAGTGTCATTCATTTTTCAAGAGTGTAATACTATTTGGTTGTGTGTAGGAGTTGAAGGAGAGGACAGTATTTCACAGTGTTTCAGAAGGCTTGGAAAGTTGCTCACTGCAAACAGGTCAAAACCATAAGGAAAGCTTTGTGCACATGTGATTATGTACATGTAACATACCTTTATTGTTTTATTCCTGGAACCAGAATTCAGTGCAATAATGGAATTCTTTCTGAAATAGAACCTGGGGATATAGCCTTATCTGGCACACTTTTAAGATACATGAAACATGTGCAGACAGGGGAAAACTATTATGTGTGCAGGGACTGAGCACAGCAGCCAAGGTACAGCTCAGTGGAATGGCATAAGGACAGAGGAATGCAAAGTTAAAGGTGCAACAACAGGTAATAACTATGGTGGGAATAATAATACAATTACAGAGAGTCAACAGAGCAGTATATAGTCAATTACTCATACAAATAGACTCTCAATGTAGGTAGGTTCTTGGCAGGGTTGGGAACTCAAGTAAATGGCACGAAAATGTGTGATTTTGTGTGACTCAGTGACTTGTGAGTTGAGCGCGTGGAAGAGTCTGAAAAAGGCTTGATTCAGGGCCCCGCTGACTCAGCTCTCGTCCCCTCACTGATTTGAGTCTCTCTGTGTCTTGGGGTGCTTGCTTACTGTTTTTGCCGCATGAAAAACCTAGTGGGCCAGCATTCCGATGGGGCGAGCAGCAGGAAAGTTTCAATCACAAGCAAAGGAAGGGTTAATGCTTTCCTCTTGCAATGAATGGGGGAAGGCAGGACTAGGCTCTTCCCTCCCCCTCCCATAGGAAGGAAGGAAGGAAGGAAGGAAGGAAGGAAGGAAGGAAGGAAGGAATGATCATTGGACAAAGGATGCCCATTTTCATTGGCTGAAATTTGGCTGAAAATTCCAACATTTTCATTGGCTGAGGGAGGACAGAAGGAGGAGGCCAAGAGAGTTCTTGCCTTACATTGGTTGCAGAAGCCCAGAGAGGGGGTGCGAGAAAGCTCTTTGCCCCATTTGTAATAGGAAGAAAGGACGGACGGATGATCATTGGAAATAGGATGGGCATTCTTATATTTTCATTGGCTGAGGGAGGGCAGGAGGAGGAACCAAGCGGGTTTTGTCTTATGATTGGTTGGAGGAGGCAGGGAAGGGGAGAAGTTCATAGCAATCAAGCTTTGCACAGTATGGCTGGTGGGAGAGAAGGACCCTAATTGAATGACTGGCTAGAGTGAGACTACTTCTCTGTAGGGCTGCGAAGGATCAGGTTGTCCTGGCAAGCCTTGCAGCTGCTGCTTGTGACCCTCCTCTCTCTTGCCACTTCTGTCTCCCGTCTCTCACCCTTCCACCCCTCCTGCCCTGTTTACATAAGGGCAGGGACAGTGGGGGATGGATAAAGACAGCTCCAACACACACACAGCCCAGCAGCAGCCCTGATTTTTCATGGCACACTTTTTAAAGGCGGGGGGGGGGGTGACTCGACTCGAGTTCTTTAGTGTCACTAAAGGGTGACTCAGTGACTCAGAAAATGTCCCCGTTATGGCTCTTTTTCAAGTCGAGTTGCAGGGGCCAGTGACTCAGCGACTCAACTCGAGTCAAGCCACGCTGGGTTTTCCCATCCCTGGTTCTAGGTAGGAAGAAGGAAAAATTCTTAAATGTAAAAGGGTGTGTGTAATGGTACAAGCAGAGGAGGAGGTAAAGGAAGAGGAGCAGGACATCAGGAGGGTTCCCTAGGTGGAATAAGGTCTTTAAAACTGGGAATTTGGCATTAGTGGGAGGGAAGAGGAAGATGTGAAGGGCTGCATGAAAGAAAAGGAGAATCTGGGGAACACCAAGTTTCCAGCTATGTTCTGTACCCTTGTCCAGGGCCACAGGCAAGTGAGCCTTTGATGGGCCATGAAATTATTTGTAGGGGGGTGCTTGTGTCTCCCACCACCGTATCACTCTTAACAGATGCCATACACAGCCAAAATTGCAAGAGAGCATGTGAGAGTTGTGCACCCTGTACTCTTGGAGTGACCTGGATCATGCTTTCCTAACATGGACCTCAGCACCACATACCCATTCAAACAAATATGTGACACGTTCATATCAAGAGAACGTATCTGGATTTAGAAGATTTTTTTTTAATTTAATGAATTTTTATTTCCTTCACCAAATGAATGTCCAAGGCACCTAACATTGAAATGAAGGTTGTATTAGGTGTCTTGAAAGATATCCACAGTAATCTGAAACCTGTGAAATATAATACTGTTGTCATTTAAGCTCCTATAATGTCATGTACAACTTCATATATATACAAATATATATTGCATGCCTTAGTTATTGAATATTGCTCCTGACGTACTCTTACATATTGTTATGTAGACCCATGTAACAACTCACAACCCAATCCTATCCAACTTTCCAGCACCGGTGCAGCCACAATGCAGCCCCAAGGTAAGGAAACAAGTGTTCCCATACCTTGAGGAGGTCTCTGAGATTGCCTTTCCAACACAAGAAGAAGTGCATACCTCATTGGCAAAGCAGCACCGGCACTGGAAAATTGGATAGGATTGGGTCCTCATAAGGGTATCGCTCATAACTTTTTATGTAATTGTATGATGTTGTATACTAATGCTTATGCATTAGTACAGATTATCTTCTATTGATAAAATTCATGGAAAAATACAAAAGGTCTTCAGCATGAGAGCAGAGTGTGATGTGAGGGAATGGGATGTCTGAATGCCTAGTAATACCTAGTTTCTAGAACAGGGATCAGCTAAAAAGTAAAACAAAATCATCCATTTTAAGCAGTGCTGTGAGAACTGTTGGTAAAATAAGGGTCATAGTTCACTGACAGAGTACATGTTTTGCATGCAGAAGAACCTCGGCTCAATCTCTGGCATCACCAAGTAAGGTTGGGAAAGACAGTCTAAAAAGAGTAGACAGTGGATCAGACAACACTGATAAAGTAGACAGTAGAGCTAGAGTAGACAACACTGAGTTAGAGGAACAATGGTCTGATTTGGTACAAAGATAACTGCGTATGTTTGGGGTCATCATTCAGTCCCAATAAATTTCATCAGCAGTGTGTAGAGATGAAATAGGCTGACACTTTGGAACAGCAAAAATTTAAATAAAAGAATGTTGGCACCCATTATTTTTTGACAAGGTACAATATTGGCTGGACTGGGTATTTCAGGATTCTGAAAGTAACCTGAGGGCAAAAAAGCAGTTTCATGTGAGGGATGTAAAGAAAAAATAAAAGAAAACCCATGTAACTTGGCACGCCAGTGAGGCTCATGTTGTTTATTTGCATTTCTGTGCTTGTGAATCCTGTGGGGAATCAACTGCAAAGCTGTTTAATGTGGCTAGCAAAAGAAAATAAGAAAGAGACTCTAAAGCCACAGGTGGTGCTACATGTGTGAGTTTAAAACTATATTTGGTAGAGTTTTACCAAACCAACCTGAACTAATGATTTTTTTTTTTTTGTCTGTGGCTGGTGCTTTTGCTTTGCTTTGTCTTGGGTTTCTTTGGTTGTACTGGCTGTGTTTGCTAGCATGTATCAAAAGGCAATGATCAATGCTACTCATGTGGTGATGAAAGATTTGTCTCTCCTTGTCTGAGCTTGTCTGATGGCATGGAATGTCCAGCAACTCACAACAGAAACTTATTGGAGGGCTTACAGTGGTGGATTTCCCACAACAAGTCCTCTTATGGAATTGTAAATGGCGCACTGCTATTGTGTGTGCCACGCAACTGGTACAAGACCCTTACCAGTAGTCCTGGATGCTGCACCACTGTAGGTATGGTGGTGGCAAGAATGGCTTGTGGGTGGGGGGGGGGAGGATTGGGACAGGCTGGGTAAGGGATGGTTCGGGGTGGGAAAAGAGGGTGAATCTCAGTGGAAGCAGTGCACGCCAAGATCCTATTCTCATTTTCCTGGCCCAACATGGCCCCTGCCTCTCTTTGGATTTACACCACCAAATAGCTGGTGTAGATCTGAGGAAACCCATGATGGCCAGGTGGCCCATGGAGAGGTAAGTAAAAAACACTGACCCACCACTGGCTCTAGCAGCACAGTTGCATAACATAGGATGGTGGGGGATATGATTGAGGCCTCAGAGAACTAACAAGTTTGCTGTCCCACTTCTATGAGGAAGGAGAAGGTTTGGCTGGGTTTAAAACTTGAGATAGATGATGGGCTGAGAGTGGAAGAATGGGAAGGTAGTTAAACTAAGTGGCAAGCAGGCTGAAATAAGGCACACAATTGACAATGGAACAAGAAACCTGAGGCAAGAAGGGGCTAATCGGGGATTTGGGACCTGATGGGATTAATCAGAGACAGAGCTCTTGGAAAAAGAAAAGAAATCCCTTTCAGAACTCAAGATCAGGAGAGGCTATATGCTACAGGAGTGGTAGTCACTCGTGACCCACCAGTTTGTGTATAGGTTCTCCCGCCCCTTTAAGGGGCAGGGGAGGGGAGGGGAGGGCAGCGAAGCAATCCCCAGGATTGCAGCACTAAGGGGGGGAGGGGAAAGTGGTTGTATTTACTCAGAACTGCAGCAGGCTCCAGAAGGTGCAGGGAGCCCCACACAGTCCTCCGCAGGACTCCCAGATACTTGGAATGTGAAAAAAGTCAGCACAAATCACTTCTAGTTTTGCGTCGCAGCCAGAAGGTGGTTTGCGCTTGCTTTTTTTCACCTTCCAAACCTCAGGGAGCCCTGCGTAGGGCTGTGTGAGGCTCCCCGCACCTCCTGGAGCCTGCTGCAGCCCTGAGTAAGCACCCCCCTCGCACCCCCAATCCTGGAGATTACGTCGCTGCCCTCACCCTTCTCCTGCAAAGACTTACTTTGGGAGCAAACCTCCCAAAAAGTTTGAGAATCATTGTGCTACAGAGAAGGAGAAGATCAAGAGTGGCTTGTCAAGAGATAGTGTAGTTTGAGGTTTCTAATTCCTTTTAATGAATGATAAGATTCTCCTCAACTTTCAAAATAATCATTGCATTTATTTACTGTAAACCCAGTTATAATGGCCATAGTACATACTAGATACCTCTTATTGTATTATTCTCACTAGAATTGCAACCCTATTTTCAGTCCAACAATGAACTTCTTAATTTTTTTCATAGTTTCCTGCATCCACTGCTTCTTTAGCATTATCTATTCCTGCTCCCAAGCAGCTGGGCTCAGTCTGATGGTACATGATCTTCTATCACACACAGCTTGACTGGTCATCCCTTGTCACTCTTATCACTTCAGCACACACCACATGCCTTCAGTTTCCCCTGAACTTAGCAATTATTTCTGCTATGGTTGGTAGCATTCTTGGAACTCAAGGGCCACCAGCATTTCTTGGAGCTCAACCTTGTCTACTGCAGGAGAATCTGTTTCCTTCAGTCACCTTTGCTCACTCTGAGTAGCCCACTTAGCCCCATTGAGCAGGCTGGGACTCTAAACGGGGTAAGACATCCAGCCTGCTCCTATCCAGCACTAGATAGTGTAGGTTGTGTGACCTTTCTGTGCCAGCTCTGGATAGGCTTGGGCTGCCCATCAGTTAAAGCTATAGTGAATTTGTAAGAATTCTAGAGTAAGAATTTGTGTAGTAGTCAAAATTAAAACATGTTTTATGTAAGCAAGTATTTCATACAGCTTTGATTCTGAAGTAAAACAAAAAGAAAATAAA
This sequence comes from Tiliqua scincoides, assembly GCF_035046505.1. Taxonomy (NCBI): domain Eukaryota; kingdom Metazoa; phylum Chordata; class Lepidosauria; order Squamata; family Scincidae; genus Tiliqua; species Tiliqua scincoides. The sequence goes on from NC_089822.1 coordinate 76,081,753, forward strand.
AACTGGGGCCCAATCCCATGGGCATCTTCGACTGCTGGAATTAGCATTCCAACACTGGAGGCCCTTCCGCATTGGTGCTGGAGGTGCAGTGACAATGTGCAGGTGTAGGGACCACCAACTTGAATGACTGGCAACTGCACGTATGCCACCCTGTTACCTGAAAATCCCCTTTTTGCCTTTTAGTTGTGATTTTCTCTCCATCTGGTTATGTACTATGGACTAAAATATCATGCAGGTTTAACTCACACAGGCCACAATCAAGTCAAGTCAGGCTCATGGTTACACAACCTCCACCTCCTGATGGTCACACATTATGGGAGGAAGTCTGGCATCTTAAATCATTGTTTAAGTGTCTCCTACATTACTGTATTCATTGTATTGTTTAACCCAGGGGTGCTCAATAAGTCGACCGCGATCGACCGGTAGATCCCGAGGCAAAATTAGTCGATCGCGGAGCCCTGTCTGTAGGCACTGACACACACACACACACACACACACACACACACACACAGGGCTGGCAAGCCGCAGTCACCCAGCCGGGCTCCCCCCCCCGAACTCTGCCCCCTCGCAGGAGCCCCCGAGCCTGCGAGGTGAGGCTGCTCAAGGCACGTGAGGATCGCGCTGGCCGCAGGGCGGAGGATCGGGGCCGAGGCTGGCCGGGCAGCTCTGGGCGCCTGGCAGGCTCCCTCCTCCGCCCCATGCCGAGGGTGTGTGCCCCGCGCTCCTCCCCCTCCTCGCACATCCCCCAATGGGAGGCAGCGGGCCAGGCACGTCACGCGGGAGCAGGCTGTGCCCGGCCGCGGGAGCCACTTTGCTGCAGCTTGATCGCCTTGATCGCCATGATCGTGCCATGATCGCCTCCCACTTGCTGGCTACTTCTTCCACGAGTTCAACCAGGATGTCGTGCAGCAGGTGAGTGGCATCCTCCAGCCGGCGGGACTGCAGCATCTTCCGCAGGGGGAGCAGGCTGAGGCTGCCATCCTGGCCACACTTTCCTGGGAATAAGCACCATTGACTAGAATGGGACTTACTTCTGAGTAGACATGCCTAGGAGTGGGCTCTAAGGCTACAATCGTATCCACACTTTCCTGGGAGTAAGCCCCATTGACTATGATGGGACTTACTTCTGAGTAGACATGCCTAGGAGTGGGCTCTAAGGCTACAATCGTATCCACACTTTCCTGGGAGTAAGCCCCATTGACTATGATGGGACTTACTTCTGAGCAGACATGCCTAGGAGTGGGCTCTAAGGCTACAATCGTATCCACACTTTCCTGGGAGTAAGCCCCATTGACTAGAATGGGACTTACTTCTGAGTAGACATGCCTAGGAGTGGGCTCTAAGGCTACAATCGTATCCACACTTTCCTGGGAGTAAGCCCCATTGACTATGATGGGACTTACTTCTGAGCAGAGCATGGTATTGGGCTCTGGGACTGCCATCCTATCCACACTTTCCTGGGAGAAGCACCATTGACTATAACCATTTCCACATCTGACACCTCCTCTGCCCGTTTCCTCTCTCAAATCCCAGCTTTTCTTCTTCTTCCTGGGATTCATCCCGCAACTCCTCCAGCGTAGCAGAGAAGGGCCACTGACTGCTGCCTAAGCTTTTGCTTGTGGCCAAAGCCCTATTCAGAGCAAGGGCTGGGGTTAAATGAGGACGTGTCAGCCTGGGCCATCTGGCTTTATCAGGAGAAAGCATCCCCTTGCAGGCGGAAGGAGTTTGTCCTATTTGTGAGGACACCTGGATAAAGGCATTTATCCTGGGAATCTGGATAAACTGATGTTGATGTTTTCGGTTCTCTGTCTTGGGAGGTGAGAGCAAAGGGTGGGCCTCCCTCTCCCTGTGGTCTCGGGGCGCAGCCACAAAGAGTTTGGGGGGGTGGGGAGTGGGGAGCTCCTCCCCCCCCGCAGTGCAGCAAGGCTGGGCATGTGCCTCTTGGGGGGACCTGTGGCTGCCCCCAGTATGTGGGGTGGGGAGAGAGGAGAGGCCTCCTGTGTGCTTCCTGAAGCATCTGGTGGGCCACTGTGGGGCACAGGAAGCTGGACTTGGTGGGCCTCCTCTGACCTGGTCCAGCAGGGGCTCCACACATCAAAGGGGGTGTCTGTCAGACGCTTCCTTCCCCCCTGGTAGATCTCGGGGCCTTGCTGGGTTTCAAAGTAGCTCTCAAGCCAAAAAAGTGTGAGCACCCCTGGTTTAACCCAACCACTGCTTAAGCACTGTATGCAAACTGGAACTGCCTTTTTTTTGTGTTGCTGATTCATGGTATTGTTTAAGCCAGTCACAGACCCCACTGAATTTTGCTGATAATCCTTTCAATGTTTTACACACTCCCAAGCACCCTGCTGGTAGTAAGCAAGCTACAATCCAGCTCAGACAGTCAGCAAACCCCTTTTTAAGAGAGGGCTTCGTCCCACATGCTCTCTCTCTGGCTCTCTCTCCAAGGACCAACACATCTGTGTTGTGTCAGAGGGTCCTCCACACAGGACTCCCCCCCCCCAATCCAACTGCTCTACAGGACAGGTAACTATCTCGTGCCTGGAACTCTTTCCCTTCTCCCCCCCCTTTTCTCCCCTTCTCTCCCCATCTTTGGTCAGCAGCTGGGTGGCAGATCAAGGACCCCTAAAATCCTTCCCTACAACCTTCCCTTTTTCTAATTTCCTCGGATGCACCAAATACTCTTCACACACAAACACCATGAAAGCTAGGTATACTGGATTCAAGTATTAGGACCAAGAAACATATACTTAACATTTTTCCATGTGCATTATGTTTACCTTTGTGCTTTTGTAATAAAACTATAATCTTTTATTAAAAGTTATCTTTTTCTCAGTCTCCTCTTTAAGCTAAAGGGAATTTCTCTGCATTATGCTGTCTTGTTATGCAGCCTGTGATCCTAAGGTTCCAATAAGGGCAGTATAATAACTCCCCTAAACAAAACAGCCCTTTTGGTAACAACCCAGCCACCATCGGACAAGGTACATGGGGAGGGAAGGTAGCAGAACATGTCAAAGAGAAATCAGGTGTGTTTGGGGAGGGGATAGATCTGGAGGCAGTCACATGATCAGGATTCTTTTGAATGGTTCTTTTCTCTTACACATTGCTCAGTAGCTGATAAACAAGTCTCTCAAGACCAAATTACAATTACAAACATAGATCTCTGTTCCCTCCCCTGTTATGAAAATTATCTCAAGAAAAGTCCCTTCTCTTTTGGGATTCTTTATAAGTTATTGACCAACAAAACAAGTGCATAAATTATAGTTATGAAAGACGTCTTGGAAAGCCCCACTATATCTTGGAAAGCCCCACTATATAAAGGTTTTTGCCAACAAATATCTCACTTTGGGTACTCATGTACAAAACAAGTATCCACCTATTCTCCAGAAACCTGATTTCCTTTGGCATCTATTTTCACTTATTTTCCTCAGCTTTAAGCAATGGAGTGTTAACCATTTAGGATTTATTACCATTAGGTCAGTTGAATGATATATGGGAAATTGATTTGTACTTAACCTAACTTAATTTAACCTAATTTAACCTGTCTCTGTCACACACATGCCAGATCCTATACCCCATTTTTTGACCAGCCCTGCTCAAGCTCTCCAGACTGATGCTAGCTATATAGCTGGCATAACCCCAAGGAGAACCAAAGGCTATCAGGGGGCCTATGCAGACGTAAGGGAAAAATATTTTTCCTTACCTCTTGCAAGTTTCCTGATCCCCCCACCATAACATGCAATGTACACCTCCATGGTGTGCCTGCATGCTACAGCATGGCAGAGAGGAAGGATTGGGTTATAGAGGTGTTCACGGTGTTGAATTATAAAACATACTGGCTTGTTTTAGAATAAGTTGCTTGACTCACAGACATGCTGTTGAACATCATGCACAGTGAATTTACTGGAGAAAAACTTTGTTGACACCTTCTCCTAATTTAAAGCTTATGGGGAACAGGATTTTAAAGAAATTCTCCATACATTTTTCACCTTATCCCTCACAGCAGAAGGCATAACGTGCTATAGTTGAACGACCACTAGTCTGTGCTGTTGCATAAGAAATACATATATATATATATATACAGTATACTGTATATATTTTATATAGGTAGACTTAGCAATGCCAGTGACTTACAAATGCACAATGTTCAGTGTTATACCACCATACTGTCAGTGGAATTACACAATTTTGATTTTGATATATGGAACTTTTTAAGTTTCTTCAACATGCCAGTTTCACACCGAACTTGACAAGATAAGGCTGAAATAATGAAGAGAGATAGTGAAGAGGAAGGAAAAAGAGAGCTGATTAACAGCGCAATCATATGAACTTGTACTCAGAAATAAACCCCACTAAGTTTAATGGGACTTACTCTCATATAAGTGTGTATAGGATTGCAGACTAAGGGCCCCACCGCCACTGTCACAAAAGTCCCATAAGGCACCAGAAGATGCCTCCTGAGAATGGTTAGTGGTAAGGAATTCCACTGGCTGGCACTGAGGAGTTTTGGGGCACAGGAGGGCGGAAATGGGCAGGGGTAGGGTATGATTGGGTCTGGAAGGGGGGCAGAGATGGTGGCAGGTTCTGCCGCTGTATCCTATCTTCCCTCCTGGCTTGGGCAGCCTGACATGGGACTCGTCGGTTCTGTACCTGCTCGATAGCAGGTGCAGATCCAAGGAGACTCATTGGAGACAAGGTGCCATTACCAGAAGTAAGGGAGCAAACGCTCCCTTACTCTGAGATGACACCGGCAGCTGCCTATCGCCCATAAGATAAAGTGGGTGTCATTTTGGCACCACAGTTCCTCTGGGTGCCAAAATTCCAAAAGGCTGGGCTGCCCAACAGCTAAGATAATCACTGATTTGTATCAGCAGATAGATTATACTTAACTAGCCTTTGTAGACTGAATCTTAATGGTTTTGTGCATAAAGAATTAAGCAAGATTTCAAGTTGTTTGCTTATTATCTTGTCTTGCAGTATAAATGTATATAGGATATATTCATTTTGCTATGGGACAAGTTTTTTGAACAGTAGGAGTTTTGTTTTTGAGCCTGGTATTGCTCTCAGTTACATTTCTGTCTCAGTTTTCTTTGTGTCCTTAGGGCCTAATCAACTGGTTTCATGACATTGAATTGACTTCAGGAATTACTTAATGACAGAACTACTATTAAGTTGTTGTACATCAGCTAGTTTGACCACTAATACCATATAAGACTTTGGGCCCAATCCTATTAAATTTTCCTGCGCTGATGCAGCAATGCCAATGGGGGATGTGCAGCATCCTTTGGTGGGGGAGCAGTCATGGAGGCTCCTCAAGATACATTAACTTCTGTTCCCTTACATCAGGGTTGCATGGCGATTGCATCAGTACTAGAAAGCTACATACGGTTGGGCCCTCAGCGACCTCATTTGTGCTCATGATGTATAGTAATTTAGGGTGCAATCCTAACCAACTTTCCAGCACTGACCTAGCTGTGCCAATGTGGCGTGCACTGCATCCTGCAGTGGGCAGGAAGTCAAGGAGGCCTCCTCAAGATAAGGATATTACCCTACGTTGTTACCTTAAAGTTGCATTGCGGCTAGGTCAGTGCTGGAAAGTTGGTTAGGATTGAGCCCTTAATGAAAATTTATAGATAAGTTTTTTTAAAAGAGGGAAAAATAAAATAGTTGAAGATTCAGATCTGAAGCTGTTGCTCACAGTTTTGATTTTATAAAGTTTCTGTTCTATACAGTTTAAAAGAAAATTGTCGTGTCCCCCCAAAACAAAGCTTGAAAATAACACTAAAGAAGATGACCTTTAGCTAGAATGAATCATCCTCACAAAATAATGCATCTTATGAAGCAGCACCAGTTTTAGGTCAAACTAGATGTGATGTTAAACCCTTACTTTAAAAACAACAACAAAAAAAAAACACCCAACAACCAGCAGCTGCAAGACTCTCATTGGAATTAGGATATTGTGTGGATGATGGGAAAGGCTGAACCATTTTTCTCTGCACCACAGTCTGTTGAAAATCTTTCCAGTCCCTGAAACTGCTATTTTCACTGGAGAGATGCTGGTAAGGCTGTGATTAGTAATTTTCCTCTTGGAGCAAATAACAGGTCTAAGGGGCAATTTTTGTCAGGATCTCAGCATGGATGAAATCTCTGGCCACCACTCTGTGGTTCCAGCTGGACTGGGGGCCTTCACAATCTTTCATGCTATTTGGAAGAAGAAGAAGAAGAAGAAGAAGAAAAGAATAAGATGCATTTAATGTCACTTCTGACCTTTACAGTAGATGGCCTCATGCAAAAATGGTGTTAGTTCTGTAAATCAATACTGAAAAAGACTACACTGCAAGGAACTGCGATCTACATATGCTCTTGGTTTCTACATGAAAAATCTGAAGGTTTCAAAGTTATTTCAAGATGTGATTAGCACTAGCTGTAGCACTATGTAATGACATACAGGCATAGTCAGTACACCAGATGGAGCACTGGTCTACAGTGGACAGCAGTCAATGGAACAGAGGACCAATTATGAGATATTTCAAGGGTTGGTTTCATTTTTCCCCCAGACACCATTGGATGTCTGATTTGAATATTAATGATTCCATTGATATGTTGTTCATATTAAGGAATTGTCACTGGAATAACAATGTCCTACAGTACATAATCACTATATTTAGCATCTCATAACACCAAATACGTTTTTAGATATTTTCATTAACAATACAGCTTTACAGATGAAAGGCTTTGCTACAAGGAGGTTATAGGCTCTAAGCTGATAGTATGGAACAATAACAAGAGTGAGGGGACAGTAGGCAGGGAAAGAATACGCAATAAGTTCAGTTGTAAATACAAACTACACACTGTACAATGCTAAGTGACAGAGGCAGTCCTGGGCTTTTCCCAGCCTGGGGCCACCTCTGCCTTTACCACCCCCTTACCACAAAGTAATTGCGGTGACATCATCATCACTGCAATTACTTCTGCGCGGCTGCCTCCTCTGTTCACCCTTTAAAAAGGGGGGGGGGGCAGAAAGGAGGCAGCCCAGGCTCAGATGGAGCCTTTTGCACCACTTCTAAGTAGTGTGAAAGGCTCCCTTGGAGCATTTTGTGGTCTCTGGAAGTGGTGCCCAAAACAGAGGTGAGTGGCACTTCCAGGAGGTCGGCAGCACTTGCCTTCTGAGCACTGCTTCCAGCAGCCCCAGTGTTCCGAAGGAACCTTTCATGCAGCTTAGAAGCAGTGCAAAAGGTTCCATCAGAGCCAGAGAAGCAGTGGGTAGCTCTTCCGAAATCAGAGGCCCGAGTCACTTCCTGCTGCTTCAAGGTCCGGCCCTCTTTCCTCCCCATTCTTTAAAGGGAATGAAGGGGGGCAGCCTCAGACGTGGCAGGTAAACCATGTCGAGAGTAGTTTCAGGAGTTCAGCCTCTCTTGAAGCAGTTCCCTGCTGATTGGAGGGGAAAGGGGAGGGAGTGTCCCTCAGAGTGGCACGGAACTGCACCAACAGTCACTGCACTCTTGGCATGGTTGTTGGTGTACCTGGGGAGGGTGAGAGGGTCGCAGCGCCAGCCCCACAAGTTCAGCACCTGGGGTATTGGCCCCCCCTTACACCCTTCTGGGTATGCCACTGCAAAGTGTGTCATTGATCTTTGCATATCTGGCTGTGTTTTCTAAGTAGCAGCTATAGGGAGTCCTGACCAAGATCAAGGATTTAACCCTTTCTCCCAAGGTTCCAATCTACATATCCCTTCCCCCACTGCTATTTAGGAAACAAGACTAGCATGCAAAGTTCAAGTCAGTAGTTTGGACCTGAGTTTCAGTAAGGGGTGAGGATAAAGGATATTTGTCAATGCTTCCATAGAAAAATAGCTTTTGATGCAAGATCCTCAAAAAGAGAAAGAGGTTGCAACAATATAGCAGTCTGAGAGAAAGTTCCAAGCATAAGCCATGGAAAAAGGGTGGAAGTTATTTGAAGGTGTAGATCAGATTCTGTTTGAAAACTGAGAATAGGAGTGGGAGGAATGAAGGTCACAGGCAGAGATATATTGGGTTATGAGACACATAAAGGGGGCAAGACCATGGAGGGCCCAAGAGGAGTTTGTGTGAAATACAGGCGTGGACAAGAGACTGAGGGCACAATCCTAAGGCACCCTTGGGCCAGCATGTCTCTTTCACCAGTCCAGGAGGGTCACAAACGGGCCGTAAAGCATGATTGTGCCTCCTCGGGAGTCAGCTGGGCCAGCGCAGGGATGTGCGCCGGCCCGCGGAGGTTGAATTCAGCCTCCATGCTGACCTCAACTTAGAGCCTTGCGTTGGCTGAGTCTGGCTGACGCAAGGCTCTAGGGAAGGCGGAGAGGAGGCAGTAGGGAGATGTTCTGGGACAGGGGGAGGGCAAGTGGTGGGTGGTCCCAGGGACGGGCAGGCGAGGAGTGGGAGGCAGGGCTGGGACCCTGCTGTTATGCCAGATCCCAACCCCATTCCCCGAGCTGCATGGAGCGGCTTCAAGCTGCTCCACTTTCTTCGGACTTATGCCACTTCCGGAAGTGGTACAAGTTTGAGGAGACCCATTGAGGCTGCAGTGGCTTACCCGGGGGTAATGGGAAGAGTTTACCCTTACCTCCGGTTGAGCCACTTTGGGGCCCTATCTTGCTCTGGATACAGCGCAGGCCTCCTGGCCTACCTATTCCAGTGCAAGATAGGATTGTGCTGTGAGAGGTTTAAGTGTCAGAATGATGGCAGAGTTTAATTCACTTGGCAGCAGAAGTCTGAACTGAGATGCAACTATGGAAGATGATAGGGTAGAAGGGTTTAATATTTCTTCCTGTGGTACATTCCGAACAATAACCTTCCCTGGTATGACTTCTATTTGCCCAAGAAAAGAAGCTGCCATTAATGTAAATAGCAGCTTCCCTTCCAGGGTAAACAGCAACTATGGAAAGGGTCATTTGTCAAATGTAACACAGGAAAAAAGACACTTCCCCTTCCATCATTTCATAGTCCCAAACCAGATTTACCAACTGCCCCCCTTCTAGCTGCAATAGAAAACAAAATAAGATGGAAAAACAAACCATCTGCTTAAAATTGCAGCTAGTTTGGTCCTAAAGGGCAGGCAGAAATGACGGACTATGGAAAAGGGAACAATTGTTCTGAGAGTGAATGTGGCCTTAACTCATCCTAATGCAGAGAAAAGCTGAAGGTTTCCCATAGGGATCAAGTGCAGTGAACCAACACAGATATTTAAGGTATGCTCACATCATGGATGGCAGACAATAATTCACAGGAACAAACCATGGGGACTTGCTTCACAGTGTTAGCTACCAAGTGGTCAAATAATAAATCAAATGCTATTCATAATTTTTGTCTGATACTTACACTATAATAAGGTCTTATTTCAATTTATGTTCCAACAGTAAAGACATTGCCAGAGTCATAGGGCTTCAGCCAAGTGCCTTTGTGGGCTCTCTCAGCAGTAGTGGGCAGTGCAGCCACAATGGTAATTACTCATTTTTTGACATATTGTAGTGTCCCCTTTCCTGCTGTTGTGTCCAGTGGCAGGGCCATCACATTATAGTAGTGGTTCCCAAACCTTTTCAGCTGGCAGCTCCCTTGACCTACTGGGCCCATTGGCCATGGCTCCCCATTAAAATGACAATCCTATACATTGTATAGGTTTTACACAAGAATTCTGCTGCTCCCCTGGTTGATTTCTGCAGCTCCCCAGGGAGACAAGGCTCACAGTTCGGGAACCACTGCATAATTGTAAATGAAAAATGGCAGCTACCTGCACAATTGCTGAAGAGCACTCTGGGCCACTGCCACTGTGTAAGGTTTTGGGGAGGCTTACTTTGGTAGTGGTATTGGCAGCAGTTCATTGATACTGTCATCTTTTTCCACCAAGGATTCAGGGGTAGCCCTCTGATGGCCGTGGACCCTTGACCAGTGTCTGAGCTGGTCAAACCCTGAGGCCACCCCTGCTCACAGAGAAAGGATAACACACGCTTACAAGTCTTTTGGCTGCATGTGCTGCAAAAAGAAATCCAGAAAATACTTTTACTGTTATCCTTGATTTATCTTGAGAGAACCAACCAGCAAATGTACCCTGACTGAAGCAACCTGACTTGGTCCAAGAGCTGGGTTATGGATTTTGACTTCCAGAAGCTTTCCTCTACCACTGAGAAGTTATGTTAAATGTAAAATCCACACATATACTACAATTATTTTCCTCCAAACCGATGCTAGTCGATAGCATCAGAAAAATCATTCTGAAAACCCTGAAATGTTTCAATGCCAGGTCTCTAAATTAGAGCAAATGGGAAAATATCTGGCAGACAAAGCTATGGAGAATATAATTATTTTTCTTTCAGGTTATGTGAAGCAGATGAATACTATCCTTTTCTTATGTACTGTTCAGTGTCCAATGTACTTTCTCATTCTTATGTCATTTATCATCACAATTAGCTCCTCCTTCTCATATATACTGATGAGAGTAATCACACCAAGCTACAGAAAATTAGAAATCCTTCCAGGAATCAGTTTCACTTGTGCCCCCAAAGCCTCTTACCACTCAGTGAGATTAATATGGAGGCACTTGTGCAGTATGTTCAGTAATTCTCAACTGGTGGAGGACAGACTCTTGTAAGACACAGCTGAATAATTATTTTTTAGAAATAAGGCAACCAATCTGTTTTTAATGCACATTTTGTCATTTTTGGACTTAATCCTCAAATGCATTCACATACAGCTGCTCACACACACACACACACACACACACACACACACACACACACACACACACACACAGAGAGAGAGAGAGAGAGAGAGAGAGAGAGAGAGAGAGAGAGAGACTGAATAATTTTTTAGCCATTTTACAAAATTACAATAATTATAAAAATTATTCAGCTCTTTTAATATCAGCATTTCACAATGAAGAATTTACTATGGTGTAAAAACTCATGCCAGAGTGGACTCTAGTCCACAAAAGTATGTCATAGTACACCTGTTAGTCTTTCAGGCCACATTACTCTGCTGCAGCAAAACTAGCAAAGCACAAAAAGAAAAAGAAAAAAAAAGGTTTATTTGTTGACATTCTGCAGCAGGCTTAACACAGTGTTTTTTTTTGGTACTGCATTCAAATACAGTTTAACAGAGGTACGCTGAACAGCAGATGAAGGGAAGCAATGGAGTGAGTATGCCTTGATCTCCTATTTGTGGATTTGTGGTTGGCCACTGTGGGAAACTGGATAGTGGATGAAATAGGCATTTGGTCTGATCCAGCAGGGGATTTCTTACGTTCCTAGAGCTACCCTTCTAGAAATTATTTATATCAATGTGACTTCATACACACTTTTGTACTTCCAAGCTTATACATGGAATGCCGCTCTTTTATACAGCATAGTTTCTTTCTCGTATGGTTGTAGGATACATGTCCCTTATATCTAAGGGTAGGGGAAGGTTCAAAAAAGAACCCAACTGAAAATACATATTCATCATAGTGACTGCAAATACACAACTACCCTTGGATCTACCATTACAGAGCACTTTTACTGATAAATGACAAATAAGAAATTATACATTTCTGGTACATTAATGAAAATATTAATGTTCTAATAATACACCACTAGAGCCTATATTACCATACTACCTACTTGGTTAAATTTAATATACTGTACAATTCCACTGCTTTCCAGAACCTCAGCCTTACCTGTCACACAAAACCTTGCCTCAAGCACTTTAATAAACTCAAATTACGGGTATCCAATCTGGAACATTTTGCAGGTAATAAGCAGATCAAATATTCATGAAAATGGGTAATTCGATTTTTAGATATCCATGGACAGTTTGTTTCCATGGATGTTTTTTACTATTCATACTTCACCAGATGTGTTTCAAGTCAGAAAAACATGTAATAATCACTGTGTTCTAGGGATACTTTTCACAGAGAGAGAGAGAGAGAGAGAGAGAGAGAGAGAGAGAGATCCATTTTGTATTACACCATCATATATTACCTTCCTGCTATAATACACACCTCAAAGGGAAAAACAAAATCTAAATTTAAAAGACACGGAAGCTTTATAATACAGAATACTGTATATATTTCTAAAAGGACAAACCTCTTTCTCTATTGGTATGTTGCATATAAGAACCGAAAGCAGGATTTTAAAACTTTGATGTTTTATACTTTATGATATTCAACACATACTAGATATCTGTCTGTGGCATCTCTTTTATGAGGGCAATATAATATCTTCTTTGTGACATTGCACTGGGTTAGTTGGTGGCTTACCCACATCAATTGCTTATATATTGGCATAACTGAGGGGGGGGGGGGATTCTAGGATTGTTAAATCCTACAAGCAGCCAAACTAGGTTAGAGAGTTTTCATGATTCCAGTATCTAGGGTTATCAGATACAAAGTGGGACAGAGTGCCTATACCTTTAACCATTGTATAGAAGAGAGAATTTTGGCAGGTGCAACTTTTTAAATCCTTCCACACTGAGCTGCACCTGCCAAAATTCCCTCTTAATCTATACAATAGTTAAAGGTATAGGCACTCCGTCCCACTTTGTATCTGGTCATATCTGCATCTTCATACCAAACCTTACCACACTTTGGGCGCAGATCATCATATAACTATCTTTCTAGCCAACTTCTCTCAAAGCTTGGAAAGCGAGAAAGCAAGTAATCTCCATTGCTTTCTTTGTTTCTAACTTTCCACTGCATGCACATTAATGTCAGAAGGAGACACAAAAATTTTGCACAGACATTGAAAAAAAGTTGGCACACACACACACACACACACACACAGAGAGAGAGAGAGAGAGAGAGAGAGAGAGAGAGAGAGAGTTAATTTTAAACAGTTCTTTTCCTAAGTAGGAGACTGCTAAATACTGTTCATTTATGTATGCAAAAGGCCAACATATGCTGGTAGTGTTTTTTGTATGAAGCTTGGCAAAGTTACTTTTAGCACTCCAACTGTTAAACTCCTTCCAATTTGGAACTTAAGTGTCATTTTATAAGGATCATAGCCTCTTTTATGTTTACTTGATGGTCATTCCCCCGCTCCCAAATAAAAGGAACAGATAATGACAGGCATTTAAACATCATTGCAACACCACTTCAGGGACGTAGCAAGATGTTCAGATTATATGCAGCCTTCTGTTTATTCTCAAATAGAACAAGAGTTAGAGCTTTGTTTCCAGTGTAACACGTAGAGCTTTGTTTCCAGTATAACAGGAGCCAGCCCCATTTCTTGCCAAAACTACATAAACAGATAGTATATATACAGGTCTTACAAAAAAAATGTTCAGAAGTTTGAAAAACCTCTTATGGTTCAATCTTATGGGCACTTTATGATGGCAAAACTTACATACCACTATCATAAATGGTGCACTGCTGCTGAGCATATCAGAGTCACACGTACAAATGACTGGCAGCTCTGTGCACCCACCACCCACAGACCCAGTCCACATCAGAGCAGATAAAAGGGCTGGTCATGAGTGGATTGTGGGAGGTTTGGGGCAGGGGGGAGGGCTGGGGCACTTCAGGGCGGTTCTCAGTGGCAATCAAACACATGAAATCCTATCCCTTTTTCTAGCCCAGATTTTCCCCCTTCTGCTCCTCAGTCTTACATCAGCAAAATAGCTGTGATTGTGACCATTTTGGGACAGAGAACATTCATTTATTGTGCTAGGGAAACCCCTGTGGATTTTCGTTGCTGTTGTTGATGAAAAGCAATATGGGTGGAGTTTTGGTTCCCAGAACCCCCATGGATACTGAAACCCACAGATACTTAAATCTGCTGGTTCCGACCTATGGGGACGCCAAATGTGATCAGAACTTTGTTCCAGTCACGCTCAGAGCCTTTCTGAGGCCTATAGAGAAAAGTGGAAAGCCAAGATGAAAGAGGGCAGTTTATTGCTGTTGGTTTAATAACTGGACCTACAATTCTGCTGCTGCTGCTTCAATAATAAAACATCCAAGATTTTATTCCCAGTCTGATATTGAATCAAGCAATGAAACACTACATAGGCACAAACAACAACTAATACGATTGTACTCAAGGTCTGTGAAGTATGTGAAGAGCTCACAGAGAAATCAGATTTTGATTCCTCAGGAGAATGCAATACTTCTGACAAGACTGAGCAGGATCATTCCAAACTCCCCCCATCTCCTGCCAGACTGAGGATGCAATCCTACACACATTTTCCTGGGGGTATGCCAAATTGAATACAGGGCCAGCCTAATCCTATGGGCTGTTGATACTGCCGTAATGTGTCTTCTGACGCATAAACAGCCTTACAGATATCGTAAACACAACAGTGCCAGTGAGCGCAACCTGGCTGCCATCACAAGCAGTGAATGGTTGGGTCCATGTGATGACAGACTGTGGACACTTGCTGGAGGTAAGACTGCACAGGGGTTGGGAGGGAAGGAAGTGGGGAGGGGTGAAACGGGGTAGGGAAAGAGCCAAATGGGGAGGCGATGGGGAAAGGAGGCGGGTGGATTGGGCCCAGGAAAGGGGTAGGTTTGACAGCAGTGGTGCCTGCTGAATTCTCCCTAAGACTGTGATTGGTTCCCCTCTCTAACTGCTGCCTCTCCTTTTCTTGCTGCTGCATCCTATGCTTCCCCCGCTGATGCAGGCATGCCAAAATGGGGGGGGGGGGTGTCTGTCTAGGAGGTCTCCTCTGGGTAAGAGAACATTTGTTCTCTTTCCAAGGGGTAAGTCTCTCTCCATGCCAAGGCGGAATCTACTTGGACCTCCACTAGTGAAATCTCTGGCACAGGACTGCATGGACCTGGGTCACAGAATCTGATCCAGAAAGGGGGCTAAGATTCAGCTGCTGCTGCCAACTTATCCCCTATCCTTTCGATCCTTCCCTCTCCCACCCCATCCCACCACCCTTGCCGACTGATTGGCAATTCCTGACAGAGCTGCTGCCATGCATGGGGTAGCTGCAGCCTCCCCACTGGTGCTCTGGCAGTGGGCACCTCTGCGCTCTGTTGAAACATTTCCTGCTAGTTCTGCCAGCGATCCAGCTCTATAAGTTTGGGCTATTACACTGTTTCTGCTGATCTGAATTCTCATGTTTGTTAGATGTCTACTCGCAATGGTGCCTTCTAAATATCTGGGTAGGAATGGGGTGGAGACCGGGGAGGGGGCAGTATCAGTGGCAGCAGCCTCATCTCTATCCCCCTTTCTGTGCTCAATCTGCCTTCCCAAGCCCACTTATGCAAGTAAAATTGTTGGTGAAGGACCAAGTAGATCCATCACATCATTGGAGGCTTAAAGGAGGCTCCCTTACTTAGAGGAGACCTCTCAGACTGTGCCCCCACTGAAAGATGCAGCATGTACTCTGATGGTGCAGCTGTATCATCGGGGAGGAGATAGAACTGGAATGTAAGTCCAACTAGCTGCAGTAGCCAACACCAATGTGGACTTTCTTGGATTATATGAACTAGCCACAATGCCAGTACTATTCAACATGCATAGTAACGCAACACTATTACATTACTGTTTCAGAATATGCCACCACAAGTGCTTCAGTTCCTGATAGGATTTTTTTTTTTTTAACTTTCGGGAGAAAGGAAAGAATAGCTGTTCCTTCTCTCTAATTCATTACCACCATATCATGAAATCGAAACTGTCATGTTAATCATTCTTTTTGCTCTGATCACTTCTCTAACAGGCATGCCTCAATCCTTCTTCCTTGGCATGCAAACATT
The DNA here is from genome assembly GCF_035046505.1 of Tiliqua scincoides. NCBI lineage: Eukaryota > Metazoa > Chordata > Lepidosauria > Squamata > Scincidae > Tiliqua > Tiliqua scincoides. Next base: position 76,097,461 of record NC_089822.1, read on the forward strand.
TTAATCTTTGTCAGTGATACTGCTTGGCAATATTTCTCTCCCTACATCAGGGGACGCTGTGTCATCTCTTCTGTATCAGGGACACTGCAATCCTTTTCTCCATGACAAATCAGAGCTTTCTATCTTGCAGCAGATACATTCAAGTTCTTTCCATTCCTACAATGTCTAATTCAACGCAATTCTTACCTACAAAACAAAGAAATTACAATAAAGTAATCTGGAAACCTCCTCAACTCGCAAGTCCCAGAACATTTCCACTTGATTGGGGGTCAGTATCAGGATTTCCATGAATGCTGGCTTCTTTTATAAGCCATTGAACAATCTTACCTAAAATGCTTATAAAACATTTTAATTAATATCTGGATTCAATTATGGATTTAATGATGTTCTGAATTCAGAACTATACAAAAGTGGCTTCACTTCTCTGTGCTTTAAGACCAAACTACATGTCACAAAGACCATGATAGTTTGCCCTGGATTTCCCCCCTTCTTTTTCTGAAATAGCACAGAGGGCATGCAAGATATTGATGATCAGAGGGCTGGAGAACAAACCCTATAAGGAAAGGTTGAGGGAACATGGTATGTCCAGCCTGGAGAAGAAAAGGTTGAGAGGAGATATGATGGTGCTCTTCAAATACTATCATATGGGCTATCATATGGAAGAGGGTACTAAATTTTTTCTCAACTCCCTCTGAAAGTAGAACTAGATCCAATGGAGACAAACTGCAAGAGAAGAGATTCTGTTTGGACATTAGGAAAAAATTCCTGACAGTAAGGGTGGTTTGGCAGTGGAATAGATTGCTGAGGGATGGGTGGATTCCCCCCCCCCTTTAAGATCGCTGTGAAATTCAAAACACACCCTTATCCATAATGCACTTTGGTGGCTTGAAAGGTGTCTTATAAATCCGTAATTTCACACCAGTGCCTTTATAATAAATTAACTATTATTAAAATGACAGATCTGTTAAGATTCAAAGGAGTTGTTTAATATACACTCAAACAGCTTTTACTTGATATTTTACTGTAGTTCTGGATAAATGACCTGTCCTAGACTATTGAGCTAGTTTCTGTATCATATGAATGCTGACAGATTAGTAAACCTCTCATTAACTCATCACTACTCTGTTGAGCCTAATCATGAAGGGATACACATTAGACTGATGATAATTTGCTAAAAATACTCTAAGCATGTATTAAAGGGGGGATAAGTGCTCCACATTCCATAATGCATTACTTTTATTTTCCCTGAGATGTAATTTTGTTCTATAACTGTTCATTTAAAATTCACAAATCTAGCACTGAAACACATTTTAGAAATGAAAACACAGTCCTGACTATCTGTGTTTAAATGTCTGTTTGTAAAAGGGAGAGCATGAGAATCTTTTTAGACTGATCATTTTTTTTTCCATTTTGTCTTTGGTTTTTCAAGTTACCATATGAATGAAAAGCAAAAACATCTCCTACTGCAGAGAAACATGTTTAATGTTTGACCACTACTTTAAAGTTATTGTGCAAACAGGTTCTCTCTCTCTCTCTCTCTCTCTCTCTCTCTCTCTCTCTCTCTGCGTGTGTGTGGGTGTGTGGGTGTGGGTGTGAAGGGTGCCTATTCCATTCCTGGTTTTGCTCCCAAAATGGCAAATGTACTTGCTTTCAGACTCAGTACATTCCCCATTTTTTCTCCCTGCTCCTTTTCATCCTTCAGTCCACCTTTATTATTTTTTACTTCAAGTTCAATCAGGTTCTAAATACTTTAAAAATAAAATGCTACCACAGTAGCACTCCATGTGCCATTTGGAGACAGGCAGAGCGTAATCCGGGGCCCAATTTAGAGCTTTGCACAGGGCCTTCAACAATACAATGGAGGCTCTGCCTATGAATCATACCATTTTTACTGTCCACTTCCTCTCTTCCTTGATGGGGACACTTACATGTTTCCTGAAACTCAAAACTTGATAGTACTGTGCACCCCACAGTACTATATTGACTCAGCATACTATGCTGCACATGGCAGCTCTGTCTGTGCATGCCTATTCAACATCCCACCAAAAATCCATCTGCTTATCAAAATACCTTCTATGGATATAGAACAATGATGTCACTATATGTAGAAATATCTGTTTCATTTATCAATTTTGGCCTTATTACTTAGCATAAGGCAATACCAGCTCTTTCTTTTATTTGTTACCTATGCAGAATTATGTAAAATATGGTTCCACTTGTCTTTATTTCAGGATGCCAGACTCAGCATTTTACCTTTTTTTTTACCTACATAGAATCAATGCATACAATCTGTGCTTCATATTTATATTCATCTGGTACTTAATTAAGCCCTATTAAGCAGTACACCTGCAGAGCTTTTATCCGAAGACTACTGCATTGTAGCTCTAACAATGCATTACTGAATTTCTCAAATTCTGATGCAAACTTTCCTGACAAAACATGGGCCACAATCTACTGGGAAACCTCCTGAGCCACCCCTACTCCTTTCGGTGAACTGCATCTAAGGGTAGGCTTTGGTATGCAATTCTCCTTGTTTCCTAAATGTTCCATTTATAACTAGGATTGTTAACTGTAATATTTGAAAGAATTAAGAAAACAAGAAACATAAAGGAAATGTCAGTGTAATACACAATAGTAAACAGACATATAGAACTTATACAAATCATGTCATTCTTCAATTTTTTTTTTTTTTAATTACTAGATTGTTCTGTCTACAAAGCCAAAATGATTAAAAATATTGCTGCATCCATCAAATTCAACCCCATTCCAATCAGGCTAAATTCTAAGAGGAGACAGAGAAGGGGTTTAAAAGCAATTCTGAGATAGACTCTGCCTCAGGCAGAACAAAATAAAAGTGAATTGCACAGTCAAGAGCCCTGTCAGATTCTCCTTGGCAGCATAGCAAGGCAGAGGCAGTTTCTGAAACACTCAGGTCAGAATCTACCCAGGGATTTACAGGTTAAAATTAACCCTACAAGTTAACCCTTAATGAATACAAGAAACCACAGCTGTGGTTTTCAATGGCTAGCACTATCAAGAAAACAAGCAACATACATATCAACTGTTGCATGCAAACTAACTTCAAAGGTTAATCCCATTTGTAGTTCAATTACAGCTATAATGTAACCCACAGGAGACACAGGACGTGAAAACTGCACCAGAAAGAAGCAGCTTCTGCTGACTAATGTTCAGGAGTAAGCATACCAGGTCCTATATCCTTTGTGGAAACGGTTTTACCATTCTAATACTATAGAGATTAACATGACACTTCCAGTTTCTTGTCTAAGTGCTTTGCTGTAACAAAGCAAAGATAGGATGATCCAAAGGTGATCCCAGTTAACCATGCTACTGTCTGAAAAGAAATTAAACTTCTGAACCCAATGCATAATTCTTAGATCTGACTTTTGTGTCCAGTGAAACTGTGGGATGGATTCAGCACTTCACTGTTATTGTGAAAATCAGAATAAGGAAATTGTCAGGAGTGTGCATACTGAAAACGAATTTGCACAAAACTCATTTAGTATCTTTCTAATGTAATCTGAAAAGCAAACAAAGATACAAAAAAATTCAGTTTACATTCAAAACCACACCCAAGCACCCTTAGAAACTGCCACTATTCCTAGCCTAGAAACACTCCTTATGTAACAATTCTAGTCATCTTTATACACAAAACAATGTTTCCCATTGCAGTTCCTAAATCTCTTACTTCTGAGTGTTTTCTCCTATCACCATCATTGAACTATTCCACAGAACATGACTTGATGTCACCTCAGGGAATCTGAAGGACTCCTGTTACTGTTAGATGTGACCTTGTCTGGAACAATGAAATGCTTCAGGCATTTGCACTTCAATACAATGGAACAAATTTAGCCTTTATTCAAAAAATATTTGAAACTCCCAGGACAGTTCACCAAGGTCAAATATGTACATAATAGATGCTCTAGCAGGGATGGATCTAGGGGAGAAATGGGAGTGTGTGTCCCGTCCCTCCCAAATGTCTGCGAGCCCAGCAGGGAACTATGCCTGCTGGGCTGGGGAGCAAAGTCAGGTGCCAGGAGAACTGGGTGGGGCAACAGCAAGATTGGCTAGAATGGGAGTCCAGGTCTACCCAGCTGGTAGATCTGGGTTCCAAATCCAGACAGAAGTACAGGTCTACCAGCTGTGTAGATCTGAGCTCCTGCCTGCACTTGGAGCCCAGATCTACCAGCTGGGTAGACCTGGACGCCCATCCAGCTAATGGCTCTAAGTCCATGCAGGAGCCCAGGTCTTCCCACCCAGTGAACCTTGGCCATGGAGGCCATAAGTTAAAGCGGGAGCCAAGGTCTACCCATCTGGTAGACCTGGGCTCTGCAATTGGTAGTGATCATGCTCCCCGCTGCAATAAACATAAACACTGGATCTGCCCCTACCCCTAGTGGATACAAAAAGATCAGTGGGTACCAAATCAGTGGAAAAATAGCTTTAAAGACCGACTTCCAGGTTTCTTGCTCCTGTATTGTTGCCCCAGAATGCATTGGTATAGACCAACCATTTTCAACCTTTTCAGCTCATGGCACACTCTCAAGGCACTAAAATTGTCAAGGCACACTCCCAGTTTTTTACTTACATTAAATTACTACATTACAATTAATTTTTAATTAATACAATTAATACAATTAAATCATTACATGACAAAGGGCACAATCCTAACTAGGCTGATTCAGAAGTAAGTCCTATTTTGTTAAATGGGGCTTACTCTCAGGAAAGTGTGGTTAGGATTGCAGCCAAAGACTAAGGGGGAATGTGCCTGTGGGACTTACTTCTGAGTAGACATGCCTAGGATTGGGCTTTTGGTTGCACTCTTTTTTCTCAAATACAGGAGCAGGCAATTGGCACTTCTCTCTCCTCCTCTCCCCCACCCCCTCCCACAGGCACATTCCCCCCCCCCATCTCATAACTGCAGTTAGCACCTCTCCTACTGTCCCTCCCCTCAGTGGTCCACACCTTCCAAAGGTCCAGAATCACTTGCCTCACATTCCCCCCCCCCCAATTGTCTGTTCCTGTATTTCTGAAAAAGGTGTGACCAAAAGCCCAGCCCAGACATGTCTACTCAGAAGTAAGTCCCATTATAGTCAATGGAGCTTAGTCCCAGGAAAGTGTGGATAGGATTGTGGCCCAACACCCCTCCTTTAAAAGGCCAAGGCAATGCAGGAGGGTCCCTTTGGGGAGCTGCAGGCAACTGTGGCAAGGAAAAGGGCTTTTGTGGCTGCTGGCCTCAGCAGACTCCCTGGCTTCCTACCTGCTTGTCTGCTCCCTTGTTCTCACTCACACCGCCCAGACCTCCTCCAGGCATCTCTGGCTGCCCAATCAGCACGAAGGGCAGGCAACAAGAGACTTCATACCCAATCCTAGGCACGTCTACTCAGAAGTAAGCCCCATAATAGTCAACAGGGCTTACTTCCAGGTAAATTAAGATCGGATTGCAGCCTTCCTCTTGCTGAGCAGCAGGAGATGCAAAGCAGCCAAAGCTGCTCCTTTTACTGCTGCTGCCACATGAGGATCAAAGCAGCTGCTTCTCCCGCCCAAGGCTGTTGCCTAGATCCTCTGGCCCTGTGGCACACCTGAAGCTGTCTTGGCACAGTGGTTGAAAACCGCTGGTATAGACACTGTACTGCATTCAGCCACTAGATGGCATGAATAATGGAATCTAATGGAATTTAATTATGATTATTTAACAGCATGAAGATGGGAAATTGGATTTTGGTGCGTTTCCCCCTTATTATGAGGCATTTAAAGGTGGACCTCAGTATCAGTGAGAAGCCTTGGGCAAAAGATCCTAGGGCAAAAGAGGGTATAAGGGAACAAATGTTCCCCTACCATGAGGAGGCCTCCTGATCACACCCCATCATGCCTCCATGTTGTGCCTGCATTATGAATGAATATATGTTCAACATGGAAATATAAAATGTAAATTCAAATATATCCCAATTTTATTAAATATTATTCTCTTGTTATAACAAAATATGACAGTTTTTCATATTCAGCTGTAAATCCAACTGTACACCATCTACTTTTGATGGTTGTCTAAAAAGATTTCCTGTCATTGAAAATAACACAACAGACCTCAAGCATATGTTTTGCTATCTGCACACTTAATTAAAAGGAAAGCATGCAGAGACAATCTCTCTTTTTAGATAGATAGATAGATAGATAGATAGATAGATAGATAGATAGATAGATAGATAGATTAAAAAAATTGTGATAGAATTTCCTGTTGAGAGACAAGATTTTTTTATGCTTTAATATTTAGTCATGGGTTGTCTTTCATATCAAATTGTAATCCAGTTTACTGAGGTGTATTTCAGTGGAAATCATGTTTTTAAAAGCATCTTCATGAATGTGGTGTATGTGAATTAATGATTTTTTGAATGCAACATTTTCCTATTCTTGTCTTATACACAATATTGAGATTACAGCAAATAACACAAATGGTAGATTACAAAAATGGGAGGGGGGGCCAGCTCAATCACTGTAGCAAGCAGTGGCAAAAACATATCTTTTGATGTTTTCCTTTCATCACACAGATTCTTAAGAGTTACTTTTTAACAAGGTCATTCCTATACACTGTCAGAAAAGTAAATCAAGTCAGTAAAATAAAATCTGCAATTATCTGGAATCACAAGGTCCCCAAGAATGATTTTTCATCTCGGAATTGTGTGCAATGTGGTTTACAATCAGTGGCATAGCTAAGGAGTACAAGGGATAGCAATTGCAGTGGGCAAAAAGCTTTAGGGGGGCAACAACCTGAGCTTGACACTAGGGGCCAAAATAGTGAAAACCTTGGTATTTTCAAATACAGGTCCAGCCTATTTATACACGGATTTTTTATACACAGATTTGACTCAACACAAATGGCCACTGCAAATGAGAAAGAATGTGCTGATCCCTGGAGAAGGGGAAAACTGCATCCCTTTAAAATCAGTTTAAAAAACTGAATAGTCCTTTAACAATAGCCTCCTTAATGAGAGGGGGGGGCAGCTGGCTGACAATCCATCAGTCCTCTCTCCAGTGGACCCCTCCCTTCCCCCCAGCACATGAAAGAAAGGTGGTCACTTTGCACTGGTGAAGGGAGGGGCTGAGTGAAGTGCCTTTCTTTCTAAGCCCTTGGAGGATGACTGATTGATGGATTGTCTTCTTAATTACTCTTATCTTACATCACAAGGGTCAGCAAGGCTCTTTTTAAAACATCGGGGAAAAGATACTTTGTTTTTTAAATGGATTTGCTATAGTTTGTTTTTTGCCATCCATGTGATTGCTTGGAAAGGGACCCAAGTGAATAATGAGGCTCAACCTGTAATACCATCATGTTATATATCATTCACTGCAGAATTTAATGCAGAATGCAGTGAAATGGTCAAAATATCTCTATCCTATCAAACATTATGGCAAAAAAATAAAAATAAAAATACAATTGCATTATGTAACATAGGGCACAATCCTAACCAGGTCTACTCAGAAGTAAGCCCTATTTTGTTCAATGGGTCTTACTCCCAGGAAAGTGTGGTTAGGATTGCAGCCATACTGCACTTTCTTAACTCAAAACTGACCAATGCGATTGATCGTTCCGAGAGCCAATTAGGTGTTGTTATGATACAACAGGGAACCAATAAGGTATTAATATGGGGCGAGCCTGGGGGGAGCTGGCAGAACAAATGAGCAGTGAGCTTCTGGGGGAAGGAAGCAAATTTCTCTCCATTTTCATGTTTTTAAAAGCCTGGGAGTGACATCACTGCTGGGGCATTATTTTGAGCTCAGTACCCGGCTACACAAACATTAGCTACATCACAGTTTACAGTCCCTATTCCCCTATAGACAGACCAACTAAAGTCGAGAGGCTACAGTGACCATGCAACGTATATTCATGGCTGAGTTAAAATTTGACATCTTGTGTGAAGTGGAAGTTGGTATCCCTTAGAATTTTTAGTGTAACAAAATCCAAATGCAAAACTGCATTTGAACCTACTGAGGCAGAACGTACGAAGGAAGTATGGGTGGGGTGGGGGTAGGGTGGTGATACTGGTACACAACATTAAGAGCCCAATCCTATCCCCTGCCATGCTACAGCATACAGACATGCCAACATAGCATGGGCTGCATGCTATAGTGGGGGCGGAAACATAAGGCCAATGAGAGATAAACAAAAAATGTTTTGCATACCCCTTGATAGGCTTTTTATGTGTCTCCTCGAACCCATACCAGTTATGCAACTGGCTTTCATTCAAGGAGAGGTCAGAGTAACTAGAAAATGGGGTATAGGATCCAGCAGGCACTTCTGCCATCACCCCCTCAAGCCTTCTCCCCATCTCATGCCCTCTTCTTCACCCACTCTGAACCTTGCCTTCCCTGCCTATGACTCATCCCCACTGAGGGTTGGTATGGGACAGGTTCTGCAGCACTGGGTGCATGGAGCTTCAGGTCATTCGCACCAGTGGCTCAGGAGTGCCTGAGGGCTGTGCACTTTTCACACTGTCGTAAATGGACTTACAGTAATGGATTGTGAGATCTGCTGCAATAAACAGAGCAGTCATTTTCCATCTTTTTCACCTCATGGCACACTGACAAAGTGCTAAACTTATCAAGGTACACCACCCATTTTTGACAATTGACAAGGCACAACACATCACCAGTAGGGGCCTCATCCATCATTGGCTCTATTAATAAATGACCATCCCTGAAACTCCTGCAGCACACCTACAGACCATTCACGGCACACCAGTGTGCCATGGCACAGTGACTGAAAATTGCTGAAGTAGAGGATAGTACTGGGTTCTAAATTATGATACATTTTAGGATCCTTTTTTAAATCTTAGTCATGAGTCTCCCCACTTTCTGTTTTTAATTCTCACCAGTGAAATCCACTGGTATAATTTTAATGTGAGAACACTATTATACATTTGAAACTAAATTACATAAAACTGTCGGATATATGGAATCTTTTGTTGGATCATATAAAAAGTCTTATCTAAAAGCAGCATGATCTCCCAGTTTATGTAACTGCTACAAGACTGCTAACTGGGCAAGAGGCACTTTTTAAGTGGGTGCTGTTCTTTTATTTAGCGGGGAGAGAGTAACTGGCCCTCCTCACCCCAGCACTGTCTTTTCTAGTGGCTGCCTGCTAGTGTTTTGCATCTTTTAGATTGTGAGCCCTTTTGGGACAGGGAGCCATTAGTTATTTGATTTTCTCTGTAAACCACTTTGTGAACTTTCGTTGAAAAGCGGTATATAAATACTGTTAATAAATAATACTAATACTAATACTACTACTACTAATAATAATAGCCTATATACTTATTTTGGGTCTTAAGCCAGGGCCAAAGCTCTGTGGTGGTCAAAAACATTTTCTGAACAGAGGACAACCCAGGTCCAACCAAAGCCATCTCCAGTTAAAAGAGTCTTATTGACCTGGTTGCCCCTGCCTTCTGCAAGGAGGGTAGAAGTCCATATGTCACTCTTGTCACGTTACATGATATACTACATCTATAATTGTGGAGGGGTTATGTAAAACAAATGGTCAAATAGCTTGATTTTTCAACAGGAATGATGGTAAGAAATTCTAATAATGATTCTCATGGCAAAAGACTGCAGTGATGACAGTAAGCTAATTTTCAAGGCCTGAGAATTTCAAAAATGTTTTGACAACCAGCAGTGAAAAGCTTTCATCTTTTTCGCTCTTTCAAAAAAGTGCTAGTGTTCCCTCCCCCCCCACTTTCTCCCTGCAATCATAGACTGCTCCAGATGAAGGAGAATTAGCATTACTGATTTGTTTTCCCCATTAGAAAGAATGATCACACACTTTCAAGTCCTGTTCATTAGCTTTACATTTGCTACTGCAGCAATCAACACTTAAATATGGTTTGGCTTAAACAGTAGGAAGGATTCAGATACAATTCCTGGGAAAATCTATGCACATAAAATTTGCATCACACACCTTGGCTGGACTGTTTAAATTCTTTATAGTGCATTTTCAAGCAATTGTTTTATTTAATAAATTCATTTGCTATTGTTTTCTTTTAAAAGGTTTCTCCTCTACCAATTTATTGATTTGCATAGTGCCCTCTTTAGATATCATTATTCCCATAAAGTGATGAGGATGTGCAGTAAGATTTATTACCACACCCATGTTTAGGCTAAATGCAACCATCATGGCATCCACTAAAAATGGCAATGCACTGAATACAGAAAGGTAGCAAACATCCATTGTTACACTGAGCATGAACATGTCAGAGTGGAGGAATTATGTGACGTAAAGACATCTGGTAGGAAGGGCTGCATATCTTTACATATTCTCCACACATACACACTGCCCTCTTTTAGTTATTGAACTCTGGGTCACACAGTGTCAGGGGTAGATTGCAGTTTCTGCATTCAGATCACAATATTCTCATTCTCCTATACCAGGGGTTCCAAAGTTTTTGGCAGGAGGGCCACATCAGCTCTCTGACACTGTGTCAGGGGCCAGGGAAAAAAAGAATTTATTTACAGTTAAAATTTGAATAAATTTACATAAGTTTACATAAATGAATATATTAAAGATGAACTTATATGAATGAATGAAGGTCTTGCAATAGCTCAAAGCCTATACAAGCCTTGCACAAAGCAAGGCTGGCCTTTCCTTTGCTGCCTCTGCTGCATCACAGATGTGAAAGAGCAAGCAGTGGAGGGAGCTCTCATCCCACAGCTCACACGAGAGGTCAAACAGTTGCCCTCACGCTGAGAGCAGTTGCGCTGGGGCAGTGCGGGCTTCAACAAATCTCCGGAGGGCCATAGGCTCATTCGAGACTGGGGGCTCCCTGAGGGCCGCATTGAGAGGCCTTGAGGGCTGCAAGTGGCCCCCGGGCCTGGGTTTGGGCACCCCTGTCCTATACTATGGGCAGCCCAATCCTAAACTGTGCTGGTACAGTTGGGCCACATGGCCTACATTGCATCCAGTGCAGCAAAGGAGGTGGCTGGAGGTCTACTCAGAGTAAGGGTACTTACCCAGGGTAAAGCCCTAGCCATCCCTATGATGTTTCTTAGATCCACACCAACTATTTAGCTGGCGCAAATCTGGAAACCTAGTGCAATGTTGGACAGGCTGGGGTAGTTAGGATATGGGGGAAGCCTGCTCCACCAATCCCTCCCATGCCCAATCCACTCCCATTCCACCTTCCCCCACCCACAAATGCCTCCCTCCAAAATGCCTTCCCTCTCCTACCCCTGCACTGCTTGGTGCAACAGTATCTGTTCTGGCTGATGCTGCTCACGGAAGCCATGCTGGCATTGTCAACTTGTGAGTAGCCACAAATGTGCATTAGCATGTTTGCAACACTTGGAGCTGGTGCAGAGATGGCTGCGCTGGCTCAGGCCAACCTTAGGATTGTGCTGTGAATGGTTTCCATTCAGTCACATGGGAAATGTAAAGGGATGTGCTTGGAGAGACCACTAGGATAGGAGCTAAACCTGCTTTTTCTCTTTGGCAGCTTACCAGGGACAAAGAGCAGGTTGGCTCTAACTCCAGTGGTGACTCCTGTGCAGTCCTTTACATTTCCCATTGGAAGCTATTCACTTATATAGGTGACTCTAGAACCAAGCCAACATGTATCCATCTAGCCCCCTACCTCTTCAATTGCATAACCTCATGGTTGACAATCACATTTTCATGATCACACAGGTCTTATGTGGAAACGATATACACTATTTGGACATTAAAGTAAGAAATTTGTCAGTGAAAATGTTTTTTCTTAAAGATAAATGACATCTTAAAGGTTCTAGTACCATACATATTCTTCTCTCATGTGTTAAAAAAATTTGATATGATTTTACCAGCAAACAGAACAGAATGTTACAGGGCACAAATGATTATCCATATCAGTTTTCATAATGTAGACATTTATTTTTAATGCTTGCCTAAGGTGGCAGAGTTTTTGAACAGAGAGAGAAAATTTGTATCAAATAAATGAATTGTGGTTCTGAAATGCTCTGCTGGCCTTCTTAGATCCAGGGCATACCATGGCCCTCAGTTCTGGAGTAGTGTGAAATTTACAGGTCAACTCATGGAGTGGTACTCACACTTCTCACAGAGCAGAGTTGCATTGTTTGAAGCTCCCACCATGACCTTGTGTGAGGAAAATGTTCCTTCTGATCAGAAAGAAAGCTTCCAGTTTCAGAATGCTTCCAGTGCCACCAATGGTCTGGACACTACCCAAGGTCAAATAAGCGGTGAAGGTAAAATAGGAGTGGTTAGCCTGAAGGCTTGAGATGGGAAGCTGGGACACAGAAATGGGGTTGATGGGAACAGCAAGTTAAGATAAACAGGAACAGACAGGAAGTACACTGTCTTGCACAGACTCCATACAAATATCAGAACTATCTTGATAATTGCATTTGCAGGCAACAGTGAAAGTAAAGTGACACAGAGCCTTCCTATAGCAGTGGGAACAATAACAATGACTCATCTAATCCCCAACAGAATATCTATCAACTGGTATAAGTATGAAAATTATTATGGCACTAATGCATACTGTGTCCGATTCTACTAATAGACTGCTTACATAAAATACAGACATTGTCTGTATGCCACCACTGGAAAAACTGAAGAGGAAAACCATTCATATTCTGATAAGACTATTTGAGGGTACATAATTTATTAACAGTAGCAGCTGGGCACAGGAAGCATGAAGAAGATGATACCAAAGGCCAGGAAGAGATGAGGGGGAGGAGATGGAGGTGACCAGAAGGGATGGACAGCAAAAAAGAGGGAGGCTTTAGAAGCCAACAAAGGAGAGAAGAGACTAGGACAGTTCAGGTGGAACCCGAGGAGAAGTGGCTGCACTGACCCCATCCCTGTACCAGCCGTCACCAGGATGCTAATCCCCTGGGGCTAATGGCTGCTGTCCCAGAAAGGCAGTCCAGAGGTTTACAATCTCCAGGTGAGAATCAGAGTGAGATTGTGGAGATAACTGGAACCCCCTAATCTGACAGACTTCATCCCATACTGACACTTCATCACATTCCTAGTGTAAAGAACCAGCAAGAAATCATTTTTAGCAGCATGCGTTGTCCCTCCCATCATTTCATAGACCCGCCATCCTCTCTGATATTTTGTTGCCATTCCCTTTTGATGGGAAGCCCCTAACCTGGTATGGGCCACATGTAGAAGAAGCCCCCACAGGCTCACAATCTAGAAAAAGGAAAATCACACAAGTGATATACATAGGCACACAGGAGAAACGAGAGAGAGAGAGAGCGCCGAGGAACTGCCCGCCTGAGGGTTGGACAATGTCTGCATATCCCTGACAGTCTCACCATGATCCCTCTGTGCCTGCCTCTATTTCAACTGGTATACCAAAGCTTCTGTAACCAAGGCTTCAAGGGAGCAAACTCGAACCCTGATGGCCTGGAGCTCCTTGCACCAAGGGCACACCCATGACATGCCCCAGAGGCATATAGTCATACATGAGGCTGTCTGGCCTGTGGATCTGTGGCCTCTTGCCAGCTGTCCTGTCATTAGCCTGGCCTTTTGCTTTCCAGGCAGGCACCTAACATATGTTTAAATACATGTTTCCTGCATGTCTTGAATGAAACAGAAATAAAACATTGACCTTGCAACAGCTTAGAAAAGAAAACAAAGCCCTTCTTCAAATGTTACATTTTATTATTTGAAATCTGTACCCATTTCTTATGTAAAAAGTTCACAGACTGAGAAGACTAAATGCATTGTTAAAAAATTAAATAAGGATGACATGATTTAATCTAGTCAGGTTGTTTAATAAGGTCTGCAGCCCATTCCATGATGTTTCAAGATATTTATTATTTATGAGATGAAGCAATACTGCTCTAATGGTGCAGTGAAGATTTTTTTAAGTACAAATATGTTGTAAAATAAGGAACCAATAAACTATCATTCTGCATTAGAAGGAGAAACATCCGCAAATACACCAAGCAACTCAACAGAGCAACTGTTACCCTGCACATGCCCGATCTCATCTGATCTCGGAAGCTAAGCAGGGTCAGGCCTGGTTAGTACTTGGATGGGAGACTGCCTGGGAATACAGGGTGCTGTCGGCTTATACCATAGTCTTTCGAGACTGAAGGTTGCCAACCAGACTGTCAACAGAGCCAAGAGCCCTTACTGAGTGCAAAATGAGGCACCCATCCTCCCCTCTCTGACAGCACAATCCTGTGCATATCTGCTTAGAAGTGTGTCTCAGGAAAGTGTGTTTAGGACTGCAGCCTGAGAGCCCAATCCTAAACAGTGCACACTGCTCACCGCCAGTGCGCACAGACGCAAATGTGCCATAAAGCACATTTACGAGCCCTTAGCACCAGCCCAGCACTGGGCTACTGCTGGTGGAAAGCCGATGCTCCGTTGCTCAGGGTAATCCGGACTGCCAGGCTGCAGAGGGGTAGGTGGGGGCATAGGGGGAGGAAGGGAGGATGCATTCTTGGGCAGGGGAGGTGGGGAGAAGGCGGGGAGAGGGTGTGCCAGGGAAGTGAGCGGAGCGGGAAGAGGCGGGACTGGTGGAGCTCAGCTCTGCCGGATCCTGAACTCCATGTCTGCCCTTGCGGCTGGAGATGGCCTGACACAGAGGCTCTTGATTGTCGCAGCCCGACATGGAGGCTCTTGATTCTGTACCAGTCCAAGAGCTACCACAGAACCAAGTAGCCCCATTGCAGGGCTACTTTCCTTATATGGGGGAAGGGGACGAACACCCCATTCTGCCAAGGAGCTGCTGGCAGCAGCCCGGTGTTCTTAGGATACTGCAGCAGCCATTTTCGGTGCCATGACAGCCCCACACACTGGGCATCTTAGGACTGGGCTGTGAGTCAGGGAAGGGGAGGAGTGCTTTCTTGTTTTGGGAAGCTAAAACTTGGAGCTGACAAGCATTCCAGTCTGCCCCAAAACTCAGCAAACCATAAAAAATTCTTCTCTTCTCTCCCATTTGGGAAAAAGGAGAACAGTTTCTGCTCATGCTGTACACAGGTACTTAAAGTACAGATCTGTACTGTATTATGTTTTAAGAGCACAATCCTATTCCCTCCCCATTGGTGCAGTCACACTGAAAAAGTGTGCACTGTATCCTGCAGCAGGGGGAGGCAGAGCAGGAGGCCTCAGAGGGGAAAGGGGCTTTAAATCCTCTTACCCCTCCATAAATCTCCTGCTCCACAACGAGTTTCCTTAGACCTGCATATGCGCCTGCTCTGTACCACATGAATGATGAATGAAGTAATAATACGTCATCTGTAATAATCTGTAACTGGTGCAAGTCCAAAGAAATAAAGGTGGCAGGGAGGCAGCAGAAAGGGAGGACAGGAGACATGTGCTACTGATGCCAGACCCTCCCCTCCCCTCCCGCAGGTTTTGTAGGTCTTAATTCAACAAAATTTTTTACTCTTTGACTTTCAGCTTCACTCACTAGATCAGTGATTTTCAACCCTTTTCATCTCACCCCACACTGACAAGGTACTAAAATTGTCAAGGCACACCATCAGTTTTTTGACAATTGACAAGGCACACCATACTGTTGTAGAGGGTGCTCACATCCCCCAATGGCCCTACTAATAAATGACCCTCCCCCAAACACTCGCGGCACACCTGCAGACCATTTGCGGCACACCAGTGTGCCATTGCACAGTGGTTGAAAATGGCTGCACTAGATGGTTTTCATGCTGTAAAGTGGATTCAGCATATTAATAAAACTAGACTGAATCTTGAGAAATTAAATGTAATCTCTTATTTGGGGATCATTTAGCACTGCAATATATTATCAGTGTATTTAAATGTAATACATTTATCTGTTTAAAGCTCAACAGCTAATTGGCTACAAAATATTTGATTAGTTCACAGTCCATCTGTCTGTGTACGAGCCGATCTTTCATGCCCTGCCATGTGCCCATGCAAATTCCCAGAGCACACAATTAATAAAACTAATTGTAATTAATTAATAATGAAAAGCTGAAAAGCATAAGGATGGTTTTATGATATATGTCATGTATGGGGATGATCAGAGTGCTCACAATTGCCATTAAGGCCATTTCCCCTCCTATTAGATTTAACAGTTGTATTTTTTCCATTTTTAACCTGCTTCTAATAGCCATCTTTCTCTCTTTAAAAAAAAAAAAAAATCTTATGCTAGCTAACGTCTCAGTTTGCCCTTGGTAATTTATTCCACAACCTCAGTTCATACTTTCTTATGTCTTGTACTTGACACCAGCTTCAAACCTCCTTGAAGTATCTGTTTTTCCTTTTCCCTTCTGAATTGTATACCTCAGTGAGCTCTTCCCTTAATCTTCTCTGCTCTAAAGAATACTGACCTAGTTTCTCGCATTCATTATGGGGTGAGCTGCGAAGAGGAAGGGAAGAATATGTAGCTCCTTGTATTTAAGGTTATTCCAGGTTTTTCAGGACTAGAATGGTATTGTGAACTCTTCTCCTGGTGAGGATCAATCAAGCAACTTCCTATCTAACTTTAAATTGTATCTTACTCCAATATAAAAATCCCATCATTTCTCTCAGAAAGCAGAAATATGAAATTATATTTCCACTGCTGAAACTATTTTAATGCTAATCAGAAACAGTGACACAATGCTAAAACACAAAATGAGTGGCTACCTACTAACTCATTTATCTGTGGAACTCCTTGCCGCAGGACGTGGTGACGGCATCTGGCCTGGATGCCTTTAAAAGGGGATTGGACAAGTTTCTGGAGGAAAAATCCATTATGGGTTACAAGCCATGATGTGTTTGTGCAACCTCCTGATTTTAGAAATGGGCTATGTCAGAATGCCAATGCAAGGGAGGGCACCAGGATGCAGGTCTCTTGTTATCTGGTGTGCTCCCTGGGGCATTTGGTGGGCCGCTGTGAGATACAGGAAGCTGAACTAGATGGGCCTATAGCCTGATCCAGTGGGGCTGTTCTTATGTTCTTATCTAAAGCCAAAGGATCACTGCAGCTAATAGTTGAGGAATAATTGAGACCTGCTGCCCTTCTACATACAGGTCCAACTGGACTAAGGACTCACTAACTATGCTTCCTTTCTAATATGCCTAGCAGTTGTTTTTTTTTTTTTTTAGGGACAATGCGAGCCATTACCCTGGACCTCACACATGGGGTCACATCAAAAAGCAGTGCACTCTCATGCTGCAATCCTATACACACTTACATGGGAGTAAGTCTCATTGAGATGAATAAGATTTACTTATGAGTAGACATGCATAGGATTGTGCTGTGCAGCCCAATCCTATGAGCCTTCTGTAATCTTGTAACCCACTAAGGTAAAAGGTCCATCAACAGAAGAAATGTCATACCGCCATCATGCTGCTGAGATGCTGGCAGCATATGCTGGCAGCATATGCATGCTCCATGTGCATGCCAGACTCAGCTGGATGCTCCGCTGCTGCTGGTAAGTTGATGGCAGGGCTGGGCTATGAGAGAGACGGGGAAGGATTTGTGTGTTTTAGGGCCTTTTGGGGGCATGTCAGATGAGGAAGGGCTTGGTACCGGCAGCAGTTGCCATACCAGATTCTATCTCTGTAACCTCTCTTGGAATGCCCCTAGCTCTTCTTGGACTTACATCAGCTCCATAGCTGGCATTGGTCTGAGGAGCCCTATAGGCAGCCAGAAGGCCTATGAAGAGGTAAGTAACAATTTTTGTTTTTACCTACCTCTTGTTTGCCTACTGGCTGACCACCCGCCCCCCAGCATACAGCACAGCCTCTGTTGGTGCTGCTGTATGCTATGGCATAGTGGATTAGGCTACTGTACAACAATTCTATTTGTGCCTACTCAGAAGTAAGTTCTACTGAGTTTAATGCAACGTTCTCCCAGGTATGTTTGTACAGGATTATGTCCTAAAGAAGGAAGGTGAGGCTTAAGTAAAGATTCCTGGATGTCTGAGAGTCCTGGATTTATAGTTACAATAGCTTTTCCCCATTGGGCTAGTTACAGTATATAAGAACACAGTGCAGGCTGCGGGAACCCTAAGAAAGTCTGATTAAGCAGTCAGTGGTACAAAGCAATGGCTTATGAAAATATTCAGTATGATGAGTTGACATGAATACTGGGCATACTTTGGAATAATATTATTATATTAGAAATCAGAACTTCCTCAAGTCAACTGATATGTGTAATGGAGTGATGATACCAGAGCCCAAGCTGTATCCCCAATTGGAGAAAATTACGGTGAGACGATGTTGGGTCTTAGAAGTTTTGCCAAGCAGTGAGACACTAATGGGCTTTGCTGACCTCCGAGGAAAATAGTTTCTCTACTGCACAGTGGGGGATGGGAGGGCACAAGAAAGTCCAGGGTCAATGATTCTGCTTGGCTTATCAAGAAGTGCAAATCATAGAAGGAGGGCTTGCCCCAAGTATTATTAGTGGGGTGAGGGGTTCTTCTTTGCCCTGCTTCGCCTACCTTCCAACCCAACAGCTGAAGCTGTGCCTGCAGCCTCATTAACCATCAAACACAGATGGCAATCCAGGGTCCTGCTCTAGGCTGTTCTTCCTTCCCCTTGTTCCTCCCTACCCCAGCTGAGGAAGAAGCTTGTAGTCATATTTGACAGAAAGCCCTGCCTTCTGCTTACCCTACCTCATAGCCCTAGCATGCTTGCCTATTCTTATAAGATGTTGCCTATGTGCCACATTGAGTATTGTTAGTTTTGCAAGGTACTTTGCTGCTGTGGAAAAAGCTACCTACGCTGAAGGTGACAGCCCAACCAGAAGCCTGATAAAGAGAAGAGCTGAGGAACGCTTACTTTGAGTGCACCAGCTATAATTGGCAAAATACAATATTATTCCAATCTTGTCAGCACTGTATCAAATAGCAATAGTTGTATCAGTGCAGTAATTCTCATTCTACTCTACAGGCTGTACTGCGTATCTCTCCAGGCAAAACCACTTGTCATACCACTATCAGCAAGGGAGGGAGACAGATCATTCAGAAACAAACAAAACATCACCTCTGAAAGCAACTAAGAGCCCAATCCTGAGCTCTGCACACTGGGTTACCACAAGTGTGCACTGTCGCTAACATATCAGAAGGCACATTTGCAAGCACTAACGCCGAGCGAGTGCCCGTGCTAGCCAAGCGCTGGGTGGGCGCCTGGCCTCCGCGCTGAGCAGTTGTATGGACCACCGAGCAGCGGAGAGGTAAGCAGGGGTGTGGGGGGAGGCGGCATTCCAGGGAGGGGGGAGGGGGCAGAGGGCAGAGAGAGGGTGGGGGGAGGCGCTACAGGGAGGCGGGAGGCGGGGAGAGGGTAGGGGGAGGTGTGCCGGGGAGAGGGCGCAAGCTGGGACCAGTGGAGCAACGCTCCACTGGATTCTGAACCTCTGCGTCAGGCTCAGCGCCTGACACAGAGGCTTTTTTCCCCATTGCGCGGCTACTCTCTTTACCTGGGGGAAGGGGACGAAAATCCCCTTCTCCCAAGGTGCCACCCACGGCTGCCTGGGGTGTGCAGGATGCGGCAGCAGTGGTTTTCTGTGCCACCACAGCTGTGTGCCCAGGCAGCTCATGATTGGGCTCTAATTCTACATCCAATTTGATGCCAGGTATGAAGATTGCAAAAACAAAACAAAAACATATGATACATAATTCTCCAGTAATGCTGCAGCCACGTTGTGGCTTTCCAAAATAATAGCAGTTCCCAGTCAAGAGTTCTTGCCCTTGTCTCTACACCACAACATTTTGAGTTTCCTATGATTAAAATTGAAAGGTCTGTGTGTGTGTGTTTGTGTGTGTGTGTGTGTGTGTGTGTGTGTGAGAGAGCGAGAGAGAGAGAGAGCGAGAGGCCCAATGATACATTAGCTTAGAAGTGCTGAAAAATTATCAAAAGCAATGAAAATGTATGTTACATAATGAGAAACTCAGAGCCATATTTGTCTCCTACTAATCAAGCTGAACTTCTGAGAACGTTATATGTGTTTCCTCTTTAGAATACAAAGGAGATATTTGCTTTAATTAGTAGAGAAAAAAATAACTGGGTATAATGGAATTGGGTACTATTTCACTGTCACTGTGTTACTGGCAGTCTCAAAATCATCCATGATGAAAACTTTATCGGGGAAGATAGCTGAACCAATGCTTCAGTGTGGAAGGCTAGTATTTAATAAACAGACCTGGTTCAGACAAGCCCAGGAGAGAAGCTGTAGCTGGAACCTCTGTCCTAGTTCTTCAATACAAATGCAATCACCGGGCTATTATATGACCTAGCAAAGTTTGCTCCCATTTCATTGGATTCCATCCTAACTTTCTGTGGTGTATCACATTGTTGGAAGTGATTTATTGTGCGATTCCGTTTTGCAAGGACAATGTAAGGATATGTCTCTTTCCTTTCCCAGAAGGAGTTATCAGTGATGGTAGCAGAAAGTTAGGATACAGCCCACTATGTGCAACTTTTGGTTGCCATAGTTATCACTGTTCACAGTCCCTGGTCTTTCCAACCCTTGACAGTTCTTCTTTCAACACCACTATCAATGCTGTTTGAGATCGTATAATGTAGTCCACTTGACAAAGTAAACCATATACAAAGTACACCATTGGACAGCTGCATGTGAAAATGTATGTATCCCCAGTAACATTTTCAACATGGTGTTGGAAAAGTATCCGGTACTTGGTCACTGGCATCTCAAAATGAACAGTACCAGTTTTAAAAAGCTGGATCTAAATCCCAAAGACTTGTGTACAGTATAAGTGTGAGCCCTACTTCTGTTTGTTTTCATGCAATTGAGTCTCTGTCATGGTGTACCTTTTCTGATATCTCTTCAAGGTCTCTTTAGTACTGAAACAGTACAGAACCAAACTAGGAAGGGGGGAAGGTAGAGGGCTGTTCATGGGAGGGAGAGGGTTGATCCATGCAGCAGTGACTTGCACCAGGATCCTATCCCTTCTTTCCCAGTCCATCCTGCCCTTTTCTCTCTATGGATTTATGCCAGTTCCATAGCTACTGTGGTTCAGAGGAGACCCAAAGGCAACCAGAAGGCCTTCATTTTGCCTTCTGTCTGCCCATAGCATCCAGTGCATCATCCATTGGAATGGCTACATGCTATGGGCTGGTGGGGGATAGGATTGAGTTGCTTGTTATGTGTTGTTGGAATTTGTTCTCATCATAAGGTGACTTTCAAGCACCTTCTGGTGACTCCTGGTCATCGATTTCATAATAAACCTTTTCAATAGGACAAATCCTATTTTTAAAAGGTGACATTGTTGTAATCGCACAGAGACAATAATCAGGAAGAGAAAATAACTAACTTAATTGGAACATCTTCAGTGGAAACATTATAAGAACCATCATTCTCATTCTGATTGTCAGACAGTTGCAAGAATACCTATGCTAAAAGATACCTTGGCCATGATTAAAAGAAAATGCAGAGCAAATAATTATGATCTTCTAAAACTGTGCTTTAAAAGCATTGTCTCATTTATTAAGCATAGTAAAATGGAAAAATCAACAGAACTGAGCTCAGCTGAACAAAGCAACCTGCAATATGAAATTTATGCCACTACTTACAATTTGCCTCTGCCATCTAGGTATGCAACTTAGCAGCTGAGTAATTGTTGTTTCTTCCAATACTCAGCCACTGAAATGTGTGGCAATTAAGTCTGTGCCTTGACAATAATCTCAGTTAAGCAAAGATGTCAGTTATAGCAATTAGGTGCATTTTATTGTACCAGCAAAATCCCCTAGGTCACAGAGGCTGTTGAAGCTTTGTATTAGATAAGCATCTTTTGCTTAGATTAGCTGGCAAAGCATTTTACTCTGTGCAAACACACACACACTCCTTCCTGATCACTCCAGTTGTCCATATTGTACTAACACACTACTAACAACACACTTGTTTTACTTCTTTGTTATTCTTCCAAAAATGTAAGCAATCCATACAGTATCCAAGGGATACTTTATTAACATGAACATAAGACAGCATGTCTGCATATCTTATACACCTATGGCATTTCATGTGATGGAAGTACCTTTTTATATGTGCTATGTGTATAATGTGTATACAGGTTGCAGGGAGCCATGAAGACATTGATGATTCATCATGCTTTCCTAATCTGTACTTGGTTGAATCTTAACATCTTGTTTTCTAAAGGGATGGTTCTATCCTCACAGAAGGGGACATCACCTTTTTCTGTGCTTCTCTGTGCCCTGTGAAAAGTTACTCCTGAAGTTTCCAATTTGTAGAGAACACAAGACAAGGAAAGTGCAGCTTTTCCTATACAAGCTGAGCTTCATTCCACTGGCACATCAGTATCTTGATGCATCTAGAATGGTGGCTCAGGGGTGAGCCTTCTCTTTACTGGTGCCTCAGTTATGGAATTCTCTTTCAGGAAAGTAAGAACTACTCCGTCCCTCATGGCATTTCAGCAAGGGCTCAAAACATACCTGTTTTGCCTGGCGTCTTGGTCTGATGGATGAATGTGTGCCCTCTGCACCTGTTACAGTGCTTTTGCTTGACTGCTTCCCTGGACTAATTTGTTTCCCGCTTCCTTCCATGGTTCAATGATATGTTGAGTTTTGCACTGTTTTAATTTTTTTACTGTTTTATGCTTAATGTTAAAATTAATGTTTTAATGCTCTCATTCAGTGTTTTCTACTTTTTTACTGCTCTGATTCAGTGTTTTCAACAGTGATACATTGTACTTTTATTATGGAGCTTTGTTAGCTGCCATGGGAAAGGCGGGATGCAAATTTTTCAAATAAATAAATCTTTGGATCCTACTGATTCTGTGCATGTGTACCAATCACTGAAACATGTACAAACACAATGTGAACCTAGTAAAAAAAAAACAGTAGGTATAGCCCTTTCTCAAAGAAGAAGTGCTTCATGATGTAGAATGTGGGTTTACAGAGGAAAACTTCATTAATAATAACAGTTCATTAATAATATGCTCTTTCCATCTGCTACATCTAGCAACATATGTCTTTGTAGTATTTATCAGCATACGGTTAACCATGACAAACTCCTCATAATGGTTTTATAGTTGTTTTTAATTATCTATTATATAGTTTTATTGTATTTTTATAGTTTTATGTATATTTTAAGTATTTTAAGTGTTAGCCACCTTGGGTGCCCTTCGGCGAGAAAAGCGAATTACAAATAAATAAATAAATATCTCAAGCTGTATCACATGCTCCTTTCAGTCCTTCTGGATAGTTTAAGATCAAGACAGGAAGAGGGTGGGAACAGTTGTAGTGGCTACTACTGCATCCCATCCCTGGACCTGATTTCACTGGAGAACAAATTTTTACAAAGGTCACATCCCCAAGATTACATTAGTCATTTCTTATAGATTTTGAGGTGCTGAACATGAATATGGCAATGAAAATGCAAAATTGGCTACGTTTGTGAGAGAGCTGCAATATAGACATGTTCTATAGACATGTACTGGTATATGTTCACTTCTTTCCCATCACTTATGTACACATTGCACTTAGTTTATCCTAAACTATTTGACAAATTTCTTTTTCATGTTCAGCACATTGAAATTACCAAAGAGTAGCTATTTTCATTTCACAGGCAAATTGTGCATTGTCCAGTGCTTCCCAACTTGGGACTGCTTGGACTTGCACCAGCAATTTTACCCCATAGTGGCTGGCATGAGTCTGAGTAGCTCCATAGCAGCTGTTGGGGCTTACCTTGGGGAAAGGAGATGAATGTCCACTTCCCTTGGGGAGACCTCCAGCAGCCTCTATTCCCACACTGGATGAAGTGAATGCTGCACTGGCACAGCGGCATAAGACTTTGATTAGGATTGGACTGTTAGTGGCCTACCTTCAAGTTTCGCATACCTTAGCCATGGCAGCTCATTTCTTCCATCTCATGTGCAAATGATTTTAGACAAAAAGTGTGTAAATTAATTGCAATGTTTGTACCTGCATGCTAGGCTATAACATAACTTCACTTTGACTCTACTGCCAAAAAGATTAAAAATATAAATGAATATATAATCACTAGTGATTTCAATTACATTTTGTAATTTTTATTACTGATTACTAAATAATCAGAAACTGCTAGCATTTATAAATTCATTAAACAAGCAGACAACAGATGGCAATACTTGTTACAAGGAAGCATTTCTCTCCTGGGTCCATCAAGCTGCTCTAATTTTTTCATGGATATTTTAATCTCATGTTCAGCAGTCTCTGAGCCCCAGAAAAAAAATATTATGCATTTAAAAAAAGAAAGTTATTGATTTCATAAATTGAAGATACTGAACAGAAGAAAATGATCACATTACTGTGAAGGTTTGTTCAACATTATATGAACAATCAAACCAAACTGTACAGCAACTTGGCTTTTATGTTTTTTAATTCAGGTAATAATTTACCGGACTCCAGATGCTCAAAGTTGTGTCTTTTGCACCGACAAGCATAAATTATCCTAAATTTGTGATTCCAGGATTGCAGTATATACTGTGGGCTGCCTTTTATTTAATAGGATTGTTTTCCTGCTAGTTCAGCATGCCCTGCTGTATAACTGAATCCTCTTCACTACTGCTTCCTTTAGATCAATCAGTTAAATATTAATTCCTTTAGATTAATAAAGTGCCACTTTAGCTGTATGTCAGAGGCATCAGTAGCTCAACATGTTCAACAGTGATGGGTCCGTTTTGGATCAATGCATGTTGGGACCAAACCAGATCTTTCTAATAACCACTGTGAGAATTGGGCTTCAATACTATACACCCTTTCATAGAAGTAAGCTCCATTGAACAAAAGCCTAGGACTGCACTGCTGGCAACTCATTTGAGTTCATATGTATAAGCTAGAAACTATTAAGGTAATTACCCCAAATGTTCAAAATTAGATTGAATTTGGACTACTCAGAAGACACAGCCTTATTTAGGTTTTGTTTGAAATACAAGTTATACAGCACATTCAGATTGAATAAAAGAAACATTGTCTTCAATACTTCAATATTTCTTCAATACTCGTAACAATTTGAGTGAGGCCCTGGGACAAAGCCCTGCACTTATCCCCCCCCCCCCCGTTGTGCCCCCATCTCAGTGTTACATGGGCAGTATACCACTGGGATGGACAAGTCATGGGTCAGCCTACCCAGGTGTCCTCTGATGGGCATGGGCCATTAGCCAGCACATAATCTGGTTGACCCCTCATATCACTCTTAATGATTAATTCTTGAACGATTAACTCAGTAGGTTGTATCCTAAGGTCTTAGGTCTTCACAGTAGCCCAGTCTGTAAAAAAATGTGGTCCCTCAATAAAAAAATATGGGGGGTTAGGAGGCCGTAAAGGTGAGAACAGTGAAAATCACCCCTATGCCCTTGTCAATATGGAGCTTGAATGGAAAAAGCTCTTAGAATATAATCCAGTGTGTCTGTAGTTGACTAGAGCTGGACACTGCTATTTTTCATGCTGGTTGACTCTGTTTGATCACCCTGTTTGGGTGAGCCTGTCTTTTGTTTTTCTCATAAGAGTAATGTAACAGGAAAAGGCTTATGGCAGTATCAAGATTCATTAATTGTTTTATTAATTCAAATAGTTATCCAGTACAATTTATCAAATGTGCATACCTTTGTGTTCTACTTTTTGCTACATACATTTTCTCTGTAATGTAAATTATGAGGAAAAAGTAGCTGACTAATCTGAATTTCTCAATTTATTCATGTTCAATGAAAAGCTATTCATCAGCCTAAACACTGCTGTGAGTTCAAATCAAATCTAAGCCACTTGGGAGGAAACAAAATTGCTCTTCTTTTCAAGCATGTCAGCTGTGGAAGGGGGGAGACAGATTTCCAAGGAGCTCCAGATTCTGAAGTACCTGATTTTGCATCAGCAGAGCTTATGGAGTTTTAGAAACCTCTCAGGTCTGCTTGGAGTCCATGTAAACTATTATTCACAACTTAACACAAATTTGCAAAGTATATATTTATACAACATCTTATGCAGAGATAATAAATTTGATTCTGGTTTGATAAATAGCTATACTTTGATCAAACATCCATTGCCCTGGCAGTAATTATGTTATGTCTGACTAATGTTATTCCGACTCTTCACTACGCCGTTCTCCAAACTTAGCGTTTCAGTAATTTTATAAAGTGGTGGAGGAAATAACATATACAATTAATATTTAAAAAGCTGCATCCAACAGAGAGTACCACCTGACTTCACTGAAGGAATATGGTAGTAAATAAAAAGAGATTTCCTATACAGAAAACTTTGCAATTTGTTTTCCAAAGACTTTCCCTGCATACAAGATCAGAAAACAGAATGTACGTATATCAGCATTTGAAATGCACTCTTACATTCTTCATACTGCTTTGTGGTTATATACTGCTCCATCCAATCCTCCATTTGTGCTGCCAGAACTACTCAGCACAGTCTCAAAATGAGGTGCCCTGTCATACACGACTGGGGCACTGCCACAGTGACACAGGCCCCGGGGAACGGATGAGTTGTGTCGGCTGAGCTCGGCCGATGCAGGAGTCGGGGGGGGGCGTGCGGAGGGTGGAGAGGTGGTGTTGTGGGATGAGGAGAGGGCAGGCAGCGGGAGGCAGGGCCAGGATCCGGCTGTTATGCCAGATTCTAACCCTGTTCCCAGGCAGCCTGGACCAGTTCAAGGCTGCTTGAACTTACATTACCTCTGGAGGTGGCGCAGATTTGAGTAGCCCCATTGGGGCTGCAGTGGCTCTCACCAGGGTAAGGTTTCCCTTGTGTTGGGGCAAGCCTATGGCTGCCTGAAATGTGAGTTTGATACAGAGCAGGCCCGCTGACCAGCCTTTTCCAGCACAAGTTAGGATTGTGCTGCACGATATTTGTCTAAATAATTTTATATCCTATTTACATATATCTTTTAATAAACATTAACAATACTAGTTTTAGCATTATCATAAAATGGTGGCACATTTTTGTATCCAGTAATGGATAGTCATGTGTACTTACTGAAACATATGTCAGTTAATGCATGAAGTAAGTATTCAAAACACAGCTATATGCACTGTGTAATTTATTCTATCAAGAAAAATATATTTGGATCAGTTCTGAAATGAAGAGAAAGGCAACATGTTGGTCTTCTGATTATATGTTTATATATACTTAAGTGAATGGAAACGATGAATCTTATACAGCAAGATTTCTGTCAGGCTTGAATTCATGACTGACAGTTCAGCTGCGTAAAAAAAAAAATCACGTTCTACAATTTTAGCATTATACCTGAACATCTGTAAGGAGATAAATCATATGACATGGATCACAATTAAAAAAATGTTGATATCTTTAAACAGATTATCTGTTCTGCACCACATAAACATATCCAGTACTCCAATGTACCTGCTAGATAAAGTCTAGAACCTTTCTAGAACCAGAACAGTGGTTCTCAAACTTCCTGGAAGCTTTACTCCTGAGGTAAGTCTTTGGGGGGGGGGGAACGAGGGCAGCAACACAATCCCCAGGATCACATCACTAACAGGAATGAAAGGGAGGTGCTTTTATTTATACATGGGTGCAGGAGGTGGGGGGAACCCCACGCAGCCCTCCGCAGGGCTCCCTGACTCTTAGAACACTGAAAAAACATGATCGCAAAGCACTTCCTCATTGTGAAGAAGAGTGAATATTGCATCCTGCGGGGGGGGGGGCAGTCTGAGAGGTCTCCTCCTCATAAGGAAATATTTGTTTCCTTGCCCAAGGATAAGCCTCCACTGCCCGAATGGGCCTACTCAGATCTGTGCCTGAGAGGACCTGGGAAGGACTGAAGTCAGGAAGGGGGATAGGATATCGACAGCGCTGCTGCCTCCCACACAGCCTGTTTTCTGGCCTCGATACAAATGCCTCTCCACCCCAGTCTCCACTCCATTCCCCTCCCTGCCCCATTCTGTCCACACTCTAGCCACTCCCCACACTAATTTACTGGACAGCAGGTCTGTTCCTGGCTCAGTTGCTGTGTGGTGGCAGACACTCACCGTTTGCAGCTACAGCCTGGCAGAGCTCTACAGCTTGCCACCTTTTACAATAGCCATAAAGCACACTGTGCCACTGGAATGCAAGTTCTGGTGGTGCAGAGGCCCCATAGGATTGAGCCATAAGACTCATTTTGTCTCAAAAACTCTTCAGAAATAACATTACATTATTATAAAATACTGCAGCCAGGTGTGGCATATATGTGAATACTGTAACAATACAAACTTACAGGTATATTTTTATTTTGAGAGTGTCAGCTTTTAAAATCCACCAATATTTGCAACATTTTTTCCTGAGTTACTGGAAATTTTCCCATTTTAAAACTGTTGTAGCGAAATCTTTTTGTTCAATTTTGCCTTAATAAAGAAGTTAAATAAGCAAGAGTTCTCTAAGGAGAAATACTGCCCAAGTAACAAGCTACACTATTGACAGCCTTGTAAGGCTCTTTGATTACCTTTTGTCTTCAGCTATTGATCTGTTGTCTTCTAAATGCTTCCTCCCTTTGCGCCAACATCTCATATCATCTCACTATAAAAACTGACAGCAAGGGATGCAGCAGTAAGAACACAGGATAGTGGATTGGAAGCAAAAGTAGCAAATGTGTTTTATTAAGTAAGATTTCTTCTCTCTCAGTTAAGGAATACAAACTGATGCTATTAATATCAGGATCATCTGATTTCTTACAGGGTAAGAAGCTAAATCAGAAAAGCAGCAGCTTTTATTGCATGAGCTTCTGATGGTGAAGCATTTGAGCAAAATATTGAGGTTCAAAGATCTTAATTTTACATATACCCTGATGGAGTCTGAGCAGTCACTGAATAATCAATAAAAAGTTATTGAGGTCATGGTGAGCAAACACAATGAAAATGTAAACTCAGGTGCAATTGCAGTGATAAAGATACATTTCATGCTGGAGATTAGGAAAGTGATTGGAAATAAATTGGGCAACACTGTGTAGTCTTTATACAGCTCTGTAGTGTGGACATAGCTGAAATACAGCATACAAAGGTACATAAAAATGGTAATCCAAATGATTAAAAAGTTGGACCGCCTTTCTTATGAGGAAATGCTAAAAAATGGATGGGGATTTGTTTATTTAAAAACTTTATTTTAAAAAAACTACAGTAGAGACCTCATCCATGTTTACATAATTATATACAGTGTGGAAGAAATGGATCAAGGTAGGTTTTTTTCTCCATACTAGGATTTGACATCAGCCAATAAGATCTACTGACAATAACTAATGACAGACAGAAATACTGAAGCTGAATCGAGATATGAATTCACCCGGTTTATAATGCTTGACTCTGAGTTCCAATCATAATTCAAACCAGAAGAGAACCTGTCTTGCCAACTCTCCCCTCTGTCCACTTACTTGGCTTGGTCTGGCTTCAGATCCTGAAACAGTGGCAACAAAGAGAGAAAGGAAAGAGGAGCTAGGGTAGTGTTTGGAGAACAAAGAGCTCCCCATTCAGAAACTATGCTACATTCCTGATGTTATCAGCATCACAGACTTTGTCTTCACACTTCCCCAATAACACACAAAAGAAGCAGGTTTGGGGTTTAAGGGGGCCACAATTTTATCTGAAATATTTACCACATGTCTGGATTAGGAAGAACATATAGAGGTTTTCGGGAACATGGTGTCAAACCATCCCAACAATGGCCATTTTAAATATGTAGACATGCAATGCGGCCTGGTATGTTTAAAAATAAAATTGTTCAAAATTCTTTTTTAATTAGAGGAATAGGGGAGGGGGCATGAAACAGAGCAGAACTAAGGTGGGATAATTGAGGTGGTTAGAACTTTTTCTCCACACATAATTTTAACAGAGGATGGGGGGAAAAAACTAAGCCTAGCATACATGTTACAACATAGATAAAAACAATGCTTAAACCACTGTGGGCTAAAAACAGCAGATTAAAATATCAAAACATTACATCAAACAGCAGATGAAGAAAAAAAAACAAAAAAAACCCAGCAGGCCCTACAAGATCTTCAACTAGACTTCCCTCAGGAAGGGGACTGATTGCAATTCACCTGAGATGAATTCCCACATTCAGGGAGTCGCCACCCAAAGGCTCTTCCTCTCAGCTGCTGCACCCTTGCTTCAATCAAGGCAGGCACACAAAGAAGGGCGCCCTCTGAAGAGCTTAGGGGATGGGATGGTCTATATGGGAAAAGATGGTCCTTCGGATACCATTTTTCTAATAGTATCTTGATCACTTCCATAAAATCAGTAATAGCTGATATCCTCATCTGAGACATTCATTTAAATAATAAAGAAAGCAAGTAAAGAAAATGACTAAACAGAAAAAAGTCAAATATAGACAATTAGGAACATGAATTAAATTGGCTGTTCAAGTATACTGGGCAGGGTAGCAGGTTCCATACACCAGGCCTAATATACAATCCAAATTCAGGCAGTACTGGATGTGAAGGAGGTATGGGGAGTTGTAGGGGTTAAAATAATTATAGGGGTTGATTTGTTGGGGGGAGTACAAAACAGAGAAGGACAGCATGGGAAAGGAAGTAAGAACCTTTGAAGTTAGAATTGTAGGATTAGGCAAAGTGAGGGGGGAAAGGTGTGAAGTAATAGGAAGGGGGAGGAAGAGTTAACTTTGAAGTGGAAAGTAAAAAAAAGCCAGATGGCCTTGAGGAATAGGAAGGATAACACCAGGGCATATGATGAGATCACACCAGGGAAGAGAAGTATGTTTCTGGGGTTTCTGATTGGATCAAGGGGGAAAGCAGACCCAAGATATGATTGGTTAATTAGATAAGTGGGATGAGTAAGACTCAGCAACATTGTAAAATGTTGATTGGTGGAAGGGAAAATAAAGCTGCGCCAAGCCTGATCTCTGGGTCCCCTCTGGGGCTGGTGAAGGCCAAGGGAAAACTCTGCTTCTTGGAATACTCTGTTGGAAGAAGGATGTAAGTGTGATATGCATGTGTAGAATAGGGATAGTGAGGTTTGTTGTCTTCTCTATGGCTATATATGTACTGACATTCCAGCTGCCCTTGAGGAGCCCATTGTATTGGGTAGCAGCTGTGTAAGTTAATGACCTAAACTACAATAAAGAACCTTTTATGTGGATTCTAGTGATTGTGTATTCAAAGGGGGGGATTTGGATGGCTCAGAAGAACCCAGGGGCTTGCGTGGGCAAGCTACAAATGGAGCTGGGGTGGCTCAAGCCCTTCACACTGGAAACTGACAGCAAATCTGCAACACAGAGTCAGGTCCAAGGAACAGGTACAGGTGGGGCCTTGGTATCAGTGGGGGTTCTGGTCGCTGACTCCCGCAGATGCGAAATTCATGGATAATCAAACCCATGAACTTCAGCCCTTAAGCCTTCCAAAAGGGACCAGAACTCTGCAAGTTCCCTCTGGAGGGCTTTCTGAAGCCCGGAAGGGCAGCTTCCGTGGGCCTCAGAATACCTTATGTAGCATAAAAACGTCACTTCCAGTTTCCTGAGGGAAGCAAGTAGTAGAATTTTTTAGTTCAAGGAGCTATTCTGAAGCTCACAGAGGCAGCAGGTGGATGCGCACTGCCTTTCTGGGCTTCAGAAAGCCCTCCAGATGGAACCAGAGTCCCTTTGGAGGACTCAGATGGAGCCAAGTCTGGCTCAATGCATGTCCGGGGGTTGTAAAATCCATGGATAAACAGGCTCCACCTTAATTGGCTCTCAATGGATCCCTTGCTTCTCAGTCCTATTATTTTCCTATTTACCTGTGCAGGGGAGCAGGGCCTTTGAGAGAAATATTATCAGGGGGTACAAAGTATCTTTGAGGCCCCTTTGCAAAGGGGGAAGGGAGAAACAGAGCGGGGAACAGTGGTGATGGGCGAGGAGAATCGGGGCAGAGAAGGGCAAAACAGGGTGGGGGGAGTGGAGAAAGTCTTTGGAGCCCAGGTATACCCACCCATGTGGCATTGGCAGCTAAATACAGTAATACGGAAAACCAAACAAGTTCCTAAGGCTGCAATCCTATCTACACTTTCCTGGGGGTATGTCCCATCAAACCCAACAGGGCTTACATCTGAGTAGACATGCATAGGATTGTGCCCTAAGTCTCTCTAAAAATTTTAAATATAGAAAATCATGCGGAAAATTAGCATCATCATGTTTAGTCTCACACTAAAATGGAAAGTGTTCTGTGTATACCAAAACTTGCTTCTGCAGCAGCTGTAGTCCCACAGCTGTGTCCCTGAGCTCCCATACACTCTTTCATGATAAGCAGATTGACAAGCCAAAGAGCTCCTGTGGTAGGCCAGTTTCCTCCCAGATTTGACACTGTGTTATGGAGCGTCATGTATGCATTCCTTGGCCCAGCATGTATGGCTTGCCAGCAGCTGCAGCAGCATGCTTGTGGTAGTGTCCCCAGCATCTTGTGCGGGCAACAAGTCTGAGTAGATAGGAAAATGTAAGATCCCAGGAAATTTCTGGGCCCCCTCCTTTGGTTCCTGGGCCCCCTTTTTGACCCTGGGCCTGGTTGCAAATTACTCCGGTTACCCCCCTCTCCTAGGCCCTGCAGGGGAGAATCTCAGCACCAACCTATCCAGAGCAGGCATGGATGAGTGTACGTATGCCTTGGCATTGCCCCATGCCCTCCCCCTCCAAAATGTGGTGCCAACAAGACAAGGAGAAATGCAAATCATCCCTATAAAGCTTTATCCTGGTGAAGATTCATAATTGCCTCTTTTACACTGAATAGATGGGTAGCTCATCTGACACCACACTCTCTTATTCTGAATAGGCAATATCCCTGAATTTCTAGCAGTTCTATTCTTATCAAGAGCAGCTTTTATCCTTCTATATATGTTGAACAAGATGGGTCTGTTGTTTTTTAAGTTGATTTTTATTTATGCATCTGTAATTGCTGTATAGTTTTTTTTATATATATATTCCAAAATAAAGTTTTAAAAATAAGTAAGCTATGTTACAGTATATAAATTGATATGTTATTTTAAGTGAAGCCACAGCCATCTGTCATTCTCTAATTAAGAAACAGGATAAGAACATATTTCAAAATTATATGTTTAAAGACTACTAAATATATGTTCTGAATGTTTGTGCAGGTTTACAATGCTGGAGCACCTGTGATGCCATTCAGAGATATAAACCAACTTGAACTGCTTGGTCCTCAGTTAAATCATAGTCAATTTACACAACAACTGCAGCATAAACATACATTGCACTGAATATGTATGTTTTCAGGGCCTAGTGGAAGAGTGCTAATGCAGGAGAGGATTAGCTCTTAATTATTTATGAGATGTTGATTTTTCTGAAATGTTAAATCTAACCTCATGACAATGGTAATGATCTGGTCAGAGAGAAAACACTACTAATGTCCATGCAGATATGTTTACAAGAAAAAAGTAGCATATGGAATGAAGGCTCCTTCAAGATATTAGCTTTTCCCTCTAGGAAAGCATCACTGTGCAAATGCTGTTGCTAGTAATAAAAAGGTATTTATTTAGGTGTTTGTTTCACTATTTTAGGTCAGTCTTTATGCTGCAATGCTCCCTGGATCCACTTTTATTCTGTTCTACTTAATCCTCCTTGAACCATGGGTATTTTTGTTTATGTCTATTTAATTTATTTAAGTTACGCTGGCTATGCTGCAGGATCTGGTTCTTTTCCAATATGATTGAAATATGGGTGGACCCTCGTTATCCGCAAGGGTTCCGTTCCTGGAACCCTCATAGATAGCAAATTCCACATGAAATCAAATTGTGTGGATTTTGGGGTCCCCTGAGCTCCAAATGCGACTGAAGCCTTGCTCAGGTCACATCCAGAGCTGTTCTGAGGCCTGTGGAAGCTGCGTGCAGCCTCTACGGGTCTTAGAATGGTGTCCAGAGGTTTTCAGGTGAAATCTGGAAGTGCGCTTCTGGGACTTTGGAGGCTGCACGCAACCCCCACAGGCTTCAGAAAAGTTCCCACAAGCATCAGAAGGTGAAAACTGGAAGTGCCTTTTTAGGGCTGCAATAGGCCATTCAGACACTTGTGGAGGCAGTGTGCGGTCTGGTCACCTCTGGAGGGCTCAAGTGGGGCCACGTCTGGCTCCATGCAGGTACAGGGGACCCATGTTGAGCCTGATTCGAGAATAGAAAATTCGCAGACAAACAGGCTCCACCTGCCTGGTAGCCTTTAGATTGGGCAATGTGTGCCACTTCAATCCTCCAAATGCTGTCTCTGTGCAGACATGCGCACTTGTGCACAGACACATCCCACCATGGATGAAGGGGAGGGCTGACAGGCGAATAAAAGGGTACTCCTCTTTTCCCCCTTCCCTCTATTTATGAACAGTGTGGCATTCAGCCTCCCTACTCTGCTCTGCTTCTGTCTGCAATGAACTGAGTAGTACAGTCTAGGTTCCCTGCCTCACTTCTGCTGTTCACTGCCAACAGAAGCGGCACAAAGCAGGGAGGCTGCACACCATGTCCTGGTTAAGTGAGCTGAAGGTAAAGGGGAAGGCTTCAAATAATTTTCCCCACCCACTTGGAACTTGAGTGAAGACAATTTGGAGCCATGGATTTTCTTCCTCTGGAGGCTGCTGCTCCTGCTGCAATCCTCTTCTGACTTGCTCCTAGCAAGTTGGAAGAGAGTTGGATCACCCATTGGAGTGGAAGGCTGGATAGGGCAGTAAACAGTTGGGCTGGCAGCTCATCAGTTCCCCACCCCTTCAAGGATTCCACTTCACACACACATTTCAGGTCTCTTCAAGGTAAGGACAGCCCTCCTTTGATTTGATCAGAAGTCAAATAGTGTCTGAAATTCAGCAGGCCAAAATTCAAAATTATTTTGGATTACCATCACCTCAAAATGCTAGATGCAAGGGATGGCACCGGGATGTGGGTCCCTTGTTGTCTTGTGTGTTCCCTAAGACATTTGGTGGACCACTGTGAGATACAGGAAGCTGGACTAGATGGGCCTTTGGCCTGATCCAGCGGGGCTGTTCTTATTTCACACAGTCTGATCATCAGAGATGTGCTCAAAGCACGAGTAGAATCCCGAGTCAGCAACCCTGTGGCTTGCAAGTCATGGCATGTGGCCATCACAACTCAACCCATGAGAAACTTAGTCATTTCAAGTCAAGTCACAAGTCATTTTGATAAACGAGTCAAGTTGCAAGTCAAGGGCTTCCCTGAGCATGACTTCATAGGAAAAAAAGGGAGGTGGTGTGTGTGTGTGTGTGTGTGTGTGAGAGAGAGAGAGAGAGAGAGAGAGAGTTGTCATTTATCACTCTCCTGATGTTCCCATCCCCCAAAAGTAAGAAAGAGCATGCACACAAAAGAGAGTCAGGACTTAAGTCATTTCGAGTTCTGACCTTTACTAAAGCAATACAGGATAATTAAGAGGCAACCCAAGCTAACATTTATATTGGCAGTGGCAAAGCAAGTGGGGGTAAGGAGCAGTCCACCCCAGGTGATGTGCCCTGAGGAGGGTGACAGGTGTGCCACCCAATATGGGCCCTCCTGCCCTCCCTGAGACTCCAAATGGCCAGAAATTGCCACCCCAGAAGCAATTCTATAGTGCATGGGATGATACAATGATATCATTGAATCACTGCTGAATCACTTCTGGGTGCCACATGTTGCTCTGGGTATGTACTGGAGCGGTGTCTCACGATGTGGGGGGTGACACTCACCCTGGGTGGCACCTGAATTGGCACACTACTGTATAACTCCACTGTATAACAGAATTTTGTAACATTTCACTTCCTGTGACAGCATTCTCTAGACTCTAAAGTCAAATTCACGAAGAGAAATAACTATTTCTCCCAGAAAGTGGAAACCTGTGGAAACCAAACTAAAGTTCTTGTCATTATAATTCTGAGATACAGTTGACACAATTACACAAAGACATTTTACGTGTATTACAGTTTAATATCTGACAAACACTAAGTACGTTTTATTTCATTTTATCCACATCCCTCTTCATATATCGGAATTATTGAGCATTATTGACTATCTGGTCATATTTTATGGTTTTCTGTTACTTTAATTTTGAAATTAAAAGGAACTGTGGCACTGAAACCCATTTCCAGTAATATACTGTCTCTAAAATTGCCACTGTAATTAAGCATAAAATTGTAATTTGTAGTTTGTATATGTATTGTAGACTTCATTCAAGGATTTTAGAACACTGACAAAATGTTAGAACAATTTTAAGTAATTTTAAATGGAACAATCCGCCAAATCCTATCCACACAAGCCGCAGATGGAGCAAGAGTTCTGGTGGTAGAATGCCATTACAAATGGCCTGCCAGCAGCACACAAAGTCACATACTACTGGCAAGGTTTGAGCAGCCCTGCATACAGAAGTGCCACACAGAACACCTGCTGAACCAGGTAGGTTTGCAGAAGAGGCAGAACAGGGTGGGGGGAAGGTGGAAAGGAGGAGGGTGGGGCGTAATAGAGGGTGTAGCACCTGGTAAAACATTTTGATGTGGCTGAATCGGGGGGGGGGGGAAGGAGGAGGATAGGATTGGTCTGACAGATACCTATGGATGTCAGATCTATTTCTAGTGTGGCCATGTTTCTCAAGTATGGATCATTACCAAAAGTTGTGACTGTACACAACTTTTTTCTTTTAAAGAAAAAAATAATGAGCATGCAGAAGTTATTCAGAAAAGTAAGGAGAGCAGAGACACTCCACAGGCATTTCCTGATTAATTGAAAATGTGAAGAGCCAATGCAGAAAGCTCACACAGTAAAGGATTAAGTTTTATACATCCTTAATTATAACCATGTCATATCACAGCATTTTCATTTTTCTTTCTTCTTAGGAAGACAATATTACACACTGTCTTTGTTGTACACAACCCTTCTCTTTAATTTGCAGAGTTAGAAGTGAAGTATTTATCTTACAGCAAAAAAGCACAGAAAGTTGTCATCCTAGAAAATGTAGCTGAATTTTCAAATCTTAATAGCCTTATCATTTGCTGAACTGAGGTAGTCACAAGTCTGATCATTTATGTAACTCACGTGTTGATTTATTTGGATGTTTTACAGCTTAGTATACCCAAAAGCATCAGAAACAATGCAAAGTATCATCCACGTTACTCATTATGCAGAGGTATACTTAAATTTGCAACCAAGAGAACACTCAACAAGGTGGCGAAAGCAGGGGTGGAATTTTAATTCAAAAGTAAGTAGACCTTGAAAACCATTTGTGACGCGGGGGTAGAACTTGTGCACATGCCTGTGGTGCATAGTAGGCTCAGAATGTATGCATGTGAATTATTGTGCAAAACTACTTAATAGAAATAGTCTGTGTTACAATTTTGTGTTAAACATGAAATAAAATCCAACAGGCAGCCTAATCGTATCCACCACTCATGTAGCAGGGCCATACGGCCCACACTATATCCAGTGCTGAAACTGAGCAGGTTGGAGGTCTCTTTGAGTAAGGAAAATTACTGGCACAAGTCTGAGAAGTCCCGTGTAGAGCTCAAGGTCAGGAAGGGAGTTATGATATAGTGGAGGCCTCCTTTGCCGACCCCTCCAGGGCCTGATTCACCTCCATTCTGCCCTTCCCCTGCCCTGTTGTATACCCCACCTCCTGCTCTCCCTTCACCTCTATGCTGTACTTATCAGCACCAGTGGCCACAGGTCTGAATTCAGTGTTGGTGAGACAGTGCAAGCCTTCCTGCTCCTTATTCCAAAGTTTGGCACATTTGTGATAACTAGTGACAGTGCTAGCCCCAAATAGGCTGTACTGTGAAACTGTCTATTTTTACTCATGGGGGCATCAGAGTTAAACATTCAGGCAATGAATGAACCTAACAAAGAGATGACAAAAAATCTGCAGAATTCTAGAGTGGTTAGAGTAGAACGTTATCTCTAAAGTAAGTTATAATTAATGGCATTTTTATCCTGGGTCACGCAACATGCAAATCTGTGCTCCAGAACTCTAATAGCTTTATGTCTGTTTGTTTTATTGCCAGGATGAAAAATACCTCCTGTACTGTACCAGACATGTTGGTGAGAAAGATATTTTGAACTTGCTGCTACTTTCACTTGTCCTATTGTTATACTTTGCAAAGTAGCAATGCATGATTTTGGATTCCAACTTCAACAGTTAATTGATAGTGTTGATGATCTCTTTTAATAGAATTATTATTTTAACAAACAGGCATTCAGCAGACAAGTGCTTCATTCCTTAATTAGGCAGAGACCATTTATAATTGTCCTATAAAGGGATTTTTTTTTTTTTAGATAAATAAATGAAGCTTGCAATAATGCAACTCATAAATGTTGCACTAGATTTTGGAATGCTTAGACTGGGTGTTCTGCTCTACAAGGAGCTGTCTTTTATATAAATGAGACCGAAGTTCATAAATGCTGTGTAGGATCTCCAGGGAGTTCCTCTTAAGGAAGTCCACTAAGACCTGTCACCACATGGAGATAATTATTTGTATGATTTATGTTCCTGCACAAGACTTTCTTCATGCTGAACTTCCCTAATCACCTTTGTTACATAACCAGTGAATTCTTTGAAGATTTTAGTCCTGTCCTCTACTAACAATGACTACAATTCATTTAATTAACAGAACCCATTGCTTTTGTCTTAATACACAGATGCTGTCTCTGGTGCATCTTTTTTCAGTTCTTTTTCCAGTTGCAGTTATAACCCATATTTATTTTGGTTTGTGTTTTTCTGCCACATAATGTAGTTACCAGTAGTAAAGTAAATGCATATATGTGGATAACTAGGGGTGCAATCCTAACCAACCTTCCAGAATTGGCATAGCTGTGCCGGTGGGGCGTGTACTGGATCCAGCAGTTGGGGGCAGTTATGGAGACCTCCTCAAGGTAAGGCAATGTTTGTTCCCTTACCTTGGAGTTGCATTGCCCATACCTCAGTGCTGAAAGGTTGGACAGAATTGTGCCCTAAAAGACAGTAGTGATTTGGATGTACACATTATTGAATCCTTTTCAGGGTCACCTTATGACAGGTAACAAAGCCTAATTGAAACAACAGCTATTGCAGCATTCCTTATTCCTGGTACTTCGGATACACAGGTAATCATGAATCTCCTTCCTGTGCGTTTCAAGGATGTTGATAAGTAGCTGGTATCTACCACAGGACTTCACACTTTGGATGACACAGCTACCAGAATGGCAGCAACAATCACTACGAGTGCATACGTGAAACCAGTGTGATTCCTTTCTCATGTTATAATGAAACTACCAAAAATTTTTTCATTCCATCAATACCTACATGCCATTTTTTAATTTCAGCAAACCCCTATAATTTCTACCTTGCCACCATTACTTCTTATAGCCACAGTGATCTTAGCCTGCGTCTCTCCTCTATTACATGGCAGTCCAATCCTAACTTGTGCTGGAACAGGCAGGCCACAGTGGCCTGTGCGGTATCCAGCGCAGGTTAGGAGGCAGGTAGAGGTCATCTCAGGGTGAAATTTTTTTCCCTTACTCCGCGTCAAATCCCAGTCACCCCTATAGGGTCACTCAGATCTACATCAGCTAATTGGCTGGCACAAATCCAAGCAGCCCATGTAAGACTGCAAAGCCTGTGAGTAGGTGTTAGGATTTGACACTTACTGCCACCGCTGATCCCACCCCCCTCCTGGACCTGATGTACCTCCCACCCTCCCCCACCCAAAACCCCCTCTCTACTTCCATTCCTTGCCCAACCTCTGCATCGCGTAGCTCAAATGTACACCAGCCAGCTGGTGCAGGGGGCTTACTGAAGCGGTTGCATCAGGCAGCAGATTGTTGGGGAGTGTTGGGAACTCGAGTCAGGTGACTTGGACTCAAGTTGTGACTTGGCACTCATCCCCACACGTGCCGACTCAAGTCTGCCTGTGTCTGGGAGTGCTTGTTTACTGTTTTAGCCCCATGGAAAACCTTGTGGAGCCAGTATTCTGAGGGTAAGCAGCAGGGAGTTCCAGTCAGGAGGCAGGAAAGGGTTAATGTGAACAGGAGGGGGAGACAGGACTGGGCTCTCTTTTCCCATCTCTGATAGGAACAGATGATCATTGGACTAAGGATCAGCATTCTCATATTTCCATTGGCTGAGGGAGGGCAGGAAGAGTAGCAGAGGAGGGGCAACCCTCATTGAATGACTGGCTACAGTGGGACTATTTCTGACTAGGGCTTGCCACTTCTCTCCCAGGTCTCTCCCTGTCCCTTCCACCCCTCCTTCCCTCTTTACAGATGGACAGGGACAGCAGGGGAGTGAGGAAAGAGAATTCCAACACATACACACACACACTCCCTGGCAGCAGCCTTTTTTTCCACTTTTTAAAGGGGGGCTTTTTAAAGTGGGGGGGCAACTTGGCTTGAGTCCATTAGAGTCACTAAAGGGTGACTTGGAGACTCAGAAAGTGCCCATTATGAATCTTTTTCAAGTCAAGTCGTGGGGGATGCTGACTTGGTGACTTGACCTGACTCAAGGCACGCTGGGTTTTCCCATCCCTGTTATTGCTGATTGACCATCTCTGTCCACCTACTTACCTTCACTGTTCCTCCTTCTCCTTTCACTTCTCCTTTCCTGGATTGGAAAAGGAGGACAAAGAAGAAGTGTGGAAAGGAGGCAAGTACTGAGCTAGAACATTAGGGAGCTGGAGGGAGCAGGTGGTAGTGCATAATTGGGTAAGGAGGTGCAGCATCTGGCATGCGTCCTCAGAAGGATTTGGGATGGCCCTGGCCTAATTTGATATCTTATCATTGTCAATGATATCTTATCATTCAGCATGCTACCAATCACACATTCAACTGATTCTTGACTGTGGATGGCATTCACACATTCAACATTCAACACATTCTTGACTGATTAGAGTTAAAAAGTCTTGGGTTAAAGGTGATGTGAAGTGCTATGGGGCGCCGTCTATGGTGTAGCATCACTTGATGTCTCAGATATATCAAAAGGGGCCTCCAATATTATCTGATAGTTCTGAATTCTTTGTCACCTATATATGTACCCAAAGATGTTCACATATTGCAGGAAGCAATTAATGTGACACCATCTGAAATGAAGATTTCAAGCAGTAATGCATTTTTTTTGTCTCCCTGAAAACAATATCCTGTTCATTTTTAAGTCTACCCCCCCTCCCCAATAAAGGAAAATGATTCTTGCAAATATCACTGGCAACAAATTTCATTTCCAGCAAATAGTTGGAACAATAACAAGCACTTTGCAGTTTAGTTTATGGGCACTGTTGACAGATTTTGCAGCTAGCAACATAAAAAGGCATTGTAAAGCACTATTAAAAAAATAACATACCCGTTATGCTTTACATTATTATACTGGAAATGTTTTCAGTCTTTTTTATTTGTTCATTCATTTCAATTTTGTTTCTGAATGAAGCTGTTTAGAGTGGTTCAATGAAACAATGGTGCATGCAGCTGTTCCTTCCCCCATTAACTGTGCTATGATTCAGAATTCTATGCTTAAAGTTGTGTGCCAAGAAAGCCATTTCGGAGAACAAGCGCTCTACTAATAACAATTTAAGGGATCAGAGTTTGCTAGGGAATGATAAATATCAAATGTTGTCAAACATTCAGACATGCCGTCCACATCAACTGTCATCATATAAACTGTTCACAGTGACTTTCCTGTGTCGAAAGAATCCAGATCTTCTCGGCTGGGAAGTCTGTGCCCAGCTACCCCCCACTCTGCATGTGCCCTTTATAAACATGACTTTGGGTGGGTGAAAATTGTTTACCCTGTGTAGTGTTCTACGCTGCCAGTTTTACATTTAAATTGGTCCTCAGTTGCTGTACAGTATGCTAACTGACAGGGCCACAAATTCCTGGTGTGCTAATGTTATAGGCATACTGGCTCAGGGCTGA
Organism: Tiliqua scincoides; assembly: GCF_035046505.1. Taxonomy (NCBI): domain Eukaryota; kingdom Metazoa; phylum Chordata; class Lepidosauria; order Squamata; family Scincidae; genus Tiliqua; species Tiliqua scincoides. The sequence continues at coordinate 76,139,221 of NC_089822.1, forward strand.
ATTTAAAACTCAAGATGGCTACAGCAGAAGTATGCAATTTTAGTCCATCCATCATCACTTTTCAATTGCAACTGACATTTAAAGTGGCATCCACTATACTGAAACCTTTGGAAATAGACATGTGTGCACGCAAACGCAGCAGGCAGATTTCAAGCATATCCTTCATATGCAAGTCAGAACTTTTAGAAACCTGAGCCTCAGAAGTGAAGATTTTCAGGCTACAGTTCTATTCACACTTTCCTTGAAGTAAGCCCCTTGGATTTACTTTTGTGTAGACATGCGTAGTTTTATGCTGTCAGCCTCTTTGTCCAGTGCAATTCATTTTAGGTTTCTGTTCCACAATCATGTTCGTTCTTTCCTTTACTATAAAACAGTCAGTTTCTAAACATTACTCAGATTTTAGCTCTAAATCCCAATTTCACTTTAAAAAAATTCAGAAGTATGAATATGACTATCTTAGTTGGTGATCAACATATCTATTCTTTTACACTGTAAAATGGTGTGTCTAATATTCGTAGTACTCTAAAACAGCGGTCTCTAAACTTTTCGGCTGAAGGGCTGCATCAAATATCTGGCACAGTGTTGAGGGCTGGAAAAAAAATTAAATATAAAATTTAAATAAATACATTAGAGATGGAACTTAGATGAATAACCTGAATGAATGAATGAATGAATGAATGGGCTCAAATGGCTAGGATTTCTCCAAGCACCAACACAGCCCAAGAAATAAAGCACACACACTAAAATGGACCCTCATTCCCCCACCTCACAAGCACAACTCTAGTTGTGTTCGGTCAATTGGGCCAGAGGCTCTCAGGGATCAGAGGTTGGCCGTGGGCCAGACAGAGGGTCTCCGTGGGCTGGGGTTTGGAGACCCCTGCTCTAAAACATGGGTTCTGAGCTTTGTTGTTGCCTGAAAAACAAAGCAATTCAATTCTAGAGATTATACATGTCTTAAGCTCTAGATTAGGGGAATCCATGAATGTCTTTTCCCAACAGTAGACATACTACCACTCTAAGACATGTGGCTTTGAACAAACTTGGTTCTGAAGAAAAAAAACAAAAAGACTTCAGCATTAAGTTGGTTTTGCAATAAAATCCTCAATCCAAACATGTTTAACATTAATAGAAGGTTGGGCATCCATTATCCAAAGTGCTTGGGACCAAAAGTGTTCTGGATATTGTATTTTTTTCCATATTTTGGAATACATGCATATAGGTGTGCCCTAGTATCCATGGGGGTTCGGTTTTTGGGACCCCCTGCAGTTAAGCAAAACTGTGGATAACTGGGGATACCCCCCGCTCTCCAAACCTGACTGCAGCTATGCTTCCCTTGTCTCTGGAGGGTGTTCTGAGCCCCACAGAGGTTATACATGTCTGCCTGTTGTCTTTGCAGGCTTCAAGATGGCCATTTGGGCTAAAAATGCAACTTCTGGTTTCCTCAGCTTCCCTGGGCCTCAGAATGCCTTATAAAGCAAAAAAAAAAAAAAAAAAACCACTTTCAGTTTCCCGTTGAAACTGGAAGTCGCATTTGTAGCCCAAATGGTAATTCTGAATGCCACAGGCAGACACGTGCAACCTCGGTAGGGCTCAGAACACCCTCCAGAGGCAAGGGGAGCAGAGCGTGCACAGGAGGGGGCCCACAGACCAATCTGTGTATGGGTGAAATAGAAGATACGCATCTGTAGATACAGGGCTCCCCTGTATACATAATGCATAATCTAGGTGATGGGTCCAAGTCTAAACACAAAATTCATTTATGTTTCATGTACCCCTTATATATATATATATATATATATATATATATATATATATATATATATATATATAGCCTAAAGGTAAAAATTAATAACTTTGTGCATGAAACAAAGTTTTTGCATGAAACACAGTTCGTGATTTTTACTTTAGGCAAAAAAGTAAAAAAAAATCAACAGTCATGCTGATACTCAATAGTTCCATATTTTGGAATATTCTGTATTTTGCCATTCTGGATAAGGAGTGCTCAACCTATACATACATTTACGGCCAATCCTAAACTGTGCTGGTGCAGCGGGCCACACAGCATTCATCCAAAGCAGCTCAAGAGGCGGTTGGAGGACTTGGGGTAAGGGAAATTATTTCGCCATCCCAATAGGGCTTCTTAGATCCAAGCCAGCTATTTAGCTGGCACAGCTGGGAGTGGGGTTAGGATACCATCACCACCTAATCACATTGCACTATAGTTCTGAAAACACACAACAAATATTATTTTCTCTATTACTGACAGATCTTAACATCTATGTAAACTTAAAAATTAATTGGTGTACACTACATTTTTGTACATCAATCTCCTTAGCATGAATACAGTATCTGAACATGGTTTTTTTAGTCAAAACTTTGCCTCCTGTCAGTTTATTATGATGCTTCTCTACCTATTGTTATTTTGCCTCTGATGCTATGATCATACACTGGATATATTTGACAGCCTTTCTATCAATATGACAGACTCGAAAACATATTTTTAAGAAAAGCCACTGAAATGAACTTGGTGGTGCACAACTTAGTCCTTTGTTACCTTTGTTAAGGATAGGATTGAGCTGTTAGCTATATTATACTTAGAATGTATTAACCTTTGCAAGGTGTTATACTAGTAATATTTATTTTGCACTTAGATTTTGCATGCAGTATAACCACTCATCCTTTATACAGGTGGCCTGCATTATCTGTGGGTTCAATACCTGCAGATTTGTTCATCTGCAAGTCCCTGAACCTGTGGTGTGGGCTGACCTGGAGCCTCCAGAGGTGAGGAGAACTGTACTCCACTTACTGCAAAAGCTCTTCTGAAGAACAGAAAGGCTGCATGCATCTGCCTGCAGCCTCTAAAAACCTCAGAGAGTTGCCCAGGGTTATTTAAAAGTGACTTCCGGTTTTCACTGAAAACTATGGCCTCTGCAGTTTTCAGAAGAGCCTTGGATCTGACTGGAGCTCAGTTCCAGTTGGGTTTTGAGGGGACAGGGAAAACCACAGGTTTTGAATACCTGTGGTTTTCCTTATCTGCAGGGGTTCTGGAAATGGAACCCCTATGGATAATAAGGGCAGCCTGTATTTCATAAACACATACTTGACCTGAACAACTAAAACTCAAAAAAGTTATTGTCAACCCCAATGCATGTGTGAATCTATTAGAAAATATGTTATTAAATATCTGCCCTAAATTGCAAGGGTTGAAAGCAATAATTTGTGCCTGTTATTCCATACTTGATCCAGTCAAAGTTAACCACTTTTAAGATCCATTGCTTTTAATGGGTAAGCTGTACATGCTTAATTTTAAGCCTGCTTTTGTTATTTGCCTCGTACTGCAGGGGAACTGTCAACTATCAGGCAGCACACAGTATGTCTTGTGGGTTGCATTTAGCATGAGTTGCAGCCCAAGTTGTTCAGGCCCATCTCAAGAGATGCCAGTTATTCACAATACAAGTACAAACTGTATATTTAATGTCTCTTGAGAATAGAGGATGGCATAGTAGATTAGTAATCAAAAGTGTCAGACAAGGTCCAAGGAAACTCAAGTTCTAATCCCCACATAGCCATTAAGTTCACTGTGTGGCACTATTTTAAAGGCTTGATTCATTTCACTTGAACTACAGGGAACTTCACTGTTCAGTTCACTCTTCTTCTATTTATCTACTTTTAATCCTCTTCCTCCAACCCTACTTTACAGATGGTCTCTTATTTTATTGAGCCTTGTGAAATAGGCTAGACCAGTGCTTCCCAAACTCCTACCAGGGAGTTGGGAGCACTATAAGTATGTGGGGCGGAGGGGGGAAGGCAGCAGCGCGATCCCCAGGATTGTACTGCTGCTAGGGATGGGAGAGGTTTTTTTCAAACTTACCTGTAGCCAGCTCTGCAGTCCTGGGGGACTTGGAGGGTTGGGGGAACCCAAAAAAGGCTCCCCGTGCCTGCAAAGTTCTAAAAAAGTGAGGAAAAGGGCACTTCCTGTTTTGTCATGAAAACCAGAAGTGCCCTTTTTTTTTTCTTTTTTAGACTCTTGTAGGCATGAGGAGTCCCGCGGAGGGTTCCCCACACACACACACACACACACACAGGACTGCAGCAATGTCTCCAAGTAAATAAAAATTCCCCTCCCATCCACAGCAGCAGCACGATCCTGGGGATTGTGTTGCTGCCTTCCCCCCTCACTGCCCGTTAAATGGGCAGGGACAAGTGCTTCCCTAGCTGATGGGAAGTTCCACAAGTTTGGGAACCACTGGTTAGACTGCAATGGTGTTAAGCCCAAGTGCACACATTTACAAGCACTTACACGCAAGAAAAAAGCCAACAATATCATCATCTTACCAGTGACGTACACTGTTATAATTTGAAAATAAATAAATAGGTCTTTCATCTGAACAGCATTATAAAATACTGAGTGTGTTTGAATCAATACAATCAATTGAATCAATCAATTATCCTGGATTTCATACTTGGGAAGAAGAGAGAAACATCTTGCCACAAAGATGGAACAAACATACCAATTTTATATTGTACCTTTGTAAGTACAAGATGAGAAAAAAAAGAAACAGATGCTTATTAAGTAAGTGTAGGCAGGTGATGACAAGGCACAAGAGCACCATCACGCCAGCTGTGAATCCTGCCGACAGTTTCTCCCGCTCCCCTTCCAAGTCCATTTTCATATTATTCAACAGATGCTGAATGTGATAGAAAAGGTGTCAAAACAAAATGACGGTGAGAAGTATGAATTCGTTGCTGCTAAAACTTAGGAAAGCTGCAAAGTTTTACCAACCTCATTCTAGAGAACAAGTAGACTTTCATGTGACAGTTAAGAAGTTTTACAGCTACCTCAGTTAAGCCTATATCAGAACTGTATTTTACAGGCGCCTCAATGACTAAAATATTATTTGTGTGCTGTTGTTGCAAACAATATGCCAACAGCACCGTTTCAGGCTTGGAGGTCACAGACAGTTCCATACCCAAATGTACAAAGGAAAGAATCCTAAATTGTGCACATGCATGGCGGGGGTGGGTGGGGAATAATTCAAAGCCAAAATAATTCAAATAATTCAAAGCTATTTCAATAATAGTTCAAAATAATTCAAATAATTCAATATAATTCAAATAATTCAAAGCCAAAATAATTCAAATAATTCAAAGCTATTTCCAGGATTGGCTTTTAAAATGCTGATATTCATTGTCAGGAACTGATTAGAGAATCGCGTCTTATTAATTGCATAAACTATAATTTAATGTTAGAAAGGGTCTAAAATTCTCAACATGAATCCTAGAAACTGTATTTGGGCAACTTTTGCATACAGCTACCATGTAATTACATAAAACAACAGGCAAAATACCACAAGCAAAGTAAATTATGAATGCCTAAGAAAATGATTACATATCATTTCAGTATTAAGATAATATACTAGAAATATGTGCTTCTATAGTAACCTCAACAATTCTTCATGACATCTCTTAATATTACAAGTACTTGATTCTAAGCTTCAAGCACACCTACAATTCAAAGTTCTGGTTTCCTTATGGTCAAATCCCATCCCCCAGTAACGCCAGTGGAATGTGTGTTCCACAGGTGGCACTGTTGCAAAAGCAGCATAAGATCAACTTGCACCAGCAGTATCACTGACATAGGTCTGAGTTGATCCATAGCAGTTGCTGGGACGTACGCTAGGGCAAGGGGACAAATATCCCCTCCAGCAGCCAAAATTCCCCAGCATGATGCAGTGGAGCCTACACTGTGCTGCTACATTGCTGTGCGGAAGTTTAGTTAGTATTAGGCTGTTAATCTAGTAGCCTTATTCAAATCTTCAAATCAGTGATTTTCAACCTTTTCCATCTCACGGCACACTGACAAGGCGCTAAAATGGTCAAGGCACACCACCAGGTTTTTGACAATTGACAAGGCACACCATGCTGCCAGTGGGGGCTCACATCTCCCATTTGCCCTATTAATAAATGGCCTTCCCCCCAAAATTCCTGTGGCACACCTGTGGACCACTCACGGCACACCAGTGTGCCAGGGCACAGTTTTTGAAAATGGCTGCTTTAAATGGAAAGAATATTCAAAATTTAAGTATGAACTGCATTTATTGACTTCTACTGGATTTTCCTTTATTCTGGTATTGGATATAGAAATTTGTAAGCCACCTTGTTTTTCATGGAAAAGTTCCAATCGTGGGTTACAAGCCATGATGTGTATTGTACAGCTTCCTGATTTTAAAAGTAGGCTACCTCAGAATTTCAGATGCAAGGGAGAGCACCAGGATGCAGGTGTCTTGTGTGCTCCCTGAGGCATTTGGTGGGCCACTGTGAGATACAGGAAGTTGGACTAGATGGGCCTTTGGCTGGAGCCAGTGGGGCTCTTCTTATGCTCTTATGTTCATTTGAAAACAAATGCAGTTGTGAATGTTAAATAACAGTGTATTAACGGATGAGCATAATACAGCTAATAGTTACATGTAGTTAAAATTATAAGGTATATTAATTTCAAACATATTATTTAAAGCAAGTAGTTTATGAGATTATAAAAAAGCCACACTGTACAATAAATAAATGGCATCTTTCCACGATTTGTGTGATGCTATGTGATTTAGCATTTAGCTCAGTTGATAAGCCAATTTTTCCCAGACATTTTAAATGACTCATTAATCTAGAGTTGCATAATTTTATTCAGTTTGGGCATTTAACCAATTCAACTTTAATTCCATTTCATATGCACAATGGTATTTTCTTAATTGTCACTCCACACTGGAAATAAAAATCTAATTAAATTATGATCCCAATTAAAGATGACTCATTTTAGAGAGAGTTTTCAGCCATGATGATAAGGGTGCCCAATATGCTGTATTATAAAATCTCTAATAAGGTTTAAACATTCCAAAATGGGAAAAATTCCACCATTATGTTTTACCTTCTTGATGATAATGAATTTCATCAGAAAGGTACAATAGATAGCTTCTATTAGAAAATTTATGTTTGGATGATATCTAAGATACTGGGTAGAGCCAGTGGCACTGGAAAATGCTCCTTTAGTTTATTTCTGGTTTAACATTTAACAGCGTAGGTACTATAGATGAATACCATCTCTGTCGCTCTTTGAAAACAGTCATGAAATCACGTAACCTACTGAAGTTGGCCATTGGTTCATGCTCAGTAAAAGTGTTGGGAGACTGATCAACAAAGTTCTTTGAAAACTCAAACTATTGAGTAGATGTTAAAAGAATGAAAAACAAGATTTTGCTTTATTATCTCTGTCTGCCAGATATGGAAAAGATAATAAGATAAAGATATGACTCAAATAAGGAGCCTGGATTTTTTAGATAAAAAACTACTGCATTACAGCCCAATCCTGAGCTGCCTGGGCTGCGGGGCTAAAGCAGCACAGAAAATGGCTGCCACCGCATCCTGCATGCCCCAGGCAGCCGCTGACAGCTCCTAAGGAGAAGGGGACTTTCATCCCCTTCCCCTGGGTAAAAGGAGTAGCCCTGCAATGGGGCTACTTGATTCGCCGTCGATCTCTAGGTAAGCCCAACGTGGAGGCTTTGGATCCAGTGCAGCGTTGCTCAGCTGGTCCCTCCCCCCTCCCTCCCCCCGTAACGCCTCCTCCCCCACCCTCCGCCCGCCTTCCCCCTCCCTGTAATGCCTCCTCCCTGCCTTCCCCCACACCTCCACTTACTTCTCCATTATTCAGCGGATCTCGAGCGCCCACCCAGCGCTAGCCCATGCCCGTGCTGGGTTACCACCAGTGCTTGCTCGGCGCTAGGGCTCACAAATGTGCCTTATGGCACGTTTGTCACAGTGTGCGCCAGCGTTAAGATGGCATGCAGAGTTCAGGATTGGGCTCTTAGAAGGGAACCTGTTGATTGGATCTCTCACTCCAGTGAGAGATCCAATTCTAAATGACTGGTAGATTGTCCCAATGTCTCCCTTACTTCCTATGATTCACAAAGAACTCTGGATTTGTGAATGACTTGTGAACAAAAAAAAAAGCACTCATGAATTGAGGTGTTAAATATTTTATTTTTTTGGCAGATTTCGCTTTCTCCCCAAGGAGGAAAAGTGCAGAATGCATTCTGTTTTTATATTCCAAGGCTGATAATTTGTAAATTATAATTATGAATTATAATCACTTTAAAAGTATACTAGGTAGGTGATATTAGATAGTATTGTGTCAGCAGATGAAGCCACAGTCATTACCAATGCACTCCCCAGTCCAGCCCATTATTTTTTTTCCTCAGATTTCCCAGTTTGTTTGTTTGTTCAGATTTGGGGTTTGTTTTGCTTTTGTTTTACAAAAATGAGAAGTGAAGAAAGTGGCGTTATGTTTTTATTCCATTGTTACCGAAAAATCTCACTTCTGCTCATGAATCATGTGAGACAACTTGAATAGTTGAGGCACAGGATGCAAATACTTTTGATAAATAAGTTACCCTTCATAGGTGGTGCAGAGGTACAAACATTTAGACACAACTTCATCTGTTGGACCATACTGGTAATGTTACATTAAAGTTATGAGGTCAAATTGCATTTTGGGTAGAATGCATAAAAATAAATTAAAAAGCAAAATGCAGCTTTTTCTGTTTTCAAGAAAGCATGCTGGGAGATGGAGGAAAGGGGCTTTTACACTTTGCCCCCACTATAGTTCTGATGCCAACTGCAACCTCCCCCACATATACCTTAAGTAGAAAAAAATGCTTCCGTAGGTTTTCGTGAATCTAAAGAATGAACTGTTGCCCATTAGCATTAATATATAACACTATCCAGATGTCAACAAGTAGGTAACCAAAGCATGTGTTCTCATTGCATTACCTGCAAGTTCATCCACCACCACTGCCATTTCTGTGTCTCAACGAGTAGGGTCAAGTAATGAAATAACTAGGACTAAATAAGGAAGAAGAAGAAAACCAACACAGGGCTTATTCCATGGCAGAGGAAAGAAAACAAAGCAACTATTTAAGAGATATATACAGACTGTTTCCTTATATGATACTAAGCTGTGTCAAAATCAACTTTATTAAAATTTAATCCTAAAGCAGTCCGAATACACTTTATATTGCCTAAATATACTAATCTACAATTCTCTTTTGCAACTCTTCGGTTTCCAGAAGAAAGTGTCTTATCAGCTATATGTGTAAGTCTCTACAGCTTTACCCAGAGGATTGCCAAGGTGCTTTTGGTAACATCCTTTTTCTTCCTCACAAAGTTTGAATGATGGCATGTCTGAGATTATTAAGGTACACTAGCAGATGTGTATGACAAAGCTATTTATCTCACACTGCTCTCCTAGGAACACAATAGAGTTATCACTGAAATTTCAAAGAAAATGTAAACTTCCCAAGCTACTCTATAACAATATTATGAAAGAGCCTGATAAAAAATGTTTAGTAAAGAAAAGAACATTTGCTGTGTGTTCAGTGACAGAAAAGCTATGTATTTAGTACTTTTGGAAATACCAAGTGCTTGACATTTAGATGTATGAAATTAAGACAGAAAGTGAATTCATATGTTGTCTTAGATTTTGTATTTATGTACACTAGATGGCACTAATCAAATACTGCTAAATTCAGTAAAGAAATTATATATTGCTAAACTCATTCTACTGCTTTCATCTTTAATAACAAAAAAAAAAAAAACAACTCACACAGACACTTGAAAATCCAACTCAAAACAGCTGAGTTAGAGAATAAGGTAAGACAAGCTAAAGAAGCGTTTCAAACATTTTTAGTCTAAAATAATACATTCTGAGGCTGCCAGATTTTGAAATCAATTATGTCATTTCGGAGGGTTTTGTTTCTCCATCATCAGTAACAGCTGTATATATCTCCATTACTGGCAAAATTATCTTTCCACAAAAAGGTGCCACTATTTACACTAACAGCAGAATAAGGTGCATGTTGATTCAGAAGTAAATTCCACTGTGTTCAATAGAGCTTTTGCATCAGTGATTTTTTATAAAAAAAACTTGCACAACATATGCTCTAAAGGGGGAAAGCAATTGCAAGGAGGGATCCTGGGTCAACATTAATGGCACATATTGCAATGGTAGACAGAGGGGCCTGGCATGCTGTGGTCCATGAGATCACGAAGAGTAGGACAAGACTTAATGACTGAACAACAACAAACTGTAATTTGGCAGTGAAAAGATAACTAAACTATTAAGGTGCACTGAAATGTTTACTGAAGTGCTTAGAAAATCAAACAAGAAGTTTGAGCAGGACTGTCTGAATTATCGCAGTCATTCTTAAGCTATACAACAGGGAATCTAATGATAACATACACACCATACTGAAGCCCTTTATAAATGTGCTTGGTAGAAGGAGAGAAAAGAGGGATCCAAGACATCTGGCTTGAATCCAAGACTGGGCTTGGTGCCTGACTGGTGTGGGTCCAGTGTTGGCGCTCCCCAGGTGCCATAAACGTGCTTTATAGTACTATGGCACCCAGCGCCAGCTGAGGTCAGGATTGGGCCCTTAGCTATCCCAGTCCTCCTGAACCCAACACTACACTCTTTGACTAATTCCTCAGATAAGTACTTTGAGCACCTGAAGTAACACTTTTGAGCACCTGATGGCAACAAGTAGGGTATTGTGTCCTGCAAGGCGTCAAGTAAGCTCTGAATTGTCCCTTCCAAGCCAATTAGCTTCTGGGGTTGACTATGTACTCATTGCTCAAATGGTCCATACAGCATCTCCTTTTGAAAAATTGCACTCACCTCAAGGTGCACACTAATTTCCTATTCTTAACCCATTTCTGCCCAATCCAGAGGGGTACACATTTTATCCCTATTGCGTATATGCAACGTTGGGCAGAAATGTCTTACGCCCCTTTCCTGCAGTAGTCTGCCAGCTGTCACCAAACTAAGCTACTACACTACACCCCTTCCACAGCCCAGAGTAGATTAATATCCCTTGACCTATAGCCAATCAGGTCAGTCCTATTTCAAAAAAGTCCTATTCAGCCCCCAAAGGCAACTATTTAATCACAGGCTACTTCATCTGGGGGGCAGGCAGGGGGACTTCTTCATTTCCCAGCCAGACTGAGGCAACAGGTAAGAAGCAGCCTCAACAGCTATAGATAACATCTCCAACCCTCCCCCATGACTCAGTACAATTGTATAGCCCAGTAGTTCTCAAACTCTCTGAGAGAGTTTGAGAGCCAGTAAGTCTTTGCAGGGGTGGGGGGGGAGGCATCGGGGGTGGGGGGGAGGAGGCAGCGGCACGATTCCCAGGATCGCACAGATGCCTTATCCCTGCCTCCAGGCTGCCACTGCCCCTTAGGGCAGAGGCCAGGGGCCACAGGCTGGGGCGTTGCGACGCCCCAGTTTGGAAAGCCCTGCCCTAAGGACTAGCAATAGAGTGCCAAATTAATATTCTAGACAGAGAAATTACAACATTTGGCAGCAGCAGCCACATCAATAGTTTATGAGCCAAGCACACAACACCTGTGATGAATGGGAGAATGTTTCCATAGCAAAAAGGAGCATACATCCAATGCTATACCTCATTATCATAGGGTGGATGAAAAATTCCTGTAAAAAGTCATAGAGCCAATACAGGAATTCCAGGGCAATGCTGCCTGGCAATGTTAGCAAATTGATGGCACAATCCAACACTTGCAAATATGACAGTCACAGCCCTGACCTCTGCACATTCCAATCATGTGGAAGAACCTATCATGTGCATAGCTTTTTGTAGAAATTTCTTTCACACTTTGTACTTAATACACAGAGGTTGGGAAGGGGCTGAATGTGTGGGTGTTGTAGGAAGTCTGTATATGTGCAGAGATAAGGTCAGAGCCACTAGGCTCAGTGTCATTCTTTCCTCCATGCATTCAGTATATGAGTCATGAGTCTGAGATGACACACATGAAATTGAGCTGTGGTGCTTGGGTATGATGACTTTTCATACTTGGAGGTCTCAACTTTATATTATAGTCATCAAGTAATGAAAATGTGCCTGTGAATAGGAACATTTAGGGCTGATTCTCAAAACTGTAAATTAACTAGCTATTATCCCTAAGCAATTTGCTTGAACTAGTGTCCTTGCTCATGATGAGAAGGTTGTGTTTCTTGTGCATGTTTCCACACCAAAAATACTAGAGATGTTCTGTTACAATTATAACATTTGCAAGTAGGGGGGGACAGCTGCACACGTCTGGGCTGGTAGCCGATGTGCACAGCAATTTTGAGTGAGTACCACATGCCCAGATTATAATGTGAAGACTTTCAATCAATATCTGAATGCAGCTCATCCAGTGTCATGAGATTCTTTAAAGAAAATTTTCTACAAATTAACTGGGGAGACTGGTGCATTGTACGATGCTCCTTCAGTTCAGAATCATTTCCTAATGTCCATCTGCTTTTAAAGGATCAACTGATTACTTGTTTTAGTTCAACCTAGTACAGTCCTCTGAGGTTCTACTAACCAAGCAAAAATAGAGACAAGGGATGGTTTTATTATCTTTTGCATGACAGCTGCTAAAAGACAGCTTGGCATTTCTCAAACAAACATCAGTATCGTGGTGGCTAGCTTGGTTCTCCATTTGTTGTTACTTATAAGTCACACAAGTTGCTGTAAATTTTATCATGTAGTTAAAATGTGTTGATTAACAATCTGTGATGAGGTAAACTGGCAATTGTACAAATACAAATTCCTCTAGTTCAAAAAGCTTCATTCTAATTTGAGTTACAACTAGACCCCTTTAAAGTTGGACGATTAAAAATTGGGTTCTTCCCTGTCTGCAGAAAGCCATCTGGCAGCCCATTCCCAAGCACCCCTTCCCTTTACCTTTTGTAAAGGGATAGATGTAGTAGAGGAAGGAGCAAGCATATTTATTTATTTATTTATTTATTTAGTGAACTGCTTTATGATCCAAGGATCAAAGGTGGTCTGTACATTTTAAAAAGAAATAAAGAAAATATCCCAGACTATCTTTAGCTGGACATTACGCTTGTGAGCATGCTACCACATGACACACATTTCACAGGGTATGTGGATAACATATAAGTTTAATTTGAACTATATCTGAAACTTACCATTGCATTTTGCAGGTAGCTGTTCACATGACTGGGACTGGATTTGCCTTAATATCAATGAACACTATGAGCATACTTATCCACAGCATATAAAACAGAATAGGTGTTTTATAAGAAATACTGTTCAGGACAAATAGAAGAGAAAAAAATATGGTGGAACAGCTTAAAAACCGTATCTCATAATTTTGATTGAACCTATTATGTAGGCCACTCTGAGACTATTCACTAGACAAAACAATTTTTTTTTATTTCTCACAGCAACAAAATGCTAATTTTTACCCAGGAAGACACAATAACTGATATCTCCAATGATAATTTTTTTTACCCTCTAGTCATAGACTAGAATTGGGAGAAAAGAGCACAAGGGATGTTAAAATATGTTCTAACATTTCTTTTATGAAGCATAGTTTCCCCACATGTCATTCTGTGCCATCAGTGATTCTTGTCAGCATATCTATTTATACAGTTCAAGTAGCAAATAAATAGAATATTTGTTAAACATCATTCCCTGTAGAGTGTGACTGAAAAGGTTTAAAAAAGCAGAAATAAATAACACAGGCAGTTATTTCACAGGTATTTCATATCTAAAGGGCTTGTATTATGTTGTTTTTAATAGGAAAAATGACTTGCTGAGGTATAACAATTATCATTCAGATAAGATTGGGACAGATATAAGCTAACATGTTTTTGTAGAAATATCCATAGAGATTCAGTGATAGGCACATTATGTTGTTTGTAGTTAAACATGAGCAGCAAATGAAAGAATTGGAGATAAAATGTCAAAAGTGTCATATTCATATAAGAGTCAAGGATCAAAAACTGTATTAAGCAGTTTAACAAATGTAACTCTTGTTATTTATTTTGTTTTTTATATTAAAGTGACTTATTGAATCATATTTTCAGCTCTCTCCATCCCAAATACATAAGAAGAGACTAAGAATGGATACAACATTCTCAACACTTTTCTTTTTTTAAAAAAGAACCAATGAGAGTTCCCTTGAGTAAGGAAAGTAGCCCTGCAATGGAACTACTTGACTCTGCACTGCCTATTTGGCCAGTGCAGAATAAAGGAGTTCAGTGTCAGGCTGGGAGGCCCGATGTGGGGCTCTGGATCAGAAAAAGCTGAGCTTCCCTGGTCCCGCCCTCTCCCCCCCGCCACCTTCCCCCACCCTCCCCCTGCCCCAGAATGCCTCCCCTCGCCTCCCCCATGCCCCCACTTACTTCTCCGCCATCCGGCACTCCCTTGGAGCCTGCTCCAGCACTGGGCAGGTGCTAACCCAGCAAATGTGACTTATGGCACATTTGCAACAGTGAGGGAGGCTGCCCACAGGGGGATAGGATTTGGCATTTATTATTGCAGCCGCATCCCAGTGGTGGACATATGGGGCATATGCCCTGGGCACTGAACCCGTGCTACTCCAAGACTGCACAGGAAGCCTTACTGAGGCTCCCAACATGATCGAAAACAGTACTTTTGGTTTTCCAGAAATACTGTTTAAGACTGCAGGGAAGCCTCCTGTCAGTTCTGGAGTCACGTAAGGCTCTGTTTCAATGGTAAGTGGGGGGAGTGGCAGCATGGTGTGGGGGGGGGGCATTGCAGTCCTTTGCTCCCGGGCGCCTCAAGGACAGGTCCGTTACTGCCAGATCCTTCCCTCCATGCATAGTTTCTCCCCTTCCCCCACTGCTCCCCCCATTGGCATACCTGCTTCAGCAGGTGGCCAGTGATCCCTGATGAGTGTGAGAAGGCTCTGGGTTTCCCACCAGCACTCTGGCAGTGCACTACTTAGCATGCTCCTAGAGCGTGCTATACAGCCATTTTTTAGCAGTCACCACCAATGAAACATGCATTCCACAGGTGGAGGGCCCAACAGGATTGGGCCATCAGAATGATTGCCCAAGGTAACCAAGCAAGCACTTGGCTGAATAGGGATATGAACCTGGATATCCTGTCTACTACTCAGCTCACTGCAACATACAATGGCTGCAATGAAATGATGTTTCAGGTCCAACCTTGTTATATATGGATTTTTTATACATGGATTTGACTCAACACGAATGGCCACTGCAAATGAGAAGGAATGTGCTGATCCCTGCAGAATGGGAAAAATGCATCCCTTTAAAATCACAGTTTTAAAAACTGCTTTTTACTGTTGTAGAGTCATGCTAGTGATTACAGGTATAACCTCATTATCCACAGATTTTTCTATCTCAAAGTGATCAGAAGTACCCTTTAAATTAAAGGAAAACAGTCCTTTAACAATAGCTACATTCATGCGAGAAAGAGCAGCTGGCTGACAATCCATCAATCAGTCTCTCTCCAGGTACAAGGCAAAATCCTTCCTTCCCTCTGAGCATGTGAGCAAAGCTAAATGGCAGTGATTATCACCTCCATTCTTTCCCCCTCACTGTGGCTCATAAGAACATAAGAACAGCCCCACTGGATCAGGCCATAGGCCCATCTAGCCCAGCTTCCTGTATCTCACAGCGGCCCACCAAATGCCCCAAGGAGCACACCAGATAACAAAAGACCTGCATCCTGGTGCCCTCCCTTGCATCTGGCATTCTGACATAACCCATTTCTAGTGAAGGCTCCTAGTGAAGGGAGGGATTGCTGCCTCCTAGTGAAGCCTAAGTGCCTGGAAAGAGACTGACTGCCTTTGTGTGCATTTCAAAAGGTCAGCAAGGCTATTTTTAAATCACTAGAGCAGTGTTTCTCAAACTGTGGGTCAGGACCAACTAGGTGGGTCACAAGAATTTTAGGAGGGTCCCAATTCATTTCAATATTTTATTTTTAATATATTAGACTTGATGCTACCATGGCATGTGGCTACATTTGGGGAAATGTTATAGAGCTGTACTTTAAACAAACTACTATATATATTCTTTTAACAATGATAGTAAAGGAAACTTACTCCTGGATAAGTGTAGGTAGGATTGCAGCCTAGGATAGAAAATTTTTTTCCTACTTGAAGATGTCACTTCTGCTGGGTCCCAACAGTTTCTCATTCTGTCCTGGTGGGTCCCGGTGCTAAATGTGTGTGAACCACTGCACTAGAGCAAAGGGACTTTGTTTTTAAAATGAATTTGCTGGGAATGGAACCCCGGCAAATAATGAGACTCAACCTGTAATTCCTACAAAAGCACAGTTTGAAATGTGCCTTGATGTGCAACATTAACAATTGCTGTTTGTAGAAAGCTAAACCCACTCAAATTTGGTAGTTCTGTGACTTGCTGCATACCAGTTTGCATCATGTGACAACACACTCAAACAGCATGTTTGCCATAGGAAATGTCATTGTGACCTTACCACATTAGTGAAGAGTGAATTAGTCTTTTGACTGGAAGCTTTCTGGATTGAATCAATAATATTTAATATGAACATTAATTTTGTAATACAACTTTTGAGTGTCACTCATGATCTTCTGAATAACAGTTCTGAACTTATGAAGAGAGACATTGGGAATGACCTTTGCAGGTAAACTACCTCTGATTTTCTAAATCAATTATATTGATTGTGCTAATGGCAACCAACATTTACCAGGACTTTATTTTTTTAAAAGAATTTTGAAAGAAAGTATCAGATGGCATTGTAGCAAGTTAAAATTAAATTTGTTTTTAATTGCTCACTGGGTTTTTGTGTGTGTGAGTGTGTGTTTTTCTTGAAATGCACAAAATTCCTGGCATTGTAATATATAGCACAGCTACAAGGCACAATATGACATACAGATAAGCAATTCTTTTTTAGAAAATAAACGTAGGAGAAATATTTTTTGTGCGTGTGTGTCTGCACTCCCGCATGCACCCACACTGTACAAGCAATACACGCCTTATACCTGTGCTGAAGTCTTAGTCCCAGATCAAATGTGCAGAAACTCACATGGAAATGAATAATTTCCAAAGAGTAATGGCAAAACCCCTATGGGTTTCCTTATATGGGTTTTCTCACAGTAAGCCAAATATGTTTTCACTTTTTATTCTGTGTGTTGTGAATCTTCCAGATGGGTTCTGAACACATGGTTGCAAAATATCAACCATGGTTGATATCAGTCAGTTTGGCGTCCTGGGAGGAGGTGAGACAGCAGCTGAAACTGTCTCCCAGTAGAGCCCTCCTTCACCACAGCTTGTCCTCTCCTTGTTTTGAACTTTTGAAGTTTGTTCCGCTCCTTGTTTTGAAGCAGCTGTATCCTTTCCCTTGCTTGTGGTGAGGAGAGAAAGGCATAAAAGCAGACATACCTTGAATTTTGATTGAATTTCAAAATCTTTGGATTGACTAATGATGGAAGAAACTGGTGTGCTCCAGCTGTTTCTGCTATTTCTGTCAGCAGCAAGGGGCTTGAATTCCAAACTGGCAAAGGCAGCTACACCTTCTAGGTGCTGCAGGACAACTATGACCTTCTTTGACATCCTAGACTAGTTCCTCCTGGTGGACCTTGGGGAGTTGGTATCCGTATGATGGGCTCAGGGGTGGTGCAGCACACAAGATGTGCTGCTATGTCATAGGGCATGAGTGAAGAAGGACATGAGTGAAGAAGTTGACTGAAAGGAAGAAGTGGTCTTGAGCCTGGCTCCTATCAAACGAGTGGCATTTTCCTTCCCACAGGCTGGACCCTCTAAACCACTGCATTAGATGTCTTTAAAACTAGGTTACTCCCTGTCCCCTGTGGAAATTACTTTGGAAGTGGGAGTGGTTAGTTAGCTGAAGTGGGAACAGCTGCAGAGTGGTGTTGATTTCCATGCCACTGGCACTAACTGCAGTAAGGATCAGACATGTAGTCTACTAGCTGAAACCATGCTCTCTTTTTGAAGAAATTGAGCTATGGAAATGTCAGGTGACTAGGGCAGAGAGAATACAGTATCAGAGGAACAGGTAGAAGCGGTAGAGCCTAAAGCTGTTGCAGGTGAACTGGGAAATAAGCAACAAGCTGACAGAGAACCTTCAGGACAGAGATGTTGCAGTACGGCATGTGTGTGCATGGAGAGGGCAACTGTCAGGGCAATTCTTGAACAATACGACCATCAGGTTTAAATCACTGGTGGAACAAAAGTCCCAGGACATAAGGATGCCACAAAGAGACCCTGGATTGGGCTGATGTGGTTTCAAGTCCCATGTGCACTGATACTCACAGATGTGACTCAAGAATGTATTTTCTCACAAAACAACAGCATGTCTGGTGAGGGTTTTAGAGTATAGTAGTTGGAAACACAACTAGAATACTTTGAGTGTAGTGGCCTTCCAAGTGTGTTGCTGGAACGGAGTGTAGCTGGAACTCACGTAAAAGACTGATTGCAAAAAAATGCTGATAAATTGCGGATTCACAGAATTATTTTCAGTTTCATTTCAATGCTATTTTTATTCTTTCCCAAATATGAATACATGCAGAATGTATGACCAATTCAGAAAACCTGGTCCATTCATATGCCTTATGGATTGCCTGAAAAAGTCAGTTGTGTTAGAGAAAAAAATAAATGGTCAACTGCATCCACGTAAGTCCACCCTTAAAAGTACACGTATAGGGGATGAGGTGCTGTTGAAAGAATTGTGAAGGTGCTTGGTTGCATCTCAACATCTGCTGTAAGGATATTTAAGAAAACTAAAGGAATCTTAAAATGCTTCCTGGAGAAAATTCAGCAGAGTAAAATGTTTTCAAACACCATCCAATTTTGACAAGTAGGAAAGGCACTGAAGTTGAGACACATGACAGTTTATGCGATATTCATTTTACAGATGAGAAGAGCTACATTAGTATTTCATGTGCATTTCTATTTTAAAGCAATGAATAGCCAACAATTTCTTGAGGCTCACCTATATTAATTATTAAAACTTACACAAAAAATTAGTGAATGTCAGCCACTCAAATCTCAAGAGCCACAACCTCATGACTGACTGCAAACAGAACTACATATTGCCTCAGGCAAATGTCTAGGCAAACAAAAATCTTTACATTTTATCATAAAGACCAAGCAAACTTTGGGTATGTCAGAACAAGTGAAGAAGAAGAATCCCAGGATGGTTTCATTAATTACTGTGGTGGCATGGTTGCCACAGACAATCATACCTACCTGGCTGGGACCTCAAATCATTTGCTGATGCTATAACATACCATATCCAGCTTCCTGTTTGGATCTGATCTATCATGTTGCAAACTTCCATGTTAATGCCAGTATCTCTAAAGCAAAGACAGGGCTGGTGTAGGAGCTCAGCACATGGTAAGTGCAGATAGAGAAAGGAAGATAGTTACATGTATTACAGCATTCACATAGAATTTTCATCATAAACAAGCAGTTCAATCACTGCACTGATTCAAGAAATGAAATCTGGGCAAATAAAGTATAGTTTTTTGGAAGGCATGTTTAGGGTACTGTAGTTGTTAACATTCAAGCTACATCACCCTTGAACCTCTAAAATGAGCACTCCAGACAAAGGCTTGGAATAAAGGGTCACTTTATAAACACAACCAGAAAATCTGCAGCAGGGCATAAACAATCTAAAACATCTCCCATGTATGGGTTACTAATTTGGGAGCAATGGTGCTAGCAGTCTACCTTCCCCAGGCTACATGGACATCACATCCTGGTTCCAAAACCCCTTGTGACATCAGCCTACCCTTCCCACTTGTGCAGCAGCCAATGAGGTGCTCCCATTTTCCTGCCTCAGTCTGGTCTGCCCGCAAAGGGAGGGTGAAGCTCTTATGGAGTGTATACAGGTAAGGAATACACAGAAGATCTAAGAGGATATGCACTAATAAATTCCCACTCTGTGAGATACCTATTTTCTATCTGGACTAGTGGTAACCATTAAGTCTTCAGTCCACATATGTAACTAACTATCCAGAAACCTGAACTTCATGGCTTCACCCCTGTTGGAAATACATAATCAATACCTAAGAAGCTTAAGAGCTCCTTCCTGGGCTTTCTATTTCCCCAGTCTTATGCAAATACTTTTAGAGGAACACATTTTTGTGTGCATTGAAAATCTCAGTAGTAAGAGCTGAGGAGTCCCACCTCCTGCTTCTGCCTTTTCTTGATCCTTTGCTCTTAGCAATAAAAGGTAGCAACAATTCAGTATTTAGCACTCTCACAAAATTCACACAAGATCTTTGATACAATGTCCCAGGTTATCATGGGAATTTATTCGAGATCATCTACCATTTCAGAACCCTTGAATTCATTACTGCATAAAGATGAACCATGATACTGGGTGGACCTGGATAACAAAGGTAATTATTCATATCAAGCCAACAACTGCTTCAAGTACCATTCTAATCTTATTGAATAATACTAAAGCTTTTGAAATAAGAGTGGGTGCTAATGATGTTTCTTTGACTAAAATGTTATCTCAGAAATTAAATGAACACTTTAGACCAGCAGCATTTTATCTAGGAAATTAACTGAAATGGGAGGGGGAAACATTCCTTATGAATGTTACTGTCGATACTCGCTTATAAGCCCTGGTGCCATTTGTCCAGCCTCCCTGGATGAGCTTGGAGCAAAGGCAGGACAATTGAGGCAACCGATTGGCTGCTGGATTAATTGGGGTGGGACATGGCTGTTGCTTGGGCCAGCAAGGTCTCCCCAGCTTCGGTCCATGCCTTTTCAGCAAGCCCTGCCTGCCTGCCCTATGTCCAGTCTGAGAGTAGCTGGTTGCTCCATGTGAGGACCGGGTAGGAATTTTTGGCTGATAACCTGATTGGCCATGGGTATCAGGTTTTTTTTGCCTACCCTGGACTAGCATTTGGGCTCTGTGCTGTAGATGTAGTTATTCAAAGGTTTGGTCAGAGATTCTCTTGCCTTGGTCATTCTGGACCAGCATTTTTTGTTCTTTAGAGCTTTGGTCAGAGATTCTCTTGCCTTGGTCATCCTGGAACAACATTTTTTGTTCTTTAGAGAGTATGATTGCCATACTGAAACTCTGAAATCCATTTGTTCTTTTCTTTTAACTCTCTGCCTTCCAGCCAAGAACTCCCAGTAACTTGGCTTTTGCCTCTCCAGTCACAGTACTTGAAACATCATTCACCAACTTCAGCAGACATGAAAAACTATTCTTGGCTTTTAGCCCCTCTTCCTCTATCTTCCCCTTTCCATGCACGCAGCCAAAGTCTGATGCGATTCTTTAAATCTTCGTCTGTTGTGCCTTTTCTTCTTCTTCTTTTAGTTCAATTTATTTTTTCCAAATAAAAATTCAGTAAAATTTGAATAAAATTCTCCTCCAAGTCCTTTTAAGTACCTTTCCCCTTAGTTGATCTATCACATTCTCTGAAAACCTATAGAAAATCAAGATCCTATCCTGTTCAGAAGTACTAGGGTATTAGCTGATAGTTCTTTATACTGCAGACTGAGCTCAGCCCATAATGATTAGTAAACTGGTTTTCTGCTTGCTAGAGAGTATACACCATGTTTTGAAACGTCTTCCCTTATTATTGCAAGCCAAGTCACAACCACATCAGTTGGTTCTCATGATTGTTTTGCCCCGTACTAGGAGTTCTCCAACTCAGTATTGTTCATTCTAGATTGGGGTGCCCAAACCCCGGCCTGGGGGCCATTTGCGGCCCTTGGGGACCCCCAATCCATCCCTTAAGGAACCTCCAGTCTCCAAAGAGCCACTGACCCTCCAGAGACTTGCTGGAGCCCGTGCTGGCCAGACACAACCGCTCTCAGCGTGGGGGCGACTGTTCAACCTCTTGCATGAGCTGTGGGACAAGGGTTCTCTCCGCTACTTGCTGTTTCATGTCTGTGATGCAGCAGCAGCAGTGAAGGAAAGGTCAACCTTGCTTTGTGCAAGGCCTTTCAGAGGCATGACCTTCATTCAGTCATATAAGTTCCATCTCTAATATATTCACATGTAAATTTATTGGAACTGCAACAGAAGGCATCTATCTCCGGACCAGATCAAACAGAAAGCTCTTCAACCACTCCAGACTGAGAGCAAAGTCCAAAGTTCAGCTGAAATGTCTGCGTGACTTCCTCTTTGCCGATGATGCAGCTGTCACTACCCACTCTGCCAAAGATCTCCAGCAGCTCATGGATCGTTTTAGCAAGGCCTGCCAAGATTTTGGACTGACAATCAGCCTTAAGAAAACACAAGTCATGGTTCAGGATGTGGACTCACCTCCCTGCATTACAATCTCTGCGCGTGAGCTGGAGGTTGTCCATGACTTTGTGTACCTTGGCTCAACGATCTCCGACACTCTTTCTCTCGATACCGAGCTAAACAAACGCATCGGTAAAGCAGCTACCACGTTTTCCAGACTCACAAAGACAGTCTGGTCCAACAAGAAGCTGACGGAACATACCAGGATCCAGGTCTACAGAGCTTGCATCCTGAGTACACTTCTGTACTGCAGCGAGTCATGGACTCTTCGCTCACAACAGGAACGGAAACTGAACGCTTTTCACATGCGCTGCCTCTGATGCATCCTCGGCATCACCTGGCAGGAGAAAGTTCCAAACAACACAGTCCTGGAACGAGCTGGAATCCCTAGCATGTATGCACTGCTGAAACAGAGACGTCTGTGTTGGCTCGGTCATGTCGAGAGAATGGATGATGGCCGGATCCCAAAGGATCTCCTTTATGGAGAACTCATGCAAGGAAAGCGCCCTACAGGTAGTCCACAGCTGCGATACAAGGAAATCTGCAAGAGGGATCTGAAGGCCTTAGGAGTGGACCTCAACAGGTGGGAAACCCTGGCCTCTGAGGGGCCCGCTTGGAAGCAGGCTGTGCAGCATGGCCTTTCCCAGTTTGAAGAGACACTTGGCCAACAGACTGAGGCAAAGAGGCCAAGAAGGAAGGCCCATAGCCAGGGAGGCAGTCCAGGGACAGACTGCACTTGCTCCCAGTGTGGAAGGGATTGTCACTCCCGAATCGGCCTTTTCAGCCACACCAGATGCTGTTCCAGAACCACCATTCAGAGCGCGATACCATAGTCTTTCGAGACTGAAGGTTGTCAACAAACAAATTTATTCAAATTTTAAATGTAAATTAATTCTTTTTTTTTCCCCCCGGCCCCTGACACAGTGTCACAGAGATGATGTGGCCTTCCTGCCAAAATGTTTGGACACTCCTATTCCAGACCAACACTAAAATGTCCACACAAACTGGGGGATTGCTGGGAAGACTGGACTTTGCATATAAGCAGGGACAAGGGTCAGTGCCACTGCATTAATTCCCCCACAGATGATGCACCTCTCCTTCCCTCCCCAACTCAGCTTTTTTAGCAGTACCACAAGCATTAATTATTGATTGATGTCATTATTATATGCCTTGTTTCTCAATCGTTAATATAATTATTCCATAAACTATTCATTTTAAACTCTTATTTCAGACTGAGCCTCATTATTTTCAGGCACCAAATCTGCGGTAAGCAGCACCTGTTCAAAGGTTATAATCCCACACACATCTTTGTCGCAGCATGTGCACGTCGGTTTATGCGTTCAGGAGCACGTATGGTAACATAGATTAACACTAGCATTTGTGGAAAGGGCCATAGCTCAGAGAACATAGCTTTCACATAGATGGTTCCAGCTTCGATGCTTGCCATTTCCTGGTCAGAGCAAAAAAGACCCCCATCAGGAACCCTGGAAAAGTGTACACAATGCAGAGCTAGACGTTTCATACATTCATATGTCAGTGCAGTTAATGGGGGGAAAAAATCAATGATTTCATATATAGATCCATCTTTTTCACTAGCTATTTTTATCTATGAAGGTATTTCTTACAAATATCCAATTGCAGTCATTAAGAACATAAGAACATAAGAACAGCCCCACTGGATCAGGCCATAGGCCCATCTAGTCCAGCTTCCTGTATCTCACAGCGGCCCACCAAATGCCCCAGGGAGCACACCAGATAACAAGAGACCTCATCCTGGTGCCCTCCCTTGCATCTGGATGCATCATTCTTCCAAGGAGATTTTCTTTTGTGCATCAGTCTGACCAAAAGATTCTGATGCTAGTGAATCTCTTATCATGTTGTTCATGGGGAAAGATACCCATCTGTTCTCCCTTGTAGAGGGAAAAGCAGCTGGGGGCAATTTTGAATGGAAAAGGTTAATAAGTCTCTCTTTCCCACTTCTAATGACAGTTTCCCACAGCCGCTTTTCATTTAAGAAAAAAACACTGAGACACATGTCTGCTATGTAGTAGCTAGTTTAGCCCTTTATCTCTGTGGATCAAGAAATCCTTTGGCGACCAATATAACTGACAGAATATGGAACTCATTCCATATGTCAGCGTCTTGGTTTCATAGACAGACAGACAGAGACTTGGGTTCATATACAGACACACACACACATAAATATATATACACACACATAGGAGACATACACACACACAATCTTGTGTGTGTGTGTGTGTGTGTGTGTGTGTGTGTGTGTGTGTGTTCTTCTTTCACTTCCAATTATCACTGTGATTATTCTTAACTTGAATAAAAATCTTATCTATCCATCCATCCATCTATCCATCCATCCACTCACTCACTTGTGTCAGACAAAGTTCCATGCCCTCCCTCTAAAAATATCTTGAAATCAAGCCCTTTTGCTAAGCATTTAGGTCAGTTAATGCCTAAACCACAACATATTTCTTCAGAGAACAGTAAAGTTAAATGTCTCCTTTAAAGCTTGAATTGCCAACTTAACAGGAATCAAGGTTTTATCAGCACATTGGTGAAGATATATAAAATATTTTTATCTAGCAGGAACAAATTGTCTTCTATATTGAATAACTGGAGTACCCTTTTGAAGACAAGTATTCAATTGTTAGTTTTTTCAAAGCTTCAGCTCTCCACATCCTGCTGCACATATTTTATCATCTTATGCTTCATTTTAAAAAAGACCAGTCACATCATTAAAATGATGCCAAGGGTGAACCTTTCAGCCTCCTCTGGATATACCAAACGATCTAAGCATTTCAAGGGGGGGAAAGCATTATACAGTAAATGTTCTAAAATGTCCATAACTGTAGTGAGTAAATACTATTTCAAACTGACTTTCATTTACTACTTAAAGAAAGATCAGAACTAGAATAGAGTGGGATATACACTAATTGTTTATCCGTCAGCAATTACTAGAGTCAAACTGAAACATATTTTAGCAGCCTCAGCATATTCCCTAATGAAGTTTGCATGATCAAATAATTTCCATTAACAGTTGGAAGGTCTCTGTTTACAAAGGCATAAATGCCTTCTTCACATTATAAAAAATGGTTTAACACAAATAGGGAGATAAAATATTCCTCGGTTCATATTTATAGTTATTGAATCCTGAAATTACTTGTGTGAAATTACTTGTGTGTCAAGTGGAGGCTGCCCTAAACCCTCCTTCCTCTTCACCACTCACCTATATGTTGGTAATAATCACTGCCACCATCAAGACTGAATACCAACCCTTCCCAGGCCTGATCCGTATGCTGCCTGCACCACCGATCTTGACCTCCTCTCAGACCCGATCCACCTGAAGCCAGAGCAGCGACAGGCTCAAGGAGGAGCAGTACTGGGGTTTGTGTCACCTGGTACAGGAAGCCAGCACGTCACCCCCATGATAGACCTTCTCCCATGCAGGGGGTGGGGCAATGACATGGGTGGTGGGCGTGGTGATATACCATTGCCCCACTCCCTCTGGTTTTTTGGCTATACATTTTGCTAGAATACAAATATTTCAATGTGGTTTGTTTCAGTAGCTGAATTCCCATTCACTGAACGGGCAAATGCCCTGGGTGCGGAACTTGTACGCCTCCAGGACCATGCAGGAAGCCTTAATGAGGCTCCTGACGCGGTCAGAATCTGTGCTTCCAGTTTGCCCGAAGCACAGTTTATGACTGCTGGGATGACTCAGACAGCTTCTCCGGTCCTGGAGCCACATGAGGCTCTGTGTCGCTCTAGGTGAGTGCGAGGGTGGCTTCATGTGCAGCAGGGGGGGTGCGGGGGGTGTCACAAACCTCAAGGTCCACCACTGGTTTGTTTATTGCATTCTGTATGAACTTAGACATCAAATGGTATATAACACAATTGTATTATTCCTATGAACCACGATTTTAGCTTGTATTTTGGTCACAAGTGGTGTCCCCCCCACCTGTGTGCATCACCCAGTGTAGGCCACACCCCTATACTTCCCTAGTGACACCACTGAGGAGGAGCCATACAGAGTTGCTGCAACAATATCTGGCAGAAAGAGGGTAAGACACAGGCAACTCCTCAGGGGTTGTTTACTCTCTAGGGTCACTGTCTGTCCTGGGAGCTATAGCAGAATCCTGTCTTTCCTCCTCTTCAAAGGAGGTCTTATCAGGGGGTCAGGATCTGGACACAGTTGGGTCCTGACAGGGGTTGCAGACATGGATCTCAAAGCCCTTAGGATAAAGGTGTGCTTTCCAAACATGCATTAACGTGGGGGAAACTGTGCTGGAACCCAGTGAAGTGGCTCAATGGTTCAAGTGAGAAGGAAGAAGGAGCTAAGGGCGAAGGTATAATAAACAAACTTGCAGGGATAGGCAAATCCAGCGTTGCTTGAATCGAGTCAAGTCATGAGTCTCTGCCTGCCATGACACGACTCAACTCAAAAATGAATTCTAATGGGTAGGCTTTCCAAATCACCCAGAATGATTTCACGATTTGAAAAGACTTGAGTCACAAGTCTTTTTGACACACATGTCAGGCACGACTCCATGAAAAAAACAGAGCTGCTGCCAGGCACTGTGTGGGTAGGTGGGTGGGTGGGGGGTTGGAGTTCTCCTTTAATACTTCCCTGCTGTCTCTATCATACACAGCAGCTGGGAGGCTTACCAGTATGACCCAATCCTTTGTGGCTCTACTCAGAAGTAGTCCCATTTGCAGCAGTTAAGTGAAACTTCCTCCTCCACTGGAACCAAAAGGAGCCATGCGTTTGGAAAGTGTGATCGCTGCAAACCGCCTCCCCCCAGATTCCCTGCCAACTCCCCGGGCTCCTCCAGCCAATTTTAAGGCAAGAACTCACTTGGGCTCCTCTTTCTGCCCTACCTCATCCAAATAAATAAAAAATCAGACTGCCCATTCTTTGTTCGATGACCATCAATTCCTTCAGAGATAGTTAGGTTCAATAACCTTCAGTTCCTCTCTTTCATTCAGAGAGCCCACTCCCGCCTCTAACCCACCCACCCCCGCCTCCTGCTTGAAACAAAAGAAAAACATTAACCCCTCCCTATCTCCTGGCTGGAACTTCCATGCTGCTCACCTGGTCTGAATGATGGCCCCACGAGGTCTTTCACATGGCGAAAAAAGTAAGCCAGCACACCCAGACACAGACAGTCTTGAATCTGCATGCAATGGGATCAGGTGTCAAGTCAGTGGCGTCAGACCCAAGTCAATGCCAGATGCAATGCAATCATGGCCAGCTTCCAATGGCAAACAGACAGGGTGCCTGCATCAGCAGTCTTTGTGGATGTCTCAGCTCTGATCACAGAAAGCTATGAAAGCTGCAAGGAGCCTGCACAAAAGGACTGGTTTTCTAAAGCACCAGAGGAGGCTGCTACGGAGCTGCCTTGTGGCCTGTGGTTGAGCACGTCCTAGCTCAGAGTGGGGGAAGAAGAGGTGAGATTTTTAAAAATTTATTTCCAGGGAGGAGAGTTTGTGTGTGTGTTAATGCGGCTCTGCCTCCCCTGAGCTTGGACCTCACCACAAATGGGATCAAATGGGTGGGATCTGATGCCTCTTGCCATCAGTCCTGCTTTTAAGTCATGTTACTGGTCTGGGTCATGCTCTCCTGACAAGCACCCAGTGCCACATATATGTTTGCATGTGTGTCATGCTTCACACATGCTTCAAAAATGTTTGTCAAGCAGCAGTTTGCTAGCCACACTATGTAGTTTTTGAGCCCTTCCTGCTCTTATCCTCAATATATGTCATAGTACAATAATTACAGCTCAACCTTGTTACGGGCTTACAGCAGTGGATCTCATGATACACCACTGTAAGTTCCAGTATTGCAAAAGACACTCTAGCGTCAGATGCTACAGGATTACTAGCGCAAATGGCTGGAGGCCCCATGCACATGACAGTGGCAGGCAGAAGCCCCATCAGAGCAAGTAAGATGGCAGTGGGGATAGTTCATTGGTAGCTTGGGAAAGGATCTGGGTAGGGAGTGGGACAGGCAGGGTGAGGATGTTAGGGGATGGATCTCAATGCCACTAGCATACACCAGGATCCTATCTTCCATTTCCCAGCCCAACATGCTCCACGAGGCTCCTTGCACTTATGCAAGTTAAATAGCTGGTGGCCAGGGGGCCCAGGGAGAGGTAAGTAAAAAATACCTTACTTATCTCTCTTGGGCTGCCAGGCTGCCCCCCCCAACATAGGATACAGCACATGCTCTAGCAGCATAACTGCATTACATAAACTGGTAGGGGATGGGATTGGGGCATTAGTGATATTAATGTATCACTGATATAAATAAAATGTCCATTACATAGGAACTTTAATGGGAACAGGCATGTAAAAAACTATGCAATGGGGCACTAATCCTATCCACTAGCAGCAATATGTGCACAAAATGAATTACAGCTGAAATCCACTATAGTCAGATAAATGGCATTAATTGAGTTTGAATGTAGACTTTAGGACTAACGTCATTACCTTTAGAGTACAATGGATGGATTTGTGAGCTCCTGTGCTTATAGTCCCATCGGTCATAGTGCTCACAAGCAATATTGATAGATGAAAGAAAGACTTTTAATAATGAGGTATCTTTCCTACCCAATAGGACCATATAATTTGCAATAATTATGTTTGTCTACTTTGGGAAAGGAAGATTGGAAGATTATACCCTACGCTAGGCAAACAAATCTTGTCTTGCTGAGGGGAAAAGTACACCCACAATAGATTCAAAAACAGCAAAGCATCTAAATGACATCTCATTTTCTTCTTGAGCCTACAGGAGTATTTTTCTTTTTAACCATATATGAATACCTTATATGTGCTTGTTCCACACCACCCCCCTTTTATTTCAAAGAATAGTGATTTTTCAAGAAAAAGAAAAAATGCATATGAGGAGGAACATCTTGCTCTACTAATCTATGTTTATGTTTTATGGAAAGGAGATAGTGATTTTTAGAATAGTGCTGCTCTTTTTCAGATTCATGGGTGATATATACTTGCACAACTATACTGGATTAGATATATAAACCACTCATAATTCTGTTATCATTGCAAATTCATATTATGTTGTGAGTGGAATATGCCAGCAACTGGTCTAGCTGCCCCCATTTGTTTCTGGACCCAATTCAAGGTGCTGATTGTGACCTTTAAAGCCCTTCACGGTTTGGGTCTAGGTTCTCTGTGGGACCACTTTCTCCCACACATTCCGGCCCACCCTCTTAGGTCATCTGAGGGGGCTCTTTTAAGTGCTGCCCTTATCCCAAGTTAGAGTGATGGCGGCTCAGGAGCAAGCCTTCTCTACAGTAGCACCTCAATTGTGGAATTTTCTTTGGGGGAATTAAGAACTAGCCCCTCCCTCATGGCCTTTATGTGATGACTCAAAACATTCCTGTTTCATCTGGCATTTGAATGATGCTTTGTTGTCTGACCAGATGCCTGCATTTCTGTAATAGTGCTGCGGTCTATATAGTTGCTCCCTAAAGGTTTTAGCGTTCTTTTTATGACTTTATTGTTTTACAAATTGTGCATTTTAATGTGGTACTTGCATCCATGCTGGAAAGTTGAATAGGACTTATTTAACACTGTTTGACTTCAGAGCAGTTCAGTGATGGGGGGGCAGGGAGACTTCCAGCCATCTTCAATCCCTGACCTTTAGTCTCTATATTATTTGCCCTGGTTATCACTTCCCATTCTATTTTCTTCTTTCATGCTTTCTTGTCCTCTGATTTAAACACTCCTAGTGAAGAAGAAAAAAATGAAACTATATTCAAGGAATTATTGTGTTGCCATTTTGGCTGGTCCACATGGGACTACTATAGCCAGTTTAATTTAGAACAGCCCTAGGGCATCTTTGAGTTATGCCAGGGGCCACGTCAAGGGAGTGGATGTTGGTGTACAATTGTGTCTGGTGAAGCTGAAGATGTGTCAGATGACATACAGAAAAAATATTCACCTGAGACATTGTTTCAGCATCTGCAGTTCTTTAGTTACAGAGTGTGGAAAGGGCTGCTGTCTGGAAGCCAATGCTGGTGAATTCTCCTTTGTATGAATTAAAGTGTTGGATGTAGACACTAACTTCATTCATTTTCTTATCAAGGATGTCTGTTGATGTCAATTGGAATTCACAGATCAGAAAAACAAAAATCTATATAGTCAAGCTAATACAAGTAAAAATAAACAACCTGTTAGAGAACAAATCTCATCTAATAACATCTGGAGTATTTTCTGTAAGTTGAAAATGGAAAAAATATCTGTGTGTTTTTTTTCCCTTGATCCTGATATACTCATTTTTTCCTTGATCAGGAATCCTTACAAAATGTTCCACAGCCACATTTAGCTATCTTGGGTGTCCTTATCAGGAGAAAGGCAAGATATAAATTCATTAAATAAATTTATTTCTGTATTTTAGGGTTACAAATGATCTTGACTTGTTTGCAGATCAGCACCAAAGCCTTACAAATTGCACATTCTTTGGTTTTGATTCTTACTCATGGCCCATTCCTGAGCTTCCCGATGTGCGGAACTGCTGCAGTGCTGAAAATGGCTGCCGCGGCATCCTAACTAAACTGGGCAGCTGTTGGTGGCTCCTCTGGAGTGTTACAGACACCCTCTTTCTTCAAACATGCATGCAGTTTAACTTGACTCCATCTTGGGCAGGACTTCATCTTGGGCAGGCCTTCTGATCTGTGAAAAGGGGTGAGAGTTTGTTGGCTCCCAAGGAAAGGCCCCTCTGTGGTCAATTAAATCCGAGTGCTTGAGATCTGACAAAAGGATAACCAGCAAGCACATAGTCCTGCTTGAATATTAAAATGAATTACAACTGCCCAAATGGGTAGTGCTTTTCAGACTCTGGACCAAAAAGACCTTCCACCTGAACCTGCCATATTATTGTTCAGCAGCAACTCCCCTGGATGGGCCATCAAGCTCTTTTGTGTCCTTCTGGAAAACTCAATCAAGGCCAGGAAGCTCAAAATACATAGCTAAAGAAGCTCCCCCAACTCCTTTGTCCAGCCAAATATTCCTTTGTGAAAAGGAAGCTCTGAAAACAGATTTTGGGGTGGGGGGGGAGAGGTCTGGTCAGAAGCAAAGATTGGGGGGCTTCTGGTTCACTTCAGAAGCAAGTAGCTGAGGGCCAGCTCTCTCTCTCTCCCCCCCCCCCCCCACACTAAGAACCTGGGAACTTTGCAGCCCTGCCTTGCTGCTCAGGAAGGACTTTGCACTCAAGCCATAACCAGCAGACTAGGTTAGGTGATCTCCCCCTCCCATTTCGATCTCTCTCTCTCTTCCCCCCAAAGGATTCAGTCATCTTTCCAACTAACTCCTGCTGTCCAAACGCAGCTATTTAAAGCATCTCTCTCCTCTGTAACGGATCTGAAATTAAACATGCCTTTTACTTGTTATATTTCTTTAATAAACTCATCGTCTTTAAAAAGCTCTGTCTTGTGGTTACTGTTAGCCTAATTTTGAGGCACTTTGAGATTGTTTTGCACCACTCATCCATTTCAATGATCCCAAACCTTGTCACACTGCTAGATCTGACCTCTTGCATGCTAATTTCCCCAATTTCAGTTATTTGTATATGTGCTCATGACACGTGTAGGATGCAGGTGTACATGTGAAGCAGCAGTGTTGGCAACAGGGGAAGGGGGCTTTCATTCCCTTCCCCCCTAGTAAGGGAAGTAACCCCACAATGGGGCTACTCGATTCTGTGGTGGCTCGTTAGCTGGTGCAGAACCAAGGAGTCCTGTGTAGGGCCATGCGGTCCAACATGGGGCTCTGGATTCAGTGACGCTGAGCTCTGCCAGTCCTGCCCCCTCTCATTCAGCTCTCCCCTGCCATGCCTCCTCCCTGCCCTCCCCCCATGCCCCCACTCACCTCTCTGACTTGGTGGTCAGGGTGAGCTGCTGGCAGGCAGACTGCAGGCCCAGCGCTGGACTGGCCCACCATGGACTTGCTCTGGGTTACCTCCAGCACTGGGCATGAAATAAGGCTCACACATAAGGTACGTTTGTGACAGCACATGCCAGCGGTAAGCTAGCACACAAGGCTCAGGATTGGACCCTCAGTCTCCACTAGATCTAATTGCTTGACTCAAGTTACGGGGAAAGCATTGACTAAACAGCAGCAGCAATTCAATTCTGTGGGGGGAGGGAAGTAGCAGGAGGTGGGAGTCAAATTGGGAAAAGCAACAATAACACATGCATGTGTATGCAAGGGCTCTCATTTTTACCTAGGCTCAGGTTTTCCTTTGCCTTAACTTAGCTAAACTGAGAGGTAGTGAGTAGCCCAATGACAGCAAACTGAATCAGAGCTAGGGATGGAAGTTGTGGATGGAATGTTATTAAATTCAGGCATGTCTATGAATTCAATGTATTCCATACATCTACAGAAAAATATGTATTTAAATGTGTACTTTGAAGCATTTTATTGAGCCAGCTGCCTGGCTAGGAAAAAAATACTTAAAAATAAATACATATTTAAATATGTATTTTTTTCAGTGATGGAAAAAAGTATGATGAATGGAAGTAGAATGGAATAGAACAGAAATCAGAGGAAACTGTTTGAAGTACCAACATATGGAAACTGAGCTATCCACCCATCCCTACCCTGAATCAAATCCAGCACTACATCACATCTGGGATATTGAGGGTATGTTTACCCACTACAGTACCATTGTTCATACTATTCCCCTATACCAGTAGGTGAGCTGTGCTTTTTGTTATTCCATACAAAAAGTCCTCCCCCCAAAAAACCCACTACTATTTACAGAATAATCAATTTTCAATTAACGTTAGATCAAGGAAAAAATTTAACAGGAAAGGTAAAATGTGGTTGTGATCATCAGTTACATCTTTTGATTGCAGCTTCCCTGCACTGTGAATTTCTGAATACAGGCATGTCACTTAACAACCATCCACTTAATGACAGATCGCATATAGGGTGGTGATCAAAGCACAACAAGGAGGCTCTGATGAGGCAGTCAGGTCTCCCATAGCCTGCAACAGAATGTCTGTTTACACAACAAAGAGGCTCTTAATGTAAAGAAGAGGCAGTCTATCTCCAGCTAGTGTCCGGCAGGGAGTGTCTGTTTACACAACAAAGACACCAGAGCTTAATGACCTAATAGCATAACAATGGGGTTTGAAGAACACATCCCTGTTGTTGAGGAACACCTGTATTTACTTTAAACCAGTGTAGGACAAGTTGCAGAAGAAAATCAGTGTAGTAGAACAAGCAATGAAAACGTTTTTTTTGAAAACAAACTTGGAACAACTTCTATTCCCAGTGACGTCACTAGGGGTATGCAGGCCACACCGGGTGATGTACACAACGGGGGGGGGGTGGCACCACTACTGGCCAAAATTTTTAAAATCTTGGTATATTCGAATAACATCATGTTAAATATCATTCAGTGTGGAAGTTCGTGTGGAATGCAATGAAACAAACGACACTGAAATATCTGTATTCTATCAAAAGTTATAGCCAAAAAACCAGCGGGGGGGATGATACACCATCACACCCACCACCCAGGTCATTGCCCCATCCACTGCATGGGAGGAGGTCCATCATGGGGGTGACATGCTGGACTCTTTCACAGGGTGATGCAAACCCTAGTGATGACACTGATTATTCCATTTTTCCTTTTTCTGTAACGTTGAACTTGACGAACTTGAACTTCATTGTCTTCTAAAACTTGGCTATTGTTCTGTGAAATCATTTTGGTCTGAATACAAGCATTCATTTACTGGCCTTGTGAATATTGTAATAGTGGACCAATTCTGTTTTTGAATCATTCTCTGTGATTTATCTGGTTCTGAAAAACCCAGACATAATCTGAGAAGCAGATCTGGCCCATATTTATTAGTCTCATGAATATCCTGATTCTAGCAATGTGAACTAGAACTAGATTCTGGCAATGTGAGATCATTTATGGCTACATTCTATTTTGTGCAGTTGGGCTGCCACAGCAAGTGACAGATGACCACAGTGGCATGCCAGTGGTCCATCCCCTGGCACCAGTAAGTCAGTATGGGGGTGGCAGAATGGGGCAGAGAAGAGGAAGAACAGATAAGCAATCAGGGAGGAGGGTGACTTGGAGAGAGACCGCACCACCTACGTCCTATCCTCCTGCCTGGGTCCACTTGGTCTTGTGCAACCTAAGTTGTTGGATCTGATCTAATTAGATCCATTTTGGTGGTGGAAGCTTACCCCCTGGCAAGAGAACAAATTTTCCCTTACCTACAGAAGATCTGCAGGACTGCCCCTTGTGTTAAAAGCACTTACATGGCAGTACATTAAAAGTGCAGATCTATAACGTTTCCCCAACTGCAAACCATGGTAGCATCATGTCTAATATATTAAAAGTAAAATACACCTTGAAATGAATGGGGACCCACCCAAAATTGGTTTGTGATCCTCCTAGTGGATCCTGACCCACAATTTGAGAATTGCTGGTCTATTGTTTTATATTGACAATCATTATTGCAATATGAAATATCCACAGGCACACACAATGGGCTTGGGGAGGAAGGGTTCACACATATTCTTTGAACCACTCTAAACAAAGAAGTGGGAGCCATTTGATGCTCCACTTTAGGTAGCAAAATTTCTGTCCAAGTTCATAGGAGGAGGTCATCTTGAATCAAGAATGTGATTTCCAATGATCTGAACCAACCCATAATATAAAATGTTTCACATACCTAAAACAGACAATTTTACAAAATTTTTTACAACAGCTGCTATATTTTATCCAATTGTGCACCAATATTCCTACTGTACAGAACAGTTCCAATATTGCTGTATTGATTAAAAAATGCAGGGTACCATGTAAGCACATTCTGTGATGGAGACTGAAAATGGAATAAGCTGGGTTTAAGACAACATAGCTACTACATTTGTAGCACATTTGTGAATTTAGATACTTACACATATGCATATAAAGGCCATTGAGGAGAAAGTCAATTTCTTTCCTGTGTTAATTATGGTTCTTATTAAAAGGGATGCATAAAACAATTTGCCAGAATGTATCAGGGGATATTTTTATGCTAATGCACTGTATGACAATACCTTACAGGAATTGTTCACTCTTAATGTTTCATGGAGCTGATACTTGAGCCTGCACAAGTGATAATTCTTTTCTGTAAGAATTTAGAATTGGAAAATCTCTGGAAGCTACATTAAGGATATTTACTAACCCACGTAATTATGACCTGGAAATCAGCATTTTACAATTACAATGGGAGACTCCGGCAGGAAAATGATAACCTATAATTTATCAAGAAATTTGACTATATAATATGGCTAAACAAAGATGAAAATTTCCTGTCTCACTACATTGTTAAATAACTAAAAGACGGGGTAGAAATAAAGTTAATAATAATAATAATAATAATAATAATAATAATAATAATAATATAACCTATCAGTCCTAACATCATCACTATATTTAGTTCATGACCATAAACTGTCCATAAAAACAATTCCACTGCATTTTCTTCCATACTACATTATGTATTTGGCCCTTTTCTTCACAAAGGAAGGTTGCAATCCGATGCACCTTTACCAGGAGTAGGTTCTATTCAACTGAATGGGGCTTCCTTTTAAGTAGACATGCATAGAATTGCAGTGTTAGAAAATAATTATTTCTGTCTCAATAATTAACTCAGGACAATCAGGGAAATAGTTTTATCTATCATTCTGTTGTTGCACTTGTCACTTTGACCCCTATTTTGTTCTGATGTTTCACTATGTCTGTTAACCTGCTTATTGGGGATTTCACATTGTGCATCTGATACATCAAACTGTAGTCCATGAAAGCTTGGGCTAAAATAAGTGAGACTTAAAGGAGTTACCAGACTTTTAGTGAATCAGTCTTTCTCTGCTCCAACTTTCACAAAATTAAAATAAATTATGAACATGATATTCAGGAATATATGCACACATGTTTCCTTGAAAGACAAACAAGACTCTCTTTGCTATGATATTCTTTCTGCTTTCAGATAAGATTTAAGGGAGAAAAGCATTTATTTTGTAGCCACAAAGCCAATGGCAGGCAATTTACCATAGATACTCATCTATAAGGCGAGAAATTTCTGCCTATAAATCAAGTGTAAACCATCTCCTTGTCCTATTTGTGAGGTCAGGGCTATTCAGGGACATTGAGGCAGCCAGGAGAAACTCAGAGGAGAGAAAGAGGACAATTGGTCTCCAGGGCAACAAGGCTGCAAGATGCAGCCAATGTTAACCTTTTCACTCCTCCTTAGACAAAAGTAAGCAAGGGCTCAACACATTCCTGGATTTAGAGAGAGGCTTCCTAGGGTAAAAAGATTTTTTTTTTCCCCCAGAGAAGTTTCTTATACTGGAAATATTTGTCAGACTTTTATAATCCTATGGTACAAGCATACCGTTGCTGCTGGGTGTTGCAAATGTGTCATAAAGCATGTTTGCATCAAGCAGCGAGAAGGGAGCGATGGAGCTCAACCTCAGTACGGGGAGGACTCCAGTGAAGAGCTGCCAGTGATTAACACCACTGGGTGGCAGTGCTTGCTATTTGGGATAGGAAGACAGCAGGGGAGGGAGGAATGGGGGAGGGGGGGAGACCAGCCCAAGAGGAGGGTGGGACTGGCAGAGGCCTCCTACACAGGATTCTATGATCGTGTTGGACTACAAAGCCTGACACAGAGCTTCTCAAATCTGCAACAGCAAAATAGCCCCTTTGTGGGGGCTGAAACTTTAATCAGGGTAAGGGGACAAAAGTCCCCTTCCCCTAAGAGAACTCTGGCAGCCTCCCTAGCCCCATTGGATACAGCGGGAGCCATTTCAGCATCGCTGTACCTGGTGCTGCAGAGGAGGATAGGATTGGGTTGCCCAGCAATTGGCTTGTGATTCCAGACAAAATTATTCACACTTTCCCAGACTGTCATAAATACTACTGTAGATGAATCTAGAATTACCATCATGGGATTTTTATTCCACAAAATTGCCAATCGTTTAGCTTCTCTAAAGCAAACTGAATCTGTTTAACTTAAATTTAGGGCAGAAGTAGAATCCAACTTGAAAAGAAGAATCTCTGCAGCTTTGTTATTATTCTAGATGAAAAGAATAGGATTTTTTGTTGTTGTTGTAAAGGGTGCCATTTAGGAAGGGCAATGAGGATATCATTCTCTATGGGTGGAGGGTTGAGAATAGCTGAAGTTGGCAAAATATTTGCAAGGTTGGGTAAAATTGCGACAGTGCATTCTTGTTAAATTATTGGTTAATAGTGTAACATCATTTAAAAGCCTTAACCGTTTTTTTCTTCCTTTAATAGTGCTCTGTCTTCTTTCTCTCCACTGCTAAAATGCACATACAGCAACCATTAAGTCATGCTCCAGTACAACACCTGCTCTTTATTTTTCTCAAAAAGCAGAAGTGTTGTTTTATATATGACAGTCAGAAGCAGGAAGAGAAAAAAAAATAGCATATGTTTCTATGATTACAATGTTCTTGTTTCCAAAAGCTTTTCTATATTAAAAGAAAATACAGTTACAAACTAGCTTGTAAAGTGGGCTTGTCCTGAGCTTTCATAGCCCTAATCTCAGCACAGCGTCTTTTTCTGCTGCATCTGCAAATAATACAACAATACAACGTAGTAATTTCCTGTTGAATACACTGTACCTAACAGTAATCTAGAGTGGCAGTAGCACAATCTCAGCACATCTTCAATTTATATTGTAGTCGGTGCTGAATAATGTTAAAGTTGGATTAACAGAGCAGTGACGACCTTTTCCAACACCACAAGAGATGTGCAGGGTAAGTGATTAACAGCTTTGCTTTTAAAAATAGACAATGTCTTTCTAAAATATTGCATTAGTAAGTGAATAGAAATGGGGGTAAGTTAATTGCACAGGCAAATATCCAGTGGTTGCTATGGAAATTATTTAAAAAGAGTTTATGAAGAAAATGCTATACTAGCATCTGCTCAGAGTTAAAGTCTTCAAACAATATAAGTACACAGAGGATATTATTAGGCTGCATTATATCCATTGCAGCCTTGAAATCTGACACTTGCCTGCTCACCTATGGCAAACAGAAGCTACTTCAAGCTGAGCACCCAGCTGGTTAACTAAGTAGGACTAAACATGCACATGTATGCACACACCCCCTTTAAACCTGCTTCTAGCTTGTAGCAAGAAGATAGTGAGCAAGTGCATTTGTCTGTACTGAGCTTGTATGGCTCTCTGTTACAATAACATAACACATTTAGCTAGGGTTGTCAACTGAACAGAAAAAAGCCAGCTTGTGTTGTTGTTCAGTTGTTATGTCATGTCTGACTCTTCATGACCCCATGGACAACAGAATGCCAGGCCCCCAATCTACCACTAACTTTTGGAGTTTGTCCAAATTCATATTCATTGCCTCCGTGACACTATCTAACCATTTCGTCCTCTGCCATCCCCTTCTCCTTTTGCCTTCAATTTTTCCCAGCATCAGGGTCTTTTCTAAAGAGTCCTCCCTTCTCATGAGATGACCAAAGTATTTAAGCTTCAGCATCTGTCCTTCCAATGTACAGTCAGGGTTGATTTCCTGTAGGACTGACTGATTTGATCTCCTTGCAATCCAGGGGACTCTCAAAAGTCTTCTCCAACACAATAATTCAAAAGAGTCTGTTCTTCGGTGCTTGGCCCTTCTCATGATCCAGCTCTCACAGCCATACATTACAACTGGGAAAACCACAGCTTTGACTATACTGACCTTTTTTGACATGGTGATGTCTAGGCTTTTCATTAAGTTGTCTAGACTTACCATAGCTTTCCTCCCAAGAAGCAAGCATCTTTTATTTTCATGGCTGCAATCTCCATCTGCAGTGATCTTGGAGCCCAAGAAAATAAACTCTGTCACGGCTTCCATTTCTTCCCCTTCTATTTGCCATGACTTGATGAGACTGGATGCCATGATCTTAGTTTCTTTAATGTTAAGTTTCAAGTCACATTTTGCACTTTCCTCTTTCACCCTCATCGAGAGGTTCTTTAGATCCTCCTCACTTTCTGCCATTAGACTGGTATCATCTGCATATCTGAGGTTATTGATATTTCTCCAGGCAATCTTAACTCTGGCTTTTGATTCATCCAGCCCAGTCTTTCACATCATGTACTCTGCATATAAATTAAATAAGCAGGGTGATGATATACAGCCTTGTTGTA
Source organism: Tiliqua scincoides (assembly GCF_035046505.1). NCBI lineage: Eukaryota > Metazoa > Chordata > Lepidosauria > Squamata > Scincidae > Tiliqua > Tiliqua scincoides. The sequence goes on from NC_089822.1 coordinate 76,178,558, forward strand.
CTCCTTTCCCTATTTCAAACCAATCAGTTGTTCCATATCTGATTCTAACTGTTGCCTCTTGACCCACATACAGATTTCTCAGGAGACAGATAAGGTGGTTTGGTACTCCCATCTCTTTTAGAACTTGCCACAATTTGTTGTGATCCACACAATCAAAGGCTTTAGCCTAGTCAATGAACCAGAAGTAGATGTTTTTTCTGGAACTTCCTTGCTTTCTCCATAATCCAGTGAATGTTGGCAATTTGATCTCTAGTTCCTCTGCCTCTTCAAAAACCAGCTTGTACTTCTGGTAGTTCTCTGCTGAACTCTGCTCAGTATACTGCTGAAGCCTAGCTTATAGGATATTGAGCATAACCTTTCTAGCATGTGAAATAAGTGCAATTTGTGCCATGAATTGAACATTATTTGGCATTGCCTTTCTTTGGGATTGGAACATAACTGATCTGTTCCAATCCTGAGGCCGCTGTTGAGTTTTCCAAGTTTGTTAGCAGACTGAATGCAGTACTTTAACAGCATCATCTTTCAAACTTTTAAGGAGGTCCACTAGAATACTGTCACCTCTGCTAGCTTTGTTGTTAGTGATGCTTCCTAGGCCCCACTTGACTTCACACTCCAGGATGTCTGGCTGAAGCTGGATGTTTTTGCCTTTGGGTCATTGTTGTAAAAAGCAACCGCTTTAAAAAAAAAAAAAAATCTGGATTTTTTAGCTCTGCATCTAAGGTAAAATGTCATCTTTTGTGCTATGCTCTGTCCCTGTCCCAGCCAAACCCCAATGCTGCACTTCCAAACTACCCCAAAATGTGGAGCATTATCCCGTAGACTATGAATTTTCAACCTCTCATCTCACAGCACACCAACAAAATTGGTGCTAAAATTGTCAAGGCACACCATCAGTTTTTTGACAATTGACAAAGCATATCACACTGCTGGCCATGGGTTCACAGCCCAAATGGCATATACTCCCCAACTCCAACACCTACAGACCATTTGTGGCACATCAATGTGCCACGGCACAGTGGCTGAAAATTGCTGCCCTAGACACACACAAAAACTGCAGGCTTAACTCTTTAGCTTCACTCCAGACATGCTCTGGGCTCCACATCCTGAAACTGAGGGTTACCTCTGGTTCACCACTGATCCATTGTCAACTGATATTTCTAGGTACCACTAAGGTACCAGTTGCAACTCTAATCTCAGGTCTTATCTCAGCAATGAGACTTGAAAATAGAAAGAAAAACTTGCATCAGCAGCTGGAGCACAGTTTAAACGGCATCGCTAGGGAGGGGATAAGGAGACAGGAACAGAGGCTGACAAGGTAGAATTATTTAACAATTTTATTGGAGAAGATATGCAAGGTCAACATACATATAGTACATAGGGAATTTGTGGACGAACATAAAGACAAGATTTATCTTTGCAGAAAGAGAAATGTATCAGTGTGAAAGCTCTGTTTGAAATTTTAGTTTTAAAAATCTAGTTTTTCTTCCATTTGAACTGTATCTGTGGAAAATAGTGACCTTTTTGTAGGACACTGGCTTCAAGAGATACCCATAATATGACTGGATGAACAAAACATATCATGCATGTTTAGCTACAAAAGAGAAAGCAAAAAAGGAAAGAGTTCTGTACGACTAAGAGTCCAATCCTATCCTTTCCCCAGTCACTGATGAAGTCACACCAAAAATGGGAACGCAATATCCAGCAGGATGGAGGTATGTGGACCAGGAGCCTTCAGAGGTAAAAGGCAATTTAAATCCTCTTACATCTCAGTAAGCCTCCCGACCCACAATGGATCTCCTCGGACCTATGCTAGTGATTTTGCCAGCACAAGTCCAAGGACAGAAAGGGGGCAGCGAGACTGTAGTAAAGGGGAGAGGCTCCGGTGCATCCCTTTGCCACTGAATCCACCTTCTCCTGCAGCCCCCCCCACTCCATCACTCCCCCTCACTGCCCAGTTTTGCCCATCCCTGCCCCCGTTACACCTTCCTCTCACCCGCTCCCACCTTTGCTATTGATGCCCTCCTCTGGTGCATGGAAGGAGAGCTAATGTTGCAGGCAGGAAAGTGTAAACCTTCCTGCCAGAATCCTCAACAGTGTACTACTGAGACCCTCATCAAGTTCTATATGATCATTTACCAAAAAGTAATTAAGGCATGTTTTAGACAGAACAAGTGTAGCTGGTGCACCAGCTGAAACTGGGCAGATCCACTGTGGACCATACCACTAACCTGGGCTTCCAAGGACAAGGATGCTGTATACCTGATCCTTCAAGAACAGTGCAACCCAATCAAGAACAGGACAAGCTATCTTCACCCTATTAGCAGGTCTCCTAACCAAGAGAGTCTATTTTATCTGAATTTAAGTCCAACTTTTGGTCTCAGCCAGACCTTTGTTGCCTCCAGGCATCAATTCAGAACACTCACAGCTTCAATTGGAGTAATGAGAGGTACACTTGGATGTTATCGGTATACAAAAGCCCAACCCCTGAATAACCTCTCTCTGCAGTTTTATGTAAATATTAACAATCATGGGGAACAAGATGGCCTGTGGAATACAGCATAAGCCAAAGGCAATGGCATCATGAAAAACTCACAAATATCTTTCGGTGCTGACCCTCTAAAATCACACCTTCCACCATCCCATCCTGCCCACTTTTTTATGATGGAGCATAGGATGCAGACCACATTTGGCAGCTAATTACAACACATCCATGCCAATATATAAGCTCGTGCCAAGGAGATTACAGCTCAAATGATAAGATGTTGACACAAGGCAATCTCTCTAGTTCCTTAAATAGGCACTTTGGTCATGGGATCCATGATGAAAGTTCACTTGGAACACAAAGGGAGCAAGTTGCACAAACAACCACTTGTCCTTCACACAAGTGAAGGACAAGTATATTGCAAAATATTTTTGTAAACATTTGGAATTCTTCTTCTCGGAATGCTTATTGCAGGTATTCTGCCCAAGGAAAACTCTACCCAGTGGTCAAAAGATTCCTTGGATCTGCATGTTTGGTATTTGTATGAGTGCAATAAAGGGACTTGAACCATGAGTACAGGGATTTCTGGTAGTTCTCCCCACCCCTGCTGCTGATGCCATAGTAGCTCATATGGGGGGGGGGGAGTGAGGTGCTGTGTCATTATGTGTTGCATATGTGTGCATTCCCCTGGGGGCTGGGGATAAGAATAGGCCCTCAGTTTGGCTGTACTTGTCGTAAGAGGCGACTAAACAGCCACCGGGTAGATGGGACTCGTCAGCCTGGGAAGGCAGCTCATCTGAGAGAAGGAAAACTCTGATCCCAAACCTCCACTGCCTTGTGGCTACATCCAGTTATGGAAAAGGCTTCAGGAGTCAACCTCGAGGCAAAATCCGGAGCCGGAGTCCCTGAGGCAGTTCATGGCTGAACACAGTCATGCTCTGGCAACTCCTGCGACGCCGCTGGAACCAACCGTATTGGCCTCTGCCTTTCCATTGGACCATTTCAGCGACATGGAGAGGGGGGATTTGCTGCATGGGTAACAGCCTATCCTCCATACCTACTTTACCCAGGCTTCGCGCACTGGAGAGGACACTCTGTTCCAGAACCACAATTCAGAGCGTGACACCATAGTCTTCCGGGATTGAAGGATGCCAACAATTCATGTGTGCATGCACATGGGTTGCCCATTTCTTGTGGCTGGTGGGGAGGTGTCCATCTCAGCAGTGGTGGCTCAATGGTCCTGTGTCTGATCCAACCCCCTTCACAGTTCACCCTGACAGTGAGACTCTGGCTGTCACCATTCAGGCTAGGTGGATGCAGTGATTGCTCTTTGGATATTGCACTGATGATGTGCTTATGTCAGGATGCCACTCCATGGGTGTTAGGATTTCCATGGACACAGGATGTCACTAGGAATGTCTGCACCAACATAACTGGGAGGACTACACCGGCATGGCATTGCCTAGATGGGCAAAATTGCCTAGATGGGCAAAATTGCCTAGATGGGCATTGCCCATCGGGCAAAAAGGCAGGGTATAAATTATTATTATTATTATTATTATTATTATTATTATTAATAATAATAATAATAATAATAATAATAATAATAATAATAATAATAATAATAGATGGCCTTAGGATATGGCAGTTGATGTTCCAGTATCTGTGCACCATCAGTGCAGCATTGGAATAAGATTGGGCCCTTATTCAATGTTGTTCATTGCACAGAACTTCTTTTTTAAGCAAATCTCAAATATAATTATTACTGCTGTTACTAGTTCTACTGCAACTAATGTATTTCTGTAAATAAGAATGAGGGAAAGAGCAAAATGTCAAAATTATCATTATTATTTTACTTTGTCAGCAAACGAAGTTCAGGAGGTACATCTGTCTACTTGGGCAGACCAATGATAAAGTAAGTTATGACTGCCAATGTCAGGGTATCAAAAAATCATAGAAATTCTGAAAAGTGAACATCTGCCTTTCACCTTGAGGGTTTTATAAATAGATGAGAGCTGTTAAAAGTTTATTTTCATGCAGCTGTGCCTCCTTTGGAAATTGGGAGCTCCTTACAAGTTTAATCCAGCGCATTTCACAGTGGGCAACAAATGCAGTATGCTTGCAGCTATTTTTCAATCTCATTTCAAGTCAGGGTGGCCTGGATTTATAAAGGTAGTCCCATGCAAGCATACACAACAGAGAAGTAAAATAGGAAGACGCGTTTTAGCAGACTGAATTAGACTGTATCTAGAATGACACCAGTCAAGAAGTGATTGAAAAATATTTAAAGTTGATTGTATATGTAGTTTAGAAAGCACTTGACACAAATTAATGAACTGTTAACTTAAAAGATGGTGTAAACAGTCACTTAATGAGAGTGGTTAAAAAGTGATTAGGTATAATTTGTTTCATTTTTTTTAATATGGGCGTTGAATTGTGATTTCAAACTGAGCAGAGAATCAGAAAATCATACCTGGATATTAGGAAATCAGATATGGCTTTTGTTGGGCTGCTTCATTCATTACTTTCCAGAGCACACAGGCTAATATACATTATGACCAAACAGGCATGGTGTGCAGTAAAGATCCAAGAATGACTTAGAGAGAGAGAGAGAGAGAGAGAGAGAGAGAGAGAGAGAGGCAGCTTTGGGATGCTGTTCAGCTACGAAAGAATTAACTCCAAAGAAGCCCTCTGGTGCTAGGAGGATTTGAATTGTGAGTCATTAAATGCCCAATTGTAACCAAATTCTTGTGCTGCAGTCTCTGCCTTACCCAACACGGGCACTGTGGCTACTGGAAGTCTCCTGAGGTAAGCGGACCTTCATCCCCTTACTCTGGTAAAGCCCCAGCAGACTCAGTGGGGCTGTTTGGATTCACAGGGAGGGGGATAGGTTTCATCCACTATCCCCAACCACTCTCAGGTCTGAGCCAAGCTCCTTCCCACCCTCCCCCTCCCATTACACCTCCTCCCCACCCTATTCTGCCCCCCTCCACCCTCCCAGTATCCTGTGGGGTGCTTACCTGCTCCGGCAGGTGGTGGCCTCCAACTGGCAGCAGCAGTTGGTGGGATGGACTGTAGCCCATGCCTTATGTGCATTACTGCCTGGTAGCATGTTTGTGATGGTGCGTGTGCTCATCCTGCCGGCATAGGCCAGCATAAGATTGGACTGTAAGTAAGGGAAGTCCTAGTTATAACCTGTTTTCACTTTATTTTGAACTTTGCCTACTGATCTCAAGTACAGAATAAGATTGTTTTTCTCCAGTTCTACTTTAAAGCCCAGTAAATGTTTTCCTTTGATTTTATGAAACCCAATCTGTTTAGTCCTTTAAATCGGGGTCTCCAAACCCCGGCCCAGAGGCCAGATGCAGCCTGCGGCAAGCCTCTATCTGGTCCTCTATTCGGCAGGCCTCTATCCATGGCAAGCCTCTGGTCCCCTGCAAACCTCTGGCTTGCCCAACTGATTATGACCAAAGCTGTGCTCCAGTTGCATCCAGAGGGTGTTCTGAGAGACAGGGAGGACAAGCGCAGCCTCCCTGGCCCTCAGAGTACCTTCTAAAGTCCTAAAAACATCACTTTCTGGTTCTTCAGAAAAACCAGGAAGTGATTTTTTTGGGCCCTCCAAAGTCTTTAGGCTTTCTGAGGGTCAAGGATACCTCCATGGCCCTCAGAACATACTCCAGGTGTTTCCTGTGTTGTGCTAGTTCTGAGTTATTTACTCCTGTTCATGTAAGTAAGCTGCTTGTGGGGTGGGAGAACGGGAGTCCATTTAAGTATGTGCTTTATTTCTGTGGTGTGTGTTGTTGCTTGGAGAAATCCTGGAACTTTGAATAAATGAATGAATGGGCTCATTCACCCAAGTTCTATGTCTAATTTATTTAAAAAAATTTTTATTTTTTCAGCCCTCAATACCATGCCAGATAATTGATGCGGCCCTCTGGATGAAAAGTTTGGAGATCCTTGCTTTAAATCAAAAACCCACGGGCTTCCCACTTTGGAAACCTTGTTTAGTCTTGTGGACTACCTCGAGAAGGCTTGAGTGTGTACATGATTATATGGAGATACAGATGAGAGAGGGACATAAGCAAAGTAAGGTTGTTGGTCAAGAAATCATCATTCTCTCTCTTCAAGTAAATTAATGTGAATGCTGTCAGTGGACAGCCAGACACCAATCTGGGTGAATGGGTGGTAACATGAACCTGATCCCACAATGCTGGTGGCAGCAACCTATTGGATGGATGGGTCTGACTCTCAGGCTGGGAAGAAGCCTAGGTTCATGGAAGTGGATGTGTTCCTTCTCAGTGCTACTCTGGAGATCAACAAACAAGTGTACAGAAGCAGTTGCTTTTACAATGAGCAAGTCATGTCATTCTCTCACTCAGTCACTTGTGTGTTCTATCCAAGTGGCACAAATGCTAAAACTAAGTGCAGAAAGTGGTCCTGATGGCATTTCCCAGACAGAGAAGGAGAAGGAGACCATGCAGAAACTGCTCCTGCAGCTGTGATTTCCTCTTGGACTTTGAACAACAAATGAAGCTTTCAGTAGGCAACACAGATAGTGAGTGAAAGGATGAAATAGCTGCAGTTTGTATAAACAGGCACTTCTTCCACTTGCAAGTCTGCTCTCTCCCCTCTGGACACTGCATTTGTCCCCACCATGTCTTCAAGACTATCATCTGCATCCCCTGTCCATTTCTTCATCCCCTCTCAAACAAGGAAACATTCAGCAATGAAGATCAAATGCCATAACTATAACCTCAGTGAAATCTCACAGCAGGTTCCCCAGATGAGAATAACAGAGATGCAAAGTTGTAGTGGTTTGTCTATACTGGGTAAATATGCTGTCTATCCATACACAATAATGGATATAAAGTACATCAAAAAATGAATTTTGTTACTATGGCCTATTTAAATAATCAGCTCTAAAAATGCACTGAAGTCATTACCTTAAATCTCCTGGGATAAAACGTTGATTGCCTGCCTGATACCCTGTGTCTTCAGAGTACCGAACAGAGAACTATGGAAATGACAGAGTTGCTTTGCAATTCTGATTCTCTATTCCAGGGGTCTCCAAACCCTGGCCCAGGGGCCAGATGTGGCCTGCAGCAAGCCTCTATCTGGCTGAACATGACTGACTGACTCTATCTGACTGACCATGACCAGAGCTGTGCTCTGATTGCATCTGGAGGGTGTTCTGAGGGCCGGAGAGGTTGAGTGAATGAGCCCACTCATTCATTTATTCATTCATCTAAGTTCCATCTCTAATTTATTTAAATTTTATATTTAAATTTTCTTCCGGCCCTCAGCACTGTGCCAAATATTTCATGTGGCCCTCTGGCCAAAATGTTTGCAGACCCCTGCTCTATTCTGATAAAAAGGAGCATGGGGATTGAAAGTTATTTTCTTGTGTCCACTATCTGTTGGCCTAATCAGATTGTCTTGAACTGAGGAATTGGTTACATTCTGAAATTGATCAGAAAAGTGATAATGCACAGGAAGTACACTGTAATTGATTGACAAACAATCCAAATGCAATAAGTATTATCATCTTGCTTTTGGTTTCCTTGGTTTTTATAGTCATTGGCTCTGTACTTTTAGTCATTGCTATTTTTTAAAATTATAACAATAAAAAATGAACCAAGCAGAATTACTAAGGAAACATTAATGACATTTTTGATTAATATGAATGAATTAGCATTATTATTTATGCCTAATTTTTATTATTCCAACAGCAAATCTCTTTTCTTTCAATTTAGGGTAGCTGTGGTGTAATGATTATTGAAAAACAGATAGATTAAAAACTGAAGGTTCAATAAGCAAGTAAGAGCTAAAGATCTGGAGTGTTATTAGCACTTTGGATTCTCTCATTTTCTGTGTAAGCTAGAAAAAGTTTTCAGTGTTAGAATGAAATCTAAAATTGTATTTACGTATAAGACAAAGGACAGATATAATTTTTCTAGTACTCTCTTCTTTAACAGTTGGGCTCAAACAATGATAATTTGAAAAACAAGGCATGACACCTCATCGTATGTGTCTGTTTTTGACAGATAAAGACTACTGTACAAATATTAAACTTTTAGCTGCTTCACTGGTGTGATTTTATGGAGTGGATTTAACTACTTAAAACATTAGTGGTATTTTCCCCACATAGTCAGTCATACTGAATAACTTAATCAGCTTAGCAGTTCTCTTCACTCTTCTAACTCCAGGATTTTATAATGTGGTATCGATGCAATTTAATGAATAACACTTTCATCATACCACATTCTCAGCACATCTTTTATAACAAGATTAGATTACCTGACTTTTTACACATGTAAATCATATCCGCTTAGGATGTTGCCTGCTGAACATTTTTCACACATTTTCTTGTCCCTGCTCACATTGAGACACAGCTCAGATTCTCTGTCCTAAAAGGACACTTTTTACAGAATGCTACAAGGCAACCATTTATATTCCTTTCCTATATTGTCTTAGCGTTCAGACTACACATGCCACAGGCAGTCTATGATTTGGCTCTCTCCTGTTTTTGTTTTACTAACTAATCTCATAGGCTTTCTTAGATGATTGGGAAAGTGCTGCTCTAAGAGAGGATATTTAACCCTTTCCTCTCATCTCCTTTCCTCAATCAAAACAACTCCCATACTGGTATTTAGCTCTGTTGGTTAAAGAAGACAGGTAAAGATTGCCATGACCGCAGCTTTCAGCAGTGCCCAGGGCAAGGATTCAGATGGGCAGGTACCCAAAAGTCCTAGACAGTTCTGGGATCCAATGTCACAGCTGCAAAATGTATCATCAACTATTTGTGGTTTTAAACAAAATGGTATACACATTGCTTTCCTCAAAATGCACAAAACAAATCAGCTGGTAAACATCTAGCCAGACATTTTCAGCTGCTTATGGCATATGTATGCATGCACTACATATATTCTCTGAATAATAAATTCAGAGATGGATAGAGGGGTTATAAATCTGGTTAAAGATGTACCTCCTTCTAAAAGGTGGTACCTACTCTGATCAAGATTTTATTCTGAATAAAAAAATTCCATCACTAAAAAAATCAAGATATGATTGCAGTTATATTATTAGCACACCAAACAGGAATATAGCAATATTACTACTACCTTCTAGCAGCCTCAAACAACATTTTCTGGTTTCCATTCCTGCTTTGTCTAGTCATATTATTTCCAAACGAATCTTAGCAGAACTTCATTGAAGTTTGATTTTCTACAAATTACAGTAGCTAGGTTGGAGGAGAAGGGAACACTTTGCCCAGGTACCCACCACAAAAGACATGAAATGATAGGATCTGGAGTAAAATGAGCCCTGTTTCTTGATCGATTCTATAGCAACTGATCAATTTGCAATGGCAATACTATGTACAGAGACTCCTCCCCCTGAAATTCAGGCACCTTCCCTTTAGGACAGGGGTGCCCAAACCCCAGCCCGCTGGCCACTTGCAGCCTGCTGCGGGTCCCCATCTGGCCCCCAAGGGGGTCCCCCCACCTCCAATGGGCACTCGGCCCTCACCCCAGCCCATGCTGGCCTGCCGCGCAAGCTCCGCACCTTGCTTTCCCTCGCTGCCGCTGAGCTCGGTGGCAGTGAAGGAAAGACGAGCCCAGCCGGCTTGCAGGGCCTTTTATAGTAGGAAGGTAACGTGAGACTTGCAGGTCTCGCGTTACTTCCCACTATAAAAGACCCTGCGCGCTTGCATGCTAGTCTCCTTTCTTGCCCAGGGGCTGGGCTGGGCTCTGCTCCGTTTGGCTCAGCTCCCCTCCCCTCTCCTTCCCTCCTGCAACCTGAGCCAGGGGGGAGAGAGAGAGAGAGAGAGAGAGGGAGAGATGGCGAGGGAGGGGAACCCAGCCCAACTCGCAGCATGTCTCCCTCCGGAACAAGCGAGGGAGGGCTGGTTGGCTGGCTGGCCGGCCAGGCAGGCAGGCAGGCAGGCAGGCAGGCAGCAGCAGCAGCACATGGGCAGGCAGGTAGGCAGCCCAGGCAAACGAAGGAGGGAAGTGCGAGGGGGCAGGTGAGCAGGCGGGTATGTGAAAGTGTGGAAGATCCCCCCTCCTGTGTGTGTGTGTGTGTGTGTGTGTGTGTGTGTGTGTGTGTGTGTGTGCGCGCGCGCATGTGCGTGAGTGAGTGAATGGGATCATAAACTGGCATGAAGATCCCCCCCTTACTAGGGTGGATGGGATCATAAGCTGGCATGAAGACCCCCCCCCTTACTAGGGTGGATGGGGTCATAAACTGGATGGAATTCATTCATTCATTTTCAGTCTAATATATTCATTTATGTAAATTTATTTAAATTTGAAATGTAAATTAATTCTTTTTTTTACGGCCCCTGACACAGTGTCAGAGAGATGTTGTGGCCCTCCTGCCAAAAACTTTGAGCACCCCTGCTTTAGGAGATAGCTAACCTGTCTAGTCCCTCTTGGGTGACACTACCCTGACTCCAACCTGGTCGCCTCGCAGGACCAGCTTTTCAAATCCAACACCTGGAAAGGAGGCTAAAAGAAGCCAAATTTTTCTGCCTACCTCCAGTCAGACTGCTGGACAGTTTTTGAGATCGACATCACATTTCGATCAAGAGATTGCCACCTGTGATCCTGACAACCTCTTGAAATCAGTCCTGGTTCTCTCTGATTCTTTCTTCCCTAAGGATAGACACCAAATCTACTCCCTGTCTGGCAGTATATATGATAGTTGTAGCTGCCCTGATCATATGCCACACCCTAAGGACAGTCTTCCTTAAAAAAAAACTTCATACCAAAACCCAATCAAAGGAAACATTCCCACCCAGGCCCAAATGTCAACCATAATAGGTAAGTGAGCTGGGTCATGAGCTAGCTCCTCCAGTCTTGGAGCACAGAGGGTCAGATGCTGCACATCTCTGGCTCTGCCCCCATCTTGCTTAGGCACCAATCAGAAGCCCAGCCTAATCCCATGCTTTGTGCAGGCTGGAACTGGGCAAATGATGCACCCACTCATGTCCTTTGAGCAGGGGGGTAGCATTCCAACAGGAGCAGTATATCTTTTCAGAAAAATGTGTGCTTCAAATAACTTTTTAGAAAAGTAGATTGTTTCCAACTTCTTTCTTCCTTCTCTTATTTTCATTCCACTTCTGGGTCATTCCCAACATGTATTCCTAGCCAAGCTGGTGTTCATGGTCATGCACAACAAATAGAATATTAACACACTTTTGTTAAAACAGCAAAATAATACAAACTTTCTAACAAAAAAATTTTCCACTCTTTGTCTTATCACATAAATAGAATTTATAACAAGAATACAGTTTTACTAACCCTGTATACAAGAAACACAGAGACAACTTCGAGGAACTGAGGCTGGAAGGCTGATTTGCCTAGGGCCATACAAAGTGTCTGTGGCAGAGATGTGACTTGAATCCATGTCTCCCTTCAAGTTCCAGCATCACTGACTATATAAACCAATGCTATTTTTTTTCTTTCTCACAGAAGTTATGGGTAATATGGATAGCTTTACAATGAATTCTCTCTTTTTCTCTCCTACCTGTTCCTCTCCGGATCCCTATGTATGTTCTGTATGTGTGTGTGTCATTTATACTTAAGAAATATAAAGAAGGGGGGGAAGATGTAGGGACATATGATTAACCAATTTGAAATGCTGGCTGGAAAACCAGGAATTTTGAGGTAGCAAAAAGGGAGGGGAAGAGGAGAAGTGTTGTTGGAGAAATGGAAAAGAAGATTCTGGGTGCCTAAAAGGCTGTGGCTGAATTACAGTTCTCAGTATCCTGGACTAAAGACTGAAGGCAAGGAGTAATCCCCTCAGTGGGCCACAAAGTCACAGAACTCACCTGAGGTAGGAGAGATAATTCTCTATTAAATGGGACAGCAGCCACTCAAAGGGACTTGGAGAGCTGGGCTCAAGTGGTTGCTGTGAATGTTAAAGGGGTTTGCCTAAAAAGGAGGCCTGGGTTCTCTCCAGTAGTTTTGCAATGGGCAAAAGATCCTAGTGTACAAGCGTGTGTACACATACATAGGAGGAGAAAAAAATCAGAGACACTAAACACAACAATTTGCCCTCCCTAATTAGCTGTCCCCAAGCACCCTTCCCCATTTCCTTTTGTTACCTAGCTAGGATTGGATAACTGAATAGCAGTATAGCACGTCAAAGAGACCAGAGAACCATAGAAAAATGTAGTTCTCCAAAGGTTACAGAAAGCCCAAAAGAATATCATTTTCCCCCCAAACTCAGCTGCCGACACTTATTAAGGAAAGGAGCTAACAAAGAAGGCTTTGGAGATGTGAATGTAGGTTATTTTTCTAAGCCTATGACTGGTTCATAAAAATAGTTTGAGTTCTTCAAAAAAAGCAAATCAGAAGAGCTATGTATTTAGAGACATGTATTTAGAGGTAACTGAAAGTGAGTTTATAAGTTGTCACTTCCTCTAATCACATCTATAAAATAGCAAAATTAAATAAATGACAAGTAATGTCTTAGTAATTACACATAAGGCTGGTTAGCAAAGAAAAAAATCTAGAAAAGTTTCTTACATACACAAGAATATGTCAAGGCTACAAAGTAGCATACTGTGAAAGAATAATTATCTTTTGTTTTGTGGATTTCTCTGGGGTGCAGTAAGTTTTCCTGTGTCACAGAGATACCATATTATTGGCTTGAAGTAATAGCACATAACAATACATTAAGCACTACAATGATGTAAGAGTTCAATGCAGGACTTAAATGTTGCCAAAGTATTTCACAGACCCCAATATAACTCCCCTGTAGAACATATTTTAGCTAAAATAAACTGACATGAAAGACAGAGATAAAGCTAAGATAAATCAAACCTTAATGACCAACCTTAAACACATGCACTCATGCGTGCCAGTGCGCACACAAACACACACACAGACTATGCAAGAGAGGTCTTATAAATGTGCACTTTGTATTGTAAAAAGAGTGGGAAGCAGAGATCTATCCACTTTTTATTAGGAAAAATGAGACCATTTAGAAGCTATAAAACAAGAAAATTAAAAGAGGAATCTCCTCTGAAACACTGAAAGGATTGACAGGTGACAATGTTGTCTAAAAAATGTATGCATATCAAAAGCCCAAGATAACCTTTGAAAAAAAATGTGTCATACGGATGCAGAAACAGATTTATGGCCCAATTTACTTGGGCCAGGGGGCAGCAGAATGTGCATTCTGCTGGCACCGACTGCCATAAAACATGAAGCAAAAGCCTTAAAAGGTGCTCTGGCAGTGTGTGAACTTGTGAGCTGCTGGAGCTCAAGTGGGAAGACCAGAGCCTTCTTGTGTGCTCTGGAGCAGTCGGAAGAAGCTCCTGATGGTGGTAAGATAAGGGAGAGGTGGGTGGGGGAAGGTGGGACGAGATGGGCAGGGGAGCGGAAGAACTCGGCAGCAAAGGGGGGGAGGCAATGAAGGGGCAGGTCTGGAAAGAGGGTGGGTTCGGTGGCAGTGGCAGCTGCCGAATCCTAACCCCCTTCCTGGACTCAATCCCAGCGATTTTGCAAGCTCAAAAGTAGACTTGCTTGCACTGCAAAAGCTTACCTCCAAGTAAAAGAACAATTGTTCCCTTACTAAGAGGAGATCTCAACAACTGCCCCCAACAGTGGTAGACATTTCAGTGCTGCTACATTAGCAGGGGAGGGAGAATAGGATTGGGCTGGAAATCTCAACACAAAAGCCATAATTATCTGACTGCCCTATGCTTGATCATCCTTCTATTCAATATATACAGGTGGAGTCTCAGTATCCATGAGTGATCCATTTTTGGACACCTTGTGGATACCGAAAACCACGGATAACCAAATCCACCGTTTTGGCCCCTTAAATCCTCAGAAGGCAACTGGAGCTGTGCTTTCCAGAGAGCTTTCTGAAGCCCGCAGAGACTACACGCATCTGCCTGCGTCCTCTGCAGGCTTCAGAATGGCTGTTACACCTGAAAAAACGCTATTTCCGGTTTCCCCCAGGAAACTGAAAGTGATATTTTTATGCCTTTTAAGGCTGCATGTTTGTTGTTTTGCTCTTATACCATCTGTCACAGCAAAAAACATGTCTGATTGTTAAAGAAAAAAAAGGAAGGGCACGGGAAAGAAAAAGGGCACGGGAGCGGGGGAGGGTCTGTAGAGAACTGCAGATACCTGAAACTATGGACACCCTATGCATGGATATTCAGGAGGGGGGTACCTGTACTTCTTAAAGCTGACAGCCTAAAGTGAAGTTTACAATTTTTCCAAATTTCAAGATTTTCAAAATCTCTTCAAAATATAAGCTACATTTCAAAATGTGCATAAAATTTCATTTCTCCTTTTACCTATGTGGCCTACCTGGTGGTTACATATTCTGATACTTACATCACCATTATTAGAAAAATCTCTGTTAACTCTTGTCTCCATTTCTGAGTACTTCCGTGGAATACTGGCTTTTGAAATATGGAATGATTCAATGCGAGTAAAGAAGAGGAAACACAGATTTGATTACCAACCTAAGGACTGAATATGCAGTAGAATTCCATATCCATAAACACAACCCTCTAAGCTTTCATCTTTCTTAAAATAAATATTCATACCCTAATGTTTTTCCATAAAGCATGGAATGAAATACAATAAACACAATAAGAAACAGTAAAAGCTATTGAAAACATTATCATAAACAGCAGGCATAAATCTTTATAATATTGTATATGCAAGAGCCCATCCACAGTAAACAAACACAGACATCTGGATCAGAATATCACACTGGGAGACAATAGTTTATACTGCAAAGGTGAATCACTGACAAATAATTTATTAACCTTCATTCCTTTGTTACAATAGAACAGTTCCTAAAAAGAAAACATATGATAGGATTCAGTATCTGTAGTTTGTTAGTGAATGCATATATCACCCAAGTGATATACTATCCTGTGCAAAAAAATTTTTTTAAAGCTAGTCTTCCATCAATCACTCAAGCGTTTCAAGTGTTTAAGGGCTCACAGAGGCAGAAATTATAATAAGTCTTGGAAAGGTGGTTTCAGAATCACTATCATGGGATAGCTACGAAATGCAGGTCTGTGGGAGTGCGTCTCATGTACTTTTGAAAGGCACAATCCTATTTGTAGAGCTGCCCTATGAATAATAAAAGCACCTTTAAGCAAAAGCTAACTTACACAATGGGGCTATTTAAACAGCAGGAAATTCTATACCAGTTCTGAATTTGTACATAGTACAAACTAATTTCAGCACCACGACAGTATAATATATGCTATAACATCTTTCAAATGAGCTGTGGTTGATAATATTACATCTGGTATCAGGAGGTAGAGTTTCAAGCCTAAAGACTCCAATTTATAAAAGTATATGTATTGATGTGGCACTGGGATTGAGGTCATACAAACTCACCTGCCAAGCAAACCCACCTGGCCTTTCTGGATCTGGTGGGCCAACACCTATTTGGTTTTTATCCTATTTGGATAAAGTCATGCAGGCCTGATAATAATGTGGAGGTGCACTAATATGTGTCTTATATGGCAAAACCAGGGAGCAAAGATCACACATTATCAACACATTATGCACTTTGGACTCTACTTTCACAGGTGACACCATACATTGCACCTAATCACATAGGCACAGCTGCATCCAGGACATGTAAGTTGGATCCTTCTAAGTTATAGCCTCAGTTTAATTCAGAAATGGATTAGTTACTTTTCTCCCTAAATTCCGAACTGATTAATAATACTAGTTATATTGGACTATATTGCCTTAAATTATCAATGATTCTTTTGTCCAAGTACTAGACACTAATTGCAGTTCAGTTTATATCTTTTGCTAACTCTTTTTTATGAATACTCTGTTGGCTATCCTTCACACTTATACTTTTTTTTTGTCACTTTGGCTTACGATAAACAATCTTTCCTCCCAAAAGTTTAAACATAACTTACAATAGTCACATTTACAGGCCAATCTTATTGGGGCTAAGATGCCAGTGGAACATGTGTTCTATTGGTGGTGGCTGCTGAAAAGCAGCTGTAAAGCGCACTCAGGCAGCTTGCTGAATAGCACACTGCCCAAGCACTAGCAAGAAAGCCAAAGCTTTCTTGTCTGTGCTAGCTTACTCAGAAGGACCCACTGAGGCAGGCACGTTGGGGGGGGGAGACAGAGGGGGGCAGGAAGGGCAGAATGGGTGTGGGGTTGAAACTGGGGGGATGGGGAGGGACAGGTGGTAGGGAGATTGTAAGAAGGAGTGGACCCAGCAGCAGTGGCGTGCGAAGGAACCTTTCCAGCATGTTTGCACCAGCAAGGGGGGTAGGACTGTTAGAAACATACGTTGCATTTAGAATTACAATTGTTCGTGTTTGAGACTTTCCTAGCACCTAGACAAGCTCAGCAAGGCTCCAGCAAATTCTAGGCATTGCCTACTGGGCTTTATCAACAATTGGTCTTTACCCATTCCCTTGGGATTTGCCAATCTTCTTGGCAATTTTCCTGAGTGCCATCTGAGCTACAGTTTGTGTCCAAGTCTTTAAAACACTAAACAAATTGAAAGTAATGTCTGCACAAGTGACAATCCCCATTTTACATGCAAAAATGTAGAAGAATCTGAGGGGGGGGGGGGAAACATTTAATTTGAAGCATTAGAAAACTAAGCTAGGTGAAAACAAGCTGATTACAAAGTGTGCAGATGTCAGTAATCCTGCTTCCTAATTATTCATTCAGTATCTGCACAGAAGGCATTCTGACTGCTATTGGTTTACCTACTATAATCTTAGGATCACTGATTGCCATTAACTGAGCTGGTCTGATCCTAGATAGTGGAAGTCTAGTCAACATAGGACAGAAAAAGGAAGAAATATAAGAGGGAATGGCTCAGGAGAGTGATGGAGAGGGGAGAAGGCAAGAGGTGAGAGCCCTGAAGTGGGAGTGGGGGAAGACTTGGGAGTCTTGGGAAGAGTCTTGGGAGTCTTGGGAAGAGAAATTGACAGAGAGACGTAAAGATCACCTGGATTTTCAGAAGTATGGAAATCTGAAATCACATAATGATTTTCAACCCAATTCTAACTAAATTCCCATGTAGCAATGCAGCGGTGTGGTGCAGACTATGCTGTATCCCATGGGGAATTTTGGCTGTTGGAGATCTGATTGGGGTAAGGAACTGTCCCCTTGTCCCAGGGTATGCCCCAGCAGCTGATATGGGTGAACTTGGACCTGCACTAGCTATATTGCTAGCACAAGTATGAGTTGATCCATGAAGGTGGCTCTGGCCCAAGAAGGGGGATAGGATATGGTGCACCCTGGTGCTACCAATCCCATCCCTCCTGGGTCCAATCCACACACACACACACCCCATTCCACTCCCTCCCCACTCTCCTCCCATCCTCTGCCTACCCCTGCACTGAACGTACCTGGTCTAGCAGGCATCTCTGTGACTGCTGGCATCAGCAGGGAAGCTCTGACCTTTCCACCAGCCCACTGGCTAAAAGTGCTGTCACAAAGCGCTTCAGAGTGCTTTTGCAACAGCACATGCTGGTGGAACACTCCTTTGCCAGCAAACCAGCTGAATAGCATTGGTCCGTTTGAATAAAAAAGCAAGATATAGGTTCCAGGTCCTCTCCCCCAAAAAGCAGTAGATGTCTAGAAGAGTCTAAAAGGGACAGTAATTGTTCTTAGGTGAAATTTATCTGTTCACATAATGTCAAATCATGCCCTGTGACCTACTTTAAAGACTTAACTGAGATATAGAATGAACATTGGGCCATGTTTTCCCTTTACTGCAGAGTTTCACTTTTTAAAGCTTAATTGCTTCTAAAAAACATGAGGCAGTAACAATGAAGGGTCCAATTATCCACTGATTTACATAAAATAGATGCACAAATATTTGCTCAGTTGTGTGTTTTTTATGCTGATTAAACATATGACCTAGTTGTACATGCTTTAATTTTTTTTAACTGTTCATGGGTTTTTGCTTGTTTGGTCCCCTTAAGATTAACTTTACAAGCAGAGTAGCATGGTTGGGGGAAAAAAAACAAACTAGGGCTTGGCTTTTTAACAGTAGCACAGCTCTGCCTGCTTTGGAAAGATTTCTTTTGAATTGTGCAGACTATGTTGACAATGCTAACGAATGAACCATATTATACTACATATTTCAAAATAAGAATAGTGATGCATTTCGGTTATAAGTAGCAAGATGGGCAAACACAATTGACCATCTATCCAGAGAGAATACAGGTATAATATTTGCTGCTGCAGACTTTTTAAAATGCTACCACAAGAGATTTAAGTATATGGAACAAATGAACTTTACTTAACATTATGCAACTATAAGTACTGAACTCAAAATGAATGCTAACCTAGGTTTCAACTCTCTGCAAGTGTTTCCCAGCAATGCTTCACTCTGGCACCTTTCACAAAACACTTTTGTTCATACTATCATTACACATTTTTTAAAGAAAAAATACTACTCTTTGTACCTACTGGATATTATCAGTATCCCTTATGCAATTACAGGCACCACTGTGTCCAAAATATCATCTGAAGACTCACTAGCACTCAGAGATTCATTAGTTTCATTTGTTCTCTCTTAAGACTCCAGCACATTTCTTCCTAATGTAGATACATCTACATTGTCATATATTTCATCTATCATTGGCTTAAGACTTGCAGTGCTCTTCTTATCTTCCTATAGAGAAGACATCACCTGCTTGCACCAAATAGGATCTTAGGGTCATATGTTACTCAGACATACTTGCAAGTTGCCTTACTCCATTTTGACAGATGGTAAGTGGTAACATTCTTTCTGGTTTCAATTTCTGAAAGTTTGACATCTGGTACACGACTATGGAAAATCTTCAATTTGAGCACAGTCAAAACTCAGGCCAATAACTCACTTCTCAAACCTTTCTTTATACAGCTCAGTTTCCAGGCATCCTTCATGTTTGCTATTGAACACTTTAAAAAAAAAATCTCATTGCACTGTGATTCTATCATTTTAGAAATAGAGTTCCTAAAATGCATGTAATTCTTCTCTATAATTCCAATAAATAGCCCAATCCTATGGGCTTCAGCTGCCAGTGGAACGCACATTCGTGCTTTCTGGCAGCATATGGGAGCACTGGTGGAAAGGTCATGCACATCACTGGATCCACAGAGGCCTGCCAAGACAAGCAAGATGGTGGGGAAGGTGAGAAGGGGAGCGTGGAATAGGGGTTGGGCAGAGCAGGGTAGATCCAGCAGCAATGCCACTTGCTATATCCTACCTCCCTTTTCTAAAGCCCCCCCCGCTCCCTTTGTCTCCTTGAGCTTGCACTAGTGAAATCACTAGGGCAAGACTAAAGAGAACCATTGCAGAGCGGAAGGCTTACATAGAGGTAAGGATTTTAAAATCCACTTTTCCTGCTGAAACCTCCCAATCCACACCCCCTTCCCAGATACAACACACCTGTTTTTCGTACAGCTGCACGGGGGGGGGGGGAGAGAGAGAGAGAGAGAGAGAGAGAGGATTGGGCTGTGGGTTTCAGTTCTGGGACTGGCAAGTAAGACATCATGAGTCAGGAAGCAATACCTGAGGGGGGACATGATTGAGACATACAAAATTATGCAGGGGATGGACAGAGTGGATAGGGAGATGCTCTTTACACTCTCACATAATAACAGAACCAGGGGACATCCACTAAAATTGAGTGTTGGGCGGGTTAGGACAGACAAAAGAAAATATTTCTTTACTCAGCGTGTGGTCGGTCTGTGGAACTCCTTGCCACAGGATGTGGTGATGGCGTCTAGCCTAGATGCCTTTAAAAGGGGATTGGACAAGTTTCTGGAGGAAAAATCCATTATGGGGTACAAGCCATGATGTGTATGCGCAACCTCCTGATTTTAGAAATGGGTTAAGTCAGAATGCCAGATGCAAGGGAGGGCACCAGGATGAGGTCTCTTGTTATCTGGTGTGTTCCCTGGAGCATTTGGTGGGCCACTGTGAGATACAGGAAGCTGGACTAGATGGGCCTATGGCCTGATCCAGTGGGGCTGTTCTTATGTTCTTATCAGCTCTCTCAGAATATCAGCTGTTTCTCCTTTCCCTTGTTCCATATATGAATAGGTTAGAACATCATCAACAGTTAATTACTTGTTTCTTACAGGTGTTCTGAGTATTAGTAGCCATCTTTGGATTCTTGGAGATGCATTATGCAAACATTTTCTGAAAAGTACTTAAATTTAGTAGCATCTTGTGTGTCCAAATGCTATTATCTGCTCCCCCTCCCCATTTCAGCTTAGTTCTATTGGGTAGTTGCCAGTGGTTCAGTAGCATATGCAGCAGGTGACAGTTTCATCAACAATAAAGCATCTAATCCTGCAGAACAGGCACCCACTGACACTGAAAGTTTCTTTCATATCGTAATACTTCAACTCAGCATCTTATTAGCTCCTTCAACTGCTTGACTGATGTTTCACTGACTGGTATTCAGTTATGCTCAGCATTGTGAAATATCTCTAAATTGTGTTTTCACTGCTGTTTGTTTGGAATAAACTTCGCCATCCCTAGACATCTGCATAGATTACTGTTGCTGCCTGGATTGACCATCTCAACAATGGCTCCATTTTCATTGTATTAAGTTAATCCTTCAATGGCTAAGATATGACCTCGGCTTATTTCTGACACGGCAAACTTGCATTGGTCTTGATTTGGCCCTCTCAGGACTTTTGCAGTCTAAAACTAACTTCAGACTACTCATTATGTCTTTCTCTCTTCCCAAACCAAGATGTCAACTACCTATCACGTTAAGGCTGCAATCCTAATCAATTTTCAAACACTGACATAAGGGCAATGAAACTCTGAGGTAAGGGAACAACCATTGCCCTACCTTGAGGGGAACTCCACGAATGCCCCCCAACTGCAGGATGCATCAATGCCCTACTGGCATAGCTATGCCAGTGCCAGAAATTTGGTTAGGATTTCGTCCTAAGTCAATGAAACCCACAAATCTTTGCAATACTTCTGGATACAAAGAGATATCACCACATAACGATAATGAAATAAAAGAATAAATGAAATAAAAGATAATGAAACTGCCAAGTCTTGATGTTATAAATCTATATCTGGAAGCTAGAACTCTTGTCATCCAGCTGAATTTTCTAATATCCATTTCTAAGGACATAAAAAGAACCCTGCTGGATCAGGCCAAAGGCCCATCTAGTCCAGCTTCCTGTATCTCATAGTGGCCCACCAAATGCCTCAGGGAGCATACAAGAGAACAAGAGACCTGCATCCTGTTGCCACTCCTTTGCAACTGCATTCAAAGATAGCTAACTCTAAAACACAGAGGTTGCATATAGTCCTCATAGATTGTAACCTGTGATGAATTTTTTCTCCACACATCTGTCCATTACCGATTTAAAGTCATGTAGGCCGAATGCCATCACAACATCTTGTGGTAAACCTCAATCATGGTAAACAGTTCTATGTCTGATTTATCCAACATTAGGCAGTTGAAAATATTATCTTGGAATTTGTTTCTGTCTCTAAGGTTCAAACATATTATTATCTAGTCTTCGGCCGGCTTGTTCAACTGAATTCAAAATGAAGATTTTACTTATATCACCTTCAATTTTCCATACAATTCATAATTCAAGTACAGCTTATACATCAGATCTAC
Organism: Tiliqua scincoides; assembly: GCF_035046505.1. Taxonomy (NCBI): domain Eukaryota; kingdom Metazoa; phylum Chordata; class Lepidosauria; order Squamata; family Scincidae; genus Tiliqua; species Tiliqua scincoides. Next base: position 76,200,670 of record NC_089822.1, read on the forward strand.
TACTTAGAATTACCATTGCCATGATCTCCCCCCCCTTTAATTCAGATTATATTTACTGAACACCTGCAGTATTTTCCCAGAGTATGTTGCTCATATGATATTAGAATGCCTGGGAAGTTTTTATAACATTGCTTTGGTTTGTATCACTGAAACAATTTTAAAATTTATGATTTCGCAATAATTTATGGAAATATTCACACAACACTCATATTTTAGAGTTGTACCAATGATCAAATCAGCGTATCAATTTATTTATTTATTTTATTTGGTCTGATTTGTAATCCGCCTTTCTCCCCAAAGGGCACCCAAGGCAACTAACATTTAAAAGTCATAAAATACATAAAATAGAACAATAAAAAAGGTAATAAAACAACCGATCACTGATTTTATCAATGATCAAATCATCAGTGTCTGTCAACAGGTTGCTGCCATCAGATCTGCACACAGTTTTCCTTAGGCCTAGATAAAATAGTTAAGTTTCTAGATAAGGTAAGTTTCAAACTTTCTGAAGATTCTAAAAAAAAAAAAAAAGTGTGCTTTCTTTACTTCAGTATCTCTTTCCAGTTGTAATAACAGTAGGAACAATGGATTTTTGTATTCATTAATTCTAAAAATATTGCCTTAATTCAAGCTTTCTGTTGCCTCTTCTCTACTTTTAAAATGTAATTTTAAATAGAATGAAACTGATTCAAATACAGATAAGTTTTACTCATTGAAATTTTACAAGAAAAAAAGATGAATAAAAAGATGAATAAAATGAATAAAATTATTTATCCTGGAGTACAATGCTCTTTAAGGTAAGATAAACATTTAAAAATTAAAGGGCAATATATTTTTATTACTTAATTTTAAACTGTGTCTTGTTTGCAATGCATACTGACTTCAAAATTCACAGTTCTCTAGAAGCTCATAAAATGGTTTCAAAAACAAATCCAACTACTTTCCAGTGAAACATTTAGGAGCATTAAACTATCCCTTGATAATGAATTTTCCAATCCAAGTTAAAATAAATAAATAAATCAGAAATCCAACTATTGAATCAGTGTTACATCATGAAGTAAACCATTTTAAAAAGTCAATGTTAGGAAAAATTGCACATCCCTGCAATAACAAAAAATTTACTGAAATTGAAAATAAAAAATATATACCAAACGTTTCCACTGTTTAATGTTTAAAAAAAGACAACTCAGAAGTTAGAGACAGAAAGGAATCATAACTCAGAGAACATCAAATAGCCTGAGAAAATAAGCATTTTCCTTAGCTTAAATTTAATATTTTCAGACCTGCCAACACTCCATTGGCAAAGGTCCTGACACACGTGGCAGACTGAATGCGTATATTTAATTTAGCAACCACAATGCCAGCTATTCCCCTCTTTACAGTCTACATCTCACATTATAGGAGATGTCACCAGAGTGAAAGGCAGAATGTGAGAATGACACATTTGGACATGTACACATGCTTGCTTCATTTCACATGGTAACAGTTCAGGCAAACAAAGTAACAGGTTGATTTATATATACATACGAAGCAGCTGAAAGAAACAATCTTACAGTAAAGTTAGAGTGCTATCCATGTCTTCCTTACAGAAAAGAGCAACTAAAAAAAATACAACATAGTGCTTAAACCTTTACAAAATCTTTGATTTAAAGGTGCATTAAAAACTTACCAGAAAAGTAGCAGAATCCACTTTCTTGAAAACCTGAAATAAATAATGTTTAGAATTTAGTTAAATTGCAAAATATCATACTGTATAAGAATGCTTAATACTCTGTATAATCCATAAAAACAGATATATCAATAAGGGACAAAAGATATTGACTGCTACAAGTGGAGATTCTTGTTATATAAACTCAAATCCACCCCGCCTCAAATGTTTTACTGGTGTTGTAAAACAAACTAAGGTTAACATTTCTAGTCCTCATGATTCGATACTACTTGTAGGCATTATCACTCCATGCACCTCATTCCCCTAGTGATGTATCGCCACCAATCAGCTCTGTTAAGAATTTGCGGAGGGGACGAAATAGGGGATGGGGATGGGCAGATCAGGTCTGGGAAGGGGGTGTGTTCAGCAGCAGCCGAAAATTTCCGGACCCAATCCTGCAGTCCAGGTCCTTGTAGAACTGTACCAGCTACTGAGTTGGCACAGGTACAAGTAGATCCTTGTGCCGCAGAGGCTTACCCCCAGGTAAAGGAACGATTTTTCTGTTACCCAGAGGAAACCTCTGCAACTGTCCCTCCACCATAGAATGCGCTGGTAGCCATTTTGGTACGCTGAATCGGCACAGAGGGGGGAGGATGGATGGGATTGGGCAGTTAGTTGATCACAAGTGAATTAGGATCCTTCAGTCATAATTGCAGTTATTGTATCCCAGGTTGGGATGCTGACGCAGGCTTGAATCCCTTTTACTGTTGGTGCCGACAGTGCTGCTCAATAGATGATGTGCAAGGGCAGAAAGCCTGCTCTCTGGCATGCTTCAATTTTTCAGTCTCTTTGGAGCCTTTCCCCTCTTTTAACATCTTTAACAATTCCCTCCCTCATACTCTCCTTTCTTACAGCCCAATCCTGAGCTTCCTGGTGCCTGCTGGAGTAGCGGCACCAAATCAGCTATGCCCCAAAATGGGGTTTCTCAAGTCTACACGGGCTATTTTGCCAGTGCAGATTTGAAAGACTCTGTGTCAGGATGCAGCAAAGCAGAGCTCCACCATTGCCATCCCGCACCTGTCCCAGTTCCTCTCCCTGAACCACTCCCCCCCCGTCTCGATACTACTTACCGCCAGCTGGCACTGCTGGAGACCCAGCCAGCCAGTCCTCCAAGCGGTGGTGAGGCTCAGCACCAACAGGCGCTGCCTCAACGCTGCTGACCTCTCCTCTCCAGGTGCCACAGATGTGCTTTACAGCACGTTTGTGACATTCAGAACCAGTACTGGAGCTCAGCGCCAGCACTGTGACTATATAGGATTGGGCCCTTAATCTCCTCTCTTCTGTTGTTTTAAAATTTCCTCAGGCAACTCCCCTATGGCAATTTCCACAAGGCCAAAAAAGTGCTGTCACAGACAGCCAATAGGGCAATCACACTGACTCCATAGGGTACACATGGATAAAAGACAACATAGCGAAAACTAATAGCGTATCCAAGGCAAACAATAAACACTCAATATAAACAATATTATATATTCTTTTATTATCAAGCTTTGACTCAGAGTGCCTCATCTGCTAGATTTTGGTAAACACTTCACACAATGTACCAATTTTTCTAACTTCCAGCATCAATATTACTTTTGGACCACATGACTTGCTGAATCCCTGACCAGACACCACTGTGGAACAATTAACTTGATTCTTAAAACACATGATGGGTGACTTGGATTCATCCATGGTAAGGAAGAAGGTCATAAACCAGGCAATTTACTTTTATGAAAACAAATTACTGTAGAAAAAAACATATAGATCTTAATGAAGCAACAGAATCAAAAATCTGCACTTGCACTTCAGGGAAGTCTCACCACAGACAAGCATGCATTATAATGCCTCTTCTTTCATCAATCTCCATCTTTAAGACCCTTGTTCTTTATAGCTGCATAAAAGATCCTGGGCTTGGAATGGGGCTTTTTTTCAAATGTTTGCCACAGGAAATCTTTTCTACCTCTAAGTCCTTTGTGCATTTCACAGCATTTCCAATTTCACATTAACAGCTTTAAAAAATACTGTTAATACTTGTTTTCTTCAAAGCTGTTTTATTCCTGTGATAGTTGAAAGAATTAATTGTTGCAAAAACTTTAAACACAATAAACTCACAAGCAGCACATGACAGCTCTGGTTTCAAAATGTATACATAAAGTAATTCGGTTTACTACTGGTAATGGATGCAAATATTCCCACATATTTAGATTTTCCTCTACTAGTAGAGCAACAAAGGATGACAATATTATGAAAGTTCATTCTATTACCATTTTATAGATTAATTTTTGGGAAATCCTACTTTTCTCTGTTGGATTAGACAGAGATTACATTTTTAACAAGATTCACAAGCCATGCTGCTGTGTTAGTTTTTCTGAAATGAGTTTAACACAATTCATTATTAGAACCTACAGTAAAAGAAGGATAAAAAAATACAATATGCACCAGAAATCTCTAATTGTCATTATAGTTATTTCTTGAATATTTTTTGCAGTTGCACCAAGGATAGTATTAGGTGATATGCTCTAGCTCAGTGATTTTCAACCCTTTTCATCTCAGGGCACACTGCCAAGACTCTATAATTGTCAAGGCACATTATCAGTTTCTTTGACAATTGACAAGGCATACCATGCTGCCAGTGGGGTCCTCACATCCCCCAGTGACCCTACCAATAAATGACTCACCCCCAAATTTCCATGGCACACCAATGTATTGTGGCACAGTGGTTGAAAATAGCTTCTCTAGCCCATCTGTGGAGTACAGTAGCCCATAGTTTGATCTTGTCCCCAGTGCTTTTTAACATCTATATTCAGCCACAGTGGGAAATCATCTAGCAATTTGGATGCCAATGACATGTTGATGACACTAAATTCTCTCTTTTCATTTTTATTTAATGCAGAATTCAGCAGTCAGTTTCATGTACCAGCATCTGCCTGTGGCAGATAGGTAGAATAAATGACACTTAAGGCAGAAATCTAGAAAGATGGAGCCATGTGACCAAGATACATTGTGTTTGCCTCTTCTAAATAAGGTCTTACTCCCCCTGAATGATCTTGTGTGCAGAAAAATTTAGTTTTCCAGGGTGCTGGTGTCTCATAATAAAGTTCCAGATGTCAGCTGGGAAACTCCCTTCTTGCCATTCTGGAGAAGCTATGTCCAAGTAAGAGGGTAACAGGGGAAGAGATCAAATCCTGTTACACTTCTAACAACAGCATCAAGAACGTGCCAGGTTCCGATCTGTCTCTCAACTGTGCTAAAAAATAATGAGGCCATTTTCCAACTATTTTGAAAAAGAGCTTGACTGGCAGAGCCTGAATGTAAATTGAATCTGGCACATTGTATGCAGGGACAGGGGAAAGGGAGCAAATCAGGAGACTTCAGAGGCAAAGGAGGATTTAAATCCCCTTACCCGTATGTAAGCCTCCCAACCTCCAAAGCAAAAACGGAGGAGAGGAACTGGGACACACTATCGCTGCCGGATCCACCCCCTCCTGCCACCACACCACCCTGTCACTCCCCTCCATACCCAGTTTCACCCCTGCCCCCTGCATCCCACCCTCTCCCATCCCCTCCCACCGACCGTGGTGGCTTATCTGCTCTGGCAGGTATCTGGAGCTCTGGCAACACAGACGGGAAAGCTCACACCTTCCTGCTGGTGTCTGGGCAGCGTGCTACTGAGCATGGGGCCAGAAAGTGCTGTCCAATACTTTCTCAACAGTGGCCAGCAGGAGAACACCCCCTTGTACTGCTGGCCAGAGCCCTTAGCATTAAGCTGTCAGTCACGTTCCAAACTGCTGCCAAAACTATGTACCATTCCTGTCACTGAAACCACATGATGATCCTCCTCAATTTCCCACACAAACTTCTTGTTTTATTCAAGCATTCCTATGGCTTTTCTCCATCCTATCTCTTGGCCTTTGTTTGTCATTATACCACTAACTGTATCCTCCACTCTTCATCACTTCTTTGTCAGCATCCCGAAGATTGCCTGCATGCCCAATATCACAACTGTCAATTCTTCCTAGTTTTTCCCCCTGATTGCCTTACACAAAAAATGTGTAGGATAATAAAACATCCTGTGTTTATGCATATGAGAGATCAACCCACATCCAGTTTACTGAGGCTATAACAATCTAGCCAAGGAGAAGCACTTTTATGTCTCATTTGTTTCAATGGTAAACATTAATGGAATGACTTTGGTGCTGAACTTTGGCTTATGCCAAAAAACAGAGATAATGGCATTTTCTTGCTGAGAAAGGTAAGTGCATCATAGTGTAAGACTTTATACAATATGATGGTAATGTTTTTCACACTAAGACAGTGGTTCTCAAACTCTCTGGGAGAGTTTGAGAGCCACTAAGTTCTTGCGTGGGCAGGAAGGGGGAGGCAGCAGGGGCGGGAGAAGGCAGCGGCATGATCCCCAGGATCACACCGCTGCCTCCTCCCTGCCTCCAGGCTGCCCCCCACCCCATAAGGGGGCAGGGGCCAGGGCCTGCAGGCTGGGGTGTTGCGACTCCCCAGTTTGAAAAGCCCTGTACTAAGAGAGAGTTTTTGGCCCAAAGTCACCCAATAAACTTGAGGGAGATTTGACCCAGGTCTTTCTTGTCCACGTCGAACACTCCAGTCCATTGTTTCTCAAATGGTGGGTTGGACCCACTAGGTGGGTTGTGAGCCAATTTCAGGAGGGTCCCCATTCATTTCAATATTTTATTTTTAATATATTAGACTTAATGCTACCATTGTATCTGACTGCATTTGGGGAAGTGTGACACATCTGTACTTTTAACAGGCTACTATGTAAATGCTTTTAACAACGATAGTTTGTGGAATTTACTCCTGGGTAAGCGTGGATGAGATTGCAGCCTAGGATTGTAAAAAATTTTCCTGCTTGATGATGTCAATGACATCATTCCAGTGGGTTCTGACACATTCTCATTCTAAAAAGCGGATCCTGGTGCTAAAAGTTTGAGAACCACTTCTCTAGTCATTACACTACACTGTTTAAAGATAAAGTTTTTACAAACTATAGGACATATAATGAACAGGCATTACCGTTTTTGCATAATGTGAAAAGCATGAACTTTAGCCAAAAATATGAATTCTTATAAGATGTTTGATAAAATACTTTTCCAGAAAGCAAATAGTTACTGTCAGGCACCAAACCAAACCAATCTGGAAGCATAAACAAAGCTTGTTGAAACGGTTCATAAACTTATATCTATGGTCCAAAAACATGCCAACGAAGACTTTCATCACAGTATTTTTCTATTATACTACCAAAGTAATCATGCTTAATAACCTACACAAATGGCAACCTATACTGCTATTTGCTTGATTCAGACACAATGATATCAAATGGTTTTCTCTTCCCAGTGTGTTATTGCTTAAAAGCTTTTACAGCAATAGAGAGATAGAACTGAACAGATATAAAGGTTTAAATCAGGTTTCTTTGCCTGAAAAGCTCCATTTAAGTTAATATTTCAGATTACTGAAGGAGAAGTGTGTGAAAGATCCATTACTCAGTAAAGCAACTTGTATGCCATTTCACAATTCCATTGGTTTCATTGAAAACCACAGTGTAAATACAATGTGTCCTAGATCATACATTTTGTGAATATGCTGAAATAAAAATAGTTTAGGCATCCCAATCCAATCTGGGGCTTACAGTGGTGGGCCTTGCAATTCACTGATGTCAATTCGCAATCTAGCGTTGTAAAAGGCACGTCACTGTCATGCACTGCACAAGCACTGGAGCAAATGGTTGGAGGCGATGTATGTGCACCAACTGCTCACCCAGGACAAACTGGAACAGGTAAAGTGGTAGCAGGGGCAGCTCGTGGGTTGTTCAGAGGGGAGTGCAGAAGGAGTGGGAAGCAAAGCATGCTGGAAGATTAACCCCTGCTAACTGGGTAAGAGGCACTTTTTCAAGTGTGTGCTCCTCTTTTCACCAGGGGGAGAGTAACTGGCCCGCCTCACCCCAGCAGTGTCTTTGGCTGTCTGCTGGTGTCCTTTTGCATCTTTTTAGATAGTGAGCCCTTTTGGGACAGGGAGCCATCAGTTACTTGATTTTTCTCTGTAAACTGCTTTGTGAACTTTTTGTTGAAAAGCGGTATAATACTGTTAATAACAATAACAACAACAATAATAATTTTCCTGTCTTCACATGCCCCCTGAGGCTCCTCAGATTTACTCCAGCTAAAGAGCTGGTATAGGCAGTGGGTACAGAATGCACTGGGTGACAGCATTGGGGGAGTGATGCTAAAGGAGGGGAGCCAGGCTGACTGGGGAGCCAGGCTGACTGGAAGGCCAGGTCTACTGGGCATGTAGACCTGGGTTCCACATTGGGAATTGGGAAGCCTGCTAGACCTGGGTTTTGGAGATCGCTGCCCCCCTGACCTATTTCATCCCAGTCTTTCTAGACCTCAAGCAACTTTTGAAATAGTACTGAAACACTGAAATTGCAGGATCACTTTCATGACAATGGTGAGTGTTAAGAAATGGGTTTCATATGGAAGGATTTGTGATAGCTTTTACTCTAAAATGTTAGATATTAACCCATTTTTGCCTGGTCCACAAGTGTGCACATTTGGTCCTTGTTGCATATATGCAACATTGGGTAGAAATGGTTTTAAACTAAAATAGTGGTTCTCACACATTTAGCATCAGGACCCACTTTTTAGAATGAGAATCTGTCAGAACCCACTGGAAGTGATGTCATGACCAGAAGTGGCATCATCAAGCAGGAAAATTTTTAATAATTCTAGGTTGCAATCCTACCCACACTTACCCAAGAATAAGTCCCATTTACTATCATTGTTAAAAGAATATACATAGTAGCTTGTTTGACCTTTGTTGACCTTATAAGAAGAGAAATTAAATATATTAATTAAAGACTACTTAAAGAGAACAGAGTAGTGCTGGACTTTATGATCCTGGTCACCTGATTGTTTATGCTAGAAGCTTAAAGCTACTCAAGACTAAGAGTAAGACTAAGGTTATATTAAACTATAGCACTGGCAGCCCAGTCCTAACTTGCTCTGGAATAAGCAGGCTCACTGGCCTGTGCCATATCCAGCACAGGTTAGGAGATGGCTGGAGTGCAACTCAGAGTAAGGGGATATTTATCCCCTTACCCTGAGTAATGTCCCAGCCACCTCAATGGGGCTACTCAGATCTGCAGCAGCAAAATCACTGACACAGGTCTGAGAACTGGAGTTAGGGTCTGGCCTAAGTGTCAGAGGCTGGTCCCACCCCGCTCCCAGGCCTGGTCTGCCCACTGTTCTGCCTTCCCCTGCCTTCCCCCCACCCCAAAATAACCCCATTTCAACCTCCCCCCAACCTCCCTCCCCCCCCCCCCACTGGCTGCCCTTGGCCGGTGCACACTTAGTGTCTTCGGCATTCAGCCTCTGCGGGCCCGCATGCATCCTTGCGGCAGCCCTGCCAACTTCAGAGTAGTCACAAACATGCTTTACTGCTTTACATGCTTTACAGCATGTTTGTGACACTCCTGAGTCAGAACAAGGCGAAAGAGAACATTAGGATTGTGCTATTAGCAATACTATGGCATTTATACATGGACTATATAAGCCAAGTTCGGCCAAACTTACTTAATGTAAGAGTCACAAATAATAAACTTCAGATGTTTGAGAATTGCACTATTTAAGAAGCATTTAAATTCTTAAATACAAAGTTATTGGGTTTAGTTAACTTTGGATGAGAAATCACTGAAGATCTGAGGGGTCTTTGTAATATTCACTTTATTTATACATGCAGAAGCAGAGAATAACTAGAGACAAACAGCTGATACTCTTATGGCCCAATCTTATGTGGGTCTTGAGTCAGGCCTTGACATGCCCCCCCCCCAGTCCAACTCGAATTTACACCAACCAAAGAGCTGGTGCAGATCACCACAATCAGTGTATGATTATTGTGGACCACAGCATGACACAGTAGGTAGCTAAAAATGTTTTACTTATCTCTTCATTGCTGCCTGGTCCACTGCTAACCCATTGGTAGAGGTGTTTATTTCTGGTGAGCAACACAAGATTACAGCCTAAGAAGTACTAAACAAAATTGGCCTACTTATGAATAAAATAAATAACTGTAGCATTTCGGTGCTACTTGGGAGCAGCTTAAGATGCTGCTTTGATGTTGCAGAGAAGCCATGGCAAGAATTAGACAACAGACACAGGTTTCAGAGAGGTTGAAAGTGCTGGAAGCAGGAGCAGGAATGAAATCAAGGGAGAAGTGAAGTCTCTCAGCTCCTGACCCAGCTTTTTATTAAGTCTCAAAACACATGATATAAGGTTACGTAGTAGGGAAATTTCCACAAAAGATGCTAAGATTCATACTGGCTGCCTACTAGCTAGTTCTAGCTTAACCATAAACACATTCCTAGATAAGATTCTCCTTCATAGCATTCTGCTGCTCACAGGCACAGAGTTCAATGACCCAACATATTTTCAAGGTTGGTTGAGTGTGCTCAACTGCGCAGGCGTGCCTGACTGTCCTTGATGCCAAATATGCAAAGATAACTTAAAGCCCAGTGCCTGTGCATGTAAATACTACAATAACACCATTTTCAAACACCTCTACGCATAGCATGTAGCAGAGCTCAAGCCAGTGCCACTGCTGGCCTAAGGACAGGATGGGGTTGTTAGAATGCTATAGATCCATTTTGTCTCACCAAATATCTACAGAGAAACCTTGTGCTCCTACATTTATCCTAGCTACTTTATCTTCAGCCAATTCGCAGCTTTCTATCCCTGTCTGTCTCTTTCTGTCTGCCTCCACCTCTCTGCTCATTCCATCTGTAAAATGCTGTCTCTCTTCTTCCTTCCCTCAGTTGGTATCACCTTTTCCAAGTTCTCATTCCACAGAACTGTTAGGAGACCACCTCCTAAAGATTAGTTCCTATTGACAAATGATCATCTAACCATTCTGCATCTAGCAGAGAAATGGTCAGCTATTACAATCTTTGTGTGTGTGTGTGAGAGAGAGAGCATGCACAATTACATTAAAGCAATTAAAATACAAAAATTTACAAAGAAAAACCAAGAAAACCAGCAGCAAAGGAAGAAAAAAAGGGGTAAGAAATTAAACAGCACTAAGACCCAAAACTATTGAAGAGTAAAATCATATAACAGCAAATCATAAAACAGAAAATATTCAATTAATAGGCTTTTAGAAAGGAAAGTTAGTATCGTTTCATCTGCGGCACTTCGCACATATTTTGGAAGACTGTCCCAAAAAAAGATGAGCCACATATTTAAGAGCTGCTGGGAGAAGCCATTTAGAGTTATGATAGACAGACCACTTTTCAGTTCCATTTTGAGATCTCCAGCTATCTATAAATCAAAATCTGTGCCAAAATTTCCATGAAAGCAGGCTGATGAGTCATTTTCCAGGGAACAGCAGTAACTTAAAGCTGCTTCATACCCATTGTCCCTTCAATCAGAACACATTTACTTCCAAGTGGTGTAGTACCTAGTTAATGGTGACTATTAAACAACATTTCTATTATGACAGACAGCTTATTCCCGGACCAGTACAAGACCTCCTGACACATAAGGCAGCATGCTAAATTCTGCTCCCTCTACCCGTCGATGTCCCTGACTCTACTCCTCACACTCCAATATTCCAGATCAGCACTCCCTTCCATACTTCCACTTCCTCTCCATCCCTGTCTTTCTTTTTCAGTCAGGGAGTGGAAGCTGAATGATAAGGAGGAGCAGCGGAGGCACCTAGCAGGTCAGAGATGGGCACCCACCACTAGTCTGCTGTATACTTAATTTAGCCTCATGGCTGGTCTTGCCACCTCCTGGTGAACAGCAATCTTTTAACAGTGGTGGGGACTACCATCCCCCCCCCCAATGCTCTCTAATGCTTCAACATCTAGGCACCAGTAGGTGGACACCAAACTCAACCTTCCTGTTGCCATTATATGTGCTGGAAAAAAAGAAACAAATAAAAAAAATTCACACAAACAAGACATGAATGAGTAATGACAGGAAATGTGATTAAATTAAGTTTGGGAATGAAAGAGAAAAGTTGGGCCCAATTCAGGTCATTTTTCATTGGCTCCAAAACAATCCATAACAAGCTTAATTTGTCTGGAACACATTCAGCAATATAATGTCATTTTCCCAATTACATACAGTGTAGCCCATGGGGGTTGAAGCTGTGCGTCACTAGAGGTAAAATTTTTGAGACTTATCTTTATCTTAAAACCCTGTACTCCTGGCTTAATAGCTGGTGACATAATATTAGATACACTGTTTTCAGTATTTTCTCTAGACTGATATATTGATCTACTTGTTTAACAAATTTTTTCATTGCAGTTAATCAAGAATAGCAGCATAATGTACAAATTTAAAACATTAAAAAATACAGTCAATGACCAATAACACAGGCCAACACACATTTTGCTTCCTTAAATGTTACACCAATTCCTGGGTGTATTTGGGGTGCTGATTCCAAAAATGGCATCCGTTTTGCCCTATCACGTCTAGTTTTGGAGACACAGCATAGTCTCTTTAGTGAATGGTTCAAGCAGCTTCCTCATGAGGAAGCTGCTTGAACCATTCACTAATGAGGCTATACTATATCTCCAAAACTCGACGTGATAGGGCAAAACGGTTGCCATTTTTTTTGAATCGGCACCCCAAATTCATATCAAACCACCACAAAGTTTGGGAAAAACTTTTCTGACCCTGAATTTTGTAGGCCTGTGTAATTAAAACACTAAAACCACAATAAAACAAAACAGAAGCAGTTAAAACATCCTCAGTCATTTGTTACCTTTGAGTTGTAGTAACTTTCTATAGTAGTGATTTGAGTAAATTGAAAATAAACCCAAAAGAGAAGGCCAATCCTAACGAAGTGCCGAATCCTAAGCAGTACGCGCTAGCTTACTTACCATCAGCATGCATTGTCGCAAACGTGCCATAAGGCACATCTGCAGCCCTCAGTGCCGGTCCAGCAGCAGTGCTACCTCGGTGCAGGCCAGTGCTGGTGGAACCCCACTGCTCTACCACTCCGCAGTTGCACAGGCAGAGGTAGGTGGGAGCAGGTGGGGAGGAGGCGTGCCGGGGAGGGAGCGGGTCGGGAGGGAGGCAGGACCAGTGACGCTTTGCTCCACCTGATCCTGAGCCTCCATGTTGGGTTGCTGGCCTGACACGGAGGCTCTTGATTCTACGGTGACCCTTGGGTCGCCATAGAATCAAGTAGCCCCATTGAGGGGCTACTTGCCTTACCTGGGGGAAGGGGACAAAAGGGGACAGGGCACCAGGCAGCTCAGGATTAGGCTGCCAATCCCTGTGTGGTGATGCAGTGGCGCTGGTATGCTGCATCCTGTGGAGGGTTTTCAGTTGCTGGAGGTATCCTCAGGGTTAGAGAGCATTTGTCCCCTTTGCCCTGGGAAAAGTCCCAGCGGCTCCAGTGGGTCAACTTGGACCCAGCTGTGCTGGCAACCAAAAGTATAAATGGCCTACATGTCCTTTTTGTTTAGAATTGTCCTAAACTTAATTCTGCACTTATAGAGTAATTTGGCATCCAATTTCCCTGTATTTGCAAAGTCATGCCAATGATGTAGCAAACAATCTCTTCATATGAATCAGAGGATCGGAACACCATTGTTTTCTGTTTTCATCTTCAAAATTATTACCTAGACTACAATCCTGAATACGGTTATATATGCGGACATAACTCTGTGTAGGATTGCAGCCAAAATGTTTCTCTAACCTCAATGGAAGTTTGAAAGGAATAAAATCTCATCCAAGTGGGTAAAATCTACACTTGCTTTTTGGATTTGAATTACCCTTTTTAATACAAAGAGAACAAAATGCAATCCCAAACACAATAGGTTTACTTTTTTATGAGACTATAAAATAGCATCACATCTACAGTCATAAAGAGAGGGTGGGTTATAAAAGGCATACTCGTTTTCCAAGAACCAAGGAAGCACCAATGTTATGACTTTTCAAAATTGAAGATCTTCAGCTGCAATGCCATTTGGAAACTGCATTTAAATAGCAACAGTATTGATGAATATTTTAGTGTAGTTTACATACCATCCATAAAGTGCCAGAAAAAAGTATTAATAATGATGTAGGAACATCCTTTACCTTTTTAGCAACACTGGCAATTCCTTATTGCCACATTCAGTGACAATTTCAAGCAAAAGGCCTCCATCTGCACATGTGGAGGGAGGTATTGTTGCAGTCATCATCGTCTCCCATGTGACATGCTGAGCTGCCATTGGCGGCAGGTGAGGTGGGCAAGGTCTGGGCACACTGGTCAAAAGCTATGCATGGACCTTGCCCTGCCCTCTTTCACAGCGACCATGGTGGAACCCACCCACCCAGCCTGTAGGACTGTGAAGTATCGCTGTAAAGTCCACCCCCCTTCCAGTCCCTCTTCCCCTGGTGTAGGATCCTCCCGAATGGGTTCAAGATGGACCCCTGAAGCCCACCAGTCCTGCTGCCCTGGACTCCGAGGGGTTGCCCCCCCCAGCTGGAGTCCCCCACATGGACCCCTTCAGGACAGCAACTGGCCCGGGTGAAACCAGTGGGAGGTACCAGGCTTCCCAGGTCTCTGCTGGGGTGCTGCAGCTGCCTCCAGTTGGGCAACCGCTTGCCTTGGCCTCCCAGTCTTTTATGAGGCTTGCGGTTAGGCGAGCAGGACCCGCCTCTTCTGGGGACCCAAGATTTCGGGCGCCTCGGGCCGAGATCTTGCCGGCTCCCAAGCAATCAGCCAGGCGGCGCTGAGGCTTCTGTTTGGGAGCTGGGTCTCCCTGTGCAGGCCGCCTGCGACCAGCGCTCCCGCTGCCTCATCACTGCTCCTAGGGGCAGGGAGCCCTGCCTTCTCCCAGGTAAGCGGGGTGATCTGACTGAAGAACCCCACCAGCGGCTGTTCCGCTGGAGCTGGGGCAGGAGCCTGGCAACAAGGGCCCACCCTAAGGTACAGTTGGAGACTAGCTGGTCGCTGTTTGGGGCCAAGTAGGAATTTTTTGCTTCTCATCCAATTGGCTAGGGAGGGAAATTTTTTTGCCTATCCCTGACTGACCTCTGGATCGAATACTTTAGCCAGGTTGGCCATGATTGGCAGGATAGTATGGCGCAGGGAGGAGAAAAAGGGATCCTGTTCCTACCCTTAGGTAAGCAACAGGCCAGGTTAAGACCAACGATTGTCCTCCAAGGCTACCCAGATAGGGGTTTTGCCTGGCGACATGGGATGGAATTGGGATGCCCTCCATCATGGTTACCTGGCTCAGGGTGGGCAGAGCAATTCAGCTTCCTTGATCCCATTTCCAGGGGTTGGCACTGAAGCACCTGAGGGAGACTGTGGCGAGCCCAGGTTCTGAGCCAGGGTGGTTCATCCAAGGGAGTTCTCAGACATGTCAACTGTGTCCTCCTAGCTAGGTGCCCAGCCTAAAGGGGTTGAGGCTCGTTAGCACCCACTGCAATTTTTCCTAATGGTTGCTCAGCATTGTAATCAGTAAATTATGGCCCTTTCCCCCAATATTTGTGTCACACTTGCCTTGACTGCCACCGAGAATTCAAAGCTCAGGCAAATGTTCGTTTATCGGCAAATGAATTCTGATGGACAGAATGTACAATATTGAGTACAGCAATATGTCCAGCAATGCAGGGAGACCCATTTCTTGAAAGTCAAGAAGGTGCTATAGGACATAAGGCAGGAAACTGGCACTTATTGGCCAGATAATCTCTTCTCGTTGGTTACAATTGCATTCAATCAACTCAGGACAAAAAAGTACTAACACAAAGCAGTTGAGAGGTATTATTGTAGTTTAATTTTCTGGCACTCAGGCAACTTCACCCAGATACTGCTGGGATTCAAGCAGAAAATTATAACTTTTGCATAAGCAAAGATGGGGCTGGATGCTAGCTTAAGGGAATCTGGGCAGGCCTCTGATTAGACAGGGGTGGGTTTATTGGATGGTGGATCGAAGTAGCAGCTGACAGCAGCAGTATGGGCCTTTTAAGGCCTGTGTGACTGAAATATCATCCCTTTTAATGTGCCCAAAGTGGTATTGCTCTGGAGATACTCTGGGAGCATTATGACACTTCTGCTGCACTGGCACTGATGGGAGAATCAAGAAGGATTCTGATGCCAGTCCTTAGGGAAGGGGGCAACCTTCTGGAAGCATTGTGCCTATTTAGAGAGGAAAAATATGGAGTGTTCTGAAGTTATAGAGTAAGGAAGCAGAGGAAGAAAAAATCTTGCTTACTATGGATGTAATGATATTCTCAAATGGGATTACAGGAACACTATTCCCCATTGCAGCTGCATTTGAGATTCCTTCATCCACTTCAGTTTACTCTCTTACTAGCTTTTTTGTAGGAATGGATATTCTGGAACCCCTAATTCCCTAGCTGTTCTGCTAGAGGAAAAAACAGCTAATTCTCCCCTAATTCTAGCTGTTCTGCTAGAGGAAAAAACAGCTTAGAGCAGGCAATTTTTTTTTTGCACTGAAAATCAGAGGGAGAAGAGTAAAACTCTCTCCCTCCCCCCCCCAACTTGCTTTTCTTCCTCTCTGATTCACAGCCTTCCCAAGCTGATTTTGGTTTTAAAATTCTGGGGAACAAAAAGGCACAGATGTCTGTGTAAGTAGAATTTGCACTCGAGGAAGTAAATGCAGTTGTTCGCATTTGAAAGGTGCCCATCAAAATTGTGCTTGAGGCCAAACTAGACATATGGTTTTAAACATACTGTTTGACTTTGTATGCTCTTTTGTTAAATAGTAGCTATGGGGTGGAGTGGAGAAGGAATCTAGATCATAGATGGAAACAGTTGCGTGCCTGCCATAGGCTGACCTGGGGCAAATGCCCCGAGCGCCAGCTTCTAGGGCCCCACGGAAACCTCTCTGAGGGGGCAGAAACTGTGCTTCCAGTTATAGCACCAGGGAACCTCACAGAGGTTTCCCCAGCGTGGGAGGAGGTCACATGAGACTTGGTGAGCCTCTGGTAAGTAGGGGGGCAAATTTCTGCCTGAGGGGGGCAGCAGCAGCCCACGGGGGGGCACCGTCACAGAGCTTTGCCCCTGACGCTGGGCTGCAGAGGTCAGCAGCTGGATGAAAAGAATAAAATCCAATCACCCACCCCATGATCCCTATCCAGATCACCTCCTCTTGCAGCTGACATTTAACAATCACTAAATACAAGATTTATCAACTCATTTAAAATAATCTGGCCCTTACTTATCCATGCCTGTAGTAAGATTAAAAGGATGTGGTCAAGGATAGGCTAACCTCCCTCCACTTTGTTGGGTCATTTTAATCCATTGTTCCTCTCTCTCTTTCTTTGACTTTTTCTCTTCACATAAATACTGCCACATAGATTGTTTTTCTGAACCATGTCTCAAAGCTTCTCTGAAATAGTATCAACTTGGTTGCCACTTTTTCCCTTCCAGTTCTCCTCTGCAGGCATAAATTCAAGAGCCTGAGATTTCTATCATCATGCTAGTAAAAGAACCTGTTGAATTTCTGAGAAGCTTTTGCTAAAAGTACATCTTTCTTCCAAAATTTGATAGAGCTGGAAGGCTTTCCATTATTGTTTTCTACTTTAAAACAGACTTGTATTTTTAGCGACACTGCTGGAGACTACATCTAAACTAAAAACACCACCACCAGACTCTTAAATTAGAATTTTAATTAAAGCAATTATACTTGCATGGAGGTAAATCTTACTGAAATCAGTGCAACATTCTGAGTAAATACATTTAGGATCAGAACATGAATATGGAACATAGGGTTGCTTCTGATTGGGAGGTTTAAAATGAGATAGAGCCCTCAGAATCTACATTATCTCTTCCTTGTCTTTTTTTTCTTGAGTCACTACTGTTAGTGTTCATGGAGTGCCTGAATGTTTCTGGGTTCTGAAGAATTCTGGGCTGCTTCATTTTACAGCACAATAGCTATTTCAACATGCCTGTTTCCTGCAATACTCCAATAATATCAGAAGGCCCAGGTTATGTGGAAAGAGACATAATTCCACTCCTTCCCAAATGACCATTGGCCCTCTCAGAAACTGAAGCAAGTCAAGGGTCAGCTAATCCTTGATTTAAGAAACTATACAAAAATGTTTGCACAGTACAAATGGGAGGCTGTTTCCTTCCTCATAAACCAACTGGAATACATCCAGGTAAACGCTATACATGTTTCCCTGGAAGTTCAATGAGACTGACTCCAAAGGAGAAATAAGGATTACAATATTAAATAAGCAACATTTGGAGAATATTTTGATACTGAGCACACAGTATGGTATAAAATATTAGCATTACTAATTAATATTTCCTGGAAGATTTTAGAAGTCATGTTTTAGATGAAAATTAGCAATGTTTAAGCAATTACTTTTGCCAGTCAAAATTGCCAGGATTGAGATATTACATTTCATCTACAAATGATACTTTGACAAAACTGGGAAAAGCTGAATAAGGCATTTAGGTTTTATTTCATTTTATAAACAGTTACATTTGTTGCATTTATGGCTAACTTTATTTCCATACTGCTTTCATATTTGTTAACAGATTATTGCTCTCCCGCCACTATTTCAAGGTGGCCAGATCTTTGCCTCTGCAAATAAGGCAAGAGCAGGCAAGTGGAACCACCCTATTGGCGCTTCACTGAAAGGGAACAGGTCTAAAGCAGCCATTAGCTCAGCATTCCTTCCTTCAGCTTAATGTGCCTGGCACCATCTTCTACCCACACATCCATCCAATGAATAGTTTGAGGCTGTCTGGTTGCCACGTGGGGTCAATCAGGAATTTATTGCTATTCCTGCGACTGGCTTGTGATGAGTATTTTTTTGTTTTTGGTGTGTACTGTATTCTGATGTAAGCTGGGTTTGGGGACAAAAGCCAGTACCAACCTCCAGATCCTGTCTGGCTAAGAGATGCTGGCTGTTAACCCCTTGGACCGCAAAGTCATCCTCAAAGTCTTTCCAGCACGGGGGGCATGGTGCAAATCAGCAGCTGATGTAGCAAGGCCAGTGTGGTGGCACTGCATCCTATGCTGGGATTGAGCAAGCTGGAGATCTCCTTGAGGTAAGGGGACATTTTCCCCCTTGCCCCAGGGAAAGCCCCAGCTGTGGCAACATTCGGACCTACGCATGCTAATTCCCTGGTGCAAGTCTGAGTGGAGCCATGTCAGGATAGTTTGGGATATCAACACAAAAGCCCAGGGAGGGGGCTAGATTACAGTGTGCATGGCTGCTGCCGATCCCACCCCTCCTGGGATCTGATCTGCCTACCTCCAACCATCCCCCACCCCTTCACACTCCTCCCCTCCCCTCCCCTTGCCCTTCACTGCTCAAAGCAGCTCTTACCTGCTCCAATGCATGTTCTGTCTTGCACTGGTGCTGGCTGGATGACGCAGAACTTCCCACTAATACCCGTATCTTCAATGCTGTTGCAATGTGCTTTATTGCACATTTGCAACAGCACATGGCAATGCAATGGTCGCTGCACCAGCGCACAAACACATTAGTACTGCATTGTTACTTACCAGGGCCAATGTCCGGAAGCCACCAGAGCAAGGAGTTGGCCACTCACTGCTTGTGGTGGCAACCAGCCCATATGCTCCAGCGTGTCATATTTTGCAACAGCTGGAAAGCACTGTATGCCACCAGAATGTTTGTTCCAGCAATGTACACTGCAATAGGATTGAGCCATAAGACACAGAAAAACATCTTATTTTTTGGTGCTTTACTACTGTTTCCTAAACTTTCAGTCAAATAAAAATGGAATATTTTCTAAGAGTAAGTAAAATAAATTTAGATTAGCTTTTATTGGCTGGGGTTACCAAAACACAAGGGTAATACTCTCCCTAATATTTTCATGTATGTTTAGATTTAAATACTGTCAAATGCTCTGAATTTTGAGACAGGGTGGGATGCCTAGACAAATGAAATGACTTTAGAAAAATGTGAGTAGTTACATATGCTATAACATATATATATATATATATATATATATATATATATATATATATATATATATGTATATATATATATATATATATATATTAAATGCATTATCACATTGCAAAACTAGCATTTGATTTTTTTTTTTAAAGGTATAAACAAAACATGTATAGGCATCAAAAAATGTCTTGTGACCAATTCTGATACAAGTAAATGGGTTTAGCTTCTGTATCACATTACTGAGAGCTAGCTTATAAATAGTTCTTATACAGGTAAACAATAAGTCATACAGCTGCTTCAGTCAGCAATATTTATGTCCTGGTCAAAAAAAGCTGACTCATGGCAACTCAATAAAGTCCAGTGTTGTAAACGTAGGTCTCTTTGCTAGCATCTGAATAAAGTAATCACACATCTGAGAAAATGCTTGTCTTTAAGAAAAGTCATTTTCTAGAAGAACTGAGGCCAGAACTAAATGTAATATGTATCTACTGGCACAGGTCCGTGGGGAGTGCCACGGACTTATCCTGGAGCAAGGAAGCAAATGCTCCTTACCCCAAGGAAGTCTCCCAACACCGAAACTCCGCCATGAAACACAGTGGATGCACAGTTGCCTCACAGCACAGTGAGTTAAGTAGCACTGGGCTGTATTAGGTGTAACAGTTGTTTTGAGAAGGGGATTTAGAATGGATAAAGATCGGTTCTGAGAGCTGGTGCTTTAAACCTGCCTACCTTCTCTGCCCCAAATCTCCCACTCTCAGTCATTTGCCCATCTTTCTAGTTTTCACATGCATGTCCTCCTCTCTAAGCACACATTTGGAAATCAACTGGTTGAACTGGTGGTTTAGAGCAGAGCTGTGGTGGCCAAATAGTTCTGACTCCCACCAAAGTATACATGCTAGATTTTAAGATGCTTGAGAATCTTTTTTTTTTTAAAACTTAAGTTACACAAATGTTTTCTGTGGCTGCACATCCCTGGGAGGCTCTGGTAAGTCCAGCCAAGCCCCTGCAGTACCCTTAGCAACTTAAATCCTGGGGATCGTGTCACTGACTCCTCACTGCCCCTGCCCCTTAAAGGGGCAGAGGCCAGGACCTTCAGGTTGGTTGCAATGCCCCAGTTTGAAAAGCCCTGATCTAATTATCAAAGAATTTTTCACCCATGGAAAAATTCTCAAATTTTTCTGTCTCAATGTGATGAGAAGGACCATTTAAATTAAAGTCATTTAACAATAGCCTCCTTAATGCGAGAGAGGGCAGCCGCTGACAATCCATCCATCAATCATTCTTTCTCCATACTTCACTGCAGGGCAAGCCACCCCTCCCTTCCCCCTGAGCAGTCAATACTCACTTTGCTCTGGGGGAAGGGCAGGGTCACTAGCTCTGAGTGAAGCCTGGAGAGAGACTGATTGATGAATTGTCTTCTTAATGACTCTATCTTACATCACAAAGGTCAGCAAGGCTGTTTTTAAATCACCTATCAAAAGGACATTGTTTTTAAAATGGATTTGCTTTAATGCGATTTTTGCCATCCACCTGAGTTCTGGGAAAGGAACCCTTGTGAATAATGAGACTCAACCTGTACCTGGCTTCAGAAACCTTGAAGAAGGAAGCATTTTAAAGTATAATGGCCTGGACCAATAAAGTACAATGAATAGAGATGAACAAAACTATTGTTAAGCTGCAGGTTTTGACAGCTTTCGGGAAACAAGTCCAAGTAGAAATGTTTGAGAAGTTTGCCAGCTTTGAGGATTTGAAAACAATCCTTGCAGGTCTGAAATACCTTCTGTTTCCCAGGGGTGGTAGCAGCAGCAGAAGAATGTCCCTCTGGAGAGAAGGGAGAGCTTTTTCCTTCTCTCTTTCATTTTTGGCCTAGCATGGTAGCAGGAAAAGCAGCTGCTGCGCCAATTGGGCACAAGGAAATTAAGGTGTTTTTTTTCTTCCTTTCTACTTCCCTTCCCAGTTGTTTATCTGCAACAGCATCAGTGTGAAAACAAGAAAGGGACAGGGAAGGAAGGGAGGGAACATTATCTATTTAGACCCAATCTATTGAGGACCGTTGTGCTCCTTGTGCCAAAAATTGAAGGGGGAGTCTTCTTTCCACATTAAGTCTTCTGTTCATACCATCACCACTATCACTGGAAAAGATAATTAAAAGATGGGAGGTTGCTAGGAGGAGACAGAGAGGGAGAGGGAACTTCGCTGAAACATCCCAGACTGGTTCTGTTAATTATCCAAATTCTTTCCAGTTCGGAGGGCCTGCAAAGTGTAGAGGCACCTCGTGCAGAATTCTACTGTAAACAAACAACTGTAAATTTGATAGCAATAGAGACTGTGATTTTACTGTCATCTTGTAATTCAGAATCTTTCTAAAGACCCTCAATTAAAAGAGAGAAAACCTGAACATGATCACAATAAGATCTCATTTATTTATATATTCCGAAATTCTCTTATTTTTCTTCTTTTTTTTTCTGAATTCCAATTAAAAAATGCAAGGTTTCTCAGAAACATTACAGTTGGAAACACAGAACTATAACAGAACAGGAAAAACAGAACCTATAGTCTTCATATATTTTTCCTGGCCACTATTATTGTGTTTCCTGCTGACAGAGCATTTCAAATGTTTTAATGATACAATTGCTCTCAAAAACTGCACAGTAACAGAAACCGTGCAGACTTAATTGGTGTTTCTGATAAAACTGGATGCTCATTTTCACCTTTTCAGGTGGAGTGGATCGGAAAGAAAACTGGGGGTATGTTTACTGCGCAACATAAAACACTGGAAATATTTCATTCCATCCTTGAGTATTATTATTATTATTATTATTATTATTATTATTATTATTATTATTATTATTATTATTATTATTATTATTATTATTAACAGTATTTATATACCGCTTTTCAACTAAAAGTTCCCAAAGTGGTTTACAGAGAAAAATCAAACAACTAATGGCTCCCCGTCCCAAAAGGGCTCAAAATCTAAAAAGATGCAAAAGAACACCAGCAGACAGCCACTAGAAAAGACACAGCTAGGGTGAGGTGGGCCAGTTACTCTCCCCCTGCTAAAAAGAGGAGCACCCACTTGAAAAAGTGCCTCTTGCCCAATTAGCAGGGTTCTACCCCTACTTGTAATCTCCAACTTCACTGCTAATCTAAATGGATCACAAATAAAATAAAATTGTTGTCAACAGCCTTTTCTTTTGCCCTTTCTTATTTTTTTCCCCTTCTTCTCAGTCATCCACTCCAATCTTCTTCCCGCACAGTGCTTCTTCAGTCACTACAATATTAGCCTTGTGCACATGTTCTCATTGCTCCCCAAACTAATTATAAGGTATTTCAATTTAGCAATCATAACTCGTGGTGTGAGTTGCTATAGGGTAGAACAGTGCTCCTCAAGCTGTGGGTTGGGACCCACTAAGTGGGTTGCGAGCCAATTTCAGGTGGGTTTCCATTCATTTCAAAGTGTATTTTATTTTTAGTATATTAGACTTGACACTAATAATATAATAATAATATAATATACAGTATTTATATACCGCCTTTCTTGGTCTTTATTCAAGACTTTATTCAAGGCGGTTTACACAGGCAGGCTTATTAAATCCACGCAGGGATTTTTACAAATTGAAAGAAGGTTCTCTCTTTCAAGAACCACCACATTCAAGCTGTTACACTCCGATCTGGTTTAACATTCTGGCCTCCATCCTCCCACGCTCCGAGCAGATGGAACAGCTCAGCTGCAGCTTGCCAGCTGCTTCAAGGTCGCACGGTGCCGGTGGCCTCGAACTGCCGACCTTGTGGATGTTAATCTTCAGGCAAATGGAGGCTCTACCCTCTAGACCAGACCTCCTGCCATGGTATGTGACTGCATTCGGGGAAATTTATCCCTATGGACTTTTAACAGGCTTAGGCCTAAATCCTAACCAACTTTCCAGCACTGGCATAGCTTTACCAATTGGATGTGTGCTGCATCCTGCAGTTGGGTGGCACTCACGGAGGCCTCCTCAAAGTAAGGGAATGTTTGTTCCCTTACCTTGGAGCTGCATTGCCCTTATGTCAGTGCTGGAAAGTGGGTTAGGATTGCGCCCCAATATGTACATGGGTTTAACAATGGTAGTCAAATGGGGCTTGCTGTTGGGTAAGTTTGGATAGGATTGCAACCTTTGGGCTTTTTGGGGAATTTTTTTTAAACAGATCAGCAACTGCTTGGGAGGGTTAGAAGGGTTCTTTTTATTTTAAATAAATTTTTTAAATTTACTGTAAATGTTTAATTTCCTTAGGGCAAAATCCTAACCAACTTTTCAGCACTGACATAGCTATGCCAGTGGGACATGTGCTGCATCCTGCAATTGGGGGGCAGTCATGGAGGCCTCCTCAAGGTAAGGCAATATTTGTTCCCTTACCTCGGAATTGCATTGCCCTTATGTCAGAGCTGGAAAATTGGTTAGGATTGTGGCCCTACTTAATTGATTTGATTTTGTCATATGGACGTATTAAATTTTCCTACTCGATGATGTAACTTATGGCCATGACCTCACTTCCAGGTTAATGACATCACTTCTTATGGGCCCCAACAGATTGTCATTCTAAAAAGTGGGTCCTCATGCTAAAATGTTTGCGAGCAACTGCCATAGAGGCTAAAAACCTGAAGTAAAAGTTGGGGATCCCCCAGTTTAAATCTCATCTCATCAATGAACTCACTAGGTGCCTTACAGCACAATTCTATACATATCTACTCAAAATAAGTCTCACTGGTTTCAGTGGATCTTACTCCCAGGGAAGTGTTTACAGGATTGCAACCTTATGCAGGTTACTCTCTTCCAGCTTCTACTAAGATACAAATATTTATCTCAAAGGGTGTTTGTAACGACTACATCAAGATATGAAGTACTTTGCATGCTTACAAAATCCTATAAAAAGTTAAGTATTATTATAATATAAATCCATAGTATCCACATTTCTCTTGGTTCTTCAACCTCTTGGCCCTCAATAAGGACCAGAATCCAAAGAATTCCCAACTAGTTCCACGTCTGGCATGACTAATTGCTTTTGATACTTCAAATGTGCTTGAAAAATAATTATACACCTGATGCGTACATGCCCTTGAGTATATCTAAAGTAGCTCTTTGGATTCAGGCCAGAGGATTTGTAACCCAGTGTAATCATCATTTTAAAAGGTAATATTTATCCTTGCAAAAGATGATGTTGAAAAAGCTTTGTTAGGCAACCGAAAATGTATCTAGTTTCTCACTATTTTCTTTCTAATGTCTAAGCTACTTAAAACCAGTGTATAAATATGTCTTAGGAGAACCATTAAACATTTTTTAAAGTAGTGCGAATATTTAAATCATGTGTTATTGTTCTTATTGTTCCTTAACAGAGTTATGTCAAAAGTACTCTTCTGAAATATTGTAACTGGCAGAACTGGCTTTGGTAAAATGAACAGAAATTTACCCGGGGGAGAGATGTGAGAGACAAAGTGAACTTCTTTGACAGCAACCTTGACCTATCTAGAAAGCGTGGTCCTTTAAGTCTTTACTTTATTACTCTTTTTATGGACTTAATAAAGAATATGTATTCAGTCCTGGGGAAACACTTAATAACGTGTCTCACTTGCAAGAAAATGTACCGGCTATGACACTGTGGAAGATGAAGAAGATTCAGACAGGCAATGGGAACAGTTTAAAAAGAAACAAAGAGTTATTTTTGGGTAGGAAAATTAAGTAGATTGAAAGCAATTTTTAAACTGTAAACTGAAGAAATTAAAAGGTAGCAAGTGGGTGCAAAATTACATTTCTACCACAACCTTATTCTCATAATAAACTACTGTTCACTTTTATAACTTTGCTTCATTTTCTCAATTTGTTTCCACCACCAGAATTCCAAAATGACCCATTTATGGTCACTAAAGCCTGCTTCACACAAATAAGTTATCTACATTCCAATTAAAATCACAAAGTATTATCTACCACTTGTATTCAGTGAAGATCCACTTGTACCATACACTCCTTCTTCACATTGTCACAGAGAACTTTAAGGCAGCATGTAAAAAGTAAGACTTGCTTTATAGAAGTTCAGGTGGCTACCTTCAGGAGTTCATAAGGCCATAGGTGGGCTCACAACTTGGCAGCGGTTGTGTGGAGATTCTGGTTGTATAAATGTGACTTCCACAACTCAGATAACACATGGCTTTACAGGTAATACAACTTCAATTTCAGTGGGTGGGTCTACTTGTACCTGCTCCAGCAATATCACTGGTGCAAGTGCGCATGAACTCATGAAGGTGAATCAAGCCCAGGAAGAGGGTGAGGATTCAGCAGGCACCACTGCCACCAAACCCACCATCTTCCCAGGCCTGATGTGCCCTCCTCCATGCCCCATCGCCTCCCTGTTCCACCCACCCCCTGCTCTTTCCACCCTTTCCCTGCGCCCTCCTGCCCTGGAGTCCTACCTGGGGCATCAGGAGTCATTTTTCATCATTACCTGGTGCTGGCAGCAACTGGCAGTGTCCAGCCTGTGCAATCCAGGGTGTTGCCTTTTGTGACAGCTGGAAAGCACGATATGCTGCTAGAACACTTGTTCCAGCAGCACAACACACCTTCAGGATTTGGCCATGAGACAAGTTAAATAAGTCATGGCTAAGCCCTATTAATTTCAATGGTATTTAGGAATAGAACATAAGAACAGCCCCACTGGATCAGGCCATAGGCCCATCTAGTCCAGCTTCCTGTATCTCACAGCGGCCCACCAAATGCCCCAGGGAGCACACCAGATAACAAGAGACCTCATCCTGGTGCCCTCCCTTACATTGGAATTCTGACATAGCCCATTTCTAAAATCAGGAAGTAGCACGTACCCATTATGGGTTGTAACCTGTAATGGATTTTTCCTCCAGAAACTTGTCCAATTCCCTTTTAAAGGCATCTAGGTCAGATGCCATCACCACATCCTGTGGCAAGGAGTTCCACAGAACAACTACACGCTGCGTAAAGAAATATTTTCTTTTGTCTATCCTAACTCTCCCAACACTCAATTTTAGTGGATGTCCCCTGGTTCTGGTGTTGTGTGAGAGGTTAAAGAGCATCTCTCTATCCACTCTATCCTTCTCTTGCATAAATTTTGAATGTCGAGTGACAGATGTCATAGCTACAGCACTTCTTAAGATGTCAGAACCCTTTGGAGGAGGGAGAATTGGTACCTGGGTCTGCCTGGGGTGTACAAATCCTCCTGCAATATCACAGCTTTTCCATGCATTTAGGAGGTAAACACACCTCCCCCTCAGCAAATCAGAAGGATACTAAAATGAAGGTGGTAGGTAGTTTCCCAACCATGCCCTCTCTGCATATGATTCAGTGGCTGCTATCCCTTAATGCAAGGAAATTTCCTCCTGGAAATGCATACTGTGCTCAGCTAATGTGTTGACCAGTGGTATTACATATTGGGGACACACACACACAAGAGTATTAGATGCATTCTTAAACATGCATAGATCATTATGTGAAGTTCAAACATTGGAACTTGAAAGCATTGAAAGGAAACATTTACGTGCAGAAAAGATGTAACTAAAGAGCTTTTAAAAAAAACAAACAACTAGAGATAGCAACAGTTGATGTTGCTTTTAGATAAATTTGAATACCTACACAAGAGCGACGGTGGCAGAAAACTCGGGATGAATCCGACCGGACACGGAGTAGAGCCCATTACAGAGCCTATTCCGTGGCGGTGGTAGCAGCGAAGAGATCGTTCTTCTCTGCTACCATTGCGTCTGCTGACAACCGTCCGGCAGAGCTGTTCCGTGTGGTGCGGGGCCTCCTCCATCAGGCCCCCCCAGTAGACCAGGAAGAATACACGGTCAGCCGCTGTGACGTGTTTGCGCAACATTTTGCAGATAAAATTGATCGTATTCGTCACAACTTGGATGCCACATTGACAGTGTCTGACGATGTCCCCTTGGCAACTGCTTGTCCTGTGTTGTGGGATTCTTTTCAGCTTGTACAGCCTGAGGATGTGGACAGACTCCTTTGGAGTGTGAGGCCATCTGCCTGCCTGCTCGACCCTTGCCCAGCTTGGTTGATAAGAGCTGCCCGGGGTGGGCTGGCTGAGTGGACAGGGAGGGTGGTCAACTCTTCCTTGATGGAGGGGACGTTACCACTCGCTTTGAAACGGGCGGTGGTTCGCCCCCTCCTGAAGAAGCCCTCCCTGGATTCCACTGTGTTGGATAACTACCGGCCAGTCTCCAACATCCCGTTTCTGGGCAAGGTAATTGAGCGGGTGGTGGCATCCCAACTCCAGAGGGTCTTGGATGAAGCTGATTATCTGGATCCTTTTCAATCTGGCTTCAGGCCGGGCTTTGGGACGGAAACCGCCTTGGTCGCCTTGGTGGATGACCTACGCCGGGGACTGGACAGGGGGAGTGCGTCCCTGTTGGTCCTGCTGGACCTCTCAGCAGCTTTCGATACCATTGACCATGGTATCCTTCTGGGCCGATTGGCCGAGTTGGGAGCTGGAGGCACTGTTTTGCGGTGGTTCCGCTCCTACTTGGAGGGTCGGTCCCAGATGGTGGTGCTGGGGGATGCCTGTTCGACACCCTGGCCCTTGAGATGCGGGGTGCCACAGGGCTCAATTCTGTCCCCCATGCTATTTAACATCTACATGAAACCGCTGGGAGAGGTCATCCGGGGGTTTGGAGTGGGGTGCCATCAATATGCTGATGACACCCAGCTCTATCTCTCCTTTCCTCCAGACTCCAGGGTGGTGGTTGAGGACCTGGAGCGCTGTCTGGAGGCAGTGAGGATCTGGATGGGGGCTAACAAGCTGAAATTAAATCCGGATAAGACAGAGGCTCTCCTGGTTAGGAAATCCTCGATGCAGGTGCTGGACTATCGGCTTGCCCTGAATGGGGTTGCACTCCCTCTGAAGGAGCAGGTCCGCAGCTTGGGGGTCCACCTGGACTCGCAGCTGCTCCTGGATTCCCAGGTGGCGGCTGTGGCTAGGGGGGCCTTCGCTCAGCTTCGGCTGGTGCGCCAGCTGCGGCCGTACTTGGATCGTGCAGACCTGGCCACGGTGATCCATGCCTCCTTTCTAATCTGGTGACATCCAGATTAGATTACTGTAACGCACTCTATGTGGGGCTGCCCTTGAAGGCGGTTCGGAAACTGCAACTAGTGCAGAATGCGGCGGCCCGTGTGGTTACTGGAGGTAGGCGGTTCGACCCTGTCAGTCCGCTTCTCCAGCGGCTGCACTGGCTGCCCATTCGTTTCCGGGCCCAATTCAAGATGCTGGTATTGACCTTTAAAGCCCTATACTGCTCTGGACCAGGGTATCTTAGAGATCGCCTGCTCCCGTACAATCCGGCTCGCCCTCTCAGGTCATCAGAGAAGGCCTTTTTACAAGTGCCGCCGCCTAGGGAGGTACGTGGGGCGGCTGCAAGAAATAGGGCCTTCTCAGTAGTGGCACCAACGCTATGGAACTCCCTTCCCCTTGACTTAAGAATGGCTCCCTCTCTTGAGACCTTTCGGCAAGGCCTGAAGACCCTTCTGTTTAAACAGGCCTTCTGAGTTCTTGGCCTTTTAACATTTTTTAACATCTTTTAATATTTTTTTTTACAGGCCTGATTCTTTTATGACTTGCTGCTGCTCTATGCTCTTTTTACCTATTTTTACTCTGACTGCTGTTTTTAGTATGTGTTAATATGTTTTTATTTGTTTTTAAATTGTTTTTAATATGTTGTAAGCCGCCTTGAGTCCCTTCGGGGAGAAAGGCAGGGTAGAAATAAAGTTATTATTATTATTATTATTATTACACAATCACTGTGCAGTCACAATCACAATACCTTCACAATCGCTGTAGATCAGCTATTTTCAATCTCTGTGCCATGGATGGTCTGCAGGTGCGCCATGGGAGTTTGAGGGAGGATCATTTGTTAGCAGAGTCACTGTGGGATGCACACTCCTGCCAGCAGTGCAGTTTGCCTAAGCAATTGTCAGAAAACTGATGATGGGCCTTGATAGTTTTAGCACCTTGTCAGTGTGCCATAAGATGAAAAAAAAAACTGAAAATCGCTGCTGTAGGTTTTATGAAAGGAAATACTATTACAGTCTGCAAGTTCCTTGGACAAGGACTTGTATGTGGATGACACTATAGTGAAACCTTGATTTCACAGACCTCAATTCAATGGACTTTGATAATAACAGACTATTTCTGAAAACCCAGAGGTCCACTGAACATTTCCTTACAGAGTTCTTTCAGCAACACCAAAAAAGGGTTTGTAAGGTAATTAGGAGTCAGAAAGTGCATGGAACAAGTTTACCTACTTTCCAGCACTATTGCTGGAGCTGCTGTTCTCCATCTTTGGATTCAAACCAGTGACCACATGCCAAGCCTCATGTCTCCTCCACTCACAGAACACATGGAGGCACTAGTTCATACTACTGTTATAGCATGCAAATGGCAGAAGTCTATTGCGCACGCAGGAATCAAGTGCAATGGCTAACGGCACAGCTTTGATGACGGCGTGGACAGAGGTGGGAAGTGAGGTTAACGGTGTGAGAAAAGATAACTGTTATTTTGGGAACAAAAATACAATGATAGAAAAGGGGGAATAAAAAATAAAATAAATCCAAATAAAATTGTATATGTATTCAAGAATCATTTGCACAAATTAGGCATTAAATGGCAGCATTTTTTAGGTAGAGCAAAAGAGAAAGAATGAATTCTTACTAGGAAATGGATGGGGCATAATGGGGCAAAAGAACGAGGGGAGAAAGCAAAAGGGTTATCAAGAGGCAATAGGAGTTGAAGAACTGGGGGGGTTGCAGTGACAAAACTGTATGAGGGGAGGAGAAGAGGAGAAAGGCAGCAGAAAAGGAAGACAAGAAGCAAAAAAGCATCAAGGTTCCAGCCATGGCACAAGACTGAAGCCTGAACCATAGGTATAGGCAAGGTCCAAGTCCATCAGTAGGACATGAAACCATTCACTCAGTGGGACTGCTAATCTCTCCCATCATGCAGTTCCTCTTAATTGGCACTGCAGGTGCCCAAACAGGCTAACTCACCCAGAACTGCCCAGTTGTTTAGTAGCTGGTGCAACACGAAAGGAAACCATCCTCAAAGGAGGCCTAGAGCTGATCTTCAGGGTTTAAAATATAGATTAAAGGGGGTCCTCAACTTATACTTACATAGACACCACTGACACAAAGGAAGGAAATAACAGACTAAGCACATTGTCAATTTGATGCACAGATTGCACAGGAGACATGGGGGAGGGAGCTGTGGGCTAATGGTCAGAACTACCAACGTGGGCCACCTGGCCATGTAAGGATCTTCATGAACCTGCACCAGCTATTTTGCTGGCATAATTCCAAGGAGCCTTGGGGATGGGGCAGGTCAGGCAGGAAAAATGGGGATTGCATCCTGGCACACACTGCTGCTGCCAGTTGCCAGCCCATGAACTGCCCCTGCCCTCTCCACTCCCTGTCCTAAACCTCCCCCAAACCATTCCTGAACCACCTATGACTTGCCCCCACCAGAATCGTACCTGCTACAACCTGCAGGATGGGTCTGTGTATTATGGGTATGCAGAAGGAGTTGCACTGCTAATGTAATTATCCCAATAGGATTGGGCTGTAACAATCGTATTGACTACAGCCCATGCTTTTCCTGTTTTTGCTACTACAGACAAAAATGGCCTCTTCTTAAAATGTTGGCAACTCAGAAAAATGTACAGCAAACTTCACAGACCACCAGTGCAATCCAACGCATACTTATTCAGAAGATAGCTCCATTGTATTCAGAGGGGGTTACTCCCAAAAATGTGTGTACAGCATTGCAGCCTAAGTAGCATGAAATTTTTCATGACAAATCTCAGATTCTAAACTTATAAGTATGATTCCAAATGACAAACTATCATTAACATCTGATAGTACTATTTGGGGTAATGCCACAATAATAAAGAATCAAAGTAAACATATTGCACATTCAACTATGGATCTCATTTACTAACAGTCCAAAATGCCATGAAAGGAACAGTTATACCATTACTTCAAATGATATAACCACATCAAGTATTCTTAAAAAGCCCTGCATGTTCCTGATCTTGTCTGATCTCAGAAGCTAAGTAGGGTTAGGCCTGGTTAGTACTTGCATGGGAGACCACCTGGGAATAGCCGGTGCTGTAGGCTTATACCAGCGGTGTCCAAACATTTTGGCAGGAAGGCCACATAATCTCTCTGACACTGTGTCGGGGGCCAGGGAAAAAAAATTAATTCACATTTCAAATTTGAATAAATTTACATAAATTTACATAAATGAATACATTAGAGATGGAACTTATATGAATGAATGAAGGTCTTGCAATAGCTCAAGGCCTATAAAAGGCCTTGCACAAAGCAAGACTGGCCTTTCCTTCACTGCCGCTGCTGTATCACATATGTGAAACAGCAAGAGGGGAAGGGAGCCCTCGGTCTGCAGCTCACGCAAGTGGTCGCTCTCACTCTGAGAGCAGTTGCGTTGGGCTGCAGCCCAGTGTGGGCTGCTGCAAGTATCCAGAGGACCAGAGGCTCAATGGAGACTGGGTGCTTCCTGTAGGCCGGATTGGGAGTCCCCGAGGGCCGCAAGTGGCCCCCGGGCTGGGGTTTGGGCACTCCTGGCTTATACCATAGTCTTTCAAGACTGAAGGTTGCCAACCAGTTTCTGTCATGTCTCAAAATTTGCATTCAAAAGAACAGATGATTCACCTCATATGGTTTAAATTATTCTTGCTCTCCTGTAGTGCATTGTCTTACTTTTTTTGCTTTAACTACTAAAGATGTAAAAGGATGTTTATATTGAACAAGAATATTCAGGCTTTCAATGAAAATTACATAGCAACTAAGTGTAGACATACCTTTCTAATTAGGTAGTACTTAAACATAGGCTGTTCCATAATAATTTGCTATTTGTACTAGTGAAGCTCTATTTCAAAACCATTAGTAATTTAGCTACATCTAACCTTTATACAGATGTATGAGAATTTTAATACACCTACCAAGGGCCTGGCATATTTAAGACCTGCTTTGAAACAAAAAAATGAATAAAAAAAGACATATGGCACATCATTCTGCACAAATTTATTGATTCTAAAGCTTTCCATCAACATAAAGACACCTAATTAAATTAGTTATGTTTTTTGGCATTAAAAGATTAAGTAGCTGGGGGGCATAATTAAGCAACACAGCCCAACAGTAATTGGTTATCTCACCCCCTGGAGTAGTGTTAGTGTTATTTTGTGAAGTATTTATTATGGGAAATTACGTTTAAAAACAAAACAAAAAACTGTACTTGGAGAAAATGAATTCAAGCATTTTACAATGCAGAACAGATGTTCTACATGAATGGTGCTGTACCATTTTCAAAGTTTACTAGTAAAACATCCTAATTTCTCTGCTAACAAATCTGTGATTTAGTTTTTGGAGTGATGGTCTGCTGTGATGAGAGAGAGAGAGTTAAGAATATTCTAAGCTTGGCTCAACACTTTTGCCTCCACACCCCCAACAAAGCACTGGACAAGTTAGATTAGGTTGAAAAAGGCCACAATTTATTGAACAAATAACAAAGATTGCAGCAGACCTAACCAAAACTCCACCCCTCTTTAATGTGGGTTCCCTTCCTTGGGAGGACAGAAATCTACATGGATGTCCCATCCTAGCTCTAACCCCTTTAAATGAGGTTTGAGGAACATCTGGATTGCACTGCTCTCCCCAAGCCACCAAGCTCTTGAGGCTGACTTTACAATCCATGGACAATGGGATCCCAGACAGTATC
This sequence comes from Tiliqua scincoides, assembly GCF_035046505.1. NCBI lineage: Eukaryota > Metazoa > Chordata > Lepidosauria > Squamata > Scincidae > Tiliqua > Tiliqua scincoides. Next base: position 76,234,090 of record NC_089822.1, read on the forward strand.
CCCAAACTGAGAAGCCTCTACGGACTAGGTCTGGGCCACTGCCCCTTTTGCCCACCCCACTCACTCAAAATGCTCACAGATTCCTAGTCCTAATGCCCAACCTGCACTTACCTGCTTATTGGGACCACTTGGCTAAACTACAGCCAACTTACTTGAGTGCTCTGATGCAGGTGAAGAAATTCCCCAGTCCTTAGATAGAAAAGCCAAAAGTGTCTCTCTCTACCTCTGATGTCTAAAGATCTACAAAGGCCTTCACAACTTAACAGCATACAATTTAAGGCCTCCAGCATTAAGACGCAGATAGGATTGAGTTGTAGGTATGCTAGGAGGTTTATCAGGCGGCAGACAGAAAGTAGAGGAAGAAAGTTCTTTCAGGATAAAACATTACATATTTTTTTCCCAGAAATTCAGCTTAACATATAAGATTTTATTTTTAATTCTGTTCTGTTTTCAGAATTAGAGAACAGCGACCTTTTTACAGAATGTTCTATGACTACCTGATAATGTCAACATTACATAATTGAATTGAAGTTCTCATCTACTACCCATATAGTTGAGCACAATTCAGTTCTCAGAATGCAGACCTTCTCGAAATAAACATTTTGTTCATCCTAGGTTTCTCTGTAGAATTTTTCCTTTGTACTGCAGTGCCACATGAGAAAATAATGTTTGATGACCTTTGGCAACAGCACTTATCTTTCAGGTGTTAAACTGGTTTTATTCATCTTGCTGTATAAAAATCACATGTGGTCTTTCTCCTAACGCACAAAAACCAGCAACGATGGTAATAGTTGTCAATGAGCAAACAACAGCAGCTTATTAGGTAACAGGAGCTCTATATTTGGAGGCCATTGATTAAAGAAGAAGACCACACCACCCAGAACTCTGGATCGATCATTTATTTATTTAAAAAAATTATATCCCACCTTTCCTAGTAGTAGGCAACCTTCAGTCTCGAAAGACTATGGTATCGCGCTCTGAATGGTGGTTCTGGAACAGCATCTAGTGTGGCTGAAAAGGCCAATTAGGGAGTGACAATCCCTTCCACATTGGGAGCAAGTGCAGTCTGTCCCTGGTCTGTCTCCCTGGCTATGGGCCTTCCTTCTTGGCCTCTTGGCCTCAGTCTGTTGGCCAAGTATCTCTTCAAACTGGGAAAGGCCATGCTTCACAGCCTGCTTCCAAGTGGGCCGCTCAGAGGCCAGGGTTTCCCACCTGTTGAGGTCCACTCCTAAGGCCTTCAGATCCCTCTTGCAGATTTCCTTGTATCGCAGCTGTGGACTACCTGTAGGGCACTTTCCTTGCACGAGGAAGGAACATATTCTCTGTTTCAGCAGTGCATATATGCTATCGATTCCAGCTCGTTCCAGGACTGTGTTGTTTGGAACTTTCTCCTGCCAGGTGATGCCGAGGATGCGCCAGAGGCAGCACATGTGGAAGGCGTTCAGTTTCCTCTCCTGTTGTGAGTGAAGAGTCCATGACTTGCTGCAGTACAGAAGTGTACTCAGGATGCAAACTCTGTAGACCTAGATCTTGGTATGTTCCGTCAGCTTCTTGTTGGACCAGACTCTTTGTGAGTCTGGAAAACGTGGTAGCTGCTTTACCGATGCGCTTGTTTAGCTCGGTATCGAGAGAAAGAGTGTCGGAGATCCTTGAGCCAAGGTACACAAAGTCATGGACAACCTCCAGTTCATATGCAGAGATTGTAATGCAGGGAGGTGAGTCCACATCCTGAACCATGACCTGTGTTTTCTTCAGGTCATCAGTCCAAAATCTTGGCAGGCCTTGCTAAAATGATCCATGAGCTGCTGGAGATCTTTGGCAGAGTGAAGCTCAAGACAGCTTATAATTCCAAGACTGCTCAAGACAGCTTATATTATACTTGCATTATCATATCAGGATGGTACAGTGGTGTGGAAAGTGGACTTAGACCTGGAAAATCCACATTCAAATCTCCCCTCAGCCATGAAGCTTCCTGGGTGACCTTGGGCCAGTCACTCTCTCTCAGCCTCACCTTCCTCTCAGAATTGCTGTGAGGTCAAAAGGAAGGGAGCAGCTATGTACACCGCCCAGAGCTCTTTGGAGAAAGGGCGGTTTTAAAATGTGAAGAATAATTATAATAATATATTGTGATTTTTCAGATCAGTGAGACCCCTAACTTCAAGATGGGGAGCCCAGTATTTGAAAGTGTATCGAAATATTTTATTCATGTCGTCCTCACACTGTCATGAATTGCAATTTTGTGTATGTTGCTTTATTTTGATTTTACAATTTTATCATTTTGTAGTTTGTTGATTTTTGTTATGTTTAGGTTGTTAGTGCCTTGGGTCTATTCTTGTACAAAGAAACACAAGACAGGTAAGCTTGTCTGTATGAAAGGGTCATTTTATTCATTCAATTCCATATAAGAATGGAAGGGGGCAAGCCTTCTCAGTAGTGGTGCCACAGTTATGGAACTCTCTATGGGAGCAATTAAGATCTACCCCCTCCCTTGTAGCATTTCAATGAGGGCTTAAAACATTTTCATTTTGCTTTTGGGATGTCTGCCTCCTGTGCCTCTATAGCAGTTCCATGAATATTTTTGCCCTTCTCCAGTTGGTGCCCCCCATTGTATTCCCTTTTTTTCTATTGTAGTATTATATTTTCTATTTTTTTTAATTCTGTTGTCTATCGCATTTTTATTTATTTTTAACTCTATAAATTGTAAGCCACCTTCGGCATTGGCTTTCAGCAGAGGAAAGGCAGGGTAGAAATCTTTTAAATAAATAAATAAATCCTGCAATAGTTCCTGTCTAGTCAAGATCACCCCTTCAGCATAGGCACCTACGATGCAGGAGACAGACACAGACCCTTGGGCCTTAGCATCCTAGCACCCTAGCACCAACCAGAGACTGCCTCTCACCAACCCCTGGAAAGGAGGCTAAGGGCGCAATCCTAACCTGCGCTTCAGCAGGCAAGCCAGGAGGCTTGCACTGCATCCAACGCAGGTTCGTTGGGTGCAGTGGCTCAGCCAGAGGCAAGGGGAAGCTCTTCCCCTTACCCCTGGGTAAGGGCTATGCGCCCCTATGGGTCTCCTCAAACCTGCACCACCTCTGGAGGTGGTGCAAGTCCGAGGAAAGTGGAGCAGATGGAAGCCTCTCCGTTCTCTCCGGAGACAATGGTTGGGATCCGGCATAACCGCCAGCTCCCAGCCCCACCCCCGGCTCCCCACACACCTGCCCGCGGAGCTGCCCAAAGCCCACCCTCCCCCCACCCAGAAACACCCACTCCTGCCCCCTCCCCACCCCCCCAAGCCTAACTTCACCACTTGTGCTGGCACGAGCGCGCCGACACAAGCTGCAGCTTGGGAGCCACCACGGAGGCTTCTGCCTGCCTTCGCGCATTGGTGCATCAGAATGTGCCAACGTGGCCCCCGCCCACGGAGGCGCAAATGTGCCTTACAGCGCGTTTGCGACACACCAGGGCCTCCTATGCCAGCATAACTACCGGTTAGGATTGCACCCTAAATTGCTCTGCCCAACCCAAGCCAGCAAGACTTTAAGATGGCCTTAGCAATTTAAGCCCAAGGGGTTAGAAGACAGAATCTCTGAATCAGAGAGACTCTTGAAATCTGTTCAGGCTCTGTTTTGGCTCTTGCTTAACAAAGGATCCCTAATCCTATGTACACTGGATCTCTAATCCTACTCCCAGTCTGCACAAAACCTGCCAGAAGTGGGTCATCTGGCTGAGAGATATACCATGTACAAGGAAACAGTCTGAGGTTGATAAAAATCTTGCAACTCCAAGCAGTGGAGTTGCTGGGGGGGGGGGGTGAGCCATACTGGGTGATGCACATGGGGAGTGACTCCAATACTTTCCAAAAAATTTTAAAATATTGGTACTTTTGAATAATATTATATATAATCCAATGTTTAATTTCATGCAGAATGCAAAGGAATAAACTGTGTTGAAATATCTCTATTCTATCTAAAGTTATAACCAAAAACCTAGCGGGGGGCAATGGTACATTACCACCGCCACCGCCCAGGGCATTGCCCCTCCCACTGCATGGGATGAGGGCCATTATGGGGATGAGGCAATAACCTCCTGCACCAGGTGACACAAACCCTAGTGACGCCACTGACTCCAGGCTAATCAAGTGGGAAGCAAAACATTACCACCCAGCCCCTGAAAGGGTAACCAATTAAACTCAGACTACTGCAGGGGTGAATGAGGTGAGGCATGATGCCTCCTTAGCTCTGACTGCAGACTGAAGGCTCATGCAGCAAAACCCCTGCACAAAATTTTGCCCTGCAAATTCTCAAGCACCAAATCAAGTCCTGCCTGACCCTTCCCTTCTTCATACAGGGTTGGGCCCGGAAAAGGATGTTTCCACCTTACTACAGTGTTTCTGCTTACAAGGAACAACAGTACCAACTTCAAATGTTCTGAACCATTTTATTACAAACTGAATAATTCTGAACCCATCCTTTATGTACAAATTAGCACAAAAGCCAGATATTTTGATATGGATTACAATAGGAGTTAATGTTTTTATACATTTTATTGCATTTTTTATGTTCTGCATTATTGATTTGATATATCCTGGATTTGTTGAGAAAGCAAAACTACATTATTTGGAAATATATTCTAAAATCTATATTTCCAGTGTGAGCTGCCAGGTTTTACACTGTTCTTGTAGCATCAGTTATGCAGTCTCATTGATTAATCTGGTTTTTAAACAAATGGTTCTGATTAGTAATAAATGCTTGAGAGCCTTGCACTCACTGTCTTATAGTAAATTTGACTGCAAATAGTTGAAGGTATTTATAGGTGTTGTACAAAGACACACAACAGATACAATGCAGTCACTTGTTAAAAAGTTAATAGTTGCTTAAAATGCATATTTTATGGTGGCCTGATGTTACTAGTTCTAGTCCTGCATGGGCTCAATCGCTAGTGAAAAGGGGTTGTGTATGGAGAAGGAGGAGGAGGAGGAGGAGGAGGAAATGAATACTACTGAAATGACCTGAGATTATGTCAATAGTAAAAGTGAGTTGTACATGAATTAAACATTGTCCTATAACAGCAGAGTTGCTTATACTTGCTAAACTAAAATAGCATCTGAATATTCTTCAGCAACCCCTTTTTCTCTGACTTTTTGTTTGCAGTTGGTCAGTTCAGTTATACTAGTTGAAAATGTCATCAGTGGTACCACCAACACAAAATCATAAACTATCTTATGGCTTGAAAACTGTATTTGGGTATCTGAAGAATTCGTACAAACAATCAGTGGCAGACCTCCTCAGCCCCATGGCCCAGGGCAAAAGTTTGTGATGGCACACACACCCCTGTGCGCAAATCCACCCCCCCCCCCACTTACCTGGAGCACATGGGACCTCGTGCAACTCCAGGACACGTCAGGGAATGCTCCTGAAGGTTCCCCGATGCTTTAAACTGTGCTTCCGGAAAACCAGAAGCACAGTTTCCAACCTTGTCTTTTATGGGGTCCTAAAGACATGCGAAGCTCTGCACCCAAGGCATTTGCCCCATAGAGTTTTTCAATTTTTCTGGTCTCACCAAAAATCCACTGTGTACTCAGATTTCAGCCAGCTCAATTATATGGTCATTCTTTCAATATAGTCCATGCTGATGTCAATCAAAAGCCCCAGATATTTTCAGAGAGGGTGTGTTTTTTGAACAGTCAGATTGCATTATGGATTTTGTAATGGCTTGCAGGAATAGATGGTTGAGCTCAGAAGCACTGAAACCTTGCAAGATTGCAGACAGAAATGCAGATGTGTTTTAAAAATGTGAATGGTATACTCGAAAAAGAATTCAGAAATCATGATAGTGCAGAATACTTATTCTCAATAGCCTGATTCAGAAATATATTTGTTGAATGAATTGAATGATTTTGCAATGACTTATACAACCTTTGAGTCAAAAGATGAGAAAATGCACCACACAGCCCAAAGTTCATTTTCCCCCCTGAATTTCAATGGCAAGTCTAATTTTATTTTAAAACTCCTCAGGAAAAATTCAAGTCAACTAGCAATGGAAGGTGATAGTTCTTAAAGTATGTTCATAAGAAAATGGTATACCAAAATTACAGAAACAACCTTACTTTGATGGATATATCAGCCTTCAGTTGTATCACAAATTAGTATTTATTTTCATGTAATAGAATTGCTAGGCAAGGTGATAACTTTACTTGAACACCATTTATCCTGTAATTTTTCTTTGTAGAAAAGAGCCCTGGAGACTTTAATGTATGATAGAAATCTATATGGATATCAACATGCTATGTAGCTGTTCAAGCAATGCAGAAGCGAGAATATAGACAGTACTAGTTCACTACAATATCAGTTCAGCATTCTCGAACCAGCTACTGTATTATCATAGCAAAATATGAACAGTTGTTTCTTTAGCTGTATCCCCATTCCCTAAGCACTCTCACTAGCTACAATGAACGTTGAGTTTCTGTCTAAAATGACGTGTAGAGGATGCTTTCCATTTTCAGAATGAGTAAAGGTATTGGCTGTAGAACCTTCATGGTGATGCACCTTAGTGTATTGTGGGCTTCACTATATCAACCACTGTATGATAGGGAATGGGGACCTGAGAATGCAGCAGTATGATTATTTGGTGACAACCTGCATGAATGCTGTCTCTAATTTTTAACAAAGTATATCAAAATTTATTCTGAGATTTTAAGTTCAATGTAAAGCAAAAGCAATATGCTCTTAATGGCAAAATACCACAAGTGTCCTGCCAGCCTGGAAAAACTGAAATGGTAACAAGCATATTACTGATCCCAAATGCAAAAGAAATGTGCCCCACAGTGTGCTGGGTCAATGCTGAGGAAGGAAAAGTCTATATGGTGCAGTGTGGTTTATAAAATTGAGGTGCATTTCAAACAGATCTGCAAGAATAATAATCAAAAATCAAAGTTTTATGCCCAAAATGCTTGAGACATTAAAGAAAAGTCACCTGGCATTAAGAATCAAAAACTCCCCTCAGTTTGTAAGTGTGGTGCTCCACAAAATAAAGCAAAGAAAATCAATGCATGAAGGGGCCATTACCCAGCTGAACTTCAGAGTGTATATGTGGAGCAGTGCCTAGTAAAGCAAATATTAAAACCTAAATTCCAAAAATATTTAAAACAGAAACAAAATATTAACAACCGAAATACTGGAACAGAAATTAAAAGAGAAATAATATGCTGAGAGTCTGGTCATCAATTTTACCTGGTTAGCTGCTCCTATCAATGAGTAAATGGTCTTAAAATGAAAGAAATGTCAAGTGCCGAGGGAAAGGTGGGGTTTTGACAACAAATTCATAGAGAATGATTAGAGTTTGATTCTAAAACCACAACCCCTTAGGATAGCACTTTGAACCTGCATTTTAATATATGTAGCTACTGCACATCAGAACTAATATACCTTTTTTTTTTTTTAAATCACTCTAAAAGAAATCTAAAATAAAACAGAAGGGAAGAAAGAGAGATAAGGCCCATAAACTATGAATTGGTGTTTGTTATTATCTGAAATCACAGCAATACATGCATCTTCTCACGATACCAAAAAGGGAGAAAAGCAGTAGCATAGGGTCAATTGGGAATAAAAGCAGAAAAAAAAAATCACCAGCTATAATTATGGCTGACTAATTGATTAGCTCTCCTAAGACATTGTTTTTCCATAACTAGCTGGAATTGGAATTTAATGGCAGTTCCACAAGCACTTAATAGCACTATATTATCCAGTTATACCTTTCCAGTGGACAAGATTCTCCTGTAATGTTTACTTACAAGTAAGTCCCTGTCAGCAACAATCCCAGGCAAACTCAGTTTAGAAGTTTATTGCTTGCAGATTCAGCTAATTTTACTGCTTCCTGTTGAGTCCAGGTGGGGTATTAGTGATGGATAGCCAAATTGTTCCATGAATAACATATAAATCACGCTACTGTCAGTTTCTGAGGGCAGCGGGAGATTTGATTACTATTTCCACTCATTATTATTTTCTTTTCATTTGTTTCTAAAATAAAGATATACAGCGCCCCCCCCCCCATATCCATGGATCCCATTATCAGCAGTTTCAGTTAACCTCAGATGCAGGGGGACTCCTGAGCATCCTCCAGAGGCGAGAGAGGCGCTGCTTCCCTTGACTCTGGAGGGTCTTCGGAAACCCACAGAGGCCATCTGCGTCCACCTGTGGCCTCTGCAGGCCCCAGAATGGCAGTTTCAACTGAAAAACGTCACTTCCAGTTTTTCATAAAACTGGAAGTGATGTTTTTATGCCTTTAAAAGGCATTAGGAGGACCACAGAAATGGGGCGTACCTGTAGTGCTATTGCACCATAAAAATGAAGAATGCAAAGAAACTAACAATTCCCACGTGTAGGAATCTGACATGGGGGCAATTTATAAAAAAAGGTTATTCATAAGGCAATTAAGGATCAATTAATCACTACTCTGCCAGAGACTATGAGCAGAAAACTGTAAAACATATTTGCTTACAAACAGGAAGTGTTTACTTAAATGCACAGGATAAAAATCTTCAGAAGCTCTTTTCTCATCCACACTGAACTGTGCTGCAATTGCTCACACAAACACATACAGAAGATCACCACAGATAAGGTCTTTGGGGAGGGGGAAGGACAACACCAAAACCACTGAACTGAAATGATGTTGCCCAAATGCTCCATAAAGTGTAAATGAACAAATGATAGCAGTTCCACAGAAAAGGGCTACTGTAGAAGCAAGTTACAACTCATAAACCAATATCTTTTGTGTTTCGTTCAGGATAACATAATTGATACTCAAGTTGCTAGGAAAACTGTACTTGCAGACACGGCTCAACAACTTCTGCCAAATTACAAATTTAATCTACTAGTGATGTGTGCTACTATTTTCCTTCATGTTCAAAAGGTAGCTATGCATTTTCTCCCTTTGCATAATGTGTTTCTGGTATAATCCTTAAGTGTCAACTGATAACTCATAAAGAGCCTTAGGGCACAATCCTAACCAGGTCTACTCAGAAGTAAGCCCTATTTTATTCAATGGGGCTTACTCACAGGAAAATATGGTTAAGGGCGGAGCCAACACTCAGCGAAGTAGCAGTGAACCTTGGAGGGGGACTGCTAAATAGATGTGTTTTTCATGTGCCTCAACAACTCAGGCACGCTTCGCTGCCAAGAAGATGGTACGAAGAGCTGAGAGCTTGAACGGGAGTCTTTTGAAACAGGCAATTTCAAAGATTTCTCCCTGTTTGCTCTGTGCTGAATCACATCGTATCCCGGTCGCCATCTTGGAGACGATCCGGAAAGCTGAGAACTCCACCTCCCACGGCCTAGATACAACAACATGACAGCGAAAAAAGCTTTAAAAATGTGAGTAACCTTGGCTTAAAAGCTATAACAAGAACTATAATCAAGAGGTTGGAAGGAGGAAAAGATAATTTTAAGATTATTTACGTTGGCTGGTAGCCACCCAGAGGGGAAATGAGCAAATCTGGAGCTTAAGAAACCCCTGCTGGAGCAAATATAAGATTACTTTGCTTAATGGTATGCATTGAAAAGAAATGAACAATTAATTTTCAACGGCTGATTAGTAAAATTTTACTTTCGCTTTCCTAGCAAGAAGCCTGGTCATTTAAAGGCATACTAACCTAATTTGACAGTGTTATTGACCTGGATTACTGATCCACACTTTTTGGAAGAAGGGATGCAAGATAAAGTTTTGGATGCCTCTTTAATTGTTTGACTGATTTGACATTGTTATTGACTGGACGTGGAATACTGACTTACCCCTTTTGGATACAAAATTGGAAATTAGCCCTACAAGAAGTGGTTGGATTTGATATTGACAAAAATGGCATTTAAAAATTCAAAGGATGTTAGTAAAAGCCAGTCCTTATTAATGGATTTCTTGATGGATTTTAGAAGTGAAATGGAGCAACAGGTCAGAAAATTATCTGAGCAAATGAAGCAAACAAAGTCCTCTCCAATAAGCATGCAGGAACAGAATACAAATAACAGACAAGAAAAAAGAATGGATCAAATGTCGGGTGAAACTAAAGAAGTGGAGTATCCTGAAATGAGACAGGAGATGGAAAAAGCAACCGTCACTATAAGAATTAAGAATTTTAAGAAAAAAGGGGGAACGTTCAGGGAGCACGCTGTCTCAAGAAGAAGAAGAATTTTTGGATTAAACCTAAAAACAACAGAATGAAGAAAAAGAAAGAAAAAAGAGAGGGGCTAAGAAATTTAAGAGATTTAAGAAGAAAAAGAAGAAATGGAAGGAATAGTGGGAGGAGCAAGAAGGAAAACACCAACAAGACAGAGAACAAATCAAGCACTAAGACAAAGTTAAAATGTCTGAACAACAAGTAGAACTTTTTTTTTTCTTTCGTAGATATTAATGGACCAAACTTTTTTTTAGAAATTAATTATATTAAATCAAAGTAGATGTAAATGGAAACTTGTAATACAAATATTGTGGAAACTAAAGTGTTAGTAAGATATAAAAGGGTTATTCTTTAAAAGAGAAGTTATATAAAATAATTTATAGATGGTATTTTATTTTAGAAAAAATAGTAAAAGTGTACCCTGGGTCATCAAACAAATGCGGGATGAGTAAAGAATTGAGGGAATTTTTTATTATATGTGGTGGATAGGTGAAAAAGTAAAGAAATTTTGGAAAATGATATACAACAGGTTATAAGAGATATTGAAGTGTGTATTACCATTTCAACTGGAGATATTCCTCTTAAATGTGACGTTAGAAACTAAGAATTAGATAAGAAAAATTTTATTTTAAATATTAGTTTAGTGACAAGAAGGGGGTATAAATAAAAATCTGAAGCCTTTTTATGATTGGATAGATAATTTTAGAGAAAAAATATTGATTGTTTAGTTTAATTATTAATTAGTAGATTAATAAATATGATAATTTTTGTATTAATTAATAATTTCGTTTGGACTAATGTAGGTTGTAATCGATGGCCAATACCCTCATGTGTAACCTGTGTAGTCCCAGCCCTAAGTCTATCCAATGTTCCTTACCTGTATCTGTAATAAATAAATAAAGTATTGCACACATAAGAACATAAGAACAGCCCCACTGGATCAGGCCATAGGCCCATCTAGTCCAGCTTCCTGTATCTCACAGCGGCCCACCAAATGCCCCAGGGAGCACACCAGAGACCTCATCCTGGTGCTCTCCCCTACATCTGGCATTCTGACTTAACCCATTCCTAAAATCAGGAGGTTGCGCATACACATCATGGCTTGTACTCCATAATGGATTTTTCCTCCAGAAACTCGTCCAATCCCCTTTTAAAGGCATCTAGGCTAGACGCCAGCACCACATCCTGTGGCAAGGAGTTCCACAGACCGACCACGCGCTGAGTAAAGAAATATTTTCTTTTGTCTGTCCTAACCCGCCCAACACTCAATTTTAGTGGATGTCCCCTGGTTCTGGTATTATGTGAGAGTGTAAAGAGCATCTCCCTATCCACTCTGTCCATCCCCTGCATAATTTTGTATGTCTCAATCATGTCCCCCCTCAAGCGTCTCTTTTCTAGGCTGAAGAGGCCCAAACGCCGTAGCCTTTCCTCATAAGGAAGGTGCCCCAGCCCCGTAATCATCTTAGTCGCTCTCTTTTGCACCTTTTCCATTTCCACTATGTCTTTTTTGAGATGCGGCGACCAGAACTGGACACAATACTCCAGGTGTGGCCTTACCATCGATTTGTACAACGGCATTATAATACTAACCGTTTTGTTCTCAATACCCTTCCTAATGATCCCAAGCATAGAATTGGCCTTCTTCACTGCCACCGCACATTGGGTCGACACTTTCATCGACCTGTCCACCACCACCCCAAGATCTCTCTCCTGATCTGTCACAGACAGCTCAGAACCCATCAGCCTATATGTGAAGTTTTGATTTTTTGCCCCAATGTGCATGACTTTACACTTACTGACATTGAAGCGCATCTGCCATTTTGCTGCCCATTCTGCCAGTCTGGAGAGATCCTTCTGGAGCTCCTCACAATCACTTCTGGTCTTTACCACTCGGAAAAGTTTGGTGTCGTCTGCAAACTTAGCCACTTCACTGCTCAACCCTGTCTCCAGGTCATTTATGAAGAGGTTGAAAAGCACCGGTCCCAGGACAGATCCTTGGGGCACACCGCTTTTCACCTCTCTCCATTGTGAAAATTGCCCATTGACACCCACTCTCTGCTTCCTGGCCTCCAACCAGTTCTCAATCCACGAGAGGACCTGTCCTCTAATTCCCTGACTGTGGAGTTTTTTCAGTAGCCTTTGGTGAGGGACCGTGTCAAACGCCTTCTGAAAGTCCAGATATATAATGTCCACGGGTTCTCCCGCATCCACATGCCTGTTGACCTTTTCAAAGAATTCTATAAGGTTTGTGAGGCAAGACTTACCCTTACAAAAGCCATGCTGACTCTCCCTCAGCAAGGCCTGTTCGTCTATGTGTTTTGAGATCCTATCTTTGATGAGGCATTCCACCATCTTACCCGGTATGGATGTTAGGCTGACCGGCCTATAGTTTCCCGGGTCCCCCCTCTTTCCCTTTTTAAAAATAGGCGTGACATTTGCTATCCTCCAATCTTCTGGCACCATGGCCGTTTTGAGGGACAAGTTGCATACCTTAGTCAAGAGATCTGCAACTTCATTCTTCAATTCCTTAATAACCCTTGGGTGGATGCCATCAGGGCCCGGTGACTTATTGATCTTTAATTTATCAATGAGGTCTGAAACATCTTCTCTTTTAACCTCTATCTGACTTAACTCCTCGGTTAGGAGGGGCCGTTCAGGTAGCGGTATCTGCCCGAGGTCTTCTGCCGTGAAGACAGATGCAAAGAACAAAAAAAAGAAAAAAGGAAAATATGGTTAGGATTGCTGCCTTATTCATTTAAATGTTGTCAATGGCATGGATGAACAAAGCAATACAAGCAGGGGCCCATATCCACAGGGAATCCATTCCAGATTCCCCTGTGAATATGGAAACCATGGATCCTGCAGAACCCTGTCTCTGCATTGCTGATCCACGCGCATCTATTAACTTACTTCATATCTTTACCTGTGCAAAAATGTTCTTCCTTGTATAGGTTGCTATAAGCATTCAAGCTTATAGCAACACATAGGCAGGTTGCTAGCAGCCTGAATGCTTTAACAACTAGATCAATTTTAGCAGGAAGCAGTTAACTTTATTAAAGTTACAGATTTATTGCAAATTTCATTTGTTATTGATGCATATCAATATCCTGACCTGCACCAGAACAGGCAGGCAGCACAGGATTGGAAGTGGCTGTGACATAGCTCATGGTAAGGGAATATTTTTCTCCTTATCCCCAGCAGTGCCCCACCCACCACAATGGTGCATATCTGAGCAGCCCGGTGTTAGGCCGGGATGCTTGAGATGGGGGTTAGAATCTGGCTTAGGGCCAGAGGCTAGTCCCACACACCTCCTGGGCCTGGTCCGCCCACTGGTCTGCCCACTACCTGCCCTCCCCCAGAACACCCACAAAATGCCCCCACCCTCCCCAACCCCCAAGGTAACAGCTCACCAGTGGCATGAGCTTAAGGTCACAGGACTTGCTCCAGTGCCCCTGACTTCATCGGTGGCACAAATGTGCTTTACTGCACATTTGTGACACTTGGTAACCAGTGCAAGGGACCTGCGCTGGCTTAAGCGCAATTTAGGTTTGCGCTGTAACTCTACTTGAATAACTGCATCTGCATAGACACAGCGTGAAGTGTCAGGCAGACTATAATGTGTATTGACTAATAAATTCACACTGTAGTGAACACAATTACATTCATAACATGGAAGGCTGTGACAAGCAAAGATACGTACAATTACACATAAATCTCAAGAGTGTTTTTTCCACCTAATACAGGCAAATTGTTTTTAATCAAAAGAATATCTAAACTTTCATTCATGCATAGAGCTAAAGATCTCTACTCCTTACAGTGATTTGTTGAGATGTGTGATTGGGTTATCAATAAATGTGGTCCAATATTACTCCAAATCGCCTGTTCCCCATGTTTACTGAGGGGTATAAGTGCAATTCTAAATGATATAGGGCGCAATCCTAACCATCTTTCCAGCACAGGCATAGCTGTGCCAGTGGGGAATGTGCTGCATCCTGCAGTTGGGGGTTAGTCACAGAGGTCTCCTCAAGGTAAGGCATTGCTTGTTCCCTTATCTCAGAATTGCATTGCCCTTATGTCAGTTCTGGAAAGTGGGTTGGGATTGCGCCCATAAACATATTAATATATAAATTTTGGTTCACAGCTGGTAAAATCAAGAGGAGTTTCTAGTATTGGCCGCTTAGTGACAGGGATCCATTCTTCAAACCCTATTGTAAGATGCATCCATCATTGCCCAGACAGCCACTAATTGTGCCCCATAATGCCTTGCAGCAGCCCTGTAAGAATGTTTAGTGAGGCCAGGGAAAGCAGGAACAAGGCAGCCAGCTGCCAAAAATGCAATGGAAAGTGCACAAAGCATCAGCTAGCAACCTCAAGGAGGGAAAGAAGCTAGCCTGGGGAGTTTGGCAGGACCACCAATATACATGTAGAACTGAGAACTGCTCCCTCATTGCTAACGTTTCGGTGTGGACTGAAGACCTTTTTATTTCAAAAAGCTTTTAATTGTTGACAGGCTGGCTGGTGTTCTTGCTTCTTGCTTTTTATATGAAAATCCACGGGGTTTGTTTGTTTTTAGATTTTTTAATTATTGTAAATTGTTTTTAATGATTGTTTTTAATGTTGTATTTTTAAAGTGTTTGTAAGCCGCCTTGTGTGCCCGTTGGGCAAAAAGGCGGGGTATAAATTAATAAAATAATAATAATAGTTGGTCAATCACAGGAACATCATTATGTGGTGCATATCTGTAGTGCCTAGGTGAAAAGCCAAGACTTGCCATCTCATTTGCAGGCTGAAAAGCTGGATGAGGCAAAAAGGCACAAAAAGGAACAAAAGTATCACTAATGTGTTGCCATTTTTCTTATAAATGTAACTTCCTACCCAGAAGATGCCAAAATTATGGCAAGAAACATTGCTTCTTCCTGCTGTCTTCACACTGATGTCTTCACAATTACATCACAAAACCTTAGGCATGGAGAGTCATGTTTTTATGATCCTCCACAAATCTCAATTTCAGGCATTAAAAAGTTTTCAAAGAATACTTGGCTCATCTCTAGTTTTCAGTTATGTGATGGGACACAAAGAAATAAATCTATTGAGATATGTAAACCATAGTGCATATTTGGAGACAGTTATTTGTAGCAAAGTCACAAAGGAACTGTTCATGCCTTCCTCTCCACCTGATAGGCTCCAGTTTTGTTATAAATCAAGGGTATCACTTTCTTTTTTTCATAATGAGCCCAGCTGTTTCCAAAAGATAACTCTGTTTCTATATGATCCTTCTAAAACATATACATTGGTTTCGGTAGATCAGGGGTGCCCAAACCCCTGCCCAGCTGCCATTTGTGGCCCTCAGGGACTTCGAATCCAGACTGTGGGTAGCCCCCAGTCTCCAATGAGCCTCTGGTCCTCTGGAGACTTTCTGGAGCCTATGCTGGCCTATGCAACTGCTATGCAACTGCTCTCATCGTGAGGGCGACTGTTTGACCTCTTGCGTGAGCTAAGGGATGAGGGCTCCCTCCACTGCTTGCTGTTTCACATCTGTGATGCAGCAGCAGCAGTGAAGGAAAGGCCAGCCTTGCTTTGTGCAAGGCCTTTTATAGACCTTGATCTATTGCAAAACTTTCAGTCATTCATTCATATAACTTTCATCTCTATTATATTCATTTATGCAAATTTACTCAAAATTGTAAATTTATTCTTTTTTTCCTGGCCCTCAATACAGAGTCCTGGCCCCAACCAAAAAGTCTGGACACCCCTGGGGTAGATGAATGGTATCTAGAATACTGACGTTTAAACAGCAAGAGGTAGCATATATTCTGTGACCTTTAATACCTTTTCCATAATCTTTACATAATGGAAAGAAACCCTTACTATTGGGCAGCCCAAACCTAAGCTGCCCAGTGCCCAGAAGAACAGTGGCACCAAAACGGCTACCACTGCATCGTATGGGTGCCAAAGCAGCCGCCAGAGTCTCCTTGGGGAAAGGGGACATTTGTACTCTTCCCCCAGATAAGGGCGCAGGCCCCACAATTGATCACTCCTTCAGACTGCACCAGCTATTTTGCTGACACAGAATGGAGGAGCTCTGTGTCGGACTTCGGGATCCCGCCAGTCCCACCCCCTTCCCATTTTAACAATGGTGGAAAGTAAAGAAGCAATGGAAATGTTTAGACCCAGAGGTTGTTGAAAGTTTTCCGACTGCTCTTGTGGCATGGATCTAGGCAGGATTTCAGCATTTCTGTTATACGCAGGCTCTGTGCCAAATGAATTGAAAAAATGCTTGTACACTGATGCAAGTACAGACTACTGTAATTAAATATTAATTTCATGTTAAGCCCTAAATGACTAAGATCTAAACACCCTGTCAGCTGTTGCTCCAATAACTACTAATATCCAGTGACAAATGAAACATTTTGGTAACATCATGAAGATATTAGTATGGCAGGATGCTACTAATTCTGCTTATAGATTATAATATAATAAAACCCTGCATACATACTGTCTATATGACCTGGGCCAGTCAGAGTTACAAGGCTGCAATCCTAACCACACTTTCCTGAGAGTAAGCCCTATTGAACAAAATAGGACTTACTTCTGAGTAGACCTGGTTAGGATTGTGCCCAAAGACATTCCACTCATCCTTTTCTAATATTCATGGTTTTTAAAGCACAGCAGCTAGTTGCTAGTTAAGAAAGAATGATATACACGTTTTTCAATTTGTGTAATAGCTATTTCTATTATGCACAGCATCATTTGCAAAGACAAGTAGTTTTTATTGTATACACAGAGCTGTTAGCAAATACAATCACTCTCATTATTGTCCTATCAACACCACTGGAGGCAGTTTTAAAGAAAGTATTATATTAGCATACACTTTTGAAATGCTTGTTATGATTATACTTCTTATTGAATCTTCTTAAACAATTTTTTCAATTTCATCAGAAGACTATAATTTCTTTTGTGGTCATTTGATACTAAAGAAACTGAGAAAAGCATCTGAACTTGGGCTGAATATTATTTATTTCTATTCCATAACTTTTAATGCCAACCATAATTGTTTCCAGTTGCTCTTATGGGAAGGAGAAGAAATAGGTGGATTAATAGCTTAAACTGGCCACAAATTGAAGGAGCCTGACATAATATGCAAGTTACTAAGATTAAGCATTTTTAGTTCTCTTGTAATGCTTAGGGGAAAAACTATGGATAGCCACCCCAGACATCTCCTGAACAACTCAGCTCAGCAAGGAGCTTTCTGTGATTAATTACCCATTCCCACTGAGGTAGGGTTCCCATTGGAAAAGATGGCACAATTTTTTTATTGTACTGTAGCTTCAGTGCTCTATATAGCATTCGTACAAACTGCTCAGTCTTATGAGTGTCCTACTATTCCCCATTTCAGCTGAGAGGGCACTTCTGTTAACTTTCCCATGTTCCCCTTCTGTGGGTGTTTTTCAGTGTCCAAACTCATATAATCCATGGAAAGTCACACAAAGTTCTGCAAGCCTGTAGCCTTCGGAGAGAAATTATTATTTTGGACAAACGCATTCTCTATTGCCCTTGCTGTTATTTGCTGTACTTTAAAACATGCAATGCTGAATTGTTACTCTGAACTTGAAGTAACAAAGTTGCCTTCAAGAGAACACAAACACCTAAAAATCCTTTCCGTGTGGCCAGAGGCGAATTTGGATAGACACCTTATTGGATAATGCAAAAAGGACAGCAGAATTTTCTCTTTAGGCCCAAATCCTAACCCACATTCCAGCACTGGCATAGTTGTGCCCATGGGACGTGTGCTGCATCCTGCAGTTGGGTGTCACTCACGGAGGTCTCCTCAAAGTAAGGGAATGTTTGTTTCCTTACCTAGGAGCTGCATTGTCCTTATGTTGGTGCTGGAAAGTGGGTTAGGATTGCGCCCTTAGTCTCTACAAACTAAGCCTGCTAAGGTGCTTGCAACATGAGCTTGAAGTACTGCTGTGAAAACTGGTTCTAATGTTTGGGACCTAGTGATCTGAAATGAAGGACATATCTATCTAACAGCTTGTGTTAAATAGAACAGAAAATGTTACACATGCTAAAACAGGCTCTCACACTAAATTCTTAACCTAGTACCATCCCCATTGCCAACCTCAACGTCTAAGCTATGCCTTCTATCTCTAAGTGGAAAGTCTTGGTTGATGAAGCACCTTGTTTCTCATTGATTAACCTCTAATCTCCCAGCGACAGGTTCCCCCCATCTTTCTTTTTGACTTGCCAAATCACAACAATGGGCCACTTTTCTACTGAAACTTTTATATCAAAGTTACAAACACATGGGAACTTCAATCCATGACATACTAGGTGCCACAGGCTTTGCACTGCTTAGGAGATTAAGCATTTTGTCCCTAGGCAGCTTCAGCAACTCCCTGATGTAGAATATTAATTATTTAAAAACTTCCCCATAACGCTTAAATTCACACACACCTGCCACAGTGTCAGGGTGGTTTCAGTCTTCCAACCCCTTCCTGAAAACACTCCCTCTCAGCATTTGCACACAACGAGGCACAGTCGAAAGCCACTAGAACGTGGCAATCAGACATAGATATATAATTTGTGAGATGGTGAATTTGTTAACCGCAGGAAATTGAAACTGGATCCTGGATCCACAGATAAAGTGGGAACCCTGTACTATTTTAAAAGGGTAATAGTAAAGTGTACATTATTAAACTGTGTATTTTAAAATTAAATTTAAAAACACAGCAGATTTTAGGAGTAGGTTTTGTGTTTTGAAGCAGAGAGAATTCTAGGGGCCTTGGTGGAGAATTTGGAATTTGTGAAAACCTGCAACTACCCCAGGGGAAAAAATCTGGGTCAATAGTAGGCACTATAGAATGGCATCCAAGAAGTCCCAAGTACAGTCGGTGTATAGATAGAAATGATGAGATTATTCCTGAATATCCCCCTCCCCACAAACGTCTCAGAATGAAATTCACAGACTCTTATCTCCTGAACAAGTCTTCCATCCCATAAAGGTCATATCTATGTTATCTACCCTCCAACCCTACATCCTTACATCTACCCACTTATAATTAGGCTCCAAAACACTGTGAAATTGTGGTTCCATCCTATAGCGCAGAAAAGACTGGAGAGGGCTAACAAGGTTGCCCAGAGCAATTTGATCTAGTTATTCCTAGCATTGCTTATTCTGCACTTTGTCCCTGGCCCAAATGGCCAGCAGGCAGGATGGGAAATGGAAGTTTATAGGTCCTCTTGATGCAGGTATCATAAGGCCCCTGTTCCAAATTGTGGGCTTTGGAATATGCATGACCTATAATTACTTCCCCTTTTCCTCTCCTCCCAGGAATTTCTTTCCAACCTACAGGCTTAGCCATAATAGAAGAGGGGGTGAGCTGTTCCTAGTAAACATTTACAGAATGTTTAAAAAATGGACAATTATAATTTTAAAAGGTATTTAAGAAATTGATAAAAATAGCAATATTCAAAATAGTGCTTCATTAGGAATGCAAAAGGAATATACCTAAACAAATGATATAACTATAAAGTAAACAGGGAATTAGAGAGAAAAAAAGATAATTTGAAATCTAAATCTCCACGATATAGCAGACATGGCAATTCCCAGTCTTACTGTTAAAGCAACACATCTATCACACTAGTACAACATATCCTAACATTCTCCAACTAAAAGAATGCATAAGCAGCATGGAACCTTATTCTAAGATTCTAAAAAGATACATTTAGATTTTCCAAAGCTAAGAATAACAGCAATAAGTGCAGCCTACATATATTTAATCCTAATTATAGCTGCACTCTCCTCTCTTTGCTATTTGAATATTCAGAACTACTATTACTTTGCTGGAAGCACTTTTCATTTTCCACATAACTTCAGGACTCAATTAAATGGTTCTGGATACATTTTTTACAAGTTTTAAAACATTTACAGTGCAAATAAATCATTTTACTTATTCATGTAGTTTAAGAGATTAGTTAATGACATCTCCTAAAGCCAAGGGAGATGACTGGGGTTGTTTGCTACTAAAATCATAAGAAAAATCAGAGCACACCGCGTTACCCATTTTAGAAGGCTTTTTACAAGACATTATAAAAATGCGAACAGAAAAAAAAATATCATAACATGCTTAGTTAACTTCCAAGCCTTTCAGTCAGCCACTAATAATGGAAGTCTGCACTGCATCCAGAAATGGAAAATAATAATTAGTACTTATCTCCAGACATAACATCTAGTGACAGATACCTAATCAGTAATTAACTAATATGCAAATTTGCTGTAGTTGGAATGCTAGAGGACTGGGAGGGAAACTTCAGTCATAGAACATAAGCTAATTTTAGGTTTTGCAAAAACCTTTATGTTTTATGTTTTGCAAAATTAAAGAATTGATGCATAAACCAGGGAATGGCGGTTTTTGGGGGGGGGGGGAGAGAAGAATCATTTCATACTGATTGGGTCTAACCTGATTGCAACTACACAGGAAATCTTAGATCCATAGTAGAAAGCTCACCTCATCTTTGTTTGCTGCAGCAATTAAACTAATTCTTTGTTGGAGATAAACAGGAATGAGGTTAAATATGCGAGGGGTGTGTGTGTGAGAGAGAGAGATTGGAATGGAGAAAGAGAGAGGAAGGGAAGGATGGGATGTTTACATTGGTGTGAGTGAAAAGACTCTCCTAGAAGGTTGTGGTGCCACCAGCTGGTGTCTGTGCCATCTGCCAATTTCTATCTTAATTCTCCCAGCCAGCCTGGTCTTCAGTTTGCCCACAGGATGCAGTGAATGCTGCATCAGTGGCCCTGCACTGTGCAGGCTGGCCCAAGACAGAATCTAGCTGTTTACTGTAAGGCTGTATATGCATGTACCTGGGAGTATGTTCCATTGAACAAATTGGGTTAGTTCTGAGTACAAATGCATAGGATTGCACTGTATGGGCTCACACCCTAGGACAGGGGTGTCCAAAGTTTTTGGCAGGAGGGCCACATCATCTCTCTGACACTGTGTCGGGGGCCAGGGGAAAAAAGAATTAATTTATATTTAAAATTTGAATAAATTTACATAAGTTTACATAAATGAATATATTAAAGATGAACTTATATGAATGAATGAATGAAGGTCTTGCAATAGCTCAAGACCTATAAAAGGCCTTGCACAAAGCAAGGCTGGCCTTTCCTTTGCTGCCTCTACTGCATCACAGATGTGAAACAGCAAGCAGTGGAGGAAGCCCTCATCCCACTGCTCATGCGAGAGGTCAAACTGTTGCCTTCATGCTGAGAGCGGTTGCGTTGGGCCAATGTGGGCTCCAACAAATCTCCAGAGGGCCAGAGGCTCACTGGAGACTGGGGGCTCCCTGAAGGCTGCATTGAGAGGCCTCGAGGGCCGCAAGTGGCCCCAGGGCCAGGGTTTGGGCACCCCTGCCCTAGGACAGTTCCCAACCCTTAGTCCATAGACCACAGTCGGTCTACAAGACCCTGACAAGTGGTCTATGAGATCTCAGGTGAAAAAACAAACAAACAAAAAAACCTTCAATCACTTCCAACATATCATCAAATTAGCGCTCCTCCACAGACTATCAAGGAGGGCAGAGGATAGACAGCCCTCAACTTTGGCCAGCAACAAAAGCAGCCACCCACAAATTTCTGTATAAATAATAAATCTCTAGTCAATCTCTAATAATTATACATTTAATTGTATTTTTTGGGTGTAGGGGGTGGGGGGGGTTGCGTGTGATCCACAGCAATTCCAATGTTTGCCTTAGCGGTCCATAGGCACCTGAATATGTGACTCCAATTTCACTAGATCTAGAGTAGTGGTCCAACTGTTTTCATGCCACAAACCCAAACAATCAATCAATCAGACTGGGGACCCCACAACTGATCCCACACTCCCTCCCAGGACCCTATCCGCCGATCCCATCTGCATCGCTGCTCATTCCCCACCCTTGCGATGCCCTCCCAGAACTGTTCACTGAAACCAAATATACTTAGAGAGAACAGAAAAAAGTTACCATGAAGCCCAGCACTAGTGAAAGCTATTTTAGCATAATTGCTAAGAAAGCTGAGCAGGACTGGGACATAATCTGGTACCTGAAGGAGTACACCAGATGCTTCCCCCTTTACCTGGTATTGCTCTCTTCCAGTGATCTTCAACCTTTTTTGTTCCCATAGGTTGCTGTGACCACACAACTGAGGCTTTGCAACCCCATCGGGGTTCCAATCCCAAAGCTGAAGAACACTGATCTAGAGAACCCCAGTGGTACTATTGCTTCCCACTTTCTGCTTCACCCCTGTTCTCAGAATGATGTCACACATGATTACTGGGCTGGGGCAACTACCTCATGAGGAAAGGCTATGGCATTTGGGCCTCTTCAGCCTAGAAAAGAGATGCCAGAGGGGGGACATGATTGAGACATACAAAATTATGCAGGGGGTGGGCAGAGTGGATAGAGAGATGCTCTTTAACCTCTCACATAACACCAGAAACAGGGGACATCCACTAAAATTGAGTGTTGGAAAAGTTAGGATAGACAAAAGAAAATATTTCTTTAATCAGCATGTGGTTGGCCTGTGGAACTCCTTGCCACAGGATGTGGTGACAGCATCTGGCCTAGATGCATTTAAAAGGGGATTGGACAAATTTCTGGAGAAAAAATCCATTATGGGTTACAAACCATGATGTGTATGTGCAACCTCCTGATTTTAGAAATGGGCTATGTCAGAATGCCAGATGCAAGGGAGGGCACCAGGATGCAGGTCTCTTGTTAACTGGTGTGCTCCCTGGGGCATTTGGTGGGCTGCTGTGAGATACAGGAAGCTGGACTAGATGGGCCTATGGCCTGATCCAGCGGGGCTGTTCTTATGTTCTTATACATTGCACATTCACCTATTATGGGTCAATATATCCTGGGCATTATTTTTTTTTTAGCAGACAAAAAGAAATTAATTTATCACACAAATTTAATTCACGTAGGAAGAGATATCCTGGCATCTTCTTTTTTTCCCTCTCCTCTCTTTTTTTGTGACCTCACTGTGTAAATTTGGATTGTAATCACCTTAGGGTAGGGATATGTTTTTTGTAGCTTTCCCTGTATCATGTGAAGCATAATTTTCATTGACAGCCTTATATAAATAATAATAAAGACATTTCTATTTAAATGTAATAGACCACCACAGGGATGTTTTATACACATTGTATCCATATTTTTCTTAATATACAACATCTACAAAGTACTTCTACAAATAATTGAATATAATAAGCCACTATCTCTAATTAATTACCAGGAAGTGATTATATCTCTAGAGCTCTGGAATAGTGTGTCGCAATTGATTTTTAATTGTTACATCTCAAAATTAATTTCTTCTCCTCCTGATTGTCTCCTCCTAGGATCCTGATAAATTAGTTCTAGCTTCAGGCAATAGTCACTTATGTTCCCTGAAGATGGTTTGAATTTGAGCATCAAAACAGTGAAAACAAAACAAATTGTGTTTTCCAGTTTTTGGTTTCAAACTAAGTAGAATTTTCACAATATTTTTCAAGTCTTGTTTTCATAAAATAACTAAATGCAACCAACATAAATTTAAGTCATGTACCAGTGATCTAGTATTGCACAGGGCAAAGCACATAGCAGAGGTAGGTAACCAGATTTAGCAAGCTCCCTTTTCATAGCAGCAAATTGCTACTGTTGCACAGAAAGGAGGCAACTAGTCCATAACCTTGCAAAAAATCCACATTCATTTTAGGCCAGATATCATGAGACCTTTTGAGTATTGCTCAGGATCTCACAGGGTGCCATGGAGAGTTATAAAACTGTAAACCACATAAGTAGCATATTTAATTTCAGGTAGAGTGACACTCTTCACCTGCCAGCAATTTGGAACACTAGAAGCAGTGCAAGCCTTGTTTCCTGGCAAGCAGACATAAATTTTACTTGTCAATCTCAACTGACCTAGGACTGGTTTGTTGATACTATCCCTGTGTGCCCCAAAGTGTTCAATCCAGATATCTGGCTTGCGGCTAATGAAATTGCCATAATTTGTCTGGTTAAGCCTTCATTTAACTGTTAATACAGGTGGCGCCTATTTATCCACATTAGTTCCGTTCCGTGACTTGGTGCGATTAACAAAAAACGCATTGTGCTAAATTCCATAGAGTTACGCAAATACACTGCAGTCTGACACTTCCGGAAGGAAGGAAATTAAGGCAGCTGTTATCAATCCCCTCCCCTCTGCTCCGTACTCAGCCCTCCCTGTTGCCAGCTGCCCAGCTTCTTTCACAGTTGGGATGCTGATCTTTTAAGAGTCCAGCCCTATGTGTTTCTACTCAGAAGTAAGTCCCATTATAGTCAATGGGGCTTACTCCCAGGAAAGTATGGAGAGGATTGTAGGTTATATCTCATGCTTTGCTTGGTGGGAAGGCTTGCTTGCGGTGATTGCACCATGGGGGGGTTGCTTGCATCATCTCAATGGGGGGGGGGAATTTGGCGTTTTTTAAAGCAATCCCCTCTGTTGCTACCACACCTGCCCCTGTGTGAGTGTGAGTGAGTATGAGAGAGTGTTCCAACTTGCTGCATGTGTTCTGGCTACAAAGATTTTGGCCCCCCTTCAGTCTGTTTGCTGGTTCAGGGGCTCCAGGAGTGTTACTCTTCCTTTGCAAGGGGAACTTCTTCCAGGGCTCCAGGGCTATTTCCCTGCCTGGGCGAGGCAGAGCCTTTTTGCAGTGTTTTGGGCTGCCTGGAAATGGATGGAGAGGCCAGCGCAGGGCAAAGGAGGCAAAGGTGTGTGCGACTTTCAGTTCACCCCACCCATCCGAAGATAAAAAATAAGTGGATAAATAGGCTGCACCTGTAGTTCTGCTTGGCAGGTTTGAATTGTCACAAAAACGGAATGAGTGGTGCATGTGGATACACAATTTTTACTGTGCCATAAGTCAGATAAGATATAAGGTAGCTGGATCACCGACGCTGAGCTCCAGCACCAGCACTGTGTGTCGGAATTCCCCCAAGGAGGCCTCCGGCAGCTCCTATGGTACAGCTGGATGCAGCGGTAGCCATTTTGATGCCTGTGCACCTGGCGGAAATTCCAGGCATAGGATTGGGCTGTTGGGTATCTAGAATCTCAAAGGGAAGTTATTCCTTTCTATTCCTGGAAGTGAAAAAGTTGTCAAGAGGGAACAGATACTACCAGGCTGTGGCTGGGATCTAGGAAGATGCTTTGGCTGGATATTTCATGCTGGTGGTCTTCTGGGCAAACCCACTGGAAGACACAGAAGGATTTTCCTCTAACACAATTGTAATAATTGACTGAGACCACTGAAATGTTTCTCAATAAAAAGCCTTATGAATCTCAGCAATGAAACCGTCTCTTCCTTCAACTTCCCATAGCAAATAGGATCTTCTCCAAACTCAGTAACAAAGGTATAAAAAAATTTCAGCATAATGCTAGGAAAATTGTCCATTGTGTTATTTGTAAGTTACAGGAGGATTTTCAGAAGGTGCTTACAAATACATCTCATCCTCCATAGCGGGTTAAGTCGTGATACTTCTTTTAGGGCTGTAGTGCCTTATTGGGAGCCACCAGAGGCCTCTTCTGGGTCATGCTAGGCTGATGACCCATTTCACAGGCCCCAAAATGCTCTGCAAAAGTGACCGGAGGCCAATGGAATGGGTTGCTGGCCTGGAGCATACTGGAAGAGGGCTCTGGGGGCTTCCAGTTAGGTCATGCAGTGCTACAAAGAGCATCACATCACAGCCCAACACATGGGTTTGTGACCCACTCCACAATGGGTTTTATCTGTTTGATAATTAACAGATAACACTCTACTCCACACTCACAGTTTTGAGAAACATTGCACTAACCATTTTGGAAAATCAATTTTACTTTCATTGTGCTTGGGATAAACTTCCCATGCGCTCATGAGTGCTTTTGCGTGCATGCGTGTGCTCACACAGACACACACACCATTTTGGTAAAAGAATCTCCTCTTTTAAATAGACCCTAAATAGACTCAAATATAGGCCTTTGTTAATTGGACAAGTAATTTGTCTCATCCAAGATGGTTGAGCCACATTTGTTTTTAAGCAGGATTTTCAATTGATCACACATAGTGCTTTCACAGAATGGTTTTATTTTAGTTGTACGTGTAAAACGTAAATACAACAGATTGACAACATGACTGTAACATGCACAAAATAAATTTTCTGCTTGGAAACTCCAACAGCCTGATGTCTGAAAATCTACTCCTGATGTCAGGGGATTCTGTGAAGCAATACAGCATACAGACAGCATCACTTCCTTTGTGTGAATGGAACTGCCTTCCGTTCATGTGGAACCCATAGTTTCCCTATTCAAACAGGAATATATTAAGAAGGAAAGAAGTAATTTCCTTACTTAATTTCCACTTAAAAAGAAGGAAACAGATAATTAAACGGGTTTCTGTTGTCCCACTGAACAGGTTTTGTTTCAGATATCTCATGAGAAAAAGAGAAGGTAGAATTTTTTTAACAGATGACAACAAAAGAATTAATATACTACTACTAGTAGTAGTAGTAATATACTACTATATACTAGTATATATGTAGTAATATACTATATATATTACTAATATATATATACTAGTATATATGTAGTAATATACTATAGTATATTAATATACTATGCTGCTAGTAGTTTACAGATGACAACAAATGTTTACAAGATGACTAGTAGTTTACAGATGACAACAAAAGAATTAATATACTACTACTACTACTACTACTACTACTACTACTACTAGTAGTAGTAGTAGTAGTAGTAGTAGTAGTAGTAGTAGTAGTAGTATATTAATTCTTTTGTTGTCATCTGTAAACCACCTTGAGGATCATTTGATCAAAATGTAGGGTACAAATCATCAAAGGAAATAAATATTTATTCCCAATCATATAATGATTTTTTTAACAACCATGCAATGCACACAGAAACAGTGTTTCTCAAGCACAGTGAAATATGAATCTATCATACTTTCAACAAGCAATTTTAATGCTGTTGAAAGCATAGTAGCCTCAGAATCGATGATGTAATGAAATCAAACATCTTCAAACAATCCAATTTCATGTGGATTCTACTGCAGGGTCAGGGCATTAAGACCACCACTATATTTATGCATTTTTAGAATGCAAGTGTGTTTCTCAGAATCAATGTGGCTTTGCTGGTTTATCAGAAATAGAGGGAATGCAAGCCAGTACTGTCCAACTGTTACCATGCATACATTTCTTTTTCAAATTAGGTCTGTCACATAGCATAGGACTCTCAGAAACTCAGGATGAAACATAATAATACTTAGGGTCATGTGTTCAAAGCACTTCATCTACATTATAGCCTGATCTTATGCTGGGTTTATTGTGGCAGATCTCGTCATCTGCCATGGTAAGACAATGGTGTGAAAGCCACTCTGCCATTTGGCAGGCTGTAGTCATCATTGCAAATGGCTAGGATCAACTCCTGCATGGATCTTCCTGCATGGATCAACTTGGACATGTGCCAGCTATATCACAGGGTCCAAGTGTACCCATTGCAGCTGCTGGGGCTAACATTGGGGTAAGGGGACAAATGTAAGGTCGATTCTACCTTCATGACAGAAGCATTTCTGGAAATCTTAGTATGTATAAAGAAAGTCTTAATATGTGCAGCATGGGTAAGTGAAATTCTGTATAGTGAAAGTACTTCTAAAGAGGAAAGAGTGTATATTCTTTGTATGCTTAAATTAAAAAAAACCCAACAAGGCAGAATGATTGAATAAACATTTGTATTACATATTGGATATTGCACAGCTATACTATAAGTTAGTGCTCCACTTTTTAAGTAAGTGCCTCACTTCTGATTGGGAAGCTGGGTGTTGAGAGATGACTTAAGGGATGTAGATAATTCCTTCTGGAATCAGCTATGAGACAGGACATCAGGCTAGATGGATCACAGGACTCAAACAGCAAGTCCAGACTTTTGAAACTACACTAACTGCTAGTTATTAATCAGGTCAGCACATCAGGCTGTAGCAAGAAAGTGAATTCAGCTTTCTTAAATAGTAGGTTAAAATAATGATGGCTCTGTAGAACCATGTCTATATCATTAAAAAATAACATTATTTCACACTAAGTTATATTACCTCCGCTCTTTATAATTTAACATCTATTAGTTAATGTTGTTACTTTCGTTTTCTGACTGCTAAGTGGCGCAGGTTCAAAAATTACTTTATAAATTTACAGCCCAATCCTGAGCTGCCCGACACTGCAGGACCTGGCGGCTCCACAAAGGGCTCCTGCCAAATCCAGAGCTACCGCGGGAGGCTCCTCAGGAGAAGGGGATGTTCGTCCCCTTCCTCTGAGTAAGGGAAGCAGTCCTGCAATGGGACTACTCACTTTAGCAGCGAGCAGCCCTGCCCGAGCACCCTGGATCCTGCAGAGCTCGGCTCCATGGACATGCCTCTCCCCCACCCCTGGGAACGCCCACCCATGCCCCCGACCATGCCTCCCCCCTCCCCAGAGCCTCCCCACACCCCCGACAACGCCCCCATTTCCATTCCGCAGCCTGGCGGTCACAGAGACCACTGAGCTGCAGAACGTGGCCTCCCGCTGTGCACTGGCTCAGCGCCAGCCAGAGCTGAGCCAGCTATGGCGGGAGCCTGGCAGTAAGCCCCGTAAACATGCCTTATGGCACGTTTGCGACTATAGTCCGTGCCGCAGAGGCGCGGACAAGACCACAGGATTGGGCTCTTAAAAAACTATAAAATAGGCAAGGTTTTATTTGTAACAAAAAAATTCTGTTGATTAAAAAGAACAGAAGTCATTAACAACCTAATCCTGTCTTGGGTTTATAGAAAGACAAACTTGCAGTCTGCTGCTACGAGTCCTGCAAAAGGCATGCTGCTGTCATGAGCTGTGAGACCACTGACACAAATAGCTGGAGGTCTCACACTTGTGCCAATGGCTCATCCAGACTGTGCTGAAGTAGGTAAGGAGGTGGCAGGGATGGGTCTTTGGCAGTTCAGGGGAGGATTGGGGCAAGGAGCAAGATGAAACAGAGCAGTTTGAGAGCAGGAAAAGTGAATCTTAGCAGTATTTGGGCATGCCAGGATCCTGTCCCCCTTTTCCCAGTCCAACATGCCCCCTGAGGCTCCTCACACTTATGCCAGCTATATAACTGGCGTAGGTCTAAAGGACACCCATTGCCAGCAAGGTGCCTTAGAGAAGCCTTAGAGGGGGTAAGTAAAAAATATTTTTCCTTACCTCACCCAGGCCATCTGATTGTTCCCACCACAGGATGCAACATATGCTCTATTGATGCTGTTGCATTGTGCATGAGGAATAGGATTGGGACATAAGTCATAGAGGTGTTTGTTTCTGGTGGGTAAAATAGGATTACAGCCTAAATTGTACTGAACACAATGGGCTTACTTTTGAGTAAAATAAACAACAATTTTCAAACACCTCTAGTCATACAATAATCTTCTGTTTATACATGGAAACTAAATTCCAACTTTCCAACTCTTAAGACCCTTAAATGTTCTCTTATCTCAAGGAGGCAGGTGTGATTGCCCCCCCCACTGCAGAATGCAGTGTGTGCCCCATTGTCACCACTGCATTGGCACTGGAATGTTGCTTATGATTGGGCTATAATGTACTCCCCAACACCTGTAGTTTTCTAAGAGTCCATTCTATCCTCTGACACATTATAGCATATAGCCACACCAAAAATGTGAATGCTGCATGGTATGATGGGGGGGGGGGGCACCTGAATGCAAACAGGAGGTAACTAAAATAAATGTTTACTTACCTTCACATAAGCCTACATATATGGGTCTCCTTAGACATACACAACCCATTTTGATGCTGTATGTCCAAGGAAAAATAAGAGGCAGGGAGATTTTTTAAAAGGGGATAAGATCCAGCCTTCATGACTACTACCAGATCCACCTCCCCTCCCCCCAACCACTCCCAGTTCCTCCCCATGCCTTACTGCTATCCCTCCTTGGCCACAAACCATCCCTCCACACTGTCTCACCTCTGTCAGAGCAGGTTGTCAGCCCTGGCAGCAGGCCACAGCTTTGTGACAGCGTCCCATTGCTGTAAATCAGATTAGGATTGGGCCATTTAAGCTTGCACTCTCTTTCAGGGGAAAAATTCAGGCCAACAGAAAAGCTTCAGTTTAACATTTTCACATTCTATTTTATGCACCCAAACAAAGCAAGAATTATATTGAAGGATTAAAGGTAAATGCAACATGATTGGAATGAAATGCTGACCCAAGAGTTCAGTAATCTCCAAAGACACATAAAATAGGTAAGACATTAATATAGGAATGAACAATATTGTTCAGCTGAATTATGACTTCAATAGGCAATAGCAGCATTCCCAGTTGTTTTCTACTGCCCAAACAACACCTTTTGTCTCTTTTGCACTGGTATATGTTATATGCTACCTGCTAATCTTGTTTACATGGTTTGTTTCTTCATTGTGACCATGGCAACTTGAATCTAGCTTTGTTCTCACAATGAGGGAGGACAAGACAAGAACCTATCCCATGATAAAGGCCTTCATCCATGAAACTCGCTGATGCCTTTTTGTAGTATAAAGACAAATTATACTTTGTAGTATAAAGACAATAAATTTTTTCTCCAGTTTCTACTTTGGCTGTCCAACCCACATAGCTGCAAGCTAGGCTAAAAGGTGTCTGTGACAAAGAGCCCAATGCTATGTAAATTCCCTTCACGGATGCAGCAACACCACTGTGGTTTCTGCTGCATTCTTTGGGGGAATTTCAGCTGCCGGAGGTCTCCTCTAGGTAAGCCCCGGCAGCCATAATGGGGCAACTCAGGCCTGTACTGGTGCAAGTCCGTATAATCCTGTGTCAGAGGATCAGGCCCTGGAGGGGACAGGATATAGCATGCACTGCTGCCACCAATCCCACCCCTCTTTCAGGGCCGACCTGCCCAACTCCTGCCCCCACTGCACCCATCCCTGCCTTTCTCACAATGCTGCACTGCCCGACAGGTCCTTACCTGCTCCAGCGTGTATGGACCCCTGCACTGGCACTGACGGGATAGTGCAGACCTTCATGCTAGCAGGCCTGGAATCTGGACTGTCACACAGTTGTGACAAGCAGTGCTAGCACTCCACTGGCACAACTGGACCAGAGGACTGAGCCAAAAGAATGCTCTCTTTCCATTCTAAACTTTATATAGTGCAGTTGTGATGATATGGCAAGCTTTCCTAACCTTACCCTTGGCAGTTCCTCTCCAAATTACGCTTTTGTTTGCTCTTCAAACATAGTAAGAACGAAAGGAAAGGCAAGGAGCAGGAATTAAGACTGCAAATCCATATTCCAAACTAAACTTTTCAATATACTTTATGTAAATCCTATACCCTAAACTTTTTTGACCTGTAGCTCCCTGTCCTGTAGTTCCCTTGACCTACTAGCTGTTGGCCGCAGCTCTCCGTTACATTAATGGTTTGGGGGGGGGGGTAGGGTGAAATGCCTTAAGCACAGCCTTAGTAGAACTTCCATTTTTCTCCTTGAAAATAATTGGAATGAAGGGAATTATAATTATGGGATGTAACTCCTCTTGACTCAAGCCTTACAATCCCTTTTTTTGTGTGTTCTGCAATTCTGACATGCCTGCTGTTACAAATATTGTAATAATCAGTCACGTGTTTTGTGCATATCTGTTCTGGACTAGAAAATCTTCCTGAGGAAATTAAAGGGAGCATAAGTATCAGGAGACCTGGTCACTAAAGATTCACACCCCCCAACACCACAGCCTCTCAAGAGACCCCAGCCAGACCCCTCACAAACCAGCTGCCCAAACCCCCCCACCACCACCTGACCTTCCCCAAATGCTCACACTGGGCATTCCTTGAGGGAAATCATGACGGCAGCAACAGCAGCAGATGGCATGCAATGAGAGGGCTCTCTGAGGCACCTAGGGGAAGGAGGGAGGGAGGAAGAAAGGAATAAGCAACCACCACATCTTCTGGAAATGTGCAGCCCCCTCACATCCTGGTTTTGTCTGCTGTTAAAGCAGCAACTGTTACCCTGCACATGCCTGATCTCATCTGATCTCAGAAGTTAAGCAGGGTCAGGCCTGGTTAATACTTGGATGGGAGACCGCCAGAGAATACCAGGTGCTGTAGGCTTATACCATAGTCTTTCAAGACTGAAGGTTGCCAGCCATAGCACTGCCACAATGAACCAGACAGCCTTCCATTGGGCAGTGCTCAGAGAGCCAATCTGTGTTCCACTTGTTCCTCCTTCTTCCTCCAAGCATTTGAAATGGTGCAGGACAGAAGGAGCCAATAAATGGAGAGAGCACATTTGGTTTTTGATTAGCCCAGAGATATGCACTGAGCAAATGTTGTTCACGCATCACTCATTAAGACAATGGCTAACAGAAGCACTGCAGGTCAGTGCACAGGCCAACACACATTTTGCTTCCTTAAACGTTACACCAATTCCTGGGTATGTTTGGGGTGCTGATTCCAAATATGGCATCCATTTTGCCCTATCACGCCTAGTTTCGGAAACACGGCATAGCCTCTTTAGTGAATTGTTCAAGAAGCTTCCTCATGAGGAAGCTGCTTGAACCATTCACTAATGAGGCTATACTATATCTCCAAAACTAGACATGATAGGGCAAAATGGATGCCGTTTTTTGAATTGGCACCCCAAATTCATATCAAACCACCATAAAGTTTGGGATAAACTTTTCTGACCCTCAATTTTGTAGGCCTGTGTAATTTAGCATGGACAACAGTCAACTCAATCATACCCCCACCACCACCACCTTTGAGTATGTAGCTGTGCCAAATGAAGGCATGATTTTGGTGGCAAATGTCTGAGGAAAGAAAAGGGGTGGGGAGGTTTTAAAAAGAGGGGATAAGATCTGGCACGAATGACTGCTGGTGGATCTGCACTCTCCCACCTCAACACACCTTTAATTCCTCCCCAATGTGTCCCATTACTCTCCCCCCCCCCCCCCCATGAATCACTCTCTGTGCCAGCATATCTGCCCCAGTTCTGGTTGCTGGCCACAGTAACAGGCCTCTGATGCTGATGCTGCTTTGTGGCAATGGCTCAGAAATGGGCACCAGTGGTGAGCTCCCATTGTCAGCAACTGATTTAAAACATTGGGACACTGTCCCACTGCCATAAATACAAAGATAAGATTGTATAGTCAGAAGAGTTAGGAGTCATGTAAAAGCTATCGTCTGCCTCCAGTCCTAGAATGCTACTGGTTGATGTATTCCCCTTGCATGGAAAACCGAGGTACCTATAATATAAAGGGAATACTTGAACTATTTCATACCAACCTTTTATGGGCAGCTACTTCGTTGGTGCAAGTCCAAATGGACCCAGGAGAAGATCAATGCTTGGAAAGGGAATAGAATATCAGTGGCACGAATACTGTCCCTTTCCCAGTCTTGAACTGACCCCTCCCAATCTTGTTTACCGTCCTGTTCCACCCCCTCCCTACCCTGTTCCACCCACCCTGCTCCAACTTCCTTCTGCCCCCTGTGCTGACTTACTGGTTCCAGTGCTCATTACCAGGTGGCACTGAATGGTATGTCACATTTTACACCAGCTATCAAGGACCTTGCACTGCTCATTCCGGCAGCACAAGGCTCCCATAGGATTGGGCCAATGGTACATGCATGTATATAGGGCACAAATACAGTATTAGGGCCAAATCCTATCCAATTTTCTAGTGCCGGTGTAGCTGTGCCAATGGGGCATGCACTGCATCCTGTGGTGGGGAGGCAGTCACAGAGACCTCCTCAAGGTATGGGAACATTTGTTCTCTCACACTGGGGCTGCATTGCGGCTGCACTGGTGCTGGAAAGTTGGATAGGATTGGTCCCTCAGACTCCTGTCAAAAATTACGCCACTCATGTAGAAGGAATAGCAAGTTATAACAAGAAATATGGTATTGTTTAAAATGGAGCAAAATGAGAGAAATCAATGCCTATTAAATAAATGTGTTATATAATAACATATAAATGCATTATTATGTTTTTTAAAATGATTATAATGACATGCTCTGTCATTAGAGTTCTAGAAATTGATACATATGCAAATTATAACTCTTTAGAAATGTTCTCTATGGGTTAAATAAATGCAGTTGGGAATGAATGACATTGTGGTTCTCCCTAACCTACACATATTATTACGGGAGGGCGGGAGGAGGCTGCTGCCATATGTCTCCCCATACACATTCATTTAGACTTGTTCGAACATCTGAAATTAACTTATTTTGTCTAAAATTAGTGTGTAAATGAATTTAATGTGCTCCTTCTAAATATTAAATTTAGGAACATTTGCACTGAATGTTATTTTTAAAACGTTATTAAAGCTTACATAAAATCTGAATAAATCAATTCTTGCTTGCAGGAATTCACAATGTAGACACTAAAGAACATTCTGCTTTGCATTTTCATTGAATATAAAAATGTGTCTTAGCACAGTAGCCAGAAACAGAAAAAGGAGTCTACAACCTGCACTATGAGGACTCACAGTAACTGACAGCAACACAGATTAGCTAAATGTCATTCAGAATTGCATTAGCATATGACATGAATCTAACCTATTTGTAACCAAGATTGCATAAATTCCTTTTCACTACTGCAGTGGCACAACATGACATTCATTCAGAATATTGTACACTGTGTAGTTGCTTTGTCAGAAGTGTGCATTACAGAACCTCAAAAAGCAATAAAGGACTGTACTGTATGTTGTTAGTATTCCGTTCAATTATTGACAATAAGACTGTGACAATAAGTCAGTACATGCTGATGCCAGTTCGATGTAAGCCCTCAAGAATATATACTGCACTGATTAAATGAAGTTACCAACAAAAGTAAGCCACTATGACAAAACTAAAAAAAAAAATACAAAAGCCCAGGTGCAAATATGCAACCCCTATGCACACTTAAAGGGGGTGTAGTTGCTAACTCAGATCTTAGCAGCTACTTTTCTCAGTCAGTGAAACATAAATTATGTGTGTCTATATTGATTGCTTAACTGATACAATACTTGCAGCCCAATCTTATGGGCATGGTGCACCACTATGGAGGTGCATTCTGGAAGCACAACATACTTTACAATAATCACAAAAGGTGACATGCCATTCTGTGCAGTCAGGCCACCATCGCAAGTGGTGAGAGGCTGCAGCTATGTGCCAGAAGCCTTCCTATGAGCCATGGCTCAGTAAGCACGAGAGATGAGCGGGAGGCAGGGGGTGGGCAGAATCAGGCAGGGAAGTGCTGGAGACTGGGGCAGGAAGAAGGGAGAATTGAGGATAGGAAGGGGACAGTATTGACAGAAGTGGCACTGCAGATATCCTATCCACCTTCCCAGGTCCACTCGAACCTGCACCAGCTAAATCACTGGCACAAATCCAAGTAGACCCATTTGGGTAGTGGAGGTTTACCACTGGACAAGGGAACACATTTTTTCTTACCCAGTGGAGGCCTCTGGGACTGCACCTCCACAGGAAGCAGCAGGCACTCCAGTGGCACAACTGCATTGGTTGAGAGCACAGTTTTTACAGGATTGGGCTGGGAAAGGTTAACCAAAACATCATTTATTGTTTGGGCATTACTTATACAATACCTTTTTACACAGTGCTTTGCAGATTTTCATAAGAAAAACCAAGGTAAGTTGCAGAACTCGATGACCTTACAATCTACTGTTTGCGACTGAAACACTTTTGTTTAGCCTAAAAAGCATTACAGTATTTGTTTCACTTCTGTTTCAATAAGCACTGAAGATGTACATAATCAAATAGAATGACCCTTGGCAGGAGGACCACATCATCTCTCTGACACTGTGTTTGGGGCCAGGGAAAAAAAGAATTAATTTACATCTAAAATTTGAATAAATTTACATACGTTTACATAAATGACTATATTAAAGATGAAATATGAATGAATGAAGGTCTTGCAATAGCTCAAGGCCTATAAAAGGCCTTACACAAAGCAAGGCTGGCCTTTCCTGTACTGCCACTGCTGCATCACAGACATGAAACAGCAAGCAGTGGAGGGAGCCCTCATCCCACAGCTCACGTGAGAGGTCAGGCAGTCGCCCTCACGCTGAAAGCAGTTGCGTCGGGCCAGTTCAGGCTCCAACAAATCTCTGGAGGGCCAGAAGCTCATTGGAGACTGGGTTCCCTGACGGCCGCATTGGGAGTCCTTGAGGGCCACAAGTGGCCCCAGGGCCAGGGTTTGGGCACCCTTGCTTTAAATGATGCATGTGGGGCGAACAGAAATAGCTGCAAAAGAATGCTAGTTAATTCTGCAAGTATTACAAGGAGAGAGATGAAGGAACAGCATATAAATATTTTAGGTAAAAGCCCCATTCATTCAATCATCACTGTACAGTGAATATGCATGGCAGAAATGATTCTAACTGCCCTACATGCATTCAGTTGCACATGTGAACTGACCTTTCGGCATACAAACCGTTCAGGAACCCTGGAAAAACAGTTATCTTGGTTGCATCAACAAGCCTATGCACATTCAGTTTGCATATGTATAGAGCCTATCCACGCGACCCGTGAATGGATATAGGTACCTGCTGACCTAATCTGTACACTGATGGCTGTACTGTACATCAAATGTAATCTGTACATTTGATGGCTGTACACTGATGGCTGCTATTACTGTTGCTGACAGCACTGTTCTTACACACACGTGTCTATGGCTACACATGTACACACAGTATGCAGGGTCCAGGTTTGTTTGGTTCAGAATTAAAACCAATTTGGGTGAATTTGCATTAGAGAAGCTAGGACACAGTGAATAGCTGTTTTAGGTCAGTTGGATAGTGGAGCAAACAACCTCAAAGTGCCTCTGACAAGGTGAACAGTGATCATGAATCAGTTTTCCAAAAAGAATAGAGATTTTACTAAAAGATATAAGAAAAAACAAGGATAAGTCTATATTTGTAAGATCGGTTGCACAGAGGTTTAGTGGTTGCGGATGAATGATTAATGAACATGTTTCTGTTCAGACAGGCACAAGTTAAAGTGAAAAGAGCGAAGCAAGACAGAGTTAGCTGGGCTGAGTTTACACCATCCAAGATAACCCAACAGAAGGGAAGAAGATTAGTGGAAGATAACAGGCAGTAGGAAAAACAGGCAGTAGGAAATTTGAGGCTTTTAGAAGGGAGAAAAAGTTGTTACGGGGTTGAAGGGAAGAGAAATTACCCATCCTTAGTCTGCAGGGTAGACTGGGATATAATGCCCTTTTATATAGAGATGACAGGTTACATGGCTTCAGGACCCCAGGAAAAATGAAAAAAAAAACTAAGACTAAAAGGTGCCTCTTGGTGGAAGGCAGTTCCTCCAGAGATAAGAGGAACTACAGTGGCTGGAGGTTTTCCAAGCAGGGTAAAAGCTCTCTAAATTGGACACAATGGAAGTCTCTATGGGGGGGGGGGGGAGAGACTACCAAAACAGACAACATGCATGCCTTTATGTCCAAAATTCTGCTCCCAGAGCAGGGGTAATTACAGGACTTTGGAGAAACAAAATGAAGACACACCTGGGTGGATAATGGTATCTGGAACATTTCCTAAGTACGCAGCCAAGAATTTCCTGGGCTTGATTAAGTTTAGGCAGGGCTGTTCAAACTGGGGCATCGCAATGCCCCAACCGCAGAGCCCTGGCCACTTTCCCCTTAAGGGGCGGGGGCAGGGAGGAGGCAGCGATGCAATCCCCAGGATCACATCGCTAAGGGGGCTGCAGGGACTGGGATGTACTCACCAGTCCCTGCAGCAGCCTGTCGGGGGTGCGGGGAGCCCTGCACAAGTGTCTAGACTTCCCAGAAAGTGGAAGTGCAGTGATCAAGCTCTACTTCCGGTTTTACAGAAGTGGGGCACAATTGCTGTGCTTTGACTTTTTAAGTCCCGGGGAGCCCTGCAGACTCCAAGAACTTACTGTGGTTCAAACTCTCCCTGAGTGTTTGAAAACTGCTGTGTTAAGGTGTGTCTTTCCAGGAGAGCACAAAGACTTAATTGCACCCCAGTCTGAGAGATTCCTGAAGGGACAAAAGGTACAGCAGTGTGTGGGCAGCACACTTGCTTGGTTGGGGAGATACGCTAGAGAGGAGTTTGAAAAGATGTTAGGATGCTGTAGCCATGGGGCTTAATTTATTAGGAAGACGTGAGTTTGCAAATGAGATTTTGCCAAGATTGGGAGCCTAAATTTGCAAGACATTAGAGAAGAGTGACACACAGATGTCCTGCAATGCTGCAGACTTCCACTCCAATGCCCCTTAATTAGCATGATCTTAAGAACATAAGAACAGCCCCACTTGATCAGGCCATAGACCCATCGAGTCCAGCTTCCTGTATCTCACAGCGGCCCACCAAATGCCCCAGGGAGCACACCAGATAACAAGAGACCTGCATCCTGGTGCCCTCCCTTGCATCTGACATAGCCCATTTCTAAAATCAGGAGGTCGCACGTACCCATTATGGGTTGTAACCTGTAATGGATTTTTCCTTCAGAAATGTGTCCAATTCCCTTTTAAAGGCATCTAGGTCAGATGCCGTCACCACATCCTGTGGCAAGGAGTTCCACAGACCAACCACACGCTGATAAAGAAATATTTTCTTTTGTCTGTCCTAACTCTCCCAACACTTAGTGGATGTCCCCTGGTTCTGGTGTTATGTGAGAGTGTAAAGAGCATCTCTCTATCCATTCTGTCTATCCCCTGCATAATTTTGTATGTCTCAATCATGTCCCCCCTCAGGCGTCTCTTTCCTAGGCTGAAGAGGCCCAAACGCCGTAGCCTTTCCTCATAAGGAAGGTGCCCCAGCCCAGCAATCATCTTAGTTGCTCTCTTTTGCACCTTTTCCATTTCTACTATATCCTTTTTGAGATGTGGTGACCAGAACTGGACACAATACTCCAGGTGTGGCCTTACCATAGATTTGTACAACGGCATTATAATACTAGCCGTTTTGTTCTCAATACCCTTCCTAATGATCCCAAGCATAGAATTGGCCTTCTTCACTGCCGCCGCTCATTGGGCCGACACTTTCATCAACTTCTCCACCACCATCCCAAGATCTCTGTCCTGATCTGTCACAGACAGCTCAGAACCCTTCAGCCTATATGTGAAGTTTTGATTTTTTGCCCCAACGTGCATTACTTTACACTTGCTTACATTGAAATGCACCTGCCATTTTGCTGCCCATTCTGCCAGTTGGGAGAGATCCTTCTGGGGCTCCTCATAATCACGTCTGGTCTTCACCACTTGGAAAAGTTTGGTGTTGTCTGCGAACTTTGCCACCTCGCTGCTCAACCCTGTCTCCAGGTCATTTATGAAGAGGTTGAAAAGCACTGGTCCCAGGACAGATCCTTGGGGCACACCGCTTTTCACCTCTCTCCATTGTGAAAATTGCCCATTGACACCCACTCTCTGCTTCCTGGCCTCCAACCAGTTCTCAGTCCAGGAGAGGACCTGCCCTCTAATTCCCTGACTGTGGAGCTTTTTCAGTAGCCTTTGGTGAGGGACCGTGTCAAACGCCTTCTGAAAGTCCAGCTATATAATGTCCACGGGTTCGCCTGCATCCACATGCCTGTTGACCTTTTCAAAGAATTCTAAAAGGTTTGTGAGGCAAGACTTATCCTTACAGAAGCCATGCTGATTCTCCCTCAGCAAGGCTTGTTCGTCTATGTGTTTTGAGATTCTGTCTTTGATGAGGCATTCCACCATCTTACCCAGTATAGATATTAGACCTATCGTTTCCCAGGTCTCCCCTCTTTCCCTTTTTAATGATCTATGTGACATTTGCTATCCTCCAATCCTCTCGCACTGTGGCAGTTTTGAGGGACAAGTTGCTTATTTTAGTCAAGAGATCAGCAACTTCATTCTTTAATTCCTTAATAACTCTTGGGTGGATAACATCCGGGCCCGGTGACTAATTGATCTTTAATTTATCAATGAGGTCTGAAACATCTTCTCTTTTAACCTCTATCTGACTTAATTCCTTGGTCAGAAGGGGCCATTCAAGCAGCGGTATTTGCCCGAGGTCTTCTGCCGTGAAGACAGATGCAAAGAACTCATTTAATTTCTCTCCCGTCTCTAAGTCTCCTTTTATCTCCCCTTTCCCTCCCTCACCATCCAGAGGGCCAACCGCTTCTCTGGCGGGTTTCCTGCTTCTTTGAAGAAGCTGTTATTATTCCCCTTAATGCTGCTGGCCATACGTTCCTCATAGTCTCGCTTGGCCTCCCGTATCACCTTCTTACATTTCTTTTGCCACAGTTTATATTCCCTTCTGTAGAGTTTATAGCCCGGGATTGCGGTACCCACTGATTCTCTGCCTTCCACCAGGTTTCCGTTATGCCCACTATGTCAGTGTTTTCCCTTGTCACCAGACATTCCAGTTCTCCCATCTTTGCTCGGAGACTTCGGGCATTTGCATAAAAGTATTTGTACATGAAATGCCCCAGGATGGGCTGCTTATTAGCTCCTTTATCCCTGAATCCTCTCATTGTGCCAAACCATCTATCACATCCCATCACGCTACCATTCCCAATTTCTTCTCCTACGTCTTTGCCCATAGGGATGAGGAGTCCCGAACCAGATGCCCCTCAGCTCCCGTCGGCCTTCCCCCAGGGATTTGATGGGCATCCGGCTCGGGACTCCTCATCCCTCCTTCTTGACTAGAAGAAGAAGCCATGCCCTTCCCCCTCTAGGCACTGCCCTAGCTGATTCCCTGTAATGTCTACTAAGGAATCTGGAGATCTAAGGTACAGGTCATCTGATTTTTTTTTTCCACTTTAGTTAACATCTTTCAATTTGGTAGAAATAAAAGCTTGGTAGACATAGAAGATAATTACTGCTGTGGATGTCTACCAAGTTTTTATTTCTACCAAACTGAATGTTTGCCAGCATGACAGAGATCCAGTGGATTTGTACAAAACAGCCTGTTAAAATACATAAATACAAATAACCACAGAGAGTAAAACCTACAC
Organism: Tiliqua scincoides; assembly: GCF_035046505.1. Lineage (NCBI taxonomy): Eukaryota > Metazoa > Chordata > Lepidosauria > Squamata > Scincidae > Tiliqua > Tiliqua scincoides. The sequence goes on from NC_089822.1 coordinate 76,275,259, forward strand.
AGACAAGCACATACTTAGCATATTCCCTGAAATCTTATTTATTATCCTCACAGTTCATGTACTTAAATAATAGTGAAAAATTCTGATTAGCCACCTTATAATATTCAAACTGCCCCACATGAAGGGGTGTTATTTTTCTTTAATAGCTAGAGAGGGAAGCATTCCAAAATTTTTATTTACTCAACAGAATGTGATAGTTTTTAAGATGATGTCATGTTCCTTTAAAAGCAAACAACATTGAAGAAATTTTTTGCCTGAGTAGGTGGAAGAGTGATTAGGACAGCAAGTTTTCTTGAAAGTAAATCAAGCATCAAATGCACTGGCTTCATGCCATGCTCACAAAATATAACTAATAACTTTCCTTAGATGCACTGGTCATATTTTATTTAGTGATGCCTTACTTAGGCCCAGGAAAATATAGTTTTCCAAGCAAATACTGCAGAATTGCATGCATCAATGCAAGGATACTTTCTCCTATCCTAAAAAGTATAGAAGTGGTACAATGCACAGTTCTTAAACCGAAACCTTAACTGTACTGATTTATGGCCCAATCCCATTTGAACATTACACATTACTGGAACAAGCATTTTCATGGTGAAAGGCACTTTCCTGCTGTCGAAAAATGTGTCACATCGATCTGCGTGGCCTGGCAAATAGAGAGCAACCGACTCTCAACACCAGTGACTGGAGGACACTTGCCAACACCAGTAAGTTGGCAAAGTGCTTGGAGGAAGCCAGGGAGGGGGCAGAACAGGACAGGGAGGGGAAGAAATGGTGAGGAGATGGGGTCAGTGGATAGGGATGTGGAAGAGAGCTGTATCAATAACAGCAGTGCACACTGATTTCCTAACTCCCTTCTCTGCCTTAATCCCCGGACCCGAGTCCACACGAACTTGTACCAGCTATACAGCTGGCAAAAGTCTGAGTAGCCCTGGTGGCCTGGCACAGGCTTACTCCTGACAATGGAACAAATGTTCCTTTGCCCTGAGGAAGCCTCCAGATGCCAAAAATCCCCAGCAGGATTCAGTGGGCGCCATATTGGTGCTGCTGCCTTGCCACATTGGAAGCTGCTTTGGATTGGGATGTCAATTGGATTCAAACCACAGGTATACCTGTATATATTATGTATTCTGACAGACAAGAAACAAAGTGCTATCCTGTAATAAAGTGAAAAATAAGTAAATATTTCAGTACAGACGCATTACCTTTATTAACACATCAAGGCAGTTTTAATTGGGTGTCAATTTAGTTATTAAAAAAAACTTTATTATCCCATAAAGCTCCCAAAAATGACTTACTAAAAAAAAAAATCACATTAGAATTATTACAGAGCCACAATGATCACAGAGACACAATGAAAACAGCATAACCATTAATTAGGCATGGCTGAATTTCTGCTAATGTTTCTTGGTGGAACAGCAAATTGTTTATCTGCTAATGAATAGTGGCAGGAAAATTATTATTATTAGCAAGGGATAGTCAACAATATACACATCTCTAGAAATTTTTTATTTATTCAAAATATTATCTGCTTTGGGAATATGAAATTATGACATACTTCAAGTGCTTGAATTGTTTTATTTACAATGCTTGAATACATTAACTAATGCACAATGCAACTCGGATGCACATGTTAAAGAACACTTCAATCATGTGATTAAAAATGGTTAGTTACATACATCATGCACACACATGCATATACTAAATGCAAGATTTCACAGGGGACATTACTCTGTCAGGATGAATTTGATTCAAGTGACAGGTGGTGTACACCACACTGACTTTGGCTCATGTGCTAAAAGAAGTTAGCTTGGGAGATTTACAGCCAAAGATTGGACCTAGCAGTTCATCATAAACTCAATTTATCATCAGATATTACTTTAGCAGATAGTTCCACAAGGTAGAAAAATTATGCGGCAGGTTTCATTAATTCTTTGGCATATGTGGCTGGATACCAAGGATATATAGCTTTGGCATGCACATTTCATTGTGGAGTGACTTTATTCTTGCACTGACATAAACATACACTCATAACTCTTTTAAGACATTACAGGACAGGATTGGGGGGGGGGGGGAGTCATTTCTTTTTGACCATGAACCTAAAACAAAAACTTCATTTCACTTTTGAGCCCAAGGAAAGCAAAATACAACATTATGATACTTTATTGTTTTGAGAATGGTAAATGGCAGATTCTTTTCAAGTCTTGAACATAACTGCAAGACAATGAAATTGAAATTGTAGTCTACATCCATTTTGTGTACTTAAGGGCACAATCCTAACCAGGTCTACTCAGAAGTAAGTTCTATTTTGTTCAATGGGGCTTACTCTCAGGAAAGTGTGGTTAGGATTGCAGCCTAAGGACCAAACCACAAGTGCACTTAAATGCTCAAAGTGACCTGATAGTGGAGTGCAGTTGAGTTTTATTAACAAATAGTAAGTGATGGGAGTATAATATCATTACAGGAGGTGGGTAGCCCTATACTAAAGGCGCAGCCACCGCCGGGTACAGTGGTGCGAAAACAGCTACTGCTGCATCCTGGAGTCCCACAGCAGCCACTCGAAGTGTCCGCGGGAAAAGGAGACCAAGGAGACCTTCCCCAACGCAAAACCCCAGGCCCTGCAATGGGGCTTCTCAAGTCTGTGCTGACCATTTTGCTGGCACAGAGTTGAAAGATTCCATGTCGGGCCTTCTGGCCCAACACAGAGTTCATGATCCAACGGAGCAGAACTTGTACCACCAGCAATAAATAGCTTGTTGGGCTCTTAATGCTTTATCTTTGCTGCAGGTTTTATCCCAAACCACAGCCTTTTTTTCCTAATTGAAAAAAGAATTCTACTGAAAATAACATGTGGAGGCTGCAATAGGGATCAAAAACATGACAAGGCAAAGCACTAGATCTTCCACCCGCCACCACAGATTGTCACATGTTAAGTTCTACCCACTTGACTATTTATAAATAAAAATCTGACACATGGCCATCGAGCCACATTGTGCATATCTCGTCTGACCCTGAGGAACTAGGTTGCAGGTTTGCTTCCGGTATTCAACTGCAGGTTTGGCAGCCACAAGCTCCTATCAACACGTGGAATATCAGAAACCATGATTAATGTGCCCGACCTACATATATATGTGCCCGACCTTTGAAGACCTGAAAAAGGCTTGTGCATTTGTGTTTTTGCTGAGATTTCAGTCAAATACAAGGGATCTCACAGTCCTTATAGCTGTACTTGTGAGGGTTTTCTTCAGGCATTCAAATGAAAGGAGATAACTCAGAGGCAAAGCCTGCTAAAGCAATTAGACTCCCTACCCCTCCCCAGTAACTGAATGTATGAAAAGGGTTGTACTCAGTGTAAGCCCATTTTGGCATTAATGGGACAAAACTACAGGTTCAGTCTATTTATACACGGATTTTTTATACACAGATTTGACTCAACATGAACGGCCCCTGCAAATGAGAAGTAATGTGTTGATCCCTGGAGAAGAGGAAAATGCAACCCTTTAAAATCAGTTTAAAAAACTGAACAGTCCTTTAACAATAGCCTCCTTACTGAGTGGGGGGGGGGGGAAGCTGGCTGACAATCTATCAATCCTTCTCTCTCCAGGTGACCACTCCCTTCCCCCTGAGTATGTGAAAAAAGATACTTTGTATTGGTGAAGGGAGGGGTCAGAGTGAAGCCTTTTAATCACTTTGAAAGAGACTGATTGTTGGATTGTCCTCTTAATGACTCTATCTTAGCATCACAAAGGTGAGCAAGCTGTTTTTAAATCACAGGAGCAAAGAAACTTTGTTTTTTAAATTGATTTGCTTTTGAGTGCTTGGAACAGAACCCACATGAATAATTAGTCTCAATCTGTATAGCAAATGTAAATGATGCTTCATTATCCAGGTCGGATATTGTCATGCATCCATGGATTTGACTCAATGCGGGTCCCCTGACCCACATTGAGGGCCAACCTGTACCCCTGTACAGGGGTCAACCTGTAAGCTGACAGCGGATTTGATTGTCCACGGTTTTAGGCATCTACCGGGGTTCCAAGAATGGAACCCCTATAGATGCCAAGTTCTGACTGCATTCAAAAGAGCTGAACTTATACTCCATTTGTGCTCCCTGCAAGGTACATAAAGTATTCATTCAAACTTTCATTTTTGAAAAATAAATAAATAAATTAGGGTACAATCCTAACCAGGTCTACTCAGAAGTAAGTCCTAGTTTGTTCAACCGCACTAACTCTCAGGAAAGTGTGGTTAGGATTGCAGCCTTAGAAAAGTAACATACATTGTCTTTCCACAATAGAGAAGTATTTTCTTCCAAAATACCTATTACATTATTACTAAAAATACTTGCCATACATTCCATTAAAGCACCATTAAAGATTTTATTCTGTATGTGTAGAACTATGATTTTAGGTGTTAATGCTGTATTCCATAACTTGTCAAGCTACATTCAGCTACTATACCAGTGGGGGTGAACCTATGACACACGTGTCATGTGCCACAACGTTTTGGGTGAGTTTGTTTTACTTGTATATCATTTTTGTAATTATCTGACATTTCTTTGTATAATACATTGCACCACACATCAGTATTTCTCAAGCTGTGATTTGGAACCCACTAGGTAGATGGCGAGCCAATTTCAGGTGGGTCCCGATTCATTTCAATATTTTATTTTGACTAACCTCATTAGTGAATGGTTCAAGCAGCTTCCTCATGAGGAAGCCATGGTGTAGGCTTCCTCATGAGGAAGCTGCTTGAACCATTCACTAATAAGGCTATACTATATCTCCAAAACTAGTCGTGATAGGGCAAAACGGATGCCATTTTTGGAATCGGCACCGCAAATATACCCAGGAACTGCTGTAACGTTTAAGGAAGCAAAATGTGTGTTGGCGCTGTGTAGTCAATGGGACTTACTCCTGGGTAAGTGCGCGCAGGATTGCAGCCTAGGATTGTTAAAAAAATTTTCCTGCTTGATGATGCCACTTCCGGTCATGACATCGCTTCAGGTGGGTCCTGACAGATTCTAATTTTAAAAGGGGAATATGTGAAAGGTGCTAAATGTGTGAGAACCACTGCCACACAAAACTGTACTGTATTTTTTTAAAATAAATGTATATGTAAAGAATAATTTCTCTTCTGTTTGTGGGGGAGGGAGGTAAACACATCAGCAGAGTCAAGTTAGGCATTTTCCTAATTTTTGGCATATTGAGCCCAAAGGTTCACTATTACTGTACTATACCAATATTTGGTATCCATCAAACTTGTTTTGCTATGATGTTCCCATCTGTCCTAATTTTTAGCTGTATTCTTAAACTACTACATTATACTTACTAGGAAATGGGTTGAAACAAAAGAACAAGCCTTTATATGAAACAGTTCAGATTTTTTTTTTCTGATATTAACAGTATTTATATACCGCTTTTCAACTAAAAGTTCACAAAGTGGTTTACAGAGAAAAATCAAATAACCAAATGGCTCCCTGTCCCAAAAGGGCTCACAATCTAAAAATATGCAAAGGAATACCAGCAGACAGCCACTAGAACAGACAGTGCTGGGGTGAGGTGGGCTAGTTACTCTCCCCCTGCTAAAAAAAGGAGCACCCACGTGAAAAAGTGCCTCTTACCCAATTAGCAAGGGTAATGCTTCTAATTGTGTGATATGCTTCTAATTGTGTTATTTTTCCTTAATAAATACTGTCTTATTTCAGCTATGTTTGACAGACACACTGAATACTTTAATACTTTGCTTTATGGAGGAAGATAGCAACTAAATGGGGCCTTACAGAAATAACATACTAATTCTATGCTTGTTAACTCAGAAGTCCCACTGTGTTCAATGGAGCTTGCTCCCAGGTAAGTATCCATAGAATTGAAGCCTTCAGAGTACTCTATATGTCTTAAGGGGCTATCAAACCATTAACAATACTCAAAGTTTTGCAGAAAACTTGATTATATGGACAAAATTGGTATTTTTGTTTCTCTGGCTTTAAGGTTGAAAACCTGACACAAATGATGGCATCAACTTGGAAACTGTGACAGAATGCATTATTTCAGTGTACTGTGTTTAAAATCCCTGTTCTTTTCACATAATACACTTGAAGGTGTCCAAGAAGTCTAGTTACTCTTACATGAACATTCTAATGGGTACATAGAAAGTTGTTTGCTTGCTTGCTTGCTTGCTTCAATTGTTGCTAAAGAAAAGGTGACCAAAATCTGAAAAGAAGTTTGCCTTCAAAATTATTTAAAGTATCAGGGTAATTTTAGTTTTGCAGAAGTAGTGAAAAGGGCAGGGCAATGGTAATTGGCATGTGAAGCTGTTTGTTGTTGATCTGAAACCCTTCTAAATATAATTGATTTTTTAGTATTACAGGTTGAGTCTCATTATTCATGAGGGTTCCCTTAGGTCACATGGATGGTAAAAAATTGCACTAAAGCAAATCCATTTAAAAACTATGTCCTTTTGTTAGGCGATATAAAAACAGCCTTGCCGACCTTTGTGATGTAAGATTGAGTCATTAAGAAGAAAATCCATCAATCAGTCTCCCTCCAAGAGCTTAGAAAGGGTTCCCTCCAAGTGCTCCCTTCACCCAGAGCAAACTGATTATCTTACTTTCATGTGTTCAGGGGAAAGGGAAGCGTCACTTGCCTAAGTGTCTGGAGATAGAATGACTGATGGATTGTCAGTTGGCTGCCCTCTCTCCTATTAACTATTGTTAAAGGACTGTTTTCCTTTAATTTAAAGAGCCCTTCTCATAGCTTTGAGATAGAAAAATCTGTGGAATCTATGGATAATTAGGTTATACCTATAAACCCTTGCACCAACTGCCTCTCTAGAATTGTAAGAAAAGCAATTTTTTAAACTGTGATTTTAAAAGCATGCATTTTCCCCCTTCTTCAGGGATCAGTACATTCCTTCCCATTTGCAGTGGCCATTCATGTTGAGTCAAATTGTGTATAAAAAAATCTGTGTATAACAAGGTTGGACCTGTACTTATTTTTTTATCATCAGCTGCCACAAATGTTTCTATTGTAAAAGATGTTATGTTAGGAGCTGGGCTCTTTTTTATAAATATCCTTCTCCGCTGGTCTATATCACAGCTTTCAACAGTGCTATGTGAAGTTGCCAGGGAATGAACTTGGAACCTTCTGTGTGCTCACAAAGCATTCTATCACTAAGCTACATTCCCTGTCCCCATTCTTTGTCTATGTTTCCCTGTGATAGTGGTTCCCAAACTGTGAGTCGTGACTCCTTGGGTAGTAGCAGAAACCAGCCAGGAGAGCATCAGAATCCTTGTTAAAAAGCCCAGTGCCCTATACAATGTATATATAGGATTGTAGGCCTAATGGGAAGTTGTGGCCAATGGCCCAGTAGGTCAAGGGAGCCACCAGTTGAAAACATTTATGAACCACTGCCCTATGATCTTAGATACGAGCCCTCAGAGCAGGTATCAGCAGGCCATCTTTAGTTACTGAGAAACTTACTATGCTGCAGTAAGTGTGCATAGGACATAAGAGTAAGCCTCACTGAACACAGTGTGACTTCCTTCTGAGTAAACGTGCAGAGGATTGCACTGTTAAACAATTAAACAAAAAAAGAAAAAGAAAAGGGATTTAAACTGATTTACTTATTATATTTTAATCTTTTTTACTCCCTTGAGGGATCACTGGAATTATACTTGAGTTTATCCTGCTCAGTCAGCAGTGCTGCTTGCTATGAAATGGCAGGGAATAGAACTGGGTCCTTAAAGAGTTAATATTTTGGCATCCGATGCAGTATCTGGTCTAAACCAAAAATGTACAATAAGTTTAAGATTTCGACTTTCAGAAATGATGTAGCCACTGAATGGTTCTTTGCCTCTAAAAGCCCGGATTATCCATTCCTAATGAGGCTGCTTTTACTAGGAACATAGTATTTCTTTTTCCAAATGCAGTCAGCTGTTCTAAAAGTAAATCATCTGTGAAGAACTGCTTCCATGGAAAGTTGATTGGTTGGATAAGATTTACATGCAATGTCTGCAGATCACTTCTGAAGCCACAAAGCCCTACATGGATCACTGATGATGACAGAGAGCAAGCATATAGGGATGCCATCAGTAATAGAAGAAACACTTTTCTTATACCACTGTATCTATTTTCAGGCAGTGACAAGACTATTTTCTTCAGAAACTAGATGAGTGCATGAGAAGTATGGGGCAGAATATATACAAGTCTGTATTACTATCTGTCTTAGGTCTATAGCCATGGTGTTTTTCTTCCACAGGGAGCCTGTAAATTTCCAAAAATGGTCTGCAGTAATAGCTGTCTTGCACTTTTAAAATGCAATGGATGTTTCAATCTTTGGATGACAGACCATTTAGAAAAAAGATTGCTTTTAGTTAGTTTATATAACTTATCCAGAAAGTTTAGATGAATTCATTTGGGAAAGTGTATCCCTTTTGATAGATTTGGCACTTACAAGAGCCAGTAAAGAAAAAAAAAATCAGCTTTCATTTAAGTACATGAAGCAAGCTCAGTGACCTCAGAGTTCAGCATTCAGATTTGGTGTGAGAAAGAAAGAGTTAAACTACCAAGCTGGTTGATACACTTACAAATTTAGAAAATTTCACTCTGTTGCTAAAATATTTTATTTCAGTCAAAGTTATTCTGGTATTTTTTAAATCTGAAGGTTGTTTATTGCTTACAAATGGACTGGAGAGAGAAGTGTGAAAACTTCTAATTAGATAGAATAAGTAAGCTTATTAATGAACTACATGTACACTTTCTGTAGCACTTGTTTTTTAAATTAAAAAAAAATGACAATCATAGAAACAACTAGAGCCATAGTCAGAATCGATCCTTTATAACTTATGTATAAGTGGTGTATATGGTACATAAAACAAATAATCACGTCTATTCTTTGTAATACATATCCTTTCACCATTGTACATCTATTCTTAACAGTACCTATCCATGGACAACCAGGGCCATCTCTCTCTATCTCTCTGCAATGAAACACTGTTGCCATTTCTTATTCATTCTCATAACCAGCCTATGATATACGTAACATTTTCACATAGGGAAAACAATGGCTCCAATCTACCTGAAAGTACCACTGAACTCACTGGGACTTACTTCTGAGTAGACATGACTGGGATTTCATTGTAAGAGATAGACCTTGCCCAAGTTAACTCAGACAGGTATGTCTGAACCCAGCTCTCCAAATATTCAGTATGTTTGATAAAGGATAATGAATTCAGTTTTAAGTGACATGCTGAATTTAACCTCTTTGTTTTAAACTGAGATATATTTTAACACCAGATCTTTATAACTTGACAATATAACTGAAAGCACAGTTTTAAAAAATCTGATTCAAATATCCAGTTTTTAATTTTGTAACCTTTTTTTGTTTGATTTGTGACTCTACAACAGAGGTCGTATATTTATCCAACATAAAAAGATGAGAAGCCCACCCCAAAGTTTCAAACCATGGAAGCAATTATTCATGCACTTTTCTGTAAAATTAATAAAGTTGCCTTTCAGTTCAATGTCAGATGAATAATGGCAAACAACTCCTTGAGGCTTACTGGATGTACCTGATAAGCCCAGAGTTAGTGATATGTAATCTTCCTACTTGGGCCTATTAAAAATAATTTGCTCTCTAGTTTTTTGTTTGCAAAGTTGTTAATTTCATTCTGAGCTACCCAGGTACACCACCCAGTATCTTGGAACCGTTTAACAGCCCAGTCCTATCCCTGTGGGTGCTGCCAGGTGCAGAAGTGCCAAAATGTATCCAGCAGCACTACTGGGGCCACCTGAGGTCTGCTTGGGGAAGGGGCTTTTGTCTCCTTCCCCCAAGGAAAGTCCCTAGAAGCCTGCAATGGGGCTTCTCAAGTCTGCGTCAACTATTTTGCCAGCAAAGATTTGAGAACCTCTGTGTTAGGCTTTTCAGCCGGACACAGAGGATAGGATACAGCAGAGCAGGGCTCTTCCCTTGCTCTGAGCAGCACCCGTCTGGCACTGGGCCAGCACCGGCACTCCCTCCTCTCTGGGTATCATGGACATGCCTTGCAGCACATTTGCAACATCCAGCACTGGAGCCGGAGGCCCACAGGAATGAGCCCTAACTCAGTTTGAGACTTACATCATTGATCTATCAATTGGGTAATCTGGATTAGTGTTTGCTGTCCCTTATTCCACACTGACTGACCATTTGAAGTCCTGCTTCTTAGCCAGAGGGTCCTGCCTTATTGGAATATGATATTATATGATAGGGCCAAGCAACTTTACCTGCAGCTCCTGAAATGGTCTTAGGAAAGTCACTGCAGGTTTTTTTTTTTTTTTTTTTTTGGGGGGGGGGGTGGGATTGCAGTTTGATGCATGTTATTCTATCCTATATTTTATCTAGTGTATGTATTACTGGCTCTAAATTCAACTATTTTGCATGTACAGGTTGAGACTAATTATTCGTGTGGGTTCCATTCCAAGCACTCACCTGGATGGCAAAAAACGCACTATAGCAAATCAATTTAAAAAACAACGTTTCTTTGCTCCAGTGATTTAAAAACAGCTTTGCTGACCTTTTGACTCTAAGATAAGAGTCATTAAGAAGACAATCCATCAATCAGTCATCCTCCAAGCGCTTCACTCAGCCTCTCCCTTCACCAATGCAAAGTGATCACCTTTCTTTCACATGCTCAAGGGGAAGGGAGGGGTCTGAAGGAGAGAGAAAGATTGATGGATTGTCAGCCTGCTGCTCTCTCGCTCTCTCTCTCTCATTAAGGAGGCTGTTGTTAAAGGACTGTTCAGTTTTTAAAAATGATTTTAAAGGGATGCATTTTTCCCCTTCTCCAGGGATCAGCACATTCCTTCTCATTTGCAGTGGCCATTCCTGTTGAGTTAAATCCGTGTATAAAAAAATCCATGTATAAATAGGCTGGACCTGTATTACCTTTTATCACCGGGCCAGAGTCTATGGAATTGGACAGGTCAGTGTTTCTCAAACCATTTACCACCAGGACCCACTTTTGAGAATGACAGTATGTCAGGACCCACTGGAAGTGATGTCATGACTGGATGTGACACCATCAAGCAAGAAAGTTTTTAACACCCCCAATATGACAAAATCAGTCAAGTAAACTAAAAGTTTACAATAACTATAAGCTTAAGAAGAACACTCTTAACCCTCCCAAGTACTTACTGATCTGTAAAAAAAAATTCTTTGGGGCGCAATCCTGTCTTGCGCTGCATACAGCATGAGATGGTGCATCACAATGGCTCAGTCGAAGGTAAGGGGAAACACTTCCCCTTATCCCCAGGTAAACCACTGCAGCCCCTATGGGTCTCTTCAGACTTGCTCCATCTCCTGAGGTGGAACAAGTCCAAGGAGAGCGGCGTGGCCCAAAGCCGCTCTGTGCTGCTTGGGGAACGGGACTGGAATCTGGCATAACTGCTGGGTCCCAGCCCTGCCTCCCACTCCCCGTCCACTCTGGGGCTGCCCACTGCCCTCCCTCCCCCACCTCCTCCCCGCCCACCCGAGAGCCTTGCATTGGGCAACCTCAGCCGATGCAAGGCTCAGTCCCTCCATTGCCGCGGAGGCTGAATTCAGCCTCCATGCCCTGGCCTAACCAACTCACGAGGGGTGCCTTATGACACATTTGTGACCCTCCTGGGCCGGCGCAAGGGACTTGTGCTGGCTCAAGGGTGCCTCAGGATTACACCCTAAAAATAAAATACACATTGAAATGAATGGGGACCCACCTGAAATTGGCTTGTGATCCACATAGTGGGTCTCAACCCACAGTTTGAGGGATGCTGGAATAGGTTAAAAGCCAGAGAAGTTTAAAAAAAAATCAGATTTACCACTTTTCAAGGAAGAAATTAATCTCCAGACACAACTGCAGCAATTAAGTAGCAGTTAGGTCAACCGAAAAGGTCAAAAAGTTCGTCACAACACATGAAGAACCATTCATTTAATGGTAGTTTAAAACAATTTATATTTAGATTGTAACCAAAACCTACATTAAATGTTTAATTAACTACAGAAGCAGTCAATTAAAAACATGAAATTAAATAACTAATTATCTTCCCTCAATGTGATCCCATTTTTATGACTTGCATGGACTTAATAGTTCTAATCTATGCCTCTATCCTTGACATTTATAAAATATACTCTACAAATACAGAATGTATTAATTTACTATATTCATCACCACTACTGTACATTGTGGCATTCAAATTTGTAGGACTTATTGTTCTGAAATACTTTATAATATACCTCCTTAAAAAATAGGTTTCTTCTATATTGCATGTAAAAAGAATACACCCCTGTATTTGCTCTTCAGGGTATATTTTTCCTGACACAGAAAAAATAGTATCTACAAAATTTCCAAAGAATTTATTCATTTCTAATGTCTGAACTTCATTTAACAAAGAAATTCATATTCCACACATTCAAATTTCATTCTTCAGTACAAAAAAAATACTTCCTCCTCTTCTTTTAGTGACACAGAAGTAAAAAGAAACAAAAAACGAACAAAAGTTTATGGAGGAGAGAATACAAAATAGCATTAACAGCCCAATTCAATGTAAATCCCCATGCAATGATGCAGCTATGCCAGTACAGGTTAATCTGCATCCTATGAGGGATTTTTGGCTGTAGGTCTCCTCAGGGAAAGGAAACATTTGTCTCCTTGTCCTTGGAATAAGCCCCAGCAGCCCCAAAGGGTCAATTCAGACCTGCACTGGAAAAAGTCCGCATTGATCAATGCAGGCGGATCAGGCCTGGGAAGGGGGTTTAGATATGGCACACACTGGTGCAGCCGATCCTGCCCCCTTTGCTGCCCCTTTCTTCCCTCCCCCTGCCCTGTTCAACCTCCTCCCCTACCTCCCCTCAACCGTGCTGAATGTGCCTGCTTCAAAGGACCTCCTGACAACTGCTGGTGCCAGCTCCGTTTGCCTGCTAGTTCCCGTGAAGTGACCTAACACTGTGCTGAAGAATTAATGATCAAAGACGTAAAAAGCAGCTGCACATTGTTCCACCTCCCGTGCATAAATGGAAGCCTTCTCATTCACTGTCCACCTCAGCTGATTTTACTACTGCCATGATGATCAACAGCCAGCGCCTCTGATGTCCTAACAGACAAGACACACAAACTGCTGCCACTCAATGTTTCTTGCTTATTATAAGGCATGTGACATCACTGTTACTGCCAAATCAATTACCGGGGGGGGGGCATCATACAGTGCTGCTGATTTACATCACTGTTGTGTTTAACTAGAGTAAACAACACAGAACGATAGCAACCCCATGTCTCTTGCAATGTCTGGATAGACCCTTTCCCCGTCTTTTTGGACAATCATTTGTCTTCAGACTTTAGAGGGTCACAGTGACGAGCATTCATACCTGCCTGTACTTTCAGCCTCAGGCTTCATTTTCTGAGTACAACGTTCAACTAACCAGTGAATGCAGGGCCCTGGGCAGCCTTGCCTACTGATATCTTCTTGTCTGCATAGGCACAAAGGCCAGGAGATCAGGCAGCTTTATTGGAAAATCTCCTTATCCTATGACTTCAGCAACGCATTCCCCAATAATTCATTTCAAAGTCTGTACATTCAGTGGAAATCCCTACCTTAGCTGTTACTAGTATAAATTAAGCTAACATTCATTAAACCTAGCAAATGCTTTTAAAAAAATGTTGACCCTACTAGACTAGAAATCCTACAAAATCAATGTAGCTACATTAGTTCAAGCTATTCAAGACAGCTATTATGCATTATTTATTTATTGAACAAATATCCCATCTTTCTCCCAGTAAGGGCACTTTATAAAGTGACGTATAGATTTAGAAACAACAATAATAATAAAACAAGAAAGAATATAAACAACAACCCCGTGGATCACATCACACAAGGTGGATCACACCTTGACCTTGCAGATCACACCACACTAAACCATTAAAATTACTTATAATATATAAAATAACTTATAATTATATACACCATAAGCTCTTATATATGGAATTCCCGTTTGGTTATCAGCCTTTGATTGTACAATTGAGAGAGTGCAGGCGATGTTTTTACACAAGATCCTAGGGTTGCCACGTTGTGTAGCCTATGCAACTCTTTTTTTGGAAGCAGGACAGCACAGACTGGAAACCCTGGCATGCCTCAGGACTTTTAGATATTGGCTTTGAGTGTATCACCAGACAGTTCAAGCTAGTCTGATTCGGGGTCTCTTATCTGATTCCCCACTCTTTCCAGGCTTAGCTCTTTTGAGCAAGAAAATCTGCTCTATGGGGCTCTCCTCAGATTTGTTAGATGCATTATCCTCAGGACATCTGCAGGACATCTGCAAGAGGGATCTGAAGGCCTTAGGAATGGACCTCAACAGGTGGGAAACCCTGGCCTCTGAGCAGCCCGCTTGGAAGCAGGCTGTGCAGCATGGCCTTTCCCAGTTTGAAGAGACACTTGGCCAACAGACTGAGGCAAAGAGACAAAGAAGGAAGGCCCATAGCCAAGGAGACAGACCAGGGACAGACTGCACTTGCTCCCAATGTGGAAGGAATTGTCACTCCCGAATCGGCCTTTTCAGCCACACTAGATGCTGTTCCAGAACCACCATTTAGAGTGCGATACCATAGTCTCTTGAGACTGAAGGTTGCCAATGGAATATCCTCAGGACTATAGAACCATGAAACAAAGGCCCCTTGACATCGAGCAACAGGATCTTTATAGCAATGCTTACAAAATCTGCTCTCCAGTACATCTCCATCTTTCCATCTTACCTGTAAGGAGGCCTAAGTATTTTTACTTTCTGGAATGCCCCCAACAATGAAGGGCGTTTATCCTCGCAAGATGTTACATCATTCTGTCAATGAGCAGTTATTTGGCAGATATAGAGATATCCCAGTTGCAGACAGAGTTTTCCATGCAGGCAGGGGAATATAAAAACACTCGGTCACATTTTATTACACTGTCCAATATATCAGGATCTTCGCATGAGTTACTTATCTCCAGTCTTGGTCACTTTCTTGGGTCGGAGTGACCAGAATAAAATTGCATACATACTCAGTAGGGCAAATAAAGAGCTATCTTAGGTGGTAGCTAAACATATAAATATGATAATCAAGAGACATATCTCTATGATGGTCACAAACGGTTGAGCCTCTGTAGTAAGATCTGGTTGGTTATGGCTGGAGGTGAACTGTCTGATTCATGCATCCCTCCATCTAATCTTTAGTTTTACACTGTTTTTATTTTAAATATGCCAATAAAGGTTTCTTATCTTGTCTTGAAATTACGATCACTTTAAAAATGCTAGTCCAGGATGTTAGCCTTCAAAAGTCATCCTGAACAGAAAGGTCATCCAGTTGAAAGGTCTCCAGAAAAGGAGCAGCTCTTAATTCAAAGGTGAAGGAGTTCCATACTTGTGGTGCAAATACTGAGAAGACCCTATTCCTTACTGCCATTCCCCTCACCTCCATTAATGGTAGCATGGTTGATAGGGCCCCCTATGTTGACCTCAAAGGACGGGTCAGTTTACAGGAAAGGAGGCAGTCCCTCAAATAACCTGGTTCTGAACCATAAAGGGTGTTAAAAGCCAAGTCTAGCACCTTGAAATATCCCTGTAAATGAATAGGCAACCAATGTAGCCCCTGCAACCACTGCAATGAGCCCCTGCAACCACTTGGTCAGCTGCATTCTGCACTATTTGCAAAAATATGCAATTAATGGTAGCAAGTGGACTCTGTCTATTGTGCCCGTTTCTTATTCATTTAGAATAAAATTAAACCAACACTGCTCCCAATATGTCATTTGTCTGAGATGTAATCTTTCAGGAGCCCTTCATTCTAACTAATCTAAAAGTAATGTATTTCTTGGTTTTGTTTAGATCCAAGAGACATTTTACAAATTACTGAAAGACAAATTAATATAGAACTTAACAGAATGTAATCATTTTGGAGTTTGGTAAGACCTTTTAACAGACTTTCATACACAGGAGGGTTTTTCAGGCTTCAGGTTCATCAAGCTGAATTAATGCACTTGTGCACTTGACAAAATTACTTCTCAAAAGTATACCACCTTATTTTAAACAACTAAGAAAAGACAATTTGTGTAGAATACATAGAACAAGATTATTTTTGGCAAGAATTAATATCTCTCTTTTTAACATTAACTGAGCCATATTTTTTCCCACATTATAAACCATTTAGTAGACATAAGCCTCTAAACTAGAGAAGGATGTGAAAGTTGAACACAAACGGTCTTTTCTTCACATATTCCACATCTCTTTTATGCAGATATAAACAGTAGCTCTCTTTTACAACTTCTGCAGTTGGATTCATATAAGTGAAAGGATTGGTTGTTCTGTGACACTAGCTAACGGCTTCTGTTTACCATACCGCAGGCATAGGTTTCAGTACAAAAGGCAGTCCCATCTTCTTTGTTATTTTAAGTATGAATAAATCTAGTATTTTGTGGATTTATTTTGTGTCTACATTTGCATGGTCATGGTTGGCCATAGTAAAGATGGCAAATTTGATATGCCATGGTGCCATCTTGTGAACCAGGCATTTTAAAAAATTCCATTATGAGTCATGTACTTAGCTAAGTATATTGATTTTACTCCTGTACTACCTTGTACTGTGTCATATACTATCCTGGAGGCTCAGTGCCAATAAAAATTTATGAAATAAACACTATTGGACATATTAACAAGTGACTCTAAAACCACATTTTGGTCTCCTGTGAGCAACTTTTTAATGTTTTAAAAGACCATGGAAAGCTGAGGAAAACCATTTTAAAGCTTAATATGCATGCTGATTAATATGGTTCGTTTATTCAGTTTTAAAACCATATGAATTCAATTTGCTGTTCTTAGGTCCAATTCATCCATTATCTGGAAAGCACAAAAGTAAATTCCATATGACTGGACTGTGGTTTGGATAACGGACACGGTTCTTTCTCAAACAGCATAAACCCTGTTGTCCATCCAATGTAGATCATCCTAACCTGCAACACCAAGCAGGTACGGGGTCCAAATCTGCAGAATCAGCTTCCACATCACTCAAGTAAATTATAAATATTAGGCCGCAGTCCTAACCCACTTTCCAGCACTGACATAAGGGCAATGCAACTCCGAGGTAAGGGAACAAACATTGCCTTACCTTGAGGAGACCTCCATGACTCCCCCCCCCCCAATTGCAGGATGCAGCACATGCCCCAATGGCATAGCTATGCCAGTGCTGGAAAGTCGGTTAGGATTGAGCCCTTAGACTATTGCAGTGTTCTTCAACCTTGGGGTCAGGACCCCAATGGGGACACAAAGCCTCATTGGTGGGATTGCGTCAAGTTAGAGGAACCAAATGGCCACCAATCATGCCAAGTAGTAATACTGTTGAGATGGCATGATGCAGTATGGGGGAAGAGGGTTGCCTACGGCCAACATTCCACACATGAAAGTACTGACATGCTGCTTGCATACACGGGACTGTTGCTGAGCCTTGCTCCACTGTTAGACTTTGCTGCTTGCTGCACCCCATCCTACATTACACTGAAGTAGCCTCTCCAGCACTGATATAAAATTCAAGGCGATATATTATCTTGATAAACAAATATGGTTGCACTGATATCAAAAAGAGCCTACCCCAATGTTACCAGTGGGGCACAGAGTGAGAGGTGAGCAGACTGAGAGAGGGGCAGGATCAACAGTGGGTCTCCAGCCTATATTTTATTTATTTGGAATCATGGCATGAATAAGATTCAAGACCAGTGTTCTACTGCATCATCTGTGAAATGGTCTCTCTCTCTCATACATATACACACACACACATATACAGGTGAACATTGCTTAACGATGTTCCGACCAGCGATGACCCACATATGCGATGGCCACCACTGGACCCTCTCCCCCAAGCCTCCAACACTGAGGGGAACTGCACTCTCCTTGCCTCCAGAGGTTTTTCTGAGCCCCGAAGAGGCAGTGCACATCTCCATGCTGCCTCTGCGAGGCTCAGAATGGGTGAAACAGCCTAAAAGATGTGACTTCCAATTTCCTTGGGGAACTGGAAGTGACTTTTTAGCCTTATAAGGCATTCAGAGTCCAGGGGAAGTCCCTGGAGGAAACCAGAAGTCATGCCTTTGAGCCCGGAATGAGCATTCTGAGCCTCACAGAGGCAGAGCGTGGATTCATTTAACGTCAAGCCTCACTTGATGACATGCTGGTTCGCATCCTCGCCTCACAGAATTTGTTATGCCCCATGGATTCATCGAGGGTAAAACTCAGGTGTGTATGAAAGTCTCTGAAGTAGATATGGTAATTTTGTCTGATTTTACTTGTGGCCAGATTCTGAAAAACAACTTAGCAGTAATTGTTCTGAAGCAGCTAGTCTCCAAACAGGAAGAAAGGTCAAGGAGGTTATGGGAGTTGTAGGTTTTGTGAGGGGAGGCCCCATATCCACAGGTCCTGTATCAGTGGTTTCAGTTAACTGTGGATCAGGTGCACACACACACACCCGCGCGCCCCCTTCACAGGGTTTTCTGCACTCCCCTCACTTATGGAGGGTTTCCTGAGCCCAGCAGAGGCCACACACGTCTGTCTGAGGGACTTCCCTGAGCCTCCCTATTTTTTTTAAAGCATCACTTCACGGACATTAAAAATATCACTTTCAGTATTCATGAAAAACCAGAAGTAGCAGTTTTTCAATACAGGTCCAACCTTGTTATACATGGATTTTTTATACACGATTTGATTCAGCGTGAAAGGCCACTGCAAATGAGAAGGAATGTGCTGATCCCGGGATAAGGGGAAAAAATGCATCCCTTTAAAACCACAGTTTTTTAAAAAAACTGCTTTTCTTACTGTTGTAGAGAGATAGCCATGCAAGAGATCATTCCATTCTTCAGCTGAGCCTGGCAAAGGCAGGGGGCTCTTTGCATTTCTAATTGCTGACTGCCTCTCTACATCAGTGAGAAAAGCTGTTTTTAAACCACAATTGAAAAGGAATGCACTTTTTATTTTTTTAAACTGCTTTTATTTAACACATTTTATGGTATCAGCAGGGAGTCCCAGAATCAAACCCCTGGGGATGTTGAGGCATGAACATATTCCATTAGGAGCAATAAAGGGGCAAGAAACCTGGAAGTGAGTCTTTAAATCAATTTTTCCACTTTTTTTAAATCCACTGATTTTTTTACCCACTAGGGGTTCCAGAACAGAACACCAGTGGATAACAAAGGACAACCTGTACTTACATTCATTCTGAACCTGGCAGACGCTGAAGGCAGATGCATGCAGTTTCTGCCGGGCTCAGAAAACCCTCTGAAAGCAAGGGGAACTGTTGGGGGCACCCCCTATATCCATTGATTCATGACCCCCTTAGATACTTCCATAGCAGCAGCCCCCACAAGGACTACAGCTCCCAAAAACATCTTTCTTCCTGTTTGGGGCAGGGGTGTCTAAACTTTTTGGCAGGAGGATAAACTTTTTATCATCTCTCTGACACTGTGTCGGGGCCAGGAAAAAAAAAAAGAATTAATTTACATTTCAAATTTACATAAATTTACACAAATCAATACATTAGAGCTGGAACTTATATGAATGAATGAAGGTCTTGCAATAGCTCAAGGCCTATAAAAGACCTTTGCCAAAGCAAGGCCAGCCTTTCTTTCACTGCTGCTGCTGCATCACAGACATGAAACAACAAGCAGCGAAGGGAGCCCTAGTCCCACAGCTAATGCAGGAGGTTGAACAGTTGCCCTCAAGCTGAGAGCAGTTGCACTGGGTCAGCGCAGGCTCCAGCAAGTCTCTGGAGGGCCAGAGTCTCAATGGAGATTGAGTGCTCCCTGCGGGTCGGATTGGGAGTTCTCGAGGGCCATAAGTGGCCCCTGGGCAGGGGTTTGGGCACCCCTGGTTTGGAGAATAAGCTGCTTCAGAACAAGGTAAAATAGCTTCTTGTTTCCCCTCCCCTTTTTCCCCATGCATCTCACTTCTCAATCCCGTCCAACTCACCAAATAGCTGTTCTTAGAAGCCGTTCTAATAGTGAGTGTTCCACCTTATAAATAAATTCATAGACCTGTAGTGAAATATGTTGGCCTCTAGATGTGTAAGACCTTATATGTTAGAAGAAGAAAAAAACTCCTCACCTATCTGCATTTTGCCTGAAAAGCTAAACCATTATCCTACATAAGGAAATCTGTTTTTGCACCTGCCAAATAAAATTCCAACCCTGGATATACTGGTCTGGTGTTTGGATAAGTGAGGAAGTCATATGACTTTCCAGCCTCCTCAGCCTGAGCAGCCTGCCCAATCTCCACAGTGTGGTCCTATTCCCTTTATTTCCTGTTTCTTGTGTTACCCAAAACTCTGTTCAACAGACCAGATTCAAAGGCACTTTCATCAGTGCAACAGTGCCCATGAACAGTATCAAAACAGTACCACATAACAGTGCAATGCTACAACTCAGGCTACTAACCACAGGTACTATAAACATAGAGCGCAAACAGCAGAGTAAATAAAAGTCATCTTCTAAGAAATTAGAAGATTGTAATCACATGTACAGCATGTGCTTTAATATATTTTAGAATAATTAAGTCAGCCTGCCATTAGTTTAATTAAATTTTTTACACCTTCTTGATTAGACAGTCAGTTTAACGACATCTTCCACACTTTGAGCTGTGAAGTGTGGCTCATTTTAAAATTCTGTAATAAGAAAATGTAAATCTGATGAACATCTTCAAGACAGATGTAAAAAAAATCATTTAAAGTTTTCACTGGTAAGGGAAAAACAGGATAAGCACATGATTAGTGCTTTTGCATGAATTATATTAATATAAACATGATTATTTAAAAAAATAACTAGGGGAACTATTAGTACAGAAATTGAGGAAGTGAACGCTTGCAATACATTTAACAGAGCAACACCTTTAGCAAGATCCATAAACCACAAATGTCAGCATTTAACCTGGCTTAGTTCCCATTAAGGTACAGCAGATTTAGTGGTTTGTGGCTTTAATATACCTATTAGTAGAATGATGCATAAAATTTTTTAGAAAACAAATTATAAAAATACACCACATGCAATTCATTAAATGCAGAAAACTATAAACTTAAAAATTTTAATTTCTTGAAGATTTTATGGTATAGCCAATCAGATTCTGAGTGGTAGAATCCTCATTCTAAGTATCAATCTTTGGGGAAACAGTGAGAATACAGCCTTTTCCAAAATATAATAAAGGTGCCAACACAGGAAAGTGATCATGTAAATTCACTAACAGCCCATTCCTAACCAAAGTCCCGAGCTGCAAAGCAGCATTGCTGTTACAGCCTCCACTGCATCCAGTGCAAGAATAGAGAGGTTGCTGGAGTGCTGCCCAAGGGAAACTTCAGAAGCAGACAAGAGCTTGCGCCCTTCCCCTGGAGCAGGGGTGCCCAAACTCCGGGACTGGGGCAATTTGCGGCCCTCAAGGACTCCCAATGTGGCCCTCAGGGAGCCCCCAGTCTCCAGTGAGCCTCTGGCCCTCTGGAGATTTGCTGGAGCCCACACTGGCCTGACGCAACTGCTCTCAGCGCAAGGGCACTGTTTGACTACTCGTGTGAGCTGTGGGACGAAGTCTCCCTCCACTGCTTGCTGCTTCACATCTGTGATGCAGCAGCGGCAGCGAAGGAACGGCCAACCTTGCTTTGTGCAACGCCTTTTATAGGCCTTGAGCTATTGCAAGACTTTCATTCATTCATATAAGTTCATCTTTAATATATTCATTTATGTAAACATGTAAATTTATTCAAATTTAAAGTGAAAATTAATTATTTTCTTCTCCAGCCGCCGACACAGTGTCAGAGAGATGATGTGGCCCTCCTGCCAAAAACTTTGGACACCCCTGCCCTGGAGTAGAATCTCAGCAGGCACACTAGCAAAATTGCTCATGCAAGGCCAAGCAGCCCCATGATGGGAAATCAGGCCCAGAAAGGGAGATAAGGCGGTAGCCACTGCTGCCATTTTCATACACCTCTGGAGCCTGATCCCCCTCACCAACCTTTCTCAAGCTTCCTGTTACACCCTGACTCAGTTCCATTCTGCCCTCGAGGAAGGTTGGAAGGGGGATCAGGCCCCAGAGGAGTACGAAAAGAGCTAGCAGCCCTCCCCTCTGCTAGCCCACAGAGACTTACCCTCTGCATAAGGATTCTACGCACTGCCACAATGTGCCTTGCAGCATGTTTGTAACAGTGCACATGCCTGTCCTGCCAGAAGTAGGTGGTTTAGGTTGTTGTAGTTGGCAACCTTCAGTCTTGAAAGACTATGGTATCGCGCTCTGAATGGTGGTTTTGGAACATCGTCTAGTGTGGCTGAAAAGGCCGATTCGGAAGTGACAATCCCTTCCACACTGGGAGCAAGTGCAGTCTGTCCCTGGTCTTTCTGCCTGGCTATGGGCCTTCCTTCTTTGCGACTTTGCCTCAGACTGTTGGCCAAGTGTCTCTTCAAAGCATGGAAAGGCCATGCTGCACAGCCTGTCTCCAAGCGAGCCGCTCAGAGGCCAGGGTTTCCCACTTGTTGAGGTCCAGTCCTAAGGCCTTCAGATCCCTCTTGCAGATGTCCTTGTATCGTAGCCGTGTTCTACCTGTAGGGCGCTTTCCTTGAACGAGTTCTCCATAGAGGAGATCCTTTGGGATCCGGCCATCATCCATTCTCACGACATGACCGAGTCAACACAGGCGTCTCTGTTTCAGCAGTGCGTACATGCTAGGGATTCCAGCACGTTCCAGGACTGTGTTGTTTGGAATTTCCATCTTTGGAGTTATTCTTGCTTCCTATCATTCTCTATTAGTATGTCCATGGAAGTGTTCTGAAAGGGTGGAAGTGACTCAGGGGTGAATGGTCAGGGGAAGCAGACCCTCCCCATCATACTCCAATGAAAATAGTCTCAGGCATGCACTTATTGCCCATGTTCCATCCAATTCCTGAAGGGATGTGCAACCAGAGGGGAAGCTGAGCTTGTCAGGGCCACACCTCTAGTCTCTCCCTGCACAGAGAGGCACAGTGCCTGTTACTATACAGGTAGAGACTAGAGGTGAGGCAGTGACAAGCTCAGCCTCCCCTCTGGTTGCAGCCTTGCAGCTTCTGGGTAGTTAATTACTACAGGTGAGGCCTCAGTATCTGTGGGGAATCTGTTCTCGGACCTCCACAGATACTGAAAATCATGGATAATCAAATCCAAGCGCATCCACCCACTGCCTCTGCAGGTTTCAGAACGGCTGTTTCGGCTGAAAGAATGACGTTTTTATGCCACATAAGGCATTCTGAGGCTCAGGGAAGCCCGTGGCAGAGGGCAGCTCCTGTTGCCTCCAGAGGGCTCAAGCAGGCCCAAGGCTGGTTCAATGCAGGTTCAGAGGACCCACACTGAGCCGGAACTGCAGATAAACAAGCTGCTGATACGGAGGCCCCACCTGTACTTAGTTCTGATTAAAAAAGCAACTTCCCTCTTCCTGTAATTACACCAACTCCTTGTACACTACAGCTGGTTAGACAGAAAATGCTTTTAATGAAACGTCTCTTTCCTTTTCCCACCCATGCTCTGTTTATGCAATTAGTATATTTCTTAGCAATCAATATAGATTAGCATGCATGCAACATTATATGGCTCACTAGGGTTTGCCGTTTGACCTAGTGTTTGCTTTGACACAAGGAATTAAGTTTATTGCTCCTTCTTCCTTTCCTGTGGGGCCTATAACTGTTATAGCAATGTCTTAGGTGTCATGAAGAACAAGACTTTCCCTTCTACTGCTACAGCACTGTGACAGACATCACAGTATTTTTTGGAATTAACTTATTTTTCCAATTTGGAGGTGGGGAAATAATGCATTTGTCAAGTCTAATTCCAAATTAAATGGGAGAGATTGCTCATCACTAAAATATGTAGTTGCAGTATTTCTGTATTGCTTATGTCACAGTGCATCTAGAAGACATAATCTTTGCTGGGGGGAAAAAATGGTGCCACATGGCCCAGTCCTATGGGCTGTTTACATTACAGCAGCATAAACAGTTTTATGGCTGTTACAAACATGACAGCGCCAGCAAGCATGGCTTGGCTGGTGCCACAAGCTGCAAGCGGCCAGGTCCACACTATGACAGACAGTGGATGCCCACCATGGCCAGAAATATCATGCAGGGGTTGAGAAGGAGTGGAGGAGGTTGTGGAATGGAGTGGGGGTGGGTGGAATGGGGAGTCAAGGAGTAGGGAGGAGGATGGGTTGGGCCCAGGAAAGGGAGGGTTTGGTGGCAGCAGCACCCACCAAATCCCATCACCCTTCCTGGGCCCAATCCACCTTCACTGGTAAACATGGGACTTTCATCAGTTATATTGCTGGCGCAGGTCCAAGTTGGCCCACAGTGGCAGCAGGCACTTAACTTCCCCTGAATAGGTTTTAACATGCGGAGACATCCTGCTGGACACAGTAGATGCCACATTGGCTGTATCACCACACAAGGAGTTAGGTAGGATTGGGCTGACAATCATATACTGGAACCACCTTCTAGAATAGGCCCATCACCATCAGATATGTACATAAGATTTCAAGATGTAGGTCTTAAGAGTCTCAATCCAGCAATACTTTTTCAAGACAAAATGATAAAGAGTTGTTCATGAATGTGTAAAATGAAGTCTGCAATGGCCACACTCTACAGCACCTTGCAAAGGAATGTTATCTGATACTACACTTCATTCAACAAGACCCTTTAAAGATTTTGTCCTACTGTAGCATTCAGTACAGTACTGTCCTGGCAACAATGTCAAAACTGCCTTCTTTCCCTTTCTTCTTTGACTACAGTACAGGCAAAGTGAATAATTAAAGCATGACATTCTGAGAAAACTGGACCCATCACTCTCGTGTTAAGAAAGTCTAGGAAAAAAAAAATGATGGTTAAAAATAAAAGCTCATTAACAAAAAAATAAACAACAAGAACAATTATCTACATAATATATAGTCTTGTGTGACCAGTCTTTAAAAGCTATTTGCTGATCTCTGTGCTTCTTGTCAATGTAGGAGAAAGAATTCTTTTGAACCTTTATGAACAAAATGAAGTATTATTTACGACTGTCAATTAATTACTAGCCTCATCCTTTATGGTAGAATAATCCTGTGAACATTTAATGAGCTACTCTGGGTTAAACATTGTTGTTTTACATCCCTCCTGTGGTAAAACAA
The DNA here is from genome assembly GCF_035046505.1 of Tiliqua scincoides. NCBI lineage: Eukaryota > Metazoa > Chordata > Lepidosauria > Squamata > Scincidae > Tiliqua > Tiliqua scincoides. The sequence goes on from NC_089822.1 coordinate 76,300,436, forward strand.
TAACTGTTGCAAAAGGAATCCTGACTTCCATTTAAAATCACGGATTACTCAAATATAATTTCTCTGTATTTTAGCAGTGCAAGTACGTGTGTTTGATAAAAAATCAGTTTTCAGCTCTGATACCTTTCACATAACATCAGACAGGGCAACCACATATCAATTATTCTACGGCTTGCCTCCTAAGCCTCACTTCTGGCATGGTTGCCTGCAAGAACACAAACCAGAAAGAAAGAAAAGACAAGAAAATTGGGGGCATGATTTTAAAAGGGGGAGGGAGGTGGTGATTTTAAAAGGGGGAAGGGAGGTGGTGATTTTAAAAGGGGTGAAGAGAGGAGGGTCCACTTCAGACAACAAATGTATACTGACACTGGATACACACAGTTCAAAAACCCAGATGACCTAGTCCATTGATCCATTATTTCCTTATCATTAAGGTTACCAGATACAAAGAGGGACGGAGTGCCTATACCTTTGACCATTGTATAGAAGAGGAAATTTTGGCAGGTGCAACTCAACATGGTAGGATTTAAAAAGATGCATCTCCCAAAATTCCCTCTTTTATACAATAGTTAAAGGTATAGGCACTCTGTCCCACTTTGTATCTGGTAACCCTACTTACATCATCATATCCTATGGTGGGCTGGCTATAGTCTGCAATTCGCGATCTATCTGTCATTATTAATTATATCACTTTTAACCAAAAATGTCCACAAAGCAGTCTGCATATTGCTTTACATTTACAATAGGAGAAATTAACAGGAAAGAAAGGAAAGAGAAGGTAGGAAATCTTAAATACAAACCTATGTATTTATAATATTTATTTATAATACAAACCTATGTATAAACTTGGGACTTGCTCCTGTGTAAGTTTGTATAGCACAGCAGCCCTTACTAGGAAAAGCAAAAAGGTTAAGGGGAAACACTGGGAAAAAGTGAAATCTACTCCTACTATCTGCTCTGTGTGCCTGATAAATTCCTTTTTATTGTCTACTGTCCCTATTTTGCCTTTCAGGTTTGTCCTGTATTAATGCTGATAGTGTGGGCTGCAAGTGTTCCCCATTCTGTAGCAATTAGCTATCTCTTAATAGGTACTGCTTAAGTCTGACTGGAGAATGGATACATCTGGTCTCTTTTGCATACTCATGAAAATATATGCCCATGATCACTATTTTCTCCTTTTTCGCTTTTAGCTTCCTCTTTTTCTCATGTAACTTCCCCCCTCATTTGCTATAGAGGGAAGGGAGAAAGACTGCACCTGCTGGTTCTACTCCCTGATGCTAAGATACCTTCAGACTGTGCCCCCACCACAGCAGTCATTCATTTTGCTTTCCTGAGAAAGAGGGTTCCCAATAAGCTGGAACCAGGGATGATCAGAGATGGTCACATATTGCAGTGTAAATGAATACAACATATAGCTAAGCATTGATGAAAACAGGAGTGTTGCATGCAACTATTTTTCAGCTGTTTGAATGTTTGAGGGTACGGTTAAAGAAAAAAATCAGCTTTACACTTACCCCCCCAATACTAATTATGGGGTACAGAGATCATGGTGCCCCTCTGAGGGATAATGAAACAATACAAACTGCATTTGTTTAAACATAAAAAAAAATAAAATAAAACAGCACTTCCGATCTGCAGTTCCTCTCTTGTATCATGCCTTCTTTGACATTATAATGTACATATGCACCCACTTGCATATATTTGGGTCACAGTCACCTCACTTATCATATGACTTTTAGTTTCCCAGTGATGACACCAAAAACATTTAAACACATCCTATTTTAAACTGAACATTTCTTCACTTAGCATAAATTAGTATACCAGATGTCACCTTTTAATTAACACATTGAAATTTGGGAGCTGTAGATTTCTCTGGTAACAAACTTTCCATCACGCTGACATCTGTGATTTATGCTTCCAACTTCTATGCAATATATTTACATAATCTTTTTTGATTTAAGCAAAGATAACATATACTTCTTACAGTTCTACAGAACTTAATCCCAAGAGGATAGTTAAAACCCAATCAATGTGCAGCTTAAAGCTTCTGCTTTCTCTCTCAGTAGTAGTGATCATAAGAACATGCCATCAAATGTTCTCCTAGTGAAGTTTAGTATCTGTAAAGCAGGGATAGGGAAGATGGTGAATGAAATTTTAACAGACCTATAGTTAGCTTGTGGCAGCATAAAACAAAACAAAAAATACTGCATATGAAACAGCAGCTCCAGAAACAACTTAGTTCCTAGTCTTCAAATAAATGCAAGAGATTGTTTTCCTTTGGCTGCAAACGAACTCCTCAGAGAAAAGAGCATTTGATAAGTAAGGTATTTATGCTTGCGTAGTTCTCTATAAAAGCCTGCTGCTGTTCATGCTTACAGGAGAGGACTTTGCTTGCTTTCCTGGGAGCATACTAAGCACAAGAGGGTCTGCATAATGAAGCCGTAATTATGAACCTCTGCAGGTATAAAGCCTGGCCCTTTCCAGGTGTAATTGTAAGAATAGTTGTAGTCAGTTTTCCTTGTCTTCTTTACTATCAGAATGCATGGATAACACAGGACAACACACATTTTGTTGTCTTAAAAGTTAGATTCTAGGATATTTTTGGAGTGCTAAATCACAAAATGGCATCGGTTTTGCCTGATTGGCTCTAGTTTTGGGGGGTACAGCACAGCCTCGTTAGCAAATGACACAGGTCAAGTCCTATTCAATTTTCCAGCGCTGGTACAGCTGTGCCAATGGGGCCTGCCCTGCATCCTGTGGTAGGGAGGCAGTGACAGAGGCCTCCCCAAGGTATGGGAACATTTGTTCCCTTCTCTCAGGGCTGCATTGCAGCAGCACCGGTGCTGGAAAGTTGGATAGGATTGGGCCCTCAAGCAGCTTCCTTCTGTGGGAGCCTATGACATGGCTTCCTCACAAGGAAGGTGCCTGAACCATTCACTAATGAGGCTGTGCCATATCCCCCAAATTAGAGTCAGTTTGGCAAAACCAAGGCCATTTTTTTTTTTATCAGCACCTCAGGGTGTCTGAGAGGAATTTTATCAGGGAGTACAAAGGTTTTGGGGGCTCCATTTGGGGGTACAAAGATTCTTTTGGGTCCTTTGCCTGGTCTGTGGGATCATAATTTCATACAATCATTGGATCATAGTTTCTATGAATCACAATATATAAGACTATGTGGGTTTACCCAGAATGTGAGTGCTGGTCTTCACACAATATATGCAAACATTTTCTGAGATCCCAGGAAATTTCCAGCTCTCCTCCATGGCTTCCAGGCCCTTTTTTGACCCTGGGCCCAGGTATGATGTACGCACTGCATCCCCACCCCCACCCTGTGAGCCATGGTGAGACAGGAAAATGTAAGATCCCAGAAAATTTTTTGTCTCTCTCCTTTGGTTCCTGGACCTCCTCTTTGACCCTGGGCCCAGGTACAAATTACCCCCTGCACCTCCCTCTCATGGGACCTGCTCTCCAACTAATACAAATGCAACTTGTAACTTCTTGTAAAATGCAGCTAATACAAATGCAGCCCCCCCCCCAATCGAAACTGCTCTAAGGCCCATTTTGTATGTACATTATAATTGTGAAGTCTGCTGTATTTTCATCACAAAGCTCCCCTGAGCCAAGCAGGGCTAGGCTCATTGCAATGTGAGAGTTTTTTTCCAAGGACAGTCTAGGTCTGGTACAGAAACTGCCAAAGTAGCTCTTGGTCTTTCGTTGCAAGGCAGCATCATGTTTGTGCTAGTTATGAACATGCCCTGCTATGACTTTGTTGCAGGGCTGGAGCAGCTCTTGTTTCTGTTTCTCTTCACTACCTGGGGTTTTAGACAGGTGTACCACTCTAGGGTAAGGGAAAAAGCCTGTGTGGGAGAAAAGATTAGTGGCTTAGAGGTTCTCCCTGAAGGATCTGTCAATATCTCACCCAAGGAGGAAGATGAGAACCCTGTTCACTTGTCTTCTCTTCTGAATGTAAGAACTTCTTGGCCTAGACGTAAGGACAATGAAGGAGCATTGTCAGAAATTCTCAAGTTCAGACCCTAGGACTGTTCACACACTTAAGTAAATGGAGAAGGGCATGGTGGATGGAGCACCTAGCAGTCAATGACTAACATCTATCTCCCTACTTCAGCCTTTTAACTGGCAGTGAACAGGAAAAGGTGGCTCACACTGCCACCACCCAGAGAGCCTACATGGAAGGAAGCCTCCTTGAGAAAACCTCCCCCAAATGAAAAGTAGCCCCCAAATCTGGGGAATCCTCTAAGAATCAAGCAGCAGCAGCAGAATGTGTGTGGCAGTCTGTAACTAAAAAAAACATAATAATTCAAAGGAAACAAAGACCAGATATCCTGCCTCCCAACATGTCCTCAATGTTTTATTCTTTTCCCATTTGTGTAATAGGCTCGTGGCCTCAAAGCCAGGAACTCAACGAAGTAAGAGATATGAACTGGTGAGCAGCCTCTCTCTTAGTAAGAGACCTCACGGGAAATTCTCACACCAGTTCACAAGGTCCTTCATCTTGTCTTTGCAGCATTATTGATCTCCTCCATAATAAACTACAGCAACATGTTCTGCAAGATATACTGCAGGAAGAAGAAGAGGGCTGCAAGAGGGAAGTAAGTGGCAGTTTCTGGGCTCACAGAAAGCCACTACCCCATAGTGTCAACCTTAGACTCACAGTTTTCTTTGTAGGTGAAGGGGATGACATCATAGAAGTATGATGCCTGCCATGTTTTGGTCCCTTCTGTGACTGTATCAGCCCTGACATCACTTCTTCTATCTGGAGGGATAAGCCCCATTTCACGTCTCATGGCATAGATTATGGGTTCTTTGGGAATGTGTATGCAGCCTCTCTGCAGTGCTCAGCTCTGCTTCATTTCTGCTCGTCAGTGACTTGGAGTTCTATTGCTTGGTATATCTTTGTGTCCACTAGGTGTGAATCTCATTTGTCAAAAACATCCTTGGACTCACTCGGCTGTTTGAGCTGTCTTTGGCAGGAGATGAAAGCCCAAGACCACCATCTCCACCACCTAATGCCCCAATGAAACATGCAGTTGGATATTTGCGGCACCTTTCCAGACCCCCTGGAGCGGGGCTAAAGAAGATTCACCATGAAGTCATGACCCACCACATTGTCAAATTTAATATTACAAGAAACATTTCAAAGGCATGTTAGGGTGCCGAAACAAGTCAGACTCCCAGGAAGAGCGTATCTTCAGCCTCCAGGCATATATGCAAATGCATGGAATACAGGAAATAAACAAGATGAGCTTGAACTTCTAGCAAGTGAAGGTAAATTTTACTTAATAGGAATAACCAAAACTTGGTGGGATTATTCGCATGATTGGAATGCACAAATGGAAGGCTATCAGTTGTTCAGGAAGAACATATGTGGTAAAAGGGGAAGGGGTGGCATTATATGTCAAAAAGGTATACACCTACTCAGAAATTCGGTCCAGGTATCCCTGAGGAGAGCATCTGGGTGAACATTAGGGGGGAAAACAACAAGCACAACATTGTAGGGTGCATCCACTATAGACTGCCAGGCCAAGGGGAGGAAGTGGACAATGTTTTCTTGAAATAACTGGCAGACATCGCAAAGAAGCATGAGATGGTTATAGAGGGGGACTTTATCCAGCTATCTGTTGTGAGACTTAGGGCGCAATCCTAACCCCTTATATCAGTGCTGGAAAGCACTGACATAAGGGCAATGCAGCTCTGAAGTAAGGGAACAAACATTCCCTTACTTTGAGGAGGCCTCTGTGAGTGACACCCAACTGAAGGATGCAGCACATGTCCCATTGGTACCGCTATGCCAGTGCTGGAAAGCACTGACATAAGGGGTTAGGATTGTGCCCTAAGGGTGCAATCGTAACTATCAGTTAGGCTGGTGCAAGGGACATTTGCTGCAACTCGTGTGTCAGCTGCACCAGCACAAGGATGCGCACCGGCCCACAGAGACCTCTGTGCCGACACAGGGCGGGAAGGTTGAGTTGGCCAAGGGAGGGTGGAGAGGAGGCAGGAAGGAGGCAGGAGGGAGTCATTCCAGGGCAGGGGGAGAGCAGGCGGAGGGCGGGCAAGGAGCGGAAGGTAGTCCATTCTCCTTGGACCTCTCCTTCTAAGGTGGCACAGGTCCAAGGAGACCCATTGGGGCTGTGATGGCTTACCATAAGGGAAAGAGTTTCCCCTTGCCTCCAGCTGAGCCAATTCTGGCCCCAGTCTTGCACTGGATACAGCGCAGGCCTCCTGGTCTGCCTGTTCCAGTGCAAGATAGGATTGCACTGCTGCAACCCACTGACCAAATCAATTGCTGTGCACAATGTATCAGCCTATGCTTCCCTAGGGAATTTTATCAAGGGGTACAACGTTTCTTATGGATCCCAGATGGGGAGGGAATGAAACAGAGTGGGGGAGGATGGTGACAAGGGTGGGGAGAACAGAGGTGGGGAAGGGCCAAATAATAATAATAATAATAATAATAATAATAATAATAATAATAATAATAATAATAATAATAAAACTTTATTTTTATCCCGCCCTTCTCCCAAAAAGGGACCCAGAGAGTGTATTACGTCCCAAAATACGTCAGAGAGTGATAGAAAAGTCTTTGGAGCCCAGGTCTACTTGGTTCCCAGTGCAGAGCCCATGTCTACCTGCCCATGCAGTTACCTAGATACAGTAATTTGGAAAACCAAAAGCACTCCCAAATCTCTCTAAAATCTTTTAGAAATCGAAAATCACTGCAGAAAATTAGCATCATTGTATTTATGCTCACACTTGAATGGCAAGCGTCCTGTTTGTACCAAAACATATTTCTACAGCAGTTGTAGCCCCACAGCTGTGTTCCTCAGCGCCAATACACTCCTTCATGGCAAGTGGATCTACTTGCCAAAAAGCTACTGCAAGCAAGGCAGTTTTCTCCCAGATTTGACACCGAGTAAAGGAGTGTCATGTATGCATTTCTTGGCCCAGCACATATGGCTTTTGGTCACATTAGCACTCACGCACACAGCATTCCACACAGGCAGTGAGTCCAGGTGAGACAGGAAAATATAAGAGTCCAAAGAAATTTCTGGGCCCCCTTCTTTGGCTCCTTAGGCTCCCTTTTTGACCCTGGGCCTGAGTACAAATTACCCCCTTTAGGTCCTTTCATGGGCCCTGCCCCAAACATCCTTGGTAACTAAAAAAAAGTGATTTTTTTTTTGTAGGTGTGTGTAATATACAAAAGACATTCTCTCTACTTTTCTCACACCATATTGAGCATACACAAATGAGTATGGTCTGTAGAAGCCAGGTTGCTACACAGAAGTCATAAGAAGATCTTGACGATTCAGACAATGGTACAGCTAGTCCAGTATTCTGTTTCCAACAAAGATGAGCCAGGTACCTCCAGGAAGCTCACAAGCAAGGCACAGCTGCTGTTTGCTCTCAGCATATGGCTTTCAGGGGTAAATTGTCTCCAGAGATGGAGGTTCCATTCAACTTAAATGGGTAACAGTTACTGGTAGGCCCATGAATTTGTCTAATGACTTTTTAATCCCATCTAAGACAATAAAGACATGGGCAGCCCAACCCTAAACATGCTGGTTCAGTGGAGCTTTGGAGCAGGCTGGAGATCTCCTCAGGGTGAGGGGATATTTTCCCCTTATGCTGAGTAACATCCCAGCCTGCCCTATGGGGCTACTTGGATCTGTGCCTGCTAAATAGCAGGCACGTGTCCGATTGGGCCTCTGAAAAACTGGCAGGCCCAGGAAGTGGGGTCAGAATGCGATGGAAGCCAGCTCTGCTAATCTCCCGCCACCTCCCAGGTCTGATCTGCCCCTTTCCCACCCTATTACACCCCCTCCCTGCATCTGGAATGCCCTCTCCCAGTCCCTGTTCCACTCGTGCTTCACTTCTGCCCATGGCCGGAGGGGCTTGAATTCCGTGCTGGCAGGCCACTAACTGGCCTCTAACACTAGAGTTGTTGCAAACATGTTTACGGCATGTTTGTGACACTCTAAGCTGGCACAGCAGCTGCTGTGCCAGCAGAATGTCAGTATTGGATTGCATTCTGAATGTCATAATAATACCTTATGACAGTGGTTCTCACACATTTAGCACCGGGACCCACTTTTTAGAATGAGCATCTGTCAGGACTCACCGGAAGTGATGCCATGACTGGAAGTGACATCATCAAGCAGGAAAATTTTTCGCAATCCTAGGCTGCAATCCTACCCACGTTTACCCAGGAGTAAGTCCCATTGATTATAATTAGCTTCTTAAAAATACAGGTCTGTAACATTTCCCCAAATGGTCACATACCATTGTAGATCAAGTCTAATATAGTAGAATATTGAAATGAATGGGGACCCATCTGAAATTTGCTTGCAACCCACCTAGTGGATCCCGACCCAGTTTGACAAACACTGCCTTATGAGAATAATTTGTAAGTCTGCTGATCAAACTCCAACAGGAAGCTTCACATTTTCCTGCCTCTTTAGATTCTCTAGTGGTAGAATTCTACCTTACACAACTCAGTGACAGAACCTCAATTAAATGTAATGGAGCTAAACTCATTTTGTTAAGCAGGCTATACCTTTTGGAAGAAGCAGATATTAATAGAGATTGTTTCTTATTAAAAATATAAGTTTTCCAAGGCGCTATGAACAAAATTTGAAACACTGATGAAAAATATGCATGCATAAGTATAAAATATTATTGGGAATTAATAACTGCATAATCATAGCCAGGCAATTTTCAATATGAAAAGATTATTGCAGATCCGTTTAGGTTCTGCTGTAAGCCAAGTAATTCAATAAAATGTATAATAAGTTGAATTATACATTCAAAAAATATATAATAAACCAAATAAGTTTTAGGAAATGAGTTAAGTAAAACGGAAGAAAAAAATCACTCCTTTTTATTCAGAATTTAAAACATTCAGAAAGCACCACTTTTACAGCATATTCCTTCCAGTCTTCTGGTACCACTACCGACTCTTTCCTCTGTTGTCTTTTTTGTATCTATTGCAAATTGTGATCCCCTCAGAGGATGGACCTGTCTTCTACTTTAAAGCGCTAAATGCATTGATGGTTCTATATAATGAAATTAAAATGACTTCACTGTTTTAAGTATACAGGTATATAATTTTCTGGTAGCTTGATAGAATGACTGAACAATATTTATTCTACAAGATAAAGCACTGTTCAGTATTTAAACAGATATTTGTTGATCTAATAGTATAATTCTCACTTTGAGTGTGCAGAGTCCTGGGTTCAAATTCTAGACAAGGCCTTGAAGCCAGGGAAAAAAGGGCAGTATTTTTTTAATAAAACGGGGATAGGGACATTGTTAAGTGATGGAACATATGCTTTTCCATATAGAATTTATACTCTGTATAAAATGCATCAGGCTGGGAAATTCTGTGCTTGAGACCTCAGAAAACTGCTACCTGTCAGAACAGAAAAGTGCTGGGTATGTGGCCAATGGTCTGATAGCTCTTTATATTCATATACATGAAAAAAAAATTCACTGATCTTAACTAGATTCTATCTACTCAGATTGTCAGTGAAATTGGTGGGATTTGTAAGAGACAAAATCAATCTGCCTCTCATTACATGGCAAGATCTCTGCCTTGATGCAACGTTTGGAACAATATAAAGTCATCCCATTTAAAGCTTAATGTTACAGTGAAAATACCATTCTGACAAAATGCCATGATAGTATTACAAAGCCCTGGGTCCATCAAAATTAACATTGATTATGAACAGATGTACCAATCAATTAGTAAAAATAAAGAGAGCATTTGGCATAACTACAAATATTAATTTACATTTTCAAAATTACAGTGATTTGAATTACATTAATTAAACCTTCACCTGCTTGTCTTAAAAATCCTACATTTATTCCTATGAAACACAACAAAACAAACCCTATACTAGTGGAGCCAAGATTTCCCACCTATCACTTCTTCCCACTTTCTCACTCAAGTTATCTTTTTCCATTTCTTCAGTTCAAAGACACTGATTTCACATTTCCTTTCATACACTGTAAATTTCCAAATTTAAGAACCAATAGGATGCTTTAGAAAGTCATATCTATCCTGTCACTACTTCTATTCAAAACTCAAATTCCCTGGTAGCCTGAAATACACAGGTGTAACCACAATACTCAGGTAGTTTCACAACTTAAGAAATAGGACTGGCCCATCCATAAGACCAACTGAAGTGGTTTCATCAGGCATCAGGTACCTACCTCTGTCCACCTTATTTTACTGCTCTTCCTCTTTCTACTCCCTGAATTGAAACAGGAAGGACAGAGAGGTATGTCCTTTCAAGTACAGCATCTCTTCCTGCCCCGCTGAGCCTCCAACTGCTGTTTAGAGCTGCAAAGTCTCCCGGCCAGGGCAGCGGGCAGTCTGCAATGCCTTGACAAGTACACTGCTGTCTTAGGGCCTCACAATGGGGGGCGGGGGCTTTTGGTGCAATTTTTTAACAAAGGGCCCCCAAGCTTTATATAGCTTAAGAGCTGACAAAGTCAAAATCCAACACTCTTGATAGCCCAGTCCTATCCCCTGCCAGTCCCGAGTGGCTGCTGGCCACCATTTTATTTATTTATTGTCTCCAATTCTAAGGGCCATTCTAGGAGGAAAAAATGGCACCCACCATAAAAACCCTATTATCAGCCTCCCTTTTGTGCTGACTGCGTTTTGTGGAGGCCACCAATTTTTCTTCCTCTGGATGCCCCTTGGAACAAGGCATTTTGAAAAACACCACCCAGTTGCAACCACAAAAAACTTGGGTGAATTCCCAACTGAAAACTGTGCTCTTCAGCCACAAAAATTGCCAAACTAGCATTGCCAAAATAGCATCTATTTTGGGACCTGCAGATGAAGCTGCATAACTGGAGGATTAATTTAGCCCAGCTGTTTCCAACAACTTCAGCTGTGACAAAAGATCGTCTGAAAATTCAGCTCTCGCTGAAACACCCAGGGGTTCAGAGCAATGAGTGAGAATATTACAGAAAGTAATGGGTTAAAGTTATATAGTCATGCCACCGATGCCAAAAACCACAGATAATCAAATGCACAGGTTTTCGCATGTAAACATTTGAAGGCCTTTGGAGCCCTCTCCCTCTAAAGAGCTTCCAAGTCCTTTAAAGGTCACTTCCTGTTTTTCAGCAAAACCAGAAGAAACATTCTAAGGCCTCCCAGTGGCCTTAGAAGTCATTCTGACGGCCCTCAGAACACCCTCTGGTCACTTCCAAAGGGTACAGGTCAGACCACGTCTTGCTCATCACAGGATGGGGGACCTGGCTTGAGCCAGATCCGCAAATAAAAATTCCACAGATAAGTAGGCTCAACGTATATAATTTCTATGAAAATGCCTACAAACCAGCAGGTTTTGTAGTATATTCAGGGCGCAATCCAAACCTGCACTGGAGCAGGCAACCCAGGAGGCTTGCGCTGCATCCAACGCAGGTTCATTGGCTGCAACAGCTCAGCCAGGGGCAAGGGGAAGTTCTTCCCCTTACCCCTGGGTAAGGGCTGCTCACCCCAATGGGTCTCCTCAGACCTGCACCACATATGGAGGTGGCACAAGTCCGAGGGGAGCAGAGCGGCGTAAAGTCGCTCCATTCTCCACGGGGACGGAGACTGGGATCTGGCATAACTGCTGGATCCCAGCCCCACCCCCAGTTCCCTGCGCACCCGCCCCCCAGGGCCAGCCATCACCCACCCTCCCCCGCCCAGAAACACCCCCTTCTGCCTCCTCCCCGCCCCCCACACCTACCGCTGCCACTTGTGTCGGCACGGGCGCGCCGATACAAGCAGCAGCGAGGAAGCAGCCGTGGAGGCTTCTGCCTGCTGGCCTCCATGTGTCAGCACGTCTACATGCGCCATCACGGCTTCCTCCCATGGAGGAACATGCTTAACGGCATGCTTAACATGCATGTTTGCGATCGTCCTATGCCAACCCAAGAGACTTGGGCTGGCATGAGGCGTGTTTAGGATTCCGTCCTCAGTTTCACAACAATCATTCAGGATAAGCTATTTGATCTGTTCAATGTTGATCATATCTTGTTTAACATTGTGAACAAGAAGAAATCCTGAGAGAAGGTAGTACTAGATTCATTTTACCACCAAGCATAATACTGGCTCATAAACTGCACCTGTGGTGGGGAAGCCTTCTTTGGTTTAATTTGGAATTGGGTCAGCACTTTCAAGTGTCATCAGAAAATGTTTCTTTAATACAGGGGTGCTCACACTTTTTTGGCTTGAGAGCTACTTTGAAACCCAGCAAGGCCTGGAGATCTACCAGAGTTTTTATTTTACAATGTTCGCGCCATCATAACATATAACATTTATGTATACAATGTATGTTGGTGTACCTTGAGCCCCACTGAGTATAACAGGACTTACTCCTGAGTAGACATGCCTAGGATTAGGCTGTGAGGCTGCAATCCTAGCCACACTTACCTGGGAGTAAGCCCCATTGAGTACAATGGGCCTTACTACCGGCGTTTCCTCCCAGAGGCACCTGAAGGGGGGGTTCAGCACTCCGCGATCTACTCATTTTGCTTCGCGATCTACCGGTAGATCGCGATCCACCTATTGAGCACCCCTGCTTTAATACTTTATTTTTTGTTCCATGTGAATTAAACAAAACTAATAGAAAAGAGCATTACATAGATAATTATGCTACAAAGTTACAAATTAAGAGAAAAAAGAATGTTTAAAAAACAAAGCAGAAAAAATTAGTCTTGTTTTAAAGAGTTCCTTATTGTGCATGTACACTTCCTCTCTGGAACCCACATACGTTCCTGCAGTGCCATTTCAGAATTGTAGTGCAGGGGAGCAGAAAGGTGGCATCTTCATAAGGCAATGTTGTCTGTTTTTGAATCAATGTTTCAACTTGTGAACTGATGTAAAGGTCACATTTACATGCTGCTGCATGCCCTTGGGATGTACCTGAACTTCTTTTGAACTTGGAAATTTGAAGTCAGATTAGTTGCTCAGGGCAACGGTATTGTTCTGTAAATTACAGTCCCATTTCAAAAAAAGTTCAAATCAATTTCAGCAACCAATCACAGTTTCATCAAGAGTAAGGGATAAGAAACATCATCCTCTGAATGTGCACCAGATTGGTTGCTGGTTTTGAGCACCTGTTCAGATGAATGTAGATTCTGCCAACAGGTACAAAACTGGCACTAAAAATCACTTCCATTACATGCTGAACAAGAGGAAGAATCTCAACAGAAAGGAGCTCTCCTCAGAATATATTCAGAAATTACCAAGATTGGGAAATTTATATTTATAAGTTTAAATTTCTATTTATATTTTGAGACTGTTAATTTCAAATTTTAGTGGCATCGCCACACTGAATTAGATTACCAATTTTGACAACTTTACAAATACAAGGCTCAGCTTTAAAACTAGGGAAAAATTACCAGCCTAGAAGAATTGTAAGTAGCTTACTAAAAAAAATACCACTATGTTATGAACGAAGCAAGTTTGATTCTTGAGCTACTGTTAATTTTTTTCAGCTTTATTTCCTGTTCATTTTGCTGAATGCAGATAACTGAATTTTATTACAGAAATGTTGTAGTTTATGTTACATTGTGATAATTCCACAGGACAAAGGAAACACTGAGATGCAGCAAAAACCTTCTTCTGGTTCCTGTATGTGGTGAATTTGCTTATGCAACTAAAACCACTAGCTACAGAAACTGTCTAAAAGAGTAGGAATGAAAATTTTGCTCATGTAAGCTGTTGATAACACTTCAGAAAGCTGCACACTGTGGGTAGTATCCTGACTGGTGCTTCCACTGTCAGGAGTAGAACTGAAGCTTGCTCCAGGAATAGAAGTCTTCTCTGTGAATGGAAAGAGCGTTCCACTTGTAGAAGAAGTCTTTTTGCTTGTGCAAGGATTCCTTGCAAAAGTAGAACACCCCTTCCATTGATGGAGAGAGGTGTGTCCCCAGAGCAGCAAGCCCAGCCTGTGCAAAGCCCCAAGGAGTCCCAGGCTGCGCAAAGCTTGTTTGAGAGTTTCATGGAAGATGCTTGACGATGACAATAAGCTCTCAGGTCCTGCAACTGGTAGCCAACAGCTCATAGAAGTTGCTGCCAGGCTAGAAGGAGAGAGGAGAAATGGAGAAGATAGGAAAGATAGGGAACAAGTGAGGACACCAGCCCAGAGCGGAGAAGGGAACAGATTTCAAACAGTGAGAAGGTGGAGAGGGAGGAGAGTGATTGGAGCAGGGCTGGGGAAGGAGGACACCAGATGGTTGAGGCAGAAGATGACCAAGAGGGCCTAGAAAAGGCAGCAGGGCTGAAAGGCCTGGAAAGGAGGAGACAGAAGAGACTAACAGCCCATTCCTTACTAAGAGCCCAATCCTATAGTTACCTCTTGCTAGCAGTAGTCCTCTTCCACTGGCTTTGACTGCCACAAAGCAATCAGCACCAGTTGTAAAAGGCATTTTGACATCATGCTACACAGCGCACTGCCAGGAGCGCCGGTGGAAAGGTATCAGCTTTCCGCCTCCATTGTTGCTTTCCCCACCAAGCTCTGGAACAGGTAATTTGATTAGCAGTGGCCGCCAAATCCTAACTCCCTTCCTGAAGCCAATCCCACAGCATGGGTCCATCAGCATGGGTCCATCAGACCTGCATCAGCAATTTAGGCTAGCAGAGATCCAAGTAGTCCCCCTTTCTGCACTGGGTAAGGAAAAAATTGTTCCTTTACTTAAAAACCTCCACAACTGCCCCCCCACCACCACAGGATGCAGCAATAGCCATTCTGGTACCCCTGCACTGGTGTGTGTGTGTGGGGGGGGGGAATGGATAGGATTAGGTTGCAATATTTATTTAATCAGATTACAGTTTTTAACATTTCGTTTAAGTTAATAACTATTTTTTCTGGTATTCCTAGCAATTTTCCCTGACATCAACTTTGAAATCCTGGGAAAGTAATACAATTATTTGAGAGATCTGCATATGCTTGAACACATGAGTCTCTTCTTAACTTAATGTTTATTTGGTCCATTCAGGTATTCCTTTCTACATGTGAATCAGCTATATCCACTGAAATTAATGGTACGGTCTGATGGGCAGGAGAACTCTTGGCATGCACTGTAACTTCTGTACCCATGGAAACTGGAGCAAAAAAAGGTTACAGCTTCCTTGATTCCAGATATTAAATAATTTATTAGTACAGAGAACTCAGTAAATAAAAAAGTAACCTGGAGGGTATTACCAAAGTTTCAGTCCTCCTTCAATGGTTCCATAAATTCAATTGAGGGATTGGGGTTAAGTCTTGGTCAGAATGTGAGTTTTCTTCTCAGGTTTGAGTGTTTGCTGAGGCTTCAT
Source organism: Tiliqua scincoides (assembly GCF_035046505.1). NCBI lineage: Eukaryota > Metazoa > Chordata > Lepidosauria > Squamata > Scincidae > Tiliqua > Tiliqua scincoides. Next base: position 76,315,776 of record NC_089822.1, read on the forward strand.
TTTCAGTGGGCTTTCCCTTCTATTCATGTGTTTTCCATTACCTTTCAAAGAAAAGTTGTCAGATGCCTCTTATTTATAAGAACAGTCCTTCCATCTATGATATGACAGGTCTATAGAACATGATGGATTCCTTTATTTCACAACACTTGCTGTTCCATAGAACCCTATAAAAATACCACAGCACTCAACTGCCCATTATGTTTTGTAAGCACGATCTAAAATCCTTAGATGTGTGTAAAAGTAGTGCTTGCTTTAAGATAATGCCATTCATACTGTTTTGACCTTTGAATCATAACCATAGATCCTAACTTTTGTGAGTTCCTATGGCTGGATTAATTATAGGACTGTAATATTAGTTATACGTGAAACTGAAACAAATACTAGTACAACGTACAAAGAAGCATGGCTGAGATTATTGTTTAAAAATGCGTATTCCTTGCCTGCCTTTTTAATCTTTATATAATTACTTGCAACCCAATCCACTGTAACTCCCCACACGGCAATGCAGTACCACCAGCACAGCATCTGCTGTATCCCACAGGGGAGTTTTAGCATGTTAAGATCTCCTCAGAGGAAGGGAATATTTGTTTTCCTGCCCTGGGGTAAGCCCCAGTTCCTGCCATGGTTCAACTCAGTACAGTATCAGTGATATCACTGACACAAGTTTATGTTGACCCAAGAAGGTGGATCAGGCCCAGGACACGTATTAGTATTCGGCAGGCACTGCTGACACCAGACCTACAACCTTCCTGGGCCCCAATTTTACCTCACCCCACTCCTTCCCATTCCACCCACTCCACCCCATTCCACCCACTCCACCCCATTCCACCCTGCCTACCTCTCTCCTGACCCGTGTGGCTTTACCTGCACCAGTGGGCATCCTCAGTCCATCTTTGCATGGACCCAGCTGCTCATCACTTGTGACGGTGGCCAGACCACACAATACAGCGGCATTGCATTTGTGACAGCTACAAAGTGCGCATTATGCTGGCAGAATGCACATTCCACCATCATAATGCACCCATAGGATTGGGCCATAAGTCCCTTTGTTTCTATCCATTTACAGAAAATATGTTACTCTTTCTCCCTTTTTCATACTAGGTCCTTTTGATACTGTTATGTGAGCCAATTCTCTCATGTATACTTTTACATTTGTAATATTAGAGGAAATGGATTGAAAGGTACAGAATAGCTAAATTAGGGCCCAATCCCATTCCACTTTGCAGCTCCAGTATAGCCACAATGAAGTCCAATGGTAAGGGAACAAATGTTCCCATACCTTAAGAAGGCCCCAGTGACTGCCTCTCCACCACACGATGCCATGCACACCCCACTGGCACAACTGCACCAGCACTTGGATAGGAAAATTGAATAGGATTCGGCCCTTAGTTTAACAAAAGAATAAAACAAAACAAAAACAGAAATCTAGAGTAGTAGCAGCAGACTAACAAATTTAATTCAGCATAAGCTTTCATGGGTTAGAATCCACTTCATCAGATGCATGAAGTGTAGACTTCCATATCTGCCAGCTAACAGTCCATTTATTCAGTGACATGGACTCTAGTTCACAAAAACTTATGCTGAAATAAATTTGATAGTCTAAAATGCTACAAGAAGCTTCACTGTTTATGGCAGCATAGATATTTAGCCACATCCCATACAGAGGCTGAAGGGGAGAGGTGTGTGGAACGGGAGCCAAAATTCAAATTATACATTATAAACTTATAAATAAAAATAAAGTTATAACAGGATCAAAATTATAGCCATTAGAGCAGTGTTTCTCAAACTGTGGGTCGGGACCCACTAAGTGAGTTGTGAACCAATTTCAGATGGGTCTCCATTCATTTCAATATTCTGTTTCAATATATTAGACTTGAAGCTACCATGGTATGTGACGGCTTTGGGGAAATGTTACAGACCTTTACTTTTAGTAAGCTACTATGTATAATCTTTTAACAATGATAGTCAATGGGACTTACTACTTGGTAAGTGTGGGTAGGATTGCAGCCTAGGATTGTGAAAAAATTTTCCTGTTTGATGTCACTTCTGGTCATGACATCACTTCCAGTGGGTCCTGACAGATTCTCATTCTAAAAAGTGGGTCCCAGTGCTAAATGTGCGAGAACCACTGCATTAGAGAATAGAAATACAGTGAACGTTCATTTTAGTGGACTAATAATGGGAAAGTGGTGCAGTTAATGCTGAAAGTCCAAATTAAAATGTAATTATGTCAATGCACATGTCAGTGCATGTGCATACATATATGACTAGATTTACAGAAACTAATGTCTGTTATTTCCAAAGTCTGTTAACATCTATTAAACTGAGCACTAATTGTATTGATTTTGTGATTTCTGAAAAGCTGCTGCATTTCATCTTTTTTTCCTTTACAAAATATGCAACAAAATATTCTCTATAGTTGATTTAAATTTCGTTTATGCAGCACATTATAAGCATCCAGCGATGGTGCCTAGGACCACAAATTACAGCTGTGAAAATGATACTCAGCTCAGCACTGTTCAGCATAGCTGTCAATCCTGACCAAAAGGCATGAGGGCTGAGTAAGCAAGGACAATGGATTACCCTCTGACTGCTCAAAAAGCAGGTGCAAAAAAGTTTTGTTTTTTTTTAAAGTAAAAAAGGATGATTGATTGACTTACACTCATATAAAATTCCTGGTTGTTTTTGTTTGTTTTTTAGAAAACAACAATTTCTATCTTGAGTTCTCAGTTGCTCTCCAGAAGAGGTTTATTTTTCTTCTCAGAATTAGACTCACTATTGAACATATAATGTCATATAAATAGTTTATGACATTCGAAGTGAAGAGAAATCACATACAGTCTTTTTGACCTTGGAACTTTGAGGAAAAGGTTCAAGAAAGATCTCATTAGTGCATGGAGGTAAAGAATAAATGATAGATAAAGAATACATTGTTTAGAGCCCAATCCAAACTTCCACTGTCACCCACTTTGTCATCTTCAATAGAGGTTCCACAGTCATAAATTGTCATTTTAGAATTGACGAAGCAAATTGTGGTGGTGTTAGTTGCCCACTGCCACTACTGGCTACCCGCAGGAGTACAGGTAAGCCAGCACTGGGTGCAGGTGGTGAGAGGAATGAGGGACTGTCTGACTGGGGAGGGGGTGGGTGGGAGGCAGAGATCTTCACCAAAAGCAACTTACGGGTATACAAACTCTAATGTTCTCAGAAGTTGGGTAGCTCAATTTCACACATGCCTAAAGCCATCCAAAGTGGATGAATGTTGTGAATGAAAACAAAAGAAAACCAAAGTTCCAGCCTAATGTATTAAAGAGATCTGAAGCAGATAAGCACTCTCTCCGATTGTCACACAGAACTTCTGCATGAGTTAGATACAGATGAACATTTAGCAGATAACATATAACTGTGTTCCTGTACAAGAAGTTGTTAGTCTAATATCCTGTTGAAATGGTGGCTCACAGGGTGTTTCACAGGAGGTTTGGAGGACAGGGATGGCACACAGGCTGGATCTTGGTGGCAGAAGTGCATGCTGGATCCTATTCCTGATTTTCCAACCTACCGTACGCTCTTCCTTTTCTCTGACTTATGCCAACAAAATAGCTGAAATGAGTCCAAGGAAACCCCTAGGTGACCATGTGACCTACCAGAAGGGAAGTAAAAAAAATTTTTTTTTACTTACTTCTTACTTCCTCTGATCACTCCCCCATCATAGCATGCAGTATGCACTCCGTCAGCATGGTAAGGAGTGGCAGGGGATACGGTTTGGCTGCTTGTGCTATCCTAAATTACTGCTCTATTTTTGGCAGTCCCCGCTTTTTGTTAAGTGCATGCTAACTTGTTATTCCTTGATGGGAATTCTTAGCTCATGTTTATGTTTACCATGTAGCACTAGTGTTAAAGTGTTCTAAAGCAGCAAATAGACTAGAAGAAGGCTAGTATGCTAGTATGCTAGTATGCTATGCTAAAGCATGAGCTATGTCCAAGAGCTCAAAATTATGAAGTAAAATCTAAGAGTACACCTAATGCAGTAGTTCCCAAACTCAGGGAGAGTTTGAGGCATAGTTAAGTGTGAGGGCGGGTGGGGGAAGTCAGCTATGTGATCTGCTGGATCATGCTGCTTTGGAGGGGTGCAGGGGCTTGCTGCCACTTACCAGAGCCTGCAGCAGCCACCTGGGGGTGCAGGGAGCACCCGCACCAGCCTCCACAGGGCTCCCCCACACTGCGGAGACCCTCAAAATCGTGATCATGACCACTTCTGGTTTTGTGTTCGCAAAACCAGAAGTGGTCACGATTGTGATTTTTACTGACTCTAAAGTGTGAGGAGCACTATGGAGGCCAGCATGGGGGCTCCACATACCCCCAGGAGACCTGTTTATTGACATGAGGGTGTGAGTGATGCTTCAGTTTATGGGAAGAATGATGCTGGCATATACAACAACCATGTTACTGGCTCCTTCCATGTGGTTGAGGCTTCCAATGTAAACTAGAGTGGTACTGAATATCCTTTCTGTAACTGGAGTAGTATCCTGAATATCATTGGAAACCACCTTTATTGGCAGTAAAAACCAGTGCTCTGCACCATTATATTTTGGCACTACAGTTGTTTTTAGTTAGGTTCCCTGAGCATGTGCAATCATACTGCAAGAATTTCCTGTGTGATTCACAGGTTCATTTTTAGTTGTGCACGTATTTTAAGATTGTGACCTTGCAAAGTGAACTGAGAATGCACAGATTCTGAAGTAGTAAGTATGCATCACTGCTTTCAGGCTATATTACAGTAATGCATTCTCTCTGGAGTTTCCCTTGAAATTAATTCGGAAATTGTAGCTAGTACAGAATGCTAATTTGTGCAGCATGTTGGCACGTGGGGAGATTATACTAGTTGAATGTTCTTTGCCCTCGCAGCCAGTAAAGCAAGACATTAAATGGAAGGTCTTATTCCTGAAGTATTAAACACTGCACAACCAGGACCCTGATCAATGGCAGATTGGCTTCCAACTCCTCTTATCCTGGCAGCACTTTGCTGGATAGATGCCCTTTCAGTGCACAGATATCAACCCATGACAGCCAGAGTGTATGCTTTTTCAGTAGATGGATCTCACGTTTAGAATTCTCTCTCATTTCAAGTTCTTTCAAGGTGGAACTGAACCACACCATGGAAACTTTTTATGTATCAGTGCATACTAATCTTTTCAGCACAGTCCATTCAGTTTGATACAGGAACAGTTTGAAGCAGGCCATATTATTCAGAGTTGGCAGCTGTCTAAGGCAGTTTATGCTTGTTTTCTGAAAACTGTGTTTCCAACATTTTGGTACTGACAACCTAAATCAAAGATGGTACATAGTTGAGAAGCTTGATAAATTTGCCTGACCTTTTTGTACTGCCATACGAAGAATTTAAGATATACAGCAAGTACTCACTTAAAGTTGTTTCATTACAAGTCGTTTTGCTTCAAGTTGCAGTTTCCAAGAACCAACTGAAAATTTTAAGTGAAGGTTTGCTGTACTGTATTACCCAAAGTCATCCAGTCTGCTCGTGGCTGATTAGGGTTTTAACTAAAGCCTTAGGATCATAATTAACATTTTTTAATCACCATGCAAGGGGTCAAACTATATGCAACTTGAATCAGCTTTTATTCACATAGCTTCCACATCTACATTATAAAGTAGGGGTAAATTTATAATTTTGCATCAAAACATAACAGGGCAGGAGGTCTGGCTCAGTTGGTAGAGCTGCCACCTTGTATGCCTGAAGATCTGAGGATGCCAGTTCGAAACAACTGGAAGTACCCAAGAACTGACAACACGCTGATATACTGATGAGCTGACCCTAGGTGGCAGAGAGGAGTTGCCGTCAAGTGGAGTGTGGGAGGCGAAGGGTCAGAGAGAGGTCAGACCGGGAAGGAATCCAGCTAGAACGAGGAGTTCTATGAAAGACTAGAACTATTCAATTGTAAAAATCCCTATGAGGGTTTAGAACAGCCTGCCTATGTAAATCGTCTTGGATTAAAGTCTGAGGAGAAATCTGACGACCAAAGAAAGGCGGTATATAAATACCTGTATAAATAAATAAATAAATAAATAAATAAAAACATATGTTCCTGAAGGGACATGTGAAAAATCCTTTCTCTGTGCCAGTTCCATAGACGGGGGGGGGGGGGGGGATTTAGTTAGGATTGGGTTGTAGGTTAGAACTGTTCTTGCCCCAAAGCAAGAAGCATAACTGACATTTCATTTTACTAACAAGAACAGTTGCTATAACACGTGCAGTTGTATCAAATGGTGAAAGGAAACAAGATTTCATTATTTATTCAGTGCAATTAAATGTACAAACTTCTTCACAAAAATTAAGTCACCTGACAAAAAAAAAATTGTGAAACACATGAAAACAGAATTTAAATTCACAGATTCTACACAACTTAAATTTGTGGGAACTGAAATATATGTTAAATGATCTGCTTATTGTCATGTGTAATGTTAGTAAAATTACATGTTTATGGCTACCCTGGCTATCAATACTGCTATTATTTAGACTTCTTTCTTATGTTTCTTTCTTATGTTCTTATGTTCTTATGTTCTTATGTTCTTACTTGCTGCTCAATTCTGCAATTTCTCACTTTGTTTTTGCATGGCAATAGTTGCAAGTATGCACTGTAACACTGCACACAGAACACCGTCTTTGTCATTCAAACATAAGAAATATGTAATAAATTACTGTAATCTGTTGCAAAGAAAAAAAGTCATCCCTCCCCCTTGCTGGTGCAACTGTGCCAAAAAGGAGCATGCTGTATCCATCACATGGGGGGGGGGGGAGTGTGTGGATTGGGAGGCTTCAAAGAGGAAATAGGATTGCGATTCCCTTTTCCCTCCGTAAGTTTAATGTTCCTCATTGGGTCTCCCTGGATCCTCAATAACAATTTCACTAGTGCAAATCCGAGGAGAGAAAGGAGGTGGGGAGGCAGCTGCCAGAGGGGATAGGATCCAGCATGTTCCATTGCTACCAGATCTACACCATCCCACTGCCTCCTGACCCATGTTTCTCCCAGTTACCCTGCACATGCCTGGTCTCATCTGATCTCAGAAGCTAAGCAGGGTCAGGCCTGGTTAGTACTTGGATGGGAGACAGCCAGGGAATACCAGGTGCTGTAGGCTTATACCGTAGTCTTTCGAGACTGAAGGTTGCCAACCAGTTTTGTCTCCATTCCACCGCCTCCCTCCCATCTTCCCTACCATTAGTCTGATATTCACTATCAAAGTGACAACATATCATTATCACACAACTTGAATGAGTTCATGTGAAGTACTGCACTGAAAGAAATCTATCAACACATAGCAACAAACTCTGCATAGAAAAAAACACTATCAAGGTGAGGCATAAAGAGGACTGCGACAGCTTCCAATAACAATTCTCAGCTAGCACGTATGGCTTCTCCATGACAAAGGATACAAGGATGGTGACGGGGGGGGGGGTGGAGGGGAAGAAACATGTTTTGTTGATTTTAAATCATTTTTAAAATTATTTTTTTAAATGTAATATGCTCCAAGATGTAATTCATCTTGGAGCATATTCAAGCATATTTGTTGAAACCATTCAACAAAACCATTAGATTTTTTTTAAAAAAGTGGCAGTCTTTACTTAGGATTAATAATAGAAAAGGCCATTCCATCATACTCAGATTAAGACAAAATAATCATTGTGAGGGTCAAGGTACAACTGTGTACATGCTGCTGATGAGAACAGCAGCATTTTCCTAAAACAACCAGAGGCTAATGTTCTTTGTAATACTGCAAGAGGTCTATCTGTCACATTCAAACCTAACATGAAAGCTCTCTAAATTCAATTTAATTCTAGTAGAAACTTGAGTAGTAAACCTGGGGCTCCTGCTCTTCTGTTGCTTTGTGCTAGGCATAGTCTTTGACACAAGAGTGAGTTGAGAATGTTCTCAGCATTAATGAATCTTTGCAGAAAGCATTTCTTATGTGTGTCTTCAAACAGTATGTTACCAGCAGGTGCAAGGTGCTGGAGAATCGGGGGCCACAGCAATTCTCATCTCATAAAAGCAACCACTCTAATCATTCAAAAATGGACCAATACAGAATGCAGTGACCCAGTTAAAAATAATAAGTGCAAAAGCTTAACAAAAGAATGAATTACCAAAGCCTTGCACAGCAGCAGTGCATTGATCTCAAATGGAATGAAAACATATTTTTCCCCTCCTGAGAAATAACGTGCGTCCATTTGATTAAAAAAAAATCTTCTTTGCATGTTAAGTAGTGTCCGTAATTAAACAAAATTATGAACTGGTTTAGGATCCACTTTGATTAAATTGCTCCTGCTCATGTTGAACACCTGTTCTATGGATAGACCATGAATAATTAATGACATCTAATTACCACTTTTCATGAAACCCCCTCTTCGAAGCCAAAGGTGGGCTTGGCAATCTCTTTCACTGGTCTGCATTATTATAAGGAAGCCATCCTAATAGTATAATATATATCACTACTAGAGGTATTCACACACACACACACACACACACACACACACACACACACACACACACACAAATGAGGTCTCCCTTTTACTATCAAAAAGTCTCATCATTATGAACACAACCTTTAGGAAAACTGACCCTCTTCTCTTGCTCTTTGCCAGCCAATTGGCATGACATTTGAGGACTCCTCCAAGGAATCATACCTGCCCAGTTTCAGACAATAGGATTATGTGGGTCAGTCTGTCTTAGAGGAAATGCCATTAAAAAAACACACACAAACACACAAGCCAACTGCTACAGTCACAGAAATAAAACTTATAGGCTTGATGGAGAGGCACATAAGGAGACAGACTTGGGCACAAGGCTCAAGTTGTAAATGTTTGAAGAGCAGAGAAAAAGTAAACAAAATTTCTGTCTTGTGCTGGATCTCAAAACAGGAAGAAGGCAGATTTTAGTCTGATCAACTTTGGAATGCACAGCTGCATTCTCCTAGAGCTGACACAGAAGGCAGGTGTTTAACTAGTGTTCTCTCCAAACCATCAATGGAACCCAGAAAAGGAGAAGGCATACCAAGGCTGGCACATCTCAGTCATTTGGGAATCTTTGGTCTACACTGATTGACAGGAATTCTTCAGAGTTTCAACCTTCCAATGACTGAACTTGAAATCTTCTGCATGCAGTGTATATGCTCTTCCATTGACAGAACTGAAAAGAATTTGAGCAATGCAATAGCTGGTAGGGTAGACTCTTGGGCAGGAGGTGTGGTCCAGAGTTTGAACTGCCTGAAGCCTACTAAAGCTAAATGGGACAGCGCAATTTGTGCCTGGAAAAGAGATGGCTGGAAGACACTGACAAGCTCTTATGACCTTGAATGAGAATGAGATGAGAATACGCCAAGGCAAGTAGAGAACCACTAAAGGACACCAATCCTCAGACTCCACAGAAGAAAGAATAAATGTGAGGAACAATCAGATTTTTTTTCACATCAGATTTTTAAGTTAATGGTATGATAATACAACTACACTGACCAGTGTGCCAGGGAACAGCCTCCCATAAAATGCAGTAAGGGCAAAAACCGAAATAGTTGGATGTTGGACCAGTTGTATCTTTACAAGTTGTAGTGGAAGATCAGAAGATCATCAGGTGGATGATATGGTGTTGCCAGCGATTCCATGTTTTGACAGCTGGTTGACAGCTCTGGGAAGAGCAGGGCTGGCTCCACAGCTGTAATCAATCAAGGCCAATGGAGACTCTGATGGACACCTGAGCTTCATTTGACCTTGCTGAGACTTTGAATGAACGTGGACTCATGGACTGAAGAGATGGCTCAGCTGAGCCTAACTTGGACTTAATAAGGGGCTGCAGGATAAAAGGCAGCTTCAGAAGCAGCAAAGGGCTGGCCAAGCAGGACGCTGATCCAGCTGGAAGCAGGACGCTGACGGAGCCAGGAGCTGGACCTGACCCAGAGGGAGAGCAGGACGCTGATCCAGCCGGAAGCTGGACGCTAGCCAAGAGGGCTACCTGACCCAGACCTACAGGAAGAGAGGACTGCCAGGACCCTGCTGGAGGAGACACTCTGCTGGAGAGAAGGAACTCTACTGCAGAAGACTGGACTGTGCTTTGGAGACCGGATTGGACTTGGACTGGAGGCGTCAGACCTTCACCCACGGAGTTAAGTGGAGTTTTGGGGAAAGAAAGCCTCTGGACAAGAGGACTTGCAGGGAGTGTCTGTATTTATAGCAATAAATTTGGTTAGTTGCTATAGATAAGGAGTTCTGTGTTCATTCCTTTGCGCACCACAGCTGTTGTTCCTAGAGATAAAGAGGGTGTTAATTAGCCAAAAAGCGGGCATTAGAAGGAAGTTGGGATATTTGGACGGGACAAATTGGTGTAGTCGGCAGGAGTCGAAAATTGGGACTGAACACAAGTTATATTTCTTTTATTAAAATCAGCTGCTCCAGAACAACAAGTCAATCAAGATGCGCACTCCAGCAAACAAACAATATCCTATCCTAGTTCCTGACCTGAGGGGGAAATATGTCTGGAGGGGTGGGGAAGGGTGAAATTACAGATTGGGTTTCTCAGACAGGATATTTCAGATAAACAGGTCCAGATAAAGCAAAGGTAGACCCCCATGACCATAAGTCTCCAAAATATTGGGGAGGAAGAAATAGTGGGGTGTAGTCCTAAATCAGTACTGAGTTGAATTACAATAAAAAGCTGTAACAACAGTCAAGAAAAGTGGCCCCCCCAATAAGAAAACAAAAATTCTTCAAGCAGCTCAGTCTACAAATTCAGAATATCATCAGAATGTAAGGAAGAAAGGATACGGTCAATTGATTTTTTAAATTAAAAATTAAAATTAAAAAAAATTGCCAACTGTAGGCAAAGCAAAACCAAAATTTATAGACTCACCACCTAATCCCATCCCCCACTATTGGTACCAATACAGTCACACTGATGGAACATGCACTGCATCCAAATGGTTGGGGGAGCCCATCGGACAGCCAGATGAAGATAACATATTTGTCATTTACCCCCCCACCCCCGTAAGCTGCCCAATCACCTATAGAGTAGAGGTGTGATTTTTAGGCGATAACATTGCTTTCTGCACTTCTCATTTTTATAAAAACAAATCTGCAAAAAAACCAAAAACATTTTCTAACACCTAATTGACTGTGTAATGTCTATGGTTGCATATGCTGACACTATACCACCTACCTAGTCCACATTGTAGTTGTCCAATTATAATTATAATAGTCCACTATTATAATTTATTAAAATGTGCCCTTGGAGTAAAAACACATAACACCACTCTCTGCACTTTTCCCCTGAAGTCTGCAAAAAAATTAAAATGTTTAAGAACATCTCTACCTATGGGTCTCCTCAGACCTAAAACAAGCATTATGCTGTCATATGTTCAAGGGGAGAAATGGAGCAGGGTAGCCTGGGAAAGAGGGAACAGATCCTGATGCAAGTCACTGCTTTGGTACTTGGTCACACCACACATAGTCGGTAGAATTCATTGTCACAAGATGTGGTGATACGCCCTAGCTTAGATGGCTTTAAAAGAGGATTGAACAAATTCACGGAGGACAGATCTCTCAATGACTTCTAATAAAGAATATGCACTATTTACAGGTTCAATGATGGCAGTATACCTCAGAATAACAACTGAAGGGGGCAATGGTAGGAGAGAAGCATGACTTCTCCTATTGTGAGCTTCCCAGGGGCAGCTGGTAGGCTACTGTGTGAAACAACATGCAGGGCTAGGTGGGTCTTTGCTTATACATAAGAACTCTTGCAGATCTTGCCAATCTCCTTCCAATATATGATTTCCTTGTTCTACAATCTCCTTCCAAGGGGCATATCAACCTCCTTCCAAGGGGCATATCAACAACACCCAAAGCGTCTTCTCAGGAACTACTAAGTAAATGTCACAATGTACCTACTGCACACCAAAAGAAAGATTCTCTATCAACAACTGATTTCTTCGCATGTATTCTCCAGAAGGCACAAATGTGTCCTGCTTGAAATGATTTATTGGTTATCAATGACAAATCAGTTGTTTCAAGGAGCACTTATTCTTCAACTCAGCAGCTCTCCCCACTACTTCTACTAACCTTTTTTTCTTGCAGTCATGCACTGCAGTCATAATGAAGTAATTCATCCTCTTGACAACAAGGCACACTTTAACCCTTGAATAAAATGACAATCCAACCATCTTTGCATCACAGATACGAACCATCTGCAAGAAACATACTAAATCCTTTCTAAGGCAAAACACTGTGGTTTTGTGTATAAACACAACCAACGAAAATGTCTGTATAAAAGATACAGGGCTATCGTAACACATTTTCTTTGCCTCTGCACAAAGGTTATCTAGTACCCAGTAACTGTGTGTCTAGCAGCACACATTAATTTAACGTACAGTCACTCTGACTTTTCAAACAGAGAGCAGATCAGAAGTCTGAGGGAAAGGATGCAAAACTTCAAGAAAAACTTATCCAATTCAGCACTTTAAAAAAGGTTGTACGAGTTACAGATCTCCAAGTCAGTAGTCAGATCTCGTAGTTACAGATCTCCAAGTCAGTAGCTAGCCTCCTGTGGTGATAGCTAAATATAGAGAAAGAGGCAATTGTTTCAGATAAGAGAAGCAAGAAAGAGTAGAAAGAGATGAAGAGTTTATTTATGAAACGGACAAGAACAAGGATGTCTAAAACTCAGCATGGCCTGAGCTCAGTAAAGTTTCACTCAGTAACACATTCTGCCTGAAAAATATTCAACCTACTGCTTTTAGTATTCTTAGCATACTTAAGAATACTAAAGTATACAGACAGCCCAATTCTACCTAAATTTTCCCAAGCTGATGCAGCACCACCCCCACATGGGCTACCTGGCAATCTGTGGGAAGGTTTAGCAGACAGAAAGTTTTCTTGGTATAGCTCAGGGGTGTCAAACATAAGGCCCAGGGGTTGGATGCGGCCCGCAGAAGCTTTGTATTTGGCCCTCAGGCTCTCAGCTGCTGAGCAGCGCTGAGGTGTTACTACTAAAAGGGCAGCCCCCATGAAAATTGCTCTCCCATATCTTGAAATATGATACATATGATATGATATAAATATGATAAAGATTTGTGTGTTCTCTTTTTATTTCTTTACTCAGTGTGTGGAACTCCTTGCCGCAGGATGTGGTGACAGCATCTGGTCTGGATGCCTTTAAAAGGGGATTGGACAAGTTTCTGGAGGAAAAATCCATTATGGGTTACAAGCCATGATGTGTATGTGCAACCTCCTGATTTTAGAAATGGGCTATGTCAGAATGCCAGATGCAAGGCAGGGCACCAGGATGCAGGTCTCTTGTTATCTGGTGTGCTCCCTGGGGCATTTGGTGGGCCGCTGTGAGATACAGGAAGCTGGACTAGATGGGCCTATGGCCTGATCCAGTGGGGCTGTTTTTATGTTATGTTCTTATGTCCTCTTCTGTCATTTGTAGTTAATTAATTCCACCCTCTGCTTATTTTTGGTCATGAGTTGTTTAATGACATCACTTCCTGCCTAACATCACCACTTTCAGCCCTCAGCAGGCATCATGAATGCCATTCGGCCCTCGGTATGAAACCAGTTTGACACTCCTGGTATAGCAGGTGCAAGTCGGATACATAGCTGGTGCAAGCTGGTGCCGGATTGGTCCTGGGAAGGTTGATTGGATACAGTGCACACTAATGCTGCCAATCCCGCTTCTTCCTGGGCCCAATCTGCCCATCCAACCCATTGCCGGCCTCCCCTGTCCTATATACCCTGCCCTTCCCCCACCCCTGTGCAGCTCAGCACAGCACTTACTTGCTCCAGAGGGTGTCTATCCTAAATGGCATGCTGCTGCAATGTGCTTTATAGCACATTTGTGACAGTCTGTGCTGGCAGAGCAGAACTACTCAGGACTTTCAAGGTCTGATTTTTAAGTAGAAATATGTGAAACTGAGCCCCTTCCATATGTTGGTAGTTTGGAACACTTATTTCAGTGACTGCTGGTGGTTTCAACTGTCCAAAATAGGTTTCCTTTTGGAAAAGACATGTAACATGTAATCACACCTTTTTCACTTAATAATCCAAAGAAAACAGTGTTGACATAAACTGAGGACATAAATGCACATTTGGAGCTTTCTGAAATTACAAAAAAGTAAATTACTTTCAACTTCTTTCTGATACACTGTGTTTGAAAACTTTAAAACAGCATGCTTACCGAGTGGGAGAGGGAAGTTGCAGTCAATGCTGAGAGTCTGTGGAGCTGGGCTGGGCTTAGGTGAGGCCCTGCAAGACTCCACAACCATCAACAGTGCTTTTTGAGACTGAAGGTATTGTGGAGAAAATACTAATACGACTCTGCCTAAACTTTACATCAATCACATTTGGGAGCTTTTCCAAGCATGATCATTCAAGCTCAGGGATTACATGTTTCCTTTCTCCCACTGCAGGAGGAAACTTTCTCGAGCTAGTTTAGTTTCACCACACAGTTCCCCACCATGGTTCACTTAGCTGCATACACTAGCAAATGGCTCCCATGCATTACCCAGCTAAGTGCATCCCCTTTCAGCCATTATGCCTCCAGTATTGTTTTGGGGGAAAAATGTAAATCTATATTAATAGACTTTCATTTTTTCAGAAATTGTGATTTTGGAGGAGATAAAGTTTCCTAAAAAATACATTAAATGTTTAATGCAGGGGTGCCCAAACCCCGGCCTGGGGGCCACTTGCGGCCCTTGGGGGCTCCCAATCCGGCCCTCGGGGAGCTCCCAGTTTCCCATGAGCCTCTGGCCCTCTGGATAATTGCTGGAGCCCATGCTGGTTGGAAGCAACTTTTCTCAGCACAATGATGACTGTTTAACCTCTCACCTGAGCTGTGGGGTGAGGGCTCCCTCCACTGCTTGCTGTTTCACATCTGTGATGCAGCAGCGGCAGCAAAGGAAAGGCTGGCCTTGCTTTGTGCAAGGCCTTTTATAGGCCGTGAGCTACTGCAAGACCTTCGTTCATTCATATAAGTTCCATTTTAATGTATTCATTTATGTAAATTTATGAAAAATTATTCAAATTTGAAATGTAAATTAATTCATTTTTTTCCTCAGTGTCAGAGAGATGATGTGGCCCTCCTGACAAAATATTTGGACACCCCTGGTTTAATGTTACCTTTCCAGTTACTGTTTCCCCTTGATTTTTTTTTTAATCCTAAAGCTTTTTCTCTTTCTTTCTTTCTAGGGTGATCAGGGATCACACTGTGAACATAAGAACACTGCAAAAATATGCTGGAGTGGTGTCAGGGTGTAAGTATGCAGGTGGGCTGTCATAATTAGCTAGCCATGTTAGAAGAAGCTAGCCATGTTGAATCCCTCACACTCATCAGAGGGCCGCCCAGTCACGCAAACTGCTGAATCCTCAGTAAAGCAGTACAGGTGTGCGTTGCTTAACAAGGGACCGCATATACAACAGTAGTCAAAGCACAACAAAGAGGCTCTTAATGAAGCAATCAGTCTCCCACAGCCTGCAGCAGAGTGTCTGTTTTCACAACAGAGAAGCTGTTTATACAAAGAAAAGGCAATCTGTCTGTGCAGACAGTGAGTGTCTGGCAGGGAGTGCCTGATTACAACAAAGGCACTACATTGGGCTGAATGTTTGCTTAACGATCTAATTGCATACCAACAATTGCATACATTAGAGAATGTAACCCTGTCACTAAGTGATGTACACCTGTAGCACTCAATCTCCTTTCAGGCAGTGGGCAGGGGTATCATGTGTGACTCAGTGCAGGATCTTGTCCCAAGTCCCTAGCAAGCTGGTGCTAGCACTGACAGTATACAGTCACAGTAATTGGGCTATTGGTTGATATCACTGACAACAAACACTTCCTGGACTGATCACATGACTGATTCTTGCCAATTGGGACTCATTGAGGGCTAAGGAAACAAGGCAACCTTTCTTGCATAGGCAAAAACTGTTATTCTTCTTTCTAGTGATGTCTAAAAGAGGAAACTTTTTTAGTAAGCCTGACAAAAATGTTTGCAAAAATCGCCCCTTTTCACTTTAGCCATAATGTTAATACAATCAGTGTCTTTCTCTCTAGATACCAACATTATCTATTAGAACAAAGATGACAAGTTATTTTTAATTTAGTATTAATCTTATTTGCTCCACAATTTCAAACAGCAGCATTTTATTTAATTAGCATGCTTGTTACAAATATTTGTCACAGCGCTTCAGTTGACACAAGTTGTCTAACATTGGCTGTACAGATGGCAGAGTACCAGTGTCTGGTCTCAAAGGAACTATTTGACCACTGCAGTAAAAGAGCAATAAACAAAACAACAACATTGCAGCCCACTTCAGTTTATGTAGGCAGTCACAGCTTTCTATAGCTGTAAAACCTTACAAATGGATGTATGAGACCTGCTGCTAAAAACACAGAGGTGTTTACAGCTTCAGGATGGCAAACACCAATCCTGGCTGAGGAGCTTCAACAGCCTTAGTGTCAAATTGAGGAATGTGGTGAAGAATATTGTGACTTGCTTTATGGACAATTTTTTTTATAAACCTCAAGGGAAAATTTATCACAAATTCATCTACTTTGCTGCAGACTGCAGCTGCAATGTTGAAAGTTGGATTTCAGTCTGTGGCAGCAGTGGAGAGCAGATAGCAGAAGGGAGAGAAGCTAATACTATCCGGAACTCATTGTTGTTTTATAATGATTATTCCTGGGTTTCAGCACCAGAAATCCATTTTAACTACCTCTTTAGCCAATACGACATGCTAAATTGGCTCTTTAGCCAATACGACATCCCAGACCCATGGTACCTAGTTGTGGTTATTCCATGATGACAAAAGCTCCTCTGCATATGCTCAGTGTACAGTACTCTCCTCTTTGTTGTTTACCTGCACTAGAGATAAGCCCTGGCCCTAATTAAGGCTTGCCCTTCCCCTTTGCTTGTGTATGTTTGTGCCCACACCCTCAGTTTAGTCAGGAGGACAGATGAATGATGAATTGTGAGTTGTCTGCAACCTTCAAGTATGAAGAAGTCCTGACTTATGTCTAAATTATTAGAAAAATTCAAGCCTGTAGAGATTCAGTCTATTTATTCATTCACACACTGCAGTTGGATTGTGACCAAAGGATCTCCTCTATGGAGAACTCGTGCAAGGAAAGCGCCCTACAGGTAGACCACAGCTGCGATACAAGGACATCTGCAAGAGGGATCTGAAGGCCTTAGGGATGGACCTCAACAAGTGGGAAACCCTGGCCTCTGAGCGGCCCGCTTGGAGGCAGGCTGTGCAGCATGGCCTTTCCCAGTTTGAAGAGACACTTGGCCAACAGTCTGAGGCTAAGAGGCAAAGAAGGAAGGCCCATAGCCAGGGAGACAGACCAGGGACAGACTGCACTTGCTCCCGGTGTGGAAGGGATTGTCACTCCCGGATTGGCCTTTTCAGCCACACTAGACGCTGTGCCAGAACCACCTTTCAGAGCGCGATACCATAGTCTTTCGAGACTGAAGGTTGCCAATACAGGTGTACGCATTGTACAGTATGTAGACCATTTATTGTTATTAGAGTTATCATTCTAAAAATACAGAAGGCTACATCCCACTAAGAGATTTCAGAAAACCTATCTTGGCTTTCATGTAAATGGAGGAGTAGTCATATCAACCCACCCAGATATTTTCAGTCCAGTAAAGCTAAATGCTTACAAGCAGTCAACATTGTTTTTCTCTCTTTTCTTCAAACCATCCAATCAGAGATATAGTTTTAAAAGAGTGCAATTCTGTCACTGCAGTTCCACACGGAGTTAAGTATGCTGAAGCCCATTGATGCAAATTGATTCAAGTTCACTAATTACTATTGGATTGTGACTTACATACATTCGGGATAAGTAAAAATTGTGTCCAAAAAAAACACACAACACTTTTTTTTAGTATAATACTGGTGTAACTTAAGCAATATGAATTAACCTTACAGTAAAGTGGCTGTTTTTTAATAATTGTGCAGAGATAGTGAACCTCTGCACATCAGGTGGCATTGTGGGTCACACCGCCACTAGTCACTATAAGCCCTTGTTTTGTCCAAGGAAAGAAAGCATTATACTTGTAAGTCCTTATCCATAGTCACAAAAAAAAACTAGGCTTTTAAAAAACTTTGATGAAAATTTCAGGATGCCAAATTCTGTATAAGAATAGCATTTTTCAGTGAAGTGGTTCAGAGCTGGACCTTGTGGTTTGTATACAGAAAGTACCAAGCACAGTTCAAATTATCTCAAGTAGAAGCTATGAAGACATCCGCTTGGAGGCCTTGGCTGCCATTCAGAGTAATCAATACCTGACTAGATGGTATGATTCAGTACACAGCAGTTTCTTATATTCATTTTATGCTTGTTCTACAATGCTACAGACACACAAATAGATAGAACCCAGGGCAGGATGTCAAATGTAAGGCCCATGAGCCAAATCTGGCCCCCAGAAGCAATTTATCCAGCCCCTGTTACAATTGGGCTCTCCCAGCTTGATAACTGGGCTCTCTCTTATCTTGAAAATATGAAAAAGATTTGCACATTTTTCTCTTCAGTCATTTGGAGCTAATGAATTTTTATGAGAGAACAAATTATTTCTGGTCATCATTTGCTTTATGGCATCATTTCCTGCTGAATGTCACTTCCAGCCCTCAGCAGGCACCATGAATGCTAACTTCAGCCCTCTATATGAAAAAGTTTGACATCCCTGACCTAGGTGGTACTTTACCTAAGAAAGATGAGGGGGGGGTGGAAATGAACTGGTACAGCATTACAGTTTCTACTAATTAAAAGGAAATTAATCAAAGGGTTGGTGGAGTCTCTATAGTAAACCACTGAACATGCTTTACATAAAGCTGGAAAATTTAATAATAGTCAAAGAATGCATGTAATGAATTTGCTTAGTGAAGACTGTAAGTACTATAATTGAGATACTTCCTTTTTCAAGTCTGAAGAAAGGAACAGGGAGAAAAAAGTAAGTGAAGAGTGACTTGCTTGGAAAAGACTAGCTGCTAGAAAGCATTTATTCATAGGTTGAAGTAGAAAATGGTTGAGTAGAAGCAAGAACAATATATAAACCCTTAAATAATGTTGCACACTGTGTTTGCAGAAGTAATCTTATAGTCAGTATTGATGCAAGAAAAAACTGCATATGCTCTTCACTTTGCTCCATATCCTAGAGGTCGTTAATCTAACTTGGTGCCAAAGCTGTTTAGTGCAAAGCTGTTGGAAAGTACGGCTAAGTACTTGCAGCTACTCCCAAATATGACAGGGTTTTAAAAAGTTTCTTTTTCAATGCAAACCTTGTTGAATGTATAACAGCAACTGTTGCAGGGGGAGTTATAGTAAGCTCCTTTAAAGGTAAAAATATGCTAACTTTGTTTTACAACAATATTTCAATCATAACTCAAAGTATGAATTACTGTACCATCATATTTACTTTTAAGTCAATTATGATGCTGCTGTACTTTTAAATAGTGAATCAATAGCAAATACTTCTACATTAACCTTAGTTAATCTATTTGCTGATGTCATGACAAAATTTGCTTTACAAACACAGATGCTTTGTACTAAGAATAACCTCTTATTGCCTCTCTTTTCAAGTTCTGTATCATCTTATACTGTATTCTAAAATGGCATAAATTTTTAATGAGCTCACTGAAAGCATCTAGTTTACTACTTAGGATCCAGTTGTTCTTTATTTAATTGCTGTGTATAAATTACATTATAAGAGAAAAGCAAGCAACATAAATTTCATTTTTTTTAAGTTAAAGTGCATTCTATATTAAATCTGTGCGGTTTGCTAGACAATGACCATTAGTCACCACAGAAAACATTTGTTCAACACTTAAATACAGAGTAGCAAAAAAGTCCGTTTCAAGTTGCACTACTGGCAATTTGTGTTTTCCCAGAAATTCCAACAAAACAAGGACTGGGCAAAAAGAATACCTTGAGTACTCAATAAAATAGAATAGTATGGAATAAGGAGATTTTTTTTTTAAACACTGTTTATCAAAATAATTGACGTATTTTTACCTCTCAAAAAGTCATGCAGTGGGGGAAGAATAGCTCTATTGAAAATGAAAATATTACCAAAATTAATGTTTTTATTCCAGACTATTCTGATTATTTTGAAGAGAACTTTTTTTGAAGAAATGAATGAAATTACTACAAAATTCGTCTGACAAGGTAAAAAACTGAGAATAAGACTGAAATTACTTCAAGAGGATAAAAAAGCAGGATTCGGATTACCAGACTGGGAATTATATTATCAAGCAGCAGCCCTAAACGGGATAAAAAATTGGTTACTCTTACCAAATTCAAAAATTTTAACATTAGAAGCACATGATCTACAAATAGGCTGGCACACATTTCTGTTTTATGATAAAGTCAAACAGCATGGATATTTTAAACAACACATTTTAAGAAGATCTTTAATTTGGATATGGGATCAGATAAAATACAAGATATATTCTAAATTACCCAGATGGATAAAACCGCTTGAAATAGCAACTAATTCGAACTGGATTAAAAAAGACCAAAATAAATCATACAGTGATCTGCTGAATATTAAAGGAGAGATCCTAATTAAGCCTGAGTTAGAAGAGAAAGGAATAAAATTTGACTGGTGGAATGAAATGCAAATAAGAACAAGATTACAAGAAGACCAAAAAAATAGGTTTTTATGAAGAAGATATAAGTTTTGATAAAATATTTTTGATTGATAAGGGGAAGTATATAAAAAAAAATGTACAATTTTCTCCTTGAGATAAGAATGGAGGATGAGAAAGTTAAAGATGCAATGGTGCATTGGGCAGAAAATTTTGGATATAATATAACGGTGGATGACTGAAACCAAATTTTGGAATATAAATATTAAGATAACTAAAGCAGTGTCTTTTAAAGACAATTTATATAAAATGTTTTATAGCTGGTATCTAACTCCAGAGAAATTAGCAAAAATGTATTCTGGGTTATCAAATAAGTGTTGGAAATGTAAAGAGCTTGAAGAAACCTTTTATCATATGTGGTGGACATGTGAAAAAGCAAAGAAATACTGGAAAATGTATACTGGAAACACAGTCCTGGAACGAGCTGGAATCCCTAGCATGTATGCACTGCTGAAACAGAGACGCCTGTGTTGGCTCGGTCATGTCGTGAGAATGGATGATGGCCGGATCCCAAAGGATCTCCTCTATGGAGAACTCGTGCAAGGAAAGTACCCTACAGGTAGACCACAGCTGCGCTACAAGGACATCTGCAAGGGATCTGAAGGCCTTAGGAGTGGACCTCAACAGGTGGGAAACCCTGGTCTCTGAGCGGTCCGCTTGGAGACAGGCTGTGCAGCATGGCCTTTCCCAGTTTGGAGAGACACTTGGCCAACAGTCTGAGGCAAAGAAGGAAGGCCCATAGCCAGGGAGACAGACCAGGGACAGACTGCACTTGCTCCCAGTGTGGAAGGGATTGTCACTCCCGAATTGGCCTTTTCAGCCACACTAGACGCTGTTCCAGAACCACCATTCAGAGCATGATACCATAGTCTTTCGAGACTGAAGGTTGCCAACACACTGGAAAATGATACATAAATTGTTGCAAGAGATATTGCATTCTGTATTACCATTCAAACCAGAAATATTCCTCCTAAAAGTGACATCAGAAATTAAAGACCAATGTATGAAATACCTTATTGTACATATTGCTACAGTGGCAAGAATATTGCTTGCGCAAAAATGGAAATCTACAGATGTGCCAACTAGAGAAAATTTAATAGACAAAATTTATGAAATAGCAGAAATGGAAGTTTTAACAGAAAAAATGAAAGAGAGATTTAGATAGAGTAAGAAAATATTGGAAGTCTTTTTATGACTGGATAGATAATTTTAGTTAAGCAATATTGAGTGTTTTGGTAAATCCAAATTTTTATACTGATAAATATGATAGCCTTTGTACTGATGATTATTGTGTTGTTTTTTTAAAAAATTGAATGATGCATGTTGTAATGTGTAACCTGTGTTGTACCAGCCCTAAGTATAACCCATTTTCCTTACCTGTATCTGTAATAAATAATTTTTTTTTTTTAAAGTAATGCAGTGGATAAAATGCAAGCTTTCAGAGCTTAAACTTTAGCATCAACAGACTACATAACTGAAATGCAGTTTTCGGTTTCAGTAATTCTACTCCGGTATCCTACAATTATAGTACAGAGCTGTGTGGGACACATACACACAAACACGAAAAGGGCAGTGATATCAGGAAATGCAAATCTCAATCCATTCTTCCTTCATTTACCAGTTTTAAAACATTTCTATACCACATGACCCCTCTAAAGCAGAGGTGACTTTCAGCAACTAAAAACAAGTTAAAGATATAGTACAATAACAGTATAAATTGAGAGAAAGAAAAAAACTATCAGGCTGCAATTATATGCACTTCCCTGGGAGTGAGCCCCACTTAACACAGTGGAACTTACTTTTGAGTAGATATGCATAGGAATATGCTATCAAATACCAAAAGATAAACCACAGCAGAAGGAAGAAACCATCCCCCCACTAAACTCAAGTATAACAGCATAACATAAAAAGCAGAATGAAACAAAACAGTCTCTATCAAAACTTCAAGGAGACCAGTCTTAATTCAAGAGGGAGGGAAGGCCTTCTTCAGGTTGCCACAGAGAGGACCAGTTAATGGTAGCACTGACCAGGAAGGCCCTTCCAGATGACCGCAAGGGATAGTCCATGAGACAGCCTAGCCCTAAGCCATTTAGCCAAAAGTGTTTGCAATGGGCAAAAATACCCCAAAGCACTGCTGGAGTCCACCAATAAGAAAAGATTGGAGCCACCATAAAACTGTGCCACCAGGGCCCAATCCGGCCAGGCACTCCAGAAGGAAATCACAGTGAATGATGTCAAAAGCAGCAGAGAGGTCCAGCAGGACCAAATGGTCCACACTGACTATTTTTAGTCCTCAGTGCAGGCAACCGAAGCTGTTTTAGTTCCAAAACTCAGCCAGAAGTTGGGCAGAAAGGAATCCAGATCCATTTCATCCAGGAAATTCTAGTGTTCATATAATGCTCAATCACCTTACCCAAAAATGATAAATTCAAGATTGAACAGTAGTTCTCTAATACAGTGGGCTGCAGGGAGGGTTCCCTCCTCTCCCCAAGGGAGCAAATCACTGCCTGATACAAGCAAGTTTGTATCACCTTGTAGGGTCCCTGCCCTGGAGGGGCCTGGAGCGGGCTTGTCCCACCCCCAGGGAGGCCTCAGATTGGCTGAAGGGGGAAGGGGTTCCAGCACCCTTGTCCTCCTCCCTAGCAGAGCTGCCAGACCTGGCCTAAGAGCAGGAGCTGTTTACCTCACCACTCCATGCTTCACACTGACTGCCTCTCATCCCTGGCCTCCCTGTTTTATGGAGCAAGCCTGCCCCCTTTGGCCCCTCCCCTTCCTCCAGGTGGGGCAGAAAAGGCCCTTCCTGGTCCTGACTTGTTTCCTGTAGTGTTCCTTGTTTGCCCTACCAGCCCCCTCTGGCTGGTTGGGGAGAACCAACCTGCTTTGCCCCCTTCAAGGGTAGGGAAGTCTCCCCACCTTGGCCATGGGGTGCCTGCTCCAGTGTAAGTCCGGGGTCAGGGCATCTGGGAGGGGTTTAACACACCTCTTCAGTTAAACAAATTTACTACCCCACCCCATCCACTTGGCCAGTACTTCCCCCCAGCACATTATAAGACACACTGAGCATGAGTTAAACAGGTATATAGATTGGCTCACACTCAAAGGATCTTGGCACATCCAAGGTGAGAGGAATATACAGCTTGATGAAAGTGATGACGAAGTATGCAGTAGCTGTGAAGAAGTGCAATTCCATGCTTGGGATAATTAAAAAAGGAGAATAAAATAACCAATATTGTTTTGGCATTGTGCGAATTGATGGTAAGGCCATATCTGCAATATTGTGTCCAGTTCTGGTCATCACATCTTAAAAAGGATATAGTAGAACTGGAAAAGGAGCAGATGAGAGAGACCAAAATTATTAGCGGGCTGGTGGACTTCCCTTATGAGGAAAGGTTACAGAGTTCAAGGCTCTTTGGTCCCCCTGAGGGGGGACATGATTGAGACATACAATATTAAGCAGGGAATGGGCAGAGTGGATAGAGGGATGCTCTTTTCTCTCTCATATAACACCAGAACCAGGGGACATCCATTAAAATTGAGTGTCGGGTTAGAACAGAAGAAACAAAACATTTCTTTACACAGTGTGTAATTAAGCAGCAACTGTTACCCTGCACATGCCCGATCTCGTCTAATCTCGGAAGCTAAGCAGGGTCAGGCCTGGTTAGTACTTGGATGGGAGACCGCTTGGGAATACCAGGTGCTGTAGGCTTATACCATAGTCTTTCAAGACTGAAGGTTGCCAACCAAATTAATCTGTGGGACTTCTCGATGTAGGATATGGTTACGGTGCCTTTAAAAAGGGATTAGACAGATTTATGGAGGAAAAGTCTATCACAAGTTGCAAGCCATGATTAGTATATACAACCTCTGGGTTTTAGTGGCAGCCTACCTCTGAATGTCAGATGCAGAAAAGTGGCAACAGAATACAGGTATCTTGTTGTCTTCAGTACTCCCTGAGGCAACTGGTGGGCCACAATGAGATACAAGAAGCTGCACTTGATGAGCCCTTGGCTGATCCAGCAAGGCTCTTTTGTGCTGCCTCTGTAATAGAAATATACATTTCCTCCACTTTCAAGAATGATGGAGGCAATATCTGGAATGCATGATGGCAGGGACTCAGGATCTGACTAGAAAGGGCATGTGATAGAGAAGATTTAATAGCAAAGCCTGACATGCCAAGCTGGCAATTAGATCTTTAATTTGAGAGTTCTGGTAAGAAAGAAATGAATTAAAATTAAGACTGGCATTTCTGCACTCCAGCTGCTGCCATTGTTGGGGGTATTACAACTGAACCACTTTCATATATACACAGCTATAATATGAAAAAAAAAATCAAATGTTCCTTCCCACATATTAATCATCATTTGTCTTCTGTGGTGTATGTATGTATGTATGAAATGTGATGTGATGTGATGTGATTGTTTTTCTACTTCAATAATGTATCTTTTAACATCTTCAACCCTAAAACTCTTATAATTTTCCGTATGCTTTTCTAGATTATGTAGCACTACTGGTTCCTCAAAAATAGCTGTTATGGAAATGTTCTCATTGGCTGATTGCTAAGAGAAATTTTTCACATGGATTACACAATGACTTCTAGATAAAACACATCCAACACAGGATGGAAAAATTCTTCTCTATAAAAGGTGAACAATGCATACTTTAGACATTTTTCACTTATAACATGATGTCCTTTATGCTTATCTTTCAAGTACTTTATTAAAAGCCCATTTCAGCAGATGATACTATGACTTAAATCTTTTTCAATAATAGGGTATAAGTATTTCCATCCTTAATGATTTGTAATGCATCTGGGTGGAAAATTGCCTATCGTTCTCAGGGCAATGAAAATTCAAAGTTAAAATACTAGTCTTTTTTTTACTTTTAGAATCTCTTCTACTCCAATACTCACACAACTATGTTCATGGAATATTTGATGGAATACGTTTATTTGAAGGATTTAATAAAACTTTTAAGGGTGTGTCCAAAGTTTTTGGCAGGAGGGCCAAATTGTCTATCTGACACTGTGCCAGGGGAGGGGGGGCAGAGGGAAAAAAGAATTAATTTACATTTAAAATTTGAATAAATTTACATAAGTTTACATAAATGAATATATTAAATATGAACTTATATGAACAAATGAAGGTTTTGCAATAGCTCAAGGCCTATAAAAGACCTTGCACAAAGCAAGGCTGGCCTTTCCTTTGCTGCCACTACTGCATCATAGACGTGAAACAACAAGCAGTGGAGGGAGCCCTCATCCCGCAGCTCACGTGAGTGGTCAAACCGTCACCCTCACACTGAGAGCAGTTGCGTCAGGCAAGTGTGGGCTCCAACAAATCTCCAGAGGGCCAGAGGCTCATTGGAGACTGGGGGCTCCCTAAGGGCCACATTGAGAGGCCTCGAGGGCCACAAGTGGCCCCAGGGCCGGGGTTTGGTCACCCCTGTATTAGAAGATCAAAGAATACTTAAACTGGAGGGACATGATCTTGAATGGGGATGGCATGCATTTGTTTGGTATGGAAAAGCAAACAAATATAAGCGATTCAATAATCATATATTAAGGAAATCTTTATTATGGATCTGGGCTAAAATACAAAGAAAGATGTATACCAAAATCCGCCGATGGGTGGCGCCACTAGAAGCATGTACTCGGCCGAATTTACTAGAGACAACAAAAATGCTTAGATATGAAAGTTTATTGAAGAAAGATGGGCAATTAAAGACAAAAGAAGAACTGTTAAGAGAGGGTGTGGAGATGGATTGGTGGACTCGCTTACACACACACACACACACCGCAGACACTCACCTATAAGTCGACCCCACAGATAAGCTGATGACAAATTTTGAGCCAACAATCATGGAATTTTCTATGACCCTCGGATAAGTCGGGGGTTAAACTTAGGGGGGTGTCTGACTATAGTTTTGTCTGATTTTACCCGAGGCCAGATCCTGAAAAATAACCTACCAGTAATTGTTACCTAAGAACTGTAGTGTCTAATTTATTTTAAAAAAAACAGTAAAAGATCATAAGATACATTTTTATTCTTTTTTAAATTCTGGTCTTCACCACCTTTTTGTAAATACTATCAGAGTAAGTGCACTGTAAACAACATACCAGTGGTTCCCAACCTGGTACTCATGTACTCCCAGGGACACAAGTGGCAGCGTAGGATCCACCTCGGAGGCTTCTGCCTGCCTCCACGCGTCAGCGCATCTGAATGCACCAATGCAGCTCCCACCCACGGAAGCACAGACGTGACTTATGGCATGTTTGCGACACTCCAGGGCCTCCTATGCCAGCATAACTGCCAGTGAGGATTGCACCCTTAGATACTTAACTTACACGTTTTCCAAAATTTCAGACAAAAACCTTTTGGAGTCAATTTGGAGTGTGGTGAAGTGTCAGTCTTATATTGGGAAAATGCTCATTCAAAACTGCACTCTATCAGGAGATTAATGGGTTGCCATTGTGCCTGTCATTCTCAGCCTACTTCACAGGGTTGTGGTGAGCATAAAATGAAATGTAGAAGCCATGTTTGTTGCTCTGAATTCCTTTAAGGAGTCGCAAGCTAAAGATCTAAAATAATAATGTATGATCTTAAATTAGCTAAGTATGCACTGACTAGCCTGCAATACGCCTTCAAGAACAAAGCATTAAATAGCAGAAATACAGAATTGCAAGCCAGAAAAACGGAACACACGCTAGTTTTATGAAAAAAAGAAACCAATTCAGAACAGAGCAAACCATGTCATCCGTGTATAGTTCGCAATTCATTAATGATTATGGCTTAGAAAAGGAGATTTGCTCCTAAGTAAGTCTGCGTAAGACTACAGTTCATATCACTAAGACTTACTTCTGAGTAAACGCATTTAGAGTGCTGTCCTATTCTGGTGATGTGGTGCCAAAATGGCTACCACTGTATTCTACAGGGGGCAATTGCCCCCATTCTGTCTTCCCCCTCCTGACACTTTACCTCTGTCAGTGACATCTTCATACTACTCTGGAGTGTGCAGGAAGGCTCCAGTCTTCCTGCTGGCAGTTCAGCAGCACGCAGTTTTGCCTGCAGCCCAAGTGCCTTTTATGACTAGTGCGGACTACTTTACAGTAGTCAGTGTCAATGGAAAAGGCCACCAACATCACCTGGCCCAGGTATGATTGGGCCATTAGTATTGCATTGTCAGAAAAGCAAATGAGTTGGAGAACAAACATGAGGGACATCCCTCAGGGATGTCAGGGAACAGACATCCATCAAGACATGAGGGATGCAAACATCATCACGCTGTACAAGAACAAAGGTGACAGGGGTGACTGCAACAACTACCGTGGCATCTCTCTCCTTAGCGTTGTAGGAAAGTTGTTTGCCTGAGTTGCGCTGAAGAGGCTCCAGGTACTTGCAGAGAGCGTTTATCCAGAATCACAGTGCGGATTCCGAGCCAACAGGTCCACCACTGATATGGTATTCTCCCTTAGACAACTGCAGGAGAAATGCAGGGAACGACAACAGCCACTCTTTATAGCCTTCATAGATCTCACGAAGGCTTTTGACCTGGTCAGCAGGGATGGCCTCTTCAAGATTCTCCCCAAGATTGGATGTCCACCCAGGCTCCTCAGCATCATCAGATCCTTCCACAAGGACATGAAGGGCACTGTTGTCTTTGATGGCTCCACATCAGACCCCTTTGACATCCGAAGTGGCGTGAAGCAGGGCTGTGTTCTTGCACCAACCTTGTTTGGGATCTTCTTCGCTGTCCTGCTGAAGCAGGCCTTTGGAACTACAACAGAAGGCATCTATCTCCGGACCAGATCAGATGGAAAGCTCTTCAACCTCTTCAGACTGAGAGCAAAGTCCAAAGTCCAGCTGAAATGTCTGCGTGACTTCCTCTTTGCCGACGATGCAGCTATCACTACCCACTCTGCCAAAGATCTCCAGCAGCTCATGGATCGTTTTAGCAAGGCCTGCCAAGATTTTGGACTGACAATCAGCCTGAAGAAAACACAGGTCATGGTTCAGGATGTGGACTCACCTCCCTGCATTACAATCTCTGAGCATGAACTGGAGATTGTCCATGACTTTGTGTACCTTGGCTCAACAATCTCCAACACTCTTTCTCTCGATACCGAGCTAAACAAATGCCTCGGTAAAGACAGTTACCACGTTTTCCAGACTCACAAAGAGAGTCTGGTCCAACAAGAAGCTGACGGAACATACCAAGATCCAGGTCTACAGAGCTTGCATCCTGAGTACACTTCTGTACTGCAGCGAGTCATGGACTCTTCACTCACAACAGGAGAGGAAACTGAATGCTTTCCACATGCGCTGCCTCCGATGTATTCTCGGCATCACCTGGCAGGACAAAGTTCCAAACAACACAGTCCTGGAACGTGCTGGAATCCCTAGCATGTATGCACTACTGAAACAGAGACGCCTGCATTGGCTCAGTCATGTCGTGAGAATGGATGATGGCCGGATCCCAAAGGATCTCCTCTATGGAGAACTCGTGCAAGGAAAGCGCCCTACAGGTAGACCACAGCTGCGATACAAGGACATCTGCAAGAGGGATCTGAAGGCCTTAGGAGTGGACCTCAACAGGTGGGAAACCCTGGCCTTTGAGCGGCCCGCTTGGAGGCAGGCTGTGCAACATGGCCTTTCCCAGTTTGAAGAGACACTTGGCCAACAGTCTGAGGCTAAGAGGCAAAGAAGGAAGGCCCATAGCCAGGGAGATAGACCAGGGACAGACTGCACTTGCTCCCAGTGTGGAAGGGATTGTCACTCCCGAATCGGCCTTTTCAGCCACACTAGACGCTGTTCCAGAACCACCTTTCAGAGCGCAATACCATAGTCTTTCGAGACTGAAGGTTGCCAACTACTGGAGAACAGACTAAGAACAGAGAAGTATGCACCAGAGTCTGTGCACAGGAGAGTTAATCAGAAAGGTCTGATAGGAAAAGCAGATGGTACAATGTAGTTCCTTACGGTACCATGTATTTAAGTATTTGGACACTAAAATATTGAAGGTTTTCATTCTCAGCCTACTTCACAGGGTTGTGGTGAGCATAAAATGAAATGTAGAAGCCATGTTTGTTGCTCTGAATTCCTTTAAGGAGTCGCAAGCTAAAGATCTAAAATAATAATGTATGATCTTAAATTAGCTAAGTATGCACTGACTAGCCTGCAATACGCCTTCAAGAACAAAGCATTAAATAGCAGAAATACAGAATTGCAAGCCAGAAAAACGGAACACACGCTAGTTTTATGAAAAAAAGAAACCAATTCAGAACAGAGCAAACCATGTCATCCGTGTATAGTTCGCAATTCATTAATGATTATGGCTTAGAAAAGGAGATTTGCTCCTAAGTAAGTCTGCGTAAGACTACAGTTCATATCACTAAGACTTACTTCTGAGTAAACGCATTTAGAGTGCTGTCCTATTCTGGTGATGTGGTGCCAAAATGGCTACCACTGTATTCTACAGGGGGCAATTGCCCCCATTCTGTCTTCCCCCTCCTGACACTTTACCTCTGTCAGTGACATCTTCATACTACTCTGGAGTGTGCAGGAAGGCTCCAGTCTTCCTGCTGGCAGTTCAGCAGCACGCAGTTTTGCCTGCAGCCCAAGTGCCTTTTATGACTAGTGCGGACTACTTTACAGTAGTCAGTGTCAATGGAAAAGGCCACCAACATCACCTGGCCCAGGTATGATTGGGCCATTAGTATTGCATTGTCAGAAAAGCAAATGAGTTGGAGAACAAACATGAGGGACATCCCTCAGGGATGTCAGGGAACAGACATCCATCAAGACATGAGGGATGCAAACATCATCACGCTGTACAAGAACAAAGGTGACAGGGGTGACTGCAACAACTACCGTGGCATCTCTCTCCTTAGCGTTGTAGGAAAGTTGTTTGCCTGAGTTGCGCTGAAGAGGCTCCAGGTACTTGCAGAGAGCGTTTATCCAGAATCACAGTGCGGATTCCGAGCCAACAGGTCCACCACTGATATGGTATTCTCCCTTAGACAACTGCAGGAGAAATGCAGGGAACGACAACAGCCACTCTTTATAGCCTTCATAGATCTCACGAAGGCTTTTGACCTGGTCAGCAGGGATGGCCTCTTCAAGATTCTCCCCAAGATTGGATGTCCACCCAGGCTCCTCAGCATCATCAGATCCTTCCACAAGGACATGAAGGGCACTGTTGTCTTTGATGGCTCCACATCAGACCCCTTTGACATCCGAAGTGGCGTGAAGCAGGGCTGTGTTCTTGCACCAACCTTGTTTGGGATCTTCTTCGCTGTCCTGCTGAAGCAGGCCTTTGGAACTACAACAGAAGGCATCTATCTCCGGACCAGATCAGATGGAAAGCTCTTCAACCTCTTCAGACTGAGAGCAAAGTCCAAAGTCCAGCTGAAATGTCTGCGTGACTTCCTCTTTGCCGACGATGCAGCTATCACTACCCACTCTGCCAAAGATCTCCAGCAGCTCATGGATCGTTTTAGCAAGGCCTGCCAAGATTTTGGACTGACAATCAGCCTGAAGAAAACACAGGTCATGGTTCAGGATGTGGACTCACCTCCCTGCATTACAATCTCTGAGCATGAACTGGAGATTGTCCATGACTTTGTGTACCTTGGCTCAACAATCTCCAACACTCTTTCTCTCGATACCGAGCTAAACAAATGCCTCGGTAAAGACAGTTACCACGTTTTCCAGACTCACAAAGAGAGTCTGGTCCAACAAGAAGCTGACGGAACATACCAAGATCCAGGTCTACAGAGCTTGCATCCTGAGTACACTTCTGTACTGCAGCGAGTCATGGACTCTTCACTCACAACAGGAGAGGAAACTGAATGCTTTCCACATGCGCTGCCTCCGATGTATTCTCGGCATCACCTGGCAGGACAAAGTTCCAAACAACACAGTCCTGGAACGTGCTGGAATCCCTAGCATGTATGCACTACTGAAACAGAGACGCCTGCATTGGCTCAGTCATGTCGTGAGAATGGATGATGGCCGGATCCCAAAGGATCTCCTCTATGGAGAACTCGTGCAAGGAAAGCGCCCTACAGGTAGACCACAGCTGCGATACAAGGACATCTGCAAGAGGGATCTGAAGGCCTTAGGAGTGGACCTCAACAGGTGGGAAACCCTGGCCTTTGAGCGGCCCGCTTGGAGGCAGGCTGTGCAACATGGCCTTTCCCAGTTTGAAGAGACACTTGGCCAACAGTCTGAGGCTAAGAGGCAAAGAAGGAAGGCCCATAGCCAGGGAGATAGACCAGGGACAGACTGCACTTGCTCCCAGTGTGGAAGGGATTGTCACTCCCGAATCGGCCTTTTCAGCCACACTAGACGCTGTTCCAGAACCACCTTTCAGAGCGCAATACCATAGTCTTTCGAGACTGAAGGTTGCCAACTACTGGAGAACAGACTAAGAACAGAGAAGTATGCACCAGAGTCTGTGCACAGGAGAGTTAATCAGAAAGGTCTGATAGGAAAAGCAGATGGTACAATGTAGTTCCTTACGGTACCATGTATTTAAGTATTTGGACACTAAAATATTGAAGGTTTTGTATATGTCTGCACAGGCATTTCCACCCCACTCCCTTCAAAACAATTAAATTTTGTTTATGCTCAATAGCCCACACGTGCTTCACAGTTTGTCTACCCAGGAGTCTTTATGCTTCCTGAACACGAACAACACAGTGATTCATAACCAGCACATTTATTTTTGAGCAACAGTTGTAGAAAGTCTGAGTTTGATTGCCAGGAGATCTGTCAATATCTGAAACAAAGGATTTCAGCATGATTATAGCATCTCCATGGAAGATGAAGGTAACAAGAACCAGTTTATACAAATAACGCAAATGATCTTTAAGGCCCTGCTAGAGTGCATCAAAAAGTTGGGAGAAAAAGCAGCTGTGAACTCATAACTACTATTACTATTATTAACAGTATTTATATACTGTTTTTCAACTCAAAGTTCACAGTTTACAGAGAAAAATCAAATAACTTATGGATCCCTGTCTCAAAAGGGCTCACAATCACAATCTACTAAGTCACATAGTGGCACTGAAAAAGAAAATTTATTTGTGCTCCTTCCGGAATGCTTTTAAATATTGTTAATTTTAAATACTTTTAATGGAAAGACTAACAAAAATCTGGTGTCTGGATTATCTGGTGTGCTCCCTGGGGCATTTGGTGGGCCGCTGTGAGATACAGGAAGCTGGGCTAGATGGGCCTATGGCCTGATCCAGTGGGGCTGTTCTTATGTTCTTATGTTCTTAAAAAGCAATTATCTTCTTTTGTTCCTCCATTAAACTGACAACATCTTTGCACAAAAAACCACACAGCGGTATCATTTTGAATAGTCAGATTCAAATTTCCTTTTTGGGGGGTGGTGTGGGTGAGGATAGATGAATTGTAAAGGGTATAAAGTAGAAAAAGCAACAAAATATTTAAATCAAAGAGTGCTCCCTAGAGTAGACTGAATAAATAGTTTTCCCATTTGATGCAGCATAAATTTACGAATGCAGAAATTATTCAGCTCTTGTCCCACATCGGCACCAGTCTCTCTAGGAAACCACTTCACTAAAAGGACATGGAGGAAGGCAAGGGAGTATTTTCTATTAACATTTTATTTCCAGGTTCATTTCTTACATTCCAAAATCTATTACGAAGTTAAGCACCACAAGCCTGTTCTATAGATACAATGCTATGCTTCCATTCAACACAGTACAATCAAAACTCAGAATATTATGCTGTATGCAGCCTTTTTACAAACTCTTCTGTGCTGAAGGCTGAATGTTCCCCTTCTCTCCAACTTTTATCGCACAGTGCAGGAGAGACAGGCTAGAAATAGTAATTTGGAGTAAGTTGTCAAGCAGCTTGGAGTCAGGTTTGTTTGTAGTGAGTAGTCCAAAAACAACATATAGATAAATGAGTTTGGATTACTCAAAAGTCAAATCTACATAGGCCCCCTGGTCCATAATCAATGCTTTTTCACACTAATGGCTCCATCAGAAATCCAGAAGGGCGCAAGGACTGGGTCATCAATTATGGTCACATGTTGTGGATGAAATCTTGGTACTTTTCTATAATAATAATAATAATAATAATAATAATAATAATAATACTTTCCTGCTTCTCCTTTTCTTTCCCTTGGTCTTCCTCCTCTCCCCATGCCTTCCCATTATTGCAACCCCCCCTGCAGTTTCTCAGCCCCTATTTCCCCTGGATTTTCCCTACTTTCTGCTCTTCCTCAATTTGTACCATTACACATTCATTTTTAAAGAATTTCTTACCTCTTTCTCTTTTCTTATACTGTATAAGTTATACATAGAAACTATTGTGAAAGATTGCTGTAACTACTGTATTGCATTTTCTTTTTGAGCCCCTTCCTAATTATTGTTCTTATCCCCACAACAAAATCTTTCTGTTGTTGCACCCTTAATCTTGCCTCCCTCCTGGTTGGCAACCTTCAGTCTCGAAAGACTATGGTATAAGCCTACAGCACCCGGTATTCCCAAGTGGCCTCCCATCCAAGTACTAACCAGGCCTGACCCTGCTTAGCTTCCAAGATCAGACAAGATCAGGCATGTGCAGGGTAACAGTTGCCTCCCTCCTAATTTCAAAGGATTCCACTGAGTTGTGCTATGACCCACTGTACCTGGACTTGCATATGCTACTTCTTTCATATGCACATGTTAAATGCCCCTTATGTCATGCCTGGTAACAGACACACTCAATACTCTCTGATAATTTTGGTTGCCATTATACGCCACCTTTTACAGTTTGCAATACAGTTTTGAAATGTGACCAGAATTGTACACATCAACTCCATTAAATCAGGACACAGCATAGATGTTGGCACTATAATATTAACAGTTCAATTTTCAAATCAAACTTTCCTAATGATTGATAGCTTGGAATTTGCCTTTTTCACAGATGCCTTTCATTGGGTAAACAATGTGTCCTCTTTTAGGGTGCTGTCCTGTCCTGTTCCCCTGCAGAAGACACAGATATATTCGATTAAGCCAGGGCTTGTACTAGGGATGGGAACTTGAGTCAAGTGACTTGAGTCTGAGTCACAAAAAACACGTTTTGCTGACTCATGTACACTGGAATTACCTGAGCCGATGACTCCAGCACTGAAGCCACTCAACTCGGCACTGATTCCCCATGCATATGCACTGGAGTCTGTGCCTGGGTGTGCTTGATTAGCCATTTTGCAGCATGAAAGACTTTGTGGAGCCATCATTCAGACTGGGCAAGTAACAGGAAAGTTCCAGTCAGGAGGCAGGGAAGGGTTAATGTTTTTCTCTTGCATTGAGCAGTGGGGGGGAGGAGGTGGGAGCGGGCTCTCTTGCCCATCTCTGAAGGAAGCAATGGTCATTAGATGAAGGATGGGTGGTCTGAGGTAGGGCAGACAGAGGAGCCCAAGGGGGTTCCAGCCTTAGAATTGGCTGGAGAAGCAAAGGGAGGGGGAGGAGGCAATTCATAGTGATCACGCTTTCCAACCACATGGCTGGCTTCTGTGGGCCCCTGTAGCGTAGCTAGAGGGGGTGCAAAGCACTGCAGGGAGCCTCACCTCGGCTTGTAAACCACTGTGTGTTGCACAGAGCTTCACTGCTAGCAGACCAGAATGGCTCCGAAGCAGGGATATGTAATGCGGGGGCAGTAGGTGAGGAAGAACTGCCTTATCATAGTCCATGGAAAAGCACTGCAGCTGCCCCACGGGCTTACACCAGAGAGGCTCTCCTTACACCCGAGAAAGTAGATGTAAGGAGAGACTCCTCAGGTGTGAGCAGGCACGGCAGCTGTGGTGTTTTTCCACAGGCAACGGCGGGGCAGTTGTGCCTCACCTGCCGCCCCCAGCACTGCACATCCCTGCTCTGAAGGGAAGGGGGCTGCTTTCATGCCTTCGGTGAGGCTCCATGCAACACATAGTGCATTGTAAGCCGAGGTGAGGTTCCCTGCAAAACATAGTGCACTGCACCCTCTCTAGCTACACTATTGGTAGGCTCCATTGTTACTTGGGAGGAGAAAGCCTCATTGAATGATTGGCACAAATGGGACTACTGAGTAGAGCTGCAAAGGACTGGATCATACTAGATTGGGTTGTACTTGAAGCTGCTGCGTGTGACCCTCGTTCCTCCTGCCACTTCCATCCCTGCTCTCATGAAGTCCATCCCACCCTCTCTGGCCTCATTTACAGCTGGGATAAGATAGCAGGGGACACACTCACACCAGCAACAGCCCCATTTTTTTCCACAGCTGGGTTTTTAAAGGGACGAGCCTTTTTGAGTCATGAAAACACTAAGGGCAACTTGGAAAGTCCACCCATTAGGACTCATTTTCGAGTCAAGTTGTGGGGGCAGAGACTCCCCCCCCCCCACAACTTGACTCAACTTTGACTTGACTCAAACCATCCCTGGTTTGAACGCACATGGCTCTCTTTCTGTCACCACAGATCTAGGCTCCCAAGCACTACTAAGACAATAACAACTAAGAACACTTAATGAGACTTAAAGCAGCATGAAGTAAGGGGATGGAAAGAGAGGAAAATGCATTGTGGTAAAGCAGCCAATCTACTTTCTTCTCTCTCAGCCACCAGTCACTTCCTCAAGACTCCCGAGAGGAGCTAAGCAGCTTGACCACGGGATCCAACAAGGATGAATGAAATAACAAAGGATGGCTTGGTGAGGTCAGAACAGACAATACTGCCTTCATGAATTCACTCCCTTGGCCAGGTACTGTCAGAGTTTGAGATGTCAAAAGCTGCTCCAGACATAGATGTTCAAATCCTGCACTAGCTGGTTAAAAACAGACAGGTGGCCACCCTTATTTAAAATTAAATAATTAGTCTTCATCATTGTATCATATAAGCATGCAGTTGGTTCCTGGCCCAATTCCTACAAGTTAATTCCCCGTGCCTTTCTACACCAATGGTTTTGGGAGACAAATTCATGCTCTACAAGCTCTTATTTTACAGTAACAAAAGACTATGTGTAACTTATTTTCTTAAAGAACGCCTTAGTTTGCATATGGCCCCAAAGCTATTCTTTTTCCTTATATGCAATTCTAGATCCGAACATATGATTTAGGCCTAACAACACATATTTCATTCAAACAACATATACTGTAGTGGCTGCAATGGCTTTCCTGAGCCTCACATTTTGTCTTTCATGAGCAGACTGTGTGCCTGGCAGTTGTAAATAGAGCAGCAAGTGTATGATGATCAATTTTTCTTTGGCATCTTGGAATGAGCTTTGTTTCATGCCATTTCAGCCCTTCACTTCTGCATTGTCCATGCAGGAAAAAAAGAATTGATTACAGGCAGGAGAGGAGGAATGAAGCCCAAGAAAGCAGCTATCTCTACCCATCACCAAAGGATCTGGACACTTTGAGTGGGGAATAATTCACACCTCTATTATTGCCTAGACAGGAAAGCAATCTTTTTCTATTTCAGTTCATGGTTTTTCCTTCTCTTTAATTCCATATGAGTAACCCCCCCTTTTTTTCTTCCTCATTTAATGGACTGAATGTTTCAATTTACATCACTGGAACCAGTCAGGTTCCAGGCTTTTACACACTATATGAGTTGTTCTACACTCCTTTGCAAACGGTAGACATGTTTGCATGGACTCTTGTGTCTTTTGCTCAAAGCCTACAAGGAGAAAAGATTTAAAACATCAGAGTGATTGAACAGCTATTATGTGGCATTTCACTACTTACAGCAGAGTGAACAGATCTATCAGCTCTGACTTGCATCTAAAGAACCACAAGCAGAAGGAAGCTCATAGAAAGAGCTTTCTTTCCCTCCCACACTGCAGTGCCTTACACTCTATATAAAGCTGCTCCTGATGGTTGAGAGGTCCTCAGGAATAGGCATGAGGCATGGAGAAATGTCGAAGAAATGAGAATCTGACAAAATGGGCATATGCAAAAGGGACATTTTCACGGGGTCAGATAAATGACCCAGAGTGCAATCCTAAAAATGAGATGCAAGTCCCTTGCACCAGCCCAGGAGTGCCATGCTTCCTCAGGAGTCAGCTGGGCCAGCATGAGGACATGTGCTGACCCACGGAGGCTGTATTCAGCCTCTGTGCTGCCCCAACAAGGTTGTGCCAGTTGAGGGCAGCCGGTGCCGAGCATTGGGAAGAGTGGGAGGAGGGCGGAACTGAGGCATTTCAGGGCAAGGGGAGGGAGTGATGAAGGTGGGCTGGTATGCAGACTGGGTCCGGGTGGGGGTGGCCTCTGCCACTTAGGCTGGATCCTAACCCCCCACCTGAACAGTCCAGCATTACAGTGGGCTGCTTGGATCTGCACCAGCAAATTAGCTGGTGCAGATCTGAGTAGCCCCATTGAGGTGGCTGGGGGATAACTCTGGGTAAGGGAATAAATATCTCCTTACTCCGAGTTGCACAGCAACCTCCTGCAATTCTGTGCTGGATACAGCGCAGGCCACCTGGTCTGCCTATTCCAGTGCAGGTTAGGATTGGGCTGCCCAAGACATAGTCTACTGTCAGGATAGAATGAGGAAATATGCCCATGCTATGGACTACCTTCTAAACCCCACAGCATAATAACTGCACTACAGCATATTTTGCAACAATCTTTGTTATTTGGGAACTGTGTTTTTTGGGGTGCGCAATTTTCTGAGCCCCCATGCTGAACTGAGTTTACATTCAATCTAGAAGATCTCTGGGTCTTGCTTTGAATGAACTCTATGGCATTGGCAGCAATCAAATCCACACATTTGAATTCTAGGGTTTCTCTTCCAGTTCGCAGTATTCACTACACTCTTATTCATCCACAGTATTTCAGGCATAGTAAGTATTTCATTCTGCACAGGTCCTTTGTATGATCACAAACATTTTGCAAAGGTTTGCATGAGTGAACATGAAACAACCTCATACATTTTTAACAGACATTTGATCACTCCCCCCATCCGGACTTGCTTAGAGTTATGAAAAACTACATTCTGAGGACAATGTGTGAATTCTTGTGCTCCACTGGCCTGTAAACATCTGTGATGAATATTTGGCTATTTATGTAACAGTTCTTTTACAAAGCAGCAAACTTTTCTTTTTGGCAGTACGTAATATAAATAATCTTGCATTTTTTGAGTTCAATATAAGTAAGAGCTAATAGCTTTCAGTACATCCTTAGAAAAAATGCTCTTCTTTTTTCTTCGATAGAATGCACAGTGATAGTGCACTCTCAGCTTTAGAATATAGATATCACTGAAGCACTTAAGGTCATTTAACTTTAATCAAATCAAACAAATGGGGTGTGCGAAATAATCCTACTTTTTCATTTCTTAAACCAGCGG
The DNA here is from genome assembly GCF_035046505.1 of Tiliqua scincoides. Taxonomy (NCBI): domain Eukaryota; kingdom Metazoa; phylum Chordata; class Lepidosauria; order Squamata; family Scincidae; genus Tiliqua; species Tiliqua scincoides. The sequence goes on from NC_089822.1 coordinate 76,354,810, forward strand.
TTTTCAAACTCAGGGAGACTTTGAACCGCAGTAAATCTTGGTGGGGGCAGGGCAGAGGCAGCGATGTGATCAAAAGTGAAAGTGGGTGATTGTGCTCTGCTTCTGCAAAACCGGAAGTGGAGCGCGATCGCTCCACTTTCACTTTTAGAAGCCTGGGGAGCCCTGCAGATGCTCGCACAGGGTTCCTTGCACCCCAGGAGGGTTGCTGCAGGGACTGGTGAATGCATCCCAGTCCCTGCAGCCCCATTAGCTGCCCCTTAAGGGGGCAAAGGCCAAGGGCCTCAGGCTGGGGCGTCGTGACGCCCCAGTTTGAAAACCACACCGTGTTATGGTATCATCATAACTGATTGATAGGGATTACTCTCGGAAGGAGAATTCTTCACCAGGAGAATTTTTGACCAGAAGAAAATGACCCTAAAGCAGCAACATATATAAAAAATGACAGTGAACAGTTTGATGAACCTCTTCACATATAAGGTTTATTTTTTAAATATTACTTCTCAACTGAAACACAACTTTCAACCCCAACACTGAAATGGATGAACATTCAACACAGCCCTAAATTAAATAATGATCAAGATGAAACTTTGATAAATCAATTCCAGACCTATGTGGTTAGAGGAGACATGGAGAGGAGAAAACAAACTGCATATATAATGCAGAAAATCCTCCCCCATTTTGGCTTTGGCATTGAAGGAGAGAATAGATCAGTGGAACACAACAGTCAGACAAAAGTTTTTTCAGCAGGTAGGTCATAGCAGCCACACCAGTGACAAACCCCACCTCTTAGGATATGTTACAAGTAACCTCTGACTGGAACACTGAAGTTTTCTCACTTCTTCTGCATGTCATTCTTCCTTGCAGCTGAAAACAGAAAGGACCAATTCTCATAGCACCCCAGTGATGGTACCAATCACTCTATGAATTTACAGCTCTTTATTATAGCTTAGTTCAACAGTTCCAAAACGTTTTAGCACCACAGACCACCTCCACTAACAAACCACTAACTAACTATTTGCATAAAGTCTTCTCTTCTCTGTATGCAGGTCCAGTGCTATCAGGGGCACAGTTTTATAAAGATTAGGTTTTTTTTAACCCATGTAAAACACGCAGGTGACTATGTCATCACAGAAGACTGCATTTAAAAGTTTTTCCCTGGTCCTTAGTTAACGTGCACATACAGTTCTTAGCTATGGCAAAATTTCCTACCAAGATATTGAAAATATAAGAGATTTCTTGCACTGTCATCATATTCACCAATCTGTAGGATAAGAAACATTTTGTCTGTACTTCAAAGTCATATTTGGGGAGTTTAATGTTTCTAAAAGCCTTTGAGAATTTCTGATAAAAGGTTGTACAGAAGTGCCAAATATCATCATCATTATTCTCTAGAAATTTCCTGCCCTGTGCAAAAAGATCCCAAAAGAGAAAGACATCCAACAAGGCTGCTTCAGGCTACTCTTTATCCTTTTAAGTTGTATCAGTTGGCAAGTTTTCAGCCAGAAAAGGGGAAAAAAAGAAAAAAAAGAAAAATGCTAAATAGAAAAAAAATTGTAAGTTACTCTTGACTAAATTTACAGAAATAAAAATTACAAATACAAACAAACACTGTGAATATCTACTTGACCATTTCAGTGTAAACTATCTTCACCACTTCCAGACTATGAGATAACATGGCATATTCAGTATAATTTATCACTTTTGTGGCTATTGGTCCAATCCTATCCCCTACCAATTTATACTATGCAGCCCCACTGTAGGAGTATATGCTGCATGCAGTGCGGGGGGGGGGGGGGAACCAGATGGTCCAGAAGAAGGAAGTAAACATATTTTTTACCTGCCTCTCTATAGGGCACTTGGTTGTCAATTGGTCTCCTCAGACCTATGCCAGCACATTTGCTAGTATAGCAAGCAAATCCAAGGAGAGTCAGAAGACAGGTCCAGGCTGGGAAGGGAGCTCATGATCTCAGCTACTTTTATGATCCTCCCTCCGATCCTTGAACAACTTCCTTCCTGCCCCCACCACCATCCTTGCCCTTGTAGGTGTCCAGGATCCACTGGTGGGTGCATGGAGCCTCTGTCTAACAAGGCATTGCAATGCCTTTCATGTTGATGCTGCCATAACAGAACTCATATGACCCTGCACTGGGTTAGGTTACTGAATACATACATGTGTTACACCAAGAAAACTGAGCACTATTTATTTTACGTTGCAGGCAGATATCAAACTCCTTGTTGCTTAATACAGGCATGCAAGTCATGCAACCGCTCAAGGCATCAAATTGTTTGCAAAGATTTATTTACACTAGTTTAGTATACAGGTAAACGTAGCAGTCAAAAAGTTTCCTTTTGAATAAATATTATGAATAATAAGTTATTTAAGGACTTAAAAAATATTTCAGGATTCTCTCAAATGCATTCACATTCATCTGCAGGTTCCAGAAGAAGCAGAACTGAAATTCTCCAACAACCTAGAGAAATTAGAGAATAAGGATAGAACAGTGTGAAATGTAACTGTTTTTATCTCAGCCTAGAATAGCAGCACTTCAAATCTGGAAGACATTTTCTTATCAGCTTTACTATGTTTATTGTCAAATCTGTACTGAAAAGTGGTGCAGGACTTGACAGCTTGATGCTTATTTTAGGAGCAACAGGGTATGCTCAAAATTGCAAAATAAAAATAAAAATGAAGCAGCATTGTTTTGAAATACACAGCATGAGGCCCAATGTAATGAAACTTGAGTGCCATAAGCAAAATTCGGAGTAGTTTCTTCAAATCTATAGACTTATCCCATGCTAATACACGAGCAGCCCAATCCTATCCTCAGCCAGCAAATAGTGTACAGTGGTGCCAATATGGGCTCTGCTACATGCTATGGGCCAGCCAGAGACTATGAAGCAATGGAGAGATAAATAAAATAAAATTTTACTTACCTATTCCACTGTACCATGGTCCCAATGGGTCATCTCAAATCTGGTTCAGCTCTTTGGCTGGCACAAGTCTGAGTGAGCCCAAAGAGGCATGCCAAGTCTGAGTGAGCGGCATTGGATATCGGAACTGCAACTGCCACCAATATCTGCCCCCTGCCCTCCCCTGACATGCCCCAGACACACCCTTTGTTTTCCCCAATTTCCACTGGAGTCCTTCCCCTCCCTGCCCACAGCCCACCTCCTTCAACAACATTAGCTCAGGTGGTCATATGGTCACCAAGCCATCACTCTGGCAGCACATGGTCACCAGCCATCACTGTGGCTACAGAACCAATGCCCTAGGTCTTTTGTTAATAGAACACGAGTTCAGTCAGTGGAAGGCCCACATAGGATTGGGTCATAAGTGTTCTTAAACTATACAGAAGTCACTGCCTGGTAATGCTGCTCTTAATGCATAAGGTCTGCTGCTAATGTGACGTGCAAATTATCTGAAGAGCTGGATTGAAAAGCAAGCCTAAAATGCATATAAGCCAAACTGCTCTACTATTTGAATTAATCAAGGAGTTATCATCTAATCAAGGAACTTACATCTTTGGTTCAATAATTGCTCCCCCAGTTGTCATTGCATTCCACAAAGTACAGCAATTTACCAATTACCAGTGAAATCGAGGACACATACTATACCTTGCCTTTTATCATTACTTATTACCTCTGAATACACTGCTTTATTCACATAGTGTAATTAAAGTACTCCTCTCAGAACAATTTTTTTCAAAATTATACACCATGTGAAATATTTCTATATACACTGAAGAACAGGCTTTTAAAACATGGGAGCAATTTTAATGTGCATTATTTCAACTAGGATAAAATTAAGGTTCATGGAGGTTCTAAAGTTGGAGGTGGGATGGGAGTTTTAAGGTCTATTATGCCATCTATAATATTATTGTGATAATCCTGTATTAAACAGGAACATTATACATAGCAATATTCATATCAGCCAGAACTGTATACATCTAGATCAGAAGGACTGATCACAGTGCCCTTGCTAGTAGGGTGCAGGTTGCACTTGGTGAGGCACACAGGAGGGGGTGACACCACTAGTGACCAAAATCAGTTTTTAAGAATAATACCATCATGTTTTATACCATTCAGTGTGTAATTTACAGCAGAATTCAATGAAAAAACCAGAGTGAAATATCCCAATTCTATCAAATATTATGGCCAAAAAAAAAGAAAACAAAAATGCTACTTTCTTATGTAACAAAAAAGTACATTTCCTTAATTCAAAATGGACCAATAAGACTGTTAGACTGAGCTAATGAGATGTTATGACACAGCATGAACATATTCGTAAGTAAGGTGACACCCCATGGTGGGGGGGGGGGTTATACCATTAGTGAACAAAATTGCCGTTTGTAGGAATAATATCATCATGTTATATACCATTCAATATATAATTTACAGCAGAATGCAATGAAATAACCATTTTGAAATATCTGTGTTCTATCAAAAGGTATAGCTAAAAAAACCAGTAGGGTGGAGCAATGATACATCACCACGCCCACCACCCAAATTGTTTTCCCTCAATGTGTTGTTCCGCTCATTCCATTTCTATTCCCCACTGCTGTTCCTTTAGTGTACCCTATTTGGGAAAATTTTTTTTCTCCTGTTCTTTGCCTCAGTTGTGTTTCTTCTTAAAAAGCTTTTTGTGTGTCACCAGTTTGACCTTCTCTTCCTTTGGAGTGCATTTTTTTCTAAGTCTTTTTCCTTTTTCCCTGTTCCATTTTCTTCCCTAGGTTGTTATCTATCATGAATATTACTATTGTGCAGGGGTTGGTTTCTCTGGATAATAACAATAGCAATACTTATATACAATGCTGCTATTCCACCAATGTGCCTGTGGGGGGGGGGGGGGCTTTGCCCATCCTGCCCCTGCATGAGTCATGTTGGCCAGGCATGCATCTGAATGTTGCTAGAACCAACAGTGTGGGCAGGGCTGGACAAGCATTCTGAATGCTGAGCACTTTCCCCAGCAGTCTGGCTCTGGGCCACATTGCAACCTCAGCCTACCCACCCAATCAGGTAGTCTGAGATCAGTTGGTCACCTTTGGGACTGGGTACCAAGTACCAGTTGAATTTTTTTGCTCTTCATCTGATTGGCTCTCGGTGGTGTTTTATTTGTTTGTATTTTCACTCAGCCCAGACTGCCTCTGAGGTGTGATGTTCAGCCAGGATGGTCATGGCTGGCAAGAATAGTACAGGACAGGGAGTAAGATTAGAGACCTGGAGTGCACCAGGGGTCAGCAGGAATCAGTAGGAAAGCCGGAACCAGTCTCAAAAGGCTGTCTGGCTCAGTGATGCAGACTGGTGACCACTCCAGCTTGAATCACAAAATCTATCTCAAAGGCTTTTAGGCTGGACAATTCAGCTACCTCAACACCTTTTCCCAAGGGTTGGTGTTGAAAAGAATGATATCAATTTGAAGCTGGGGTGGTGACAAGTGAAGGTGAGACATACCTCCAGGATAGGTGCCCACACTAAAGTGGGGGAGGAGTTTATGTAGTTAGGACCTGCTGCAAAATGGACATTGTAATCCAATAAATGTTGCCCATTTACCCAAAAAGCTGACCTTGTTTCACGTCATTTGTTGTACATGCCAGTGGGCTTCAATGTTTTACCAATTGATTGAAGGTTACATTAAATATATACACAAACACATCACACACACACACACACACGTTAGATCATTTCAATCAATGAGAAAAGTTTTGGATGATAACTGAGTAATTTATATCAAATAGGAATATGTTTTCATATGGTAAGACGTTAATAGGATGGTGAAACATTCCTTTGATTTTCTGAAAATTAAGAGATTCATTCCTACATTTGTTGAAGGGCAGTACAGTGCATATCAATTAACTACTTTCAAACAAATATTTTTTATTAAACTTTCAAGTGTCAGGGATTATTATAATGGATTTATCAACTCTTATTGATCTAATCACAAGCTTAAATGGGAACAGGATTTCAAATTTGTATTTCACAGACAAATAGATATGTATCTATCTGCAGATGAGACCCAAACTGTGCCGTTAACGTACATCTTGAGAACTGCAATAAGAGTATCAGTGTTCTCCACTCCTGATTAAAAATCAGAAAATCTATTACATGTCTTATAGCACTGCACCATTAGCAGCTGATTTACTTATACAGGATAAAAATGCAATAGGTTTCTCAATTATGCCTTAAATTTTTCAAATGCAAAAGCACACAATACCCATTTTCATACAGTGTCTGCTGTGACCACAGGAGGCAGCAGCAGAAGCAGAGCTTGCTGCAGTGAGTTTAAGTAATAAATAAATAAAGGTCATGGGTACCTTAATCTTTTTTAAATTAAGTTTCCTGACTAATTTAGGGCCAAATCCTATCCAATTTTCCAGTGCCAGTGCAGCTGTGCCAATGGGGCATGCAATGCATCCTGTGGTGGGGAGGCAGTCACAAAGGCCTCCTCACGGTATGGCAACATTTGTTCCCTTACCTCGGGGCTGCATTATGGCTGCATAGGTGCTGGAAAGTTGGATAACCCTCACCAGCAACAATAATGTTGAAAAGGTGTGTACTGCATCCAGGGGTAAGGTGAGAAAGGCAACATGAGGACACAATGGAGGTAAGCAAAGAACTTCATTCATTCATTCATACATACATACATACATACATACATAGTCGTATGTCTGAGGAGAGAAAATGAGTGGGGAGATTTGATATGGAAGGGAATAAGATGTGTGTGCTACATGGTGTGCACCATTATAGCCAGATCCACCACTTCCTGCATCCTCCCTACCCCCCCAGTTTCTCCCCCCTCCCCACCCAGTTGAGCCCCCATTCTTTGTCCCTGGCAGTGATATGATCCTGGCGATCACACTGCTGCATTTGCCTCCCCCTCCGCAAAGACTTACAGCAATTCCTACCACTTCTGTCCTAAACATTAACAGTTGGTAGGCAGATCAAAAGAAAGAGGAAATCCTTACAAAGAAAGGGTCATAGCATGGCACAAAATGGAGAAGGGAACAGATGGGGGGAATGGAATGTTAGGGAAATCAGGGAGAGTACGCAAGAAGGAATTAAATCATTGGGGGTTGTGTGATAATGGGTGATGAAGAGGAAAGGTGGAAAACCCAGTAAGAGAAAAACAAGAAGCTAGAATGCACCAAACATAACAGCTGGAGTTCAAGGCTGTGTATTTTTTATAGCCTGGAACCAGGGCTGCAGGCAAGGAGTGACCTGGTCTATATAGCCCAGCAGTCTCCAAACTGGAGACCACTGTATACCAGGAAAGGCCTCCCCAGCACAAACAGAGCATTACATTCCACTGGGGAGACTTCTTACTGTGCAGTCCATCTCCCCCAAACTGTGCACCAACCATGTCTGCCCAGAAATCTAAACACAAAGCTTTGTGGGGCCACTGAACCCAGAAGCTGCTGACAAGCGCACAGTTTGGGGAAAATAGGCGGAGCAGTAAGGAAGCTCCCCGGTAGAAAGGAACACTTTGTTCAGCTGGGGGATAGATTTGGCCATGCTCTGGATCTGGCCCGTGGGCTAGGGTATGGAGAGCCCGAATATAGACCAAAAAGCACTTCTGTCCACTGTGGTGGTGGAGCCTGTCTCTCTCAGTGCCTAGTTACCCTTAACGGATGTCCCAAGTCTCAGAGAAGGGAATCTAATGGAAGCGGTGTTCTTCCTTGGTCTTGGAGTCCTTGGTGGATCAGTTAAGGGGAACCATGCTTTGAGGGCTAGGGCTAATATCTGGCCTCCCCCTTAAACAGTAAAAGAGAGACCAAGGAGTCTTGGATTCCAAAACACACTCAGAACACACACATCAAACAAAGGAGGTTGTGATAGAAGCACTAAGCATATAATCTATTTGTACATGAGACACAGAAAATAGTGACCGTTGGGGGCAATTGGTCAAGGAAACCCTGACCATCTCTACTGGAATATCCATTTACCTGTCCATCTCTACTGGAATGAGGCATGCATCGTTTCAAAGATTGTGGGGCTTGTTTGTCAAGACACAGCAATCTTCTGATTCAATGATAGGTTACAAATTAGCAGTGGGCTTGATAAGCAAACCCAAGAAGCCCTATGTGATAGGCTCTGCCACAATTCCAAGGAGGGAAGTCCTGGAGGCACATGATGCATTCCATGGTGGGGGGGGGAGGCTATCAGGAGGTCTCAGCTGGGTAAGTTCTCTCATGTTCTATGGATCTCTTTGGACTTGCACCAGTTCTATTGCTGGCATAAGTCTAAGAATCAAAGGGGGAAGGTGAAGGAATGGAGGAAAGAACAGGTGAAAGGATAGAGATGACACCAGGAACAGTCCAGTCTCTGCCCAAACTGCAATCTGCCCTGAAACTCCCCCTGCCATCTGACTCCCCACCAATATCGTGCCTCCCACGGCATCTTACTGGGGCCACTGGGACTCCAGCTGCTGCCGCCACATATGCCTCACACTCACCACTTGCAGCGGTGGCCCGGCAGCACATGGCAGCGCTTCGCTTCATGATGCCATAAAGCATGTGAGTTCTGGTAGCCCACTAGATTAGTATAATGACTTCCAAATATGGCATTTTTGCATGTTTTTAGCCAAAAAATGTGGAGTGTCTGTGAAGAGCTATATAAACTTGTGAACAGTTTGAGATTTGTTTGCACTTCATACTATCTGCCTTATATACATCTTCCTTAACTGTCTTTCTCTGGAGACAATGATCATTGACGATTACTGCAAAGGTACCCCAAAAGTCCAGAAACTCTCCAGAAGACTGAGGCTACAATCCTAACACACTTTCCTGAGAGTAAACCCCATTGAACAAAATAGGAACTTACTTCTGAGTAGACGTGGTTAGGATTGTGCCCTGATTTTGCTATTTTTATTGACTTCTTCTCATAACAAGAATAAGTGTTTCAGCTCCTCTCCTGCTTCAGATGCCATTACTATATAAGTTAATAGGTAAACTAGTTTTTCTTTCAGCAAAATCTTGTTCATGAAAAGAAGAATCTACTTATTGATTTTTGACAACTTCAAGAAAATGGATAGAAGAAACTTAGGATATTTCAAAATGATCAAATTAAGGTGGTTATTTTTACATTATTAAGTAATCAAGAAAGAAAACCATTAAGAAAGTGTTTAGTTCACAGGCTGTCTAGCCAGATTCTAAAAAAAAAAACACAACTGTGTGCTGACAGCTAACCCAGATTCCATTTCTTCCCTTTCCTCTGAACCACAGGGGAAGCTAAGATGCATTTTTAACACTGCACTTTGCCTAAAGGCTCTCAGTAAAATTTAATTTTCTTACAGCATTGATTTTTCCATTACAAGTTGTACCAGCCTAATGATATCTCATAAGAATTTTTAGGGTTGAAGCAAATAAATAAATTAAAAAAACACACCCAAACTTGAAGTAAATGATTTAATAATGGTAACTGTAACTGTTTGAGTATTCCTTAAAAAGTCTTATTTTAACAAGATTTATCTCCCATTCCAATTTGTTGTAGAGATCAAAATTAATACCCACTTCTTTTAGGACCAGGGCCTGTTTCAGAAGTTGTTAAACTATTAATAGCTAAAAATATAAACTTGAGACCACGAGCCATTTGCTAAGCATATATTTCAATGGGAGAGATTTAAACAACTGGGACAAAACTTTGTAGGGGTGTGACTAGGATTGCCAGACCAGTCAGCCAGAGAAAAAGGCAATTACCTTTAACACTCCTGTTGCAGCTGCTGCTACTCTTGCTCATTTCCTCCCTGGCCCTGGCATTAACCCCCTCTCTAATCTCATATTCTTAATCCCTGCAGCAGCTAAATTGCTGGCTGCCTCTGCACAGTGATCATGAAGAAAGGGAGTCTCTGCTCTTACATTCAAGTGGCAAAAAGAATTGAAATCAACCCTGTGCAAGCATGCAGTTGCTGGGTGGACAGGAGCCCCTGAGCAGGTAGGGGGCACTGACAGCTGAGGCACCAGTCCACTCAACAACTGATTGCAGGTCCTTCTATTCCCACAGAATAAGAGTGGAAATTCCCCACTCAACTCAATTGCCCTGCAGCAGCAGGCAGCAATTTAACTGCTGCAGGAATTAAGTATGTAAAACTAGAGGGGGTGGATGCCAAGGAGGCAGTGGTAGGAGTCGTAGCAGCTACTTTTTCTCCCAGGCAACAAAAGCATTAAAGATAATTGCTTTTCTCTAACTGACTGATCTGGCAATCCCAGATGTGAAGTAATCTCACCCCCCTCCCAATGAAAGCTCAATTGTTTTATAGAAACTTATTTGGCCTTTCTTCAAAATTGTCAGATATTTCATTTTGGCTGCAATCCTATGCATACTTACCTGGGAGTAAGTTCCACTAAACTCAATGTCACTTACTTCTGAGCAGACATGCAATGGATTGTGCTGTTCAGTGATAACTCGCTTCCAATTTCACTTTATTGGAAATTTTGGTACCAACCTAAAAGTACTCCACTTTGCAAATTTGGCTCAGTGCTTGATATATGAAACTCATCAAGGAGCTGAGGGCTATTCTGTTATATCAATAATGTTACTGAGACATAGTAAAAGGGATACATTCTTATACTGTCATAACTAGTATTCTTATACTGTCATAACTTCTCAATTAGAAAATGTTACCACATTTGCTTTTCACCTTGGAACATAGCATGAATTTAGAAAAGACTAAAAACTGTAAGAGGCTCCATCATGAGCTTTGTACACTGCCTTTTCCATTAAAAGCACAATTCATTCAGAAACCATGTGAGAAAATGATTGTGCAAAGGATTTATTATCAAAACAATGCCATGGTGTCTACAGCAGAACAGTGAAATGCACCATATGTTCTGTCGCTAAAGGGAAATAACTTAATCATTTATTTCTCTGGTAGTCGTAACACAGGTGGATATAAATAAAAAATGTAGGTTTGTTGCCAAAAAGTTACGAAGCCAAATATGTTAATTTGTACATCCATCATTTCAATTAATGTGGGCTAGTTATATTTGATTAATTTCTGTATTTCTATAAGAACTGCTATAAACCGCTTTCATTAGACATAGATTAAAGAACTGATATTAAGGACGAAGTCCTACTACTTAGGTTAGTTTATTTACCCTGATCCAATCAAAATTAGCCACACTTAAGTTTTGATGAAATCAACAAAGTTTAAAATCTCAAAGAGATTAAATCATGATTTACTTGTGTTGGATTAGGGCAAAACTGCATAAGATTATGGTGCAATTTTGTTCTTAATCTTTATCCTCAAATTCATCAATCCCTTATAAGAACACATTGATGGAGAGCAGCTATTTAGAAGGTCCACTGATTTTACTGTAACTTTCTTCCAGCTATGTGTAACAAAGACTGTGGTCTTATTTTACGCTGTTGTCTTTAAACATAATACACTTTTAACATCTCAGTCACTCAGTACAGCTAGTATTTAGTTCAGGTAAAGTAGAAAGACTAATGAAATACTACTATTATGGTAGGTTTGTGGTTTCTTGTTCCACTGAACAGACTAATATGGATCTTTTTTGTCAGTTCTGTGAATGCAAATGCTTTTTAAAAATTTAGTATTTTATGAATGTGCAATAAGAGTAGCTGCAGTAGCAACTAGGACTTATTTTTAATAATTTTTAAAAATGGCTCTCTCTTTGCCAGCAGAGTATAGACCTAAAGTCTCTGATAGAGGATTACTAATAACCAGGATTAGAAGAGACCATTAAGATCATGCTCAGTTGGATCTTCTGAAATGCAGTCTTCTGAGTTGAAACCTTCTAATCATCCAGGCTCAAGAGGAAAGTTGGCTATGGCTACTTGTGCTTGAAAATATTGCTTTCATTGAACAGCAGCTCACCAAATTACAGATAGAGGAGGTTAGGTTTTAAAGCTTACCACTTCCAGGAAGAAAATGGCAATAATGAGAAGTAGGCACACATATTGAGTCATGTGGGCTTGCAAATTTCCACTCAGAACTGGGGTGAAGTCTGAAATGTAATGTGTTAGTACTAAATATAAAGGTTATCTTCTTCAGTTCTCATTTCTGAAGCACTCAACAATTAAAACATAATTTCTATGGGTGATGTACAAAGGTGGATTTGTCCCTCAAAATCTGGATTGAGGATGCAGAACACAATACAGGAGTGTGAGTAATGGCTACAGTATTAAACTTGCAAATCTTATCTCTTTAACTGTGGGTTTCCTTTAGTTCAGGTATACCTCAAGTCCAAGTGATATCTAGTAGATGTTTCCTGTTACCCACCTTGCTAAGATGGCCTCACCAAGCCATCAGTAACAAGACAGGCTTTTTTTTTTCTTCACTGCCAAAAATTTTGCAGTGTGTGAGCCCTGGAAACAGCAGCATCCTCCTACCAGGGGTGTCCAAACTTTTTTGGCAGGAGGGTCACATCATCTCTTTGACACTGTGTCAAAGTGGGGTGGGGGAGACGGGGAGCAGGAAAAAATGAATTAATTTACATTTCAAATTTGAATAATTTTTCATAAATTTACATAAACAAATACATTAAAATGGAACTTATATGAATGAATGAAGGTCTTTCAATAGCTCAAGGCCTATAAAAGGCATTGCACAAAGCAAGGCCTTGCCTTTCCTTCACTGCTGCTGCTGCATCACAGATGTGAAACAGCAAGCAATGGAGGAAGTCCTCATTCCATAGCTCACATGAGAGGTTGAACGGTTGCCCTTAGGCTGAGATCAGTTGCATTGGGCCAGCCTGGGCTCCAGCAAGTCTCAAAAGAGACAGAGGTTCATTGGAAACTGGGAGCTACCTGCGGGCCAGATTGGGAGCCCCTGAGGGCCGCAAATGACCCCCAGGCTGGGGTTTGGGCTCCAGAAGGATCTCTCCAAACTGGCAGAATGGGCAGCAAAATGGCAGATGCGTTTCAATGTAACTAAGTGTAAAGTCATGCACATTGGGGCAAAAAATCAAAACTTCACATATAGGCTAATGGGTTCTGAGCTGTCTGTGACAGATCAGGACAGAGATCTTGGGGTGGTGGTAGACAGGTTGATGAAAGTGTTGACCCAATGTGTGGCGGCAGTGAAGAAGGCCAATTCTATGCTTGGGATCATTAGAAAATGTATTGAGAACAAAACAGCTAATACTGTAATGCCGTTGTACAAATCGATGGTAAGGTCACACCTGGAGTATTGTGTCCAGTTCTGGTCACCACATCTCAAAAAGGACATAGTGGAAATAGAAAAGGTGCATAAGAGAGCGTGGCAGCAATCCTAACCCCTTATGTCAGTGCTTTCCAGCACTGACATAAGGGCAATGCAGCTCTGAGGTAAGGGAACAAATATTCCCTTACTTTGAGGAGACCTCTGTGAGTGACACCCAACTGCAGGATGCAGCACTCCTCCCATTGGCACTGCTATGCCAGTGCTGGAAAGTACTGATATAAGGGGTTAGGATTACACCCTAAAATGATTACTGGGCTGGGGCACCTTCCTTATGAGGAAAGGCTACAGCGTTTGGGCCTCTTCAGCCTAGAAAAGGGACGCCTGAGGGGGGACATGATTGAGCCATGCAAAATTATGCATGAGAAGGATAAAGTGGATAGAGAGATGCTCTTTACACTCTCACATAACACCAGAACCAGGGGACATCCACTAAAATTGAGTGTTGGGAGACAAAAGAAAATATTTCTTTACTCAGCATGTGGTTGATCTGTGGAACTCCTTGCCACACGATGTGGTGATGGCATCTGGCCTAGATGCCTTTAAAAGGGAATTGGACAAGTTTCTGGAGGAAAAATACATTACGGGTTACAAGCCATTATATGTACGTGCCACCTCCTGATTTTAGAAATGGGCTATACCAGATGCAAGGGAGGGCACCAGGATGAGGTCTCTTGTTATCTGGTGTGCTCTCTGGGGCATTTGGTGGGCTGCTGTGAGATACAGGAAGCTGGACTAGATGGGCCTATGGCCTGATCCAGTGGGGCTGTTCTTATGTTCTTAACCAGGACCGAGGCTGTCAGCTGAATTTATACATATGCAAATCTGATGATTTTGTATGTTAGACCAAATGACAATTTGCAAGAAATATATACTGAAGATATGATGAAGTATAACTTCTCCATTTCCTTTTTACCAGATTGTTGCCTCCCACTCTCAATATGCATTTTGTAGGGGGTATCTGAACAACAGATCTTCTGCATCACTTAGGAAATGTACTGTAGTTCTTTGTGCCTGAAAAGGTATCTACTATTAACAGAGCAATGAAGGCATGAAATGAGTGAGTGTGTATGTGTGTGTGTGTGTGTCCAAACATTCCTATGACTTAATGAATGAAGTCATTTGAAAAATAATAATACTCGTGTTGTAATCTTCTGTATTATCATTCAGGAGCAAGTTCTATTTAATAGCGTGAACTTGCTTCTAACTGAGTAACCATGTACAGGTGGCCCTCATTATCCGTGGGGTTTCGTTCCCAGAACCCCCACAGATAAGGAAAAGCACGGGTATTCAAAACTTGCTGTTTTGGGGGGCCGCCCCTCCAAACCCAGCCAGGGCTGAGCTGCACACAGTTGCTCATGATCTCTGCAGGCTTCGGAATAAAGCCTGGAGTAGTTTAAAGGCGACTTTTGTTTTTTGTTGAAAACTGGAAGTTGTCTTTAAATGGCTCAGAGGGGCTGAACAGCGTCTGCAGGCTTCAGAAGAGCCTCTGGACTAAAGGAGGCTCTCGAGGCTCCAGGTCTACACAAACCAAGGATGAAGAAATCTGCAGGTACTGAATCCACGGATAACACAAACCGCCTAGATAGGATTGCACTGATGGTTCACGTCTTTATGATAGGCTTGGCTGATATTCAGTGTGGCAGCAAGGGACAAAGCCCAGCTCCAGCCCTCCCCACACCCCTAACCCACTTCTGATAATGCATGAGGTGCTACCACTAGTACTGGTACTGTTTAGGACAGCCCGGTCAGGGGAATTCTTTGATGGTTGAGGGTCTGAGGCCTGCACTCTACCTGGCTGGTTTCTAATACCAGGAGTGGCCCGAATGGATCTGCCCCCTGAATTGGAGCACACTTGCTACTTTTCTCCCCTCTCCCGAATCCATAGATACGGCAGGCCCACTGTAGTTTTTTTCTACTGGAAGGGACTGCAATGGGTCACACACAGCCACTCTGAATGTGGCTTAACCTTCCTTTCCCAAATGATTCGGATGCACTAAGGTACCATGATCCAGCACAGAATTATAGGGGAGTGTATGGGGGTGTGTTAACTATGCGCTGAATTTCAGTTTGATTTTTATTTTATGCTTTTATTAAATAGGTTGCACTTGAGATTCTGTTAGAAATTCCAGTTTCTGCTTCTAGATGCTAATCAAAGTAACCTCAAAAGGCATGCTTGTAAATGTAGTTAAATTCATCATAGAAGGACTACTACTGCTTCATTAGTTTCAGCTGCAATCCAGCACAGCTGTTTCAGCTGATCAGTGATTATGGATTTAATCCAAATCTGCATGTTCATTCACAAGTAGATTCACTGATTTCAATAAGATTTTACTGCACTAAATGCTTAGAATTGTAGTCTATTGGATATCGATCATGCTTACAGCCCAATCCTAATTAAGCCCCCACCAATGAAGCTGCACCAACATAGCAAGTGCAGCATCCTGCAGGGGGGGGATCACTTTGGTTCCACTGCCTAATGGGTCCTGCCTCCCACCCACCTCCTTCCTCACCCAGACACTCCCCACTCCTTTCCTCCCACTGCCATCTCCCCACACCCATTTACCTGCACTCCTGCATGTAGCTGGCTGACTAGTGCGCCTCCAACACCACTACCATTTGTGGCGGTGATTCTGGAATGACTGCCAGCGATGCTGAGAGGTCCGTCATCTGGGCATTTATGTCAATAGAACTGCTATTCCACTGTCATAAAGTTCATTTAGAATCAGGCTGCTTGATATACATGTTTGTTGGCAACCTTCAGTCTTGAGAGACTATGGTATCGCGCTCTGAATGGTGGTTCTGGCACAGCATCTAGTGTGGCTGAAAAGGCCGATTCGGGAGTGACAATCCCTTCCACACTGGGAGTAAGTGCAATCTGTCCCTGGTCTGTCTCCCTGGCTATGGGCCTTCCTTCTTTGCCTCAGTCTGTTGGCAAAGTGTCTCTTCAGACTGGGAAAGGCCATGCTGCACAGCCTGCCTCCAAGCAGAACACTCAGAGGCCAAGGTTTCCCATCTGTTGAGGTTCATTCCTAAGGCTTTCAGATCCCTCTTGCAGATATCCTTGTAGCGCAGCTGTGGTCTACCCGTAGGGCACTAAGTATACTCAAGACGCAAGCTCTGTAGACCTGGATCCTGGTATGTTCCATCAGCTTCTTGTTGGACCAGACTCTCTTTGTGAGTCTGGAAAATGTGGTAGCTGCTTTACCAATGCGTTTGTTTAGCTCAGTATCGAGAGAAAGAGTGTCAGAGATCATTGAGCCAAGGTACACAAAGTCATGGACAACCTCCAGCTCATGCGCAGAGATTGCAATGCAGGGAGGTGAGTCCACATCCTGAACCATGACCTGTGTTTTCTTCAGGCTGATTGTCAGTCCAAAGTCTTGGCAGGCCTTGCTAAAACAGTTCATGAGCTGCTGGAGATCTTTGGCAGAGTGGGCGGTGACAGCTGCATCGTCAGCAAAGAGGAAGTCACGCAGACATTTCAGCTGGACTTTGGACTTTGCTCTCAGTCTGGAGAGGTTGAAGAGCTTTCCATCTGATCTGGTCCAGATATAGATGCCTTCTGTTGCAGTTCTAAAGGCATGCTTCAGCAGGACAGCGAAGAAAATCCCAAACTAGTTTGGCGCAAGAACACAGCCCTGCTTCACACTGCTTCGGATGTCAAAGGGGTCTGATGTGGAGCCATCAAAGACTACAGTGCCCTTCATGTCCTCGTGGAAAGACCTCGTGATAATGCTGAAGAGCCTGGGTGGACATTCGATCTTGGGGAGAATCTTGATATACATATGCATGTAGTAAAATTATTTTATTCCTAATTTGTTTATAGGTCAGGGCACCAAGGACTGAAGTACTGGTAATTCAGTGAACATGAGTTTTTACATTAATTTTAAAAAAAGCAAAAAAAAGCACCATAGTTGCTCAAAAAGTAGGAGGAAAAAAAAAAGATTAATCATTCCATTCAACAGGATCTGTACTGAGATCAAACATAGCACTGCAAACTTATAAGCATGGTCATATGGTAGAATTTTTTCCAATAGCAGGATTTCTAGAGAAACTAAGTCTCAGAAGTTGCACAAGTGTGCAAACAAACTCAAAACTTAAAAGAATTGTGATGGATGCTATGTAGCACATTGATTCTTTCTCTTTGCACAGATATCTTGCCATTTATATAAGATGGGAGAATTTGTAGCTTCTTGGAAACCAAGAAAATCTCAGCTAGATTTTGACCAATCCCAATAATGGGTGATTAAATACAATTTTCAAACAGGGCATTCATTCATCAATTTGTATTTAATATTCAGTTAGTTGCATGATTGCAATTCATTGAATCTTAAAGCAAAATTTCAAAGCAATCATATTCTCTAAATTATAATACCACAAAATGTAAGCATTGACCCACTCTGGAATTCCAGAATCTGACATAATTAACAGCTAACATGTTAGACACCCTAATCCAATGATTTTCAAGCTTTTTCATCTCATGACACACTGACAAGGTGCTTAAATTGTCAAGGCACACCATCAGTTTTTTTACCATTGACAAGGCACGCCATGCTGTTGGTGGGGGGCTCACATCTCCCAATGGCCCTACTAATAAATGACCCTCCCCCAAATTCCTGCAGCACACCTGCAGACCATTTGCAGCACACCAGTGTGTCACAGCACAGGGGTTGAAATGGCTACCCTAATTCTTTCTGCCAATGTCCTCATTAATGAAACTTCCTGGTTAAACGTTCTGCTAGAATGCCAACATCTGTGAACCACAGCCTTGAACCCACTTACAACACCCCAAAAGAAGCTATGTTCTGTCCAGCAGTCTGTGCCTTCCACAGCTATGGGGTGTTGTGACTCATTGCAATACCACCTCTGCTGCCATTCATCACTTTTAACTGAAGTTCTCCTTTCCTTTCTGTGACACCAACACCAAGCTTTACTGAAGTATTTTGCAGACTATTGTGTTTTCACTGAGCCTTATTATTCATCCCAGGACCTAACATTTCCCTCAAACAATCATGCTTATAGTCGTATCCTGATTTATTTTTTGCTGTGTTTTATCAATGATGTCAATTTAAATGATGCAGATATAAAAACACATCTGTGAAAACTACAGCAAACTGTATATTGGTACTCTAGACAAAATTCAGAAATTAAAAATAACATGAACAATGGACTATTTTGCTATGTTTTGAAAACAAGATTATGTAATTTAGAACTTAATTTGCAGAAAAAATTAGAAGAAGAAGATTTTGGAAACATCTTTTCTTCCATCAGAAACATAGTCAGCTGAAGGAAGGAATGGGGCAAGAGTGTAATCTGACCAACCGCATAGTATCCCAGTTGATACATTCAAGTTAAGAGAAATGATGGCAAGAGGCTAAAATGGTAATTAGGAAGATGAAGAAGGGGAGCAGAATAGGACTTTGCTGGGGACAGAAGTGAATGTGACCATGCTGGTCCAGTGCATCAATGTGATTGGGAAAGGCATTCAGAAATCCAGCTACAGATTCTGAAAATTTTCTACAAGTGTGACCTTTTTGCAGCTTAAGTTTAAATTCAGTACATGAATTTTATATTTGGGTCATTAAATACATTAATTTGCCCTTCCTTCAAAATGTTTTCAGTTTCTTTGACTGGTAAGCTAATATCCATTCCTGTTTTAAAGGTTCAAAGCCTGAATTTAAGTGATTTTATTTTTTAGGAATAAAAACTTTTCATTAACTTTTCATTTGAACCAGAAAAACTGAAAACATTTTTTCAAGGCAAAAGACAGAAAAAATATTAGGGGTCTTATTAGGGTCATTTTTTACTAGAGTCTCTTCGTTTCTTACTTTTTATAACTGACCTAGATTGTAAAAGTTGCTGATGACATAAAATTGGGAAGAATACTGCACAGTATTCTGAAGAATAAGAACAATGCAGACAGTAAGTCAAATGTAAATGAATTCTGGTCTACTGTGTAACTAGGTTGACAAGTAGAGGCCAAAATTTAATGTTGACAAAGTCAACAAAATATAAAAATAAAATATATTAATAAGTTACAGCTAGATGAACAACAAAAAAAAGCAGACCAAAAATTAATTTTATTAATTATATTAAGGAATTGCTTTTCTGCTAGAAAAAACAAAAAATAACAGGTAAAACAACTGATGACATTTACTTCAATTAGAATGCAGTCCTATACAGAGGTGTCACTTGCATTTGTGTCATCTGGTGCAAGAACTCATTGTGTCACCCCCATGATGGGCCTCCTCCCATTCAGAATACAGACTATATTACAATATCATACATACAGTCTAAATGCAGTGGCATCGCTAGGGTTGGTGTCACCCCCATTAACTTTATTTATTTAATAAATAACACTACAAGTCATCCAACAAATCAATAACCAACAATAAACCAGTGGCCAACTTGATGACACTCAATAAGGGCTCAATCCTATTCGCCCTGAGTGTAGCAAACAAGCTGTGCTGATGACTCCGTGGCTGGGCAACGGTGCAGGTTTGTGGGGCAGAGGAGAGGTGTTCTGGTGGGGAGAGTGGGTCAGGGGGAGGAACCAGACAGGGCAGACACAAGGAGGCCCACTGCAAAACCAGCACCTTTCCTCAAGAGAAGGGACAAAAGTCCCCTTTCCCCGAGGATACCTCCAGCGGTAACCTGATGCCCGCTGGATACAGCGGTAGCCATTTTGGCACTGCTGCACTCAACAGCATTGGGACCGATAGGACTGGGCTGTAAGAGTTCTGCTATTAGTCCTATACTTGGAAATGAGAGCTGACTCATACCAATGCCCTGCTGAGTCATAACAACACCTCACTGGCTCTTGGAACAATCAATCTCATTGGTCAGTTCTGAGTTAAAGGAACATACTTTTTGTTACATAAGGCAGTTGTGTTTTCTTTTTCTGGTTATTTGACTATAACTTTTGATAGAATACAGCTATTTCATCAAAGTTTGTTCCACTGCATTCCACATGAAATTACCTTTCCAATTATGTGTAATATGATGGTATTATTAGAAAAAAAAAAACAACAATTTTGGCCAGTAGTAGTGTCACTCGGTACAGTTTCCCTCCTCCCCCTTGTGATGCCATTGGTCCTATATGCACTTTTCTGGGAGTAAGGTCAAGGAACACAATCAATAGGAAATGCACAGGATTACACTGAAAACTACAGAACTGCAATTGAAGTCTAAAGAAGAAAGCAGCAGCCATCACTGAAGGGCTCTAGTGAACAAAAATGTCTTCACCTTCCTGTGAAACGAAAATAGGGAAGTGGTTTGGTGGGTCCTCTCGGGGACAGTATTTTAAAGGAAGTGTGCCACTACGGAAAAGACTGATTATCATCCTAAACCTAGACAATTCAACTTCTTAAAATGCCTTAATTCATGATATGAGATGGGGGGGGGGGAAGAGAGAGAAATATATGGTATCAAGCATTTCTTAAAGTATGAAGGACCCAGGGCCCAAGTAATAAGAGGCAAATGATATTATACTGGAAAATTCAAGACAACAAACATTTCATGTGGGATACAAGCAGACAATCATATCCCTATTGTTCTGTGGCACTGATGTTATTTTATGTTCTGTGAACTGGAATTTTCCCTCACCTGCTATAATGATGACAACTGACAGCCCAATTCTATCCATGCCTTATGGTGGTGGACCTCACAACCTGCCATCGTAAGTCTTGGACCAATGGTATGAAAGCCACTCTCTTTGGCTGGCCACAGATACCAGCACAAATGCCCAGAGACCATGTGTAGGTGATAGAAACCTGTACCTCTGCTGATGTCTGCCAGAGAATGTAGGTCAGAGGTGGGGGTGGACTGGAGGAAGATTGGGAGTAGATTGGGATGAGAGTAGACCAGGCCAGGGGTGGTTCAGGGGGTGGGAATGGGAGGAAGTTGTGGCAGCTGCACACATCCTACTTCCTCATTCCCAGCCCAGACGCACCTCCCAGGTATATCCTTGGACTTACACCATCAAAAGAGCTGGCAGAGTCCAAGAAGACCCATTGGATACCAGTGACCTATGAAGAGGCAAGTTGTTTATGTTAAAAAAAAAAATTTTTCCTGGTTGTATGGTTCCCCAGCCCATGCAGTGCAAGCTCCATCAGCAGTTCTGCACACTCTGAGCTGGCAGGGGATAGGATAGGGCTCAAACAGTCCAAACCTATCCATTACTCTTCTACCACTGATGCAGCAGCACCAAAATGGTGAATGTTGCATCCTATGGTGGTGGGCAGCCCAGGACATCTCATCTGGGTAAGGCAACAATCATTCCCTTACCTCAGGATAAGCCTCCACAGCATGGGAGGCGGTGAACTTGGGCTGAGTGATGCACGTCAGAGTGCCTTTTGCAACTGGTGCTGACTGACATCAGGCAGCACGCATAGAATTGTGCTTTGAGTTCTCTCCAGCACATTCCTAACTTTTTGCCTGAAGAGTAGATCATGTTTTGGAGTCAAATATACTGCAGTATGTTATCTAACAAATTCCTAGAACCCAGGCATGTCATCGACCCAAATGAGAAGGTGATGATACCTATTTATTGTCCAGTCATCTCCACTGGCTTAATTTATGTTTTCCCAAAATCTTTTCACTTGATATGTGAAAAGAACATAAAGCTTCAGATAATGTGACTTCAGTTTTTACAACAAACAATGGGAAGGAACTTGCTAAACAACTCCAGTTTGCAGCATTCATGTATTTTTCTTTATTCAAATATGCTGAAATACCACTTCATGCAGACTTTCCTGGGCTATATTAGATAAGGCAATCACAGAATAAATTTTATCTATAGGACTGCAGGAATGTGAAATGTAATAAAAGCAGCTGGTGTAAATACTAAGGGTATAATCATACTGTTGTATCACATTGACTTCAGAAAGCACATGCTTCTCTTTTTTTCCACTGAAGTAAATGAGACTCAGTTCAATCCTATGCTAGACTGGGCTGCCAGCCATAACACTTTGCAATAGCAGAATGGAATTCCACTGTTGCAAGAGGTGGCAGTGTTCCTCAGATTTTGCCAAACCTTGTTACATCCACCAGAGGTAAGGCAGTGATGAGGACATGGAGGGGACAAAACTGGGCAGGTAGGGTGTGGAAGGGCCAAAATTGGAAAGGAACGGGCCGGGGGTGGATCCTGCAGTGATGCTGTGTGCTGGATCCTATTCCATTCTGTAGCAGCCTCCTTATCCCCAGCTGGCACAGGTCTAAAGAGATCCATTGCAGAGCAAGAAGCTTATGAGGGGTAAGGCTATTTAAATTTCCTCTCCAAAGCCACTGGATACAGCACGCTCCTTTTTGGTGCAGCCCATGGGAGAGCCCAATCCTATCTCACGCATCTCCACCACGTGCAGCGGCACCAAAATGGCTACTGCTGCATTCAGCTGCACCACCAGGGCTTCTAGAAGCATCCTTTGGGGAAGGGGACTTCTCTATTCTGCGCCAGCTATTTTGTCGGCACAGATTGGAGGACCTCTGTGTCGGCTTCACAGCCCAACACAGAGTATAGGATCAGTGCTGAGGTAATTTAGGATTGGGCCCTAAGTCTCCTGAATAGAAACCTTATGAAAGCATATAGATTATAATAGTTCTTCTTTTGTTGTAACCCAATTGTATCTATATTTCCTTAGGGTAAGTTCTACAGATTTTCAGGGGTACTTAATTCCAAGTAATTGCAAGATTGCAATCTTCATTATTCACACCAGTGAATGGAAGATAGTTCTAAAATATATCCCTGCCATATTTTCGGTCTATCAGAGGTAACACAAGTTCTCTGCTGATTCGAAAGACTCCAGCAAGGGCAGTTTGGAGATACAACAGTTAGGTGGTCACATACTAAAGTCAGGGTTGGCATGATTCTGAACAGATTTTGAGAGATACATATTTAATGAAATATGCCATTTGATTACTGAATAACTTGCACTTTAAAGGAACAGATGTGATGGAAGATTTTATTGCTGTGTTGTCAAGGAGAAAAAAAAGAAATTCAGAAACGCAAATATTTCAAGCATCCATATGACAGTTTGTATTAATTATTTCAATTCTAAACTATTTTTATATTTTTTAAATCAGTATTAAATGTTATCAGTTTCTTATAAGTTTCATTTCCCCCCCCCCCCATTGAATTTTGGAGAGTAATACCTTTGCAGAACTTAAATGGGTGGTTCAGGTCCAATCAAACACTTAATTATCACCTTAGACTCTAAAAATAAAATTCACAGGAGCTATGGTATGTGGTGTAAAACTGAAAACCTTCTGACCTTTAAGCAGCTAATTAACAAATTAATGATGGAAAGCATGTTAACAATAAAAATAGGCACAGGTTAACAATAAAAATAAAAATGCTTGCTAAGCTGAGAAAGACACTAAGCAGATGACTTGCACAGGCAAAACACTCAATATGTTTGAAGTCATTATCAGGTCCTTGGTGTTTTTCCTCTTTCTCCACTTCCTTTTTTAAACATTTCTTTCCTATGCTTCAATTAACAGTTTCTTAAGATGACTGCTTAGAAGACCGTAGTTAAATCTTAAACTGAATATGTCTTCAAGGTGTTCACACTGACATGAAAGCAACATCAAGGGGGGAAAAACTTATTCAAATGACAAAGTTTGATAAGGACAGGCTGTGACCATGGGCAACCTTACACAAAGTTGCTGGTGTAATAAACATTTGAGCTGCCAAAGCCAGGCCAGGATAGGATGATCAACCCTTTTATTTCTCAGCATAGTTCTGCACCTTTGCAGATATGCTCAACTGTATAAAAATGTTACTGCTTTTTATAAAGTTGCTAAAGGCAGAAAAACCTGCAACATTGGCCCAGGGCCATGTGATGCCCCACCTAAAACATGGTCCAGGGCATGCTTAACATAGAAAGCAGCACAGAGAATGTTCTGCTTTGCTGGCCAGGTAAGGACAGAGGACCAAGTCCTTTGCATGCATTATCCATGGCTTCATCAACTATCTTCACCAGAGGGATCTTATTGCCTACATAAGATAGACCCAATACTATCTTTCATAGTCTTTCATAGTTCCAGACGTGGACAAAGCCTGCCTGAGCAATTCTGCCACCCTTCTATGTTTTTTTCCAGGCACATTAATTTGCATGTACCACCACCACCCCAACTGCTACAGCCACTACTTCCTCTCCTGTAGGCATCTTTGACCAGTGTGGGAGAGGGATATGGTGATAAAGATCCTCTATTCCAGCCTATTTTGAAGATCGGGAGAAGAGATAAGACAACAATCTTCTTCCCAATGGCTCTTTTTTTTCAGGACAGCCATAGCAAAGAACATCACAGCAGTCACTACTTTCTCCTTCAGCTCTGTCACAAAAAGCACTGGTAGCTCAACCAGCAGAGACGCTTAGCCATCTTCCATCTTCTCATGCACTTTCTTTCAGCATGGTCCTTGAAAAGGGAGGAAAAATGGATTGGGCAGTGGTTGCCTGGAACCAGGCATTCTGCAGGCCAGCAGAAGTGGCAGGTGGGCACAAGGCACTCCCTGCCAGTTTGTTGTCTTCTCCAGTCCACTGCTTGATTACAAACACTTCAGTGAGCCTCATGGCTGGGCTGTTCTTGGGTAGCACAGAGAACAATTCTGACTGTATACAATCCCAGCTAAATGGGTTCCTAATATCAGCCCTCAAGCTGCCCCTCATTCCCAGGCCGTATCTCAATAAAATGATAAATTCAATTCTGCTTTCTGGATTTTTGCTATCTCCTTTTTGCTTACTGTTTATTGTTAGAATTCTCAGAAGACACAAAATTATTCTTATAACAAGTAGTTAAGAAGACTAGCATTTCTACAATGGTCCCTAGTGGTCATGTTTGCATCACAGAGCTGTTCTGTCTGGCATTTTCTACAAGTTCAGATTTCTCATTTACAACTAAATACACATTGAAGTTACTCAGCAGGCAACCAAAAGACCTTGGGGAGGAAGACACACACATTAGAGGTTTGGGAGGAAAATAATCCAATTAACACTTAAGGTTCTATTCAGTAGTGTCTTCACATATAGCATTCACACTTGAAATGATGGGGCTCGGAGTATATCATGCATCAGATATTTATCAAAATGTGTCTAATATTAATGAATTCCCATGCTTATTCATGGTTACTGAATTGTTTTTAAATCCCTAGTTGTAAAGGCATTCTATCTTTTGCTACTCAGACTTATGAACCCACTGAAACAGAAAAATAAGCAGAACAAGAATAGGTGAGTTAACGTGAAGACAGATCACAGATGTATAAGGCAACAGTACAATCAAGTCCAACAAGCCATATGTACATACCACACTGGCTGTACAATATTTAGCTAATGGTCCAATCCTAACAGGGTTTACACTACTGGAACTAGTTTTTTTTGCAGTGTAAGGTCCTTTATGGCTACTGCAAAACGCAACATGCCATTCAGCACATCCACGTCCTCCCGGGGGGGGGGGCAGGGTGGAATGGGGTGGAGACCACAGTGGTGAGGAGGGTAGACTGAGACCAGAAAGGGGGTGGTATTGGTGGCAGCAGCAATAACTTATCCCCCTTCCTGACCTTGGTTCACCTTCCCAGGTCTACTCAGTCTTGCACCAGCTATTTAGTTATGCAGCTGGCACCAATCTGAATATACTCAGCAGGGCTGGGAGGGCTTACCCCAGAGCAAAAGTACAAATGTTCCCTTACTTAGAGGAGGACTTCACAGCTAGAAACGACACTCCAAGATGTAGCACTTGCCCGGTTGGTGCAGCTGCTTCAGTGTGTGGGGAGATACATAGAATTCTGCTGCCCATGGTTCATAGTTGGCAGCAGCACAATTTCTAATTTGCAAAAGCCTTTTGCAAATAGCCTTTTCTAATAGCCTTTTCTATGTTTTCCACACTGAATTTGAGCCATCCCACAATGAGCCAATCAACTCATTTTTAAAACATTTGGTCACCTGGAAATAAGACAGAACACAACAACAGGAAATTATTTTTCACATTTTTATACTGTCCTTCCTCCAAAGAATTCAGGGTGGTGTACATAGTTCCTCTCCTCTTTTTGCCCTCACAATAATCCTGTGAGGTAATTAGGCTGAGAGAGTGACTGGCCCAAGGTCACCCAGGAAGCTTCGCGGCTGAGCAGGATTTGAACCCGGATCTTCTAGGTCCAAGTCCAACTTCCGAACCACTGGCTCTCAGTATGCCCAACTTTATGAAATAAAACAAATTCAAGAAATACTGATCTCTTGAGCATCTGCTGAGTTCCCCCACTAGCAAATTAGCAGTCCTGAAGAAATATAATTAAGTGCCAATACACCATCCTCTACAAAGGTTTTATTGGGAAGATGGTGAATTCTGGCCACTCAAGCCTGGGGTCAAGGAGAGATAATTTAAAAATATTTACTGATTTCAAAGCCACCTATCCAAAAGATATTATGCATATTGAACAGATGAAGCTGCTTTATACAGAATCAGACAACAAGTTTATCTAGGTCAGTACTCTCTAAACCAGGGATGCCCAAACCCCGACCCGGGGGCCACTTACAGCCCTTGGGGACTCACAATCCGGCCCATGGGGAGCTCCCAGTCTCCAATGACCATTTGGCCCTTCAGAGACTTGCTGGAGCCCATGCTAGCCTGACGCAACTGCTCTCAGTGTGAAGATGACTGTTTGACCTCTTGCATGACCTGTGGGACGAGGGCTCACTCCACTACTTGCTATTTCATGTCTGTGATGCAGCAATGGCAGTGAAGGAAAGGCTAGCCTTGCTTTGTGCGAGGACTTTTATAGGCCTTGAGCTATTGCAAGACCTTCATTCATTTATACAAGTTCCATCTCTAATATATTCATTTATGTAAATTTATTCAAATTTGAAATGTAAATTAATTCGGCCCCCAACACAGTATCAGAGAGATGATGTGGCCCTCTTGCCAAAAAGTTCGGACACCCCTGCTCTACACTGATTGGTACCAGTTCAACAGGGTTTCAGACAATTTTCCCAACCCAACTGGCAATAATACAGATTGAACCAGGGGCCTTCTGTATGGAAAGCATGCGTGCTATCATTGAGCTACAACAGTTCCTTAGAGTAATAGATACTCTGTAAAACAAGAGACCAGTTGCAGCATAGATCATGCAGTTTCTGAATGAAGAAAACACTAAATTTAGCAGTGACTTTTCATAGTATATTCACTATGTGACTTCAGCAGAAACAACATACTACAGATGATCCCAACACGCAAAAACAACATGGTTTAGGGAAATCATCGTTACCACCAGGGCTTTTTTTGTAATAGAATGCACTGGAATGCTGTTCCGGCACCTTTTTTTTTTCCCTTTCACTGAGGGAGGGATTCGAACCTCTGACCTTGTGCTCCACCTTTTTTTTTAAACTGCAGGTTAGGGAGGGATTCAAACCTCTGACCTTGTGCTCCACAGCCCAGCACTCTCTCCATTGGGCTATAGGAAAGCCTGTAGTCAAAGTGCTCAGAACTAATATATAAGGTCTTGAGCCCAGCTGGTGGCCATCAGTGCCTCAAGTATTAGTTCCAAACACTTTGAGTTTAAGAGTTCCTATGGATCAATTGTTAAAGTGCTGGTCTGTGGAGCCAGAGGCTAGGGGTTCAAATCCCTATGAGGAAGAAATTTTTTTTTTTAGGAGAGGAGGTGCTCCATGGCTGCAAAATATAAAGGTTGGTTGCCAGTTGCCAAAAGGGGGGCCAGTTGAGGCTGCAAAACTCCTCAAAGTTCAGTTTAAAAATAAATAAATAAATAAAAGATTAACAAGTTGTGAGTTCCTGCACCTTTTTTTTGTTTGTTTGTTTTTACAAAAAAAGCACTGGTTACCATCATTAATAAAAGAACTGGCAGGATAGATATGCAAACTTCCCCATAGGAATTCTGTCCAGGACAGTGGTTCTCAAACTGTGGGTTGCAACCTGATTTTTGGTGGGTCGCGTAAGGGTGATGGAAAGCTCAGATAACTAATTGCCTCAAATCCTGAAATAGCTGTCAATTGCCCTGCAAGGAGCTGAGCTCCTGCAGTTTGCAAACGTGTGTAAATAAAGGAAGGTAAATGTTTGAGTGTCTTTTTTCTTGTTATTATTACTTGTAAATAAATAAAACATTTCTTTCTAGATCTTTTTTTCAAAAGTCTGGTTAACTTAGGTGATGTTTTGTCATATTCCCAGTCCAAGCTTCGCCTAGAGAACCTATGCCCATTCTAAGCTAATTAGCTCCCCATTTTACTCAAGATAGCCCTAATTCTGCAGAAAGCCCTGCTGGACCCCACCACCAGGGTAGCTCGCCTGTTCAACCTGTAGAGGTCCTCCTTCCTCCCCTCTCCTGCCAGCAGCTTCTCCAGCCACCACAGCAACACCTCGGCCCTCAGCAGGTCTTGGGTGTGGCAACCAAACACACCAATCTCCGGTGCCTCCAGCAGTCTCTTTCCAGCAGTTCCCATTCTAGCCATCCTCAGATGTCCATTCACCTGTCTGTCAACCAGTCAGTCAATTAGTCCATGTCAGTCAGCAGATCCAGTAGTCCATCAACCAGTCCATTAGTTCTTCATTAATCAGACAGCTAGTCCATTAATCAGTCCTCTTTCCTCCAAGCTCCTTCCATCTACATCCCTTTCACTGCTACAGGTGCTACTTTTATCCCTGTAATGACCTGGCTGCCTCAAGCGGCTGCCCACTGCCATCTAAGGCTCTAGTGTTAACCCCATGTTTGCCTGCCAGAGCAAGGGGCCACTGTTGACACCACACCCTATCTCCTTGAGGGATCTTGCACATTTCCATTACAGGTGGGTCCCGAAAGAGTGTCATTTTAAAAAGTGGGTCCCTCTCCTAAAAGAGTTTAAGAACCACAGGTCTAAGGTTTAGCCAGCAAGCTCTGGAGATGCAGCCCAGGGTAGAGTTTCACCTCTATACAGAAGACATCATTACCCAAAAGGAAGATGCTTTCACTTGTCTCCATTAACCCCCAATTCTTGCTGCCACTGCACTACATGTCAATAAAGAGTTACTGTGGTAGTAGCTGCAATAGGGGCAGCATGTTGAAAGCATGCAAGTTTCTCCATATAGCATCTTTCTAATGGTAGCAATCAGTGCTTTGAACCCAAGTCAGGTGACTTGGATTTGAGTAGCAAAAATGCATGATTTTGGGTGACACATGAGTCGCACGCATGGAAGACTCGAGTCAGGTCCAACTTGGCACTCCTCCCCATGAGTGCTGACTTAAGTCTGCCTGTTTCTGGCAGTGCTTGCTTACTGTTTTCTCCATGTGGAAACTCTTGTGGGGCAAGCATTCCAACGGTGAGCAGCAGGGAGTTCCAACCAGGAGATAGGGAACGGGTAATGAATTGAGCAGAAAGTGGGGAGGCGGGAGTGATGGGGGAGTTCCCCCCCCCATCTCATTGGACAAATGATGGGAATTTGGATATTTTTATTGGCTAAGGAAGAACAGGAGAAGGAGCCCAAGGGGGTTCTTGCCTTACAATTGACTGCAAAAGCCCAGGGAGGCGGGAGAAAACTCTTTTGCCCAGTTCTGCTTTTGAACCTTAAGGCTTCTGGGCTCTGTTGTTACTTGGGGGAGCAAGCCCCACTGAATGGCTGGCTACAGTGGGACTACTTCTGAGTAGAGGCCATCGTGGTAAGTCTTACAGCTGCTGCATGTGACCCTTCTCCTCCCTCTCACCGCTTCTGTACTGGCTCTCTCACAGCTCTTCCCACCCTGTTTACAGATGGGAGGAAACAGTGGGGAATGGTTAAAGAGAGCTCCAACACACACACTCCCCTGCAGCAGCCCCATTTTTTCCATGGCGGGCATTTTAAAGTGAGGAGTGGTTGGGGGGTGGAGTCCATCAGAGTCACTAAAGGGTGACTCAGAGACTCAGAAAGTGCCCTCATTATGACTCTTTTTTTAGTTGAGTCGCGGGGGGCACTTGGCAACTCAACTCAAGTCAAACCATGCTGGGTTTTCCCAACACTGGTAGCAATAGCTTGGATGCAGATAATAGCTTCCATAATATGACCATTTTTATAAGAGTTTGGGTGATCCACTTGAGTGAATCTGAGAATAACTGAAAGATTATGAAGAAATTCAAGAATTATGCTGGAAATACTCTAGATTGCATAAGGTATAACTACAGCTAGTGGCATATCCATTATCAGCATCACATTAATTAAGCTTAAAAAATGTATGGCTGTAGCACAGGAAACCTTTTTCCTCCATTGCATTTTGCCAGTCAAAATCCCTCTCAATGCTGGTATTGCTCTGTGTGTGTGAGCAGGACACAGTGACATACTGGTACCAAATAGCAAAAAAGGATTGAAAGTATGCTTCAGTAGAGAAGGGTAATAGCTCAGCAGTTTGCATACCAAACCACATGCTTTGCATATAGAATGTTCTAGATTTGATGCTGAGCACCTCCAGGTAGAGCAGATAAAAATTAATCCCTGAAGAGCCACTGCCAGTCAATGGCAATGATCCTAAGTTAGATGGACCAAGAGCCAGATTACAGGCCCAAACCCATGGGCACCTTCTGCTGACAGAACTAGCGTTCCATCAGTGGAGAGCCCTCTCAGTTAGTGCTGCAGATAGCAGCAACACACATTATGGGGTAGCCGGCTTGAATGGCCATTGGAACACCCAGCCACTGCCAAAGGAGTTACGTTGGTGTTAGGAGTGAGCAGTGAGGAGGAGTAATGAGGCGTTTTGGGTGAGGAACAAGAGGCATGTTGGGGGAGGGAGGAAGTGGACCTGGCATCAGTCACGCTGGATCTTCTCTCTAATGTTTCTGTCCAGCCTGGCTCATCTGTCCTTGGACCTATGCCAGCTATACAATTGCTAGAGGTCTCAGGAGATCAATAGGCTATCAGGGTGCCTATGCAAAGTTAAGGAAAAAAAATATTTTTGCTTACCTTGAGCAGACCTCTTGATCACCCTCTCACTATAGCATGCAGTGTTATCCCCATGATACAACTGCATGCCTCAGCTTGGTGAGATACAGGATTGTGCAGTTAACAGCTTCATAAGTTGCAACACCCCAGCCCTGGTCTGATTTCTACTTTATGTGGTTACTTTAAGGTTTAAAAAAATAAATTTGACCTTGACTCTACTGCTAAAGCTGGCTTCGGGAGACTTGGAATGGTTTCTCCAAATATCATGTTTAGAATAGAGCCCAATGATCATTTTACAGAACTATCGCATTGATGTAGTATGGAAACAGGAAGGCTAGGATAAGAGTAGGGTACATTATTGTCCTATAATAAATTACAATAACTATTACAAAACCCGCCTCCCATCCCCCCCGGCACGCCTACAGCCCGCCCCTCCCCACATCACACCTCCCCGTTAAGCCTCCCGCCTGCCCTCTCTACACCCCCACCAGCCTCCCCCCTCCCCGGAACTCCTCCTCCCTGCCCCTGTCCCCACCCTGCCTACCGTTCCGCAGCTCGGCAGTCCAGGAGACCGCCGAGCTGTGGGAGCTGGGTGATCACCCCCTGCTAGCCCAGCAGTGGCCGGCGCTGGGCTAGCACTGGCAGGAGCCCGACGGTGAGGCAGGCAAACGTGCCTTACAGTGCTTGGCGGCACAGAGCCATGCCGCCGAGCACAGGATTGGGCCCGAAGATAGAGCATACATTGGAAAGGGAAAGTAAAACTCATTGCTAACTATGTTTGTGCTTAAGTTAGTTTTGGTTCGTAAAATAAAGACACACAACAGAGGGCAAAGCAACATTTTCCAAGATTCCGAGCAAAAATTTCATCCTGGACAGTACCAACCTGACAGTTCTCATTTCCTTTAGCCCTTGTGTTCAGTGTACCAATTGTTCACTACTAGCTGCCTGTCAGCTCACTCACAATGGTCTGACAAATCATTTGGATATCACTTCTTGTGCCAAAATATGTCTGCAAGAACTAAGCCTATCTAGAGAGGAGACGCAAATATTACAAAACCTATATGCAGAAATCAGATGACAAAAATCTATTAACAGGTATCATCTTTCTCCTGTTGCCTTTACCTTGTTGTGTTTCTCTGATCCTTACATTCAATAAAGTTGACAGTAATTTAACAGTCTTTTGTTTAAAAGAAATGTCTTTTGGATAGACAGGAAGAAAATGTTTTTTATTTCTTACACCTACATAGACACTGCAAGGAGAGAAATATCTCTGTGTGCCTAAGTCATCCATTGGAATAGAGCAAGTACACCATTATAATTATACTGTACTTAATATAAAGCAGATTTGATGGAGAGATTGTCATCAACTGGATGATCTCTAAAGTTAGTCCAAGTACATGAAAACATGCCACAATTTATTTTGCAACTAATTATTCCTCCACCTCCCACAAGTATGACTATTATTCCAAGATATAAGTAGCATTGGGTATATTATATGTTAAAATCAATTAACTGACCTCAGAATAAAAGTATTATCAGAAACCTCTAACTCCTGTACAGTCGCCAGCATGTCAATAATACTGCAACATGGCACACCTCATCCTATATTCCAATGTTTCCACCATATTTAATAATTCCTCTTTTTCAAAGAAAAATTACCTTGTGCACTACTTTCCTCCTGTAAATAGACCTGATATTCTCCAATTATGCCAAATATTCTCCAGTTTCCATGTTTGAGTCAGAATAGTTATTTGATGGTACAGATAGATCCCTCTTCTCCCCAAAAGCCAGCTTGTGTGAATATCACCTTAAAAAAAAAAATCAAATTGAACACCATGTTTCCACTAAACATAAATGGTAGTTTTTCCTCTTTCTTTCTTCTTAGATTAGAACAGTGGTCTTCAACCTCTTTTATGCTAAAACCCCAATAAATAAAGTATGAGACTGTGAGACTGGGGACCCACTGTCGACCCCGCCCCCTCCTAGGACCCAATACGCCTGCTGCCTGCCTTGTTTCCCCTACTTCTTGTGTCTTCACAACAACCCTGTGAGGTCTGAGCAGGGCCAGCCTTAGGAGTTGCAGGGCAAGATAGTGAGAAGAGACTGTACAGGATTATATCAGGATCTCAGTTTTGATTACTCTGTGCCATTATTGGATTGGATCTAAGTCCCCTCTTGCACAGGCTTTGAAAGGTTGCCGTGAAACTCCCCCCCCCCAAATGAGGCTTCATGATCCTATTGGGGTCCCAATCCACAGGTTGAAAAACAATGGATTAGAAAAAAAAAAAACAGGTGCACCAATTAGTGATCCAATAGTGAGCAGACTACCTCATGAAGCCAAAAAGGCAATCAAATATGGCTTTGTGATAACTCCACAGGCCACCAAAAGCAAAAGTGAGAGCAAAGAAAATGAATAGGTGAATATATCCATAAGAAATCCTGAAAAGTCATTAAAAAGGGAAGGTGGTTTTTGGCAATACTGAAAATATTTGTGAAAAATTGCAGTGGTCTTAGGTTAACATTTCTATATTTTAGAATTATTTATTTTCCAAGGATAGTTGAGACCATTATGCTTCTTGCTAGCAAATAAAATCTATCCCCCTTTCACTGTAGAATTATGATTTGAGTAACACAATGAAAGAAAGTGTGCATTTGATCATGGAGTGGCAGGAAGCCCAGGCTCTGGATCCAAACCAAGGACACGGATAAGCTGCAAATAGTAGATATTGTGGTTTGAGACCATGGAAAATTGAACACAATCTGTAACAATATTGAATAAAGAAGAATTCCTTGATTCTTTGTGTTAACACTGGCTGAAGGCCCTAATCAGTCCATAAGCCAGTGATATATTTTCTATCTCACTCACAAGGTATTTCCTCTCTTCACCCTCCTATTCTTTAAGATGTAATAAAAATATTCAGGTACAGCTAGGGATTCATCACTGTGACAATCGTGTCTTTTAATGTTAAATTTTGAAATAACTTATGGACATGAATCTATTCCTATTTAAGAACATTATCACCATGTTTCATAATTAATTTTTAATCTTCAAAAATCAATATGATTGACATGTTTTGTGTGTGTGTGTGTGTGTGTGTGTGTGTGCGTGCGTGTGTGTTTCTATTATATCCTCTTAAAAGCAATGGTTCCCTGGGGCTTCATGAGGCGCACTCCGAGGTGTCATGGGAAGCCCACCACCCAACACTGAGATCATGGCACAAGCCTAAAAATAGCAGCAGGAGGCTTGACATGGCATCAGAGTTGCTGTGTTTGAAAAGCATATGCTTGAAAAAGCTCTCCCACCTTCTCTGGTCTTCTCAGTGCTATTTTTAAGCTCCGTTCAGTCTTCCAACCTGAATGCAAGTGGCTGATGACATAATCACATGACATGTTTCATGTTATCAGCACTTACTTCCAGGTTCAACCGCTGTCTCTGCAGTGAGAAAGGCACTGCAATCCCAAGGAGTTTTGGAAGTGCTGCCTTAAAAAGGATCAAAAGGCGATACAGAAATTTCATAATAAATAAAGAAATAAACAAAAATTCAAAAGAAATAAATAAATCAAAATTGAATTGTGGACTGCCAGAATATGATGGCGACTACAACTTAAGTTTCTGTAAATACACTATGGGTAATTAAAAACCTTCAACAGGAATACAAAACTCTGTTTCTGTTCTTGAACTGTTGGGTATGCCCTAGTTTGGTGCTTTTCAACCTTTTACAACTCACGGCACACTGACAAGGCACTAAAATGGTCAAGGTACACCATCAGGATTTGACAATTGACAAGGCACACCATGTTGCCAGTGGGAAGCTCACATCCCCTCTTGGCCCTACTAATAAATGACCTTCCCCCAAATTCCTGTGGCATACCTGTGGACCACTTGCAGCACACCAGTGTGCCACGGCACAGTGGTTGGAAATGGCTGCCCTAGTTAAAGAAAAGGAAAGTTTCTGCAGTTTCTCGTTTTATAAACCTTTAAAGTAGTGAGACATTTTTAGAACCAAGGGCTTCTGCACGTATACCTGCCTTCTTCTTCTGAAATATTTTGCCAGTTCAAAGTTAAGGCAGAGAGGAGGGTGATAGACTGTGGGAGAACCCATAATCTTTTATCAAAAAAAGTTCCCCATTCCCAAATGCCCCTTTCCCATGGAACTGCACAATGGATTAGTCCTTCCCCACCTCAAATTCAGAACCATTAATAAATGTGTAACATTAACAATCATTATACAGTTAACAGCCTCTGCCCTCACTCTCTACACTCAGAACGTCTCACACGTGCAGACACACAAAGGAGTGAAGATTGCCTTGATTAGTAGGCTTAGAAACAAAGGGTTATTAATGGATATTCAGAAATGCACAGCAACCTGCACAGAGTTGTACAATACCCATATATATTCTACCCATTTGATAGCAATCTATCTTGGCCATGAGAACGAACTCAAGAAAACTGTACCTGAGAGGGTACTTGAAGGCTGCCAACCCACATTTTCCTTCCCAGTTGTTTTTGACCCACTTCTTCACCTGTTCACTCATCCGCGGCCTTGCCTCGTTACCTCTTCTTTTAACAGCCTACTTTGTGGCCACAATTCAATGCACATTGCCAACACAGAGCAGGCACCTCAAGCTATTTGTCACAAATATATTCCTCAAGTCAAAAAATAGTCTGAAGAACCTCCCAAAGAATAACAAGACAGTCTCAATCCAAAGTGAGCATGTGATGCTTTAAAATAAGGTTGGTAAACTCATTCTACATTCTTAAGCTTCTCCTCCAACAATTAATCAGCATTCATTGGCCATCGTTCTCTGAGAGATCTGAATCAATAAGAAGGGCAGCCAATCCTCAGGGAATCTTCCGGTAACAACGTTTGATTACATTAAACCATATGAAAATCAGATCCACAGCTCGGGCAAACACAGAGTCTTGGTATATGCCTTGCTAAATAATCCTCTTCATTATCAAAATAAAATAATTTCTTTCCGATAAACTGAAATGGTGGAATTATTTTAACTCAGTGGAAATATTTAAATAAATGCAAACAAAATTGGGTTTCAAAAAAGGTTATTGTTTATCATGGGAAGCAATGTGTTAATGCTGTGCAAAGATTAGAAAACATACAAACAAAAAGAAAATCTCCAGACTACTTACTATGGATAGCAACACTGTAAACAAAGTAAGTCTTATTATCGACCATTAATGACTCATCAATGGCAATATAGTATTAGTGCACCATAGTCTGTACTTACAGGGTAACTTTAAAGAATGACTTATGCTGGACAAGAAGTAAAAGATGTTTGCAAAAGGCAAAGATGACCACTTTTTCTTCTCATATTAGTCACTGCATGCATCAGGCCTGCACCAGATGTAAAGCTTATTTATGGGAAATTATATTCTTGAGCACATCCTTGAGATTCATCCACATGGGATCTACAACCACACACTGAGAGCAATCCAGGAGTTTAACTGTGGGAAAAGCCACCCTAGTCCCTTCTCCATGACTGTCCTTCAGTTGCCCTCCTGTTTCTGTATCCTAATAGCATTTACCTGCCAAAAAGGATGAGAGTTTCCTCCTGAGGAAGCAAACGTCCTGGCCCTACAAACCCTTCCTTGGAGACAGTCCAGGATGCCATCTCAATCTTCTGAGGACTCAAAATTAACAGTTATCAGAAATCTTGTGTGTTTTCCAACCAGACATTCAAAACCAACATGGAAGATTCTACATTCACAGTTTAAGAAGTGGAAAAGGCACTTGACTTATTCTGTGGGGAAAAAATTCATGGATTATGTTTGTGTTTTGCATCCAAACATGTGCTACCTCTGTGAGAAATGCTGATTTGCATGTGGTTTTTACACATTTGTTTTGGGCCTGGACAAACTGAGTTCACAAAATATGAGTAGACCTACTATATAAGAATTAAACTACATCAAACAACAAAATTAAAAAGGATATTCAGAAAACATTTCTGTCAAGCAAATCAAGAAGCATGGTGTTGAAACAGCCAGGGATGGGAACTCGAGTCAGGTGACCGAGTCACGGATATGTGTGCTTTTAACTGACTTTTGTACACTTGAGTCATGTGTGTGGATGACTCCGCAAAACACTCAAGTCAAGGGCCCCTTGACTCGGCAAATCTGTCTGTGTCTGGGTATGCTTGCTTACTGTTTTCGTGGCATGAAAGACCTCATGGGACCATCATTCAGACAGGGCAAGCAGCAGGGAAGTTTCAGCCAGGAGGCAGTAAAGGGTTTACGTTCTGCTTCTGCGGCGAATAGGAGGCAGGAGCAGGCTCTCTTGCCCATCTCTGAAAGAACCAATGATCATTGGATGAAGGATGGGAGGTCTGATATTTTCTTTGGCTGAGATATGGGAAAAGGACGAGCCCAATGGGGTTCCTGCCTTACGATTGGCTAGAGAAGCCCAGGGAGGGGGAGGAGGCAGTACGTAGTGGTCATGCTTTCCAAGCACATGACTCTGTTGTTACATGGGAGGAGGGACTCTCACTCAGTCTGTCCCACCCCCTCCTGCCTTGTTTGCAGATGGGATGGGGTAGCAGGGGAGTGTTTAAAGAGAATTCCAACACACACACACCCTGGCAGCAGCCTCTTTTTTCCATATCTGGCTTTTTAAAGGAAACAACTCAAGTCTCTTCAAGTCCCAAAAACGCTCTGGGCGACTTGGAAAGTGCCCTCTTTAAGACTCTTTTTCAAGTTGAGTTGAGGGGGTGGAGACTCGTGACTCGCCTCAAGCCGCCCTGGATTTGCCCATCCCTGGAAACAGCTGCACAATTCCTGGAAATCAACAGGCTGCACAGACTGCACTTATAGTACTAGACACGGTTCACTGCACAACTGATGATGTGAAAGGTTCTTTCAAACAAATCTAGAGATGCACTGAATGGACTCTCCTCATCTCTAAACCCTTCACAGAAGCCGGTAAGGGGGGGGGGGAGAAGGCTAGGGAAAATACTTTCTCATATTTTCAGCAAACTACGGCCTGCTGGCCAGATTCAACCAAAGTTCATCGCATGCAGAGCTTGCCTTGAGAGATCAAGCCTCCCACCTAGGTTGCCACATGCCAAACTGGGAATGGTGCAGCCACCCACTCAGGTTTGTGGAGTCCCTGTGCTGCACAGCACTGGAACTCCACAAGCCCGGGCAGGAGGCTCTACCATTTCCCATCTGGCTTACAGCAAACTGGGTGGGAGGTTTCACCTCCCAAGTTGAGCTCCACATGGGCCACTTCTGAGTGCTCATCACCACAGAATGTCAGCCTCCTTTAAAAATAAAGTTTGCCAACCCCTTTTGGATGTCATTTACTAATTACCTAAGACAACAAGCAGAGTACCAATACTCCTCTTCTGTGCTTGCTAACAATGAAATGATACTGAAAATTCCACTTACAAAGTGGTAGCTGTCAGCATACTATAGTATCTTAGACGTATACATCAATTAATGTACAGGGATCCTTTATTGCATTATGTTGTCAGCATGGGAGCCACAGAAATGGGTGATGTGAGAAGTCCCAATATATTCCACATATCATTTTCCCATTCTTCCCCCTACTGTGGAAGACATCCAGAGACCAAATTTATGGTTCTGCAAAAAGGTGTCTTTGTGACATTTACTCCAAATACACCTATTGTGGTACTGTTTGATTTTTGTATTTATACTGGTTAGCAGTGCTCCCTGTAATTTTCAGAGGGATTGCATGAAGCCCTAATGGAGCTACATGGGGGCCAGTTCTAGAGCACTCAGTGATGATGCTATCACTGAGCTCCAAAGCACCTGAAAGGAAGCAATGAGAGAATCTGGCTGCATGACTATGCAGCTGTGTGGCTTACAGGGAACACTGGTTGTCATATTGCTTCTGTCTTTTTCTTTTGCAAAAGCAGGCTAGCACAAAATTATTAAATTGCACTACATAAAATTGTAAATAATTACTACTTCCCATTCTATGGCAACACATTTACTAATCAAAATATGAAAAACTCACACTTGGAGCCTACCCAGAAATTGAGAGCCCAAGCCTATGCATGTCTACTCAAAAGTAAGTCCCATTATAGTCAATGGGGCTTACTCCCAGGTAACTGTGGATAGGATTGCAGCCTGAATCAACTACCCAGTTCTCCTTTCTCATAGCTATAGTTTAGTCACATCTTAACCTGAAGTGCAATTCAAAAAGAAGTTCAAAGTTCCATCTGAGGAATTTCAAGTGAAGCAGAATGAGTTTTTGTAAGCCTTGCAAATTTCATAGCTGGAGTTTTGCACATTACTGGGTCACAGATATGCCCATTTGCCTACATTTGTCCAGTTCAGTGCCATCAGTTTCCAGATCATGGGGCTTACTGAGGCTTAGGCAATTCCTCTTTCTATCCTTATTTGTTTAAGATTTTTTTTGCAGTATTTAAAAATATGCAAAGTAGCTAAAAATTCACAGAAATACCTTTTTTTTCCTCAGCCCTATGGGGGTCCAACTAGCTCATGTGATCTCATTTCCAGGGAAGATTCCTAAAGACGTTCAGCAGCACTTATTCATTGTCCCTTCTTTGAGTAAGAAAGAGTTTCTTCTTACACTAGCTTTCAACGAGCCTTAATGTAATCAATAAATACCCAGGTGTCAGTCTATCATCCAAGCCACAGCATTTGCAAGGCTCAGTACTGAAGGCAAATTAAGCTCTAACCTACTTATTTTAAACTTGGGCTGCTCACAAGCCCTGCAACTGTATACTTTGTTATCATATCCTATAGATCCCAGAATCTACATAGTGCAGAGTCCACAACTTATCCTGTTTCCTATTGTTTATTATGCAATATATAACATAGATATATAGAATAAATTGATTAAATTGAAGTTAATTGATGTCTTGAATGGCCACATCATACAGAAGGTTATTAACTTTTTTTAATGTAACTGTAAAAACGACTTGAAGGTGAATTGTAATTTTTAAAAAGCAAAAGTTACTTTTAAACACCACCTTGAGAGAATGGCTGTAAGCACAGATGCATGTGTCATTCCTCTCTCAAAGCAAGTTTGATCACAGTTGCTTCTCACGTGTCTTTTTCAGGGTTTAATAATCTGAGCCATAAGAACTGAGGGCTTTTTTCTTTGATTATAACTTCTTGAGAAGCAGAGAGCCTCTGATCATTTTTTCAGTATGTTTGTGATTAAACTATGACACAGTTTTTTCTATTATCATTGACTGCACAGACCGATCCTATGCATTTTTACTCAGAAGGAAGTCTTACTGTTCCCAAGCAAATGTGTCTAAGATTTTAGTCTTGCATTCTGATCTAGGTAGCAAAGATTCCTGTTGATGTATTTTGCACATGACAGAACCACAACTTGGAATAAGAGAATAGAAGCCAAATGTGTTCTTTTATCCAAAGCAGAGTTTTTGTGCATCTCAGATTATACAAATAACAGAGATTAAACAAGTTACAGAGTTTCCATATGAAACCAAGCTATATTTAAATGTATTTCTTGGCTTTGGTCCAAAACCGTGAATGGAATTATTTTATGATGCATTTAGCTCCTAATAAAACCTATGTTTACAGAGCTAATAGGCATACATTCATCATGCACTTACAGAAAAGTTCAAAATAATCAACATGACTTGAAAACATTACTGCACAAAGAGGTAAAACTAATAGAAAAAGTTATATCATCATTGTTGATATATCAGCTGATGAAATGCCATTAAAACTTTTGACCTACCTATTCAACTACCTATGCAAATAGGAGAACTGACAGAGACCACGTTCCATGTGAACCCCCAATGCACTTTGTCTAAAAAAGTAGACAACAATTATGCTTATTTTTCCAGTGTCTTCCCTGATACGTAGAAGCTGAGCTTAACATCATGTAAGATTTGCTCCCTCTCCTGAATCAAGCTTCTGCAATCCAAGAAATTAAGAAAAGGGGCCCATAAAGAGCATCTTTCTATTAATAATGAACTCATACTGTTCTTAGTTAGTATGCATTCTATGCAGCTTCCCTAAAAACATTAGCTATCCATTCTGAGTGTTGTTTATGCTTGTTAAACAACCAAGCATTTAAAAAAAACTATTTCATAAAAATGCTTTTCTTTCAGATTTCATCCTAAATATTTGTAACAAGCCATCAACATATTAAATAGCTACTACAATAAACAGAATCACATTTCTGTGTTTAGTTATTCTGGCCGAAAACTTTACTATAATTTGGTAAACAATTACATTAATATAAATCATTTAAAACCACTTAATGAGTCTAACTGTTAAGCCCTGGCCAAGTTACACTTTCTGCTGAGGTTAAATTTTTTAATTTCAGTGTAAACCGCAGAATCCAATTTTGTATTCAGGATAGGAGTTCGTCAACTGAGACACATTTAGCGTTGACAACTAAGTAACTGTGTATCTAAATATTCCCATAGAACTTTATAGCATTGTACATTCAGTGCAGAAAGTACATATATCTGTAATTATAACAACATAATGGTACATAAGATATAGATATAATTATAATAATCAAAGTCACTATTTACTACACAAATTCAAGTATTCAAAAAGCACCTCATTCACCAAAGCTCTAATCATATGCAAACTTACTTGGGATAAAGTCTCATTGAACTGGTGAGGTTACTTCTAAGTAAATACAAGACTGAGCTGCTCTTATTTTTTTATCAGAATTTTTACAACATTTACACTCATCCATTTATTACAAACACACAGTACTAGTTAGGAAGCTTTTAAAAAAAGCTAAGAATCTTTGAATACTTGTCACTTATTTTTACTGAAAAATTAAAATCCTTTAGTACACATTACATTATTTTAACCTGTATTTTATACTGTAAATGACATTCAAATATGTACAAGCCAAACACAGAATCATTGGGGAGCTCTATTCATATAAATGCACTGAATTCTGCTATCTTAGGCATCTCTACAACAATAACAAAGTTTGTTAAACTCAGTGAGAATTTTGACAGAGGAACCATTACAAAGATCAGCTTTGTAAGGTAAGCTTCTAAAGCAAAATACCATCTAGCTACTTACAACACAGTCCTATATATGTCTATTCAGAAGTAAGTCCTATGGAATTCAGTGAGACCCAAGTGTGCATAGGATTGCAG
Source organism: Tiliqua scincoides (assembly GCF_035046505.1). Classification (NCBI taxonomy): domain Eukaryota; kingdom Metazoa; phylum Chordata; class Lepidosauria; order Squamata; family Scincidae; genus Tiliqua; species Tiliqua scincoides. The sequence continues at coordinate 76,396,985 of NC_089822.1, forward strand.
CCTTAGGTTGCAATCCTATGCACACTTTCCTAAGAGTAACACTGAACACAACAGGGTTTACTTCTGGGTAGACATGCATAGGATTGCATTATCAGAGAACCTAAATTCTATAAATTATCTGCTAGTCTTTGAAAATTAATTTTCCCCCCTTAGGCACATACCCCAATCGGGCCTCAATCTACTGCACTGAAAAGAGAAGATCAGGGTTATGAACCTAGTCAGGCCTTACATTATTAACCAGTTGCAACAGCAGTCACTCATAACACCTGTGTTTATGTTATAATCACAAGGTGAGCTGGAAAAATCAAATTATTTTGCAGCAAGATAATAGAATCTTCAAGGTGTGGTCTATTTCTATGCAGGCTTTAAAAGTGAACAGATTGCAAAATATGTATAGTGCAAGTAATATCTTTAATGATCTTCAGAAGTAGTTCTTCAAACTTTTATTCTGAAACAGGTTTTGAACAGTGTGATTTTAGTAGGAGGAATCTAATTCTTTCTTTTACACTTAAAGTAGTCTGGAATATCTAAGGTACTACTAACTTTAATGCAATTAAGTAAATGCATTCCCATCCATAAGAAATAACTGGACATTCAGAGCTTAACATCCTTTACGATGCCATTTTTATAGCTGGGCACCATGTTGCCTGCTTGATTTTTGCTTATTCAGAACACCCAAGTACCACACAAATACACTCCTTGTGTCATAATTCATAAAAACAAACAAGGATAGTTAAGTTAAAATTACTGAATTGGGAATTCCTCTTGTTTAACAGCACGTTTGAATGCTACATGACAACAGTAAGTACAGAATACTATTTCCACTAACTGCAACTGTAAGCAAGAACTGGTAGACAGTACTTTATTAGTCAGAAGTTCTATAGTAAGCACACGTTAGAGAAATTAATCATTCATTCCCTGCAGACTGCTTATGTATTTCATCAGGCCATTATCTGATCTGAATAACAAGAACAATTGCATAATGAAATGCATTACTGCTGACTCCAGCAATTTTATTCTATCTACTTTCAAATGCAAGTACCTCTGTATCACAAAAGGTAGGGGTCATCTCCCACATTACTCTGCTTCCTATTGCAGTAGTCCTGATGGCTTCTTATTCACCTGCATTTTCTACTATGTAATTATCAGTATATTTTACATGATTTTAAACATAATAAGTGCAAGTGTATGTTTGTGTTATTAAATCAGATCATTCCACAGCATCAAGACAGTTTTCAAAGGCAGATTTCAGATGTATGAACATTCAAAGTATCAAAAACCTTTGTACTTCAAATGAGTAATAATCTGATATAACGATTGTCGGTATTGCTATGTACTAATAATATTGTGGAAACAATAACAGACAAATCATTTGGCCAAACGCATGAATGTGTTTTCCACTTGGGAATGACTTTTTCCAGGAAACCAAACAACCAACCACATAACTTTATGCAGTCTAAAAAACACCATTGCTGGAAAGCTTTTGTATCACTTTCTTATGTTTAGTTGTTTCAAGTTTCCTGTGGTCTTAGAACTTGAAATGACTAAGTATTAGAGATATTTTCACTGCTACAAATGCTGTCGCTTAAGGACTCTTCTGATCAGCCACTAAGAAGTCAACATGGGTTCACCCTTCCTAGAACTTGCAGACTGTGCCATTCCGCTATTCCCATCTTTACATTTATGGTAACTGTAAGCAATTTTGACTCTACTAGAAATGTCAAGCAATGCTTCATGATATTAATATCTTAAGCCAGTCTTGCTTAATTGGCTTTACCACAGTAGATACAAATGTGATTAGAAGTGCCCATGAAAAAGCTGATTTTGCAAGAAATAAACTTTCATGTTTCAGTATAGTTATTAGCTATACAGTACTTTAAAGGGGAAACTTTTGCACTATTATGTAGTCATATTTGTTAGTTTAGGAACAATGTATTTTCAAATAAGTTTCTCAGATTTATTAGAATTCTGAAAATAATGAACCCCAAATGGCTTGGGGGATAACAAAGAAAGCAATATGCACACTTAATCATTGTTGCTGCTGCCTCATCCTTCATTATGCAGTTTTAATACCCATTGTGAAAAAATGTAATTTAATTTGTGACCTTATACAGTTTGAGATCCTCAAAAGGCACCAAATTTTTGTATAAGAACACAAGAGGACTATACAAATCAGAAAGAATCCATTTGGCAATAAGAAACAATGCTGAAATGTTATTGATTCAAGCTAGTACATTCAGAACAAACTGACTCAACTCTATTTCTACTGACACAATGGTTTTATTTAGATATTTGAAACCAGTGGCTAATACTTTTTGCATTGACCAGGCTAATCACTCATTATTTTTCCCTTTCTTGACATCAGTGCTTCCTTTGGTGGTCAACAGAAATCCAGAAAATGATGATGATTTGTATGCCTGCCCCTTGAGAATAATGCTCTCCAAAGTTATAGATGCAGAGACCTTTCTGAGACTCCAATACACTCTATCCCTTCAATCAAGGCTTTTGCCTCCTTGGCATCAACAAACCTAATTCACAGTCTTCATGGCCTTGCCCCGATTCACATCTCACACTGAGATCCTGCTTTCTCTCTCTGTCCAAAGTAACATCAAGAGTCTATGCGTGCAGTGTTCACACAGGATCTTCAAAACCCTATTTCTCTTAATGAAACATCAACACTTTAAGCACCATACTAAACCAACAAGCATACTGAAGTAAGGGTCTAAAAATAAAGGCAACTAGACTCAAGAAAGCCACAATTATACCACTGTCACCACCACACATTACTAAGAGAAACTGAACTGACATCTATAGCTTTCTTTCCATTTTAAATCCTTGAGATGTCAACAGGAGAGCGGTTCTTTGCTGATTTTTTCTTCCAACGTACTCCTCTCTCCCAAAACTCAGAGCAGAATCTACAACAACACCGTTGCACAGAACTCTTTGGACAAGAACTGTCCGAGATGCTTTGAAAAAAGGCAGCTCAGCTCAGTCTCCCCACCACCACCATACACCCCAATTCTCCACAAGCCCCAAGTTGGAGTCCTGGTATCTTCTATGAGACCCACCGATTCTCTGCTTGTGGGGGAGAGAAGGAAGACAGAGCCCCGACAGACAGGACAAGAGAGCCTCGCAAAACCCCAAAAGGACTTACGGATGCAGCCAGCTGGGACCTCTCTGGAAACCTCAAGGAGTCTTTCCTTTCCGCTCCTGCCGGTCACGTTCAGAACACTGCTCCTATTCCACAAAAGGCCACGGATGAACTGCAAAGGAAGCCAAGCACATGTCACACATCCAGTGGGTTTGTTTTGGTGCCCAAGGAAGGCTGCGAGCAGGGGGAGGGGAGGGAGAGGGAGGGGCGCGGGTTGGAGAGCTGGGCTTGAAGAGCTCTTCCTCTCTCTCATTCCCCCCCTTGAGGTGGGTGGGAGCTTCTCCCCCTCAAATAAATAACTCGGAGGGTCGCGCGTGCCGTGCCCAATTTCTGCTCCGGAGGGGCCGGGGAGGCAGGCAGCACCTGCAACTCTCTCCCCCGCTACGGCTGCCAGAGAGTGGGGAGGAAGAAAGAAGATCTTCGCAAAACAAAACAAAAAACCACAACACACACACAAGCACACACCCAGGAAGTGGAGTGCGCGGAGGTTGGAAGCTCCTCGGAGCAGCGGGCGAGACGGGGATCCAGGCACTGGGAAGCCGAGGGTGGTGCTGTCAGAGCATCCCTCCGCTCCACAGATACACACTCACACACGCTCCTCCTGCTGGCGACGCGAGAGGGACGCGAGGAGGCGGCGGCGGCGGCGGCTCAGCCCGAGAAGCGTCTCCCGCTGCCTCCTGCGAGCGCACACACCAGCTCGCCTCTTTCGCTCTCTCCCTCTCTCGGGCGCATCCCCATCCCCGGCAGCTCCAGCCGCACTCCTCGTACTCACCTGCATTTCCTTAACGAGCCACTTGATGGCTAGCAGCGGCGAGGCGAGGCGAGGCGCTCTTTCTGGCGCGCGCCTGCCTGCCTGCCTGGCCAAAACCCGCAGGGGAAAGCAAAGGAGAAGACCGCCCAGAGAGAGCGCGCGCCTTCACGCGCGCCTGCTGATGGAGAGCTGCTTTTGGTGTGGCGCTTTACCTTCGGGGGGAATCAAGCGAGGGGGGTGTGTGTGTGCAGCTGAAGGAGTGGGGCTGCCTTGCTGAGGGAAGGGGGCGAAGCACCAATACAGCCTCCCTCCCTTAAAGGTGACCGCCTTGTTGTGCCAAAGGGGACCACCACTCGCCCTCTCCTCTCACAGCCCAGTCCTATGCATGCCTACTCAGAAGTCAGTCCCATTGGGCCATGGGGCTTAGTCAGCGTGGCTAGGATTGGGCTGCCAGCCCGCTCAGCCCGCCTTATTTGGCCCCACTCTTGTGGCCGACCCACAATGGGGCTGAAGGGCGTTCTGCTGATTCCCGCCCTCCTCTCCCCTCCCCCCCGGTTTTGTTCGTCCAGAAAGGAGGACCAAAGAAAGGAAGCGCATCTTCCTCCTGAACTTTCTGGGTCGCTTCTCCCCCACCCCCAGCAAGCCCCCTGGTGAGGGCTCCACGGCGCCACTGTGTACACGCGCAACACACACAACACACAGGCTTCACTGTCAAATTGGGGGTGAGGGGAGAGCGCGAGCGCTGCTGCTGCCCGCCTCACACACGCCTCCTTCAGTCAGTGGCGTAGCTGGAGGGGGGCGGAGCACTCAGGCTGGCAGGGAGGCTCGGCGAGGCGGGCAAGCGGCCCCTCCCTTCGGTGCCATTCCCGGCGGCGGGGAGCAAAACGGAGCAAAACGGCTACGCCACCGCTCCTTCTCCCGTCCCGGCCAGCCGGTTCTCCCTGCTGTCAACAGCCCTCCATAGAAAGCCAGTCGCCCCCCCCAAACACTTAATCATGCACCTTTTGCGGGCCCCCGAGCATTGCAGTCCCCCACAGCCCCAGCCTCCGCAGGTCTACTCTGGAGGAAGTCCCACTGCAGTCAGTGAGGCTCACTCCCGGGTGAGCGCGGCTGGGGTGGCAGCTGGTGGCGCGAGCCAACGCGTGACTCCTCAGAAGTTAGTCCCACTGTCTCCAATGGGGCTGACTCCCAGGGAAGCGTGCATAGGACGGCGGCCTGAAGTGCTCAGTGTGGGTGGCTAGGAGGAGACGAGCAGGGGGGTGGGGGTGGGGTGGTCTTCCCCGCCCCCCCTTTCCTCTCACTATCCAAAAGGAAGCACGTATTATCCCCAGCTATTCATCTGAAGACTCTTCCTTCTCCCGCCCCCCTGCGCGGAGCTTGAAGGGGGCTGGCTGGGTGGGAGAGGGTCTGTGAAGGGCTCGAGAGAAGCTCGAGACCAGGCGGCCCCTGCCTGGGTGAAGCCGAGCGCCCGCAGCGCTCCCCCTCCCGCCTCTCTCTCCCCTGACGACACTTGGTGTATTTTAAATAAAGATTTCATTCTGCCAACCCGCAGGAAGCTTTTAACAAGATGCAGCTGAGCGTGTCGATATCATCTCTTTTTCCTGCTGCTCGAGCGTGTGCATCCCTGGCCTCCCCCCTCCCCCGCAGGAGCCCGAGCAGCAAAGGGGGAGATGCTTCGCCCTCCCCTGCAAGCCACTTCTCCACTGAAGCCTGAGGAGGTCGCCTTGGGGCTGGGTAGACGACCGCCCTCAGGGCCAAGCTCAACGCTACGGGGAGCCACCAGCACTGCTTCCCCGCTGAGGCCAAGCGCAAGCTTGGGGTCCCCAGTGCTGGTGGGGCAAATGGCTTAGGCAGGAAAGGACCAAGAGCCCAATCCTATGCAAGTCTTCTCAGAAGTAAGTCCCATTATACTCAATGGGACTTACTCCCAGGAAAGTGGGACTAGGATGGCAGCCTAAGGGCCCAGTCCTATCCAACTTTCCAGCACCAGTGCAGCCACAATGCAGCCCCAGGGTACAAATGTCATAAGAACATAAGAACAGCCCCACTGGATCAGGCCATAGGCCCATCTAGTCCAGCTTCCTGTATCTCACAGTGGCCCACCAAATGCCCCAGGGAGCACACCAGATAACAAGAAACCTCATCCTGGTGCCCTCCCCTGCATCTGGCATTCTGACATAACCCATTTCTAAAATCAGGAGGTTGCACATACACATCATGGCTTGTAACCCGTTATGGATTTTTCCTCCAGAAACTTGTCCAATCCCCTTTTAAAGGTGTCTAGGCTAGACGCCAGCACCACATCCTGTGGCAAGGAGTTCCACAGAACAACCACACACTGAGTAAAGAAATATTTTCTTTTGTCTGTCCTAACCCGCCCAACACTCAACTTTAGTGGATGTCCCCTGGTTCTGGTGTTATTTGAGAGTGTAAAGAGCATCTCCCTATCCACTCGGTCCGTCCCCTGCATAATTTTGTATGTCTCAATCATGTCCCCCCTCAGGCGTCTCTTTTCTAGGCTGAAGAGGCCCAAACGCTGTAGCCTTTCCTCATAAGGAAGGTGCCCCAGCCCCGTAATCATCTTAGTCGCTCTCTTTTGCACCTTTTCCATTTCCACTATGTCTTTTTTGAGATGTGGCAACCAGAACTGGACACAGTACTCCAGGTGTGGCCTTACCATAGATTTGTACAACGGCATTATAATATTAGCCATCCCTCTGTGGCTGCCCCCCCCACCAAAAGGTGCAGCACAAGCCCCATTGGCACAGCTGCACCTGCACTGGAAAACTGCATAGGATTGGGCCCTAAGGTTTACATCCTATCCACTATTTCCTGGGAGTAAGCCCCATAGACTATAATGGGACTTACTTCTGAGTAGACATGCATAATCTTAAATCGTAAAATCTTAACTCTCAGACTGCAGCCCTATCTATATTTACCTTAGAGTAAGCAGCATTTACTGTTGGGATTTATTTATCTAATGGGACTTATATCTGAGTAGACATGCATAGGATTGGGCTCTAAGCCCCCCTCCCCTTTTTCTGCTTCTTGGAACAAAGCGGCAGTCCTACCTCCATTTCAATCTCCATTATATAGGGAGATCTGTGGCATCTGGACCCAACTGGAATAGTGCAGATATAGTAATCTAATGCATGTTTACTCAGAAGCAAAACACATTCAGTCAGTTGGGGCTTTCTCTTTGCAGTCGAAATTCTGTTGAATTCAATGAAATTTTTCAAAAATAACAGTATTGCTCAATTTTGCACATTATATAGCAGACTAATTTGCTCTCATGTCTCATGCTAAACAATGGACTATAAGAAGTAAAAGGCTATGTTCAGAGATCAAGCGAACCAGAACTGCCCAATTTTATTGTTGTTACAGCAGTGTTCATGATGCTTTAGAATAGAATAGACTGGAACTTTGGCATAAGCCTGTAACATGTAAGAGTTCTCTGTCAAATGTTACTTATTGGTCTACTAGAAGGCAAGAAACTTGGTGAGAAAACAGCAAAGCAGTCAGGTCTATATACTGCAAGTGGCATATATAAAAAACCATTTAGCATTTTTACATTTACACATGCACTTTCACAGGCTTGATTCTATGATGTTTATTTGGAACTAAATTCCACTGTGCCCCCCCCCCAAAAGTGCACACCCTTGGAAGCAAGCCCTATTGCAGCCTACAGTTCTAATTACACCACAGAGAACTGCCCCATTGAACTCGCTGCTAGTAAACGATTGTAACGCTGCTATGTAAAAGTACATAGATTGAACTGCACAGCAAATTTAGTGCCATTTGAACAGCGGTATTAAGGCTGCAGTATACATATAATTTATGCTTGAGTAATCTGATTTAAAATCCCCCTGGAATATATATGGCTATATCCCAAACTACTCAAGAGATGTGGATTATTGCCCATACCAGTTCAAATGGATTGTTTCACGAACTTGTTCCTTGCCTGCCACATTTAACTTTTTTCACTCCTGCTGATAGTGCAGTATAATTTGCATGACATTGATCAATTGTAATCAACTAGGTGAGATCATGGTATAGCTGCAGGACACTGCATGGAAGAAGTTGCCTGAAGCCGAGAGTTAAAGTGCAATTTCCTGCCTAAGGGTCACTGGACAGGTTGAGAATTGTTTATGTGAACATGTAAGGTACAAGTATGTTTGGTGTATATGTATCAGGAAGTCAACCCTTGGCCTGCTTTAAAACATACAGTTGTGTCATGAAACATGTGAAGCATACAAGCATACAAATACTGCACATTGTTTAAAGCAATGTTCTCAGACATTTTGGCACTGGAATCCACTTTTTAGAATGACAATCTCTTGGGACCCACCAGAAGTGATGTTATTAACCTGGAAGTGATGTCATGGCTGGAACTGACATCATCAATTTTGGCTTCAAACTGAAGCCATAATCAACCAAAAGTCCCATTACACAACACACTCATGCTGTTGTTTTGCTGATTTCCAGCTGACTTTTATGCTGACTTCCAGCTAGGAAGTCAAAGGAGAACACAGACTTAAATACAACCACTGAGCCCTCCTCCCTTTCCAGCATCCCATCTTCACACCTATGGCAAAGCACCCTGCCTCTCTTTCCTACTGGGAGACCACCCTGCCTAGCAACTCTGTACCTTAATTTTCAGTTCTATAATTTCAATGGCGGCTGAGCTAGTTGCTTTGCAATCCAACTGAAATTGATTCACTACTCAGCTAGTGGGTCTTGAACCACAGTTTGAGAAACGCGGGTTTAAACAGTTGTGAACCTGCCATAGACTTAGATGGGACAAAAGCCCTGGAGCGCAAGCCTCTAGGACCCCGTGAAAGCTTCTCTAAGTCTCCCGATGGGGTTGGAAACTGTGTTTCTGGTTTTTCGGAAGCACAGTTTATAGTGTCGGGGAACCTCAGAGAGGTTTCCGGAGGTAGCTCTGGGTTGCACAAGGCTCTGTGAGCCTCAGGTGAGTGTGTGTGTGTGTGTGTGGGGGGGGGGTGATGACAGACTGCAGGAGTGTGCCATCGCAGACCTTTGCCCCGGGCACGGGGCTGGGGAGGTCTGCCGCTGGGTTTAAAGCTTTTGATGAACCATCCCCTATGAAGTTAAACATATATATGGCCCAATTCTAAACATTTAAAAAAAAAAAAATCTGGGTAATTAGATTACTTTTTGTGATTGTATATGTATACTGGGTTACAAAACCAAAGGTGCCTACCTTCTTAGTTTTGAAGGGCATGCATGTAAATATGGGACATTTCTTCCTGGAGCTGAAGGCCTGATTTTTTTTGACTGGTGCTTTAGAGTTTTAAAAGAAATTCACATCTAATTCTACATACATGTGCTCTCCTCACATAAAACTATTTCTTTGCTTTGTATATTATGTGTGAGGATAAAACAAAATGTGAAAATTAGCCCTGAGTCCCACATGAAATTTACCGGTCTTGCTTGATACAAGCTAGAAGACCAGCAAAACACAAGATCACATGGGGAGTGTTTTCTGGCAGGCAAATCCGCTTTCTTGTGTGTGTTTGCTTTAAAAAAAAAACTGTTTTATTGCTGTCATCTGTTGTTATTTCATTGTATTTTAATGATTGCCTCTATCCACCTCACAGGTTTTGTTTTTTTTACCTAAAAGGTGGGGTATAAATCTTTGAAATAAATAATTAAATAAATGGTGACAAGGAGAGAGAGTGAGAGTGCCAGCCTCACCTGCTTTATTTCTATGTGTTGGGCTGCTATTTAAGGCCTATAAAAAGGAGAAATGACAGCTCGACATACTGGGGCAGAATTGTTGTTTCAATAAAGTCCAGACTTTACATGCATGTAAATATGTTTAGATTTAAAGACTCTGCTCTTAAAGGGTCTCTCAGCACTGATCAAGAATCCAGCACCACTGTTTGCAGTGCTTTGATTGAAAAGGGCAAGGAATTCTATGACCACCCAAGTTTTAATTTAACAGTTTGGAGTTTTTTCTCAGTTTGAACTTATTATCCTGTTTGCTTTCAATTGGGGAAATTCCATTGATGTTTCTAGCCATTACGGCACCCAGAGCCCTACCTCCAGGGGTGCCACCCCCACCTGAAGGTACTGCCCCCCATGTCCACTGTCTCCCCCAGAGGCAGAGAGCCAGAGAGGCCGCCCATGGCATCCCCAACTCTCAGAATATCTTCTCGGGGCTGAAAATCGTCACATCCGATTTTTGGCTGAAAACTAGAAGTGATTATTTTCAGCCTGTAGAAGGCATTCAAAGGCATTTTGAGGGCTAGGGAAGCCATACACAGCTTCCCCAGCCCTTGGAACACCTCTGGAGAGAGGCTGTCAGGGGGCAGCCCTCAGATTGGCAGACTGATGCACTGCTAAGGGACAATTTTTGGCCTTTAGAAGGCACTCTGAGAACACCTCTGGGGGAAGGCCGTCAGGGGGAGGTATTCAGATTGGCATGCTGATACTAACAGCGGCCGAGTAAGTGTCATGGGGGCTCCACAGGTGTTGTGGCACCGTTCCCCATACCTGGCACTCAGGGCATTTGACCCCCCTTGCCCCCCCAGGTATGCCACCGGGAAATTCATACTTGAATATTTCTCAGAAGGCACTTGGCATAATGTTTTTTTATTTTTTATTTTTCGGTTTTCAAATAATATATCTTCAGTCATTGGTTCCCTAGCTAAAAAATACTCTCTCTCTAAAAGAAAAATATAGTTAGTATAGAGTGTGGAGCAAGGGGGTATGGTTAATAGATTGATTTTTTTTTAACCATCTCCATTTTTGAAGCATGTTCAGAATAAATTTACTTATGTTAGCACAAATGGCATACCACTACTCACTGATGTCATGGTCACCTGCTACAGTATGAACGCATGAACAAATGGAGGTATTGTTTTTGTAGCAGATACGGGTAGAAGCAATTCAAGAGAGAGAGAAAAAAACTAAAAGATGAGCATAACACATCTCTGATGCAGACAGTGCAAATGCATAAGCAAGCAGAAAGGACTTCTGCCAAATGCCACTTGCAGACCTGATTTACAATTGGCAGGTGAGTGGGATCTAATTGTGTTACACTAATTTCATATGAGATAAGCAGCAAATGTGTTCCATTGCTGAGAATATACCTTTCTGAAATGTTAAGTGCAAATGCAAGGGTCTTCTCTGTCTATTGGGTCTTGAAAAATTAGAAGAAAATTACATTTTTACTATCAGGTGACATGAAGTTGCTCAAATTAAATTTCATTTTTGGTTGAAATAAACTCTTAGATTTAATATAAATATATTCACCCTAGAAGGAAGGAATTTTTTTTTTTAAGAACACCTTTACTTCTTCTTCAAGTAACTGTGCACTGTGCTTCTTCTGAAACAAGAGTGATTTGTGCACCTGCATCTTTGCAAATGACTCACAGGACTGAATTTGCTGACTGAGTTACCATAAGCATTTCTTTTTGGGCTTACTCTGCCTTGTTTTCTTTTTGGCCTGTGCACCTTTGAAAAGTGTGTCTGAAGTCAGATATTACATTTAATAAATAATGGATATTAAGTTACTGCTGACAAAGAAAGGAAAAGTGGAAGAGAGGTAAGCAACACTTTTCGGGGCTCTACACTGCCTGCTCTGTCCTCATTAGGTACTCATCTTTGTAATGGGCTTGCTCCTTTTGGATCCAGTAAGACTTCAAAGAAGGCAGAGACTTTCATTTTTGAGGATAAGTGCATTGTATAAAATGTCCTCAGATCAGTCAGCAAATTGCTGGACAAATAAGGATTATTTATTGCATTTGCATTAACTCTTTCTCTAAGGAGAAATGGCACACATAGGGTTAACATTTTATTCTAGCAAATTCTCTTTGATAGACTGAGAGATAGTGAGTAATTGCTTAGAACTTGGTAGGTGAGTGGGGATTTCAGCCTTGGCTTTTCATGTTCTAGCCCCATAATTACTATACCACAATGGCTCCCAGCCATTTTTCCTGGCAGGTTTCCCAAGCCCTTAAAAGCTGCACGACAGGCAGAAATTCAACAGATGATGCACTTCCCAGTATGGAGATGCAGTGGTGGGAGAATTACCTGCTAAAGGTCTGTAATGGGTTGGCAACTTCACTAAGCATGCTGCAAACCCAAATTCTGGTTGCCGAAAGCTGAGGTTCTCAAACTGGGGCATCATAATGCCCCAGCCTGAGAAGCTTTGCCTCTGGTCCCTTAAGGGGCAGGGGAAGGGAGAAGGCAGCAACAGGATGCCTAGGATCACACTACTGCTGGGGCTGATTGGGGGATACCTTACCTGCAGCTAGGGAGCCCTGCTGAGCCATCCACAGGGTTCTTCAAGCCTCTGTATGTCTAAAAAAAGAGAACGGAAACCACTTCCAGTTTTCAATTGTGAAACCAGGAGTGGTTTCTGATTGCTTTTTTAGACATTGGGGTGCCCTGCAGAGGGCTTCCTGAAGTACATCCCCTGAAGGCCGGTACTAGCTGCAGGTAAGGTAACCCCACCCATTAGTCCAAGCATTAGCGTGATCCTGGGGATCATGTTGCTGCCTTAGTCCATCCCTGCCACAACTTACCCCCGTTCCTGAGGAGTTTGGGAACCACTGGTTGGCAACCTTCAGTCTCGAAAGACTATGGTAGAAGCCTACAGCACCCGGTATTCCCAGGCGGTCTCCCATCCAAGTACTAACCAGGCCTGACCCTGCTTAGCTTCCGAGATCAGACGAGATTGGGCATGTGCAGGGTAACAGTTGCTGGTCTAAAGCATAACCTTGTACACAGGCCACATGCTATTACAGACCCTGACCATAACTCCTGTAGGAATTTTGAGGTAGACAAGTTTTCTCTTCAGATCATGTTAGGGCATGCCTAAGGGAAGGGCAAAAACTTGGGTAGACATCTGGCAACCCATGCATAAGGCGGCAATTCTATGTCCACATTCCTGGTAGTAAGTCCCATTGGACACAGTGAGCTGTGGGATGAGGGCTCCCTCCACTACTTGCTGTTTCACCTCCGTGACGCAGCATCGGCAGCAAAGGAAAGGCCAGCCTTGCTTTGTGCAAGGCCTTGAGCTACTGCAGGACCTTCATTCATTCATATAACTTCCATCTCTAATATATTCATTTATGTAAATTTATTCAAATTTTAAATGTAAATTAATTTTTTCCCCTGCCCCCCCCCCACAGTGTTGGAGAGATGATTCGGCCCTCCTGCCAAAATGTTTGGATGCCCCTGCTCTAGTAAATGTACTTAAGATTGTAGATTTACAGTGCAATATTATGCATGCCTACTCAGAAGTAAGTTCTATTATATTCAATAGGGTTTACTCCCAAGAAAGTGTGTATAGGATTGCAACCTCAGGCTGCAATCCTAACCAGTTTCCTGAAAGTAAGCTCCATTGAACAAAATAGGACTTACTTCTAAGTTGACCTGGTTAGAATTGTGCCCTCACAGCCCAATCCTATGCATGTCTACTCAGAAGTAAGTCCCACTGGAGTCAATGGGGCTTACTCCCAGGAAAGTGTGGATAGGATTGGGCTGTCAGTTGGCTATATATGGTTAAATAGATTCCATACATGTAACTGACATTGAAACAGAAACATTTTGTGGGTGTAATGCTTGAAAACGGAAAATTGGAAAATATATTTACTGTGAGCTTCTGCTAATAAAAATTATAATTTATGTTAAGAGGTGAGTTTGATCTTTATATGTTATGCAAATTAATGTCATAACACAATTAAATTTTCTTCATTATTGTGGCCCTATGTGCTGTTGGTCTAATCTACTGATAATATTGTAACTCTTAATTGGCAATTATTTTGTTAAAGAAATTATAAAGACAACATAATAGTAATCTAAAGTATTTTTGCCAAGAGTTTTCCTTTTTTGTGATCAAGTAAAAGAATGGCTTTTGAAGTATTTTAATCAAGAATTCAGAGTGCACATTCTTGATTACAATGCTTTAAAAACTATTCTTTTATTTAAGAATGGTACTATTTTCTAAATTACTCCTGACCTACTGCACAGTTTGCAATGGTGTTGAATGAAAAAAGGAATTGTACACATCTTGCAGAACTAGAATTCTTAAACATTTTCAGTTCTGGTGCCAGGGTTAATTGTTTTCAAAGCTGAATGACAAACCATATTTTTTTAAAATGAAGAACTTAAGGCTGAGGTTCAATACCCAAGCCTCTGCACGTCTACTTAAAAGCAAGTCCCAGTATAGTCAGTGGAGCTTTCTTCCAGGCAAGTATGGATAGGATTGCAGCCTTTTTGGGGGGTAAGTCCCATTGAACTCATTGGGTTTACCTCTGGGTAGACATAATTAATTTTGTAAGCCACTCTACTGAGTGAGTACTCTCCTGTTGCAATTTACTTTGCTTTGATATAGGTTTTAATATGTGGGAAATGAAAAAGAATTCAGGGCTGGTTCTAATAGTAAATAAAGCTACTGCTGAAGAATTAGCTAATGCCATAGTTACCTGTTTGGATGAAGCAGACCATGTGTTCAGTAAAACATCTAGCTTACATGTTACTAAAGATTTGTTTGCAACTTTTGCTTTTCCTGATATCTAATCAGCCTATAGTTCTAATGACTTTTCCAAGACACACTGATGCAGTCCAGATACACCATCCAACAACTTCCACTCAGCTCTGATGCTCTGAAGCCTGTTGCAGCAAGGAGAAGCCAGAACACAACAGAATTTGAATGCTGGGGGGGGGAGGGGTGTCACAAAGCAATGAAGAGACTGCTGAACCATGGCACAAAGACAAATGAAGAATGATGCTTCAGGGAATAATGTGTCTGGTATTTTTAAAAAGTGATTCCAAAGGATATAAGGATTCAAAAAGAAAGCAAACATAGGAACTTATCCAAACCACAATGAGAGTTTCATGGCAATGTAGGGATCTAGATCTCATTGTCTACCTCCAAGCTTAACATTGTATCCACTGTGGCTGTGTACTCAATGTAGGTTGGCCAATTAATACTTGGATTTTCTGTAGCAGCTGTTTGAAAACAAAACTGGTTGGCATTAGCAAACAGCAGTGCCTTTAAAGTGCAATTTTAAACAGGTTTACTCAAAATTTCTGACCCACTCCTATGGGACCTTTATGACAACAGGTCTTGTATGCCACAGCAGCAACTTAAGTGGTGCACCACTCCATGTGCATTGGAACCACCAGTCCAATGGCTAGAGGATCTGTGTACCCACCACCAAAGGACCCAATCTATGTCAGAGCAGATAAAGTGGCTTTGGGGGTGGATCATGGGCGGGTCATGGGAGAATTGGGTGAAGTTCAAGGCAGGGAGGGAGGAAGGCTGGGGGTTGAGGGCTGGAAGGGGTGGGTCTCAGCAGCAACAGTGTGGGCCAGGATCTTTCCCCCATTTTTTCCATCCCAACCTTCCTCTCCTTGCACTCACACCAGCAAAATAGCTGACATGGGTCCAAGGAGACCTTTGGTGATCAGGAGGCCTTCCAGGATCAAACCCTCTGATCAAACCCTCCCCCCACCAGTGCATGCACCGTGTGTTCTGTTAGCATGGCTGCATGTCAGAAGATAAAGGGGGATGGGATTGGTCTCTTAGTATTGTGTTTAATGGAACTTACTCCCAGATGAATGTTCATTGGATGATATTGTTGGACTGGTATTGCATGGACAACAGTAGTTATGAAGCTATACTTTGTGATGTGGTTGTGATGTGATGTGCTATACTTACAGATGTGGTTAGATTTTTATTTATTCATTATACAGTACTGGTATATTGGAAGCAGCCAACATATGCTGCAAGGTGGTCTGGATTCCCAGTATGTCACATATTTTTTGGTGGCACTGGGAAAGTCATTCTCTCTCAAGCTCAGCGCTCCATCAGTACAATGTAAACAGCAATCAGTAGGTGCATAATTCTTTGAGATGACGAATGAAATAATAATAGAAAGAACTGTAGGTTAAGGGCCCAATCCTGAGCTCGATGCTCCGACTTACCACTGGTGTATACTGGGCGTGCAACTCTAATGTTGAGCAAGCACCTGTGCTAGCCCAGTGCTGGCCAACACTGGGCTAGTGCCAGATGGGTGCCTGGCCGGAGGTCGCACAGACCGCTGAGCTGCGGAGAGGAAAGTGGGAGTGGGGAGATGCGTTCCGAGGAAGACGGAGGTGGGCAGAGCACAGGGAAAAGGTGGGGGGAGGCGTGACAGGGAGGAAGTGGGGATGGTGGGAGGCGGGACCTGTGGAGCCTCGCTCCACCAGATCCAGAGCCTTCGCTTCAGGCTCAGCGCCTGACATGAAGACTCTTACTTCACCACCGATCTTTTGGTTTGTGGTGAATCAAGTAGCCCCATTGTGGGGCTACTCCCTTTACCTGGGGAAGAGGATGAAAGTTCCTTTTTCCCCGAGGTGCAGCCCATGGCTGCCATGGGAGCACAGGATGCAGCAGCAGCCATTTTTTGTGCTGCCGCAGCCACACACCATGGGAGCTCAGGTTTGGGCTGTCAGTAATGGTAATATTTATTTCTTCTGCAGAATGATATAATCAAGGCTCTTAATTTCTCCTTTTCCTCTTTGCGATGTTATATAATTTTAGAATATTAAAAATCTGGTACATGCAAGTGTTGGATTATCACACCTCTGCTATTTTTAAGAAATGAAAAAGCAAAAGGTACATTGAATTCTTTCCATATTTATAAATATATTATGGATATGTGAGCTGCTCTTTCCAAATAAGTATTGCCTCTTAAAGTTACAGAGGGCTATAACAGACTTCAGAGTTGTTGTGCTGTTGTTTTTTTTTCCATGGTTGCACTATTGGAGAATTTTCCTCATTATTAAACTCAAGAAATTGGTATTCTGAAATTCAAGGTAACCAGGAGGAGGGAACTGGGGGAAAAACACCCAATTATATTATAGCAAGAAATGACCCTTCTTTTACTTTGACCAAAACGTTTACTGGATAAAATTTAGCAATACTTGTTCTCCCTAATTCAATCCCTGTGGAAAGGATAATCCATTCTGAAATGCTGTCTTTTTCCTTGAGGTCCAATTATACATTAATAGACCATTTAAAGCAAAACTTCTCTCTCTCTTTCTCTCTGTGTGTGTGTGTGTGACTACAGTGTTGCATCTTGAAACAATAATTGGCAGTCAAGTTTTTTTTAATGTATTCCCCATTTCAGTGTCCTTTACAAAATATGTAGATTTTTACAGACATGATATTCTTTGAGTTGGAAAGGCAAGTTTCTTCCTTTGCAGGAACCAAAGGGCTTTAGAGCAAAATTATGAGTGAATCTGAAAGGGGTTGGTTTCTAGTGCAAGAATTAAAACAAACCAGTGTAAATTTATTATGTTTCATTAGAAGCCTGTCAAAGAAAAGATTGTTTATGAACTTCAGACTATGAATAAATTCAAACAACCAAATCAGATTTTATTCCTTCACAAGTTCACTTTTCGTTCAATAAGTCTGCAATCCTTACTTGTGAATGTTTCACTGAAAACAGTGAATTTTCTTCTGAATAAACAGGTACAGTATAGGATTGTGCTGTGAGTATTGGGTACATTTAAAAAAAAATCTCTATTTGCCTGATTTTTAAATATTTTAATTGTGGATTTGGGCACTGTGGTTTTAGGTATTGTTTTTATTTATGTTTTATTATGTATGTTTTAATCTGGTTGTAAACCATCCTGAATGCCAGGCTTGTAGCCTGGAGAAAGGTGATACAGAAATCTTAAAAAATAAACAAATAAAAACCATATGAATCACTGATCAATATGTCAAGCGGAAAAGCACAACAGACCTTTGGTGGCCTTCTGAAAGACCTGGGGCCTGTGGTCTTTTCACTGGCTATGGTCTGTCATAGTGGGGGAAAACTGACATTTGACTGAACCCTGAGCAACACCTGATTTACCGATAAACAGCAGTTGGGGGTTACCTATGTAATGGGATCGTGGAAGATCTGGCAAGGAGGTAGGATGTGGTGTCAGCAGTGGCCCCTTTAAGGGTAAGGCCTGGGCATTCAGCAGGGAGTGTGCTGCACAGCTGTAGCCACTTGAAGGCAATAGGTTCCTCAGGCATAAAAGCATCTGATGAAGGGAGACTTGGGTGTGGGTAATAGGGAAGCTTGAGGGAGGGAGACGGGATTGATAAACTGAGGAGCTAATGGACTGTTGGAACTGCTGATGGACTGATGTGTGAATGGACTTTGGATGCTGCTGGAGCAGAAACTGCTGGAGACACTGAGACTGGTGTTTGGCTGCCACGCCCAAGAACTACGGAGGACCAATGTGCTGCTATAGTGGTGGGAGGAGCTGCTGGCAGGAGAGGGTAGGAAGGAGGACTTCTGCAGGTGGAACAGGCAAGCTACCCTGGTGGTGGGGTCCAGCAGTGCTGCAGGGCAGAACTAGGGAAAGAAGGGGAGCTAATTAGCTTAAAGTGGGCATAATTCTCCAGGTGGAGCTTGAACTTGGAATCTGGCAAAACAACCTACAAACAGCTTCCAGATTATTGTTGATTTTAAAAAATGCCTATTAAAACTAAATTTATATCCCATGTGCATATGGTCTAATCAATAAAGAAACCTCCTGAGGTTTCTATAATTTAATTTAGTGTTTAATAAAACACTCTCTTGATGTGTTTTGTGTACTTTGAATTCAACTAAATTCCTCTTTTATCTGTAGCAAATGAGGTGGGAAGAGTCAATCCTGGATGATCTGGCATTAGGCAGTGAGATGTTATAGCAACAAGAAGCTGGCACAAGCTAGGTCACATTGGGATCCATCCACCTCATTCAACTGCCTGTAAGCTCAGGCTGTTAGCAAACCAGTCCCTGCTGTATTGGAGTCTTCTTGACCAACACAAATGAACCAACATCAGGATTCCACTCTCCATATTTAGAATTGTGCATCTTGTAACAATTTCTGATTTTTCTTCCTATTTTAATCAATTGTGATATCCT
Source organism: Tiliqua scincoides (assembly GCF_035046505.1). NCBI lineage: Eukaryota > Metazoa > Chordata > Lepidosauria > Squamata > Scincidae > Tiliqua > Tiliqua scincoides. Next base: position 76,415,814 of record NC_089822.1, read on the forward strand.
CTGGTTTTTCTTGTAGGTTTTTGTCCTGTAAACAACCAAAGTGCAATAATAAGTGACCAACAGTCTACCTTGCAAACATCAAACCCCCAAAACAGAAGCCTTGCCACATTCCGAAGAGCCTAAAGAAAAGACTAGATGAAACGAATATATGTTGGAGGTCAACAGGAAGGTGCGCAGCAGTGAGATTACAATGCTAGCTGGTTACCAATAATCACATATTCAACAGGATGGGATTACAGGCATCTCCCAATATCTGTGGTTCCTGTATTCAATATTACATTTATCCACAGTTCATACATCCTCCCTTGTGCAAATGACTTAGCTTTGATTGCAACCCTCCTGTTGCTGTCTCCTCTGTCTTTGTACTCTGTGCTGCTGCAAATGCTAACAGGTAGCGAGCTGGAATCCCTAGCATGTATGCACTGCTGAAACAGAGACGCCTGTGTTGGCTCGGTCATGTTGTGAGAATGGATGATGGCCAGATCCCAAAGGATCTCCTCTATGGAGAACTCGTGCAAGGAAAGTGCCCTACAGGTAGACCACAGCTGCGATACAAGGACATCTGCAAGAGGGATCTGAAGGCCTTAGGAGTGGACCTCAACAGGTGGGAAACCCTGGCCTCTGAGCAGCCCGCTTGGAGACAGGCTGTGCAGCATGGCCTTTCCCAGTTTGAAGAGACAGTTGGCTAACAGTCTGAGGCAAAGAGGCAAAGAAGGAAGGCCCATAGCCAGGGAGACAGGCCAGGGACAGACTGCACTTGCTCCCGGTGTGGAAGGGACTGTCACTCCCGAATTGGCCTTTTCAGCCACACTAGATGCTGTTCCAGAACCACCTTTCAGAGCGCGATACCATAGTCTTTCGAGACTGAAGGTTGCCAACAGCGCTAACAGGAAGCAGGTTGGATGGCTGAAAACAATGTGATTCTATCATGTTTTCAGCTCTCCAACCTGCTTCTTGTTAGTACTTCTTGGTTCCTGTAGCATTTGCAGCACCACATTGCACAGAGACAGTGAGACACAGGAGAAAGCAATAGGAGGGCTGCAATGAAACAAGTCATTTGCGTGATGTGGGAATTTGTGAACCGTTTCTTGCTAACTCACTGCTGGTATCTGAAGTACCAGCTTTCAGAGCATGATACCATAGTCTTTCGAGACTGAAGGTTGCCAACAGCGCTAACAGGAAGCAGGTTGGATGGCTGAAAACAATGTGATTCTATCATGTTTTCAGCTCTCCAACCTGCTTCTTGTTAGTACTTCTTGGTTCCTGTAGCATTTGCAGCACCACATTGCACAGAGACAGTGAGACACAGGAGAAAGCAATAGGAGGGCTGCAATGAAACAAGCCATTTGCATGATGTGGGAATTTGTGAACCGTTTCTTGCTAACTCACTGCTGGTATCTGAAGTACCAGCTGGAACCTATTGCCTGTGAATATGGGCAATGTACATGACTATACATGTTGCATTTCTTCTGGTACTTGCTTCTCCAACCCACTGGGAAATAAAAGTACTTTTTTCCCAAGATGCAGGAACTTATGAGAGTAAGATATTAGTGGACTGGACAAGAAGACTGCTCTCACTGCTTTACGTGAACATGCATGTAACAAATTAATCTCACTCATAAATGGAGCTCGTCCTAGCGATCAGGCACAAGGAAGTGAATCTTAAGATCCTTTCCTCTTTGTAGATTTAGATGCTCTACTGTGAGAACACCAACTGCTGTTAGCAGCTAACAATATCTTGTGTGGGAAGGTTGCTAATATTTTTGTCTTAACAGAGCATGAGGAGGTGAGAAAACTGTAAGGAGAAAATCACAGGGATTTTCTCTCTGTTTCTCCTATAACACAATTATTTCCCCAGGGCTCACCCAAGGTCCTTTCTTTCAGTCAGATTTGGGAAACAGGTCCAATCAGTGGTGACCCCAAACAGAAGGGTCTTCAGGCCTTGCCAGAAAGTTTCAAGAGAGGGAGCAGTTCATAAGTCAAGGGGGAAGGAATTCCATAGCATTGGTGCTACTACTGAGAAGGCCCTATAGCATGGACCCAAACCATGCTTCTTAAAGGTCAACACCAACACCTTGAATTGGAACCAGAAACGAATGGGCAGCCAGTGTAGCTACTAAAGCAGTGGTCCAGAAGTAGCTTTGCTACTTCTGAAATGGTCTTTCCAAAGATACTTTCTGTTGCTTACTCGTATGTCTTTGCAATGTCATGCAAAAGCTTTTTATTTTCCTAGCTGTTTAAAAACATCCACTATATTTGATTTTTAAGCCACTCTGCAAACGCTTGTACATTTTGTAACCTCTGCCGTTTCAGTCTTGTTACTGTCATTGATTTGTGGTTTATGCTTTCACTTGTTTTTTATAAATTGTGTGCTGTGAAATCATTTTTAATCAATTACTTTTATCAATTATGTTCTGAAAGTATGGGTACTGAAGGGTGAGGCATAAATGTGATAAATAAATAAAATGAATAAATATGGCCTAACTGTGAGGGGAAAGCTGTCTTCTTAGAAAGTGGGGATATGTTCCTGTTGGCATTTTTTTTTCCCCATGCTTCTGCTACCTGTACTGTTGATATACTTGCACTGGGGATACATTTATTTTACAGGGCTGAAATATAGCTAGGAATATAACTATTCTCTTATAGTGCCAATACAAACATATTGTAAGTAATGTCTCTTCACTCACCTTGCTTCAGTGGCTTCTTGCCACCTTTCTCATCAGTTGTTGCAAAAGGGAAGGTTACTGGTGATGATAAAGAGGACTGCATGCTTAGAATAACATATGCCAAATATTACTGGTGAAACACAGTACAGAACTGACCCAAGATCCTTTGAAATCAGGATTGTAATGCTACTGGCCTTGATCCTACATTTCCTAACAAAGCAATTATCAGGTACAACCATGCTAAAAATCTTTGGATCAACCATGTTTAAACATATAAAAGACAAATTTCAGGTATTCTGTGTTAGTTAATTACTTAAAAATCTGATATTAACTATTTTTCTATGCCAGCTATGACAATGTACTTAGGGTAAAGCAGTAAACTTACATACTCTGCTAACACATTACAGACATACCATGATTGACTGTGCTTTGCTTTATGACACTTTGCCTATGTGGCGCTTTTCAGGAAGAGTAACTTAAAATGGCAGCCTTGCTCCCTGTTTAGGTCTGCCAATTCTATGCAAGCTTATCTGAGAGAAAGCCTCATTCAACACAATAAAAGATGATTCTAGATGTGAGCAAACATACATTGGATTGGGCTGCTGCTGTCACTGCCAACTTCCATGAGATTCTCCAAGCATGCCTTTTTCTCTCTCTCTCCCCCCCCCCCCCGTTTTTGTTGGCTTGTAAATGTGCATAGGGTTTCCACCTGCTTCTTCCTTCCTTTGCTGGGATCTTTGCAGGCCCAATTCTTAAGAATGCACGCCAGAGCAAGCATGACATAAGCCACGTTTGCAGCCCTAGCGCTGGTGGAACGTGGGCAGCTGTCTGGAGGAGGTGGCAGCTGTCTGGAGTCCACAGGATGCAGCGGCAGCCATTTTCTGTGCCACTGCAGCCCCATGTGCTGAACAGCTCAGGATTGGGCTGTAGGTGCGTTGAAATAAATATTGCTGATAGAGTTTGCCTTGAAATATCTGTATTAGTTATTTGGGATGACATTTTTGTCATTGAAATAAAGGTGTTGGTTCTCAAGGTCATTAAGCATTTAGGGCACAATCCTAATCCATTTAGGGAGCAAAATATGAGTTAGGCTGGCGCAAGTCGCTTGTGCTATAAAGCACGTTTGCGCCTCCTCGGGAGCAAGCTGCGCCAGCACATGGAGGTGCACTGGCACATGGAGGCTGCTTCCAGTCTCCATGGCAGCTTGCGGGGATGCACCCACTGGTGGAGAGCAGGGCCTCTGAGAGGAATTTTATCAGGGGGTTCAAAGTATCTTTGTGGCCCCTTTGCAAAGGGTGGGAGTGAAACAGAGTAGGGGAGGGTGGTGATGGGTGAACAGAATAGGGGCAGGGAGGCACGAAGCAGGGTGAGGGGAGGGTAGAGATAGCTGGATAAGCCTTTGGAGCCCAGGTCTACCCACTCATGTGGCATCAGTAGTGACCCCAGTATCCTGTACAGGCAACAAGTCTGAGTAGATAGAAAATGTCAGATCGCAGGAAATTTCTGGGTCCCCTGCTTTGGCTCCTGGGCCCCCCTTTTGACCCTGGGCCAGTGCCCCCCCTTACCCTCCTTTCCTAGGCCCTGGTGGAGAGGCTGCCACAATGATGGAGAATAATTCTAACGAGAGGATAGGATTAGAATAACAGTTATTAAAAATTGATACTTTTCTCCCTCTCTCCCATTTAGATTGAGCAATGAATGTTCCTGCCCTCACTTGGAATTAGCTTCATAATGAATCTCATTAGCTACACAGCTTCATGATGCTGATTTCATGTTCCATCACTGGCTAGGATCATGTTCTTATGAAGATTAGGAAAAAAACGATGCCCACATAGTTGCAAATAAATAGGAAAGTGAAAGATGAGGACAACTAGTTCAAAAATATTATTGTCCCACTGAAAGGTCCTTTTCCTACCAATAATAATGTTTGCATATGAACATGCACTGCAACCCTAGATATAACATAATCTGAAACTTGTGATTCAATCATCTTATTAAGGTTGCAGTTCAAAAATACTTGCAATTAACTCCCATTGAAATGAGTAAACATGATTAGAACTGCATTAAATTTTGTCAAGGAAAAATATGCCTTTAAAGGACTGTTGGAGGTCTATTTCAGGTGCTTGAAATGTTCTGCTCCCTTATCTCTCAGACAAGTAATTTGCTTCTGAACATGATTCTCAACTGCATGCCAAATTAGCAGGGTTGGGAACTCAAGTCAGTGACTCAAACCCGAGTCGCACAAATGTGTGATTTGGGGTTGACTTGTGGGTTGAGTGCATGGAAGACTCTGAAAAACACTTGTCCCTGTGCTCGAATCTGCCTGTGCCTGGGTGTGCTTGCTTACTGTTTTCACATCATGAGAAAACCTCATGGGCCCAGCATTTGACCAGGTGAGTAGCAGGGAAGTTCCAGCTGGGAGGCAGGAAAGGGATAATGTTTTCCTCTTACAATGAATGGGGGAGGTAGGACTGGGCTCTCTTTTCCCATCTCTGATAGGAAGAAAGAGATGATCATTGGACAAAGGGTGAGCATTCTGATATTTTCATTGGCTGAGAGAAGGCAGAAGGAGGAGCCAAGGAGGTTCTTGCCTTATGATTGGCTTAAGGAACCCAGGGAGGAAGAAGAGGCAGGGAAGGGGGGGAGGGAGCTCAAAGAGATCACACTTTGCACCACATGGAAAGGGTGGAGGAATTCTCATTGAATAACCGGCAGAAGTGGGGCTACTTCTGAATAGGGATTGGGTCGTCCTGGTACACCTTGCAGCTGCTGCCTGTGACTCTCCTCCCTTTTGCCACGTCAATCCCCGCTCTCTCGCAGTCCCTCCAACCCTCTTTACAGATGGGGCAGCAGGGGAATAGTAAAATTGCTCTGACACACACACGCACACACAAACACCCTGGCAGCAGCCCTGTTTTTCCACGGCTGGCTTTTTAAAGGAGGCGACTCGACTTGAATCCCTTAGAGTCACTAAAGAGTGACTTGGTGACTTGGAAAGTGCCCCCATTATGACTCTTTTTCAAGTTGAGTCGAGGGGGCAGTGACTCTAGACTCAACTCAAGTCAAGCCCCTCTGGACTTTCCCATCCCTGAAATTAGCACCATAGCTTTGAAATTAGCTTTGAACACATGGATTGCTACAAACTTGCTTCTCAGTACAGGTGAGCACCACTTAACAATGCTCCTGCCAGCGACAGCTCGTATATCCAACAGGTACCGCTAGCCCCATTGACTGCCCCACTTCCTCCGAAGCCGAGAGAAGCCACACTCCCCTCGCCTCTGGAGGCTTTTCTAAGCCTTGGAGAGGCAGCGCAACTGCACGCTGCCTCTTCGACGCTCAGACTTCCTGTTTTGGGCGAAAGCACATGACTTTTGGTTTCCCAGAAAACTGCAAGTTGCATTTTTTCATTTGAAACAGGCATTCTGAGCCTTGGAGAGGCAGTGCGGAGGCTCAGAAAAGCGTCTGGAAGCGAGTGGAGCACAACTTCCCCTCGCCTTTCGAGGCTTCACATTATGTCAAGCACAGCTTGAAGATGGGGATGCCTGTCTGCATTCCCATCATTAAGTGTTGCACGACTGTATTTAATAGCCATTGGAATCACCACCACCACCACCACCACCACCACCACCACAAGGTTTACTTGAACCCTACTCCACATGGTCCTGCTTCAGATCATGGTCTTCCACAGTAGTTTGTTACTGAGGGTGAAAAAACCCTCATTGGTACCAATCAGAGCTGCAGGGAAGGGAGAGATACCTTATCCAGTTTGGGCTTCTGACAAAGGGAAAGCGTTAAAGCCCCCTGTTTCCACTCACCACAATCTCAGTTCATCAGGACTCTGATCCAGTAACTATTATTAAGAGAAAAGTAAAGCAAATTAGTAATGACCCTATAAATGGTTCTGGGTTGGTGGGGAATAGATCTGGGCTGCCTATTATCTTTACATTTTAGAGGGATAGAATGACCACGTTCACTGTACTTTAGGGTTTGATTAGTGGGAAAGGAAAATGTCTTTTTTTATTCTTCTGTGCTTGTTTGGGTTCAGGTTAAAAGAGGCAGTGTAACTGATGGGTTTCCCAGAATATATCACTGTGGATTCATGTTATTTAATCCTACATGCTTTGTGGTAAATGCCCCTTTGAACAGAAAGTAAACCCTACCAAAGTACCTGGGCAGAAACATTGATGAAGAGGTGGTCAGGAGATGAGAAGACACAATAAAATATCTTTTGCTATGGTCAATTGCTTTACATTGCATAGGGTTAAGGTTAAAGTTGAGGAGTTGCTTTGAGAGCTATTTTGTTTGTTGAAATAGACTAGTGTCTGCTATTCATCCCTGTGCCTGACCCACTGTAAGCAGAGGCATAGCTAGGTCATTTGACACCTGGGGCCCATAAAATTTTGTCACCCCATATGCCTTAATTAATTCACATTTTTATACCAACCTTCCTCTAAGCAGTTCAGGGTAGTGTACATGGTTCCTCCCCTTATTTTGTCCTCACAACAACCCTGTGAGGTAGGTGAGACTGAGAGATAGTAATAGTCATGACATGAAATAAATAATAATAATAATGGCCAGAAAATAAATGCAGTGAATATTTCCTCATAAGCAATGGATGAAATTCTGGATAAAATGGTATATAACATTATGGTATTGTTCCTAAAAGCCACAATTTCCAGAATTTTGGTCACCAGGAAGATTGTGGGAGATCCAGGCTTGGAGGGGGGAGAAAGGGAGATTGTGAGGGATTCAGGCTTGGAGGGGGGGAGAGTAAGTCTATCACTATCAGGACTCACCCAGCTTTGCAAGTCTAAAAACAAGTAAAAATTCACCTTATAGCTGAAGCCTCTGTTTTATTCTTGGGGGGGGGGCTGCCTTCTGGAACATTTGTTGAGTTCCACTTTCATCAGATTGGAACCATGCAGCTAGCCTTGCACTCCCCTGTGCCCAACTTGACCAGGAACCTAGGCACATTTGCCTACTCAGGAGTAAATACAACCATGTGGCTTCCTTTCCATAGGGCTCAATACATTCCTCAGCTTGGAGGAAGAAACTTCCTTGGGTGTTTTTTGGGGGCTGCTTTCGACAGGAATCGTTCTGGTTTCGTTGAATTCCTCTCAGCCTGCCCTTTCCGATGGACTAAGGTAAGCCCACCTACTCACAAGTAAACACACGACATGGCTCAGTTTCACTTTCCATAGGGCTCCATGCATTTTTGGGTTTCTGGTTTTTTGTCCATAACTTTTGATGGAAAGGAGATATTTCACTCAAGTTTTTTGCATTGCATTCCGTTGGAAATTCCACATCTAATGGTATATGGCGTGATGGGGTTACTCCTAACCTTCACAATGTTAGCAATGTTGGGTCATTTGTGGTGTCACCCCCCAAGGGTGGTACCCGGGGCGGACCGCCCCCACCCCCCTGCTAGCTATGCCACTGACTGTAAGAACATAAGAACATAAGAAGAGCTCCACTGGATCAGGCCAAAGGCCCATCTAGTCCAGCTTCCTGTACCTCACAGTGGCCCACCAAATGCTTCAGGGAGCATACAAGACAACAGACACAACCTGCCTCCCCTACATCTGGCAATCAGAGGCAGCCTGTCTCTAAAACCAAGAGCTTGCACATACCTACTATGACTTGTAACCCATAATGAACTTTTCCTCCAGAAATTCCCTCTTAAAGGCATCTAGGCAAGATGCCATCACTACTTCCTGTGGCAAAGAGTTCCACAGACTAATTACACTCTGGGTAAAGAAATATTTTCTTCTGCCCTTAGGATTGTGCCCTTATTTTATCTGTGAACTTTATCTATGAACAGCTATTGCTCATAGCTTTTCATAATAGCTTTTTAAGTTCACAAACAATTATTAATCCTTCTTCTGTGGAATTAAACATCTTGCAGTGAAATGGTGACATATGTTTCCTATTTAAAACTGAACAGAGTAGTGAAGATCTTGGTTTACCCAAGTAATTTGATATATGTATTACACAACACATGTCTATTATAATGGAATACAACACTGTTGCTTCATAACTAATACAGCATAAATTAGATTCTTTGGGTGCTTTGAAAATGTGTGCGTATCTACAAAGTGAAAGAAGGAAGATGGGATTAGCTTGGGAATACTGTCAATGCTCTCAGTAAGGGCAAGAAAGTGCCAAGACTTTTGCAGTTCTTTCTTTTAAAATATTCATTTTTCACTTTGAGAAGGGGGAAAAAACAATCTCTCAGTATGTTGCTAGGCTAATTTTATAATTCACTCCATCTGTGAGTATAAATACAAATACCAGCTTTTTCAGATATTTCTGTTCATAAGTTGTGTTATTTTTGGAAATAAATCAATTGCATTTATAATTACAGTATTCAAAACAAAAGCCAAGTGTAACAAAGAAGTAAGGACATACTGTTGGGAAAGCATGAGCAAATACAATCATTAAGGGTGCGTGGGGACCCCCAATCCCTAATCTTCACAGTCTTTTTGATACCTCTAAAGAATTCACTAAGCATGTTTATATAGCACTGGTATAAGTTACACCCACAATGAGCAGGAAAAATCCTATCAAACAATATATTTCCTAACATTTAAATTTGCTTGTAAGAGACTGCACTTATTTAGTGAGCGGGAATGTTAGTAGCCTGCTTTTTTTTTTTTAATCCTTTTCTTTTTAGAGGATATGCAGCTTTTCTTAAAATAATGTTTTTATTTGACAAAAAAAATCAAGAATTATTTTAGTTAAACTTCAAAGTTAAAATAATTATGCTTTCACTTTGTTTTCTAAAGTATGTTTTTGTTTGTCTATCTTTGGATGTATTGCTATAGGAGCTATAGGAACTGAATTTCAGTTCCTATATTTTTGAGACCTTTTTTTGAGAAATTTTTTGAGAAATTTTGAGACCTTTAGAATAAGTATTCATAACAAAAATGAGCCAAGTATTCAGGAATTCCAACGTTGGGATCAAAATGTGCACATTCAATAAGACAAAACCTTTGGTTGAACAGTATTTCTGTGCTTTCAAGCCAAGTCCTGGATGCTAATCATATCTCAGATTTTGCCCACATACCCCAATAATACAGGAAACAAGAAACAATGCATTAAATGGGCACAACTTTATTAAAATTAGACCAATGTATTCTGCAGCAGGTCCTTACTCTCTCTGCTCTACATCCTCATTTGGTGTAGGTTTCTATGCTGGAGGAGACAGCATGTCCCATCTATTCACCTTTTGGACACTCTCACCCTGACTCAAAGCTGTAGATTGTCTGTTGACAATTCCAGTTTATCCTTGCCAACCTCTTGTATGGGGTCAAGGAAGCACTGAATTGCATTGTCTTACCTTCCCCAGCTGCAAACCCTTTAAGGCTGACTTTGTAATCACTGCTGCTTGACTCTAATCATACCTCAGATAGGACTGTACATTCTCCAAAGAATGAATTTTAAGTCTCAGAAAACCGGGCTAATACGTTAGGTCAAGTACAGGAAAGTACCCAAGCTGAACTAAAGTTTCGGTTAAAGGGTCCCCAACCTTGTGGATTCTGGTTTGCTTTGACTGAGTGACTTAAGCAGGATTCAAATAGTTCAATTCCCTCATATACACAGGCCTGTAAATATATAATGATTTATTTAAGAATAGAATTATGGTGGCAAATACATGTAAGTCATGGTCAGTCCAATCTTATCCTGTGTTAGAACAGGCAAGGAAACTGGCCTGCACTATATCCAGCACGGGAGGAGGTGGTTCCAGTGCAAATGGATTTATTCCCACTTACCCAGTGTAGTGCAGCATCCACACCTATGGGGTTACTTGGATCTGCACCAGCAAAATCTCTGGCGCAGATCTGGGCAGCCCGGTGTAATGCTAGTTTGGCCAGAAGGGGGTTAGGATATGGCCTACATTGCCCAGACAGGGCCCTCCCAGGCCTGGTCTACACACCACCCTTTCACAATTTCTCATTCTTATCATCTTGAGCAGTTGGTTTTACCATCTCTAGAGTGCCAATGTTTCATCATATTCACCATCACCAGAAACAAAGAGCAGACTGACCACTATACATCTGTGCCAAAATCCTTTACTTAAGCTCTGTCACTAAACCTTTTAATATGGAAATACTGCTATTTCAGTTTCCAAATGTACAGCACATCTCACTTTCTCTTTCAGGCAAGTATGTCCTTCATTTTGGTGCAAATGCTTGGACATGTTCACCTTAAGGTATAGTTTGTATCCCAAAAGCAATAATTTCTGAATAAAAATGACACCATTTTTGATGATGACAGAAGACTTATTAATTTGACTTACTCTCCAAAAGCTTTTTTTCTTTCCTCCTTCAAACAAACAATACCCAGATTTTATAGGTAGTGATTGTTTTCTTATCAAGAACCATATGGTTTTTCTTTATCTCTTTTCTGGCTTTGCAGACATTGTGTTGGGGGCCTATAAAGAACAAACCAATTTCCTGTCACCAGAAGGTGGAAAGATCTTATGAGCAAAGTCGTGCTGGCCCCAATTTATCCTTTATCTCCCTTACCAAACACAACCACACCAGTTGTATTACAACCTTCCCCCCCCCCCCCGCCCTTCTATTCAGTTTCCACTGTACCTTTTAAGCATATCTCCTTTATTTTACAACATCATCAACTCCTTCTACCAGGTAGAGGGGACCTGCAGGTACTCCGAGCTGGGACATGAGATGGGACCTACATGGGACCTGAGATGGGATCTGCAGGTCCTCCGAGCTGCTCGCAGCAAAGTCCAGCAGACTGCCAGGAGATGTGCTAACGACTACTGGCTCCAGCTCTGTTCCGAGATACAGATAGCAGCTGACACGGGCAACATCAAGGGGATGTATGACGATATCAAGCAGGCCCTAGGTCCAACACAGAGGAAAATTGCCCCTCTGAAGTCTGCAGCAGGCGAGGTCATCCAGGATCGGGCGCAGCAGATGGGACGCTGGGTGCAGCACTACTCTGAGCTATATTCCAGAGAAAATGTAGTCACCGAAGAAGCGCTGAACAACATTGAGTACCTGCCTGTGCTGGAGGAGCTTGACAGTGAACCAACCCTAGAAGAACTTCATGTGGCCCTGGACTCCCTTGCCTTTGGCAAGGCACCTGGGAAAGACAGCATCCCTGCTGAAGTCCTAAAGTGCTGCAAAGAGATCATCGTCACTGAGCTGCATGAAATCCTCTGTCTCTGCTGGAGAGAAGGTGGAGTACCTCAAGACATGAGGGATGCAAACATCATCACGCTGTACAAGAACAAAGGTGACAGGGGTGACTGCAACAACTACCGTGGCATCTCTCTCCTTAGCGTTGTAGGAAAGCTGTTTGCCCGAGTTGCACTAAAGAGGCTCCAGGTACTTGGAGAGAGCGTCTATCCAGAATCGCAGTGCGTATTCCGAGCCAACAGGTCCACCACTGATATGGTATTCTCCCTTAGACAACTGCAGGAAAAATGCAGGGAACAATGACAGCCACTCTTTATAGCCTTCATAGATCTCACGAAGGCTTTCGACCTGGTCAGCAGGGACGGCCTCTTCAAGATTCTCCCCAAGATCGGATATCCACCCAGGCTCCTCAGAATCATCAGATCTTTCCACAAGGACATGAAGGGCACTGTTGTCTTCAATGGCTCCACATCAGACCCCTTTGACATCCAAAGCAGAGTGAAGCAGGGCTGTGTTCTTGTGCCAACCTTGTTTGGGATTTTCTTCGCTGTCCTGCTGAAGCATGCCTTTGGAACTGCAACAGAAGGCATCTATCTCCGGACCACATCAGACGGAAAGCTCTTCAACCTCTCTAGACTGAGAGCAAAGTCCAAAGTCCAGCTGAAATGTCTGCGTGACTTCCTCTTTGCCGACGATGCAGCTGTCACTACCCACTCTGCCAAAGATCTCCAGCAGCTCATGGATCGTTTTAGCAAGGCCTGCCAAGATTTTGGACTGACGATCAGCCTTAAGAAAACACAGGTCATGGTTCAGGATGTGGACTCACCTCCCTGCATTACAATCTCTGCGCATGAACTGGAGGTTGTCCATGACTTTGTGTACCTTGGCTCAACGATCTCCGACACTCTTTCTCTTGATACCGAGCTAAACAAACGCATCGGTAAAGCAGCTATCACATTTTTCAGATTCACAAAGAGAGTCTGGTCCAACAAGAAGCTGACGGAAGCTGGGCCTCTTCAGCCTAGAAAAGAGACACTTGAGGGGGGACATGATTGAGACATACAAAATTATGCAGGGGATGGACAGAGTGGATAGGGAGATGCTCTTTACACTCTCACATAATACCAGAACCAGGGGACATCCACTAAAATTGAGTGTTGGGCGGGTTAGGGCAGACAAAAGAAAATATTTCTTTACTCAGCGTGTGGTCGGTCTGTGGAACTCCTTGCCGCAGGATGTGGTGCTGGCGTCTAGCCTAGACGCCTTTAAAAGGGGATTGGACGAGTTTCTGGAGGAAAAATCCATTATGGGGTACAAGCCATGATGTGTATGCGCAACCTCCTGATTTTAGGAATGGTTTAAGTCAGAATGCCAGATGTAGGGGAGAGCACCAGGATGAGGTCTCTTGTTATCTGGTGTGCTCCCTGGGGCATTTGGTGGGCCGCTGTGAGATACAGGAAGCTGGACTAGATGGGCCTATGGCCTGATCCAGTGGGGCTGTTCTTATGTTCTTATGTTCTTATGGAATATACCAAGATCCAGGTCTACAGAGCTTGCGTCCTGAGTACACTTCTGTGCTGCAGCGAGTCATGGACTCTTCGCTCACAACAGGAGAGGAAACTGAACGCTTTCCACATGCGCTGCCTCCGGCGCATCCTTGGCATCACCTGGCAGGACAAAGTTCCAAACAACACAGTCCTGGAATGTGCTGGAATCCCTAGCATGTATGCACTGCTGAAACAGAGACGCCTGCGTTGGCTTGGTCATGTCGTGAGAATGGATGATGGCCGGATCCCAAAGGATCTCCTCTATGGAGAACTTGTGCAAGGAAAGCGGCCTACAGGTAGACCACAGCTGCGATACAAGGACATCTGCAAGAGGGATCTGAAGGCCTTAGGAGTGGACCTCAACAAGTGGGAAACCCTGGCCTCTGAGCGGCCCGCTTGGAAGCAGGCTGTGCAGCATGGCCTTTCCCAGTTTGAAGAGACACTTGGCCAACAGTCAGAGGCTAAGAGGCAAAGAAGGAAGGCCCATAGCCAGGGAGAAAGACCAGGGACAGACTGCACTTGCTCCCGGTGTGGAAGGGATTGTCACTCCCGAATTGGCCTTTTCAGCCACACTAGACGCTGTTCCAGAACCACCTTTCAGAGCGCGATACCATAGTCTTTCGAGACTGGAGGTTGCCAACAGTTAACAACTCCTTCTATTATTTCATATTCACTTTTGTTTTCTTTTATGAGAAAGCAAAGAATTATCTGCATCATTTGTGCTGTTATTCCTAGAATTCATTCCTATGCCACCATTTTGAAATGGACAGCTAAGACTACGGCTGTCCTCACTAATACCTCACTAATATGGTGTTTAGGTTCTAGACCACTGCCGTAAAGCAAATCACAGGCAACAGTATGTTTAGTGAATGTTTGTGGTGTAAGTGCCACCACATCCAGCACACCCCAGGCAGCCATCACCACAGGCAGCCATGACCCAGAAAAAGGAAGACACTTCCCAGTTGGCCTTAAGGGCTGCACAGCATGATCCTGAGTTGCCCAGCACACAGGGTTACAGTGGCACCAAAAATGGCTGCCACTGCATCCAGCACACCCCAGGCAGCTATCACCGCCTCCTCAGAAGGTGACTTTCGTCCCTTCCCCTGGCTAAACCGAGTAGCCCCGCAATGGAGCTACTCAATTCTATGGCAACCCAAGGATCGGTGTAGAATGAAGAGCCTTCATGTTGGGTAGCTGGCCTGACACAGGGTCTCAGAATCTGGTGGAGCAAAGCTCCACTGGTCCCGCCTCCCTCCCATCCCACTCCCCCTGGTACACCTCCTCCCTGCCGTCTCCCCGCCCTCTGCCCACCTCTCTGCACCCCGGAATGTTTCCTCCCCGCCTCCCCCCACATCCCCACCTACCTCTCTACTGCCCTGCAGTCTGTGCGACCTCAGAGTAGCGGAGTTCCAGCACTCCACTGGCGCTAGCCCAGTGCCGGCTAGTGCTGGGCTAGCACTGGCAGGGCACTGGCGCTAGGGCCCGCACTCCTTAGGATCGGGCCCCTAATTATTTTCTGTATTTGATCACATTCTAATTATTCATTATTTTAAAAATCCCACGTGATTTACAGCCCAATCCTATCCTCCAACATTGACGATGCAGCCATGCTGATGGACTGTGTGCTGCATCCAATGGCGGCGGGGGGGGGGATCAGAAGGTAATTTACAGGTAAGTATAAAAACCTATTTACTTACTTCTGGGTAAGCCTCCTGGCCACCTATGGGTCTCCTCCATAGCTGGACCTACACCAGCTATGTAGTTGGAGCTGAGAAGAGAAAGGGTAGGGGCAGGCTGAAAAATGGGGTGAACAGGATCTAGTGTACACCTTTGCCACTGAAATTCACCTTCTCAAACCTGCTTGCTGCTCTTGCCCTCCCTCTCCCCATCCCACCTCACCCCAACGTGCCCCTGAACCTCCCCCTCCCTGTCCTTGCCAATAACCTACCATGATGGGCAGAGTTTCCGAGAGCTGCTGTCACATGTGCTGCACCTTTGCCCATTTATGGCAGCAGCCTGAAAGCATGCAGTGGTGACCCAGCTTTTCTGCTGCTGCAAAGGAACTTGCAGTGCAGGAATGTGAGTTCTAGCCATGCAAGGCCTGAATGGAATTGGGCAGTTAACTCAGGCTGCAATCCTACCCACACTTACCTGGGTGTAAGCCCGATAGACTATAATGAGGTTTACCTCTGAGTGGACATCCATAGAATTGGGCTTCAGTAACTTAAGTAGTTGTTCAGAATGGATCTTTTAAATTTATTTTGTAAGTCATTTCCAAAGCCAACATATCATTTTCATATACTGCCCTAAAGATGGTAATATAGCTGAGAATTGCAACAGCAACAACAAAAAATCTAATTATAAAACAAATGTAGGCCACCCACACACCATTTGATGAAAAACAACAAATAAAGAATAAAGTATAATGAGCTCAAGAAGCACAATAAGCTGGATATCCTTGCTTCAAATGCCAGAAATAAATTCACCATTTCATAAAAGTCCCTCCACCCAATTCCACGTTAACTTTATATCTATTTAATTACAGCTAATTCAGTGCCATTTCTTCTTCAAGAGTAACGTGATCTCTTTTGTCAGCTCTGAAATTTCCAGATGGAGCTCCACTGAAAGCCACAGTGCTACTCATTTGAAACCAAAGCATCCTTCTTAAATAGTCATCACTAAAGAGGAGCAGGGGAGGTATAGCACTGCATACAGTGTAGGCTGTTACAGGAGAAGAGTTGCAATACATTTGAGGCTTGCATCTACCTCTGGCTCTGTTCTCAGCCTGCATTATCCTGGTAATTGTGGTAGCAGCCTTCTAGATCAAAAAGTGCTGCTGTTTAATGCCAGGTCAGTCAATACGAAGACCTGTGTCAGCCAGGAGTTATTCCTAGATGAACAAGCTGACCTGGCAGGTGTGACAGATGCCTGCTGGGTGTTAATCTGAAGGTGTTAATCTGTCCCAGTTCTGTCCACCAGGTTTTTGAATGCAGCAGTAGGTAAGATCTGGAGAGTAGGGATCTGGATTTGCAGTGAACAATCATGAACCCTGTTCTGTCTGGTGGTTCAGATATGTGAACCTAGTTATGGATGACTAGCAGCCAAATCCTAAGTAACTTTCCAGCGCTGATGCAGCCATGCTGACAGCGCACATGCTGCCTCCTGTGGTAGTTGTGGGGGAGTCACAGAATCACATTTATTCCCTTACTTTGGGGCTGCATTGCGGCTGCATCAGCACTGAAAATTGGTTAGGGCAGGGCTGTAGGAGTCCAGTCCTACCTCCCCATCATGCTATAGAGTGTAGCTGCGCCAACACGCTGCATGCTACGGTGAGGAGGGGGCAACAAAAAGGCTAAGAAGAAATTAAAAAATTGTTTTACTTATCCCTTGGTAGGCTTTCTGGTCACCTGTGGGTCGCCTCAGACCCATGCCAGTGGCATAGCTGGTATGTGTCCAAGAAGAGGAAGGGGACTGGGGGGCCTCGAAGATAGGCAACAGGATCCAGTGTGTGCTTTTTTTTTTTTTTTTTTTTTTGGCCAAGATCTACCCCATCCAGCCTACTCCACACCCCCTGCCCTCCCCCTCTTTGCCCGGAACCTCCCCCTCTTCTTCCATGTACCAACTGTACCGCTGACTTACCTAGGTCAGTGTGGGCTGGACTTAATGGTGACAGGTGCACAGAGCATCCTAAGTTTTAGGAGGCTGGTCTTTTTATAAAATCAGGGTGGGGGAATTTTGATTCATTGAAGGAGTCATTAAGAACAACAAAAACTGAGCTTGGGGGTGTGAAAGGGAGGGGGTCCCAATGCTGTTTTGGCATTTTGAATTAGGTTTTTACATAGTGCTAGTTGGTCACCCACACATTCAAATGGTTTCTTGGTCTCAAACGCACACACACACACACACCCTTTGTTTATTGTGTGTGTGGGCAGATAATTCCACCTCCCCATACCAAAGGGTTTGCTTTTAGCAACTATATACATTTATATACATTTTTTTTTAAAAAAGGAACTGCTAAGGAAAGGAGAAGTAGAAGTTGCAGCATTTGGTAATTGTAGGGAGAGTGGCTTGGTCTTCCGCTGTGGTGAATGGTCTGAGAACAGCTTTGGGGAGTAGCTGGTGTTGCTGGTTCTAGACCTGTCTTTCCCTCTTCTTTGCATGCAGTAGTGCCCAGGTTACTGGCACTAGCCTCATATGGACCATACATTGATTTGCTGATACTTTGTGAAGGTTGAATTTGAAATAATGCCAACCTGATTTCAGAAATCAGGGGACAAGGCCAAGGAGGCTAAAAGGGCAGAAAGGGGGGAGGTGAATGTGAGAGTTTGGGGTTGAGTGGAGGAAAAGACCATGCCTGTCTTGAGTGGAGGAAAAGACTATGCCTGACTTGAGTGGAGGAAAAGACTATGCCTGCCTAAGTCTGTAAAAGTGAAACTTAATGCAATCACTTATGAACAGGATCACAGCACTTGAGAGGCAGCAAGGAGTTAGCTGGCAAGTGGAGCCTAGCAGCTCAACAATCAGTGTAGCCCAAGAGGCATTGAAGAAATGGCTTCCAGACCAGTTGAGGCACACCTAGAGAGGGAACATTGCCTGGAGTTTCTATACTAACAGTGGGGCATGCCCCACCTTTTCTACCAGTCATGGCTTATCCATGGTGTTCATACCAGTTTTTTTGGAAGTGGTGGTTAGGGAATTGTGCTCCTGACCAGCTGCCATATGCAGCTTTCAGCCAGTTTAGCAGGGCACTAGGAAACTGCCACTGGACTTTGGGGAAGTGACATATTCTGATGATGGTGCATCTCAGCAGGTTTCATCTCATGGGGGAGTCTTGCTTCCTCTTGGCAGCCATCTGGTACTAGCTATCAAGGAGAAAATGTGGAAGGGGGAGTTTTGGGGCAACTTTAAAAAAATAGTCTAAACCCTCAGAAGATAGGGAGAGCCCATGAGAAACCGAGACATGGTCTGTGAGAGGAAGATGGATCAAAACTGACCTTTGTTTTGGCTTCCCTTTTTAGTTTGAATACTGCTTGATCTTCTCTTATTGATTATTTTATTTGGGGTGGTTATGGGATGCTATCTTTGTCAATTTCAGATACATTTATTATTATTGTTGCTGTTGCCACTTTTTATACATTTCTGTATTGTTTGTAAGGATACTCTGTGTTGGTAACTGCTTTTTAGTTGGTAATATTTGATTGGATTTTAATTAATATTGTAAGCCCCCTTGGGTACCCCCATTATTAGAGAGGAACAGCAGGGTATAAACTTTTTAAAACAAACAAGCAAACAAATAGCCTCAGCTCCTCTGAGTTGAAAATATTTGTAAACTTCAATTTTTTAAGCTGTGAGAAATCTAGTTGGGGAGCAATCTGGAACCAGGAAATGACAAGTGGGGATAGGATTGAACACCTCTCCCTAATTTCTTATTTGTACTTCTAGTTTCTTATTCCAAATGGAAGTGGCTTTTCAAACAGAAAAAGCCATTGGACTACTATTACATACATTGATGTATAACATGCAGTTTGGTCCCTAAATGTTTCTAGTTTCTCTGGAATCACAGGGCTGGTGAATGCCACAATGATTAGGAAACTGGGTCTTGTTCTGCATTTTAATTAAGCCAAAATTATCTCTCAAAATAATATGTTAATACTATTTCACTACACCATCCAGCTCATTTTTCCTCTCTCTTTTTCCTTTTCCATATAGAGGAACACTTGGACGAGACCCACAAGAATCACCCCTCTTGACATGAGGGGCGACAGGATAAACCTCTGTGCCCTTTTCAGGCTGCCACTGGGATACCTAAACACAGGACATCTGTGCAGACTGTCAAAGTTGAAAGAAAAAGCAAGATCATATTCACCATCTGTACCTGTAGATCAGTAAGAACTAAACTGCAATTTTTTGTGGATAAAATTAGATTGTAAATACAAACTGTACAGATATGATTTTCGTATAGGCTATAATTCCCCCCCAGTCAACTACCTTGTGGAGGGTTTGCTATTTAGTATGCTATATTTTTAAGAGGAAGAACATCAACAGTGAATAGCAATGGGCAGCCCAATCCTGAGCTGCCCGGGGCGCGGGGCTGTGGTGGTGCCGAAAATAGCTGCCGCTGCATCCTGTGTGCTTTAGGCAGCCACCAGTGGCTCCTCAGGAGAAGGGGACTTTTGTCCCCTTCCCCCGGGTAAAGAGAGTAGCCCTGCAATGGGGCTACTCGATTCACCGCCAACAAAAAGGTCAGCAGTGAATCAAAAGTCTCTGTAGTGGGTGGTGAGCCCAACATGGAGGCTTTGAATCTGGTGGAGCATCACTCCACCTGTACTACCTCCCTCTCCCCATTCCATCCCCATTTGCATGCCTCCCCCACGGTCTCCCCGCCTCCTGCCTCACCATAATGCCTCCTCCCCACCTTGCCCTCCGCTTGCCTTTCCCCTCCCTGGAATGCCTCCTCCCCACCTCTCCTCCACTTACCTCTCTGCTGCTCAGCGGTATGCAGACAGCAGACTTCTCCAGCATTTCTCCTGCTGCTCACTGAAGCAGGTAAGTCAGCGAAAAAGATGGGAGGTGTGGAGGAAATAGGGATAGAGATGGGGCAAAATGGGGTGAGATAGGGCAGCAACGGGGTGAGGGATGGGCAGATTGGGCCTTGAAGGGGCAGGATTGGTGGCACTGGTGTTAGCTCTGCCAATATCCTATCCCCCTTCATGGACTCAATTCCACATAGACCTGCACAAGCTATTTAGCTAGCACAGGTCCAAGTACACCCCTCCCCCACACACACACCACGGAGGTTTTCTTCCCAGAGGATGCAACTGCCCTTCCGCCACAGAATGCTGTGGTTACCATTTTTGTATTGTTTCTTTGATGGGTGGAGTGGTAGTAATGGATAGGATTGGACTGAAAATAATGTAGTAACAGTTAGCAATGGACTGTACAAGATAACCAGATTTGGTTTGGTTGGCAACCTTCAGTCTCGAAAGACTATGGTATAAGCCTACAGCACCCGGTATTCCCAGGCGGTCTCCCATCCAAGTACTAACCAGGCCTGACCCTGCTTAACTTCCGAGATCAGACGAGATTGGGCATGTGCAGGTAACCAGATTAAAAACAAAAGAACCCAACAGAAAACTGAATCAAAACCAATATAAAGAACTAAACTATAAAGACTTGATAGAAAACAAATCCACTGTCAAAGAATTACCCAATCCTACCCACCGACCCACCCCCACAGATTCAGCTGCACCAATGGAGTGCATGCTTTATCTGTGGGAGAGAGGGCAATTGGAAAGGTCTCCTCAGGGTAAGTGAGCATTTGCTAACTTACTCCAGAGAAAGCCTCCACTGCCACCTGTCTAGCAGGCAACTGAGGCATGTAATGGTGGTGATAAGGGACATGGACGCACAAGTACCACCAAAGTCTCCCTTGGTCTGCCTCCCTCCCCACCCCTGTTCCACCGCTCCACCTGCCATTCCACCCCCTCCCTACCTTGTTCCCAGCCCCCTTGCTGGCCTATCTACCATTGTAGGTCTTGTGGCAGGACTCCAGTGCTGCTGCCAAGTGTGGCGGTGCACCTAAAATGGCAATTGCTTGAGACTATCTGTGTTCCAGAATGAAAGCTGATAGTACTATAACATGATTTCTAACTAGCAGGAAGACAAATAGTGCCATTGCAAATCATGGTTATAATTGGAAGAACTGTGTGTCCTGTTTTGCCTCTTTGGTTTTGGACACCTGGAACAAGAGAAACATAGATCATGACCCTGATGTCCATGCATGCTCTATGTCTCCTGAACACTGTAGATCGCACCACCAGCACTGACTATTGCGTGCACAGAACTGACATCTCCACTGAAGTGAATGGCTGGAGGGACTTTCCAATGGAAATTGTTAGCTGTGTGTCTGTAAAGAATCATTGCATCAGGCAAAAAAAGAAAAGAAAAAAAGAAGTGTTACTGCTGTAGTTAAATTTAAATCTGTCTGCAACAGTCTTCAGAAATGAAGCTTTTAAGTAATCCTATTCATCTGCAGCAACAAGCCAAAGCCATTTTGTTTTGTTGAACTAAAAAAACCCACCAAAAAACTCTCACTATTAATCCAGAATGTCAGTCTGAAGGTTGGTGGTAAACTGAGGAGACTAAAAAAACAAAACAAAACAGAAAACATCAAGATCCACCCTCAGGAGACTAAGAATATCATTCATATTTACCAACTAATCAAGAATACCATATGGCATGGCTATCTATGCATGACTGATATGACTGAAACACAGGCGCAATGACACTATCCCCCCCCCCCAAAAAAAAAACAAAAACAAAAAAACACATTGATCAGATAGCAACTGGTAGGCACAGGGGACATGCCTCTCCTCCTTGGACCCTGATTGAACAAAGGAAGAGATAGGGATGGGGTGGAATAAAAGGATGGGATGTGAAGGAGAACATCTTTGTGGGTGGCTGATTCATGACCCAACCAGACATTGTCTCATACAGGACCATCCTTAAAGAGATATGGCTTTTCCCAGCCTAACTAGATTGGCTGTCAGCTATATTTTTGAAACAAAGAAGTCCTACACTTTGCAGGGATACAGTTTATATGTTGGGGAGGGTAGGGGCCATAGCACACCACTTAGCCAGTCCCACATATCAGTTTGCTCCCCAAACCTACCTCTATTTTCCCCATGATCAGCATTGTTTGCAGCAATGAACATGGGAAGAGATACACTCTGTGATTGCCAGTGACCTGCAGTAAAGTTAAATTTGAAAGGAATTATTTATTCGTATCATGCCATTAATGATGTCTGTAATGATTATGTATCATGCAGCTCCCTTGACATGTAAACAACAGAGCTGCCAGATTGTTTGAAGCTGATTTCACCAGAGATAGCCTGCAAGCATTTACAGTGGGACCCCTGAAAATGTGGGGCCCAGTGTTCCTGATTACCACCTAGGAACACTGATCACAGGGAGGGCAGGGGCAGAGTTCAAGAGTGTGTCAATATGGAGTGGAGCTTTGCTCCTGCAGGGAATGGGGTGCACTCACCCCATCTGTAGATTGTGCCCACACAAGGTATAATCACTGAACAGGTATTTCTTGATTCATCTCAGAGAGAGTGAAAACATGTTTTCTAATGAATTTTAGGTTCAGCTAAGTACAATTCAGATTCCAGGGTAAATCTTTATCACACTGCGTCCTACCCTGAAGAGCTTGTCTTCTATGTACTGTATCTTAACCACAAAGCACCCTTGGTTCCTGGGGTTCATTCACACCTTTTAAACATTTAGATGACATTAGATGGTAGAAGCATTTCCCACTGTCTAGTCCAGTGATATTCAACCTTTTTCATATCAGGGCACACTGACAAGGCACTAAAATTGCCAAGACACACCATCAGGTTTTTGACAATTGACAAGGCACACCATGCTGCTGTTGGGGGGCTCACACCCCCCATTGACCCAACTAATAAATGACCTTCCCCCAAATTCCTGTGGCACACCTGTGGTCCACTGGCAGCACACCAATGTGCCAAACACAGTGGTTGAAAATGGCTGGTCTAGTCCATCTAAAACAAAACACGTGTTTAAATAGAGCATTTATGTTAATTGGAATATGTCATATACCCCTAGACACATCTGGTGATGAATCATGAGTTCACATTCTTTCTCTGCAATTCAAGTACATACATGCACAGAAATTACACATCATCACCATGCATCTTCTTTTTGATATAAAGCCTAACAGCAACACTGTCTTCCCCAACAGTTTTTATAATCTGTTTACAATTAAACAATGCTTGCCTGTCCATTTGCCCACATTAATCTGTACAAAAATATTATCTCTCATTATACAGCCTTCTCTCCCTTTGGGGAAGAGGAAGGGGGCCATTATATTAACAGCCCTTGGGAGAGTGCCTACCAGTCTCTGAAGATGGATATAATTACTGATAATGCCTGGAGTTCTTCCATCAAACCTGCTCTTTGTATATTTATCTGAAAACTGTAGCTTCAAATGTAGATACTCTGTGTTGTACTGCTTGCACTAAAAATGGATGGAGGCAGAATCATGTGTGATTGTATTCAGTCTGCTATTCATTCTGTAGCACTATTTCATGTTAGGCACCCTGAAAAACACCTTAGCAATATCATATTTTATATATGACAAAAGGAGCAATCTGCTCTAGAGTTAGCTAGGAAGTCTTGACAGGAGGTAGCTGACTTTTTCTAATTATATATGCAGCATCAAAAACAGGGCTGTTAGCACTTTACCACCACAGTGTTTGTGCAGTCACATGATAGGCTAAGTGTCGGATATAATGATTTTACAATTAACATGCAACTTTATTGCTCTACCTCCTGATGATATTAGTCATTTTAATTGCACAACCTTAAAGATATAACATCGGGCTACTGTTAGAAAACTGAGGTCTGCATCAGAGAAATTCACAGAGATTTATAATCCCAATTAACATTTGGAATGCACAGGCATACATTGATAAAATGTGCTGTGTCGTGTACTAAAGAATAAATAAATCTGTGTTATATTTTTCTAGATATCATGATTTCACTTCTATAACCTCTTGCCAATTGTAAATTAGCAATTTTTCCAACTTCCTTACATCTCTGAGCAATTAACTCTTTTTTTTTTGTTACAGCTAGAGCGTATCTGAATACTTCTGGTTTACTAAGAAGCACATACAGTAATTTCTCTCACACACTTTTCTCATCAGCTAATGACAGGAATTACATGGTGTGTTTTAAAATAATAGTACTCATATTGCCCAAATATCTCCCCACACAATACATGCAACATTAGTTTTGGCAGAAATTAAAGGCCACGTTGGTTGATTATTTATTTTTTTTACAATGATTGGTAAATATAGTGGCTCTTATGGCCACCCTCAGGTGCAGGCCCCTAACTTAGAGGAGACAGTTATGTGTCTGAGTTCTCCTTTTTCTGAAACCAGGATCACTTTATGGCTTTCCCATGTTCCGTACAGCCAACTCCTGTGTAAAGGGGTCAAATTAGCTGAACTGGTCCATTGGCCCTGAATTGGGCATGCTCTCAGGCCAGTGTTACAACTTGAGATTAGGGTTACCAGCCTGCACCCCTTTGTCAGGCAGCCTTTGGAGTCTTGCAACCCAATCCTAAGAGCCTGGAGCTCCAGGGCTGATGCTCAGCACCAGTGTTGGGTGTCATGAATGTGCTCTAAAGCATGTTTGCGCACCTGGAGATTGCATCTACAATGCATGCATGGCTCATGCCTCAACACTGAAATAAGAGCTTTTGCTTGCATGGTGCTTCATGGGTACCTTACATCAATTAATGTACAGTATTTATACTGTTTCAATTTGCTTCAACATTACATGCCCTATGTCTTATGTTTGTTTCCCCAAGCAGCAACAGAGAGGTAGAAATAATTGTATCACATAGTGATGTTAGGAGAGAAAACTTTGAGGCAAATCCTTCCACCCTTCCACCCTGGTGTTGCATGGACCATTGGAAAATGGGAGAGTGGAAGTGTTCATGTGGGCATTTCTACTTTCCTCCTTCCAGAACAGCCAACAGGAGTTGCTCCCAGGAGCTCTAGCAATCCAACTCACATAGGGTTAAGAAAATCTAGAGTCAACATTTTTGAGGTCAAGTCCTATGTTGTTAGTCATGTCACAGTCCGTGATACGTCCCGAGGCCACAGAAAGTGGTGCTGTCATTGGGAACTGGTGTATGTAAACTAAAGATACTGATGTGTTAACTAGGCAACGTGGAATGCCAGGCTTCAGGTATTTATATCAGATCAGGACAAGACGGAGGCTTCATTTATACTGTCTGCCAATCACAAAGGACAATTTCTCATAAAGCCGTCATTCTGTGTTTGAGACAGTTTCAGGAAGCTTATGTTGCTAGATCCCTATGCCAGTTTGGATGAGCAGGTAAAAGCCCAAGAATCTTTGGTGCTCAGACCTATGATAGGAGAAGTTTGGGACATTTGAGACTGGAATGAAAGGCCAGCATCTTTTATAAGGCATGATATCTTTGTGATCAATATTCATGTCAAATGTCTAGTTTTCTTCTAGAACAGGAGTAGGCAAACATTTTGGCAAGAGGGCCACATCATCTCTCTGACACTGTGTTGGGGGACAGAAAAAAGAATTAATTTACATTTCAAATTTGAATAAATTTACATAAATGAATATATTAGAGACAGAACTTATATGACTGAATGAATTTTACCAAGCTTATTTACAATACACTTGAGAAATATAATACAGACACGTAGAATCACATGAGAACTATGAACTGTTTGCCACACACCACTTGCACAATGAAAATGTACAGACCAAGACAGACCAAGTCAGAAACACATGTAGACATAAGTTACTCAGTGGCAATGGGGGGTGGGGGGTTAAAATAATGCCCAAGGAAAAGCAGAAAGCACATGGAGACTATAAAAGGCCTTGCTCTAACTTGGTCCGCAGCTTACAACTGGCGGTCGCGACCGGCAGTCACGGGTCAGCATGGGCTCCAACAGTCTCCGATGGGCCAAAAAACTCATTGGAGACTGGGGGCTCTCTGCGGGCTGGATTGGGGGTCCCTGAGGGCCACAAATGGCCTGAGGGCTGGGGTTTGCCCACCCCTGTTCTAGAAGACCTGATGATGATACCATATAGGTAAGTTTCTACCCAATTCTATGAAATTTTTCATTGCAATTTTGGTTAAATTGTCTCATGAAAGTAGTTATGTACTTTGATAGTCACAGCAATATATTTTATAAACAGACATCAAAAGCTGGAGAGAGAAATTTCCATGTATTTTGAATTGACTGTGAGCTTCAGAAACCTGAAAGTGTATTCTGTATTCATTACAATTCATACAGATGAATGAGGAGAAAGGTTTTGAATACTATAATGAACACAGTCTCTGGTTTTATTGTTAGAATGTAATGTCTTCTGTAATGATATGTGCACGTGACTAGATTTTGTGAATTGCGACTGCAACACACTGAAGTCACAATGCCTGAACTCATACTAGAGTAAGTGGATTCAAGTGATTTGGGAAGATATAATTAAACAGTTGCAAATATAAGTCTAAGGAGTTGGAAATTCTAAGAAAAAGAATAAACTCTGCAGTGTACCTCAAAATAAAGGCAAGAGTAGGATAACTTGTACAAATGCTCAGAATTAGTCATAAAACTAGATGATTGGTCAGGTCCAGAATACAGAGGCAGTATGATCTGAGTTACTGTTATTTTACTGATCACCAATCATAATAACCAGATTTAAAATTGACAGCTAGAAGAGTCCAACCAAAGGCTAAACAGCAAGTTTAGATAAAATCATAGCTCAAAAATCTATCAAGCTCAAAAAACAATCAAGTCATCTTAGCCAAGGATTCACCTCAAATTGCTTAGTGTTAAGAACATTACCCATATGAATGGATTTAGTTGACCCCTCTTGTTACATTTTCCTTTGCTATACTTGAATGTAAATTTGAAGCCACATTATTCATGCTGGAGGAAAAATAAATAACAAGCCATTCGTTTATTTAGTCCACCAGGGGGCTTCCAAAGATTAACCTTTAGCCTAGACAGGGGTGTCAAACTCATTTCATTTAGCGGACCAGACAGCATTCATGTCACCTGGTGATGGTCAAAAGTGACATCATTAAGCAGGAAGTGACTTCATTAAGCAGATGATGGTTAGAAATAAGCAACTTGTTATCATAGAGAAACTCATTAACTGCAAATGATAGAAATGTGCAAATCTTGTTCATAGTTTCAAGATAGGAGAGAGGCCAATTATCATGCTGGGGCAGCCCAATTATAATGGGGCTGGATAAATGGCTTCCGGGGCCACATCCAGCCCATAGGCTTATGTTTGACACCCCTGGCCTAGACCCACAATGCATCTTGAAAGAATGATAAGGAGAGCAAACTCATGCTTAGACAGCTTTTTAAAAAAAAAAAAGATTAGGCAAATTAACTAATGACCCAATCCTGTCCCTCACCAGTTTACACTATGCAGCCGCAGTGCCATGGCACATTCTGCATGCAATACTGCGACCAATGCCACTTCACCTTAGGCCAAGTAGGGACAAAACTGTGAACCTGACTGCAGAATAATTGTCATGAGGAGGGAAGATATGTTTCAAAATAACACTGTCAATGTGACTTGGACCTCCAAATGACCACTAGTTACTATTGTTTCTTTTTATTATGAATCTCTTTCTAAGCAAACACAAACATTGTGAGCTCCTACAACCAGCTAAGTATTATTTCTGTGCTTGTTTGGCGGATAGCACAGGACTGCCGTGTCCAGTGGAGGAGGGTTGCATGGAAAATTAAACAAACTGAATGTACAATATTGGATTCATGCAAATTGAAAGAATAACTGGTGCTTTTCACCACTGACAGTGCCACATTTGTTGGGTAGGCAGGTCTAGGCATGTGGTCTTTAAAAAAATTGATTTCAGAACTATAAAACTACCAATAAAAGATTTTGTCATACTGTATGTATCTTAGCAGAAGTTTCTCTCCATTGTTTCATTATTGTACTAGTAACTTAAAAATCTCAGGCTGCAATCCTAACCACACTTTCCTGAGAGTAAGCCCCACTGAACAAATAGGACTTAGTTATAAGTAGACCTGGTTAGGATTGTGCCCTCAGAAAATCCCAAAGTTCCTTGTCACTAGTGTTTAACAAAAGCATATTGAATATGCAGTACTTCTTGTTGTATATCTGCATTAGGTTGATTGCTTCTTGCTCCCCTGGCACAGCAATCCCAGTGGAAGGTGTCCCCAAAGCACCAAAAAGTGAGTAATAACACCCAGTGAGTAAGCAATGCTGGCAGAGCAACCTGTGCCACCCTGCCAGTGCTGCATCCAGCCTGACAGCCACCAGCAGAGACGGTAAGGTGCCAAGGGGCACAGGGGCTGGGATAGGGTGGTGGGAGGGAGCTTTGGAGGCGGGGGGCATTTCTGGATGGGAGAGGGTAGAATGGGGTTATTGGGCCCGAGAGGGGGGCAGGTTTGACGGAGACCTCCGCTGCTATATCCTAACTCCCCTTCTGGTCAACTAGCATTACACTGGGCTGCTTGGACTTCCCCCAGTTATATAGCTGGCAGAGACCCAAGTAGCCCCAAATAGCTGGCTGAGGTGTTACTCAGGATAAGGGGAAAAATATCCCCTTATTCCATGGAGACCTCTAGCTGCCTCCTTATACAGTGGAAGCCGTGTGGCCTGGTTGCACCAGTGTAGATTAGTATTGAGCTGTGATTCTCATAGACATCCTTTAATTATATATTATTGGTGACTTACATTGAGTTAGACCATAGGAATGTTATTCTCCTACACCTGGAGAAGGTAGGAATTGAAACTGGGACTTTATCCATACAAAGCATGCGTTCATCCATTGAGTTATGTTCCCTCTCATGTTGACTGATTATATAGAATCTAGATTATCCTTGCACATCTCAGGCTGCAGTGACTAAACAGAGGAGTCTGCAAAATCCATTGTACCCGTCTTCATTAAATGGAGATCATAAAGGGAATGTGAGCCTCTCATGATGCTTCATTTCATTCTTCTCTTGGGGATGTCTGTCATAATTTGCCTTCAGCACATAGAATTGGCATTTTTTTTTTTCTTAAACTCCATTTTTAATATCAGTGCCTTGCAGGGACTCGTTGTTTCCAAGTTTCATGATTAGGACTGTTTTGATCTGATCAATTGAAAGTGTGAAGGCACCATTTTTGTTGAAGGATCAATATGTTGCTTGCTTTTCTCACAATAGCCTTTTGTTGTGATGGAGAAATTGAGGCCAAAGTCAACTGTGTGCTCTTAACGCTATTTTCTGTTTAAGGGGTTCAGCAAACAGTCAACATATGATAGGCTACACTGATTACTTCTGTGGAAAGGAAGATAGATGGACAATGAGATACAACTCTCTTTATTGGGAGAAAAAGAAAAAGAGAATTTAGCACGAGAACCTAAATAAGTTCTGCTGCCATTCAGTTAGGCTGCTATTTTAGTTCTGCTGAAAAAGTTTCTAGGATGTTCTTCTTCTTCCATCAGTGAATGAAGGTGTTCTCCCTGAAGACTGAAGAGGTATTATTTCCAAGTTTTGCAAGAAAATTGTAGAAGTAAAAAGTTATCTTATTATTGATGAGTAAAACAAATTGATACTAGTTTCTAGAGGTCTGTTTACAAATATCTAACAGAACAAATATGTTGCATTATCTTTTCCCACAGGTAAAGGTGGGTAAAGAGATTCCTCTGCTGAGTAAGAGGCACTTTTTCAAGTGGGTGCTCCTCTTTTTTTTAGCAGGGGGAGAGTAACTGGCCCTCCTCACCCCAGCAGTGTCTTTTCTAGTGGCTACTTGCTGGTGTTCTTTTGCATCTTTTAGGATTGTGAGCCCTATTGGGACAGGGAGCCATTAGTTATTTGATTTTTCTCTGTAAACCGCTTTGTGAACTTTTTGTTGAAAAGTGGTATATAAATACTGTTAATAATAATAAAGGTAGATTCTGATACTGTTTATATTTCATCAACTCAGGACCCAATTCTATCCAACTTTCCAGTGCTTATACAGCTGCTATGCAGCCTCAAGGCAAGACAACAAACATTCCCTTACCTTGAGGAGACCTCCATGATTCCCCCCCCCCCACCTCAGGATGCAGTGTGCACCCTGTTGACATGGCTGCATTGGCACTGGAAAGTTGGATAGGACTG
This sequence comes from Tiliqua scincoides, assembly GCF_035046505.1. NCBI lineage: Eukaryota > Metazoa > Chordata > Lepidosauria > Squamata > Scincidae > Tiliqua > Tiliqua scincoides. The sequence goes on from NC_089822.1 coordinate 76,445,921, forward strand.
GGGCTTCAGTCATATTTTCCATGGGATGTTGAGTCTTTAATATAGAATTTGAAGCCCTACAAATTGGCTTGGGATTATTTCCCATCAAGTATATTAAAATTTGTCTTCTGCCTCTATAGTTTTTGCATAAATGGATCATAACTTTCTTTTCACATTGTTTTTTTAAATTTTTTTTGTTCACTTTTTTCTTTGTGCAATTTCTATACGAAGAAGATAAGGAGTATTTTTTTTTTTTTTTGCTTCTCAGCCAAAGAGATGTTATGAGGTCAAAATGTTCTTTAAACTTCAAGTTCTGTGTACTGTCAAAATGACAAAAGATTAGACTGTTTTTATTCTTTCAATCTGAGTGGACAGATTGTTCAACTTCACAATGAAGACTAAAAAAAGATGCACATTGTGATAGTTTCAGATTGTAACTAATCTGGATTTAGGGAAGGTTCCCCCCCCCCCCAAGTAGGACCCCTAAGAATCTGATCTAGGATGAAAAATGATGGGCCAGGATATATTTATGCCTGTATAGACTGGCAGCCCAATCCTATGCATGTCTACTCAGAAGTAAGTCTCATTAGAGTCAATGGGGCTTACTCTCAGGAAAGTGTGGATAGGATTGGACTGTGAGACCCTAATCCAGAAGGCTACATGTGCTTTTAACAGCTGCATGCATAAATCCAGTGACATGTCAGTTTGGCATATATGGGTGTAGCGCAGTGGCTAAGAGCTATAAATCAGTACTTCCCTAACTCAAATCCAGTTTGAAACCCTGGAGAATCACTGCCAGTTAGTTTCAAAATACTGAGCTAGATGTATCAATGGGCTAACTCTGTATAAGGCAGCTTCCTCTGTTCTTAAAAAGCCTATTAAGGTCCTCTTAGGCATGTGTCTTGTGATGATCTGATTTGAATTGAACAACGCAAAATGCTCCCCTGCAAAATATTCTCCTTCCTCTTGCCAGGATATGGAAATCCTTTGTTCAGTTTGCAGACATGCTGCATCATTTGCAGAGACAGCTTTCAGTCTCTTTTCTTGCTGAGCTGTATAATGAAAACAGCATATCAGTGTTTGAAAAATTTGATTTCTGGCTATCCAGGCACTTAGATCAGTGATATCTTCAGCTTTGCAACAAGCATTAAGTGTATGTAATCAATTTAACAGAAATGAGAAGGAAAAAAAGGCAAATTGTCAAAGAAGAACAGCTGAGTGATTTCATAGCTGATTGAAAACCAAGCATGGCTATGCTGGACAAAGTATTTCAGAAGATCTCAAGCAATTCTGTGTCCAAAGCAGTATGAACTGGAGTATTTCAAACCAGGCATATACAAGAAGAAACATGCATGTAGTGTGGAACTTGCAGCACAAGCCTATGCAGGTCTACTCAGAAGTAAGCCTCATTGAGTTCCATCTACTTACTCTTAAGTATGTGTGCACAGGATTGCAACTTGCAAATGAATTTACAGATTACAATCTGTCAGGACCCACTAGGTGGGTCACAAGCCAATTTCAGGTAGGTCCCCATTCATTTCAATATTTTATTTTTAGTATATCAGACTTGTGCTACCATGGTATGTACCTTCGGAGAAATGTTATAGACCTGTGCTTTTAACAAACTACTATATATATTCTTTTAACAATGATAGTAAATTGGTACTAAATCCTGGGTAAGTGCAGGCAGAATTGCAGCCTTGCAGGATTGTTAAAAATGTTCCTGCTTGATGATGTCACTTCCAGTCATGACATCACTTCTGGTGGGTCCTGACAGATTCCAATTCTAAAAAGTGGGTCCCGGAGCTAAATGTGTGAGAACCACTGGATTACATACTAAACATAAAATTGGTGTAATATGATTGAGTTAGCTGAGATACCAATGCTGTTACACCACAAAAGGATTGTGTGGCTTTATGGGCTATTCACTGGAAAATCAGTATCCAAAGAAAGCACTACAGTACCATAGCCACACAAATTTATGTTATGTCCTAAACTCGTTTATGCTTACGAGTATACTAAGAACTCCTCCCCTTCCCTTTAACTTCATGCACTTGCTAACACCAACTTAAAGGGAAAGACTGTGACTCAGTGCTAGAACCTGTGATTTGCATGCAGAAGGTGCCAGGTGCAGTCCTTAACATCTGCAGGTAGGCAAGGGAAAAAATGTTTGTCTGGAATCCTTCAGAGTCACTACCAGTCAGTGTGAATACAGTCACCCTTCATCTTAGGCATACTTTACTAATGCGAACTCAACCAGGGCCATGAGAAGGGGGCAAAGTAGGTAATTTGTGCCCAGGCCCAGAGACAAAAAGGGGGCCCTGGAACCAAAGAAGGAGGTCCAGAATTTCCTGGGATCTTATATTTTCTTATTTTCTTTTCTTTCTCAACTGGATTCATGGCCCACATAGGAAGCTGTGTTTGCGGCCATATGTGCTAGGCCAAATGATGACACTCTTTAACACAGTGTCCAATCTGGGAGGAAACTGGTCTGCCACAGTAGCTCTTTGGTTTGTGGATCCACTTATCATGAAGGAGTGTATAGAAGCTCAGGGACACAGCTCTGTTTTGCCCCCTCCCCATCCCTGTTCTGCTCACCATTGTCATCTCCCTCCTCTGCTCTGTTTCATCCCCTCCCCCTTGGGGAAAGGGCCCAAAAGAAACTTTGTATGCCCTGATAAAATTCCTCTCAGAGGCCCTGGAGCAGGAAGTAGAAGCATGTGTTGAATGCTGGCTGATATACTGAGCACAGTTATTGATTTGGTCAGGGGGCTGCAGCAGCAAGACCCCAACTTCTCATAATCATTGGGAAACATCCTTGCAAGAAACTGGGGTTGGGAAATACATGCTATCAAAAAGTGTTTCCTGTTAGGGGAACTCTGCTTCCTTCGTTGAAAACCAGAGGTGCAGAACATGGGGAAGAACTCCCCTGTGGAAGTTGGGAGTGGGGGATCATATGGTATGGGCACACCAGTTAGTTTCCTGCCTTCAGAGGGGAAAACCTCAGAAGAAAACTCCTGCACTGTTTGCTATAAGTGCTCCTGGGATTCCTACAGAGTCAGGAAATCTGCCAGAGGTTGACTGGCAGTGCAGGAAAAGGGACCAGCTTGGCTTCTACTATGACAAAAGCCCTGGATTGCAAAGAGTGTTCTTCTCTTGTTTACTTCCTCGCTGAAAATGTGCTGTGCCTACCACAACTGAGGAAAGATGTGTACAGGTGTGAACAGGGTCAGTGCTATCGTTAGGACAACTAGGCAGCTACATAGGGCAAAAACCTCAGGGGGCACAGTACAGACTTTTGAGGGGTACAATTTTATACAGATTAGTTTTTTTAACCCATGTAAAAAATGCAATAAAAATAATAAAAAATTTTTTGAAAATCAACACCACAACATACATAAAATGCCATGTGTGAATTCACTAGAGAAGTCAATGATGTCAGGAATTGTTAGGGAACAATAAGAAGGGGGAGGCAGAGAATGCACTAGCTTGATACAAGGATGAATGTCCCACAATTGAAACAAGCCCTGCTTGACAGAGTAGCATGGAGAGTTCTTATCTTTAAAGTTGTCCAGAGTTGGACATGACTGAATAGATTAAAAAACACACAAAACATACAGGCGGGTCTCTGTATCTGTGGATCAGGTATCCATGGATTCAATTATCCATGAATATGGGGGGGGGGTCTGCGCACCATGCACTGATTCTCTTAGTAATTGTGTAGTAGCACTGGAAATGCTATTGTTTCTTCTGAGAAAAACAACTGTTTGAATAGTGCAGGGATTCTTTCCACCATTCCACTTACTAAATGCATGCCTGAGCATGAAACTTCTGTTTCCTCAGTCTCAGTTCTAGGTTGCCTATTGTAATTTTTAAAGAAACAGTACATAGTTTTCTGATGTAAGGAATTTTCAAGGTAATTTTGAAATTTACCTTGAAATTTTCAAGGTAATTTACTTAAGCTCTACATGATGACTCTGAAACATAACCATCCTGCAAGAGGAAAAGTGAATGTAATACTAATCTACACTGATCTATTATTTGATTCTGTATAAGCTGCCTTTCTATGATCCAGTTTTCCAATGAGTCCTCCACCGCACCCAAAATGCGTAAGGTGGGAGGGAGGGTGATTACTTGTTGAAAATGCCTGTGATTTTCAGAATCTCTTTCTATGCAGAAAGTCAGGGATTTGGCAGTAAGGGAGCAGTGCCAAGTGTTCTCAAAACACTTAAATTGATTTCATATACAAGTTGAGTCTCGGTATCCACGAGCATTCAATTTCCAGAACCCACATGGATGCCAAAAATCTCGTTAAAGGAAATCCATTTTTTTAAAATGTCCCTTTGCTCAGAAATTTAAAAACAGTTTTGCTGACCTTTGTAATGCCGGACAGACGCATTGGGCAGACAATGCAATCAGTGTCTCTCCAGGCACTTAGAAAGGCTTTACTCAGAGGCAACGACTCCTTCCTTTACTGGGAGCACAGCACAGGGAAAGAATGCGAACAGGAGATGATAATCACTTCCCTTTGCATTCTTTCATGTGCTCAGGGTGATGGGAAGGGTCACTTGCCTTGGAGTGAGATTGTTCCAAGTGCCTGGAGAGACACTGATTGATTCATTGCCTGTTGGCTGCCCTCTCCCATATTAACAAGGTTATTGTTAAACAACATTTATCCTTTAATTTAAAGGGCTGATCTCATTGCGTTGAGATAAAACCACGGGTTAAAAAAAATTTGTGGATACTTAGGTTATACCTATCTATCTCTGGCTGATTTTTTTTCCTCCAAGAAATATGTTTGCCTGATTTTTCAGCAGATGAAAGTTATACCAGCTGTCCAGTGAGGAAAAAGGAGAGAGGGAGGCAATTGAAGACATCAGGTGCCTACTCTACTCTGATTCTACTTTTGCTCTGATTACAACTGGACTTTCCCTGGCCCCTGCATTTACCACCAACTATCCCAGGAGGTTGCTAGACAGGTTTTGTTGTTCTGTTTTTGTTTACCTAGAAATTTTACGTGTTTATTAATACATTCACATTCAAATTTAATGCATTTGTTCCTTTTTCATTAGCATAAGATTTTATCAATATCATAAGCCACTTGGGGACTCATGTTGAAAAGCCAATAGAAATTTACTAATAAGAATGATATGAAAGGTAAGACAGCATGTTTTAAAAATAATGGCAAATGATGGTCCTTGGAAGAATATGAAAGGTTTTCTTAGGGAATTCTACCGCAGCAACTGAGATGGGATGCACCCATTGACTCACCTCTCTACAAATATCTTGATAGCTTGCATAGCTATTTGAACTGTAAGCATTGTTAGATATGTGATGAGGGCATGCTGAGGGTTCTGTCGACCCTCAGTACTTACCTTATGCTTTGCATTTAGCCACATCAACAGTGGGAAGTGGGAAGCAAGCACCAAGCACAGTAACAAATGTTGACTTGGTTATGATGACACGGCATGGGAATACTGGGATTAAATAAAACGATGAGTTGCTATTTGTGATGATGATGGTGATGATGTTTGCTGTTATTCAGCCTGACAATTTTCTCTCCTGGATGATATGGTTTCTATACAATGTCATTATTGCTGGTTAGCTGTGGGTGGAATGCGACCTTCTGATACTAATACTCCTGATTCTAGCTGGAATCAAACTTATGGCAATGTGCTGGGGGGATGTTCTTGAACTCTTTGCCTGGGGAACTGGCCTTTCTTACCATTGCAGGTTCTATATATCTAGGAAACCTCAAGAGTGGAATTGCCGGGTATAGTTCCCTTGTTAACACTGTCAATCTCTTTTCATAACTCACTGACTTCATTTGATGTGTCGGCTGGGAGGCGTCTTTTCATTAAACCTAGACTCCCTCTGGTGTTTTTACACCCAGGTTCACAGAAACATTTCCCTCCAGCTTTTGAAAATTGTTGTTGCCTGAAGTTGGAAACCTACAATAAATATATAACTTACAGCAGTCAGCCCAGAGGGGCTGTAACTCAGTGGTATAGCACATGCTTTGCATGTTGAAGGTCCTCGGTTCAATCTCCAGTTAGGGCAGAGAATAAATCCCTGTGTGAAACCCTGGAGAATCATTGCCAGACAGGGTCAAACAATGCTGAGCTAAATGAGCAATGGCCTGATGTAGGATAAGGTTGCTACCTACGGTACTAAGGTTTTGAACAAATAACAAACACCAAACAGGACAGTGACGCTCATGAGCAAAAGACAACAATCCTCCCCCAAATATCCATTCTTATTAAAAATGCTCTCCCTGCATATTGTTTTGTAACCATCTTGTTAATTTTTGCAACAACTCATATGAGGCGGATTTTTGCATTTTACCGATGGGTCACTGAGGTTGAGATAAGACACTGCTCAGTACTTCAGCAGTGAGTACTTCAGGGACTGTGTCCTGAGTTTAATTTTGAACTCATATTTCTAGTAGTGTAGCTAGAAGAGAGGGCAAAATGGTAAGTACTGCAGGTGCTGCAATGCACTGTGTAAGCGGCCCCTTCCACTTGCTGTTGGAGCCATTCTGGGCAGCGACAGCAATGCGCAGGAGATCCCATTTGGCTTGGTGGGCGTCCACACATTGCTGTAGCTGCCTGGAATGGTTCTGATGGCAAGCGGGAAGGGCTGCTTACACAGTGTGTTGTGGTGCATGCAGTTCTTACCATTTTGTCCCCCCTCTAGCTTTGCTATGGCAAATTTCCCATATCAGTGTTGGTGAGTGCCAGAAGGCAGTAATAATGTTGAAAGCCCTAATTTTACAATACCTGGCATTACTCCCAAACTCAACAGAAGCTGATGCAAGAATGTTCATTCTGATTAAGAGTCGCATTTTGACACTTATTCATTAACAGTACACTTCTATGCATGCATTCTCAGAAGTAAGTACCATTGAGTTAAAAGGCATTTAATCCTCCGACACTCATTCTCTCGATACCGAGCTAAACAAGCGCATCAGTAAAGCAGCTACCACGTTTTCCAGACTCACAAAGAGAGTCTGGTCCAACAAGAAGCTGACGGAACATACCAAGATCCAGGTCTACAGAGCTTGCGTCCTGAGTACACTTCTGTACTGCAGCGAGTCATGGACTCTTCGCTCACAACAGGAGAGGAAACTGAGCGCTTTCCACATGCGCTGCCTCCGACGCATCCTCGGCATCACCTGGCAGGACAAAGTTCCAAACAACACAGTCCTGGAACGTGCTGGAATCCCTAGCATGTATTCACTGCTGAAACAGAGACGCCTGCGTTGGCTTGGTCATGTCGTGAGAATGGATGATGGCCGGATCCCAAAGGATCTCCTCTATGGAGAACTTGTGCAAGGAAAGCGCCCTACAGGTAGACCACAGCTGCGATACAAGGACATCTGCAAGAGGGATCTGAAGGCCTTAGGGATGGACCTCAACAAGTGGGAAACCCTGGCCTCTGAGCGGCCCGCTTGGAGGCAGGCTGTGCAGCATGGCCTTTCCCAGTTTGAAGAGACACTTTGCCAACAGTCTGAGGCTAAGAGGCAAAGAAGGAAGGCCCATAGCCAGGGAGACAGACCAGGGACAGACTGCACTTGCTCCCGGTGTGGAAGGGATTGTCACTCCCGGATTGGCCTTTTCAGCCACACTGGACGCTGTGCCAGAGCCACCTTTCAGAGCGCGATACCATAGTCTTTCGAGACTGAAGGTTGCCAATACAAATCCCAGATAAGTGTGCATAGGATTGCAGCCTGCAAGATGCTATAAAGACTAGGGGAGTGCATTTGATTTGGGGGGGAAAAAACACACTCAGAACCAAATCAACTATTTCAGAGCTCCTCTGGAGAAGGCCTTAAACTGAGCGATGTCTCTCAAAGCACTCCAAGTCTTGGGTCAGCCCAAGATCTCCTGGTGCCTGAGGCTGAATGACCCTGTACCACTTGAATTTCCCAGTGCCACCTCTGCACATGCGTACCCTCATCCTTTTACTTACCAGGAGCACAATCTGCAGCCTGCCTGACACATGCTACTTCTGTGTGAAAGGGAAGGGGTGCAGTCTGATTCCCAGCCTGCACCGTTCCTGCTCGTATCAAACAGCAACAGTGTGGACCAGGCAGGTTGCAGGTCATGTTCCTGTACATAAACTAAAGGGAACGGGTGTGGACTCCAAATTACCTGTCCCTGCCTACTTGATGTTCCCTAAGATCACTAAGGGGTGATCCAGAGTGTGGCAGTCTGTCCCGTCCCCCCACTTCTTCACCCAGCAGTTCTGGAGGGAGTCGGGGCATAAAGGCTCACATAGAGCTTGAAGTTTAAAGCTCTTGACTTCCTTATCACACCCTGTCCCCTCACATAGAGTTTAAAGGGATCACATCTCTATAAATTTTAAACATTGTGCAAGTATGGAGTGAGGGGAGGGAGTAGGGAAGTGCCTTGCCCACCCTGCCCCCTGCCAGCCCCACCACAACTCCCAGCAGCCCCAGTCTTCACCCCACTTCTCCCCTCAACTCCTTCCATCATAGTTTTCTAGTACTGCTGCTGCTGAACCACAATTTATTCAGCAAGACTGTCCATTTACCTGTCATGTCCACTGTTTGCTGCTTGCCAGCTTGCGGCTTCTCATGCTCATGGATTGCTCTACGATCCTGCAGTGCTGCCTCAAGCCCTGTCTTCTGCTGCCAAAGAACCACCATGCCAGCCAGCATCCAGGATTGGGATCAGATTGCACTCTTCTTTGCCAACCTTTCTTCCTCCTGAGAACTACCTCAGATTGCAGCTGTAACACCTGCTGGACTGCTTTCCTTTCTGTAAATCACTGCTCCGGCATGTGCTAAGCTGCTTCTCGAAAACCTTTCCCCCTGGGATATCAGTCTCGGCTTCTATGCCTTGCCTGCCTCCCTGGAACCAGCCAAGGCTACTGCCGTATGCTCTTGAGCTTGATTTTTGAATGCATTTCTGCCTTTTCCACTGCCTTTGCAATAGGAGATTGCAATCACTGCAATGCTTCAAGCTGCCTCAGCAGAGACAGACAAGTAACCTTGGCCTTAGGCAACCTGGCTATTGGCCCACAAATGCCCCTGTATCTTCTGTATCCTGTGTGTGGTCAAACTGCAGTCAAGGACAGTGCTTCTATCTTTTCTCTTTGATGTGAGTATGATGTGTTTGTGAGTCTATGACCCTTGATCTATTTTTCACTGTTTTAGGAGGAAGCCTGCATATCAACCTCAGCCCTCCAGATAGACTTTCTGACTTTCACTCCAGCTACACAAACAACTTACACATGCAGGATAAGTGCCCCTATGAGCACATGCAGTGCTGATTAAGATCGTTCATGTGTCAGTACAGGCTGACACAGAATAGGATTGGGTCTTTAACCTATTAATGATGGCTGAAACACAGAAAAACTTCTTAAGTTGGTGAAGGGGTTTGATTTTGATGACCAGACAACTGTTTTTTCTCTTTATAGCACAAAATACATTTTCTCCATGCCTTCATCATGCCTTGACTCTAACACAGGCCCAAGTGTTGATGAGGATGAAGCAGCCATACAGAACCCACATAACCCAGTCCAGTGCAGTCTGTGACACAATTCCAGGCAAGGAATAGCCTGGGAGGTGAAAGGCAACTTCCAGACTAGCAGCCTGCCCCACAAGCAGGGAACTAAATGCCCCTGATAGTCCACACTAACGAAAGTTTGAAAGATGGCAATCATCCAGGCCCATTCACTAGAAGTGTAAGAGGTCTTGCTAGGACATTACAAAATGCTGCAGTATTCCAAGGTTCTGAGCACAAGACTGGGTCTTCAAAGGAGATACTCTTGGTACTAGGGATACAACATCTGGTTGTGTCTATCAGGCCTGCACAAATACTGTACATAAAGGTTCCATCATGCCATCAGTGGAGCACGTTGTTAAACTTGGAGCTGGCCAAGATCTTTACCCAAACTATCTGCTCTGTGAACCAATCCTATTCAGCTCTTGGCACTCCTTTTTGCTTCCTAGGCTACCTCTTTTGGCCAGGACAGGGTGATGGTAGAATTCTATACTAGGGGAGAACTGTTTGTAGATTGCATTTGGTCCTTCAGGATCAGTGTTAAATCTCTGGCTACTGAGTTGGAATTATTTGAGTCAGTAACAACCCAGTTACTGTCCTATCCATCCCCTTGCCCGACCGATGCAGTGGTGCCAAAATGGCTATTGCTGCATCCTATGGTGGAAGCTGTTGTGGAGGTGTCTTCTGAGTAAGAGAACAATTGTTTCCTTACTCAGGGAAAAGCCTCCATGACTTAGGGGTCTACTCTAACTTGCACTAGCTACGTAGCTGGAACAGGTCTATGTGGACCCATCCCACAGGATTGGATCTGGGAAGGGGGATAGGATATGGTGGTGCTGTACCACCTGTCCCACCCCCTCCCATCCTGATCCACCCTGTTTTGCCCATTCCTCACCCCCCATTCTCCACCTGTTCCACCTTCCCTACAGACTTACCTACTCCAGAGAATGGTGGGCAACACCATTCTAGTGTGGGTGGTATGGTGCTGGCACTCCCGGCAGCATACTAAATGGCATGCTGTCAGAGCGCTTTTTACGATTGATGTTGACTGCTTTATCAGTGCCAGTGCACGAGCTGGCTGCCAGTGGGTGGCACGCATATGATTGGAGCATTAGTTTTGCATAGGTGGGCTTCATGGTACTATTATATGGTAGACATCTTAATCATTTATTGACTGTATGCTTAAATTGCATATTTTTGTATAGTTATTGTCTGAAATCCGCTGTGAAGTCCCACTAGACTAGATGGCAGGATATTAACTCCCTGAAAAATAAGTAAATTTAAGACTTCCTCTCCATCCGCTCCTTAGAAATATCAACTGAAGGTACACTGGAGTGTTGTCCTGCTTCCATTAAAACTGCAATTGATTATAACTAAGCATTATTGCAGCCTTAGATATTAGAGAAAACACGGATTTTAATTTAATATAATTTCTGGTTAAAGCCCATTTCTGTCCATACTCTCTCTCTCTCTCTCTCTCTCTCTCTCTCCTGAATATTTTATCTGTCCATAAATTTTTAGTATTTCACTACAAATGATTAGTCAACAGAAAAGTCCTTACAAGATCTATACTTACATTAATATCCATGTAGCAAACTTAATTGACCAACAGAAGAGCTGCTGTTGTTCTGGTTATTGATGTTGCAGCTGTATCACAGAGGCAGCAATTTAGCACAAGTCTATAAATAGAAATTATTCAGTGGATAGAACTGGCTAGTCTTGTGTTTTTAATATTCCCTTCAGGGTAAAGTATGACATAGCCTAATTACAGTGGTAGAGCTTTCACTGTAAGGAAAATTATTGTTATTCCATTTGACAATCAAGTAATTAGCTTCGCTACTAGATGCTTTACTGGACGTTGCTTCTAATTAAGCCATCCACTGGAATTTATTTAAATGTTAGTAAAGGTGTTGCTGCTATAAAAATGAATGCCTTGTAATACATTTTTAAATCAATTCATTATCACATTCTGTAGCAAAGAATAGGCTGTGTGGACCAAGGTGCAGACTTGTATCCTGGTGTCCTCATATCCTTCACATGAACATAACTCAAATTCTGGTATTTCACCCATAAGGAAAATATGATTCTGGTGGTGTTCCATGGCATTTTGGATTTTAAGGCTTTTTAGCTCATGGCTTTAGGCACATTTACTTGGGAGTAAACTGCATTCAAATCATCATTTGGGATCCAATCCGGCAAGACCTTCAACCAACAATAATATTCACATGCACATCATGGTCATGTGAGATAGCACCATGGGAAAGCAGGTCCTACACATCTTGATGCAGGTGCACGAGTGTGTGAAAACCTCATTAGATGCACATAGGACTAAGGTGAAAGGCTTTAATCTAGCAACTATAATATTTTGTTCCTCCTTTTTTTGAGCATTAAGGGCGTAATCCTAACCAACTTTCCAGCACTGAGGTAAAGGCAATGCAGCTCTGAGGTAAGGGAACAAACATTCCTTACTTTGAGAAGGCCTCTGTGAGTGCCACCCAACTGCAGGATGCAGCACTTGCCCCATTGGCACAGCTGTGTCAGTGCTGGAAAGTTGTTAGGATTTGGGCCTTAGATGTTGAGTGGCCCAGTCCTATCCTTTCCCCTTTTTACAGCAATACCAAAAAGACTCCCACTGTATCCAATGGGGGTGGAGCAGGAGACTTCAGAAAGGCAACTGGAACATCTTTTCCCTCTGTAAGCCTCCCACGTGTGGTGGGTCTCCTCAGACTTGTGCCAGTTCTTTAGCTGGTTCAAGTCCAAGGAGAGAAAGTGGGCAGGAAAGCTACTGCTAGAAGGAATAGGATCCTGCTTGGGTCAACACTGCTAGATCCACTCACCTCCCACAGCCTCCTCACCCCTGTTCCTCCCCCAGTTTAATGCTCTTCCTGTTCCCGCTTCACCCTCCCCATCTTTACCGCCTCCTCTGCTCTGGCCCGTGGCCAGCACAATGACAATGCACATGGGAATGCTCCAGTCTTCCTGCCAGTGCTCAGGTAGCATGTGCTGTGAGACCTCAATTTATGACTGCTTTACAGCAGCCAGCACTTTCAGAACACTAGTTCTGCCAGCAGGGTAGCCCCATAGGATTGGGCGGTAGGACAGTTTCGTGGAGGACTGCGTACTAGAGATTTATTATTATTATTATTATTATTATTATTATTATTATTATTATTATTATTATTATTATTATTAATTTATACCCCGCCTTTTTGCCCAACGGGCACACAAGGCAGCTTACAACTCCTTAAAAAATACAACATTAAAAAACAATTTACAATAATTAAAAAATCTAAAAACAAACAAACCCCGTGGATTTTCATATAAAAAGCACCAGCCAGCCTGTCAACAATTAAAAGCTTTTTGAAATAAAAAGGTCTTCAGTCCACGCCGAAACGTTAGCAACGAGGGAGCAGTTCTCAGTTCTAAGGGGAGGGTATTCCACAGTTCGGGGGCCACCACCGAGAAGGCCCTCTTCCTGGCCGCCGCCCCTCTCACATCTCTTAGTGGCGGCACAGTCAAAAGGGCCCCCCCCAGATGATCTAAGAGCACGGGCAGGATTGTAGGGAAGGAGGCGGTTCCTCAAATACCCGGGACCTGAGCCGTAAAGGGCTTTAAAAGTCAAAACTAACACCTTGAATTGGGCCCAGAACAGAACCGGCAGCCAGTGTAGCCACCGGAGCAACGGTGACAGAGTCAAACCGACGTGCCCCAGCCACCACACGAGCAGCCGCGTTCTGTACTAGTTGTAATTTCCGGACCGTCTTCAAAGGCAGCCCCACGTAAAGCACATTGCAATAATCTAATCTAGATGTCACTAGGGCATGGGTTACTGTGGCCAGGTCTGCGCAGCTCAGGTATGGTCGCAGGTATGAAGTCTAATCTGTTTCTTTCCACATGTATAGGGACACAAGCAAGCATATAGAGAGGAAGCCTACTTCAAATATAACATTAGTGCTAATCTCAGCACTCAATCACTTCTTACCCTGTCAGATCCATCCCGGTCCTATTCAGCTCAATTATCCTTTCATCCAGTTTCAATTTAGGCTGAGTCAGAACTGACTGAAACTGAGCAACCTTCTCGTAGGGGTCCCCTTCCACTGATGCTTTGGGGAGCAGCAAATTTCACCAGTTGTGGGGTGATGCTTTCTATCCACAGCTGAGCTGCAGGTCAGCTGTGAAAGAGTTGCCCAGCTGTCTAGGCAACAGTTATTCTCACTATCTTCTCAGAGTGTGCTATAAAGGATAATCACCCCATTACCTAGGCAACTGGGTGACTCTTTTCAATTGTGGTTCTGTGTGGTGAGCTGCAGTAGTAGGAAGAACAAAATAGCTCAGATAATTGCAGCAAAATTTACACAACAGAGATAAAATCAAGGTGCAGTTGATGCTTGAAGGGCATCTGAATTCTACACACCTTCAGCTTCACCCTCACTTTTCTATTGCGTGATATGTTGGCTTTTTAATACTTCCTTTCCCCTTCATGACAGATGAGCATAAGACCCACATTTCAGATGCTTGCAACAGCCAACTCTTCATCCATGTATGTTGTTTCCCAACAGGAACCAGGTTATGTAAAGCCAAGCTGGAGAGCCATTTCCTCATTTTGTTCAACTAGCAGCGCAATTCTAACCAACTTTCCAACACTGAAGCAACCTGCCAATGGGGTGTATTCTGCACCCTGCAGTGGGAGGGCACACACGGAGGATGACTCTCAAGGGAAGGGAATGTTTGTTCCCTTACATCGGAGCTGCATTGTGGCTGCATTGGCACTGGAATGTCGGTTAGGATTGAGCTGTAAATATCATGACTCACAAGAACATGAAGGCACTTGGAGCATTTGTGAATATCTCATTACAAGATTTGTCTAAAAGAGTACTCAGTTATTTGATACTTTGGGAATCTACGCCTGTGGCATACTTTGTATGCTAGCAAAAATAGCTGGTGTGGATCCTAGGAGACCCACAGGCAATCAGACAGCTTAGTGAGAGGTAAGCAAAACAGATTTTTAGAGCCCAATCCTAAAGACTCTTGTGCTGGCAGTTGGTGCTGGGTATCAGCGCCAGGAGGAGGAGGATGCAGAGCTGCTGGCGGTAAGTAGCACCGCCAGGTGCCAGTGCAGCTTTTCGGGGTGGGGGAGGCAATCCGTGGTGGGGGACAGTGGGACAGAGGAAAGATCCAGCCTGCAAGGGAGGTGGAACCAGTAGAAGCTTCATCTGCCAGATCCTATGCCCTGTGTCAGGCTGCAAAACCTGACATGGGGCTTTTCAAGCCTGTGCTGGCAAAATATCTAGCCCAGACTTGAGTAGCCCCATTACTTGAGCTGGGGCTTTCCTTGGGGGAAGGGGACTTTATCCCCTTCCCCTGAAGATTCCTCCAGGGAATCCTGGCCCAGCTGGATGCAGTGGTAGCCATTTTTGTGCAGCTGCACCTGGTGGCATTGGGGAGCTTAGGATTGGGCTACCCCTTACTTCTCACGTTATCTGATCACCCCACCTCAGTGGAAGACCTCCCATTCACTCTATGGAGCAAATGCCCTAGGTTGGAGTCTCACACACCTTTAGGACCCCGCGGAAGCCTCTCCGAGACTCCTGACGGGATTGAAAACTGTGTCAGGGAACCTTCAGGAGGCTTCCCCCAACTTGTCCTGGAGTCGCACGAGGCACCCTGCACTCCAGGAAAGTGGTGGGGGCAGATTTGTGGGGGGGGGCAGCAACCTCCTGCAAGGGGCTCCATCGCAGACCTTTGCTCCAGGGCGTGGGGCTGGGGAGGTCTGCCACTGCCCCATCCCCACAGCATGTAGCATGTACTCTGGCAATGTGGCTGCATGGTGGAAGATGGTGGCGAATATGATTAGACTGTAACAGACTTAGGGCGCAATCCTAACCTCTTATGTTAGTGCTTTCCAGCATCGCCATAAGGGCCATGCAGCTTTGAGGTAAGGGAACAAACATTCCCTTACTCTGAGGAGGCCTCTGCGAGTGACACCCAACTGCAGGATGCAGCACACGTCCCATTGGCACCGCTACGCCAGTGCTGGAAAGCACTGACATAAGGGGTTAGGATTGTGCCCTTAATGGTTTTGTAAAGCCTTTTCTGCTTAGGTCTCATTATGTGAATTGGAATGTTTTTTGTTTTGCTCTTTTGGGGTTGCTACTATTTGTCTTTTTGTATACTTGTGTGCATTTTACTACTTTGCTTTATTTTTGAATTGTATGTTTAATTACATACTTAGGTCACTCAGTTCTCTCCCAAAAGAGGTGTGATATTCATTTTTTTAAAAACAAAACAAAGTTGTCCTGGGGACCACAGACCACTAGTGTTGTTTTTACCATTGCTGGTCTTATTTAAATCTAGACAAGAAACAAAAAAAATTCAGTTTTCAATAGTGGGTGTATGGTAGTGTATAGTTCCTACTTTACTGTATGATTCCTTTGATAGTTAGATTACACTCTTCTCAGCATAAATGTAATTTGAGAACCTAGTGGCTTGTTTTTGTTAAGTGTTGTGACTTGAAGATAAAATATGCCACATAGGTTTGTTGCTCCTGCTCAAAAGAGATATAGTTGTGTCACTAGCTAGGGAGAAGAAAATGTTTCATCATTCCCATTAAACTCTGAGGACTTTATAAAAACTGCTGTGTTTACAAAGTCTGAAGTACTTTTTGTTCACTAACTGTGTACAGTTGCAGAATAAGAGCGTTGGGTCCTATTTTTACAAAACGTGGCACTGAAGGACCATTATAATAGAGTGCATAGTTTTGTACAAAGTTTTGTTTCAGATATTGTGGAGTAACTTTGATCTTGTTGTATATAAGGTAAAAAAAAAACACTAAATGCAGTATTTGGAGAGGAGGTGATGAGATGTGTCCATTATCAGAGAATTCCTTCTTCCAAGAACCCAACAATGTTGCTGTGACCTTCCTGTATTGTGAAAAGAATGGCTTTGAACTATAAACTTAGGAATGAATTCTGGGTAGCCACTAGAAAACTGGGATTCTGGCATTTAATAGGCCTTTTTCTGGAGATGCTCATGTCAGGATGATTCCCTCCCCCTGAAGTAGTTGTTGAATCTGCTCTCTTGTGCTCCAGTATTCATTAGAGAGGAGTGAGGAAGAGTATCCCGATCGCCCAATTTAAGGGGGGTTTGTTTAGCCTGGCCTGGAACACGAGAGTCTCCTCCCAGTTGGGGAGTGGAGGACGGCTGGAACTGGCGGCCACAGCGGCCTTTTAAAGGGCACAATACCCAGCCCTTGTGCTCCAATATTCATTAGAGAGGAGTGTGGAAGAGAAGGACATTGTCTTTCCCTTCACCATGACCAGTGCGCTGATGCTACTGCTGCTGTTGCTGATGCCAAGGAGTGTAGTTAAAAGGAAAAGTAGAATAGGCTTTGTGCGATCAGGAAGCCGGGTGACTGTAAACCAGGAGTTCGCTAGTTGAGCTTATAATTGAAATTACTGCTTCTGTGGTGAGGCGTTATGAGTGCCTGAAACCGATTCTGGGTGCAAGCACGGCAAGCTTCACTGATAGTTTTAGTGCTAATTCTTGTCGTGCAAAACCAAGTCCTAATGGGAATTGCATGCCAGCTTGTACAGGTATGTGTTCCCGTAGCAGTCATTTACATTGGCTAGGTTCAAAGGTACATATATAGCAGTTCAGATTTTGACACTTTTGGCTCAATCCTCTTGAGCCTCAGTGTTGCCTGTACACAAATTCCAACAACTCCTTGTGCTTTACTGCTGTTGCAAAATGCGATGCACAATAGAATGCAGCCTGGCCATGGCTGCAAATGGAGATTGGCTGTGCCTGTGCAACAGGAGCCACCGCAGGAGCCCCAGCACCAGTAAGTTGGCATAGGAGTGGGCTGTGAGTGGGTGGATGGAGCCGGGCAGGGAAGAATGGGGTCAGGAGGGGGAGGAAGGTGGTGATTATTGACGACAGCAGCTCCTCAGATATCCTATTCCCCTTTCCCAGCCTTGATCCACCTACCCAGGTCCACTTGGACTTGTGCCACCAAAACTCCCTTACAGTATGGTGCGGCTTATTTGGTGGGGGAGTTATGTTGGATTTGGCTGTCCGACTGCAATCCTATGCACACCTACCTGGGAGAAAATCCCATTGGACTCAATTGGACTTACTTCCGAGAAGACATGAATAAGATTGCACTGTTCATAACTGTTCACCTGATGATTTGTAGTATTGCATGTGAACTGGCTCCGTGGAAAAGTCATTCTGACTCTTTAACTTCAAGTATGAAAACATTTGTATGGCTGGCACTGTGCAAAGTCCAACCTAGTCATGAAAAACTTAGCTTTGGTCCGCCCAAGTCTTGCTTTACTTCTGAAAGGTTTTCACACTTACAGTCCACTGGATCTCCAGGGATAGAGAGATCCCTAAGTAGATTGGCAGCCGAGAATGGGTGGAGTAAAGCTATATATACGAAAGAAAAAATTTTTCTTTTTTAAAAAATTGCAAAACCCAATAGTTTTGGTAAATGTTTAAAAGTATGATATGATTGCATAATATCCATCTTGTTGAAACTATTATACTGTGAGAAAGTAAAGCTAGTAAGAAGAGCAAGGGAGTTGAAATTTTCTCTTGCGTATTCCATATATGTCCTATCAATTAGTTCTTCCCATTTAACTCACAGTTAGGCTTCAAATACTCATTATTTGCTCAATTCCCACAACAGAACAGTCATCAGATGAAACTATGAACCAAGTGCTTGGAAAAAGCTAGCTAACTGCTAGGATATTATGTAGCTGACCTACCTTGTGCTCACTGTTGTCTATAAAAGTACCTTAAGCTATTATATCACAGCTATCCTCTTGAGTATTGACGTGGTAATACGAAATCCAAAATCTGAACACTTTGCATATGAAAAATATTATTAAACATTCTTTCAAGTGGTTAGACATTATGCCCCTAAAAAAATAATAATACAGAGGACTACTATTTTCAGTTTTATCGCATTATTGTTAATTTCAAGTGGCTCAGCTCAAACATTGAATACGTCCATCTACCCACTTTACCAAAGATCACTTAAAAACAAATGAGGTGATGGGGGGGATGAACAGCACACATTTGAAAAGGATGTAATGAAGTTCATGACATGTGTGAAATAGCTTCAACTTGATTTAACTGAGACCAAAAAAAAAGCAGTCATCACCACATCCTTTAGATTTTATTTTCTTTCAGAGGGGAAAAGCAGGAAGCCATCAATAACATTTAGTTAGCCTCTTTGGACATGCTCCAAAAGCAGCACGAAATGGAGCATGAGTGAGTCATTCATCGCTTCGCACTTTTCAGCTTGCATCCAAAAGGGAGAAGGGATACATATCCTCCACAGGGAGATGTGTATTCTCAAATGCAATAGCAGGACCTGTGCAACAGGAGATCAAAGGCAATTTCACTGTCTTATCAAAAGTCCTTCAGGTTCCCTCAAAACTGCTGAGATTGTTTTCCTGATGAAGAGCTGCCAAATATGCTTTAGATTTGTTTTAGGTGAAGTTTGGTAGCAACTCTACAGGAGATGGTTGTAACGGTCCCAAAAAAGTGTCAAGGAAAATAGAATATAAAGGGGCGTATTGGGCATGAACGTGCCAAAAATGTTCTTGGAAATCTTTGGGTAGTTTCAGCTCAGCTCGAATTATCCATATTTTATGTACAAAATGTTAACTGTGTTGGTATGAATTACCAACATGGGACATCATAACAATGAAGGATGAAAGAATTGCATATATAACAAACAATACTGGTGTTGCAAGTGTATTCCTTTCCAGTTTTAAAAATTCACAATATTCAGATCAGCTCTATTATAACTCTATAACAGATCAGCTCTATTAGTTCTTTATTCACTAATAAACTGTATGAGCCATATTGATATTGATCTGAACAAATCTACTTAAATTTCTTCATAAGTTGTGCCAGGCATTGCTTATAATAACTACTATACAGTGTTATCATCTTTTTATGCTGTACGCTATACAGTGTGCACTTGATAATTCAGTCAAACCAATTGTTTCTTATGAGTTTGTGTTTCTATTTCCATAACAGAGAAGAACTGGTGAACAATTGTAGCATGGGTTACAACACTGGCATGTACCTGAAGATAACTTTGAATTTGTGGCATTTTAGGCAGATGCTTTCTTTTACTGTATGACTATAAACCAGCAGTCAAATTGCAGAAATATGTTGTCTCAACCTCTAATATCAATGTAAAAACATTTAGTTGAATAAATTATCATCAGCTTGAATTTAGGCATTTCTAATTACAGCTTCTTCTGTGAGTTTGCATAATAAGCTAGTTGAAGGGTTCACAGTAAGAGCATAAGAACTGAAGACTTAATTCTGCCTCACTATGATACAAATGCGAAACTGTCCCACGCAGTGGAACAAATGTAAAATGTGACTTCAATGGAAGTAATAGGTTTTCTTTCTTCTTTCAGTAGTTATAAATTTAAACTGGTGTGATGAAAGGCTTAGCCAATGAATTTCACCTAGAGCCCATTTAGAGCAATGGACCCCCTAATGACCCTTTTGGTTTGCGCAAGGATCCCAGAGTGAGTGCAACTCCTTTTTTGTTCCTGGAAAGAGTCTTGATGATATAGAATAGTACTCCAAGAAAACTTAGGATCCAACATTTCTAAACAAAAGTTGAAACAGCGTTGGAGGAATTTCCCAAGTATCTGTGCTTCCACAATGGAAGTTTCATTTAGTAGTCCAAATACAAATGACTCCACAGCCCAACCCTATATTTTTACCCGTCATAGCATGCACTGCATGCTATGGTAGGAGGGCTGATACTTTCCCTCATCTCTCTGTAAGCCTCTGGATTGCCAGGGGAGCTCTTTGGACCTCTTTAGCTGACACAAGTCCAAGGAGAGAAAGAGGATGTATCAGCTGACTCTGGAGGCGGTAGCATCCAATGCAAGTCTCTTACGCTGGGTGTCAGCACCCCAACTTCTGACATGCTCCCAGCTCGTTCCCTGATCCACTTCTCCCACCTCTGCTTCCTCCCATGTACCTTCACTGACTTACTGGTGTTGGTGGGGCTCCTCTTTACCACAACTGTGTGCAGGGCCCTCCCCACCATCTGTGGTCGTGGCCTGGAAGCATGTAGCTGTAAAGTGTTGACTGCTGTTGCAATGCTAGTTCCACAGGGAGCTACATATTTCAAATGGGACATAAATGTTTTAAAGATATTTTTAGGGAAAGAAACGTGTGTAACTGAAGTGTGCATTCTTTATGGTTGTTATATACAAACTCTGATAAACCTCTCTCTCTCTCTCTCTCTCTCTCTCTCTCTCTCTCTCTCTCTGCCACAAAATAAATATAAAAGCAATTATATTTTTTGGTAAAGTCTCAGTTAAGAGAACAAATGACAACTATTAAAGTCCATAAGGAGACCTTCACTTTGATTCCTGACTGCTTTTCTGTTCTGTCACGTTTGTTAACATTTTGTCTCTGTTCTAGTTACACCTGAAGCCAATATGGTTGTATATATTTTAAAATTAGTCAAAGCCAGTATGAAAGATTAAACCTTTCTGACTCAGATTGAACAATAATGTAGTACTTCAAGGTCAGCTGTGACACAACTCAGAGGCACTCTATGATTATCTTTATTATTGATCTAGTAATAGAAAATCAACCCTGACCTCAGAAGATTTCTTTCTGAACACACACTCACAAGACACTGCTGCTTTTTCAAAGACATATTGAAGTTTAGACATCTCACTCTGGCAGAAGATTAAAGACTCCGTTATGCTTGAGACTTGAGTAGAGGAAACAGATTTTATAGTTGCCAGTGAAATCACAATGACGGGTGCTGTTCAGATCCATTAGTAGAATTTCACTGGCAATGAAATCTTTGACACAAGTGGCGCCTGTATTAACTATGCAATGCATAGTTTTAATACTGTATGTTTTATTTATTGCCTCCAGGTTTACCTCAAATGACAGATGGTATTAAACAATCATATATTTCACCCCAATCTTCAGGTACTTTTTTTTTCAGCAATACCCTTTTCAGGATTGTTGGTATGAAACATCAGTTTTCAACTGTTTTCATCTCACGGCACACTGACAAGTTGCTAAAATTGTCAAGGCAAACCAGCAGGCTTTTCTGACAGTTGACAAGGTACACCGCACTGTCAAAGGGGGGGCTCACATCCCCCAATGGCCCTACTACTGAATGACCCTCCCCCAATCTCCCGTGGCCACTGACTATCACGACAAAGAAATTTAGAAGATATAGGTTGCAATCCTAACCACACTTTCCTGAGAGTAAGCCCCATTGACTCTAATAGGACTTACTTCTGAGTAGACCTCGTTAGGCTTGTGCCCATACACGATGAATGACTGATGTAATAATTCTTATTTATCATTTCTGCTGTTTTACATTCTAAACTTTGTCTTGCTGATGCTGCATCATTTTCTAAATAATATAGATGAACTGGACTGATGTTTATATAACTGCCCAATCCTTTCCCCAGCTACATTATAGCATGCTGCTGCACCAAAGAAGGCTGCACTGCATTGTATGGTATGGGGGCAATTGGACAGCCTGCAATAAAAATTTAAAAATAGTAAAAAAAATTTTTTTTTACTTACCACCCAATAGGCTGCCTGATTGCTTATTATGCTGGCACATGTCCAAGGAAAAGGGGCGGGGGGCAGGAAGGTTTCAAAGAGAGGGGATAAGATCTGGCACCCTCTCCAAACCCCTTCTCACCTTGCAACCACTGCACCTTCTCTGATGGATGTCCAGGATCCACTGGCAGGCTCATAGATTCTCTGGCTATTTGAGCTGGCAGCTCTGGAGCACATGATAGTAGAGAACCTTTCATGCTGCCATAACATGACTTATGATTGCAATCAGGCAGCAGATTGTGAGATGTGCTCCCATAGGCCTTGCATAAGATTGGACCATTAATATGCGTGCCGTAAAAATGTACTGTGTAAAGAAGCCTTACAACAGAATCATCTTCTAAGAAATAATATGTATAATTCAATTGTTAGATCAGTCTCAATTGTTAGAACACACACATTAGATCTTTTGCAGCCCAGTTCTGACTAACCACCACCGCCCCTCCACTGATGCAGCTGTGCCAATGGAACATGTACTGCATCATGTGGGGCAGGGGGGTAACCATAGAAGTCTCCTCATGGTAAGGGAACTTTACCTGGGGCAAGCCTCTGCTGCTTCAGTGGGGCTCAGATTTGCGCCAGCCATTGCGCTGCTGCAGAACCAAGGAGAGTAAGGGAAAGGGAAGAAGAGAGGAAACAAGGACAGGATTCTGGCACATGCTGGTGCTGCTGCCAGTCCCTCACCTGTTTTGCTTCCCACCCCTCTCTTCACCCAGACACTCCCTTACCCCTTCCTCCCAGCCCTTCTCCTCCCACCACCTGCCCCAGTGCTGGCTTATCCGCATTCCAGTGGGCAGATGAGAGCAGCAATGGGCCACCAACAGCTCTGCAACAGGGGTTCTTAAATAACTACAAAGGCCATTTATAGCAGCATAATCTCTATTCCACTGTTGTACCTCTTGTTGTGCAGCTCAAGTGTTGTACACCTCACTGTTGTACAGCTCAATCTAAACTGAGAGCCCAGTCCTAACTAACTTCCCACACTACAATGCGGTGGTGTTGGAACAACACCCACTGTATCCAGAATGGGAAAAGTGGCCACTAGAGGGCTCCCTGAGTTAAGGGAATATTTGTAATGGAAAGCCCCAGTAGCTATTATGGGGCTGACAAAATTGCTGGTGCATGTCCAAGCAGCCTCATGCCAGGATTTCTGGCTCTGGATGGGAGATAGGATACCGTGGTAGCAACTGCTGCCGTTACACCCCCTCCCTACCACCATTCTGCTCTCCCCTCACAACTCCACTGGTCTTCACAGAGCTGACCTGCTCTGGCATGTGCTTGCCCTCTGCGCAGGCCCTCTCACCAACACCACGATCATCTTGCACAGTCTCAACATTCTTTATGACACATTTGTAACAATGCATGCACTCGCTCTGCCGGTGCTAGCACAGCTAGGTTGTTGGCATCCTTCAGTCTCGGAAGACTATGGTGTCACACTCTGAATGGTGGTTCTGGAACAGAGTGTCCTCTCCAGTGTGCGAAGCCTGGGTAAAGTAGGTATGGAGGATAGGCTGTTACCCTTGCAGCAAATCCCCCCTCTCCATGTCACTGAAATGGTCCAATGGAAAGGCAGAAGCCAATACGGTTGGTTCCAGCGGCGTCGCAGGAGTTGCCAGAACATGACTGTGTTCAGCCATGAACTGCCTCAGGGACTCCGGCTCTGGATTTTGCCTCGAGGTTGACTCCTGAAGCCTTTTCCATAACTGGATGTAGCCACAAGGCAGTGGAGGTTTGGGATCAGAGTTTTCCTTCTCTCAGATGAGCTGCCTTCCCAGGCTGACGAGTCCCATCTACCCGGTGGCTGTTTAGTTGCCTCTTACGACAAGTACAGCCAAACTGAGGGCCTATTCTTATCCCCAGCCCCCAGGGGAAAGCACAGCTAGGACTGCACTGTAATCTCCCTCGGATGTATACCTATATACATGTTATATGTGAACATCAGTTTGAGTTATATATGAACATGTGTATGGAGGCAAGCCACTTTTTATAGAAGCAATTAATTGAATTTCACCAATTATTTGAATGATGTTTTAAGCCCAAAAGAATTCTCACTCCTACACATGACAATGTGTTGAGCAAAAGCAGGTAATATAATTTGTTGTTCTTTGCTCTAGTTCCTAAGAATATTTACTGCTTGGCATAGCAGTGTGATAAATACTGCTGGTTGCATATGAGATGCATGAGCAAAAGTTGCTTAAGATGTTAACTGAAAAATCTCTATAAAAATCATATGTGGTGCAAGTGTATGACTGAAGAATCACATTTCCCCAGTGACATGCACCAAAAGAGAACTGCAGTCAATCACAATGGAAAAGACTACCCAGCAAAACAAAAAAACCCCAAAATGGAATAGATTAAGGATATCATAATAAATTGGGCAGAGGTGGAAGAAATCCCTAAAAATAAAGCATCAGAATGATAAGTTATTTCATGACCAAGTTTCATTTTCAGGTCTGTTTGAATGCACAATTCTCCAAGGTTCCAATAAGGAATTATTTGTACATATGGAAATGATTTCTGTTTATGCCCATAGGAAATTTCTTCAGCATACTCAGATTCTTCTGAGTTTTTGAAAAAGAAAAAAAAAAGACTCTTTAGTCAAGAGAGGAAAGGTTAATATAGAGGTCAATAAGTGGGGAATGCATTGTGCTCTGAACATGCTAAATTATTTATACACATTGCCAAGTTATAAAAAAAGTAGTATTGTTTGTCTTTCAAGTCCTGATAGATTATGAGGAAAATGGTATCTCCAACCACACACACCTACAGCAGAGAAACAATAAGATAATGTAAGAATGTCAATAGGCCAATCAGGCTTTTTCCAAAGTTTGTAAACATGCAATGACTAAATAAACAAAATAAATACAAATTAACAAAATAAATAAATAAAAAGCTCATAAACAAAAATTGTGCTTAAGGCTACAATTCTATCCCCACTTACCTGGGAGTACGTGCCATTGAGGATTGGGCATTGGAAAAGGTTCTGAAGAGAGCAGGTCATATAATTTGTTGTTCTTTGTTCTAGCTCCTAAGAATATTTACTGCTTGGCATAGCAGTGTGATAAATACTGCTGGTTGCATGTGAGATGCATGAGCAAAAGTTGCTTAAGATGTTAACTGAAAAATCTCTATAAATATCATATGTGGCGCAAGTGTATGACTGAAGAATCACATTCCCCCAGTGACAGTGTGTGTTTTCTTTAATTTGAAAGGCATTTCTGAATGCGTGGGTTTCAGAAATGTTGCAAACTCCAAGCTATTGTTACATGATCTCCATTTTATTAATATCTAATGCAAAGGGCATGCATCTGACATGCATGTGAAATGAAGACATGCATTTGAACAAATGCTGAGCACTTGTATGGAAGTCAAAGGCCAGCCCAGTACCTTGACTATCAGCAGGGCTGTTAGTATGTAGCCACAGGTTCTCTGGCCAGGACAGCCACAATGTATTCAGTGTGGGAAAAGAAGCCACTAGAGGTCTCTCAGAGGTAAGGGGACATTTGTCCCTTCGACCCCGTGAAAACCCCAGCAGCTGTTAGGGGTCAATAATGTTATTGCTGGTGCAAGTCTTTGTTGATCCATGAAGGGTGGATCGGGCCTGGGAAGGGAGTTAGGATTCAATGGGCAACACTGCCATAGAAGCCAACCCCTCCCAGGCCTATACACCCATCCCCCATCCTATCTTCTCCCCATTTCACCCTCCCCCATCCCTTCCCACATCATCTTACTGGCGTCACCTGATCTTCTGAGATCTGCCAGTGATCTGCCTGGAAGGCTCCAACCTTCCTGCCGATGCCCAGCACTGGCAGCCAGAACTGCCGGAGCACACTTTACAAATGCTTTGCAGCAGCCAGCATTGGCAGAACAGGTGTTTTGCTGGTGGGGAAGTTCAATAGGATTGGACTGGGGCAACCCAATCCTGAGCTGTCCAATGCGTGGGGCTCCCGAGTTTCCAAAATGGCTACTGTGGGGTACTGAGCATGCCAGGCAGCCACCAGTGGCTCCTTGAGGGAAGGAGACTTTTGTCCCCTTCCCCCAAGTAAGGGAAGTAGCCCCATAATGGGGCCACTCGATTCTATGATGGCTCTTTAGCTGGCGCAGAATCAAGGAGTCCCGTGTCAGGCCACACGGCCCGACACAGGGCTCTGGATCCGGCGAAGCTGAGTTCCATCAGGCATTGTATGGGTAAGGCATTGGGTTACCCATACATTGGGTAACCCAATACATTGGGTAAGGCATTGGGTAAGGCATTGGGTAAGGCATTGGGTTACCCAGGCATTGGGTAAGAGGCACTTTTTCAAGTGGGTGCTCCTTTTTTAGCAGGGGGAGAGTAACTGGCCCACCTCACCCCAGCACTGTCTGTTCTAGTGGCTGTCTGCTGGTATTCCTTGGCATCTTTTTAGATTGTGAGCCCTTTTGGGACAGGGAGCCATTTAGTTATTTGATTTTTCTCTGTAAACCGCTTTGTGAACGTTCAGTTGAAAAGCGGTATATAAATACTGTTAATATAATATTGTATCCAATCCCCCTTCCAGGGCCTGATCTGCTGACACGGATCGTCACAATATCAGTGATGCAGGTCTGAGTTGACCCATAGCGGTTGCTGGGGCTTACCTAGGGGGGGAAGAGGACAAATGTCCCCTTGCCTCGAGGAGACTTCAGCAGCTGATATTCCCCCACAGGATATAGTGTAGCCCATGCCAGCGCCACGGCATTGTCACATGGGAATTTAGTTAGGATTGGGCTCTTTTAGTACAAGATTTGTTTTGCCATCCTCCTATACTATATATCTCACAGCTACTTCACTACTGATTCATGTGCAATTACTCCATGGATATATGATTTCCTGCTTTCTGATTCAAGGAAGACCACTGGGAGCAGGAGGAAAAGTTAACAAAGAATTTCAGTCCAGGAGAACTGAAGTATATAGTCCAAATCCCAGAAATAGCCAAACTGAGCTTTTAAAAGTGTTTCCTTTGAGAAACTCAAAGCTATTGCTGGATGTTTCTGTGGTAGCTAAATTGCATTTAACATATAATAAAGGGGCCATTTAAATTGATCAGTACAATTACCAGCAAACGCAACTGAGCTGTTGAAGTATCTCTTCACTAGCATTTGCTTCTTGTTTACAGTGGGTAGCACTGAAATCCAGTTCCATTACGACTGAAAAGGAAGTAATTATAGTGTAATAGGACAAAACAGACATAATGGAAGTTATAGCTTAGTTTTAGATTCTGCCGTAGAGAGGTGACCAAAGATAGAATTGTGCCACTCCATATCTGTGGTTGGTCTGGCACTGCCTATGCCATCCTGCCACAGTAATGGTATGTTTGAAGCTCACAGTTGTGGCACACTGCTCCTGGCCCATGTATGCAAATGGCAAGGGTTTAATGTGCACTGGATTGACAATCCAAGTCATGAGTTTGCTTGCACATCCAGTCTGCAAAAGATCATTAAAGAGCAGGGTAACCAAAAGAGGAGGTGACCTTATGAAGTGTTAAGACCAGTTGTACTTATATGAATGTACTTATATGTACTTATATGAATGAGGCACACAAAGGAGAACTTCTCCATATAATCTTATATTCCTATGGGGAGGAGCAGTCCTTCAGGTACCAAACAGTGCAATCCTAAACATGTTTACTAAGAAATAAGTCCCCTTGTGTACAAAGGGGCTACTCCCAGGAAATTGTGTATTCTCCAAGGAAATTTTCAGCTTTATTAAAGGGCTGTTTCCAGATTGGAACTCCCCATTGAATTAAGAACAGAACCCTTCCTGTTGGCCTTCTGGCAGTGACACAAGCAGCCCAGTCCTATCAGGCTGTTCTGCCAGAACTTGTGTTCTAGCAGAGCAGCCTTATGGTGTGGCAAAGTGTACATAAAGAACATAAGAAGAGCCCTGTTGGATCAGGCCAAAGGCCCATCTAGTTCAGCTTCCTGTATCTCACAGTGGTCCACCAAATGTTTCAAGACAAGACGACAAGACACAACCTGTATCCTGGTGCCTTCCCTTGCATCTGGAAAATAATATGTGATGCTCTATAGCATGCTTAAAGGCCACTTCTGAAGTGGGCGTCATCAGATGTGTGGCAGTGGCCTTCCTGGATCCCCTGGCACCTGTAAGTCAGGGAGGGGTGGATCCCAGAAGCACCAGTGTGCACCAGGATCCTATCGCCTCTCTTCTTCTCTCTTCCTTTTTCTCCCCAGTTCTGTGCCAGCAAAATGGCTGGTGCAGATCTGAAATCCATTCAAGCATTGGAGGCTCCTCTTAGTAAGGTCCTTTACCACAAGGAGACTTCTGTGACATCCCCCCACCACAGGATGTATGTGCATCAGTGGGGGGTTCAATACGGATGGGGCTGTTAATTGAGTTGACTCTAGTGAAGAGTTTTTCTACCCACCCGCGTCCCATATGCAAAAAACTTTTGGAATTGTAGCTAGCACTTAACCTGAAAGTCCTACTTTTTTTTGTATCCTGACAGATTTTCAACACTTCCAATTTCATTTTTGCTTTTCAAAAAAATTCAACCTCAAAGTTATATAAAACTGACTATTTTCTGTTAAGTGATTATTTCAAAATCTCACCAAACAACTTTTTCATTAAATGCTGTCATACTTTTTTGCTTGGTTTCTCATCAAACAGCATATTGAAGCTATCTGTATTCTTTTTATATTCAGTGGCGCCTGTTTTTCCACTTGGAGTCCGAGAACTAATGTTTCCTCCGTAATGCACTTTACACATAAGAGCAGGAGACACATTCTTCCCCACTACAATTCTCTCTATGGGAATTTCAGAGAACTTAGAAGTGCAATAGTTGTCCCATAAAATTTTAACTGTGATTACTGTTATTCATTTTAAAAAAAGAAAGCATGGCTTGCTGTGTCATTTTGGTACAATCAGTGCTGTTAGGAGCACCACATAAGGAAATAACGTTAGCACATTAATTTTACTATCCTATAGAACGAATTTAAGTTTAGTCACTCAGAGTAGTTGTGGAAACCTGAAAAACGCAGCACATGTACATGCATTCACTTTTTTTTTTTTTTTTTTACAAATCCTCACTGGGAAGGGATGCTCTTAACATTAGAAACAATTTCATACTTCCAATCTCTCGGATGAACTTTGTTGTCAGTGTTGCAATGAAATGAAATGGAACAAATTTTGTCACTTGAAGTTAATTATGCTGCTCTAGTAAACGAGACTTGTGCATGCAGCTGATGGGGAAATGCATCGAGATGAAGAATGTGAAATCTCCTTGGAGAAATTCTGCCATTCCTATCCAACCCCCCCCCCCCCGGTATTTCTCTTGAGGAAGGGATGTCAAGTTTATCTCAGAAATTAGCTTAATGCCAACCTCAGTGACAATTATAATCCTAGGTTTTATAAAGTTTGGCATCTGAATGGAGATTTTCCTCAGCAAGTCTTAACATTCAGTGCTAGCGAGGGGCAAATGCTGCAGCTCAAACAGCAACTGCCACTGATGTTTTCTGAGGACCCCAGACATCTAGAGAGGTATAAGATCCTTTCAAGCAAAACAGGTGGCAGCAACTCTAGGATGTGTATAGCCATATGGGGATGCTGATCTAGATCTCATTGCACCTGACTGATACATCTCCTGATGCATCATTGTTTGCAAGGCTGCTAGTCATAGCCTGTGCAAAGGAGCTATGCAACTCTCCGCCCCCCCCTTTTCTTTCCATTATTTCATTCACTTCCATAAACAAGGGTTCAGCTAATTTGAAGACAGGAGTAAATTTGCTGAGCCCTCTTTTATGTATAAACTATGTACGTTACCTGCAATATCAATAGTGAAGAAATATTGCGTGAAGAGCATTCATTCAATTCTAACACATTCAAAACTCAAAGCCGAATTCTATTCAGGATTGGATTGTTGTACAGAAGGAAGATCTGCTGTCATACAAAGGCATTTGATGGAGCATGCAGCAAGCATTTTGCTAGTACTGTTGGACCTCATAGTGCCCATTGGACCAGGTAAGGCAGCAGTGGGGATGGGGGGGGCAGAACAGGGGGAAGGTGGGGACATGATGGGGTGGATGTGCATGCGAGACCTGAACCAGTATGCAAGACCTGAACCTCCTCGCCTCCCCACCATACTAATCAATGGTCCTTTATTAGAATGGTCTTGATTAGAGGGCACATTGCCTCACTTCCTCCAGGGCAAAGTCCTGGCTAACTCTCAGGCATACGAGCATAGGAATTAAGATGGAAAGTGAGATAATTGGCAACATAGGTGAAGCGACAGGCAGACAGTGGGCCACAGTGGTAGCAGGTGGATGCAGGTGACAGAACATCTCCTGCCAGTTTGCCACCTCCTCTAATCTGCTGCCTGAAGCAAGGGGTTCAGAAGACCTCATTATTGGGGTGTCCCTGCTATCAGGCATTCCAATTGTGTGTGGGGGGGCATAGGAGACATTAATAGATTGGAGTGAAACACTAATGCTTAATGCCCTGTAACTATATGCCTAGATGTGCAATTATGGTTCATGGCTAGAAAACCTAAACTTCATAAGGAAATGAGTTAGGGCCCAATCCTATCTGACTTTCCTGCATCAGTGTAGCCGGAATGTTAAGGGAACAAATGTTCTCATACCTTGAGGAGGCCTCTGTTTAAGGCCTTCCCACCACAGGATGCAGCACACACCCTGTAGGCACAGCTGCACTGGCACTGGAAAATTGGATAGGATTGGGCCAAACAGCAGGTGATTGGTGACCATCCAATCCTTTATGTTCCACACAACATACAGGCTCATTCTCCGCTCTGATCCCTCTGCCATTCACCTACATGTACAAACAGCTTCCAGGTCATCTATACACATAATTCTTCCTTATTCTCTCCATAACACACTTGTGCCCGCACACTTATGGGGCAGTGATGGGGGGGTGGTGGTGAGGAGGGTGGATCAGGCCAGGAGGATTTGATGCACATAACAAATCCTAACCCCCTTTCTGGTCCTGATTTGCCTATCTGGGTTGATGCAGACTTGCCCAGCAATCAAGCAGGTGCAGGTCCGTACTGACACTAGTGGCTGCTGGTAAGGGAACAAATGTCCCCTTACTCCGAGGAGATATCCAGCTGCCAAAACCTTCCCACATGATGCAGCAGAAGCTGCACCAGCAGAGCTGCATCACTGCGTGGGGAGTTAGATAGATTGGTCCATAATTAAGGGCAATTAATTATCTTATAATACCTGGATGGCACTCAACTAATTCCAGTATAACACAGACAGTTAGTAATTTTAAAAAGCAGTCTTCAGAAAAGTCTCCTTATTTTGAAGACTTCACATTTTGACGGAATATAAGAAAGCAGTTAGATTTCATTCTGGCTCTTCTAGTTGTGTACTAATCTGTACTATAAAAATTTTAACTCAAGGTGAGAAATGTTACACTTACTATAGTTGTAAATTACTTATTTGCTAAGATACGTGAGATATACAAAGTTCTTCTAAAGTGATGGTTGTTCCTCACTTTTGGTTAGAAATGCAAATGGTGTTGTTCAACAACTGCAGTCTCCCCCTCCCCCATAAATTATAGTAGAACAGTGCAGGGAGTAGAAACTACCAATTTATTTTACTTTGCCACTGAATTAAATATCAAGGTGTCAAGCTGTCCCTTCAGGTTTCATTGGTAAACATAAATTATTGCTAATAGAAAGTGTCAGTGAAATTTCTGAACAAATGGCTTTGAAAAGCATTACAAGAAGGAGTCTTGGAGACTGGAGATAATTTATGATATAAATATTTTTTCAATAGCTGTCTGCTTGAGAAGGTTGATGTCTAAATGTAAAATAAATATCTGTCCAAGATCATGCACTGAACTTACCCAATTTGCAATTTCAATCTACTAGACCCTTAAGCACATTGATAGCTTCGGCTGGCATGCTGTGGTAGTCCAAGTCAGAGAGTGGAGCATATCTACATCTGATCAAATAGAATTTGTAGAATGTATTATTTGACCAATTTTCAATATGCATAGGATAATATCAAGTGGACGGGGGGGGGGGGAACCCTCAGGTACTACTTATGGACCGCATTAAAGTATTATTTTATGTATAACTAAACACTAATGGGCCATTTGTTCAGGGCTAAAGTCTTTTGTGGTTCAGAGAATGCATTCCAGTGTATATGGTGCAGTTAAGTGACGAAAAATAAGCAGATTTGGTTCTATAGAATACCTGGATATAAACTGCTTGGGAGTCATATTTAGGGCCTGATCCTCTGCCAACAATGTTAATCGCAGACATGAAATAAGACACATTATGGCAGCTGAGAAGAGAGAGGCACTGGTAGGCCAGCACCAGTGGATACTGGGCTTCCACACTGGCAGGATACACAAGAGGAGTGGGCGCCATTAAATTCCCCACCAGGTGGTCATCCCGTCGCCTTCCCACCACTCCCAATGACTTACCTTCATTGGAGAGCGGTGAGAGAAGTGCTGTACTGGGTGTGAAGGAAAATGCCATCCCACTGGCGAAGCCGACAGCATGCCAAGTTGTGCACTGTCAGAGTATCTTTTGTGGCTGGCACTGGCAACTTTATGGCAGTCAAAGCCAGTGCAGGTGGCATGCTGCCATAGGGCAATGTGCCTAAGATTGGGCTGTTAGTTATATGCATTGTTAGCATCCCTAAATGAAAAAGTTTTGCTCTTGAAGTTGCATGCTGCTAAGAGTGCTAACTAAGAGTCATAGTTAGTTTTTCTGCTATTCCATTTTCAAAACCTGTGTACTTGGAAATGTTTCCAGGCTTCTTTTGGATCCAATATTTTTAGCAGACTTAAAGAATATGAAAATATCTTGGCTATATCTGTCATTAACATAACCTCAATTGATACATGTATCTCTCTTTTCATCAATATCATGTGCATTAGAATTCATTTCTTGATATCAATCTATCCATAGGGCATATTTTGCTGGCAATTCACAGCCCAATCCTGAGTTGCACAGAGTGCGGGGCTGCCACAGCACCAAAATGGGTACTGCAGCATCCTGAGTGCAACTGGGCAGCCTGCAGAGGCTCCTCAGAAGAAGGGGACTTTTGTCCCCTTCCCCTGGGTAAGGGAAGTAGTCCAGCGCCCCACACCTTCACTGGCCTCTCTGTCGACCAGCGGTTCGAGCAACCATCAGGCAGTGAAACATGGGCCCAGCACTGGAGCTGGCCCAGTGCAGCCTCACACTGGACTAGCTCTGGTGCTGGGCCTGCAGTAAGGGTTCGCAAACATGTCTTATGGCATATTTGCAATATTGCACACTAGTGTGCACTGTTCAGGATCGGGCCCTCAGTTGCTAGATACTGAACTGAATACTAGAAACTGCTATGCTAGAACTGAATGCTAGTTACTGAATGCTGGATAGTCACACAATGGCATGCGCTGTAAACTTTGAAATTAATTATACAGGACCTCCTTTTTGTTCCATTTTAACTCTTGCTTTCCATGGTTCAGAAATCCATTCCATTATGCACTGGGTTGTATCTAAATAGAGTTAGTTGTGACAAAACACCATGGAAACCAAGTGGACAAATTAATTTTGACTACTTAAGTCCCATTAATTTCAAAGTGACTTACAGCACAATCCTATGCTTGCCTACTCAGAGGTAAGCTGTATTGTGTGCAGCGGGTCTTATTTAGATGTACAGCAGCCACCCGCCTATAGTACATCTCACTGATAAGTCAAGGGCAGGTCTTGAGCAAAAATTGACCCTTGGATAAGTCGGGGGTGGTTTAAACTTTGAGGGGTGTCTGACTATAGTTTTGTCTGATTTTACCTGAGGTCAGATCCTGAAATATAACCTACCAGTAACTGTTACCTAAGAACTGTACAGTCTCTAATTTATTAAAAATATAGTTAAAGATCATAAGATACATTTTATTCTTTTTAAATTCCCATGCCTCTCCCAGGTACACCTCTTCACCACCTTTTCACCACCTTTCATCACTCTTCACCACCTTTTTGTAAACACTATCAGAGTAAGTGCACTGTAAACAACATACCAGTAGAACAGTGGTTTCCAACCTGGGGTACGTGTACCCCTGGGGCACTTGACAGGACCTTTAGGAGTACTTGAAAAAGAGTAGAATAATGGCAGAAAAAGGCAGGTAGTGCTTCAGAATGACTTGCAGGGCCAGCAAGACAGGAAGGGAGGTAGCTAGTTGGCTGTGAAAGTAGTTTTTGGTCATCAATTCATGTATGAATCACTGATTGAAAACCAGCACAGTAAAAAAAAGCTGAAACATAATATGGAAAGTGATCAATCACCCAGAATTTCTCAGGACACTTCTGGTGCAAAACAGTGCAAAGCCAGTCTTCAGTTCTTCAAACAGATAAAAAGAGAAAATACTGTGATGAATACATGCAGTATGGGTTTTCGTATAGAGGAGATGAGGGCATATATTAATTACAAATATTATGCTAATATGAGGGGTATAGTTTATGGAAAGAGGCTGCCAAGTGGTATGCAAGTGAAAAATTGGGAACCACTGCAGGAGAACCATGAATCAAATCCACTTTTAAGGTGCCTGGTGTGTTAAGCCAGAAGCTCTACATATAACAAATAACTTATAACACATAACTGGGAATGTGCAATTCAATTCACAGTGGAGAGACAAGCAACAAAGAATGACTGTGACAAGTGTAGCTGCACATAGTTGCAACCCTATCAGCTCAGATATAGACCCATTGTTTCCATGGGTGTTATTCTTAAGTAATGATGCAATGAATTATAGCCTGGGACTTTGTTTCAAATGGAAATGAGGATTACATCCTAGTGTTTAAAAAAAAGACCTCTGCAAAATGGAAGGATTTGAAAAGTGGAAGGAGGCTTGCTTGATTTCAAAGGAAACCTTGAGCCCTTTTCTCAGGAGGAGAATAAAAGGTTAACTTTGGCTGCAGCTTGCCAGGGAGGTAACCATGGAGATTAACAGCCCTCTAATTATCTCAGCATTGCTTCTCCAGTATCATGACTTGCTTGAAAAGCCCTGACCCCTCAGTGACTTCACAAATGAGGTGAGGTAATGATCTAAGCTTGATTTATTGGCAGAAATTTCTACCCTGTAGGTGAGTATCTACTGTAAATGTGCATCTTTGGTTATGACTAACTGTATTCACGTGCATCTTGACACCACTGTAGGCAGCTAGCATAATAATTTAATTTTACATTAGGCATTCCTAAAATTCCCTTCATTCTTTTTATCCTGTAAAACAGTGGTTCTCAAACTCTCTTTCCGCTAAAGCGGAACGCGATCGCTCCGCATTCACTTTCCCTGCTGCAAGGAGCCCTGCCAGTAGTCGCGCCAGGCTCCTCGCACCCTGGGGAGGCTGCAGGAGGCTTGGGTAAGTGCACCCAAGCCCCTGCAGCCCCCTGAGCCGTGCGATCCCGGGGATCGCGCTGCTGCCTTCCCCCTGCCTCTAGGCTGCCCCCGCCCCTTAAGGGAGCAGAGACGAGGGCCCTCAGGCTGGGGTGTCATGACACCCCAGTTTGAATAGTACTGCTGTAAAGCTACATTTTTAAGTAAATAGTAGCACTTGTTTTGCATTTGGTTCCTCATGTTACCAGGTAGAGTTGGGAAAGACCCATGCCTCAAACAATGGAGAGCTGCTGCCATTCAATAAAAACAATACCAAGAGGGAGAGACCAAAAATTTTCTGACTTTGTAGACAGAGGCTTCCTAAGCATTGAATAGTGAAGTTTCCCTCCTCCCATCTCAGAGCTTTAAAAGCACTGCTCTGATGAGCCACTCTCAAACCCTTCGCTTTCCATCCCTGGGTGGAAGGCAACTGGATGAAGCATTCTGGTCAGGCAGGGCAAAGATGGTAGACTGTGGGAGGAACAGGACACATTATATGCAAGCTGGGTCTGTCCGCAGTGGAAAGTGATTTCACAAGCATATCTGTCTAAATACTGATCCAAATACATGTCCTGTATTTGTAAATATGTACAACCCAATGTACCTGAAAAGCATGAATTAAATCACTGTTGACAGTTGGACATATATCCTTCATTCCACTGGCAAGCAATAACTCCATTAAAGTAAAATCCTGCAGCACTCTTAACCTTGTGTACACTCATGTTTAGAAGAGTACTACACCCAGAGATTTATCATTTATGGAAATTTATCAAAAATTAAAAAAAGAAGAAAGAGAGAGACTTTGGTGCTTTGATATCTATTTAAGAGATAATGTCAATGGAATAAAACGTTGTCACAGGATAATGGCTTCCCACTGCTAGATAAATGTCACAGCAATTCAAAGGCACTTTATTTTTAAAGTTAAAAAGCTGCTAAGCTCTCAGGAAAAGCTGTAACACTACTTTTTAATTTCAAAGTGGTAACAGCATAAGTCAGTTTGCAGCAAAAACACTAAAGAGTTTTGTGGCACTTCCAAGACTAGCAGATTTATTGTGGCAGAGGCTTTTCTAGATTAGAATCCCCTGAGTCAGATACATGAAGTATTATCTATCATATATGTATAGAGGGGGGAAAAAATGTAAACAGGGGAGCCAAAAGGGCCATGAAATACAAGGGGACACCACAGGTCTGTGACAATTCTATTCTTTCATAGTTGGAGTCTAGGTAAATTTTCACTTGGGTCTACTGATAGGATGTTTTTCACTTGCATGTACATTGATCTCAGGAGGTGGGCTACAAAAGAAGTCTTTGATCTATCATTCTTAGCACTGTCAGGTTGAAAACAAGTTGTTAGAAACTATAGGTAGAGATAATGGTAGTTCTTGAGGGAAGTTCTCTCACCACCTCCCTGTTTACTTTCTTGCTATTTCAACAGTGATGAGCAAGAGAGAGAAAAATGAGAGGACCCTCTCCCTTATGGGTCAAATCCCTGCTGTGTTGTTCTATCAGTAGCCATTAAGAAAAGTACAGTTACTATTTCTGGTGCAATACATTTTCATGTGTCCTTATGTTTGGTGCACACCAAGCACTGGACAAAGGAGAGAGTGCACAAGAGTGTGTGTGTGTGTGTGTGTGTGTGTGAGAGAGAGAGAGATCTTACAAGGAAGATCTTACAAGGGATAAAAGGCTTTAGCATGTTTTTTCAATGCTTTTCAACCAGTGTGCCATGAATGATCTACAGGTATGCCACTGGATTTTTTTTGGGGGGGGGGCTTTTATTAGTAGGGCCATTGGAGGATATGAGCCCCCCCCATCAGCAGTGCAGTATGCCTTGTTAACTGCAAAAAAATCTTATGATGTGACTTGACAATTTTAGTGCCTTCTCAGTGTGCCATGAGATGAAATAGATTGAAAATTGCTGGTCTATTTTATGGATAAATACATGTTTTGTAGATATTGTAATCCTTTGCAAAAGGAAGGAACATATTTGAAAGTACTGCAGACACCCGCCCACAAGTTGACCACACAGATAAGTTGAGGGCAGGCTTTGAGCCAGCAATCATGGAATTTTCTATGACCCTCGGATAAGTTGGGGGTTAAACTTAGGGGGGTGTCTGACTATAGTTTTGTCTGATTCTACCGGAGGCCAGATCCTGAAAAATAACCTACCACTAATTGTTACCTAAGAACTGTAGTTACTAATTTATTAAAAACATAGTAAAAGATCATAAGATATATTTTTATTCTTTTTTAAATTCTGGTCTTTACCACCTTTTTGTAAACACTATCAAAGTAAGTGCACTGTAAACAACATATCAGTAAATCAGCGGTTCCCAACCTGGTATTCATGTACTCCCAGGAACACTCAACAGGACCTTTAGGGGTACTTGAAAAAGAATGGAATAATGGCAGAAAAAGGCAGGCCATGCTCCAGAATGCCTTGCAGGGCAGGAAGGTAGGTAGCTAGTTGGCTATGAAAGCCCCACCAATAGCTAGTTTTTGGTCATCAATTCATGTATGCACCAGTGATTGAAAACCATCACAGTAAAAAAACTGAAACATAATATGAAAAGTGATCAATCACCCAGAATTTCTCAGCACACTTAAAAACATAAGAAACATAAGAACAGCCCCACTGGATCAGGCCAAAGGCCCATCTAGTACAGCTTCCTGTATTTCACAGCGGCCCACCAAATGCCCCAGGGAGCACACCAGATAACAAGAGACCTCATTCTGGTGCCCTCCCTTGCATCTGGCATTCTGACATAGCCCATTTCTAAAATCAGGAGGTTGTACATGCACATCATGGCTTGTAACCCATAATGGATTTTTCCTCCAGAAACTTGTCCAATCCCCTTTTAAAGGTGTCCAGGCCAAACGCCATCACCACATCCTGTGGCAAGGAGTTCCACAGACCAACCACATGCTGAGTAAAGAAATATTTTCTTTTGTATGTTCTAACTCTCCCAACACTCAATTTTAGTGGATGTCCCCTGGTTCTGGTGTTATGTGAGGTTTCTGGTGTTATGCACTTCTGGTGCAAAACAGTGCAAAGGCAGAGTCTTCTGTTCTTCAAACAGATGAAAAGAGAAAATATGTGGTAAACTTTTCCAAGTGGTAAAGACCAGAAGTGATTGTGAGGAGCTCCAGAAGGATCTCTCCAGACTTGCAGAATGGGCAGCAAAATGGCAGATGCGCTTCAATGTCAGTAAGTGTAAAGTCGTGCACATTGGGGCAAAAAATCAAAACTTTAGATATAGGCTGATGGGTTCTGAGCTGTCTGTGACAGATCAGGAGAGAGATCTTGGGGTGGTGGTGGACAGGTCGATGAAAGTGTCGACCCAATGTGCGGTGGCAGTGAAGAAGGCCAATTCTATGCTTGGGATCATTAGGAAGGGTATTGAGAACAAAACGGCTAGTATTATAATGCCATTGTACAAATCGATGGTAAGACCACACTTGGAGTATTGTGTCCAGTTCTGGTCGCCGCATCTCAAAAAAGACATAGTGGAACAGCGTTTGGGCCTCTTCAGCCTAGAAAAGAGACGCCTGAGGGGGGACATGATTGAGACATACAAAATTATGCAGGGGATGGACAGAGTGGATAGGGAGATGCTCTTTACACTCTCACATAAGACCAGAACCAGGGGACATCCACTAAAATTGAGTGTTGGGCGGGTTAGGACAGACAAAAGAAATTATTTCTTTACTCAGCATGTGGTCGGTCTGTGGAACTCCTTGCCACAGGATGTGGTGATGGCGTTT
Source organism: Tiliqua scincoides (assembly GCF_035046505.1). Classification (NCBI taxonomy): domain Eukaryota; kingdom Metazoa; phylum Chordata; class Lepidosauria; order Squamata; family Scincidae; genus Tiliqua; species Tiliqua scincoides. Next base: position 76,485,203 of record NC_089822.1, read on the forward strand.
GGCCTGGACACCTTTAAAAGGGGATTGGACAAGTTTCTGGAGGAAAAATCCATTATGGGTTACAAGCCATGATGTGCATGTACAACCTCCTGATTTTAGAAATGGGCTATGTCAGAATGCCAGATGCAAGGGAGGGCACCAGGATGAGGTCCCTTGTTATCTGGTGTGCTCCCTGGGGCATTTGGTGGGCCGCTGTGAGATACAGGAAGCTGGACTAGATGGGCCTATGGCCTGATCCAGTGGGGCTGTTCTTATGTGATGAATACATGAAGTCTGGGTTTTCATGTAGAGGAGATGAAGTCTTGTATTATTAATTACATTTTGCTAATATGAAGGGTACAATTTATGGAAATGGGCTGCCAAGGGATATGCCAGTGAAAATGGGTGGGAAGCACTGCAGGAGATCCATGAATCAAATCCATCTTTAAGGTGTCTGGTGTGTTAAGTCAGAAGCTCTACATACAACATACAACCCATAACACATAACTGAGAGTGTGCAATTCCGTTCACAGCAGAGGGATGAGATATTTGCAACCCTTTTTACTCAGAAGTAGACCCACTGCTTTCTGTGGGTGTTATTCTTCAGTAAGGGTGCATTGAATTGTAGCCTGCTTCAAATGGAAAGGAGGATTCCCATCCTGGTGTTTCAAAAAACAGACCTGCTTTGCAAGCATTTGCCAAGCAGAACCAGGCTGCAGCAGAATAAAAGGTTAACTTTGGCTAGACTGTCCCTGGAAAGTAAGTATAGCAACTAAGGAGGTGGCTGCCTGAGCTGAGCAGGAGCTCAGCTGAGAAAGGAAACTGTTCAGAGTGAAAAGGCTCTGCCCTCTGATTGACCTGGAGATCAGGCGAAGTGAGAATTGGAGCTTGATCACTTGGCAAAAATTTCAGGTACCAGCTCCTTTGTAAACTCTTATAGTTGGGGTTACCAAATATAAACAGGGAACAGAGTGCCTATACCTTTAACCATTGTATAGAAGAGGGAGTTTTGGCAGGTGCAGCTCAACATGGAAGGGTTTAAAGGGCTGCACCTGCCAAAATTCCTGTTCTATACAATAGTTAAAGGAATAGGCACTCTGTCCCCATTTGTATCTGGTAATCCTAAAACATAGTAATGTTTCTGAGTGGTGCTCTTTGTTTGCAGGATGTTTGCCATAAGGCTGAAAACTTTACATGGGAGTAAATTACATGAAACTCAGCAGGGCTTACTTCTGAGAAGGTTTGCCCTGCCAGTTTATAAAGAATTATAAAAGAGCACAGGGAGCATAAAATAATCAAAGGCTAAATCATAATATATTAAAATGTTATGGATCTTGTATTTATGGTCACTTTATTTTATGCTTGTACATTCAACTGGTCTGGTTGGAATCATGCTTTTAAAAATTTAAAGATGACAGTTCGTAGCCAATGAAATTGTACAAAGGGAGAAGACGTGACTCATTTTCTAGCCTGTCATGCACAGATAATATAAAATGTAAATAATAATCAAAAGATCTTTGCAAATTAGTCTTTCCTTCATACATTATGATGTTTGCTATAGATGATCATGGCTATTACCAAGCACTCATTTGCAGAGGTCTGACAGCTGAGTTTGTTCTTATTCGTGATTTCAAAAATAGGATAACATCCACAAAGAAATGAGTCAGGAGTTGGAAGTGCAGTGTGATGATTTAATTAGTGTTAGGCCAACCCAGGAAAGAAATAAGTGTTGGATTTCACTGAATAAGGCTACAATCCTATCCACACTTACCTGGAACACTTTCCTAACCACACTTTTCCCCTTCCCTTTTGCATTGGATTATCACTTCATAGGATCATTTTATTATAATTTCTACAAATTATGATAAATAAAACTATGTAGGCTTACACAAATTGTGAATGCCAGTCTTCATACAATATATGCAAACATTTTCTGAAATCCAAGGAAATTTCTGGCTCCCCTCCTTGGGGTTCTGGTCCTCCTTTTTGACCCTGAGCCCAGATATGATGTACCCCCTGTACCGCCTCACAAGGGCCCTTGTGAGATATGAATTGTAAGATCCCAGGTCTCATCCTTTGTCTCCAAGGCCTCCTTTTTGACTCTGAACCTGGGTAAAATTTACCCCTGCACCCTATTTCATGGGCCCTGAGGCTAACAGTAACCATGAGAGAGAGTTTCCCAAAACAATATAGGAAAACAAGGAAAAGGCAATGTTGTACTTGTAATATCAGTTTCACATAGATTTCAGTAGTTGTGGATGAAAGGATAATTGTAAACAGCTCTGTTTGAAGAGGCATGGGTTAAGTAAGGGAGGAAAAGAAAAAGGGAGAGAATGAGACTGCCAGCTGGACTGAATTTCCTCTTCCAGATAAGATCCAATAGGAGAAAAGAAGAAAACCTTACTTGCTGGGTAGACAGAGGTACAATGTCCTTCTGTGAAGTACAGCTGGGCTACAAAGCTTCAGATCCAGGAGACGAAGGAAAAAGAGCCTAAAAAATACCCCTTAGTGGGCAGGCAAAGTAGCCCAGCCCTGATCCACCTGCATGGATCAGCACGAACTTGCACCAGTGATATCTCTGGCTACAGGTCCAAATTAAACCATTGCGACTGCTGGGACTTCCCCAGGGGCAAGGGAACAAATGTTCCTTACTTCAGGGAGACCTCCAGCAGCCAAAAATACCTCATGGGATGCAGCGGAGGCTGCACTGTTACTGCTGCATTGCTGCACAAGTATTTAGGTCGGATCAGAGGGATTTAGGCTGGAGTGCAGCCATTTGTTGGCACAGTTCCATGCTGTTCTGAGGGCTGCCCTCCTCCCCTCTCCTTTCTTTCAAGGGGAGGAGGGGAGGCCTTCCAACCAGTGATGAACCGCACCTAGAGTGGCTGCACTGTTGCAGTCACTCTAAGCATGGTTCCCTGACCATGTCTGAGGGCCACCCCCTCTTCTCTCCTTGAAAGCAAGAATGGCTGAGAAGCACCCCTCTCTTGCTCTTGAAAGAAAGAACGATTGAGGAGCTGCCTGATAGGAAGTAGTGCATGTCTCCTCTGATTTCGGAGGAGACATGCCACTTCAAACCCGAAAGAGCTCCTAGCGGCATCAACGCTTCCTTTGGAGCTTATTTGAGCCACTGGAAGGCACCCAAGAAGCAGGTGACACTCACCTCCTAGACGCCTTCCAGTGGCATAAGAAAGCTCCTAAGGAGCCATCTGCGCTGCTAGGAGCAGTATGAATGGCTCTGAAGGAGCCTGGGCTACCTCCTCCCTCCCCCTTGCTTTCAAAGAGGGAACAGAGGAGGCGGCATACCAGAGGTAATTGCAGTGACAATGATGTCACCACAATTACTTCTGAGTTGGGGACAGTGGTCAGGATAGTGGCCCCTGGCATGAAAACCACCAGGACCACCACTAGTCCAAGCAGCATCCTCGTGAGGAAGCCATAGTGTAGGCTTCCTCACAAGGAAGCTGCTTGAACCATTCACTAGCAAGGCTATGCCGTATCTCCAAAACTAGATGTGATCGGGCAAAGCCGATGCAGTTTTTTGAATCAGCACCCCAAATATACCCAGGAATAGGTCTAACTTTTAAGTTAGCAAAATGTGCGTTGGCCTGCGTTATTTTAAAAAACAAAAAAACTCCTCCGTTTTAAATGATTTGTATCAAATTGTGGCAAAGCACCTGCAATACTATTAGTATACATAGTGTCATCCACTAATAGTATAATAGCTGCCAGCAATTCTTAACATGAGGATTCTACAATTGTTTGGAATGTTTTAATATAATTAGTCTTAACCTTCAAGCATTTAGCATTTAAAGCTATTAAAAGTTAATCAAACTCTGCAGTCAAACTGGGGAACAATTTGTACTGTACATTGCCAACAGGGAAGTAGATATAATCTCAGGTGGGAATGCTAAAACATGGTGGTTTTAAAGTTGCAGTAGGGAACATAGTGGTTGGAGAAGAGTCCCTTAGTTTCTTGAAAATAAAAGCTACAAAGGAGCTGAATTTTAGTTTGGTCTGAATATAATTGTCCCATGTTTTCTGTGCTCTCATATTAACATGTTTCTATGTAGCTCAGAAAACTCGAGCACTCACATAATAAGGGGATTGAAGGACTCCAGTAACAGAGCTTCATTTAAGGCATGCTTATTTGTGGACTGGGGCTAATAATAATAATAGTATGGTGTTTTTTTTTTTGTTTTTTTTTTGAGTGCTCAAATCACTTCCTATAAATTATTTTGCTATAATCCTTACAACAAGGCTCTAATTCTATGCACACTTTCCTGGGAGTAAGCCCCATTGAACACAGTGGGATTTACGCCTGCGTTGACATGCATAGGATTGTGCAGTCAATGTTATAATTTCCATATTGCAACTGAGAGTGAAGGGAGCAGGTTTACCTAAGGCCATCTAGTGAGTTCATGGAAAAGGCAAGATTTAAATCAGAGAAGTCCTGAAGTGCAGCTCAGCCACTACACTATACCTGCTCAGGAAAGGACAAGATTGTATCATCCCTGTCCCCAAAAGGCTTTAGAGCAGAATCTGTTCTTTCAGACTTATTTTTTTTCCTTAACAGCTATTTTGGAAAGCTGCATCAGGAACTCTGCGTTCTGTATTCTGTACATACTAAGGTGTAAGTGATGCTTTCTCCAAACATGACCCCATATCATTTGGTATATGAATTATTATTATATTTATTCTTCATATTTATTTATTTATTTTTATTTCTGCATTATATTCTTTCTAATCAGATTTTTTTCAAGGTGGTTTACATAGGCATGCTACCCTAGACCAGACCAATAGAATATTGTTCTATTGGTATATAGAACCTTTCAATCTCCAGCTGTTTCCCTTTTATGGGGTGGTCATCTCTTTGGCTGCACAGTTATTCCACAGTTGGCTTCCTTTGGATTATCTTTTCACAACTCCCTCCTCTGAGGCTACTGAGTCTGACTGTGACTTGCTGAATTGTATAGCTGAGCAGAGATCTGAATCCAGGTGCCTTATGCCCTTAGAAGACCACCACAACTGCCCCCCATGGAATGCAACCATAACCTTTTTGGCACTGTTACATTGGTGGTGGTGGGAGAATGGATAGAATTGGGCTCCTAGTGTTTTATGGTAAAGTAATATAGGCCATATTAAATTTATAGACATAATCCAGCAAATGTGCTTTATTGAATAATGAGCTTAAACATGCTTAACTATGGTAAAAGCCAAAGGACTACTTTAAAGCTTGTACATGACAATTGAGATTTTTGGCTTTTCATCTTTCAAAGTCCTCTCAGTTACAAAAGTATTTTGCAATATGTCAAAGAGGATTACTGTTCAAGAAATACAAGGCCAAAATCCCTATTCAGATGCAGAATAAACAGTGGCAGCTTCAGCTTTTGGAAGCTCTGGAGTAAAAGTCCTGCAGATGCCCCTTCAATGCCACACTCCTCTCATGCTCTGGAAAGCACCAGTTCTCGTGGATATGAGATAGACATATCTCACGGCAATGGATAGACAACAGTCTTCCTATGTCACCACCAGACACACGCTTACAGCAGTGCTAGTATAGGATTTTGATCTGTTTGCTGCCCAGTTCATTAGTTTTTCCCAGTTGGTCATCCGCTGAAGATACTTACTGCGAGAGGAGAACAGGCACCATGCTTGGACTTTCTCCCACTGGCGGCGTCAAGGGACAGGACACCTGGGTATTGTAAAATGGCACTTGGGGGCGGAGGAAGGCCATCTGCTGCTGCCACTGCTCCTCCCCAGTCATCCAGTAAGCATATCCATGGACCCTGGCTTGCTGGATGGCTGTGGGGAACAGCAACAGCAGTGAACTGTCACTGATTCAGCTGTGCACAGATGTGGATCCTTGCGTAGGTATGGCTCTTTGGCATATGCCCCACCAAATCCCAACTGTTTTGTCATCCCTTGCAATAGATCTATATCTCTATGGATCTTGACTTGTGTATTGCATTGTGGTTCCAGAGAGTCACAACAAAAGGAGTCAGAATATTAACTATGGTACTCAAGAATACAGAAAGAACCAAGTACATTCTGCCCACACTGACTGAGCTTTGTATGGGCTTAAGACCAATGTGTTTTTCTAGATATGCTGTTCATCATGGGCTCAGAGTATCATTATGTAAATAAAGTGTGGTATTCATTCATTACTGGGGGAAGGGGAAATGACACACACCCAAATCCTTATAGCAGCGGTCTTTGAGCACTGCCACAACAGAATACAACAATGGGAACTAATGGTAAATGCAAAGCTCCTATCCGTATGTGGCATGAAATCCATCTCTTAATATAAAGATAGCTTGAAAAAAAAATGCTTACATAAGTAATTTTATTCTGCATTCAAGCTGGGGCTGGAAGTCAACAGTAATATAATATACGTATTCAAAGTAATTTTAAGTGCTTTCTGTCACGCATGGCAAATTAAAATGTTCCATTAACTAAACAAATCCTTGATGCCATAAATCAAACTGCACTAAGTAAATCACCGTTAGTGAAAACAAAATTGTAATTCCATCACTGTGATTAAGCAGGGGCTAGAAATAGCAAGATATATCATATTTAATGGAAAGAGTGTGATCATTAAATACCTAGGACTTGTTAATTTTTTAAAGGCATCATCATACTTCTTGCCTTGCATTTATATTTAAAAGTTTCTCAGCATGCAGTGCTATTACAGTTCATGTTTCTGAGACCAGTTAAAATCCAGCAAGACCCTGGAGAAAAGATTTGTACAATTTTATGTAGAAACACAATCTTCTTTGATACTGCTGTTTTTATAGTCATTCATCATTGGTATCATATCCTACCATTTAATATTTCTCATGTGGACAATATTGGAAGGAAAACTGAAACTAAAGTCCCGGCAATTTCCCGTTCAAGTTTCCATCCCTTTCCACTAATGTTTCTCATTCCCCTTATTGTCCGTTCTGTCTTTTTCACCACACCTTTCTGTCCATTTCTCAATCCTGGACAACAAAGACAAATTGCCGCACCCCTCATTTGTGTTGTGTGTGTGTGTGTGATCTTTTGTGAAACACTCAAGGTTTTTTTGAGCAATGAAAGATCACAAAAAGCTCTTTGAAATTGAGGTGAGCCAAGGGGAGTTTACACATCACTAATCTCACTCAATTTCTCTGTCTTTTCGGTCAGTTCTTAGTAGCTGAAGTGTTTTCATTGTCTTGCACTCCCAGAGGGCTTAGGACAAAGTCATCTATTCTCTGGGAAGGTTTCTATACTGTGATCATTATGCCCCCACAGATTTGCTGAATGTGAAAGTCATCTAAAGTACTCCAAGTTCATACAAGTCCAACCCATCTTTATGCAAAATCCTCTGCGTGTTAAATTCTAAGGATGATAGCTATGGCTAGTGGCCCAATTCTATTCTTTCCCCCCTGCCAACAATGCAGGGGTGCCAAAATGGCGACTGCTGCATCCTGGGAGGGGAAGCAGTTGCATAGGTCTCCTCTGAGTAAGGGAACATTCACTCCCTTACCTGGGAGTAAGCCTCTGAAGTGTGGAGGGTTCTATCTGGACCTTTGCTAGCCTTGGGGCTAGTTCAGGAAGTTGTTCTGTTGGCTTTTAATATGTCTCCACGATTGTCCCCAAGGCATTCTCTCCCTTGTGAATTATCTGACCAGCAATGCCAGGAGACTTAGCATATGGGACACATGCAGAGACAACCTTTGTGCTCCTCAGACACTAAAGACCACATCTTGGTTGTCCCAGCAACCAAGAGGCTACATCCAGGTCCAGGGGGAGGGCAGGGAGAGCGGGATGAAGCAAGGTGCCTCTGCTACAGGCAACCAGCTATAAGAGACCAGTCCCTGGCTGAGGATGAGGGTGACCAGGGCTAGGGGTTAACCTGGCAATCACCGCCTACCACGGAATGAGAGGAAAACGCCAGTGACTGAACTTCCACTGGCCAGGACGACTACCAGAGTGTGGGCCTAACTCACTCCCTCCATTTGAGGTCCAAGGAGTCAATCAATGGGCTCCTTCATCTCTTCTGCATCCCTGATCACACCACAGTCAGATAAGAGATGCCCTTCCATCCTTTGCTTTCAAGGGTGGCAAGCCCCTGCTGCCGCAATCTATGTCCTGTGGCCCTGGCCTTACAGCACCACAGCTCAGGTTTCACCTCCACATAGCAAAAAAGGAATTGAGGGAGAGTAGGTGTACATACTGTAGGTGGAAACAGCAATTGCTTTAGGGCAGGGGTGTCCAAAGTTTTTGGCAGGAGGGCCACATCATCTCTCTGACACTGTGTCGGGGGCCAGGGGAAAAAAATAATTAATTTACATTTAAAATTTGAATAAATTTACGTAAGTTTACATAAATAAATATATTAAAGATGAACATATATGAATGCATGATGGTCTTGCAATAGCTCAAGGCCTATAAAAGGCCTTACACAAAGCAAGGCCGGCCTTTCCTTTGCTTCTACTACTGCATCACAGACGTGAAACAGCAAGCAGTGGAGGAAGCCCTCATCCCACAGCTTATGCAAGAGGTCAAACAGTCACCCTTACGCTGAGAGCAGTTGCGTCAGGCCAGTGTGGGCTCCAGCAAGTCTCTGGAGGGCCAGAGGCTCATTGGAGACTGGGGGCTCCCTGAGGGCTGCATTGAGAGGCCTCGAGGGCTGCATGTGGCCCCAGGGCCGGGATTTGGGCAACCCTGCTTTAGGGCAATGACCAGATAGTGGGCAAAACTTTTGCTATCTGCTACTGCATCTGCTGACATTTCATCATCCTTCACATTCTGGGGATGATAAAGCAGCTAAAGAGGGCCAGTGTGTCAAGATGTATGACTGAAGTTTGACTTATGACTGTCAGATCAGATGAACCCGGAAAGTAATAACTGATATTTATATACCACCTTTCTTGGTCATTGCAATTGCTCCTCTGACTTTAATCCATGGCAGTTCATATAGGCAGGCTTTCTCTAAACCCCCAAGACGGTTTTTACAATAAACAAAGAAATTCTGTCCTTCAAGGACAAACTATCTTCCAGATGGATCTTTTCCGTCTGGTAATCATTTTGGCAGCATTGCCTCCCATGCGGACAAAGAGCTGCAGCTGACTTCTTGTCTCACACTCAACAGCAGATTCAGCTTACCTTGTCAGCTTCTTGAGGTCTCGCCACTCATGGAAGCTTCCAGTGATCTTGAACCGGTGAACTTCAGATGTTATCTTCAGACTTAATGGCTGCCCTATCCTCTAGACCAGACCTCCAGAAATAAAACTATTTCTTCCTGAAAAACCTGCTGGATCCTCAACCTGTCAGGAAAAGTGGTGCAATGACCTCTGGAAGTCTTTTCAAGAATGATTGCGATGGCAGTCCTGCCTTCATAGACTACAAACCCCAGGAGCAACTGTGCTACTCTTTCTAAGATATTGGGAACCCAGCATATGAGAGAGAAAGAAGCAGGAAGAAAAAAAATGCTTTCTCATGCACAGAGAAGGGAAAATGACACACCTCCTTCTAAACTACAAGGAGTAAGGGAAAAAGGATTTTCCCCCATTCCCCACTTGGCATCCATTGCCAGTTCTGTTGCTGGAGAGGTGAGCAAAAAGCTCATTTGGGGGTGAGAGGCTGGTGGGAAGAGGTGAATTTTCCCAAATGCCAAGCTTTGATACAAGTCACACAAACTATGAAACACCTCTCCTTTGGAGCAGGAATTTATGAGCCTCTGACATTCATATCCAAGCCTGCTTTGGGAGAACTTTAATAGCATTCCTGCTCATGACAATACACTGCTCAGCCAACCCAGTGCTACACATCCATCCCACACTACAGTTTCCAAATGGGATTGTGAGAATATGCAGGTGCCAAAACATAACCAGCCAATCTAGAACACTTTTTAAAGCAATATTTTCCTGGTAATTAACAGACTAATCTCATGATGCATGGTCCAAATGCCAGAACACTGCTAATTGCTTGCCCCACACCAGGCATCATTCATGAATTGCTGCGTCCTCTGTCAAACATGTCAAAGCCCAAAGTAGAATCAGATATCTGAATTGAGCCTCTGGCACTGAATGTCCTGATTTTTCATCTGTTTTTCATTTTATGTCTTTTAAATAGAGACAAGGGGCCAAGCTGCATGCAAATATATAATTTTTACCCTTTGTTTAGTTTCCTTTGTAATAAACAGTGTTGGGGAAGGTCTGTGTGAAATAGCCCAAAACTGTAGTGGGAGGGTGTGGGGATGGATCGCACTTAGCCCCTGCTGTTATTTCTAGGTCAGTTGTGCACCTCCACACATTATTATTACTATTATTAACAGTTATATATAGTATTCATATCCCACGCTCTTTGTTACAAAATCTTTAAAAACACAGGTCAAAAGCAGACATTTCTGTGGATGATGAGTTTCATGCTTAGTCTCCTCTCAGAAATAAACCTCAAGGTGCTCAATCAGATACTATTGATATAACTTGCTATAGATACAAAGTACAGCAGGCAGATATCTGTTCACCTTTAACCCATCATTTCAACACATATCTCATCCCACACAACTGCACTTAAAGCAATATATGCAATTGAAAGTTTGAAAGTGTTCATAAATGCTTGCCCCTCTATTAAAAGAGTCAATGAACCACCCATTAGCTTCTCTGGTACAGAAGTATGAAAAAGCCTATTTAGTAGTAACTTCTGGGTTCATCTGGCAACCTGTTGAGGTATAGCTCACCTTGTGAACGCACGGAACTTCAAGAGGATGTGTAGTAAATGACATTGTAGTAATTATGTTATTTACAAGAGACAACATAAAGTGAAATTTATGATACATAAATTATAGCTAAAACATTGGTTTATTTCAAGAGAAAGCATGTACCAACAGAGTCCATTTAAATAGGACATCCCCATCACATATAACATAGATATTCCCTTTAACACAATATTTAACACTTCTACAGTGTTTTCATCTTTACTGCCACTACAATTTTCATGTCATGCTCACTTAATCTTGTAATGTAGGCAAGTTGCTATTTTGGTTTTCTTCAACGTTCTGAGGTCAACCTAGTTCACAACACTGGCTACACTTCTTTCAGCTCCATACATCACAATTTAGCATCTCTGGGATTAAATACTTCAGAATCAGGAGTTGCTTTTCATTACCTGGCCTTTATAATGATAAATGAAATACCAGAGTCTGGCTTAATGCCCATAGACTACACTGAACCTCATCAGATAAAAATTGTAGTACACTTTCAACATTGGTTAATTGGAAAAAGTGTGTGTGTGTGTGTGTGTGTGTGTGTGTGTGTGTGTGTGTGTGTGTGTGATATTTAACAATTAAATGTGTTAATTTTTTTTAACTCTCTTGGCTTCACTTGTCTTCAGGAGACATTGCCTAACTGCACAGCTTACATGTTTTTCAATATGTGCAGCAATGCTAGTCAACTGGAAGGGTCTCTGAAGGAAATATTGCACAACCATATTGCACAGTTGAGTTGTGCTTAAGCTGACACAAGTCCCTTGCACCGGCTCTCGGGTGTTGCGAATGTATCATAAAGCATGTTCGTGCCACTGCGGAAGTCAGGGAGGCCAGCACAGGGACGTGCACCAAGCTTCCTGTCCTGGTTTGGGACCTGCGCTGGTGGTGGGCCACCAGTGCAGGGGTTTGGGGAGGGCTGGGGGAGGGTGTTTTGGGGCAAGAGGAGGGCAGGCAACGAGCGGGCCTGGCCTGGGAGATGGGTGGGCCTTTCCTCCAGCACTTAGGCCAGATCTGATGCAGCGATTTCGCTGATGCATAGGTGAGCCCCTCACCCCCACTGAGGTGGCTGGGGCATTACTTAGGGTAAGGGGACAGAAGTCCCTTTACTCCAAGTTGTGCCAGGTCCACCTCCAATCCTGTGCTGCATAGAGTGCAGGCCAGCCGAACTGCCTATTCCAGCACATATTAGAATTGGGCTATTAGTGGTATCAGAGAGTCCAATTCTATTCAGATGTAAATCCCATCACAGTCAGTGGGGCAAACTCCCACATAAGTTTGGAAAGGATTGCAGCCAAGGTATTTCAGATTATAAAGAATAGAGATAAATTGTGGTAGTGATTGCACAAGTATCTGATCAGACCTGGCTTCCAGGTTGAATACCCATGAGAACTGAAGAAATGTGAATTAACCACAAGGCACAACTCTGGTAGTACTAAAGGACCAAACCAAAATCATGGGCAGTCTCCTTGAGCTTGTGGTCTACTTCCTAAAATATAATTACCTGTGCTCTCTCTGTTACAAGTACATCTTCTTATTAACTTTCCTGTGTAAGTATATTTGTATCAAATGCATATTGGTGAGTTGTCTTAATTCATAGACAACATGATTGCAATTTAAACTGACTGAAGAGCAGGAGCTATATGATGCTCACTTGTGCCAGGAGCACTTCATAATATACTGGTACGTATATTGTACTTGCACAGAAAACAAGTGATGTTTTCCATTCATCAGTGAATCATCACAGATTTAACTATGGAAGATGCAACATTAATATGGTTCATTTCAAGATGGCTTTTCCCCCTCTTAATGATGCTGTTTTATCACCTTATTTTTATGACGTGATTGCAATTTCTGGTGTTTTTTTTTGGTTTTTTTTTACTCTTTTGCAAGTCACTCTGGGACTTTCGTGAGAAACTGAAGGGCTGGGTATAAATACAAATAAAACAAATACATTTCATGATTTAATAACCAATTAATTATTCATAAATAAGTTAAACAAATGTATATCCCATCTTTTGACAAAAGCCATTAAGTGGCTTTCAAAGCCATTTTCATATAAAATACAACATCAGTGTTAAATGAGCAATGAAAACCAATAAAATCTGTTTGGGCAGCCAAACAGAAAAATAAAACAGGAGAATAAAAGTAGCAGCTAAAACCAAGCTTTTATCTTTTTGATCTTTATGACCTTACTTTTCACTAAAAGCATGAGAAAACAAAAACATAAGAGCCCTGCTGCGTCAGACCAAACATTCATCTAGCTGAGCTTCCTTTTTTCCCCACTGTAGCCAACCAGCTGTTTCTGGGAAGCTCACAAATAGGAGACAGGTATACTTTTGTCCCACCATTGCTCCTCAGCAGCTGGTATCCAGAGGCTGAACTGGGAGGTAGCACATAGTTATCATGACAAGTAGCCATGGATAGACCTGTCCTCCATGAATTTGTCCAGTCCCATCTTACAACCATCCAAATTGGTGGCCGTCACCATACCTTGTGACAATGAATTCCACAGACTAAATTTACTATTTATTATTGTTATGAATTTTTATCTATGGCTTGTCAACAGCAAAAAAGTTCACAAAGTGAAAGTTTACAGAGTTAAAAGAAGATAAATTTATGTAGTATGTGAAGACAATACCTCATTTGGTCTGTCCTAGATCTCCAGTCAATTAGTTAAGCTATGTGGTGCACGATGTTCAGCTTTGAGTTGCATGGCCACGCTGATGTGCAGCTTAGGGGGGAATACTACTCTGGAGGCCAGCTGCTTAATTAGCATGACTCCTTGAGTGAACTTGGCCATGGAGTTGGTGAGGAGAGCAAGGGGAGTAAATCCTTTTTTTTTTTTTTAATGGCAACAATTTGTTTATTCTAAGTAAGGAAGCTCCTAGAAGCTGGCTTTTTTTTTCACAGAGCCAAATGTGCTGTGTAAGCAAAGTGTGGTCACCAGGTGAATTTTTAGTGCAGGCAAGACTTCCTCCAAGCAAGCCTGCTAAAGTTGGGAGGGGGGATGATTTCACTGACACTAAAAAATGATCTGTGGTTTTGAGGCCTCTTGCCATCAGTTCTGCTTCTGAATCATGTTACTAGCCTGGGTCATGATCAATTGGCAGACACCCAGTGCAACATACAGTGGTGTATACCTGCATGTCTCTTTGCATTCTTTAAAATAAAAGAAAGAAAAAGGCTTGTCAGGTAATGCAACTGATGCTTGGGGTGGCATGCTAAATGCTATCCCAGCTCCCGCCTCCACAAGCGTTTACCAGTAGTTCTTGGACTCCTGGTGAGTTTCAGAACCGCAGCTGTAGAGGAACTTCCCCAATTCCTTTGGCTGCCAACTCCAGTTAGGTATAATTTAGACATTCTGTCTTTCCTGGATTAACTATTGTTTCAACACTTCAAGTGCTTTGTTGCTGAATCACTTTCCCAATTGATTTTTAACAATCCTTATCTCTATCAATGACTTGTAAAGCATTGATAGGTCCATTTCACTATGAGTTGGGGTGTGTGTGGGGGGGTGTGTGTGTCACAATTTCCAAATCTACGTGTTATTTTCCCTGTTAAGGGGCAGAACTCCAGATGCCGAAAGAGTTGTTGTGGTGGTGGTGGTTGCTGTTGTTTTGATAGGACAATCTCTTATATTTGGTTATGGAGTAAATATTTAGCTACTTTTGATTTTACTTTTACTTTTGGAGTAAAACTGCTACTTTTGATTTATGACTGCCAACATATAATCAGTGACATTGGGCATAAATGCTCTATTAAATGCTACTGGTATATGGACCTATTGGCTTCAAAGGAGAATTTAAATAAAATCTTGAGGCAAATGGAGGCTAGCTGCTTTATGCAACGTCTGAGTGTCAATTTGTAGAGATAGCAAGCAGTTCTGAATGTTATGTAATGCTTTTAATTTTGATAGGAACATCTGAAGGCACAACACTCGAAGATTAGTGTACTAGGGTCTCAGAATTCCTGGTCACACAATACAGAGAGGCATTGCATGCAGGCTTCTCAAGCATTTAAAATGTCCTTTATCATAATTTTCCCAACATTCTATTGCTTTATTACCTTTACTGAGCTAACATTCTCACTGACATATTGACTGCAAGGCAGACAGAGTAACAAAAAGATGTATTTCTGAATTATTTTGTATTATTAGTCAAAAAGAAAAATCACAGCAAATTGTCAAACCAGACATTTCACTCTAAAAAAATAATAAAACAATTATTCATGTTTGTATTCATGGGGTTTAGATTCATTAGGCACTGGGGAACAGTGCCCTTGTTTTGCCCTTGTTTTGGGACAAGCAGGGCCTGTACAAAAGGGACGGGCTTCACTTGAACCAGAATGGAACCAGACTGCTGGCGTATAACATTAAAAAGGTGGCAGAGCAGCTTTTAAACTGATCCCTGGGGGAAAGCCAACAGGAGCCGAGGGGCATCTGGTTCGGGACTCCTCATCCCTATGGGACGATGATGGGGAGGTTAGAGAACAACAAGGTAAAGGCAGAGTAGGAGAAGAAATTGGGAAAGGTAGCGTGATGGGATGTGATAGACGGTTTGGCACAGTGAGAGGATGCGGGGACAAAGGAGCTAATAAGCCGCCCGTCCTGGGGCATTCCATGTACAAATGCTTTTATGCAAATGCCCGAAGTCTCTGAGCAAAGATGGGAGAACTGGAATGTCTGGTGACAAGGGAAAACGTTGACATAGTGGGCATAACGGAAACCTGGTGGAATGCGGAGAATCAGTGGGATACCGCAATCCTGGGCTATAAACTCTACAGGAGGGACAGGGAGGGGCGTGTTGGAGGTGGGGTGGCCGTTTATGTTAAGGAAGGGATAGAATCCAGCAAAGTAGAGATTGAAGGCGGGTCAGACTCTACCATAGAATTTCTGTGGGTTAAATTATCAGGCCTGAGGAGCAAAGTAATACTGGGACTGTAATATCGTCCTCCAGATCAGAAACCGGAAGAGGACCTTGAAATGAGAAAACAGATCAGGGAGGTGTCAAGGAGGGACAGGGTTGTAATCATGGGAGACTTCAATTATCCTCATATAGACTGGGTCAATTTGTGTTCTGGTCACGAAAAGGAGACTGGATTCCTTGACATGCTAAATGACTGTGCCTTAGAGCAGCTAGTCATGGAGCCCACCAGAGGACAGGTGACTCTGGATTTAATATTGTGCGATACTCAGAACCTGGTTAGAGATGTCAATGTTACTGAGCCATTGGGGAACAGTGATCATGCTGTGATCTGTTTTGACATGCATGTCAGGGGAAGAGTACCAGGCAAATCTGTCACAAAAACCCTTAACTTCCTACGAGTGGACTTCCCTCAAATGAGGAGGCTGGTTAGAAGGAGGTTGAAAGGGAAGGTAAAAAGAGCCCAAGCTCTCCAGAGTGCATGGAGGCTGCTTAAAACAACAGTAATAGAGACCCAGCAGAAGTGTATACCGCAAAGGAAGAAGGGCTCCACTAAATCCAGGAGGGTGCCCACATGGCTAATGAGCCAAGATAGAGAGGCCGTAAAGGGCAAGGAAGCTTCCTTCCATAAATGGAAGTCTTGCCCTAATGAGGAGAGTAAAAAGGAACATAAACTGTGGCAAAAGAAATGTAAGAAGGTGATATGGGAGGCCAAGAGAGACTGTGAGGAACACATGGCCAGCAACATTAAGAGGAATAATAAAAGCTTCTTCAAATAAGTTAGAAGCAGGAAACCTGTCAGAGAAGCGGTTAGCCCTCTGGATGGTGAGGGAGGGAAAGGGGAGATAAAAGGAGACTTAGGGCAGGAGGTCTGGTCTAGACGGTAGAGCCTCCATTTGCCTGAAGATAACATCCAAAGGTCGCCAGTTCGAGGTCGCCAGTTCGAGGCCACCGGCACTGTGCGACCTTGAAGCAGCTGACAAGCTGGGCCGAGTTATTCCATCTGCTCTGAGTGTGGGAGGATGGAGGCCAGAATGTAAAACCAGATCAGAGTGAAACGTCTGGAATGTTGTGGTTCTTGAAAGATAGAACCTTCTTTCAATTGTAAAAATCCCTACGGGGATTTAATCAGCCTGCCTATGTAAACCGCCTTGAATAAAGTCTGAGGAGAAATCTGACGACCAAGAAAGGTGATATATAAATACCATTATTATTATTATTATTATTATTATTATTATTATTATTATTATTATTATTATTATTATTATTATTAGAGATGGCAGAAAATTAAATGAGTTATTTGCATCTGTCTTCATGGCAGAAGACCTCGGGCAGACACCGCTGCCAGAACGGCCCCACCTGACCAAGGAATTAAGGCAGATAAAGGTTAAAAAAGATGTTTCAGACCTCATAGATAAATTAAAGATCAGTAAGTCACCGGGCCCGGATGGCATCCACCCAAGAGTTATTAAGGAATTGAAGAATGAAGTTGCCGATCTCTTGACTAAAATATGCAATTTGTCCCTCAAAATGGCCAGAGGATTGGAGAATAGCAAATGTCATACCAATCTTTAAAAAGGGAAAGAGGGGGGACCCGGGAAACTATAGGCCGGTCAGCCTAACATCTATACCGGATAAGATGGTTGAATGGTTCATCAAAGATAGACTCTCAAAACACGTAGACGAACTGGCCTTGCTGAGGGAGAATCAGCATGGCTTCTGTAAGGGTAAGTCTTGCCTCACAAACCTTTTAGAATTCTTTGAAAAGGTCAACAGGCATGTGGCTGCAGGAGAACCCATGAACATTATATATCTGGACTTTCAGAAGGCGTTCGACACGGTCCCTCACTGAAGGCTACTGAAAAAACTCCACAGTCAGGGAATTAGAGGGCAGGTCCTCTCCTGGATTGAGACCTGGTTGAAGACCAGGAAACAGAGAGTGGGTATAAATGGGCAATTTTCACAATGGAGAGAAGTGAAAAGCAGTGTGCCCCAAGGATCTGTCCTGGGACAGGTGCTCTTCAACCTCTTCATAAATGACCTCGAGACAGGGTTGAGCAGTGAGGTGGCTAAGTTTGCAGATGACACCAAACTTTTCCGAGTGGTGAAGACCAGAAGAGATTGTGAAGAGCTCCAGAAGGATCTCTCCAACCTGGCAGAATGGGCAGCAAAATGGCAGATGCGTTTCAATGTAAGTAAGTGTTAAGTCATGCACAATAGGGAAAAAAAAAATCAAAACTTCACATATAGGCTAATGGGTTCTGAGATGTCTGTGACAGATTAGGAGAGAGATCTAGGAGTGGTGGTGGAGAGCTCAATGAAAGTGTTGACTCAATGTGCGGCGGCAGTGAAGAAGGCCAATTCTATGCTTGGGATCATTAGAAAAGGTATGGGGAACAAAACAGCTAATATTGTAATGCTGTTGTACAAATTGATGGTAAGGCCACACGTGGAGTATTGTGTCCAGTTCTGGTCACCACATCTCAAAAAGGACATAGTGGAAATGGAAAAGGTGCAAAAGAGAGCGACTAAGATGATTACTGGGCTGGGGCACCTTCCTTATGAGGAAAGGCTACAGCGTCTGGGCCTTTTCAGCCTAGAAAAGATGCGCTTGAGGGGGGACATGATTGAGACATACAAAATTATGCAGGAAATGGCCAGAGTGTATAGGGAGATGCTCTTTACCCTCTCACACAACACCAGAACCAGGGACAGCCACTAAAACTGAGTGCTGGGTGGGTTAGGACAGACAAAAGAAATTATTTCTTTACTCAGCATGTGGTCGGTCTGTGGAACTCCTTGCCACAGGATGTGGTGACGGCATCTGGCCTGGATGCCTTTAAAAAGGGATTGGACAAGTTTCTGGAGGAAAAATCCATTATGGGGTACAAGCCATGATGTGTATGTGCAACCTCCTGATTTTAGAAATGGGCTATGTCAGAATGCCAGATGCAAGGGAGGGCACCAGGATGAGGTCTCTTGTTATCTGGTGTGCTCCCTTGGGCATTTGGTGGGCCGCTGTGAGATACAGGAAGCTGGACTAGATGGGCCTATGGCCTGATCCAGTGGGGCTGTTCTTATGTTCTTATAATAATTTTAATTATTTAATTTTAATTCAACCCATGAAGCAACAAAAACACTTTTCTAGTGAACTTCAATTTTTTTCCCTAGTTGAATATGGGACTCACTATCGCATATCTAAAAGTGAGATTATTTCTTCTAGCATCTATTACTTCATATTAGCTAATTGTAATTTGCATTTTATTTTCCTTGCTTTGGCGATAGCATTTTCCTCATCCTGGCTTGTATTTTTTCTTTCCCTCTTTCATCATCAATCCAGGTAATTTATCAATATATTAAGTAGTATTTGTGGTGTGGTAGATGTTCACCCTATCACCTTGATGATCGTGTGAAACCTCCCTATACTGAGTTAGACCAGTGGTCTACAGAGGCATTACTATGTATTCCATCTTTCCCTAGTCCTGCTATCTGATATCCTTTTAGCCGCGGATGGCATGGATTGAATTTGGTATCTTCTGCAAGTAAAACATGTGTGCTGAGCAATGGTATCTGCCCAGTTGTAACCCAGCCACTGATCCTACAAGATTTGTCCATGTCTGTTCTCATTATTTCTTTATTGTTTTCCTTGCTTTTATTATTTGTCTTATGCTCCTTTAGTAGATTTTGAAAAAAGGCTTTCTGCAAGTCTAGACATAGTATATAAAGTACAGCATCTTATGCCATTGGTGGATGCACTGGGAATATGAATCACCCAACCTTTCATATCACCACATTTGTACTCACTCTGGTGGCACATCTGAATAGTCATGAAAATCCTAGACCCACTGCTTGAAGAGGAACAAGAGTGAGATGGGGCAGCAAGCAGGACCCTTTTTTTGCCCCCTTCTGCATATTTCCATCAAATAGGGGCAGAGGCTTTCCTAGGGGCAAAACAGTAAGTGTCTTCAGGTGCCCGGATGCCAGTGTAAAGCTGCCTCTCACCCTCTGCTTCCAAGTCAGTTGTGGCTATGAAAGCAAGTTGGAGGCATCTCCTCTGTTTTGCTCTTGCCTTCCTGAATGGCTCTGAAGCGGAGGGGGAGGGGCCTCTTTACACAGGCACCTGGGAACCTGAAGACACTTACTGTTTTGCCCCCTTCCTTTGAATAAGGGTTTCCTTATTAGCATTCACTTGGACACTCTGCATCTCTTACACTATGGAATATTATTCCCCACTCCCAATGATGCGGAATGAGCAGGAGAGGGGCAAAAATTCACACCATCTCACTGAGAATTATGCCTTCAATCTCTGGTAATTCAAGGGATTGGGTGATTCATAATACCCAAAATGGTCATAGCCCTTTGTATGCACCAGAGCCACAATACTTAGATTTTGACTCAATGAAGGCAGTACATACAGTAAAGCTATAGAAAGCTTTATTGTTTTTCACTGAAATGACAGAAACATAAGAACATAAGAGCAGCCTCACTGGATCAGGCCATAGGCCCATCTAGTCCAGCTTCCTGTATCTCACAGCGGCCCGCCAAATGCCCCAGGGAGCACACAAGACCACAAGAGACCTGCATCCTGGTGCCCTCCCTTGCATCTGGCATTCTGACATAGCCCATTTCTAAAATCAGGAGGTTGCACATACTCATGAACTGTATGAAATCTAATGTCACTTAAGAAATATGCTAGTGTGTTTGCATGTATACGCAATGGCAGCCCCACCAGAGTAGAAGCACACCTGCACCATGGATGCTGGCTTGTCAGAAAACTGCTGTCCCGACATAGCTCAGACATTACTTGGCCCTCCCACTATTAGCCATGCAACCACCGCAGCCCCTGCTCATTTCACCTTTGCAGCACATCTGGGGCTGCATATTGGGGCTGATTTGATACAGTGATTGGCTCCTTGGACATCATACCAAGGATGCATGGCTATTACGTGGATCATGCGCTGATGTCATGGTGATGATTCATGGACATCACACAGTCGATGTCCCAGTATCATGCCGACAGTGGGCTGATATCACAATGCTGCTACGTAGATAACAGGCTGTGTCAGTGTTTCCATGAAGTTGGGGGTGTCACTAGAAGGGACTGTGCCAGCATTGCTTTGCCAGGGCAGGCGTGGCATTTTGCCCTTGTTGCACTACTGCCAGTGTGCCATCAGCATGGCATTGCCAGGATAGGCTTAGGGCATGACGGGCATCATGCAGGCATTCATGCTTCATTGATGCTGTGTGCAAACAGGAGTGGTCTGGTAAGAGGAACAGTGATTCCTCCTTCTAACTTTACATTCCTTCAGTTTTCTCCTCCTCTGTTAATATACACAATTATGCATTTCCAAAGTTACCGAAACACATCAGTGCCTTCCCAGAATACACTTGATCCCTATTTTTTTTAGGGTTAAGGACACTCCATACAGGGCCTTGGAGTACCATGCTTATGGAGTATTCTATAAGACAATGAATGTCCTCATTCATTTCGATTAGGAATATCCTTTTAGTTGTCAGGAGGCCACCTCAACAATGCTGATCAGTGATCTGGGTTTATAATTAAAAAATTTTTTTTTTTATTTAATCAACATTTGATAAAGAGATGGAAAGGCATACTCCAGGAGTATTTGTTAGCATTGCTTGTCCTACAGGAAGGTTCTCATGTTGTTCTAAAGCTAAGAACAACTGCTTTAATTTATCTATTTCGAAGATTACCCTGCCGTTTGATCAAAATGATCTCCAGGGTGGTTTACAACAAACAGCAGTACAAAATAGCCCAACAGCACCTTATGCTTCTGGGTAATGGCAGACTAGCTCATTCTTCCTTCTGCTTCTCCAGTTTCAGATAATTGGAGCAGGGTCGTTTAAGGAAGGGAAGGGTGAAGGTTCCTACACCTCTACCTTCTGTGTCTGATGGTGGGGGCTAGGATGCTTTTGTCTTTTCTTTAATGTTTAATGGAAATGGAAAAGGTGCAAAAGAGAGTGACTAAGATGATTACTGGGCTGGGGCACCTTCCTTATGAGGAAAGGCTATGGCGTTTGGGCCTCTTCAGCCTAGAAAAGAGGCACCTCAGGGGGAACATGACTGAGACATACAAAATTATGCAGGGGATGGACAGAGTGGATAGGGAGATGCTCTTTACACTCTCACATAACACCAGAACCAGGGGACATCCACTAAAATTGAGTGTTGGGAGAGTTAGAACAGACAAAAGAAAATATTTCTTTACTCAGCGTGTGGTTGGTCTGTGGAACTCCTTGCCACAGGATGTGGTGATGGCGTCTGGCCTGGACGCCTTTAAAAGGGGATTGGACAAGTTTCTGGAGGAAAAATCCATTACAGGTTATAAGCCATGATGTGTATGTGCAACCTCCTGATTTTAGAAATGGGCTATGTATCAGAATGCCAGATGCAAGGGAGAGCACTAGGATGCAGGTCTCTTGTTAACTGGTGTGCTCCCTGGGGCATTTGGTGGGCCACTGTGAGATACAGGAAGCTGGACTAGATGGGCCTATGGCCCGATCCAGTGCGGCTGTTCTTATGTTCTTATGTTCATCCTGGGAGGAAGGGCTCTTTATCCTCTCATGGATACTTGCAATCAAATCTAAAATTTGTTTTTAATCCCCTCTCTCTTATGAAGTCACCATACAAGAAACAAACTGAAGAAGGCAATAGAACTCCTGCGAACACCAAGGTGGAAGGAATTGCATTGGAACTTTTATAGACCATGTTTCGAAGCTTGGAATGGATAAAATCATGTTCAATAGTTAATAGAAAAATAATTGCTAAAGCTGGTGGAGCAGCAAAACAAAACCCTTATCTCTTCCCACCACCTCCAAACATTAAAATGTTTGGGAGCAATGGCATATGAAAGTGAAGTGAGTAGATATATGATCACATCTTCCCAGCAACTCAAAATGAATATAAAATACCCTAACATCCTGCTTCCCGTTTTAGCTTCAGTACTCATACTTGGTGTGAAACTTACTCTGACTTTACAAATTAGAAAAAAAAATGACCTTCAACACATGGACTGACAGCTGAAAGCAGTGATTCTCAAACTGGTGGTAATGAGATGCAAAATGGTGGACACCTAGACTTCTGCCAGACAAAATAATGCAGACGAATTCTAATCAACTCCTCCCACAGTGAATAAGAATGAAAGCAGATCCAAAGTCTTTGGGTTGCTCAGCTGGTTTGAAGAGGAAGATTAGAAGCCCATTTTAGAACTTGGAACCAGCTGAAAAGTGTGATTGTGGAAGACACCGCTATGCCAACACCACCATTGCAGAGAGATCAGTACTTTGGCAGACACTGAAGAAAAGGAAAGCTGAAGATACAAAATGGCTGCATTGGACTTCTGAAGATGAGCAGGCTGGCAGGTTTAACAGTCAGTTATGTAAGTGCAAGACAACTGGAGCATAGCATGTGAGGAATAAGACACAGTGCAAGACTTTAATTCCTTATAAGCTGTCCCCAAACTTTGCATAACTGCTGATTTATTCCTGCAGGAATGTAACAAACATGGCGTATAGGTTATGGGCATTTTAACCAGGCAGAAATACTATTGCTTAACCCAGCGTTTTTCAACTACTGTGCCGCAACTACTGTGCTACACTAGTGTGCCGCAAGGCAGCCTCAGGTGTGCTGCGGGGCTAGAGGAGGCAGTTAGCAGGCAGCAGCCGCCTGCGGAGAAGCGGTTGCTTTGGTTGCTTTGACCCTCCCGCGGCAGGCAGAAAAACTGAGATCTAGGGAACCAGGGGCAGGCAAGCAGGTAGGAAGCCAGCGAGTCTGCTGAGACCAGCAGCCTAAGAATGGGCTGGCCTTCGAAGGACCTTCTCCTTGCCACAGTTGCCTGCAGCTCCTCAACTCTCCCTGCCTTGCCTGTGCCTTTCAGAGGAAGGGCACTGGGCCACAATCCTATCCACACTTTCCTGGGAGTAAGCCCCATTGACTATAATGTGACTTACTTCTGAGTAGGCATGCCTGGGCTGGGCTCTCAGGATCCTCTCCTAGCCCCACTTTTGTGGGAGTAAGCCCCATTGACTATAATGGGACTTACTTTTGAGTAGACATGCCTGAGCTGGGCTGGGCTCTTGGGTTCCTCTCCTAGCCCCACTTTCCTGGGAGTAAGCCCCATTGACTATAATGGGATTTACTTCTGAGTAGGCAGGCATAGGATTGGGCTTTTGGTCACACTTTTTTCTGAAATACAGGAGCAGTCAAGGGGGGGAGAATGTGAGGCAAGTGATTCTGGACCTTTGGAAGGTGTGGACCAGTGAGGGGAGGGACAGTAAGAGAGGTGCTAACTGCAATTATGAGATGGGGGGGTATGTGCCTGTGGGAGGGGGTGGGGTGGGGGAGAGGAGGAGAGAGAAGTGCCAATTGCCTGCTCCTGTATTTGAGAAAAGAGTGCAACCAAAAACCCAATCCTAGGCATGTCTACTCAGAAGTAAGTCCCACAGGCACATTCCCCCCAGTCTTTGGCTGCAATCCTAACCACACTTTCCTGAGAGTAAGCCCCATTGAACAAAACGGGACTTACTTCTGAGTAGACCTGATTAGGATTGTGCCCTTTGTAATGTAATGATTTAATTGTATTAATTATATTAATTAAAAATTAATTGTAATGTAGTAATTTAATGTAAGTAAAAAACTGGGAGTGTGCCTTGAAAATTTTACTGCCTTTAGAGTGTGCCGTGAGCTGAAAAGGGTTGAAAATGGCTGGCTTAACCCATTTTTGCCTGACCCACAAGTGTACACATGGGCAGCCCAATCCTGAACTGCCCAGGGTGTGCAGCTTCGGTGGCACCAAAAACAGCTGCCGCTGGATCCTGTGCGCCTCGGGCTACCGTGGGCAGCACCTCGGGAAAAGGGGACTTTTGTCCCCTTCTCCCAGGTAAGGGAAGTAGCCCCACAATGGGGCTACTCACTTTACTGCCAAAAGGTAAAGGAGTTTGTTTAGGGCACTGAGCCTGAAACGAAAGGACAGGATCCGGTGGAGCAGAGCTCCAACAGACCTGCCTCTCTGCCTCCCCGCTTCCTCCCCTGGCATACCTCCCACCTGCCCTTTCCCTGCCCCCCCGCCTCTCTGTCATGCCTCCTCCCCTCCCTCTCTCTGCCCTCGGCCTGACTTCCCTCTCCCCGGAACGCCCCCTCCCCACCCTCACTTATCATGCCACAGCTTGGCGGTCTGTTAGACTGCCAAGCAGCAGAGGGCAGGCGCCTGCCTGGCGCTAGCCCAGCACCAGCGCTGGCCCGGCGGTAAGCCTCGCAGATGTGCCTTATAGCACGTTTGCGACAGTGCATGCCTGCAGGAAGCTGGCACGCTGAGCTCAGGATTGGGCTCTCAGTCCCTGTTGCATATATGCAACATTGGGCAGAAATGGCTTTAATGGGGAAAGGATTTTTTTGCAGAAAGCACAGTAAAAGGGGATCCATTTCTGAGAATGCCATCTAATTCGAGCCAAACCAGGAAACCATTTCGATTCTGTATTTGTTAGTTGAGCAGTATTTTAGTTGGAAGAAAAAAAATTTCATTGAGTGATTAAATAGCAATTAAGTTCAGTAAGATATGTTAACATTTAGTGGATTTTTTTTAAAAATAAGGCTTAATTAATTCCATGGTCAACTGATGGTTCTGTCTAACTTGGGAAGTGAGTTCATTGATCTTAAAATTAAACTGAGCACAAGTGAAGGACTGATAATAAAATTTGTAGGCTGCGACAAGGAAGCTGCCAAAGATGAGAAGTCCTTGTGAAAGGAGGGCAGATGCTCCAGAGACTGTGATACAGAAAGAAGACTGCATGATTGCCTGTTCAGAGGCTCGTGTTTGTACTCGCATATCATTTACAGAGCGGTGACCTCAATACTCCAATAACCACACATTTTGCAGGTTTCTTAAAATCCGGACTGTCATAGGTCAGCTTTCAGTGTTGTCTAACTCTCCTGCAGAAAATTTGCTGAGTCCAAATTTTGACTGAAGTTATTCCTAGAAAGCAGGAGATCGCTGTAGATTGCCCACCGCACCACATATTGGAAATTCCTTGTTAAAATCTTCAGGATTTCTTTCAGTAGTCACTTGGAGATTGATGCTGAGTCCTGCAGACTCCTGGCCAATCCTGGAGAGATGGGAACGCTGCTCTCCAAAGACAGGAAGCATTTGTTCATGCGTACAGCTTACATATAGGCTTAGTTCACACACATGTAAGAAGGTAGCATTTGCCATTTCTGAAGGGACTATTCTGAATATTATTCCTTAATTGTTCACACATATTTTAAGAATATGCAAATGATGCTTCCCCTGCAGAGCCATCATTAATCCAGTGGTTCTCAAATTTTTAGGGATATTTATTTCCTAAGTAAGTCTTTGCGGAGGAGGGACAAGGGCAGCGACACAATCCTTAGGATCTTGTCACTAAGGGGGGCTTGGGGGTTGCTTTCACTTACTGTGTGCTTGGGAAAGCAGCAGGAGGTGTGGGACAGTGGCGTCGCAAGGGGGTGGGGGCTGCACCGGGTGACGCGCACGGGTGGGGTGACGCGCACTGGGGAGGTGAAGTGCTAAAACTGCGGTGGTTAGGAGTAACCCCATCATGTTATATACCGTTGGATGTGGAATTTCCAGGGGAACGCAATGCAAAAAAACCAGAGTGAAAGATCTCCTTTCTATCAAACGTTATGGCCAAAAAACAGGAGAACAAAAAATACATGGAGCCCTATGGAAAGTGAAACTGAGCTGTATTGCGTGTTTACTCGTGAGTAGGTGAACGTGCCTTAGTCCATCCGAAAGGGCAGGCTGAAAGGAATCCAAAGACACCAGAATGGTCCTGATCCAATGAATGTAGCCCCCAAAAAACACAGAAGAAGGAGGTCCCTCCCTTCAAGCTGGTGATGTATTGAGCCCTATGGAAAGTGAAACTAAGCCACATGGTCGAGTTTACTTGTGAGTAAGCAAAAGTGCCTTGGCTCCTGGGCAGGTCAGGCAAAGGGAAATGTGAGGCCACCAGAATGGTCCTGATTTGATGCAACTGGAGCTCAACAAATGCTCCAGAATGCAGCCCCCCCCCCCTATAAAAAGAATGAAACAGAGGCTTGACATGGTAAGGTGAATCTTTTTCTGTTTTAAGCTGCAATCCTATCCACACTTTCCTGGGAGTAAGCCCCACTGACTATAATGGGACTTACTTCTGAGTAGATAGGCTTGGGCTCTCAGACTTGTAAAGCCAGGTGGGTCCTGATAGTGATATGCTTGAAATATAAGAAATTGAACTGGGTACTGGGTAGGGGTGAAAATCTTACTGATTCTTTTTAGGGGAGGGGTGTTATTGCAGGCAAGCTACAGAGAAAAATCACTTGGTGGAGCAGGGCTGGCTTCCCCTTATTTAATTATTTGTTTTAATTTAATGATTTATAACTATTTATTTTAATTTGCTTTATGATGGGTCCTGTCATTCTAAAAAGTGGGTCGCAGTGCTAAAGTTTGAGAACTGCTCCAATAAGATGTTAGTAAGTTGACACCCTGGGGCAGGGGTGTCCAATGTTTCTGGCAGGAGGGCCACATCATCTCTCTGACACTGTGTCTGGGGCAGAGGAAAAAAAGAATTAATTTACATTTAAAATTTGAATAAATTTACATAAGTTTACATAAATGAATATATTAAAGATGAACTTATATGAATGAATGAAGGTCTTGCAATAGCTCAAGGCCTGGCACAAAGCAAGACCAGCCTTTCCTCCACTGCCACTGCTGCATCACAGATGTGAAACAGCAAGCAGTGGTGGGAGCCCTCATCCCACAGCTCACGAGAGAGGTCAAGCAGTCGCCCTCATGCTGAAAGCAGTTGCGTCGGACCAGTGCGGGCTCCAACAAATCTCCAGAGAGGCTCATTGGAGACTGGGGCTCCCTGAGGGCTGCATTGGGAGTCCTGAGGGCTGCAAGTCGCCCCAGGGCCGGGGTTTGGGCACCCCTGCCCTAGGGGGAGGTGACACTGCTAATCATCAAAATCACTAAAATCACAGTTTGTAAAAATAATACCATCATATCAATCAATGTGTAATTTCATGCAGAATGCAATGAAACAAACCATGTTGAAATATCTTTATTCTATCAAAAGGTAGATCCAAAAAACCAGTGGGGGCAGGGCGATGGTAGATCACCATGCCCACCACCTGGAGTGTTGCCCTGCCCACTGCATGGGTGTGACGCGCTGGCCTCCCGCACTGGGTGATGCGAACCCTAGTGACTCCACTGGTGTGGGGAGCCCTGCATAGCCCTCCACAGGGCTCACCAAGGCTTGGAATGTTGAGAAACAGTGCGTGCAAATCATTTCCAGATTTGCCTCGCAGTCAGGAGATGGTTTGTGTGCGCTGTTTCTCAACATTCCAAGCTTCAGGGAGCCCAGAGCAGGGCTGCGCAGGGCTCCCTGCACCTCCTGCTGCTAGCCCAAGCCCACAGTAAGTAAAAGCAGCCCCTTGCCCCCTTAGTGACGCAATCTTCAGGATTGCGTTTCTGCCATCCCCTGCCCCTTAAAGGATGGTGGAAGCTTTACACAACTGGCGGGTCACCAGTTTGAGAACCACTGATCTATGCAATACAGTCCTAAATATATGCATATTTACTTGGGTATAAGTTTCATTTTGTTAAGGGGATCTTAACAAATTTTGTTAAAGAGAGTTTTCTCAAGGAAATTTATTAAATTCCAAATCATTTGGAGTTCAGTCTTTTACTGAGAATTCTCCAAAGCTCCAAAGGCACACAACAGGGGAGTTCTCTCTCAGCTGCTGGCCTTCTTGCCTGCCACTTTCTCTTTTCTTCCGCTTCTCCTTTACCAAATCTAAAATGTTATTGAGAGAAGGGAAAGAAGTTTGGAAAAAAAAAAATGGTAACTTGGCATTTAGCTAAAGTCCCTTTGCACCCATTTTTGCCCAGCAAAATATGTATAGCTGTACATATTTGGTCCCTGTTGCGTATATGCAACGCTGGGCAGAAATCAGTGGTGGACCTGGGGCGGGGCAGGGGAACAATTGCCCTGGACATTATGCTTGCTGTGTGCTTCCCGTGCCTCTGTTGCTGCCGCCTCCACCTCCTGCACCGCCCTGCTTGCCTGTCCGCAGTAGTGGGCATCCCACTGGATGAATGGGACAAATGCGAGGTGGGCGAGGAGCCTCACACACATCTAGGACCATGCAGGAAGCCTTTTGAGGCTCCCAATGCGATCGGAAACTGTGCTTCTAGTTTAAGAGTCTGGGGAAGCTTCAGTAGGCTTCCCTGGTACGTCCTGGTGTTTCACGAGGTTCCGTGCCCAGGGCATTTGCCCTGTTCATTCAGTGGGCAGTCCACTACTGTGGATGGGCAGGCAAGGCAGCGCAGGAGGCAGAGGCAGCTGCGGTGGAGGAGGTGGTTTAGCTTATAATGCTCCAGGTAGATTCCAAACTAGGGGAATGTGTTTCCAAGCCCATTCAATTCCAATTTCCAAATTTCTTCCCATCCCTATTTGGTGTTCATAGAAGTCTAACATTTACAGAACTTTTACAAAGAAGAGCTCTCTTTTTCGTGTATTTATTAATACTTAATGGCTCAGTCCTATCCTTGAGATACATCAAGGGTATTTCCACATATGCCCGCACACCAAAGGCCCTGCTGCCCCAGGGCACCAGCCAATTAACATGCTATGGATGCTGATGCAGCTTTGGGGTCCCTGGACAGCAGAGGGTTTGGTGCTGGCTGCTGCCCCTAGAGGGGTTGCTGGTTCTCCCATCTAGGCTGCTTCTTTCTGGGCCCCAACTCACAAAGTATAGGCAAAGTATAGTATATGGGCAGGGCTGGCTTTAGGGCCATTTGACCATTTTGGCCAAATTCGACCCAGTGCCTGGAAGGGCCCCACACTGGGGCAGTGACCTTGCACTGTAGCCGATGCTCCAGCATGGAGTCTTTCATGCTGAAGCATCACAAGGACAGCACACTGAATGGAGCATTGCCAGTAGATGGTCCTCTCTCCTACTCACCCATGGGTCTGATTGGCTTGAAATTGGCCATCCTGGAAGCAGTTGGCAGTGACGCCATTGCTGAGTGCCTCACCACTGCTGATCATCCTTGTGAGTTTGGCAAAAATGTTTTGCATTGATCCTCATAGCTCCTGATGCTGATCCTGTATATGGTTTAATATGCACCCTCTTTCTCCACCAGCATCAGCTGTAAAGTCAGCCTCCTTGTGATGTTGGCCTTCCCTGACAAGGGAATAGGTCCAGCCTCCCCATTTAGCATCTTGCCCTGCCCTTTGTCTGGGCCAGCCAACCTCTCATCCTGGCCATGGTGCTTTGATCTTCTGGAGAGGCTTGCATCAGGCTCCAAAGGCTATCCTGTCCTTCTCCTGACATCTGGGCTACCTCCAATCCATTTTTCCTGGCCGTACCACTGCTTGGGTTGATGAGGTTTTCTATGAATAGTGTGGCAATATTAACCCACACTAGTGGCAATATTAGGCCATGATCCTGCCCCCACCACTAACACGGCCACTGAGGCACCTCCCAGGGCAATTCTTGTAGGCCATAAAATGCCAGGCACTGCAAGGGATAGGGACACAGCAACAGGTGTGGTACCTTCTCTCCCCAAGCACTGTCAGTGTGGCCTCAGTCAGATCTGTAGCAGCCTGTGCCATGCCATCCATGTTGCCAGTTGCCTTAGTTTCTGCGGCTGTCAGCCCAGGTAAATCCCAAGCCAGACAGCAATATCAAAATATGCCATGTTGACATAATTAAAATAAAGTCAACTAACTGCCCAATCCTATCAGGGCCTTCTGCTGGAAGGCCCAGGCTGAGGGCATTGTGGTTCAGCATGTGTGCCAGTGGAGCGTCCAGCCCCTGCTGGAGCCAGTAAGTCAGTTGGGATGATCCGGGGGAGGGATGGGAATCAGGGCCAGCCAGGAACATTCTGATGCTGGGAGCAAATGTCAGTGGCAGCAGCTCCACCAATATCCTATGCCGCCTTTCTAGCCTTGATACACCTGCTTGGGCCCACTCAGATTTTTGCTAGCCAAAGGTCTGGCACATATCTGAGCAGGCCCATTGGGGACCAAAGGAGCTGTTGCTCTAGCCAGCCCACAGCATGCAGTAGAGCCCATGCCAGCACCACAGTACACTGTGGGTCAGTCAAGGATAGGATTGGGCAACAATAAATAAATAAATAAATAAATAAATAAATAAATAAATAAATAAATAAAGGTATTTATATACCGCCTTTCTTGGTCTTTTATTCAAGACTTTATTCAAGGCGGTTTACATAGGCAGGCTGATTAAATCCCCGTAGGGATTTTTACAATTGAAAGAAGGTTCTATCTTTCAAGAACCACAACAGTCCAGGTGTTTCAGTCTGATCTGGCTTCACATTCTGGCCTCCATCCTCCCACGCTCAGAGCAGATGGAATAGCTCGGCTTCAGCTTGTCAGCTGCTTCAAGGTCGCATGGTGCCGGTGGCCTCGAACTGGTGACCTTGTGGATGTTATCTTCAGGCAAATGGAGGCTCTACCCTCTAGACCAGACCTCCTGCCCAAACTAAATAAATTATGAAATGACATTATTATATGGTTTTATCGCTTTATACTATACAGTGAGAATAGAAATGAAGGTAACTGCATTAAGGTTACTAACTAAACTGAGCCAAGAGATAATTCTCCTGCCCTCTTACTGCACTATGAAGGATCTTAACTAGGCTCAACCAGAGAATATTTTTTAATACACTGGGCATAAATTCACCCCATAAAAGCTCCTTTTTCAGAAGGAAGTATGGGCAGAAAGAAGTATGGAGAAAAAGACCCTCAAAAACTATTTGATTTTAAAAAAATAACACTCCTTCAGATCCAGTTGGAACATAATTGAGGGACCAGATGTAAAACTAAGTCCTCCATAAATGTATTATATACCCTAGTCCTATCCCCCTCCCCACCTGCAAAAGTAGCATTGAGCTGTTGGAGACTGCTTCATAGCTATAATAACGCAGCCTCCACCAACAAATGCAGCAGACCCACCAGCAGAAAAGCCGAAGCAGCCTGCCGTGTGCTGACATACCTGCAGACACCTGCTGGAACAGGTAAGCCCATGAGGACTGGAGGGAGAACTGGAGGGAGGCAGGGTGGGGGTTCAATGGGGCAAGGGAGGGCAGAATGGGGAGTGGGTGGAGCAAGTCAGGGAGGGAGCAGGGAGAATCAGGACCAGGATAGGCATTTCTAGATAGGGAATGCACATGTGGCTGACATGATTTTGCCTTATTCAAGCCACTGTAATCACACAAGTTATGGTGGACACAGATACACAGATGATGTCTGGCAGCTCATAAAAATGGTATTTCTCCATGTAATCCTGGTGGGCTTGCCCAGTGGTCAACAACTCTGTATTCTCCTAGATCTGTGGTTTTCAAACTCTCAGGGAGTTTGAAGACTGCAGTAAGTCCTTGACAGAGGAGGGGAGGGAGGCAGCGGAGGTGGGGTGAGGGCAGTGATGCAATCCCCAGGATTGCGTCGCTAAGGGGGGCTGCAGGGACTGGGATGCGCTTGCCAGTCCCTGCAGCAGCGGGGTGCGGGGAGCCCTGCGCAAGCGTCTGCAGGGCTCCCCAGCCTTCTGAAAGTGAAAGCGGAGCGATCGCACTCCAGTTCCGGTTTTGCGGAGGTGGAGCTCAATCACTCCACTTTCATTTTTGGAGCATCAGGGAGCCCTGCAGAAGCTTGCACAGCGATCCCCACACCCCCAGGATGCTGCTGCAGTGACTAGTGAGTGCGTCCCAGTCCCTGCAGCCCCCCTTAGCAACGCGATCCTGGGAATTGTGTTGCTGGCTCCCCCTGCTCCCTTCCCTTAAGGGGGCAGAAGCCAGGGCTCTCAGGTTGGGGCATCGCGACACCCCAGTTTGAATAGCTCTGTCCTAGATGGATGCAATCATGATCTGCTTACTGTACTGTTTCTAATATCTATCCCAAAGGAAACGTCAAAATATATTGAGGAACACAGCATTTAATCGTTGTGTGTGTGTGTGTGTGTGTGTGTGTGTGTGTGTGAAAGGCACATGGGTTGGTTTTTATGCTTTCCACTGTAAACTAAATACAAACATTGTAGCATCTCCATCCACAATGCCACACATTTGTACTGGCAGAAGCTTCTACAGCAGAAACCATGTGCTCCTCATTGTTTCACAGAGGATGGAGAAGGGATAGGAAGGTGAACAGGGGTTAAGTCGAGAAATTCAATAACATAGGAACAACTCTATTATTGAGGACTTGCAGATAGGTGTTTTATTGATGGAATGCAAGAGATGTGCAGATACTTCAAATCAGAAATCTCAGTAACCCGACATTTATTAATTACATCTTCTAATTAAATAGCGACTACTTCCCTAAACTACTGAATATTTTTATTGCCATGCTTTCATGTCTCTGTTCCATAAATCTTTATACAAACTGTGCTTTACTCTGTATTTCAATTAATTCATGACAATAAAGAAATTGCTTCCCCATTTCTGCCCCTTCTATCTCATTCTGATACAACTTGGTTTGATCCATTATGCATTCTGGTGGATACATTATGTTAAAATTATATGGATTCTCCTAGTGGAATCACTTGAATTATGTGTTGCATGTTTATGATTTGTAATAAACCATTTATATTCTAACCATTCATCCAGAAACTTGTAGCTGCTCAAGCAGGTATTAAAAAATATTCCAAAATCTAGCATAGCTTGGGAAGGGGGGGAGGAATTCCACTTTAACATACCAGATTCTTCTTTTGCAACTATTTGTTCCAAGCACAAACAAGCATTAATAATTCTTGCATAGGCATTTTTTTTTTACTCTTTACCATTCACTTTCACTTTCTTTGCAGTTATAGTTAACGTACTTCCAAATATGCCGTTTTGGCTTAACTTAAAAGATGTCTACCACATTATGAGGTTTATTTTGCTTGGATCTGACAGCAAAGCTAAATTTGGTACTTTTTGAATAATAACAGCAGAAAAAAATGGATCTTAATTTTAAAGATGTAATGCAGTGTGCATTTCAGGCAGAATTGCAAAATTTGTGACCATGTCACTGAATGCTGTCCACGTGTCTTCTGTTAATCTCAGCAAGCAAGGAAATGAGATAAAGATCAGGAGATTTTTATTTTCCAAAAATAGGCTCTTGATAATGCAGAGAAAATCAAAGTAGGAAAAATTTAAAACTGGAAACCAGATCCTGTTCCTTTTCAATAAATAATAAATAAAATCTGTCTATCATGGACAAAAGGAGTATGGAAAATACTAATTTTAACTTCAGCAGCTGAGCAGGTAGCAGATCTGCCTGACTAGTGATGTCATCATCCCTTCCCTGTCCACAAGGGTTGGTCTTTCTTTCAACTTAACTTTCTCTCAACTTAACCTGTCAAGAGAGGCAGCTGGTGTTTTGGAGAACAGTCCTCTTAAATCTTGCAGAAACCCTTGAATACTTTCAATTAGTTTAAGAGGCTGATCACAACTCCTTCCATTGGGGAGCTATTCACCAGTCTCCTTTATGCCTTTGCAGCATGACTACTTCAGCTCCATCATGGTGGTGCCTTCCATTATTGTAAGCATTGGGTAAAAGAACAGATTCATATCTGAGGTACTGTTGGCAGGGCAGGCAGGAGAAGGCAGGATTCTCGAAGGCCACCAAAAGAGGCCTCATGGGCTGCATGTGGTCCACAGGCACATGTTGGACCACCCTACTTTAGACCTTAAACTTGGCTAAACTCCACCCACCTCAACCAACATGCATATTCCATTCCAAAGAATCAGCACATGCTTTTTGAGTCACAGCTATTTCACTACGTCTCAGATAAATGCTGCTGTGAACACCAATATACGTTTGTCTGCTACACTAATTCTTACAATAGTCTAATTTGACTTCCTAGCTGTTCCCTCACACCTGTTTATTCTCACATGATTAAATCTTCAAACCGACAGGGAAGTGCACAAAAAACCCACCCTCAAACAAAACAAGATGGAGCCCATATATCAGAGTTATAGGCACACAAAACTACAGTCGATTGCATTTATTTGCAGTTGCAAAGGCTATACTGTTACAGTGCTAGGACTAAGATCCTGGTTTCGAGGTGGACAGAAGGACGTGGCTGGAGTATTGAGAGCAATTTCACCCTTGCAGCAATAAGAAGAGGGGAAAGGAGCTGATTTTGCCTGCTTGGCAAGATTAGAAATAGTAAATGATGAAGAGTATCTAAGATATGAATAATAAGAACATAAGAACAGCCCCACTGGATCAGGCCATAGGCCCATCTAGTCCAGCTTCCTGTATCTCACAGCGGCCCACCAAATAATTCCATCCCAATATATTTATGTCAACCAGTAGCTTTGACATTAGGTAGATATCAACAGTAATTATAAATGGTGCAAAAGTGGTGTTGAAAAAATGAATAAATGATTCATCTAAATGAATCCCCATTATTGGCACCATTAACAGCACTATATAAATTTATAATTATTTATAATTATTTATTTTGCTATGTTAACTGCTCGGTGATTTTGTTGTTGTTGTTGAAAAATGGTGTATACATCATCACTATAATGCCCCCAATATAGCAATATTACAGAGTCATCGTCTAAACATCACTGGGCACTAAGATATATGTGCAAAAACAAAAATATGGAATGGAATAAAAATAATGTATTTCTTCCCTTTATTTATAATATTCTCACTTTTAAAGACTTTTTTTTCAAAACATGAATCAAAGTTTTAATATTTTTTTTTAAATGTATGCATAAACATGGAGTTTGAATAAAATTGGTTTAATGAGGATTTATAGTATTAAAGGTTTTTGTAACAGAATGTGCTTACTAAATATATTTAAGTTCACTTGGTTTTGGTGAAAGGCTGGTTTTGTGGCAATACTACACAATGTTTCATTCTGATGAGATTTGAAACTGCCAGCTATGATTGATATTGTTTATTTAATTAAAGATATTTAATTGAACCATTCTTGATTTGTAGAATTCTTTGCCGGTTCCAGGAACAAAAACCCTGGTGTCCCTTGGGAATCTCGGCTTTGTAAGGCACAACTGCCAAGTCATTAAGCCACCTTCAATCCAAACTTCAAGTTCAGACAGGTGTTAGCACAGTGGGTTCTGGGAGAGAGCTAGGAAAGTGCTGGCATCTGCAAAGATAGATCCTTTGCATGTCACATTATGAGAGGCCTACTGCAGGCTTCCATACAGCTGAGTCGTGTCGCTGCCAGCCATTGATTTAGTGCCTGAATACACCAATTTTTACTAATTCAAAGCAGCAAGGTCATTTTAATTCACTTCATCTGGTCTTTCCATTATAGCAGCAAAGTGTTCCAAGGAAACCTTGAAGAATGTTAAGTATTGTTGTTACCTCTTGGCTTATCTGAAGCAAATTGGGAGCACAGATTTCCTAATACAGCAGATGTTCCAGGCAAGCCCTTTTGCTTGTGAAGCCATTGACATCATTACAAATTTGATTAAATAAGGATTTCTCTCTAATGCACTAAGATGTGAAAATAGATTCATTCTTCCTGCGATACCTGGAATCAGGGGGCTTTAGAGTCTAAGCTCATTTGCTTTGCCATTTTTGTAAGAACATTTCCTTAGGCATATTTATGGATCAGTTTGATGTTCACAAGCAGGAGAATTTGTTAAAAGCACTTTGAGCCAGGAATAGTGAATTACAGCATTACACAGATTGCCTCTTCATACTTCTGTCCAAAGCATGTGCCTTGTTGTGTGAGGTCATATCTGCTCCAATAACTAACAGAGAGCTAATGTAAAGCAAGGGAACACAGAAGAAGAAACCAAAAGACCATCTAGTCTAAGCTCCTGTGAGGCCAGCACTAGTGGTCTATCTGGTGCAAGAAACTGATGTCATGAAATACCTGTAATGGCAGGAGATACTGAAGCAGTGCAAAGAGGCTCTGGAGGGGCTGGGCACAGCCAAGTGGAGGCTCGTACAGCCATGTGGTTGGAGTGGCCCAGCCTAGCCCAGAAAGGGCCAAGCACTGGCTGGGCACAGATTGGCTGCAGGGAAGGCAAAGCTCTTTAAAGCTGGGGGCAAGTGCAGAGAGAAATGGCAGTTGCTACCTGTGAAAGAGACAATCACGTTAACAGAACCATGATAAGCTGGACTATGAGGGAACATATCCGTGCAAGAATACAAAAGGTGTAAAGAAACATAAACTTACCCTGAGTTCAGCTAGTCAATTGGCACGGAGCAGAGTAAAAGGGCAGAGGGGACCTTGCATGTCCTTGCATGGCCCCCTAGGCTCCCACCTCCCCCATGGATGATGGTGTCCATGGGGAGGAGACATCACACCCCTATGCCGAAAAAGCAGAACCATCCATGCCAGACACAAAAGGGCTGCTATTGTTAGTCTACACTGGGTACTGTTATTTACATGTTCCATTCTATGCAAGCACTGTCTGAGTGCATGGATGGTGAATATGTAAAACGAATCCAGGTACAATCATTAATATAGAATAATTGATGACTCAGACAAATGACTCACAGCCCAATCTTGAGCTGCCCGGGGTGTGCGGCTGCAGCGGCGCCGAGAACAGCACCTGCTGCATCCTCAGCCTGCTGCAGGCGGCCCCTTGGGAGAAGGGGACTTCTGTCCCTTTTCCCAGGTAAGGGAAGCAGCCCCGCAATAGGGCTACCACTGACCAAAAGGTTGGCGGTAAGGTAAAGGCGTTCATGTAGGGCACCAAGCCCCACACGAATGCCTTGGATGCAGTGGAGCGGAGCTCCATGGGACCCGCCTCCCTCCCTCCCCCGGCATGCCTCCCGCCCGCCCTTTCTCCGCCTCCCGCCTCCCGCTTTCTCTTATCTTGAAAATATGATCCAGGTTTTCATATTCTCTCATTTGAAGCTAATGAGTTCTCCTACATGAGCACAAAGTGCTTATTTCTGGCCATCATCTGCTTAATGGCATCACTTCCTGCTTAATGATGTCACATCATTCAGTAGGCACCATGAATATTATTCTGCCTACTGAGTGAAACAAGTTTGACACCTGTGATCTACGGTAAGGTAACAGCACATTTCTATAGTGTTTTCAGTTGCACATAAAAATGGCAGCTAAAAGAATTGAATGTTAACTGAGCAGAGGTAAAGCCATGTATTTCTGGAGCAACAGAATCAGAGACAGTAGGACATACAGTGGCAGCTTGTGACATCTCTTCCCAATAATCTCTTTGCTGCTGTCTGGGAAGAAAGTGTGAGCAAATCCTGTTGTGGGCAAAATGGTCAGGTAAACATTAGATGCATCCTCTGATCCTTCCCCAATTTTTTGCAGTAGTTGCCAGGAGCAGGCACAAAGCAACTGTTAGACAATGCAAAATTAATGTGTGATTTGCATAATCAGAAAACATTTTACATAATATGCAAATTGGGTTGCCCAGATTTTGAGAACAATCATGTTTGCAACCCTGCAATGATTCAGAAATTTCTCCGACCATGAGTTTTTTGAACCCAGTTCAGATATCTCACTGAATTATTGTGGAAACATGAGAAATGCATTGTTTCCCTTGTGTTGCTAGAAATCTATAAGTACCTCACTTCATCTCTGAAGTAACAGCTGACAGAAGAAGATTCTTTTACGCATCTCACAGTCACTTCATATGAGGTACTCTACAGATGTAAAGTTCTGGAACATGCAAAACATAAGAAGGTATACCTTTGAGCATATGCAGAATAGATGTTGTTACAAATTAAAAACAAATAGACCAAACGCTTAATGGACAAACAGTAATGTTTTCCTTAATATTCCCTCTGTAGCTTTCTAGTAGTCGTTCCTATCCTTCCCCCTTCCTCCCCTGCCAGTGCAGCCACACCAAAAAGGCTTGCATGGCATCCTGTTGGGGGGCAGATTGGAAGGCTTAGGAGTGTCAGCACACATACCTGCAAGGCTGTCCTGGGGTGCACCTACAGAAAGATAAGAGAATTTATTTTCTCCTAAGTCCCTTGACTGCCAATGGTTCTCATTGTACCTGCGCCAGCTCTTTAGCAGGTGTAAGTCAAAGGAGAGAAAGGCTTATAGCTGTCTGCTATAAGAAGTGGTAACATTCAGTGCAAGTCACCCATACCAGCTGACATATCTTTCCGCTCCAACATTCCTCCCACCCTCCCCCGTTCCACCCTATCCTGCCTTCCAGCCCTCCACCTCCTGTTCCATCCTACCCATGACCTGCCTGGTTCAACAGTCTCTCCGTTCTTTGCTGCTGTGCGTGGGGCTCCTTCATTTGTGAGCAGGCAACTCGTGAGGGATGTAAAGTGCATTCTGCTAATGGAAAGCTAGTTCTGTAGGTAGCTTGTTAGTTTAGGATTGAGCAATAAATCTGCAGTTTTGCCCACTGGCTGTTGGGGAAAGATGGAGATAGACCATCTTTTTTTGTCTTCTATTTTGCAGTGGTTGTGCTTGTACACTTCCTTCCTCTAAAAAAAAAAAATCTTTTGAGATACGAATCTCTTTAGAATTAGTTTTTGGAATAAACCTTAAGACTTATATTTATAAAAATTCAGTTTTGGGGCTGCCCTTGAAGATAGTTCAAAAGTTGTAGGTAGTGCAGAATGCGGTAGCTCATCCGGTTGCTGAAGGTTGGTCTGTTGGACTGCTGCTTTGGTGGCTGCATTGGCTGCCAGTTTGGTTCCGAATCCAATTCAAGGTGCTGGTTTTGACTGTTAAAGCCCTTTATGGTTCCTGATCAGTGAATTTGAGAGACTGCCTCCTTCCATATTATCTGGCCTACTCTTCAATCATTTGAGAGAGCCCTTTTCACTGTGCTGCAACTGAGAGAGGATTGCAGCCAGAATTAGGGCTTTCTTGGTATGGCACCTGCTTTATGGAACTCCCTCCCCTTTGAGTTGAGAGTGACTCCTTCCAGTGAGGCCTGAAGACCCTCCTATTTCAAAATGCCAGTAAGGTTTTTAAAGTTATGCTCACCGGCTCCAAACCGATGCTTGCTGATTTTTACTAATTATTTAATGCTCTTACTATTGATGGTTTTTATTGCTGCTGTTTGCAGCTAGTTGGCTTTTAATATGGTGTTTTATGTATTTCATAGTTTAGGATTTGGGATAGATTCTTAAGAAAGCACTAGTAGGCTGTTAATGTCTAGCATTGCTGTTAGAGTAGAGTTAGAGTAGAGTTTATCAAACTGTGGGTTGGGACCCACTTGGTGGGTCGCAAGGCAGTTTCAGGTGGGTCCCCATCCATTTCAATGTGTATTTTATTTTTAGCATATTCAACTTGATGCTACCATGGTATGTGACTGCATCTGGGGAAATGTGACAGATCTACTTTTTACAGGCTACTATGTATATACAGTGGTGCCTCGCAAGACAAATGCCTTGCACAACGAAAAACTCGCAAGACGAAAGCGTTTTGCGATTTTTTTGGTGACTCGCAAGACAAATTTTTCTATGGCCGTACTTCGCAAGATGAACTTTTTTGCATTTTTTTTGGGCTTGTTTTAACCGTTAATACCCAGGATGCATTGTGCCTGGAGGTTAAAAAGTTGAAGTTTTGTGCTTGAAATTTTTGAAATTCTCTGTACAGTATGTATGCCTTTAAAGAGCACTTAATAAACACTTTGTAAACCAAATTTGACTTTGTTCTGACTTTTTTTGCCCATAGGAACGCATTAATTAAATTTCAATGTTCCTATGGGAAACCGCACTTCGCAAGACGAAATTTTCGCAATACGAAATGACTTGCGGAACGAATTAATTTTGTCTTGCGAGGCACCAATGTACTTTTAACAATGATAGTCAATGGGGCTTACTCCTGGGTAAATGTGGATAGAATTGCAGCCTTTGGGATGTTTGGGGAACTTTTTAAAAACAGATTAACTACTTCTTGGGAGGGTTAGGAGGGCTCTTCTTTATTTAAAATAAATTTTTAAACTTATTGTAAACTTTTAAAGTACTTAGGCCCAAATCCTAACCAACTTTCCTGCACTGACATAGCTAAGCCAATGGGGCATGTGCTGCAACTTGCAGTTGGGTGGCAGTCACAGAGGTCTCCTCAAGATAAGGGAATATTTGTTGCATTACCTCAAAGCTGCATTGCCCTTATTTTGGTGCTTGAAAGTTGGTTAGGATTGCACCCTTGATGAGATTTGATTTTGTCGTTATGAGGGGCGGTGTCAAAAAATTTTCTGCTTAATGATTTCACTTCTGGCCATGGCATCACTTCCATGGGGTGCATCGTTCCATGAGGTTAATGATAACACTCAGTGGCATAGCTAATGATTGTGTAGCCTGGTGCCAAGTTCAAAGTGTTGTCCCAGAAGTGATGTCACAACCGGAAGTGAGATCACACCCGAGTTTTTAAAAAAGTACAAATTGGGAGGAACCCACATCCTCCCCCCAGCAGCTCGCCACCCACTTGCTCTGCTGCCTCCCCTCAATCAGTGGCATAGCTAAGGCATATATCTGCTACCTGGGGTCAAAGAAGATTTTGTAGCCCGCCCCCCTGCATGACAAAATCAAATTTAGTTAAGTAAATAAAAAGTTATTGGTTCCATGCTGTAGCATAATAACATCTAATTGGCAATCAGTCTCATAGGTCAGTTTGGAGTTAACCAAATCCACTTTTTGTTCCATAAGGCAGTTGTGTTTTCATTTTCTGGGAAATTGGCCATAACTTTTGATAGAATACAGATCTTCCAGTGCAGTTTGTTGCATTGCATTCTGCATTAAATTACCTTTCCAATGATATATTACATGATAGTATTATTCATACATACCAAGATTTCCACAGTTTTGGTCACTAGTTGCTCAGCTTGTTGCCCTCCCTAAAGCTTGATGCCCGGTGCAACTGCCACCCCCTGCACCCCCTTAGCTATGCCACCGATAACACTTCTGGTGGGTCCTGATAGATTGTCATTCTAAAAAGTGGGTCCTGCTACTAAAAAGTTTGAGAACCACTGTGTTAGAGTAATAAATGTTAAATATTATTTCATTAGAAAATGATGACTAACAAAGCATCTCATTGGAACAGAGACAGAAGTAAGTTTTAAAACAGGTCTTTCCCCATCCCCGGTATGCATATCGCTTTTAAGCTTTTGCAGACGTATCTAACTGCACTGAATTATGTCAAGAGTGAAAGACATTTGTGATGTGAACACCCACTTTTCAGTTGAAAGAAAAATACAAAAATGCATTCATTCTAGAAATGATATAGAATGTTAACATCATTTACGTTTACACATCTGAAAGGTCATGAACATTCTGTTCTACCTGCCACTCTTCATCTGATCATTTTATCTTTTATACATGATACAATTAAAATTGTTCCATAAATTGAAAGATCATGAACTAGCTTTGTTGAGCTCTGATAGCTTCACTTTATCTCTCCACATAGAAGAGTGGGCAAGGCAGACAAAGTTAATTCACCACAGGCATAAACTCACAGTCCAATCCTAACTAAGTATTTAAGATGGTAGAACACAACATGCCACCAGTGGCCACTTTGGACACTGCAATCCACAACGATGTTGGTGGTTTGCAGCCACTATTGGCTTCTTGTGGAGCACAGTCAAGCTGGTATGGGTGGTGGAACAGTGTGAAGGGGAGGAATGGGGAAGTGTCTGGATTGTGAAGGGGTGCGTGGAGGTGAAATGATGGAGGGAATGGGTAGATCCCAGCAACACTAGCATGTACCAGAATCTTAAACCCATTCCCTCTCCTCTTCTCTGCCCTTCCTTCTGTGCCAACAACATGGCTGGTGCACATCCAAGGAGACCCATCTAAGCAGTGGAGGATTGCCTAAGGGTAAGGGAATAAAAGTTCCTTTACCATAAGGAGACCTCCATGAGTGCCTCCACACCATAGGGGGC
The DNA here is from genome assembly GCF_035046505.1 of Tiliqua scincoides. NCBI lineage: Eukaryota > Metazoa > Chordata > Lepidosauria > Squamata > Scincidae > Tiliqua > Tiliqua scincoides. Next base: position 76,527,706 of record NC_089822.1, read on the forward strand.
AGCATGCACTCCTTTGGCACAACTGCACCAGCACAGTGGGGGGCGGGGTATTAGGATTGGGCTATTAGTCTCTTCCAGCCATCAAGCCCTGGAACATACTCATGCATTTATATTTTCTCCAGCACCACAGTCACAGATATTTCTATATATTCCCATTTGTTCATTTCATAGATTTATCCATATGACAACAAGCTCCAAATCATGAAGTACCACTTGCATGAATGGGGGGTGGGGGAACCTGTATGAACTGGTCACAGATCTATCATTGCCAATGGACTCCATTGGTGGGGGTCTGTATGAGCTGGTGTTAAAATGCAGATGCAGAAGTATTAAGGATATTAACATGTTACATCCTGTTGCTCTGGCTGCGTTTGTTGCTAGTTGCCTTCCGGTCGCAATTCAAAGTGCTGGTTATAACTTTAAACAACTTGGAACCAGCAACTAGCATGTTGTGTTCCACTGTCTTAACCCACACAAATCTACCCAGAGATCTTCTAGGCCAGGGGTGCTCAATAGGTGGATCGCGATCTACTGGTAGATCGCGAGGCAAAATGAGTAGATCAAGGAGCCCTGTCTCTCCAAACTGTTAATATGTCAGTTTCGTCTAGTGACTAGACGAAACAGACATATTTAGCTGACACTAAACTGACGCTGAAACTGACACTTTAGCTGCTCTTCAGGCATGCAGCAACAAAACTGACGAAACTGACTAGACTCCAGCAGGGGCTCCATACATTAAAGGGGGTGTCTGTCAGACGCTTCCTTCCCCCCTGGTAGATCTCCGGGCCTTGCTGGGTTTCAAAGTAGCTCTCGAGCCAAAAAAGTGTGAGCACCCCTGTTCTAGGCAATGCTCTTGCATGTCTCTTGATTGTGAGAGGTGAGACTGGAAAGGATGCATTGGAGAGCTTTCTTGATGGTGGCCCTTTCCCTGGAACTCTTTCCTGTTCACTCTGTCTTTTCTTTCCAGTGGTAGCATTATCCAGTTATTTTATTTCCTTTAAAAGGAATGCAGAGAGCCTGCATTATACACATGTGTACTTGGTATTGAGTGCTTGGGAGAAGAGAATGGACCAAGCCAGTAATGCGTCTGTTTCATGGACTGATGATCAGAGGCAGGGGCTAGGAGATGGGGGTAAAGGGGGTAATTTGTACCCGGGCCTAGGGTCAGAAAGGGGGCCCAGGAGCCAAAGGAGGGGGCCCAGAAAGTTCCAGGGATCTGACATTTTCCTATCTCACCTAAACTTGCTTTTCATCAAGAAGGCTAGTAGACCTGGGCTTCAAAGACTATTGTGGCTGTCAGCACCCGCCCTCTATCCTATTTTGTCCCCTGTTCTGCTGCCGCCATTGCGCCCCTCCCACTTTGGGAAGGGGCCCAGAAGAAACTTTGTACCCCCTGATAAAATTCCTCTCATAGGCCCTGATCATAGGGTTCAGATCCACAGTTAAAGAGGTCCACACATTTCTTCATGCCCTTCTTCACACTTTTTTATCTGGCTGGATTGAATAGAGCTCTGCTTGCTCCAAAATTCAAACAGAGTAACTGCAGTGTGCTGAAGTGAAAACATTCACCTTGGGACCACAGCCACCTCCTTTACTCCATAACTCCCACTACACATCACACTTAAACTCAACAGATGTGAGGCAGAAACCTTGGTAGCTTCTGGTAATGATAATCTATGGCAGCATTGCCATGCGCCCACTCCCCTTTATCTTTCATGGTCTGTCTTGTGTGCAGTTAAATTGACAACATGTTTAGAGGTGCAACTTTCCTCATCTATGTCTCCTTCTTCCCCTCCCTTTACCCCTTCATGTACATGTCCCTTTTTTCTTCTATGGACTTCTTTTTATACTGACAGCTGCTTACATTGTTGTAAACTGGACACAGAGTCCAGCAGCAAATGAGTGGTTAGACACCATTGTCCTGTCTAGCTCTGAGAGAGTGGGCATGTTCAGTAAGCCGCTATTTTATTTTGTTTTTTTACTCCCCTTTCCCTATCCCCATAATACATTTGTTGTACCTTTCACCTTCACATCCTTTCTCCTTCCTTGCTGATAGCTGTGCCATCGGCCGCTACGCAAGAGCCTAGCATACAAATTTGTTTACCCTGTCTGAGCATGTTCAAAATGCACACCTGGTAACAGTAGTTGAAGACCTATTGTTTCATGGCTATGTTTGGTTATATTAACTGTTGTGGTTGCCTTTTCTCTTTGGATTGTTACCTGCAGGAGGAGACCCATAGTGATTGGGCAGCCTACTGGGGGGTAAGGAAAAAATATTTTCACCTCCTGTGGGCTTTCTAATCACCCCTGTCAATCATAGCATGCAGCACATGCTCCATTGTATGGCTGCAAGCTATAATGTGGCAGGGGATAAGATTGGGGCAAAAGGAAATTAAAATCAGGTCACATTTTTCAGCCTTAGAAGGTGCATTTACGTGTTGTTGTTTTTTACTTCTTTTGTACAGGACTTTGCATTATGTCTTCTGTTCCCCTGTGTTAAATAATATCCATAAAAAGTTAAACCATCATGGTTTTAAGGAAGGAAAAGACAGAGGTTTTGCATGAAATGAGGTTTTTAATCTTGACCCAGCTGAGGTTGCTATGATCTTAAACTAGACTGCCAAATCACTAAGAGCATTAGGGGTCATGAAGCTCCCATTTCAAAATCATAAGCAGATGTGCAGTGCTTGTAAAGTCTGCACCTTACAACAGAGAGGATGATAATATTGCAATATTCAAAAGTGGTTCTCCACTCTTGTTCCCATAAACATCCATAATGTGCATATGGCTAAGGTATTCAATCTGTGCATCCTGCCTCCCTAGTGAAGGCGTGGCTAGCCGACAGGGGTGTCGTGAGGCATCTGGGGAGTGAGGAGGCCGTAGCTGCGCTGCTCTGCTCAGTTCAGCTGCACGTGCTGCCTGTTGACTTGCTGCTTTTCTGCAACTGTGAATGAGGTGGGTGGGGCAGTGTGAGGTGGGGAGGGAGAGCATGTGAAACATGGTGTGGGGAGGTGGGAGAGAAGACTGGCTGGGCAGCGGTGGAGGTACTGCATCTCATCAGCACAGGGCGAGCTCTGGCAGGCTTCAAACTGGGAGACCTAGACCTAGAGAGAGCAGCGCAGAACGTTCCTCAGCTTGGGAGCCAGCCTGCTCTTGGAGGGAGGGTGTCCAAATGCCCCAGCCTGCATTCCTCCATCTTGCCTGGGAGCAATAGGGGTGGTATCTGCATGTTGGGGTGTATGTGTATGAGCAGCCCCCATCTACTTTGGGGTGAGTTGTAATCTTGCTCTGTGTGGCTGCAATCCTGTCCACACTTTCCCGGGAGTAAGCCCCATTGACTCAAATGGGACTTACTTCTGAGCAGACCTACATGGGCTTGGGGTCTGTGTCAGCTTAACCAAGGATCCTCACCTTTCTTTTTCATCCCCCTTCAAAAAAGAAAAAAAAGCCACTCTTTGTCTCCAAAAATTGATTAAAAATAAAAATATCCATTCCTTTTCAGCCTTCCCCCTTTTTCCGTCTGCCTCCTTTTGGGGGGGGTGTACTTTGTTGGCTGCTATTGTAAGACAAAAGGCACAATCCTAGCTAGGGTGAGAGTAAGCCCCATTGACTCAAATGGGACTTCCTTCTGAGTAGACCTACATAGGCTAGGGGTCTGTGTCAGCTTAACCAAGGATCCTCACCTTTCTCTTTTTCCTCCCCTTTCAAAAAGAAAAAAAACCCCACTCTTGATGGCTTTGTCTCCAAAAATTGATTAAAAAATAAAAATACCCATTCCTTTTCAGCAATCCTCCTTTTCCCCCCTGCCTCCTTTTGGGGAGGGGGGGGGTACTCTGTTGGCTGCTATTGTAAGACAAAAGGCACAATCCTAGCTAGGTCTACTCAGAAGTAAGTTCTATTGTGTTCAATGGGACTTACTCCCAGGAAAGTGAGGTTAAGATTGCAGCCAAACAGTCTCTGGGTCTCAGTTTGCATCAGTTTGCAATTAGCAGATACACACAAAACAAAGTCTTCCCCTCCCCCAGCAAATTCATCACTTCTCCCCTCACTTTCCAAAACCCTCCAGGTGTGCTGCTAACAAACTCAGGGCACAATCCTAACCAGGTCTCCTCAGAAGTAAGTTCTATTTTGTTCACTGGGGCTTACTCTCAGGTAAGTATGGTTAGGATTGCAGCCTCACAGCCTTGTTTCTAGTGTATAATTATAACACCTTCACCCCCATTTTGGGGGTAACTGAGGTGAGGTGTTGTAATGGGGAGCCGTGGCCAATGGCCACAAGGATCAGGGGAGGCAAGGACTAGAAACGTTTGAGAACCACTGGCATATGGAGTACACTTAAGGGTTGTTCACATGTTCAGCAGTAATTAGGTACAAACATTGTTACTTTGCACCTGGACACAATTATTTACATGTTCCTTTCAATGCAGGTATAATCAGTGTACTGTGTACATGGATAGTTGATCTGTGAAAATCAAATGGAAAAATGTACTTGGGTACATACAACTGTACAGGTATTTTGTATTCAGGTACAGCATTTTGAGTACAAGCAGCCATTAGGGAAAATTTTTGTATTTTTTTTAAACTGAAACCATTTTGAACATCATTTTATGATGAAAAAGGTGGGATATAAGGGTTACGTCTTTCTTTGGCAGCCCTATCTGGGCTGCATTCCCTTGAACTGGGAAATTCTTGTCTATACAAAAATTTTCTCCTCACAAATAATTATCATTTGTGAATAAAGGCTAAGATAACACTCTTTTCCTGGACATGCTGAGTTGCTATGTGCAGTGGTTTTATCGTATTGTATACAGGGGACAATAGCTTGCAGTCTAAAGTGATACAGCCTAGAAAAAGGCTTACTACTCAGTGACCTCAGAAAGCCACTTCAGTCTCTGTGGGGATGCAAAGGAGACAGAAAAGGGGAATGACTGATGTGTTCAAATGGGAAACAGCATAATACTGACTAGAATGGAACCCTGCTTGCTTTTTAAATACGGACTAATGATAATTTTCTACAGACAATGATGGCAGAATGGGAAGCAAGACAATTTTTTTCTTTTTCTCTTTAAGAGAAAAAGAAGAGTTGTAAGATGAATGAGAAGATGAGAACCACATAAAATCCTGATTTATACTAGCTCAAGAGAATTAAATCCACATAAAAAACCAGCTATGCTTACTGGTCATTGTGCTCTGGCTTTCGAACTTGGTTATTGTCCCTATTTTAAATTAAGAACATAATTTAGGAACATTACCTAGTATATGCCCATTTATCATTTTCAGTTTGAGCACTAGCAAATTTAACCATATATACATGCACATCCTCATCTAAGAATTATGTTATTTGTTCCCCCCATAATAGTTCAGCATCTTTTTACATCTGTTTGCAGAAATGCACGTTCTCAGCTCAATGTTATCAGCCTTAGAAAGAGAAGGGTTTAGGTTTCTCTGCCATTTATTTAATCTGTCTGATTCTGGCATTTGTTCCTTTTCATTGTAAAAGTGTATTCATTCACATTTCCCCAGCTCCATATTGTGGAAGATGTGAAACATGAAGCTATGATAAACTGCAGATGCACAGGAACCCTTCCTATATTAAATTGCTCAAATATATCTATCAAAGGTCAAAGATGGTGACGATATGGGGAATTGCAGGAGCAGAGCACTGCACATTATCTGCCCAATGAGAACTGCCAAAACCCTTAGCTTCCATTAAAACAGTGCATTAAAAATCTGTTCTTACATTTGAAGCCTGGATACAACTTTTTCATGTATTGAACCTGCGCAATGGGACAGTCAACCTACACTGCAGTTATCTGCCATTACCATGAGTGAACAGCTTTTGTTTAATTGATCTTGAACTTATTCCTGGTGCTGATAAGACCTGTGTATTTTGGACAGCACACTGGTATTTGCTAGCAGGTTGCTTGATTTTCAAGGATGCACAATCACTATTCCAATTACACAGGCCAACACACATTTTGCTTCCTTAAATATTACACCAATTCCTGGGTATATTTGGGGTGCTGATTCAAAAAATGGCATCTGTTTTGCCCTATCACGTCTAGTTTTGGAGATATAGTATAGCCTCATTAGTGAATGGTTCAAGCAACTTCCTCATGAGGAAGCCTACACCATGGCTTTATGCATGTTTATTAAGGAGAAAGAACTTTGGACATGAGAGCAACTGTGGTGTAGTGACTATAGTGATGGAAGACTGATGAGACCCAGGTTCAAATCCTTACATAGCTGTGAAGTTCAGTAGGTAAAGTTGGGCCTCACTGTGCGAGCAGACAGGGCTGGTGTTGAGAATAAAATGGCAGAGGAGGGGGCAGTCTTCTCTGAGCTCCTCAGAAAAAAGGGTAAGATAATAATGTAATTATTTTTTTTAAAAAGAGTATTGTGTTGCAAACAAGAAAAAAGAGATGGAGAGAAGTATCTTCTATTGATTAAATGTGGATACTTTTAAAAATGAAATGCAAACATGCTTTGCAGCCCAATTCTATGGACTGAAGCCTCCAGCGGAACATTGATCATTGTTCATCATTGATGGATGATGCATTATGACACTCATTGATATTAAATGTTAATGGATGGTAGCAATAGATAAGGGGGCATTTCAGACCATCTGCTAGAAAAGGTGGGGAGAAGGATTGTCAACACCCCTCTGAGGAATCTGGATAGGATTACAGCATGCCTGGATACAGCATGCCTGTTTTTGGTGTGGCTGCACCAGCAGAGGGCAAGGATAGGATTAGGTTATTGGAGTACCGAGGAGTTAAGTCAGATAGAGGTTAAAAGAGAAGATGTTTCAGACCTCATTGATAAATTAAAGATCAATAAGTCACCGGGCCCTGATGGCATACACCCAAGGGTTATTAAGGAATTGAAGAATGAAGTTGCAGATCTCTTGACTAAGGTATGCAACTTGTCCCTCAAAACAGCCACGGTACCAGAAGATTGGAGGATAGCAAATGTCACGCCTATTTTTAAAAAGGGAAAGAGGGGGGACCCGGGAAACTATAGGCCGGTCAGCCTAACATCCATACCGGGTAAGATGGTGGAATGCCTCATCAAAGATAGGATCTCAAAACACATAGACGAACAGGCCTTGCTGAGGGAGAGTCAGCATGGCTTCTGTAAGGGTAAGTCTTGCCTCACAAACCTTATAGAATTCTTTGAAAAGGTCAACAGGCATGTGGATTTGGGAGAACCCGTGGACATTATATATCTGGACTTTCAGAAGGCGTTTGACACGGTCCCTCACCAAAGGCTACTGAAAAAACTCCACAGTCAGGGAATTAGAGGACAGGTCCTCTCGTGGATTGAGAACTGGTTGGAGGCCAGGAAGCAGAGAGTGGGTGTCAATGGGCAATTTTCACAATGGAGAGAGGTGAAAAGCGGTGTGCCCCAAGGATCTGTCCTGGGACCGGTGCTTTTCAACCTCTTCATAAATGACCTGGAGACAGGGTTGAGCAGTGAAGTGGCTAAGTTTGCAGACGACACCAAACTTTTCCGAGTGGTAAAGACCAGAAGTGATTGTGAGGAGCTCCAGAAGGATCTCTCCAGACTGGCAGAATGGGCAGCAAAATGGCAGATGCGCTTCAATGTCGGTAAGTGTAAAGTCATGCACATTGGGGCAAAAAATCAAAACTTTAGATATAGGCTGATGGGTTCTGAGCTGTCTGTGACAGATCAGGAGAGAGATCTTGGGGTGGTGGTGGACAGGTCGATGAAAGTGTCGACCCAATGTGCGGCGGCAGTGAAGAAGGCCAATTCTATGCTTGGGATCATTAGGAAGGGTATTGAGAACAAAACAGTTAGTATTATAATGCCGTTGTACAAATCTATGGTAAGGCCACACCTGGAGTATTGTGTCCAGTTCTGGTCGCCGCATCTCAAAAAAGACATAGTGGAAATGGAAAAGGTGCAAAAGAGAGCAACTAAGATGATTACGGGGCTGGGGCACCTTCCTTATGAGGAAAGGCTACGGCGTTTGGGCCTCTTCAGCCTAGAAAAGAGACGCTTGAGGGGGGACATGATTGAGACATACAAAATTATGCAGGGGATGGACAGAGTGGATAGGGAGATGCTCTTTACACTCTCACATAATACCAGAACCAGGGGACATCCACTAAAATTGAGTGTTGGGCGGGTTAGGACAGACAAAAGAAAATATTTCTTTACTCAGCGCGTGGTCGGTCTGTGGAACTCCTTGCCACAGGATGTGGTGCTGGCGTCTAGCCTGGACGCCTTTAAAAGGGGATTGGACGAGTTTCTGGAGGAAAAATCCATTATGGGGTACAAGCCATGATGAGTATGCGCAACCTCCTGATTTTAGGAATGGGTTAAGTCAGAATGCCAGATGCAAGGGAGCGCACCAGGATGAGGTCTCTTGTTATCTGGTGTGCTCCCTGGGGCATTTGGTGGGCCGCTGTGAGATACAGGAAGCTGGACTAGATGGGCCTATGGCCTGATCCAGTGGGGCTGTTCTTATGTTCTTATGTTCTTATGGAGTACTTACTTAAGACTAAAATGGAATAGATAGCAGATTTCAAATCAAGACAGAATTTACTTTCTATCTAATGTGTATAAATAACAACAATTCAAAAAGAGAGGGTTAACATTGCAGGTCCAAGATCTGATTCATGCATTTTATAATGTTTGAAGGACAGAATTCTGTGTGATGGGAAAATCGTGCACTACCCATGCCCTCATCCCATTTTCAGTAGCTGCTCCCACTGAGATAGGTGGTATTCATTTGATCTTGGCAGCCCCATATGATTCTAACCATTGTGCATGATTGGAATTGTATGGGATATGTATGTATGTATCAGATCCAATTTAGGGGCACACAGATCACCTATTAACTGGTCCACAAGGCTTTTTTAGAGTACCAATTTGGTATTTCTTGGAATGCAAGAAAGGCATTATGTATATCTGTGCATATAGTCTTCTTAAATTAAATCTTCACTGGCTGCAGTTTGAAATACGTCCTCTGTTGGCACCTGACAGAGATTTTTAATATCTTATTAATTCATGTACATTTGTATCTGACTTATCTACTACATTTGTGATAATATACTTTATAACATACAGAATAAGTTCTAGTTTACAATAAAACTGAAACCATTCAGATTGTGTGATGGACAGGACAATTATATATTTCCAATACATACATGTAAGTAATTTGTATTTGTGAAAGGACCTTTCCCTAAATACAATTAGCAGACAAGGATAATTACCGCTGTTGACATGTGCTAAAGAATTATTGATCTAAAAACTCTAATTTGGGTCTGGTCACAATTTTTTTTTTTTTTACTAAAAAAGAAAAAAAAAGCAAGAGAGACATTTTGTCCATTTCCCCTGAACTGTCAATGAATGTAAATTTTCTACCATGCTCAGACAGTTCACAGATGCCAACAAAGGGAGACAAAAGGAAACCCAACCCTATTTCCCTAAGGTATTTTCTAGGACTACACATGTTTTCAAAGCTTTTTTGAGTTGTGAGTAAAAGAAAAAACCCTGTCTCATACCTAAAGAATTAATCAAGGTCATACTTCTCAGATTAATATGATCTGAGGAGAAACCAGAGTCCGCTAGAGAAGGTGATGGAATCCCAGAAAATTAATGGATTAATGGAATCTATTTAAGATGATGGAATCCAACTAATCCAAGGGGAAGAAATAAGGATTTTTCAAAACTAAGAGCCCAATCCTGTGGTCCGCGCCACGGCTCCGTGCCATGGACCACAGTCACAAACGTACCATAAGGCACGTTTGCGGGGCTTACCACTGGGCTCCCACCGGAGCTAGCCCAGCGCTGGCCAGAGCTGGGCTAGCGCGCGGTGGTCGCCCAGGTTCCACAGCTCGGCAGTCTCCTGGGCATGGCTGGGGGTGCGGGGGAGGTGTTCTGGGGAGGGGGGAGGTGTGCCGGGGGTGGGAGGCATGTCGGGGGAGGGAGAGAGGCGGATCCGTGGAGCTGAGTTCCGCAGGATCCAGGGTGCTTGTGGAGGACTGCGCTCACTACACGAGCACCTTTAACGCTGACATTTGGTCGGCGCTAAAGAGAGTAGCCACTTTGCAGGGCTGCTTCCCTTACTTGGTGGAAGGGTATGAACGTCCCCTTCTCCCGAGGGGCCTCCTGCGGTAGCCTGGGAGGCGCAGGATCCGGCGGCAGCCCTCCACGGAGCCGCTGAGCCTGGGCGCTGCGGGCAGCTCAGGATTGGGCTGTCATACTCCTATGTAAATGCTGGATAGACGCTTAATCCCCTGAATCAAACGTTGGTTCCTTGCAACGGCTCATGGGAAGCATGGTCTGTGTTAGAAGGAAAGCCTCTCTGTATTTCAAAAAACAAGGGAATTAGGGGTCCATGTAGAAACAGGCCCTATGTTCTGAGAAGAGGCATTCTCATGGTCCTTTAAAACTACACATCCTTCTGTTGAAAATAGCCAAGTGCCGATTATAATGAGTTTTGTGTCACCTCTAAATTGGGCAACTGGAATGTGTGCTTGATAGTTAATCCAGGTCAAAATGAATTTCTCATCCAATATTTATTAAGAGCTAGAAATAATTGGGGTGCCTCTTCAAATTAATTGGCAAACCCTGTCCTCAAGCACAATTTATGGTCTATTTCAGTGCCCCTTTGGATCAGCGCTAGGGGTAGGCCAAATAAGTTTTGTTTCTCCCTTTTTGGTGAAATCTTAATGGCAAGCTGTCATTTAGATCTATTGCCACCTTCGTTCTCCCCCTTCTTGGGTAGCCCCTAAAATCCTATAAAAGGGAATAGCCCCTCCCAAGAGGGAAAAATTGCTTCATTTTCCTGACTTCCCCTTCTCCTCTTTCTCTAAATATCCTCTTATAGACTAAAGATTCTGCGTAGGTAGCAACCCTGAAGAATGTCTTGGGGAATGTCTATGTTTAGACGGGGGCAGACATTTGGAAAGAGGTTCCTGCTTCCTTAACGGACTTTGCTGAGTCCATTATGGGCTGTGTGGGGTGGACTGGATGCTGAACCACAGGAAAGAAATGACTAGGCTTGAAGCACAAGTGATAAGATATCTCTGTGTCTGAGAACCCCGTCTGCCATTGGTGACAGCCACAGAAACCTACCCACTTTCCTCCATGACCTTCAAGATATTCTATTCTCCTCTATTCTGAAGATACCTTTATTCTCTTCCAAGATAAGGCAACAACTGCCTGCTGTCAGGAAACTTGAATTTCTTTCCTCTTCTTCCTAGGACCATCCCCTGTGTTTCTAAAAGGCCACACCTTGTCTTTTGAAGAGAAGTAACTTCCGGGTTCCTCAGCTTCCTCTCCCCTTCTCTCTAGGTCTGCTGTCCCATCTTGCCATTCCCCAGAAGGTTGCCAGTGTTTTCTCATCCTTCCCTGTTTCTACAGCAACTCCAGACTCTCTAATTAGATTAATCCTTTGTTTTCACATTCTTCTCTTCCTGTATGTTCGGTGATTGTGGTATTTTTATGTAGGCAGGAATAGTTTTATTTACCTGGATGATTTTTGTAAAATCATGTTCACCCATATAAGCAGCAATAGTTTGTTGTTATTAACAGCTTTATCATGTAACTTTTTTTTTTTACTTTATTCAATATATCAATTATTTTTAAATTATTGCTTTCAATAAATTAGGTATTTGGAACTGAATGGACTCTGAATCATTTCCTATTCTCCTTCTGTTCTTATGGTGACAGTTTGTGGGAGTGTGCATCATGACCAAAGACTACAAGATCCCTAGACATGCATGTTTAGGGACATGCATAAATGCACAATGCATGTGTCTCCAGAGCATGTGTGTTAACACCTAATGGCATGATGTAGTGTAAAGCAAACAGCAATGAGCAAGAGGCCAAACAGGAGGGCATCTTAGGAAAATGATTTTTTTTTTTTTTAAAGAATGTGTTAAAGACATTGAGGGTGGTGGTGATGGGGCATTTTTGAGATACAGTAATAATAAACTGTTTGTAGTCTGTTAGTATTTGCTTTTCATATACTTTTGTAATGGTTTCGTAACTCATCTGTGGGTAGGATGGGACAGTTACATTAAATGCTCATGTTCTATAAATGTTGACTGATGACCCAAGAAAGCTGCAGCTCAAGTACAGCCCCCCTCCTTCCTTCAATTAAACCTTCAGCAGGAAATTAACACTTGTGCACTGAATCATTCCCAGGGAAAACAGAAGCTTTAGCACACATATATCTGTTCAATATTCTGTCTCCACCTGCAGTTTCCTGCTATCTCAAAGGAGACTTTTTAAGGGTGAAGAAAAACCGTATTATTCTGAGATGTGAATTTTTAAAAATTTAAATAAAAATATTGGAAAAGAAATATTTTCCAGTAATACCCATGATTCTCAATTTGTGACTTGTGGCATGTCATTGCCATTCACCTGAAGGTTCCTTATTCCAACACAGTGAGGGTAAATTTATTTACTCTGTCACCATCTTTTAACTTCAGTTGAACAAATTTCTAAAGGATGGGGCCCTATCCACTAATTCCTCCCCCCACTCAGCATTAGAACTTGGAAAAGTGATAGTTTAACTAAAAGATTATAATTATGTTTGCTTTGCAGTTGTATAGCACAGTATATTGTGATGTTATGTATTTCAATTTTATGGTGCTTTCTTACAGCACAATCTTATACATGTCTACTCAGAAGTAAGTCCTATTAAGTTCAGTGGGGCTTATTGGTAGGAACATGGGTCTAGGATTGCAGCCTTAATCAATGGGCAACTGGTACAAGAACAATAGATACTTCCAAGGGTGGTTCCACAGGTGGAGCCTGGCAAGGCACATTCTAGGGACCTATTCCCACACGAGGACCCATATATATGTCTGCCCAAGCCCTGATACAGCAAAGGCCCATCCTTGGGGGCTTCCCCACCACTGCTTACATGTGGGGATGCTTTTGTCTCCTGCTGTAGCCGCTTCCCACCATCACCTGAGGTTACTGAGGACACAGTTGAAAAGCTTATAAAGGGGCAGTGGGGGTTAGCAGCAGGGGGCATGAGTCCTCCTTCTTGCTGCCACCAGTAGCAGCAACTGTGAAGGTAAACTGACACCTATCTACTGCCTGGTAGTACTTTACAGCTGGGTACCACTGAGGATGCCCAGCCAGAAAGGCAAGATTCCTCCCTCATTGTCACCATGGTAGCTGTGGAAAGCAGGCAGGATGAAGTAGAACTTACGCCTGTCTGCTGTCCAGCTCCCAGGCATGCTAGGGAATTGCTGGAGCACACCTGTGTTTTCTAAAGCATGGAAAAGCATCCCATTAAGAGGACCTCTGACAACTTTTGCCCTAGGACCCAAATTGGGTTGGGGTAGCCTACTAGAGTAGCCTACTGGCTGAAGATGGACACCAAAGAAGTCCCACATTGCCCACAATGAATTTTCCATATCACTGACAGTGGCAGCACCCACTGAGCCATTGGGATGGACATGGTTGGCAACCTTCAGTCTCAAAAGACTATGGTATAAGCCTACAGCACCCGGTATTCCCTGGTGGTCTCCCATCCAAGTACTAACCAGGCCTGACCCTGCTTAGCTTCCAAGATCAGACAAGATTGGGCATGTGCAGGACGTGTCATAAGCAACTCAATGCAGGACTTTCCTCCAAGACCCAGTACCCTGGCACTGGCAGTGGTGTGAGTTCTGAGTGTTAGCAATACAGAATCATCATACCTGGAAAATCTTTATAAAGGTACTCTATAATGCCAAACATTCTATATTTGGCATTTTTGGTGTTTACAGTTTTCCTATAACCAATTAAACATACATTTCTGAAAGATGACAGAGACAGTGTCTGTGGTATATCTCTTTTCCTAGCAATAGTCAGAGCCAGAAAAGGGTATAATGTTGACTTATTTTGCCACTTCAAGACACCTTGTTTAAAGCCGTTTTGCTGATCTCACACCAGAGTCAATGGGAGCCCTCCAGCACCTCTTCCAAGAAAGTGCTTGGTAAATTGTTCAAGTTCTTAAACAGATTCCAAAAGTCATACCTCTGACACTCTGCAATACAACAGTAAAAGAAGAAATGGATCCCTGAGAACACAACTTTGGTTAGCTAATCATGCATGTTAGGAGGCTTGTATACCCTGGAGGTGCAATGAGAATGTTATTATCCCCTGACAAGTACAAGAGACTGGCTTTGTATTGCTCTGAGAAGATTTGGGTGGAAGGAAAGAATGATTCCTTTTGTATTATACACAAAAGTGTTGTTGGCCTTGTCAGGTGGAACATGTAGAGCAGTACAACATTTTTATGTTAGACTGCCACTACCACAACTGCAGCACAAAACTAGGTGAGGGCATTATAAACTTTGTGCTGTGACTTCTGAACAGTGCGTATCATACTGGTTGAAATGTCAGTGTTAGTATTTGCTGGGGACATTTTCCTATCAATTGTAAATATGAGTGGAATACTTATAATTCATTACTGGCCTCATCAGATCTGGGGGGTGGGGTGGGGAACCAATAGCCAGCCTGCGTGGAACATTAAGGGCGCAATCCTAACCGGCAGTTATGCCAGCATAGGTGGCCCATGAGCATCCATAACATTTGTGCATCCATGAGCACAATTCATCCATGAGCACATTCAGATGCGCCAACGCGCAGGCGGAGGCAGAAGCCTCTGCCGTGGCTCCTGCGCTGCCACTTGTGTCAGCACGAGCACGCTGACATAAGCAGCAAAGGTAGGCATGGGGGCGTGGGGAGGGGGCAGGAGGGGCATTACTGGGCGGGGGGAGGGTGGCCCCAGGGGCGGGCGCATGGGGAGCCGGGGGCGGGACTGGGACCCGGAGGTTATGCCGGATCCCAACCCCTGTCCCTGCGGTGAGCGGAGCAGCTTGAAGCTGCTCCGCTCTCCTCAGACTTGCACCACCTCCGGAAGTGGCGCAGGTCCGAGGAGAACCATAGGGGCACGCAGCTTTCCCTTGCCCGTGGCTGAGCCACTGCTCGTTGCAAACCCAAGTTGGATGCAGCGCAAGCCTCCTGGCTTGCCTGCTCCAGCGCGGGTTTGGATTGCACCCTAAGCTGTTTATCCAGTTTGTAACGTCAAATCTTTAGGCAGTTTTTCCAATGCATTACACTCCTCATCTGCTAACTCAAAAAACATTGGTTATTTAATTTCCTTTTTACTAGCAATGCCAGGCAAGAAAATGACCATCAACTGTAAACACAGTCCATTTGCCAGAAATTAATCCATAGTAAATGCATCAGAAATGGTTTTAGTTTCTAAGAAAGCATAGGTTGCTGTGTGTATTTTATACTGCCCTCCTACTTCTGTTACCAGTCTTGCAGTCACCTCAGACTAATCAATAAAGAAAACATTGATCTAAGTGGTATCATGCCCTGCTGTCGATGGAGGAGTGGATATCCTGTGATCACACTTTACATTGTTTTGAGGAGAGCCAAAGCTTACTGCCAATAACTCCTTCAGGCTGAAGGTTTATACTGAAGGGGGGAAAAAGAGAGATGTATAGTATATTTTAAAAATCCCATCAAACAACCAAACCAATGGGTCACCTATTTGCATGGATCACCTATTTGCATTGCAACTGCTGCTCAGTTTTCCCTTGTGATGGTTCTGTGTTGCTAGATCTGATTTATTTATTTGACAGATTAATATACCACCTTTCCTATGTGCAATGCACTGATTGGTTATGTACCATCATGACATCATTTCTCTCATTATGTGGCTTCTGGTTGATTGAGAACATAACCTGTATAGAAGAGAATGATACCGCATGAGCAGTGGGCAACCCAATCCTGACAAGCGCTGGTGCAACAGGGCTGCATGGCCTCCACTGTATCCAGCGTTCATCAGGAGCAGGTTGGAAGTCTCCTCAGGATAAGGGGATATTTTCCCCATTACCCCAGGTAATGTCCCAACCTGCATTATGGGTCTACTAGGAATTCTACCAGCTAATGAGCTGTCAGAAGTCCGAGCAGGCCTGGATAAGGCTGCCAGGTCTGGGAGGGAGGATAGAATGGAGGAGGCCTCTGCCAATTCTGCCCCCTACCTGGCCCCCCGTTTGCCCTCCCTGCCCTGAAACACCCCTCCCTGCCTCTGGACTACCTTCCTGCTGCCCTTCCACTGCCTGCTGTGACCTTTTGTGTGCCATCTGAAGGGAGGTTTGGTTGCAGCATCGGCGGGGTGGCACAGGCCTCACCACCAGCACTGCTTCCTCTCCTTGTGTTGTGACTTGCCTTACAGCACGTTTGCTACACCACCAGCAAAGGGACCACTGAGCCAGCAGATCTGCTCCTTTGGATTGCGCTCTAACGTAGTACCTGAAATGGTCTCCAAATACCAGAGGCAGTGCTGGTCAACTCAAGTTGTGTTTAACAGAAAGCAATACAAGTCAAGTGTGGAGACTGCTGGAATGTCACTGAACAGTTTTGCTGTGGTTGGAATTCAAGCTAAAAGAACAATAAAGTATTTGTTCCTTTAAAATTCTACAATGCATGCACAAGACTGAGAAAGTTACAGGAAGGTTCATAGCAAATTATTCAGATTCTATATAGCATCCTGATCTCAATTCTTTTTCTTTTTCCTAGCCATTCAACATATTTGCTGAATTAATGAAGCCATTCTCCAATTCCCTGATGGATGTGAAGCAACTGGATTCATTGAAAAAACAAAATGAAACTTGACTACGGTAATTTATCTCTCATTGAATAAAACAGTTGTTTATTCATACTGCAGTGAAATAGTGGATAAATATTTCATGAATAGCACTTGAAAAAGACTAAAAAGACTTTTAGTTATTTTTTCAAGACTTTTCATTTGTTAAACTCCTTGGAAATGTTTTCCGAGACAGTTAATGACACCTGCTAAGCTCCAGGGATGAACTCTACACATAGTAGATAGTCCCATCTTAATTCAAGAGGTGTGCCTCTGTAATGGAACAATACAAGTCAGCCTTAAGAGTGACATGCCTACTGAGAGAGAGAGAGAGAGAGAGAGAGAGAGAGAGAGAGAGAGAGAGAGAGAGATGTAAACTGGAGTAAACTTTCAAAAAAAAAGAAGAAAAACGAAAACATTACTGTCAGTATGAAAAACAGCAATGGCTCACATTCCATCCAAGAAATGCAGAACTTTTCAGAGCAGCACTTTTCAACTTTTTTCATCTTACAGCACACTAACAAGGCACCAATAGCATAGCTAGAGAGGGGCGGGAGGCGGTTCGCCCTAGGTATCAGCCTTGGAGGGGTGACACCACAAGTAACCAAAATCACTAAAATTGCGGTGGTTAGGAATAATACCATCATGCTATATACCGTTGGATGTGGACTTTACAGCAGAATACAGTGGGGAAAAACAGAGTGAAATATCTCCATTCTATTAAAAGTTATGCCTGAAGAACCAGAAAACAAAAACTGCATGGAGCCCTATGGAAAGTGAAACTGAGCCATATTGTGGGTTTGCTCGCAAGTAGGTGAACGTGCCTGAAGGGCAGGCTGAGAGGAATCCAACGACACCAGAATGGTCCCAAACCAAAGAACGCAGTCCCCCCCAAAACAGCTGAGAATGAAGTCCTTCCCTCCAAGTTGATGAATGTATTGAGCCCTATGGAAAGTGAAACTAAGCATTTACTCACGAGTATGCATTTACTCGCGAGTAAACAAATGTGCCTTGGCCTTTGGTCAGGTCGGCAAAGAGGAATACAAGGCTACAAGAATGGTCCCAATCTGATGAACAAATGCTCAACAAATGCTCCAGAAGGCAGCCCACCCCCACCCCATAAAAAGAATAAAACAGAGGCTTGAGCAGGTAAGGTGAATTTTTTCTGTTTAGGAATTGTAAAGCCAGGTGGGTCCTGATAGTGATATGCTTGAATGATAAGAACTTAAACTGGACTGTGCACTGGGTAGAGCTGACAATCTCACAGATTTTTTTTGCAGGGGGGTGTTATTGCAGGCAAGCTACAGAGAAAATTCGCTTGGTGGATCAGGGCTGGCCTCCCCTTATTTACTTATTTGTTTTTCTTTCTTTCAATTATTTATTTTAATTTGCTTGATGTCACTTCTAGCCATGACATCACTTGAAAAATTAATTATGTTGTATGGGGTGACAAAAATTTATGGGCCTTGGGTGTCAAATGACCTAGCTATGCCACTGCAAGGCACCAAAATTAACAAGGCACATCATCAGTTTTGCTGTTTTCTTTTACAATTGACACAGTACACTAAACTGTTGGCAGAGGGCTCACCTCCCCAGTGGCCCTACTAATAAATGACTCTCTCCCAAATTCCCGTGGTATAGCTGAGGACCACCCATACCACACCAATGTGCCATGGCACAGTGATTGAAAATCACTGTTTTCGAGGTTAGGTAGCAAAATCCAGATTGTACATAAAATGTTGATCACTTAAAATCAGTTCAGAAGGGGACACAGACATATGGGCTGCTGACTTTTCACAAGAATCCTGCAACCCATCCAAGCAGTCATCAGAAGCCAAGGCCAGTGGGCATGAGCCCAGCGTTAGCAACGATTGAGCTGGGTAAAGGCCAAAAATGGAGGAGTTTGTTTCCAGAAAAACCGCCTTCTGGTGGGCTAATTGGTTGGTTGGCAACCTTCAGTCTCGAAAGACTATGGTAGAAGCCTACAGCACCCGGTATTCCCAGGCGGTCTCCCATCCAAGTACTAACCAGGCCTGACCCTGCTTAGCTTCCAAGATCAGACAAGATCAGGCATGTGCAGGGTAACAGTTGGTGGGCTAATGGTGGGGTGAAAATGTAATTCAGGGCCCAGTCTTATCCCCTGCCAGTTCATAGCATGCAGCACTGCTAACACAAGTTCATGCTGCATGCTGTGATGGCGGGTGACCAGACAGCTTGAGAGTGATAAGTAAAAATCATTTTTATTTACCTCTCTGTAGGCTGCCTGGCCATCAGTGGGTCTCCTTGGTCCTCTACTGTACCAATTATTTTGCAGGAGTAAATCTGATGAGAGGCAGGGGGCATATCAAACTGAGAAAACAGGGATAGGATTCAGGTGTACGCTGCTGCGACCAAGCTCCCCTCCTTCTGCCCACTTTCTGCACATGTAATATTGATGGCACTACACTCCAAAACCCCGACAACCTGATCAGGTTCATATAGCTGTTTAACAACACAAGGGACAAGAAACACCCCATGGGAAACCAGAGGCCAATGGAGGAAAGATAAGGTCCCTCAGCAGCACTACTTTCTGGTACTTATCCAACAGGCAGAGCCACCTTTGCACTGTGTTTTCCAACTCCATCCCTGCCAGGCAGACTAGAAGGATATCATGGTAGATGGAACTGAATGCCACTGAGAGGTCCAGCAGAACCAACATGGATATACTTCCCTTGCCCAGTTCCCAGCATAGATAATCAAGCAGCGACACAATCCTTACCCACTTTCCAGCACCGACATAAGGGCAATGCAGCTCTGAGGGATATAAGGGAGCAAACGTTCCCTTACTTTGAGGAGGCTTCTGTGAGTGCCACCTGACTACAGGATGCAGCGCATGCCCCATTGGCACTGCTATGCCAGTACTGGAAAGTTGGTTAGGATTTGGGCCCAGGGTGATCAAGGCTGTTTCAGTTCTGAACCCAGGCCTAAAAGCAGTCTGGAAAGGATCAAGATATTAGTAAACTAAACTTATATCTCTGCCAATTCTTTATATTCTGTTGCTATAATTTTCAGTGAGCTTTAAACCTTTCTGCCAGGGAAAAACCCAAGAGATGGTCCAAGAGACCTTTGTTTAACATCACATCTGATAATGCCTGCAGGCATCAATCATGTGATCTTCTATTGGCCGGCATTAGGTGTTTGTCCCTTTTCCACTGCACTGCACTCTCATCCAGAACTGGGTCTAAGTCAAAGTACTGGTGTGAGATTTTGCCCTCACGACCTACTGTCCCCAAAGTTAAAATAGTGAGTGATCTGCGTGAAACAGACAATGAGCTCAAGAGCAGACTGAAGACAGATCTGAGCTCCTACAAAATCTCCAGGGAATTCATCTTGCCATGTCAATCAAATTATCTGCAAATAGGAAAGGATGGTCACAGGGGATTATAGTTTAGCCATGGAAATTGCTTCTGAAGTCAGTACGATGAATATGGCTGCAAATAAAAGAACTGGAGCCCTTTGGGATTTGGCGAATTGAATGCATGCATGGAGAGGAATGAAATGTCGCGAGTCTGCGCTTCGATCCAAATTTAGGGTCCACCGGAGATAACTTTTATAATTCTCATCACTTGCATATATTAAATTAATTGGTAAAGCTTTGCAGTTCCTTACAAACATTAATGAGAAAGACTTTTTATGGGCAAGAAAATAGGGATTATTTCATTACATATATTAGGAAACTTGAAAACAATGCAAGTCCTTTGATTTAGTATCATTGATATAGCTGGTATTATTAGTTAATCCATGACTAAGATTTACAATTTTAAGGTAAAGAATAAACCTTTTTCCTTAAATTGTAACCGGAAAAGTATCTGAAAGAAAAATGCAAATTTTAGAACCTTCAAGTCACATCTGCTGACTGAAATGAAGACCCAGACCTAAGTTTGGTGGTTTCATATCTTTTCAGGATCAATAACTAAAGGCACAATTCTGCCTTTCACATGGGCCGGCAAAGGAAGGTCACAAATGTGCTGTAAAGCATGTTTGCGCCTCCTTGGGAGTAAGCCACGCCAGCACATGGAGGTGTGCTGGCCTGCAGAGGCTGACACAAACCTCTGTGCCTGCTTCCTTGGCAAGTCTTGTGTCAGCCTGGCTGGGCCGAAACAAGACTCTGGGGTGGGCAGGGAGGAGGCTAGGAGGAGGCTTTCCTGGGTGGGGGGAGGGCGGGCGAAGAGCAGCCCCAGGGGCGGGCAGGTAGAGAGCGGGAGGCGGGGCTGGGATCCACCACTTATGCTGGATCCCAACCCCTGTTCATTGGGAGTTTGGAGTGGCTTCATGCTGCTCCACTCTCCTCAGACTTGTGCCACCTCCAGAGGTGGCACACGTCTGAGGAGACCCATGGGGCAAAGGCACCTTACTCAGAGGTAAGGGGAAAAGTTTCCCCTTGCCTCTGGCTGAGCCGCTTTGGGGCCTTATCCTGTGCTGGATACAGTGCAAGCCTCTTGGTTTGCCTGTTCTAGCACATGGTAGGATGGTGCCCTAAGTGAATATCTCTATCAGAGATTTAGTCTAACCTCACTTTCATCCATTAGCTCAGTAAAAATGAACCTCTGCCTAAGCAAACTGCCTGTTTTGATTAGCGAGAGAAATTTACAGAAATATTGAAACCATTTTTAAAAAGGCATTTCTTGCTCCAACTGTATTTTTGAAGACTCCTCCCCCCCGGGTTTGGTAGAAATGGAAATACATGCATTACTTACTTTCTTATATGAGCTAAAGTTGCAACTTTAAGGCCCCATGCCTTGTTCTGCCAGAACCAGCTGCAGTGCAAAATTCAGGGCATCACTGCATGCTTCCAGGTTGCTGCTGCAAATGGGCAGTGGTACAATGCATGCAGCAGCAGCTCCAGAAGCTTCCATTGGTGCCAGTAAATTGGCAGTGTAGGCATGCTGTGGCTGGGGCGGGGGAAGGTAGGGGGAGTTTGGGGGTGGGTTGAGGGAGGGCAGGGGTTAAAGAGGGGGAGTAAGGAGTGGAGCTCGGTGGTGCTGATGTATGCCAAATCCTATCCTTATGCCACTGTGGTATTAAAATGACTAACCTGTCAACCCCTGTAGCCAGGGCTTGCCCTGCCAAAGCATGTCTTAACTGCCATGAATCTCTTCCATTGGATGGGGGCTGGCAGTCCCTTCCCATACATTTTCCCTTAGTGTCTCCCTTAACCAGTGGTTCCTCCAAATTTAGTAATTTGTCCAATTTCAAGGTGTTAGCTTTTCTGAATACCCTCGTATCATGGACGTAGGTATGAATGTTAGACACTAGAACTAGATTCTGCATAGAAATACTCCACATCTCAACTAGCTGTCAACTATTTTAATTTTCATGGTCTGTCTGCTTTTGCCAAAATCTATTTGTAATCCCATCTTCCTTCTTTAATGAATTCTTTAATTAGGAACAAATGACAAGTTAAGTGATGATTGGGCAATGCCGTGTTTCTTGTTTCCCCATCAGTCTACTTCTCATGCTTCAGAAAAAAGGCCCAGAGAGAGCTTGAAACTGAGCAATGCATTGAAATTCCTCTTCCAGCAGTGACTAGAAAAGGCAAGACAGGTCTCCTGTATTGTTTCTAGGATTTAAATTCTTCTTCCTGACCATGGGAAGGTGGATATTCTTGATCTCTGGTGATCTCTGCCTCAAGGTATCCCAAAAGCCAGTATACCTGAACTTAGAAGAGCTTAAACTCTACCTAAGAAAATTGGTAATGTGATGTGATTGAGGGCCCAATACTATCCACATTTCCAGCATGAATGCAGCCACAATTTAGCCCCAAGGTAAGGAAACAAATATCCCTTTACCTTAAGGAGGCCTCTGTGACTGCCCTTCCACTGCAGGATGCAGTGCATGCCCTGTTGGCACAGCTGCATCAGCTCTGGAAAGTTGGATAGGATTGAACCCTGAGAGACATTTATGAGTCAATATCCCAAACCATCACACTCAGCATTCAATTTCCAGTATGTCTATTGCTTTCAAATGTTTTCTTTTTCTTTTTCCTCCTGGGACGTCGCAGCACTTATTTTGACAAAGAAACATCCCAGGCGTATTTACATCCCTAGAATTCTCATTACGGGTCTAAATACTTTTACTGTCACAGAGCTAAATTTACATTACTAGTCTAGACATTCTGTGATCCATGGGTATTGACATCCTTCTGGTTCAGTTCCCACCTTTGGTGGCATTTCTAGTGTAACTCACTACATGAATTGGCACCATCGCAATCAGTTTCCTCAATAGTGCCAGTATGGAAAATTGTCACACTGTCAATCTCCATGACAAATGAAACACCTAGCCCAGTTCTCATTCAAGTGGAATTGAAAATCTGCTGAGGAAGGAAATAGAAGTCCCACTTGGACAAAGCCATCTAGATGTCAGCAAGTCCTAGCAAATCTGATATGAGAACCCAGAAATGTGGATCTGGTCAACTGGTTCCATAGAGTTATGAACATGGGTATAATGTCACTTGGGACAGCATGAAGGCTCTTGCTGTTGTAGGGCCAGAGACAGGAAACTGCACTCCAGTAGCAGTTGGACACCTCACTGAGACTTCTACTGGACCATTGGGAGGTTTGTGTGAGTACTCATGGTGGATCACTTTCAGGTGGGATATTGCCATAAAGCCCTCCTTCCATTTTACTATTTGGCATTGGAAGGGTTTGCAGTCAAACATGCGTATTGATTGGTACTTATTATTCCAGCGAGGATTTAGCATGCTGACTGATGTAAAATAAGGTGCAATTGCCTGATATTGATTGGGACCTACATCAATTGGTAATGCCAAATCCTTGACACTATCTCAAGTTATAGCTATCCTTAATCATTCTGTGAAATATTTTCCCTTCCTCTATAATTCCAACACTTAAGAAGTTTTAATGTTTGAGAAATACATACTGCCAGCTGTGCTTATATTCTTTTTCACTCACATTTACTCTGTTCATCCTATTATATCTGTGAATATATATATATAGGAATACTTATGAATATATATGTGAACACATTTATATGTGAGCAGTTATCAGGAAAGTAACATATTTCAAGTTTCTTCTAAAGTAGGAAACATGATGATGATGATGATGTTTCTCTAGGTACCTCTAGATGGTGTACACCTGTCCCCTATTCTCTCAGAACATCCCTGTGGGAGGTTAGGCTGAGAATAACTACCTGCCCAAATTAACTCAGTGAATTTCCTGGCTGAGTGGGAAGTTAAGACTAGGTCTCCCTGCTCTATCCATTACAGTACACTGTAAAAAAACACTGCCTGCTTCTGAAATGTCTTTAACCATCTTGTAACAAAATTCACTCAAAATAAAGTAGCAGCTCATCCTAAGGCATCCATCTGATCACATTTCAATAAACAATGTGGTTCTTCACAATGTGTTTTAAGTTTTCATTTCTTGTACTACTTGATAGCATTCTTGGCTCGTATTTCAAGGCTCTGACACAATTGCATTGATTCATTAGTTTCCAATGGTTGCAAAAACAATGAGTACATTTTTCAAGTTTCACAAAATTTGGAAATTTCTTATTTCATGAAATGACAGGATGGGTTCAAACATGCACATTCATCATGCTGCATGACTACAGCTCTGTTGTAAAATGCATGTGTGAATGGGCATCAAGCACAAATACTGTGGTCAGAACTTGAAAATCACATTAAGTATGAGGCTTTTCAAAACAATGAGTCCCTGCATTCAGAAGAGTATAATCAGACATTGTATTTGTGGTGACTGCCCATGTGTGTAGGGGACAGAGCTGGCATCAGGCATCAGACAGCATGGGCACTGGCAAAAGGCTCACCCTCTTCAGGCCCCCAGTAGCTTTGCACCAACATTGCCGTGGGGTAGTACGTACTGCCCATTAGATCTGACTTCAACTTCCACACACCCATTAGTACTTCTAAATACATCCTATGTATATGTGCATAGGATCTGTTTAAACATTTGAATTGGTTGGGGGTTGAAATGAAGGAGGGCTCTCAAACATGCAAACACTCCATGTTTCCTATTAGTTCTAACACCCCAGAATCTGAAGCAGTTCCAACACAAGTTGTATACAAGGCTCAAGCAGACTACACTCAGGCTAGACTGGGTCTGGCAGCAAGGGAAGCTTCTGGTAGTTCTCCCTGTACAGACCTGTAACTGTCCAAATCGTTCAGTAAAATCTACTTTGAATCCTGGCTTTCTATAGTCTGAAGAATTTTACACACTGAAGATGTATTTTACTGAGCCCAGTGCATTTCTGTTAAATGTCTCTTCTCAATGATCCTGTCCCAGGCTCAAGGAAAGTCCCCCCTTTCCTTTTCAAAGACCTGTTCTCTTTTAAAAACTCACTTTGGAAGTCCTTTCATTGTTTGTAGAAAAACTAACAGCAGCTTCGGCAACAGTCTTGCAAACTAATAAAATTTAATATTCAGTGTGTAAGAAAGAAATATTTACTCAGTATCCATAAATATTTAACATAATATTAGTATGTGTAAAATATTGCTTATTGCATTGTTACTTTGCTTTTATTTTTCTCATATATCATCAGCACCAAAGAGACTAATCAGGTTGACGGCATTCAAAGGAAAGGTTTCCCAACCAGATAATGGCTGGAGTTTTGATTCAGCAGTGAGGGTAATTTTATTGGCTAATTTTATTTTATTGGTAATTTTATTGGACTATTGGCATTAATCTTGCAAAGGCTAACAGTGACCCTAATACTTTCTTCCTTGAAAGTGTTTTTCAGGGCTGCACAATATCAGCTTGATCCTCAAACTTGTGAAGCCAGTTTAATGAGTACAGTGGTGCCTCGCAAGACGAATGTCTCGCACACCAAAAAACTTGCAAGACGAAAGCATTTTTGCGATTTTTTCTGGTGACTTGCAAGATGAATTTTTCTATGCCTTGCTTCGCAAGACGAATTTTTCTATGGCCGTGCTTCGCAAGATGAATTTTTAAAATTAAAAAGTTGAAGTTTTGTGCTTGAAATTTTTGAAATCCTCTGTACAGTATGTATGCCTTTAAAGAGCACTTAAAAACACTTTGTAAACCAAATTTGACTTTGTTCTGACTTTTTTGCCCATAGGAACGCATTAATTAAATTTCAGTGCATTCCTATGGGAAACCGCGCTTCGCAAGATGAAATTTTCGCAATACGAAACGACTTGCGGAACGAATTAATTTCGTCTTGCGAGGCACCGCTGTATAGGATATACCATCTGCTGTACTATCCCTACCTCACCAACCAATGTAATTCTGTGGAGTATTGCAGCTATGCTATATGTTGTTGTACTTAAATGAGTTAGCACAAATAGTTAGGATTAGGCCAAAGGAATCTATTGGGGATACACTCCTTGAACATTTTGGGTAGGAGAGAGAGAAATACTGTCCCATTATTTGTGCACCTGTACTTTCCATGTTAAGTGTAACCTAAAAGCACTACCACCCATCATTTCATAGAAAGAAGCTTTTGAGCTAATGTTGCGGCATTAGTGATAAGGCAGATGTTCAGAAACACTGATAGTGAGCATTGCTACATTGCTTAGCTCACAGATCATGACCCTCCGCAGCCAAATGGCTCAGGAGCCAAGCCTTGATTTCACTGCCAGAGCTGATCATCTGCCCCATCACTAGGGGACCTATCACATGTCTTTCTACTTGAATGAGGCTCTTCATTTTACACGGGGTAAAAGGATACTCGTGGAGGACATGAGTTTTTGAAAATGCTTAGAGTGAAGACGATGGGTAAAACTGGACCTGGCAAAAGAAAAAAAATGACAGAAGTTTCTTGGTTGCTTCTTCCCACCAATTTCAGTGAAAATGAAACTGCTTTGACTTCCAGAAGACCACCTTCATGTTGTCCCCAATGCAAGCATTTGCAAAAAGCTGCCAAATGTGACCTAAAGCTACTGTAAACCTGGCAATGACTTCAAGGCTTGGCTCCTGAGCCATTTGGCTGCAGAGAGTCATGATCTGTGAGCTAAGCAATATAGCAGCGGTGGACCTCCCCAGTCCAGCGCCCTGGGGCAAAGGTCTGCAATGGTGCCCCCCTGCAGGCTGCCCCCTGCCCCCCTGCAGGCTGTCACTGCCCCCTGCGCAGAAATCTGTTTCCCCACTCACCTGAGGCTCATAGAGCCTCACGCAACCTGAGCCTGTGTTGCAGAAGCTTTCTGAGGCTTCCCCGACACTATAAACTGTGCTTCCAGTTTACCAGAAGCACAGTTTCTGACCCCATCAGGAGCCTCAGAGAGGCTTCCATGGGATCCTAGAGGCTCGCACCTGGGGCGTTTGCCCCATCAAACATAATGGGAGATCTGCCACTGCAATATAGCAATGCTATTCTAAGGTGGTGGCTGCCATAAAAATAATGGGAATATCTCTGATATTACTAAGGTCAGGAGACAATGTGCTGATTTTAACAGGATTGAATACCTGAGCTTCCTAATTGGAAAAAATATATACATATTGTGAAATCCCCAACTGAGCTTTAAAATAACGGAGAAGATAATAAATACTTCTGCTCTAGGCTTTTCTTACTAGTTGGTACTAGTTGGACTAGATGGACCTGGAATCACTTCTAACTATCAATAAGAAGAAAAAAAAAATCAATGGCCACATTCCTTTGACTTCCAATAAGCCATAATTTTACCCTTGAGGTTCTCTTTTCCTCTTGGAGAACGGCTTAATCCTTTGAAGGACATTTTCTAATCCTTCTTATCACAGCAGAGTCTTTGCATTTGGTATGAGCGTTATGATTCCTTTGTGAAGTTAGTGGCATCTGTCAAAGATTATCTGGGCCAATCTTGCTTGGATACTCTGTGATTTCCAACAACTCTGAAGCAACTGAGATTAATTAGTAAATGTGATTTGTTGTAAAAAAATGAAAATAAAAACCCCAGTTATAAAATGAGACCAAATCCTGATAAAGAGAATCTTGATCACTTCATGGTCATTAAATGTTGAGTCTTGGATTGAAAAAGATTCATTTTGGATTGAAAAAGATTCCAGTCAGTTCCATTAAGTTGAGATTTGTTCTCATAGATCTGAGTGTGTAATTATGGTTAAAATTGTTAAATTACAACACAGACAATTTTACACAACACAGACAGTTACATACACTAAAGTTTGCTTCGCAAACAGAACTCTGTAGTCAGTATTGCGCACTTCCACTGACACTTGTGCAAATGTACATTTCCACCTGCACTGAGAGACAAATGGCTCTGTTCTCAGTAGGAATGCTGAGCATTGTGTTACATTGTCGGTAAGATACACATATACACCTGTTTGGCATCTACATGCTGCCCTGTGGTTGCATTCCTGAATCTATCCATGGCCTTTTTAACACTTTTATACATCTTTTAGTTTCTTTTTGACAGGCTGGATTCCTCTATGATTTGCTGTTTTATGCTCTTTTTATTCTGACTTTTTTCTGACTACTGTTTTTATGGCCTCTGTTAATGTGTTTTTAATATGTTTTTATCTGTGTTAAATCATGCTTTTTAAAATTGTTTTTACATGTTGTAAGCCGCCCTGGGTCCCTTTCAGGGAGAAGGGCGGGATACAAATAAAGTTTATTATTATTATTATTATTATTATTATTATTATTATTATTATTATTATTGCCACTCAGTTGCCCCATGTCTATGCAAAGTAAGCAATGTCCATTTTGAAGACAGAAATAAATATTGACTGTCCCAGTGAGCTATAATCTTTAGTATAACAGTCTGATTTTATCTCAATCCTCCCACCAGTGTAGCTGTGCCAATGGAGCATGTGCTATATCCCGCAGAGGAGAGCGGTTTGGAGGTCTCCTTAAGGTGAGAGAACTTTTGTTCTAATCCTTCTTTTCACAGCAGATTTTATCCAGATCTTATCCTATCACTGAACTAATCTTTATCACAACAGAGTCTTTGCATTTGGTATGGTGTTATGATTCCTTTGTGAAGTTAGTGGCATCTGTCAAAGATGATCTGGGGCAATCTTGCTTGGTTACTCTGTGATTTCCTGAATGCTGTATCCTGCACCCCTGTATCCTGTACCCCTGAGGGCTGGGGGATAAGAATAGGCCCTCAGTTTGGCTGTACTTGTCATAAGAGGCGACTAAACAGCCACCGGGTAGATGGGACTCATCAGCCTGGGAAGGCAGCTGTCCTATACTAATTTTCGACTCCTGCCGACTACGCCAATTTGTCCCATCCAAATATCTCAACTCCCTTCTAATGCCCGCTTTTTGGCTAATTAACACCCTCTTTATTTCTGGGTCAACCGCTGTGGTGTGCAAAGGAATGAACACAGAACTCCTTATCTATAACAACTACCCAAATTTATTGCTATGAACACAGACACTCCCTGCAAGTCCTCTTGTCCAGAGGCTTTCCCTCCCCAAAACTCCACTTAACTCAGTGGGTAAAGGTCTGAAGCCTCCAATTCAAGTCCAATCCGGTCTTCTGTGTCCTCCAGCAGAGTCCTGGCAGTCCCCTTCTCCTGTAGGTCTGGGTCAGGTAGCCCTCTGGTTCCCTCAAGGTCAGGTCTGGTTCCCTCCAGGTAAGGTAGCGTCTCCCTCTGTGTCAGGGTCCGGGTTTCCCTCTGGGTCAGCGTCCCGCTCTCCCGGCTCTCCCTCTGGGTCAGTGTCTGGCTTCTGGCTCCTTTGGTCCTTCTGAAGCTGCCTTTTATCCTTTGTGTCCCATTAAGTGCAAATGCAGCTTAGCTGTGAGCTACCTCCTTAGCTCATTCAAAGTCTCATCAAGGTCAAATGAAGCTCAGGTGTCCAACCAGGTCTCCATTGGCCTTGATTGATTACAGCTGTGGAGCCAGACCTGCCCTTCCCAGAGCTGTCAACCAGCTGTCAAAACATGGAATCGCTGTCAACACCACATCATCCACCTGATGATCTTCTGATCTTCCATTACAGCAGCCCATCTAAGAGAAGGAAAACTCTGATCCCAAACCTCCACTGCCTTGTGGCTACATCCAGTTATGGAAAAGGCTTCAGGAGTCAACCTCGAGGCAAAATCCGGAGCCTGAGTCCCTGAGGCAGTTCATGGCTGAACACAGTCATGTTCTGGCAACTCTTGCGATACCGCTGGAACCAACCATATTGGCCTCTGCCTTTCCACTGGACCATTTCAGCGACGTGGAGAGGGGGGATTTGCTGCATGGGTAACAGTCTATCCTCCATATCTACTTTACCCAGGCTTTGCGCACTGGAGAAGACACTCTGTTCCAGAACCACCATTCAGAGCGCAATAGCATAGTCTACTGAGACTGAAGTATGCCAACAAAAAGAATCCTGCAGGAGAGGAAGGGTTGGTCCAGAGACTTCCTTGCAGTAAGGGAACAGCTATTTTGCTGGAACAAGTTTGAGGAGAATAAGGGAGAGGTAAGAGAACAGGATTAGGACCTCAGTCATGACGGTGTTGCCAAGATTCCCCCCTCCATCTTCCATTCTGACCTCCACCTGCTCCCTTCCTGCCCTCAGACTCCCCATTTCTCCTACTTCCTGCCCACCACTCACCATCCCAACTGTGTTCCACTGTCATAAAGAGCAGCCTGGTCCTAGTTAAGAATGGGCTGTAAGTGTCAAAAAGAAGCAGAAGGAATTTATTTCCCTTGATGTGATTGGGTATTTCCCTTATTTGGACACCAAACTTTTTTTTCTCCCACTTACTGTTCTTTGAACCATTTACCCTCTACAGTTGTTTTAATTACATCCATCAATTGTGATGCATGTTTAATTGGATTTTAATAGGAGTGTAACTCCTTGTTTAGCAGCAAGTTTAACAGGAGTGTAATTTATTGTTGATAAGGAACGGCCCCGTTCCACCTACTAAATAAGTACTGGAGCTGCATTTAAAAACCATCACTAGAATAGCTTCCCTCTTAGAATACAAATAGCTCTAAAGTAGACAATCACACTGTATATGTGTGTAGAATGAGCAGGGAATGGAGAGATATTCAAGTATTTAGTATCACTACCCATTGCTTTTTTCTTCTGAAAAATATGAGCACACAGTATATTAGATATAGGGAATGCCCATTAGTAGTATTTATACTAGCATGGCTGTGTATGAAAAATGTAATATGCAAGAC
Organism: Tiliqua scincoides; assembly: GCF_035046505.1. NCBI lineage: Eukaryota > Metazoa > Chordata > Lepidosauria > Squamata > Scincidae > Tiliqua > Tiliqua scincoides. The sequence goes on from NC_089822.1 coordinate 76,558,441, forward strand.
AGCTTCAGTGTATCATAATATATAACATTTTAAAAACTGGAACTTTATCAACGGGTAATTTAATAATCTAGATAAAGAATTGGTAATGTAAGAACTGCAGACTGTCTAGCTTATGAAAACTTAACCCCATCTTTGAATGGGCCACCAATCAGGCACTCACCACCACTTGGTGGCACAAGTGTCAGTTACAACAGAATGGACAGCGAACATTACATTGCTTACCAATGAGTGAGAAACATTGGTTCCTTTTCTACTGACTACAGCTCACCCTTTCACTCATCATCTTGTAGGATCAACATGCTTTTCATTGATGTGGACAGGATTGAACACTTGGAGTAGAATACAGAAATGTAAACATTTTAAATGAGACAGTTTCAATCTTAATAGTTTTAGAAAAGAGAAAACAAATAGTTACTGCATCGGTTTGCAGTGGCGTCACTAGGATTTGCATCAACTGGTGCAGGAGGCCTGCATGTCACCCCATGCAGTGGGTGGGGCAACAACCCAGGTGATGGGTGTGGTGATGTACCATCGCCCCGCCCCCACTGGTTTTTTGGCTGTACCTTTTGATAGAACACAGATATTTCAATGTGGTTTGCTTCATTGCATTCTGCATGAAATTATGCATTGATTGATATATAACATGATGGTATTATTCCTCCAAACTCTGATTTTAGTTATTTTGAAAACTTGTAGTCATATACACCCACCCCGTGTCAACTTACTAACACCTTATTGCAGCAGTTCTCAAACTTTTAGCACTGGGACCCACTTTTTAGAACGACAATCTGTCCAGTACCCATTGGAAGTGATGTCATGGCCAGAAGTGACATCATCAAGCAAATTAAAATAAATAATTATAAATAATTAAATTAAAATAAAAGAAATAATTAAATAAGGGGGAGCCAGTCCTGTTCCACCAAGTGAATTTTCTCTGTAGCCTTCCTGCAATAACACCCCCCCAAAAAAGTATCTGAGATTTCCAGCCCTACCCAGTGCCCAGTTTAAAGTTCTTCTGTTTCAAGCATATCAAGATAAAGACCCTCCTGGCTTTACAAGTGCAAAATAGAAAACATTCCCCTTACCAGTTCAAGCCTCTTTTTTGGTCCTATTTAGTGGGGGAGGGGGGAGTACCTTCTGGAGCATTTGTTGCACTCCAGTTCCATTGGATTGGGACCATTCTGGTGTTCTCACATTCCCCTTTGCCTGGCCTGATCACAACCCAAGGCACATCTGCCTACCCATGACTAAATGCGACTGTGAGGCTGTTTCACTTTCCATAGGCCTCAATACATAGGGCTCAAGTCCTCTCAGTCTGCCCTTTCCAATGAACTAAGGCAAGTTCACCTACTCGTGAGTAAATGCAGCCACGTGTCTTCATTTCACTTTCCACAGGGCTCAATACACTCACAGGTGGGAGGGAGGGACCTCCTTTTTGAGTGTTTTTTGGGGGCTGGATTCATTGCATAGGGACCATTCTGGTGCTGTTGGATTCCTCACAGCCTGCCCTTTCTGACGGACTATGGCAAGTTTGCCCATTCACGAGAAAGGTGTGATACGGCTCGGTTTCACTTTCCGTAGGGCTTCATGCATTTTTCTTTCTGGTTTTTTGGCCATAACTTTTGAAGGAAAGGAGCTATTTCACTCTGGTTTTTTGCATTTCATTCCGCTGGACATTCTGCATCCAAGGTGTAAGGCATGACAGGGTTGCTCCTAAAACCGCGATTTTAGCACATCATCCCCCCAGTGCAAGTCACCCCACCCTGTGCATCACCCGGTGCGGCTGGCACCCCCCGCACCCCCTAGCGACGCCACTGCCAGTTTGTCAGTTTCAGGACAACAACGCTAAACTGAAAATCATTCAGAAGCTCCAGAAGATGATCGCCTTAGCTGGGTAGGTGAGCTCTGTCATTTTAGTTTAGGATACTCCACACTTTCAAACCTAGTTTAAACTTGCCTTTTGGGCACTGAAAATGTATTTTGGATTCCTAAAATACATCTATTTCTTCCCATTACTTACAGGACAAGGAGGAACTGCATATCCCAGGAGGTTCAGATGCCCTGTATGCACCATGTCTGTCCAGGAGCACCCAAAGCCTTAGTAAATTTGATGGTCTCCATGATGGAAATCAGATACTTTGGGCTGATTTTTGAACCTCTAGAGGAATTCAAAAATGGGGATGGTGAGAAATCTTTAATCATGGAGATTTTAGAATACTCAGAGGCACCAAGATGAGAAAATGATATAGGAGTCTTCTAAGTCTTTTCCATTCCTGTAAAGACTGCATCCAGATTTATTTCAGAGAAGACATGGACATTGGGTAGCCTGGAATCTGTTCAGCAATGAACCCATGAGAACCAGATCCCCACAGCCACTACAAGGATCCAGTGCACTCTGGGAACTGTGAGAACAATACCCTAAAAACAGTTTGATACTTTTCTAACCATAGCTTGTGCTGCACCACCAATATGAAATCTACATTCATCAGCTCATTTAGTTTAGTGAACTTTGCCTGCTGATCTCTTTTAATCAGGATTTGGCATGCTGTTTTCAATACAAACAAAACAGTATTTCTGAATGGAATCAACAGTGATTCTTCAGTGCTTAAGCAATTATCATGGGCATCCTATTAGAAAATCCAGTAATACCCCTTACTTATTATAAAATTGTCTTGTTTTCTGCTTATAAGCTATTTTGTTAAACTGCTTAGAATTAAATTATACACTAACTAGTTATTAAAACGTGACCCCTTATAGCTAAGCAGAAAATTGTTCTCATGTTTTAGCTATAAACGTGCCAAATGAATTTTTAGAAACGGAGAGAAGTTGTAAACAACCTACAAATGAAGGCTGCAAGCCATATAACAGTCTACTCGCGGCATAGCAGCTCCTGAGTTATGAAAGGCATACAATAATGGCTGCAAACATATTTTTAAGGTTTGTGATACCTGAACTTCTGGCTGCCCAGATGCCACTAGTGGCCTAGGCCATCTAGCCACTGCTGGTACTTCTCTTTGCTAGCTTAGGAGTAGGGGACAATTTATGGAGTCAGCTTCTGCCCCTCAATTTTGCCTCAGAGCTCCTATTTCCTTGGGAGGAGAAGGGGTTCAGCTCTCTCCATCTTCTTCTCCTCCTCCTCCTCCTTCTTCAGCAGGCAGCATTATGAAGGTTTGCAGCACTCCGCCTGCCTCCGCTCCCCATCCCAGGCCTCTAAATTGGGCTTTTAAAGCCCCCTAGAGTAGTATTTCTCAACCTGTAGATCAGGACCCACTAGATGGGTCATGAGCCAATTTCAGGTGGGTCCTTATTCATTTCAATATTTTATTTTCAATATATAAGACGATGCTACCATGGGATGTGACTGCATTTGGGGAAATGTTACAGATCTGTACTTTTAACAAGCTACTATGTATATTTTTTCAACAACGATAGTCAATGGGACTTATTCCTGGGTAAGTGTGGGTAGGATTGCAGCCTAGGATTGTTAAAACTTTTCCTGCTTGATGACGTCACTTACGGTCATGACATCACTTCCGGTGGGTCCTGACAGATTCTCCTTCTAAAAAGTGGGTCCTGGTGCTAAAAGTTTGAGAACCACTGTTCTTAATCAGTCATTGCACATTCTGACCCCTTCCCTTTCTGAGCCACACCCTAGTTGAGACCTGCCTGAGTTACAGAGGGACCTCTCCACACCCCCTGCTCTTTCACCTCAGTAGCTCATCACACTCAACACAGAAGACTCCTTCCTCTCACAACAGCAACTTTGTCAGCTTGGCCTTCCAGTCTCCCCTCCAGAGGCACAACAGAGTTCTTCCTTAGCTCTTCAGGCACTGCAACTGCTCAACCACTGGACCACACCTCTTGCCTATTTGGCCTCCTGGGTGAAATATATTGACACTGCTCCCCTTTGTTCTTTTCCTTGCCTCCGAAAGCAGAACCCAAGATAAAACTCTTGCTTTGCATCCATGTTGGCTGGTCCTTTGGCTCTGTTTCCAGTCATTCTTACTAAGGTTTTCATTCTCCTGTTCACTCCTTTGACTAAGCCTTGTCTCCCCAGATCTTGTTGGTGTGATATCGATATCGCATGTTATTAGTCCCACGTTTGGTTGATTTGTGCATGTGTACAAATCACACATGTAAAAGACACAGTCTTTTGTGGACACCTTCAATAAGATGCAGAGCAACCACCATAAAGATTGCTACCTGTTGGGTCACCAGGCTGGTTTCATACAGAATACAAGCATATATGCTTCATACATTTTTCTCTACACAGAAAACACTTCAATGCAGGAAAATCCAATATAACTCAGGGTGCAATCCTAACCAACTTTCCAGCACTGACCAAGATTTTCATGTGGTAACTGCATACATGTGAGGAAGTGGCAATAAGACTTTGTCCTGAGAGGTAATATGTCTAGATGGCCATCAGTCTAGACAGCTCTGTGACAGGATTAAGCATGAACATCCCATGTTTGAACTGAAATTGAGTCAACCTTTTGTGTATGTCAAGCCTCAAGCCACTGTGAAACATCCATTCACAATCATGTATCTTTCATGCATTCACAATAATATCTTTCACGAAGGCTCAAAGGTATCTACAAAAGGTTGAACTTTGGCAAGCATCATCAGCTCAGAACTATTTGCAAAAGTTTGGAAAAGAAGTGCTCATAATGTTCAACCCATTGCAGACCCAGTCATGCTTCACACAGAGGTATTGGAAAGGGGGTGTTATGATGAAAATGGGAATGAAGAAGGACCAGATCAGTTCACTAGAGAACAGCCTGATAACCCAGGCTTGCACTTTGAGAGATTGCTCCAAGCTGTCCAGCATTCTTGACTGGTACTTCAAGACTCTGAGAAGCAGCATATAACCGGAGGGAGAGATGATTATCTTAGGGGCTTAGAGTTACTGGGTGAGGACTGAATCTAAGGAAGCTTGGAGGCAGGTTTCCAGGCTCCCACTCTAACTGGTTAAAAAGAGACCTATGAAAAAGGGAAGATGGAGAGCCTAAAGCAGGAGTCAGCAACCTTCTTCCGTATAAGGGCCAAACATCATGTCCATCAATAGGAAGAACACATGTGCATTCAATACATGTGCATTCAATACATATGCATGAAACTCTCCATTATGTATCAGAGCTAAGAAAAAGAGATGGGCGTAGTGTGAAGAGACGTATGCCCAAACAGAATGACACACAATGGAAGTTTCTGCCCTTGGTCTGCTTACACTGTAAGTCTTACAGAGCAATGGTGATCCTAGCTCCTGTGTCCTCTGGGAGTCGGACTGCAGAATGCTTCCCGCCCTGGTTGATTGCCCCCAACCAGGGGCATTTGGAGGGATGAAGAAGGCTGTGCACGACCTCCTCCAGTCCTCCAAAGGCCTTCTGAGGTTGCCAGAAGACCTTAAACATCACTTTCAAAATGTCACCCTTTGAGGTCTTCAAAGGGCTTTTAATGCCCACTTACTGTTTTTGGTAAAAACTGAAAGTGACAGTTGAAGGCCCTTAGAAAGACTTTTGAGGGCCAGGGAGGTTTCCCGGCCCTTCAAAAGGCCTTAAAAGAGCCTTAAACATCACTTTCGGTTTTTGCCAAAAACTGGATATTAAAGCCCTCTGGAGGCCTCAGAAGGCTCAGAAGGCCTCCAGAAGGCTGTGGAGACTGTGCGCTGCCCTTGTGGCCCTCCAAAGGAGCCTAAGAAGGTGGGTTGGTGGAGGCGGCAAGGAAGGTGGCAAGGAAGGTGCTGCCGTCCCTGCATGTATGGTGCCCAGGGCTTTTGAACCCCTTGCTCTGCCCTAGGTATGCCACTATTACAGAGATAGAATTTCAAATTTGAATTCTTTTTTGGGACCACCACAGGCCAGGTGGTTATATCTTTTTGGGACTACAGGCCAGATAAGTTTGGGTAGCAGGCCAGATCTGGCCCACAGGCTGTAGGTTGTCTATCCTTGGCCTAAAGATCAGATTGAGTTACAAACAGATCTGCATGCAAAGGAAACATATAATAGGGGCAAGGATACCCCTGGTAAACTCCAGATGAAGCGGGCAAACAAAGGGAGACTGTTGACTTCATGCCTGGCTGGTGAGCTTCCTGGGGGCATCTGACTGGTTATTGTTAGAAAGAGGACTGGGCTAGACATTATTTCTTGATTTAATTAAAATGTTTATATGCAAAAGAAGTCACAAAGCAGTTTACGTAGCAAAAGATGAAAAGACGGTTCCCTGTCCCAGAGGGCTCATACATCTAAAAAAAGACCCAAATGAGATACCTTCAAAGGGCCAGTGGAAAAGATCCTATGTTGGGGTGAACAGAGAGAGCTGATTTTCCCTTCGCTAAATATAAGTGAACCATCATTTAAAAGGTGCTTCTTAGCCCACTTACCAGAGGTCTCCTGCTTGGTCTGACCTAGCAAGGATCTTCTTGTGTTGTTGTATCCTTTCATGTGCAATAATGAAAGGAAAAAGTCACAGAGAGCTGGAAACCAAGGTTAAGGTACATGTCTTTAAAACGATAAGGATTTTGACTTACTTCTGGGGTCACCTTTAACTATTTCTCAAGGTCTGGACTGGATTGTATAAATTGAACTGTAAAAGGGCAGGGAGACAAGAGTCCAGCCTTACAGTGTGGGATAGGATTAAATGTCATTTTGAGTAGCATCCAATTCTTAATCTCTCATCAACAGTACAAAAAGCAAAATCTCTCATCAATGGTACAAAAAGCAAAGTAAATAATTAAAAAGAATAATTTATGAACACAATAATGAAAGTACAAGCAGAATACACTGTAACCAGATATTTGATTAAGGCCCCAATCCTATCTCCCACCATTAGCAACAATGCAGCCCAGTGGCTTTATCTAAGGTGTGGCAAGCCAGGCCATTTGCCCTGGGCATCACTGAAGGAGGGCACCAGGTGCAAACTTACCTGGTAAAACTTACCTGCCACCAGTGGCGGTGGCACAACCCCCTCTCTGTGGCTCTCTGGGTGGTTCCCAGCCTCTTCGTTGGGGAGGAGGGCACACTTGTTGCCTACAGGTGGGCTCACCCGCCCTCCTAAGGGTCCATTTAGCTCTGAAATGGAGCCCTTCTGGAGGGGGTGTAGGTGCAGGGACAACATGATGGCACAGAGGGGCATGTTGCTGCATCACTGTCTCACCCTGCTTCAGGTGCCAGTAGGCCCTGGGATGTAGCTGATGCAGCAGCACAGGTGGAATGTGCTCTGCATCCAATGGCAAGAGGGGGTGATCTGGAGGCCCACCAGAGTTAAGAAAAAAAAAAGAATACTTACTCTTCTTACCTCTGCATAGGCCTCGTGATGGGATATGGTACAGCAGACCTGGCATATGTCTGAGGAGAGAAAAGGGCCAGGGGTTGTTCAAAAAAGAGGGGAAAAGAGGTGCACAGTGCTGTGCACCTGCTCAGAGACACCATCTTTGTTTATTCTGACTGTAGGTCCATCCTTCTGAGCCACTGTTCTCCATGTGGTTTTGGTTTGGTGGATCTCAGGTTTCTAGTAAACAAAGTAAGCCTGAAGCCTACGTTCCCCCAGTCCATTCCATGTTTCAGTGGATTGTCAGGTTGGAGTCAGTTTGCACTCAGGCACTAGGGAGATAAAAGAGGTCGTAAGAAAAGAAATGAATGTATAGGCCACAGTTAGCTATAGCTCACTGCATGACTTCCAAGTTTCTAGGGCAATCATTGCAGGAAAGATGGCTTAAAATACTGTAAACAAACAAATGCTCATGGCATGGAACACGTTGGCCATGGCACCCCACCAGGGTGTCAACGTACTAACACCTTATTGCAGCAGTTCTCAAACTTTCAGCACTCGGACCCACTTTTTAGAATGAAAATCTGTCCAAGTCATTCTGTCTGCTGGCAGAATGGGCAGCAAAATGGCAGATGCATTTCAATGTAAGTAAGTGTAAAGTCATGCACATTGGGGAAAAATCAATAGGCTAATTGGTTCTGAGCTGTCTGTGACAGATCAGGAAAGAGATCTTGGGGTGGTGGTGGACAAGTCGATGAAAGTGTCGACCCAATGTGCGGTGGCAGTAAAGAAGGCCAATTCTATGCTTGGGATCATTAGAAAAGGTATTGAGAACAAAATGGCTAATATTATAATGCTGTTGTACAAATCGATGGTAAGGCCACACCTGGAGTATTGTGTCCAGTTCTGGTCGCCACATCTCAAAAAGGACATAGTGGAAATGGAAAAGGTGCAAAAGAGAGCGACTAAGATGATTACTGGGCTGGGGCACCTTCCTTATGAGGAAAGGCTACGGCGTTTGGACCTCTTCAGCCTAAAAAAGAGACGCCTGAGGGGGAACATGATTGAGACATACAAAATTATGCATGGGAAGGATAAAGTGGATAGAGAGATGCTCTTTACACTCTCACATAACACCAGAACCAGGGGACATCCACTAAAATTGAGTGTTGGGAGGGTTAGGACAGACAAAAGAAAATATTTCTTTACTCAGCGTGTGGTCAATCTGTGGAACTCCTTGCCACAGGATGTGGTGGCAGCATCTGGCCTGGATACCTTTAAAAGGGGATTGGACAAGTTTCTAAAGGAAAAATCCATTATGGGTTACAAGCCATGATGTGTATGTGCAACCTCCTGATTTTAGAAATGGGCTATGTCAGAATGCCAGATGCAAGGGAGGGCACCAGGATGCAGGTTTCTTGTTATCTGGTGTGCTCCCTGGGGCATTTGGTGGGCTGCTGTGAGATACAGGAAGCTGGACTAGATGGGCCTATGGCCTGATCCAGTGGGGCTGTTCTTATGTTTCTTAAGTCCCACCAGAAGTGATGTCATGGTGGAAGTGACATCATCAGGCAAATTAAAATAAATAAGTATAAATAATTAAAGTACAACAAATAATTAAATAAGCAGAAGCGAGCCGTGTTCCACCAAGTGAATTTCCTCTGTAGCCTGCCTACAATAACACCCCCCTCCAAAATCAGTAAGGTTTTCAGCCCTACCCAGGGCCCAGTTCAATTTAAGAACTTCTGTTTAAACGACATCACTGTCAGGATCCACCTAGCTTTGCAAGTCTCAAAAAAGTTCACCTTATCAGCTGAAGCCTCTGGTTTGACCCTTTTTAGTGGGGGGGGGGGGGCTACCTTCTGGAGCATTTGTTGAGCTCCAGTTCCATCAGATCAGTACCATTCTGGTGGCTTCACATCCCCATTTGCCAGGCCTGACCACCAGCCAAGGCATGTTTGCTTACTTGTGAGTAAACGCGACCATGAGGCTTAGTTTCGCTTTCCATATGGCTCAATACATTTGTCTGCTTGGAGGGAGGGACTACCTTCTCAGGTGTTTTGGGGGGCTGCATTCATTGAATCAGGACCATTCTGGTGCCGTTGGATTCCTCTCAGCCTGCGCTTTCAGACAGACTAAGGCAAGTTCACCTACTCAAGAGTAAACACACGATACAGCTCAGTTTTACTTTCTATAGGGCTCCTTGCATTTTTTGTTCTCCAGTTTTCTGGCCATAACTTTTGATAGAAAAGAGATATTTCACTCTGGTGAATTTCTCCTAACTCCATCTTAGTTGTTTACAACAATTCCACAAGTTCAGGCAGGATTTCGCCCTGGTGTGGGTGAGGCATGGTTACTCCTAATCAAGATCAAGTGAACTAAGGACTATTGAATGAGGAGAAGGCTGAATCACTGTGACGCATGTAGGTGTCACCATTCTCTGAAGTTTTGCAAATACGGCCTCCCCACCTTGGCATAATCCTGTTTGCAAGCAGATTTCTTCCTGAATAATAGCAGATGTCTTCCTGAGCCCTATACGGCTCAGGTTCAGGGTATCTGAGGGATCATCTCCTTCCATATAATCCAACCCGTCCTCTCAGGTCATCACAGGGGGCCTTTCTGACTGTGCTGCCGCTGGTGGAGGTGAGAGGGATGGCGGCAAGAAAGAGGGCCTTCTTGGTGGTGGCTCTCCATTTGTGGAACTCCCTCCCCCTGGAATTGAGAACAGCTCCCTCTTTAGAATCCTTTTGGCGGGGGCTTAAGACCTTTTTATTTAGGGAGGACTTTTATGCTGACACCAGGGGGCATGGCACTTTTTGAATGGATTTTAATTTGGGATCCAGGTTTTTATTGTGTTTTATAGTTTTTAATGTCTTTATACATGTATATTTTATGTTTTTAATATGTTTTTAATTGTGAGCCACCTTGAGTGTCCTCATTGGATAGAAAGGTGGGACATAAACAAACAAACAAACAAACCAAGCTTGACTGCCTAATGCCAGATTAGTTAGATCAGTGTTCTTCAACCTTGGGGTTGTAACCCCAATGTGATTGAGAAGCCTCAGTGGCAGGGTCACAGAATGAAATAGGTTGAAGACCACTAGACTAGAGCACCACCAGGTAAAGAGGGAGGCATCTGGTGTGCCCCTTCAGGTACCAGGAGATGGTGTCCCAGTCCAGCTCAGGATCTTAACAATTTGCTAAAATGACCTTCACTAGTTTAAGGCTTCATGGTAACTTTTTCTGCTAACTTTAATAAGAATATTTGGTTACAGTGAGCAGTGCTGGGAGGGTGCTATGGGATGGGGAGTGGGTGGCAACAGGGGTGGGTGGCTGGATTGATGGTGGGTTCCTAGTCTCATACATTATTTCTATATTTATTGGGGTCATGGCAAGGAAAAGGTTGAAGACCACTGAGTTAGGTGGTTTTTTCAAACCCCTTATTACCAGAATGCATCTCCCGCCTATGACTTAAGTATGGGTGTTGCACACACTTTGCCATAAGGCATGCCCACAGCACCCAGAGAGAAGGGGTTGCTAGCACTGGGCCAGCACCAGTCAGTGCTGAGCCTCAGCACTACATGAAGGGTCTGCCTGCGCTCCTGCAGTGCTGACCAGAGGTGAGTATGTTCGAGGGGGAGGTGGGGAGTGGGTGGAATGGGGTGGAGGAGGGCATGGCAGGGGAGAAGCCAAGGTGGAAGGGGTGGAACAGGCAGAGCTCTGCTCCACCATATCCTATCCTCCGTGTCAGATTGAAAAGCCTTGATACAGAAGCTCTAAAGTCTGCGCTGGCAAAATAGCCAGTACAGACTTGAGAAGCCCCACTGCAGGGCCTGAGGCTTTCCCGGGGGGGGGGGGGAATGAAAGTCCCCCTGAGGAGACCTCTGGCAGTCTTGATGGTACCGGAGGATGCAGTAGAAGCCATTTTGGCACCGCTGCACCTGGTGGAGCTGCCCGGGAAGGATTGGGATGTTACTTGTCCATTTCAGATAGGTTTTTTCCCCTGCCTGAAAAGCCTTTAGGCATGGTAGTTGCTCTCACCTCCAGAGGTATTGCTTCATCTGCCCACCAGTTGGGCAGCTGGACTCTTTCTCTCTGTCCTTCTCCTCTCATTTTACCTGTGCCTGTCCTGACAGACCAATTTTCAAATATCCTCTACCGAAAGCTTTTAATCACCTACAGTCATGAAAAAAAATATTAGGCAGCTAGTCTCATGAATGGAAATTGCCTTCCCCACCTTTTTCTCTACATCTTCTCAATAAAACTTAGTTCGTTTTGGAAAACCTGTATTGTGGTTATGGGTAGCCTATTTAGAGGCACTCTGTTCACTGTTCAGTCAGTGGTCGAACAGTAACCATTCATTGTGTCCCCCGTGCATTAGCTACTCTGGCCAATCATATACCCATTCAAGATTGAAATGCTTAAAAGCAGTATATTTAAGATCCGTTCTTATAGATACTATCAGCTTGTGGGACCCCGAGGAGCCTGGGTCCTTGACCACTTCCTGATGTGGCTGACTCCTAATCACAAGAAATCTGAAATATGGAAGGGAAACAGAGCAACTGCCTTATTTTCCTTTGTTAAACAATCCAAGACTTTGATTGAATGAAAAATAAATATCAATAAATATCAATGTAGGTCAGCCCCTTTGGTAGGAAGACTTGGGCATCCTGCTGTGAACCTCAGATTGTGGGCCCTGATAAAATTTCCTGGCAGTCTGAGCTTGCAAACCAAAGGTAAGGTTGCTGATTCGGTCTAAATACTGGGTTAATCTCTGAATCCCTGATATTTCAAACAAACCCTGAACCAAATTAATTTCATCTGCAATATATTTATAGAACTGATTGCGCTGATTGCCCCATTCATTTCTCCTGAAGGGGCAGCATTTACAACTATTAAAAGGGGATTAGTTTTGATTGTGTTCCATTTTAAATTTTAAAACAGCGTAGCAAATCTCTAGATGTAAACACCAGTACATATGGTCCTTTTACAGGCTTTTAAAGGGTGAAAAAGTATTATTTTAGCACATGGAGAATTTTCAGATCAAAAATACAAAGCTGTGTGATAATTTTACTACACACAATGCCATTAAAACTTATAGAAAAATCTCCAGAGACTGCTTTGAAAATCCACAGCATTTCACTTAGCAAAATGACATTATGATGAAATGCCAGTTTTATTTCATTATTACTGCAGTGATAATTGCCCAGAACTTGTGCAAAGACAAGAAATCTTGTCTACAGGCTTCAGGAATTTGACTTATAGAATAGGATTGCCAACCAACCAGAAAAAAATAAAATGGCCTGATCAGGTTTTTATTGCTGGGGCTGGTTGCCAAAAGGTAAGTGGCAAAAGTATTGTTCCCTCTCAGCTGTTTTTAAGCTGTGTAATTTATGTGAACAGAAAATTCAGGACTAAGTTACTTTCCTACAACCACCAATAGCTACTGTGCTCCATTTCTGGCTCTGTTCCTCCATTCAGGTTCCACCCATTTATTTCATTTATCATGAAACATTCTTGGATATGGGAAAGAATAGCTGCTTGGAACTGGATACTGTCCCATTGAATATAAGTATATATTATGGAACAGCCAGCAATGATTCAGATATTATAATTAGAAAACTGTTTATTTCAGAACCATTTTTCATGTCACTTGCCTCTTAAAAGGGGGATTAACACCAGTGTCAGAACTGAGGATGTACCTAGAGCTGTTAGATTTGGCTGTTAAAGGCCTAGGGCTCCTAAGCATGTGCAGAATATCTTTCAAAATATAAATCCTGCATGTGTCAATAATCATTTCATAACGTGAAATAACGTGTATAGTGTGAATCATTTTCCAATAGTGTGCAGAAAAACCATATACATTTCACAGACTTGCCAGCCAGTTTAATAGACTCCAATTTCAAGCTCGGAGATATTTCTTAAAGAATCCTTTTATCATGCACAATTCTTCAAAATATAGATATTTTCTAGAGAAGCTGAATTTTGCTTATTTTTAATAATGTCTTTATGGGGGGGGAAGAGTCCTGTTTCCTAGCAATAACCAGCATGTTAACCGATCATTTTTGACTAGCAGCTTGGTGTTCAAATACCCATTTTTGCAGCAAGCAGAGCATATAATTACGACATCTTTGGTCCCCCTAATTGGCCAAAGAGGCAAAACAGCTGCCATTTTTGCCTTAATCAAAATATATGGTTTCAGAAATACATGCACGAAAATCACAGGCAGGGTGTTTGGAATAGTAATATTATCACCACTTCACTTTCATACACATGCTTTGCTTTCTTTTCCACCCACCCACCCCTTGCCAGCTCTATCGTACTCCTTTTATTGGATCTGCCACAGAAACTTGTCTGGCTATTGATTCTGCAGAGTGTGCCAGTTTAGTGTTGCAAGGTCACTCATAATTGCATCTCAACTGCCTTCCTCCAATTCGTACTTTTCCAATTCCTCTACCTGCTTGCTTTCATAAGGCAACTGTTCTGAAAAGCAGCCACGCTGGCATGCTGTGAACTGGAATTTTACCAGCAATAAAAGCATTTTCATCTTTGAATAGGGTTGGCAGGGGGAGGGGTAGCAGGAGGAATTAAACCTTCTTCTGGAAGCCTGGTTGCGTTTGCAGAGGGAAGCAGGGTGGCAAGCCGAATGGATCGTTTTGCTCAGAAGTAATTCGTCCAAAGGGAGTTGAAGCAAAATATATATAATGCAAATTTAAACAGCGGCCGTTTCCAGTAGCTTAAGCCGAAACACTTCCCTCCATGTTTAACCAACTCTAGGAGAGTTTGCAGTGTCAGGGCTTCGTGCTTCTTTCCCTCATACCGACAGGGATGGCATTTGCAGTTCTATGCCCTCTAGTCACATTTACACCTAAATAACAGAGTCAGACGTTATGCCTTTACTCGTTTGCTCTTTGCAGACTACAATAACCTTTGCACGGAGAGTGCAGCAGGGACACTTCCCTCCTTTACCCTCCAGTTACATCTTGGGTCAGGCAAGACAGCAAGTTGGAACAGCACATTGCTGCCAAAGCTCGGCAAAAGAGTAACATTGCCCTGATCTTCTTGCTTGATTTACACCTTTACGCAAAGCAGCAGAAGGCTAAATTAAATGCAGCTCTTTCCTCCTCAGCTACAAACCACATCCAATAATTCAAAACACTCCGATTCCATGAAAGCTCTCAGACTTCAGCTTCAGTGTGTCACAAGATGTCTCATTCTTAACAGGCATGTCTGAAAATCAGTCCCATCCGCACAAGAATATTCCCTTAACTGATTTACCTGAGCACTGTGCAAAACGTAATCTATGTGGGCCTGGATATGTGGAAGGAGGATCAGAATTTTGCAAATGGGATGTGTTCCAAATGCGTGTGTGTGTGTGTGAGCTTTCTATTTGTGATTTGCATCCTACAAAAGTAGGTTTGTGAACTTTTTCATTGAAAAGCAGCATATAAATAATGAAAACATAATTTCCCTTGTGTCTGATCAACCTAATTTGCATATTATGCTAATTGTCCAATTAAAAGTGTCTGAGTTTGAAGGCTATGGTCCAATAAAATGTCCTTCACCTGAAATTTCACCCCCCATCGGTGGAGGGCATTTTCAAAGTTTCCATGATCCAGAGATCACCGCCATTTCATGGACATACCGACCATGAAAGCCTCAGTATGCATTATGCTAATTGATTGCTAATTGTTCAAATCCATCAATAATGGTTGCATTATCCAGTTCTGTTTCCTCTTCTCAATTCCAACCTCCAAATGTTGGAGAAGGATCAGCCAAAGCATATTTTAACCTCAACAGTTGCTCATGACAGGATTTGCTTATTCCCAGTTCCAAGTACTGGGAGGGAATCCTTGTTGATTTTCCAAATCATAAATCAAATACACGTCCAAGTTCAATACAGATAGCATCAAAATTCCTAATATATCAGTTCATATTCACGCCGCTACAGCTTCTCATGATTTTGCATGAGGCACTCACCAGATAGCCGACATCCAGCCTACTGCAAACTCGGGGTAGAAAACTAGGTCTCCCTCATCACACAAGATTGCGCATTAACTTGGATTGGATCTCCATCACTTCAGAGTAAGCAAAATGACGTATCTAAATACAAAGGGTGTGAATTAAGAACTAAAAAAATGCAGGAAAGGGGAAAAGCTGTGGGCAACTAAAAACTGCAGACTTCTTCTGAGCATCCATTGTCTAGCACTAAGGATAGTGCTTGCTTGTTGCCCTAATAGAATAAAGGCACAATCCTAACCTTGTGTTAGGCCAGCGCAAGTCTGTTGCGCTGTCCCAGGAAGGTTGCAAATGTGCTGTAAAGCACATTTGTTTCTCCTTGTGTGTCAGCTGAGCTGGCACAGGGACATGCGCCAGCCCATGGAGGCTGCACCTAGCCTCTGTGCTGGCCTGGGGATGGAAGGCTGCGCTGGTCAAGCTTGGCCAATGCAGGGGTCTGGGGAGTGGAGGGAGGGTAGGGAGGAGGCGGGGAGGAGGCGGGAAGGAGGCGGGAAGGAGGCATTCTGGGGGGAGGATGGTGGGTGGAGGGTGTTCTAGGGGGCAGGCGGACGGGGAGCTGGAGGTGGGCCCAGGACCCAGCAGTTATGCTGGATCTCAACCCTGTTCCTTGAGCAGCACAGAGCTGCTCAATGCCGCTCCGTTCTCCTCGGACTTGTGCCACCTCTGGAGGTGGCACAGGTCTAAGAGACCTATTGGGGCTGTGGTGGCTTACCTGGGGGTAAGGGGAAGAGTTTCCCCTTGCCTCCAGCTGAGCTGATTCTGGCCCCAATCTTGCACTGGACACGGTGGAGGCCTCCTGATCTGCCTGTTCCAGTGCAAGAAAGAATTGTGCTGCACCTGGGCAAACTCAAAAATCCAGGACTTCAAGGCTGCATTTCTATGAAAAGTCTCATTGAATTGAATGGGACTCTTACTGAACAAATAGGCATTGGATTACCCTTCAGCCCATAAGATTTCAGTGTAACAACCTTCCATGAATTAAAGGTTCTCAGATTTTGACAGTGTCTCCTGCTGCATAGCTCAAAAGACCTTCTCCACTTTCCTGTTTTAATTGAGTTCCAATTCATTTCCTTCCATACATTCCCTCCTTCTCATTCATTTGTAGCTTCCTATCAAGCCTCTTTTCTGTACCAGTTTTCCATTCATTTATTATCTCCCCACCACAACCCTCTTTCCTACACCTTTATAATACTGATGTACCATTATTAATGTGGTGTTTAAGAACAGGCTAGAATTGAGTTGAAGTTCTAACAGTTTCAGTTTTGTGGCAGAGACCTTCGTGTGTGGTTGGATTCTCCTCTGCTCCTTGCTAGTCCTGAGACATGAGCTCAAGAACAGAAGAAATTAGAATTTATAACATACCCCAGTTAATTAATAATTGAATTTGCTTGTTTGGTTTTTGCAAAAAAAAATTGTTTGTGGGACAAACCTGAAGTGCAAGATCCCTTTTAAATAGCAAATATATCAGCTAAATGTCTGAAATGCATTTTTATTTAGCATTATTAAATACCACTAAAATGCTGTTCCTAATACAGTGCTAAATTCAGTACAAATGTTGTGTCAGTATCAGAGGCCTCGCAGACAGTGAAGCCTAAATACCATTGTGCCCAATGGCTTCCGGCTGAAACCATTGTTTTCCAAGAAAGACAATAACCAGAAGCAATAACCAGCTAGTGTTGCATTAGTAGTGACTCTGAACTTCCCTGGCTTGAATTCTCTCCCTCCCTTGAATTCACTAGATGGCCTGACACAAACTACTCCCTTTTGGCTCCTGCTGCAATATGGAGTTAATAACACTACAGGGTTGTCGTGAAGATAACATCAAGATAATGCACATGGAGTACTTTGCACACTCAAAAAATGCTGTACAAAGGCTTGATGTTATTACATAACAATGCTGCTAACGAGGGTCACAGTGAACTCTTATGCTTAGTTCACAGCCTACCAGGGCTGTGGAGGCGGGTGGGGGGAGGAGGACAATAAAAGACAAATGAACATGCCCAATTCAAACCATTTCTAACCATGTTCATTGGTAATAATATAGTAGCTCTTATCTAGATTTTAAAAAGAGCAAGAATCAATTTAAATATGAACAAATATGCATGAAAGCCAATGAAGGTGCTATGAACTACTTGAGTTTAATTAGGACTGAGGAGAGGATCTTTGGGCCCAAACCTATGGCACACTTTGCCACTGGAACTCTAATTCCAGCAGTGCAGAATGCTTTAAAGTGGCCACAAAAGGTGGCATGCCATTCCACACAGTGAGGCTGCCACCACAAGAGGCAAGCAGCTACAGCTGCACACCAGTGGCCCCAGGAAAAGCCCTGGTACTAATTGGTCAGCACATGGTGCAGGTGGGGTGGGGAGGTGGTTGGGGTAGAACGGGGCAGAGAGGGGGAGGAATTGGGACGAGTCCAGGGTAAGGCAGGGTGTGTGTCAGAAAGGGGGCTGTATCAGCACAACCACCACCACCAATATCCTATCCCCCTTCTGGGCCTCACTCCACCTTCCTGGGTCCACTTGGACTTGCACCAGCAAAATCACTGGCATACGTCCAAGTTGACCCACTTGGGCAGAGGAGACTTTACCCCAGCCAAGGGAACAAATGACCCTCCACAGGATGCGGTGCACACTTCAGTGGTGGAGGGGGGGTATTAGATAGGATTGAGCTGCCCATTACCAAAAAAGTCCCAAACCATAGAGGACTGGAGAACAATGTCAGACTGAGTGCAAGGTTGTTGTTCACTGCTCTCAGCTCTTCCTTTCTGCTGGCAATATGGCTATCAACAATGGACAGCTATCCCCACCACAAACCCACCTACCTAAGAGTAGAGGAATTTTTTTGTTTTTTATAAGCTC
Organism: Tiliqua scincoides; assembly: GCF_035046505.1. Taxonomy (NCBI): domain Eukaryota; kingdom Metazoa; phylum Chordata; class Lepidosauria; order Squamata; family Scincidae; genus Tiliqua; species Tiliqua scincoides. Next base: position 76,576,587 of record NC_089822.1, read on the forward strand.
CACCTCTCACCCTGCTCCCATTGGCCAATCTGCCTGGCCATGTCATACCCTCTAGCCTCATGGCTTTCTCTAGAAGGGGATATGTGGAAAAATGTTGCCTTGCCTGGGACAAGTGTGGGCAAAAAGCATCGTGGGTATCCAGTGACAATTTTAACTGTAGTTAACTATCTTGATTGGATAACCCAAGATTTTATAGACATTACAAGGGGGGGGGGAGAAAAGACACATTTTTTTCACATCACTACTGAAGAAACATTGACCCACAACAGTAGAATAGACTGTTACATTTTATATAGGACTCATGCAAACTTTCAGCTTTCCTGCCTTTTTCGCCTCAGACGTGCCCTAATGAGAGAGAGAGAGAGAGAGAGAGAGAGAGAGAGAGAGAGAGAGAGAGAGAGAGAGAGAGAGAGAGCGCTTTTCGCAAGTCAGCCTACTGTCATCATTATTTGTTCTTCTTTGTTCAAGGGCCCATGTATCAGGTAGGAGATACTGCAATATATGATGTATGCAATATCTATTTGGCTTCAAGAAAAATGGTCAAACTTGGTCTCTGCCTCACCATCTTTCTCTGCTTTCCTGTGCTTCCTTTCCCAGTTAGCAATGTTGTTGATCATCGTCATGCACAAAATTAGTGTTCTTTTTAAAATCTATTTCAGACAAGTTACTGCTTGTTGAGCCCACAAATACAGGGTAAATATGTAAAGCTGGGCTATGTTTCAGTCAGGGAGCAGGGTTCTAGCACATCTTTTCTATATGCAGGGTTTTTTCCCCCTCATGTTTGGCTATTCAAACAAAAGACACATCATGCCGATCTATAGTCCAGGAACTCCTTTGTCTTGTATCTGTGTTTCAGTAGACTAGCTATAAGACCCAGAAGTCCATAAAACACTTGCATTGAATTGTCATCAAAGCCCCTTTCAGCCTTTTAGTTCAGGTATAATGCACACACTTAGGGGATCGAAAGATCATGTTTGTCAATGCAATATTCATTTCAATTTATGATGCTTTATCCAACTGATACAATGCAGGCTAACAAGTCTGGGACTAGAAACCACTCAGGGAGTTAATTTAAAAGTGACAGGGAACTGTTTATTTTCTATGTAACAAAATTAATAGAGATGTTGGATAGCATTTTGAATTATATCAGAGTTAGCAGTGTTGTTGGGAAATGAAGCTATTTATAGGTAATAGAAATGATCTGCATTTTAACAAGACTCATGGATTAACGTTGGTCATCTCTTTCAGCCATCATAAACATGTTCATATGTGAGGCTCACTATTTTTCAGTAATCACAAATCAAGAAAGAAAAACAACCCATATATGTTAAATAAATCTGCCCATATAAAAGAATATGAGTACTATATATGTTTGTGTTGAGAAAATTGAGGGGATAACATTTATTGTGCCATCCACAGTGGTTCTAGTTTTAGGGGGCCTTACTAAGAGCCCAATTCTGAGCTTGGCGCACTGGCTTCCCGATGGCACGCACCATTGCAAACGTGCCATAAGCCATGTTTGCGAGGCTTACCGCCGGGCCAGCGCCCACGCTAGCCCAGTCACACAGACCTCCAAGCCGCGGCACAGTAAGTGGGGGTGGGGAGGGGATGGGGAGGGGATGGGGAGGAGGCATTCCAGGGATGGGGGCAGGTGGAGGGTGGAGAGAGGGTGGGGAGGCGGGAGGTGGGGAGAGGGTGGGCAGGAGGCGTGCCGGGAGGGAGGGAGTGGGGAGACAGAGGTGGGTCTGTTGGAACTCTGCTCCACCAGATCCTGTCTGTTCATGTAGGGCTCGGCATCCTACACGAAAGCCTTTACCTTACACTGACCAAAAGTAGTCCCATTGTGGGGTACTTCCCTTACCCGGGAGAAGGGGACAAAAGTCCCCTTCTTCCGAGTTGCCGCCCTTGGTAGCCCAATGCGCGTAGGATCCAGCAGCAGCCGTTTTCTGTGCCACCGAAGCTGCGCACCTGGGGCAGCTCAGGATTGGGTTGCAAGTCTGCCCCCCCAGCATATTCCCACATGCCTGTATGTAAACATGCACATCAGCTAAGCTGTCCTCTCCTTGCGCTTGGGAACCAGGCAACAAACATAAGCAAACAAACATAAGCTTCTTCATGCTGTTGCATGCAGCTACAGTGAAGGAGGAGGACACATATCCGGGGCCTAGTTCTGAGTTAGCTTTCCTTGCTGGGCACTCCACCTTCTCTACCACTGTCACTGTTTATAGTAATAGGGTGGTGACATAAAGGAGGAGAGTTCTTACGTTAAAGTTTGGGTTACCTTTTTTTCTACAATCCGACTAATATAACTTGTACATGAGATTTGAAGGGGAGGAACTAAGACATTATTGTCTACAGAACATGACTACAAAGTCCAGCATCCACAGATTTGATTCCCTGTGGATGCCAGCGGATACAGGAAAGTCAAATTTAAATGCCTTCATAAACCAAAAAGCTTGCCAAAGTTTTTGGCCAACCCACACAGTTTCACAGCCTGTAGAGCCTATAAAGGGCTGTAGAACTGTTTTTAGCACTGAAAAGCTCACTTCCGGGTTACGCGAAGGTTTCTTTCTTCTCCCAGGCTTGCCTCAGAATGCATTGCTCACTCAAGCAACTCTGGGTCAAGCAACTGCTTCTGTGGACACCATATGCAGTATATGTGTGTATTTCAGCATAATAAATTTGATGCTATAAAGTATGTGTATGTTTACATATACTCTCTCTCTCTCTCTCTCTCTCTCTCTCTCTCTCTCTCTGTGTTAATTTAGGTTTTGGTGTGTTTTGTACAGGAACACATTTTAGTCTATAAATAAAACTTCTGCCAACTTTATTGCAGGAAAACAGTGGGCAAAAACAAAGAGGAACTTGAAAGTAAAGTCTAAAGGTGAAGGTTTCATACTTGTCTTGCTACAGTAATTCTAAATTGAACCTTAACGGTGAAATTTAGTGGCCTGATTGCTATTGTGCGTTTGATTTTTTTTTTTTTATAAAGCAAGAAACTGTAATCATGTCAGAAGTTATGGTTCTGTAGTACAATGGGGACTGAGTGGGGTATGTATGATTAGTGTTGATTTTAAGGTGTGAAATTACACACAACAGATGGCTTCATAAGCTTAATACTACTTCTTTGAAAAAGCCAGAATTTTTTTTCTTAAGACAAAGAGAACAACGAACAAAAGGGAAACATATTTTCTTGACCACTTTGAAATAGCACCAATATCAGCACAAGTAAACTTCTAAACAGCGACTAAACAGCCACTGGATAGATGGGACTCGTCAGCCTGGGAAGGCAGCTCATCTGAGAGAAGGAAAACTCTGATCCCAAACATCCACTGCCTTGTGGCTACATCCAGTTATGGAAAAGGCTTCAGGAGTCAACCTTGAGGCAAAATCCGGAGCCGGAGTCCCTGAGGCAGTTCATGGCTGAACACAGTCACGTTCTGGCAACTCCTGCGATGCCGCTGGAACCAACCATATTGGCCTCTGCCTTTCCATTGGACCATTTCAGCGACGTGGAGAGGGGGGATTTGCTGCATGGGTAACAGCCTATCCTCCATACCTACTTTACCCAGGCTTCGCGCACTGGAGAGGACACTCTGTTCCAGAACCACCAATCAGAGCGTGACACCATAGTCTTCCGAGACTGAAGGATGCCAACAAACTTCTAATAGCTCAATCCTAACTAACCCCCCCCCCCCAGTGGAGCATGCACTGCACCCAGTGACGGGATCAGTTTGGATGTCTCCTCCAGGTAAGGAAACATTTGTTCCCTTAGCAAGGAGTAAGCCTGTGCTGCCATGTTGGATCTACTGGCTCAAGACTGAGTGTTGAGCTCAGGAAGGAGCATATGATATCAGCAAATCTGCTGCTGCCAATACCACCCTCTTCTTGGCCTCAACACACCCTTTCCCCACCCCTGATTTGTTCCCGTTCCTCCCCCATCCCATCGCACTCACTCATCCTTACCAGGGCTCTTCAGGACACTGGCGGTGCACCGCTTGTGGCAGTGGTTCAGCTCTGCAGAATGCACTTTGCAACCATCATAAAGCATGCTTTACTGCCAGAATGTGAGTTCTGGTAGCATCGAAGACCCACAGGTCAACCCATAATGTTGGGCCTTCACACCATGAAAAAAATATTAAGATATTATTATTGACTTTGTCCAGGATCACCACAGAAAGGGGCAAGGATTCAGCTGTGATGAGCAGCATGGCTGTTGTTCAACCCCCTGCACCTTACAATAACAGTTGCTCATATAATTCCATTGACATGGTGATGGGATCTTCAAAGCTGGATCAAACTGCTGCCAACACTGCTTCTTCACATGTATACCTGTATCCTACACATAGATCCATAGACCTTTAACAGTTAACCTTGAGTTAGCCTGATGCACAGGTTTGGGAAATTCAGGAGATCACCACATCTGCTCACTCTGAAGTCTCTACTGCAGTAGTTCTCAAACTTTGAGGGAGCTTTACTCCCTCAGTAAGTTATTGCAGGGGAGGGGCTAGGGCACCCTGGGGATTGCGTCGCTAAGGGGGCCAGGGGGGGTGCTTGTGACTTACCTTCTACAATGTAGGGCTGCAGCAGGCTGCAGGCGGTGTGGGGAGCCCTGTGCAGTCCTCCAATACTTGGAACCAGTAATAGAAGCAGGCGCAAAGCACTTCTGTTTTGCAGGAGGTGCTTTGCACCCACTTCGATTGCAGGTTCCAAGCATCAGGGAGCACTGCGGAGGGCTGTGCAGGGCTCCCCACACCTCTTGCAGCCTGCTGAGCCCTACATTGTAAAAAGTAAGTCATAAGCACTCCCCCTCACCCCCCTTAGCTATGCGATCTTGGGGATCACATCACTGCCTCCCTCCCCTTCCCCCACCCTTAAAGGGACGGGGGAAGTGTTATACAAACTGGTGGGTCACGACCCACCAGTTTGAGAACCACTGCTCTACTGTGAGAGTGATGTTGACAGAGACACCTGAGGTTCACAGACCTGAGGAGGGGGTTCCTCCCAGGGAACCCCTTTGGCCAGGCTGATCTCCGGGGCTGGTGGCAGTAAATTCAACCTAACAAGGCTTTTCCCTAGTAAGCTGTGTGCTCAAAAAAGGAAGAGAAGGGACTAGGAAGGGAGTGATAATGCTAACCACTTGGCACTACTGCCCTAGATCAGCATGCAGTCACTGACAGACCTTCTCTTGACAATGACATTAGCATTTGTGTCTGGAGACTGATTCTGGGGCAGTGACCAAGATCCTCTGAAAATATTTTGGACTTGAGACTGATCATCTCTGGTCCAACCTATTGTCCAACTTACTGTGACAACCCCATTTCCTGGTGCAAAGACATTACATACTCTAAACAAAGAATTAGAAGCTAGTGGCAAAATACTGTGGCAATGCATGGAGGGCTATGTCTTCATACTAACAGAACAGGTCAGGATACAGATTCAGGGCCCAAGCCTAACCAGGTCTACTCAGAAGTAAGTCCTATTTTGTTCAATGGGGCTTACTCTCAGGAAAGTGTAGTTAGGATTGCAGCCTCAGAGCAACAGTAACCATGTAATACTATGAAATCAGTCACTTTGCTGAACTTCAGTGTTTTTACAGCCCAATCCTATCTAAATCCCCATGTAGCAATGCAGAGGGCTACATGTGCCAGCATGGCTACTGCTGTATCCCATGGGTGATTTTTGGCTGCTGGGGGTCTCCATAGGGTAAGGGGACATTTTTCCCCTTGCCACAGAGTAAGCACAAGCAGCTGCTATGGGTCAACTTGAACCTGTGCCAGTGGTATCAGTGGTGCAGGTCCATGTTGATTCATGCAGGTAGATTGGGCTTTCTCCCAGGTATACTGTGTAAAGGTTTACAACCTTACCCCAAAGACAAACTGTTTTGGAGAGAAATTAAGAATAGAGAATTGGAAGATTTGAAATGGGTCAAATGTCCTCCTGTCTCCGATCCCCCACCACAGCTTCTCTATGCCAGAGTCCCCTCCCAAAACTGCTTTTGTGTACAACTAGTGTTGTTTTAACACTACTTCAAGGATTCTGTTACACACATGTAATGTGCAATTATCAGATACGGAATTATGAATCTAATTTTTTTGACTTCAAAAGAATGACAGAAACACCAGCTAATTTTGTTTGTTATATGCATTTTCCCCAAATGCAGGTCACATTGTTGTTCATGTGTTTAAAAAGAAAAAAAAAAACACTACACATCAACAATATGAGCCATTTTAAATACACTGTGGGACTGCTCTGTGGTGTGTGTGTGATCCTCTTTTATTTAGCAGGGGGAGAGTAACTGGCCCACCTCACCCCAGCAGTATCTTTTCTAGTGGCTGTATGCTGGTGTTGCATCTTTTTAGATTGTGAGCCCTTTCGGGACAGGGAGCCATTAGATATTTGATTTTCTCTGTAAACCGCTTTGTGAACTTTTTGTTGAAAAGCGGTATATAAATACTGTTGTTGTTGTTGTTGTTGTTGTTGTGTGTGTGTGTGTGTGTGCGCGCGCGCGTGTGCGCGTGTTGGGGACTTGGCACTTGTTATTTTTATTTTAGCTCCATTTTGGCTCTTCTTCCTGCAGGTTGGTCTACCATCTCAGCCCTCTGGCTTGCCCTTTAAGGGCAGAGGCTGGTGACTGCCGGCCTGCAGGAGAGTGGGGTGGGGCTGGCTTATTTGAGACACCTGCCTGTGGCTGACCCAGCTCCATTTTGGCTCTTCTTCCTGCAGGTTGGTCTACCATCTCAGCCCTCTGGCTTGCCAGAGGCGCGAGCTGAAGGGCGAGAGCCAAAGGGCTCTTTGCCCGTGGCTCTTCGCCTGTGGAGTTGAGCCTGGAAGATCTGTTGCTGCTGTCACCAGCCACCCCGCCAATTCCCCCATGGATTGATAGGCGCCAGCCTTGCTTGCTCCTTATTTCTGGAGCCTTGAGCCTGTCAATGTACCAGCACCAGCCTTTTTAACTGAGTGAGTGTTCGTGTGAATGTGAGAGTCAGGCCAGGAGGGTTGAATGGGGTACCTGCCTCTGTGAGAGGGGGGCAGGGAGGAACGGGTTAGAGAGACCTCTGCCTCAGTGAGAGAGCGGCAGAGAGGTGCAGCAGCCCAAGCCTGGGCTGAGTGGGGTGAGGGTTGCTGCATTGGTTGGTTGTGGGGTGTGTGTGTGTTTTAATTTTATATTTGTGTGGCTGTGTTGGTGTGTAGGTCAGTCCTGCTGGAACTATGTGTCTGACACCACGGGGGAGCTCAGGGGAGGGGAGGGAGGCCACTATCACTAGAGTTATGGGCCATGGAAAGTATGGCGGTGGGGGTTGGCCTGGTCGTTACAGGAGAATGAGGATCAGTTGTAGACAGACTGTCCCTCTTTCTGGCCCTCCTCTTATCCCTCTGACCCTTGGCATGGCTGGCAACAGCCCCCTGAGTCTGAAACTGCTGCTTCTGAATGCCAGGTCGGTAAATAATAAGATCTATTTAATCCATGACTTAATCCTGGAGGAAAAGGCCGACCTGGTATGTATCACAGAGACCTGGTTGGGTGAGCTGGGAGGGGGGGTTGGTCTTTCCCAGATTTGTCCACCAGGTTTCCGGGTACTGCAACAGCCAAGGCTACAGGGGCGGGAAGGCAGGGTTGCAATGGTCTATCAGGATTCCATCCGTCTTACCAGGAACCCTGTTCAGCGGTCCACTGGGTTTGAGTGTCTTCGTGTTGTGTTGGAGGGCGAGACAGAACAGCGATTCTGTTGGTGTACTGCCCGCCTTGCTGCCCAACAGACTCCCCGCCTGAGCTGACGGAGTTGGTCTTGAGCGTGGTGCTAGAGTCCCCCCGCCTATTGGTGTTGGGGGACTTTAATGTCCATGCCGAGGCCCCGGGAACAGCTGCGGCTCAGGATTTCATGGCCTCCATGGCAACCATGGGTCTGTCTCAAAGAATATTTGCCCCAACGCATGATGCAGGACATACGCTAGACCTGGTGTTTACTGCTGGGCAGGTTGATGGTGATCTGGAGGTGGAGGATATTAAGCTCACTCCTTTGTCATGGACAGATCACTTTCTGGTGGGATTTAGGCTTGTTGCGGCCTCTCACCTCCGCAATGGCGGGGGAACACATTTTATGATCTGCCCTCGGAGGCTGATGGATCCAAATGGATTCCTGAGGGCTCTGGGGGATTTTCCTGCTGCCAGAGCTGGAGACCCACCCGGCGCTCTGGTCGATCTCTGGAATACGGAGATGGCCAGGGCCCTGGATGAGATTGCTCCCGAGCGTCCTCTGCCCAGTCGCAGAGTCAGAGCGGCTCCTTGGTTTTCTGAGGAGCTGCGGATGATGAAGTGGCAGGGCAGACGTCTAGAGCGTCAGTGGCGAAAGACTCGTACTGAATCTGACGGTACACAGGCTAGGGCCCAGTTGAGAGCATATTCTAAGGCGGTGGTGGCAGCTAAGAGGGCACACTTCTCTGCCACTATTGCATCTGCAGAGAACCGTCCAGCTGAGCTCTTTTGTGTGGTCCGTAGCCTTTTACATCTGGTCCCCCCTACTGGTGGGGAGGAGCACACGGAAGCTCGCTGTGACGAGTTTGCAAGACACTTTGCAGAGAAGGTCGATCAGATTCGGCATGACTTGGACGCCACTGTGGGCATGCCTAGTGATGTCCCCGGAGCACCTGTCTATCCTGCTATTTGGGATTCTTTTCAGCTTGTAGAGCCTGAGGATGTGGACAGGATCCTCTGGAGTGTGAGACCTGCTGCTTGCCCGCTCGACCCGTGCCCAGCATGGTTAATTAAGGGCTGCCCGGGAAGAGCTGGCCAAGTGGATGGGGAGGGTGGTGAACTCATCTCTGAGGGAGGGGGTGCTCCCGCCTGCCTTGAAGCAGGCGATGGTTTGCCCCCTCCTGAAGATACCCTCCCTGGATCCCACTCATTTAAATAACTTTCGGCCGGTCTCGAATATCCCATTCCTGGGCAAGGTGATTGAGCGGGTGGTGGCGTCCCAGCTTCAGAGGGTACTGGAGGAAACGGATTATCTGGACCCATTCCAATCTGGCTTCAGGCCGGGGTTTGGGACAGAGACTGCCTTGGTCGCAATGGTGGATGACCTTCGCCGGGGGATGGACAGGGGGAGTGCAACCCTGTTAGTCCTGCTGGACCTCTCGGCGGCCTTCGACACCATCGACCATGGTGTCCTTCTGGGCCGGCTGGCTGGGTTGGAGCTTGGAGGCACTGTTTTGAAGTGGTTCCACTCCTTCCTGGCTGACAGATCCCAGAAGGTGGTGTTGGGGGATGCCTGTTCGGCACCCCTGAGGTTTGGGGTGCCACAGGGTTCCATCTTATCCCCCATGCTTTTTAACATCTACATGAAGCCGCTGGGAGAAGTCATCCAGGGGTTTGGAGTGGGTTGCCACCAGTACGCTGATGACACCCAGCTTTATCTCTCCTTTCCCCCTGATTCTGAGGAGGCGGTTGGGGTCCTGGATCGCTGTCTGGAGGCGGTTAGGGACTGAATGTGGGCGAACAAGCTGAAATTAAATCCGGATAAGACAGAGGTGCTCTTGGTTCGGAAATCCACAGCTTGGGTGCTGGACTATCGTCCTGCTCTGAATGGGGTTGCACTCCCTCTGAAGGAGCAGGTCCGCAGCTTGGGGATTCTCCTGGATCCACAGCTGCTCCTGGAGTCCCAGGTGGCGGCAGTGGCCAGGGGAGCCTTTGCTCAGCTTCGGCTGATTCGCCAGCTGCGACCGTACCTGAGCTGCGCGGACCTGGCCACAGTAACCCATGCCCTAGTGACATCTAGATTAGATTATTGCAATGTGCTCTACATGGGGCTGCCTTTGAAGACGGTCCGGAAATTACAACTAGTACAGAACGCGGCTGCTCGTGTGGTTGCCGGGGCACGTCGGTTTGACTTTGTCGAGCCGTTGCTCCGGCGGCTACACTGGTTGCCGGTTCTGTTCCGGGCCCAATTCAAGGTGCTAGTTTTGACTTTTAAAGCCCTTTACGGCTTGGGTCCAGGGTATTTGAGGGACCGCCTCCTTCCCTACAATCCGGCCCGTGCTCTTAGATCTTCTGGGGGGGCCCTTTTGACTATGCAGCCACTAAGAGATGTGAGAGGGGTGGCGGCCAGGAAGAGGGCCTTCTCAGTGGTGGCCCCCGAACTGTGGAATACCCTCCCCTTAGAACTGAGAACTGCTTCCTCATTGCTAATGTTTCGGTGTGGACTGAAGACTTTTTTATTTCAAAAAGCTTTTAATTGTTGACAGGCTGGCTGGCGTTCTTGCTTTTTATATGAAAATCCACGGGGTTTGTTTTGTTTTTAGCTTTTTAATCATTGTACATTGTTTTTAACTGTTTTTCATGTTGTATTTTTAAATTGTTTGTTAGCCGCTTTGTGTGCCTGTTGGGCAAAAAGGTGGGGTACAAATTAATAAAATAATGATAATGATGATGATGATGATGATAATGATAAATTTATGATCCACGAATGGTTCCTGGGATTCCAGACAAGAATACTTCGAAAATGGTTTCCTATGGAATCAACATTTGAAAGTTTTACCTGTATTTGAAATCCACCAGCAGCATCCTGCTTTGTAACATCTACCCTATGGGGTCCATTTTTTGGCAGTCCATAAGTCTCCTGTGACCCGCTGCCATTTGGAAATCACTGGTGAATAAAACCTCAGACTGACTTTTGGAAATAATTCATTACCCTGGAATTAGGAAAGCGGCTTGCACACAGTCCCCTTAAATGTAGTATAGTTTCAGGGGGAAAAGAAGATGCCTGTATCTAAACACTCTGGAAGATGGTTTATTGATCCGAATGCAGACAGGTTGCCTTCAGGTCAATATACTTGGCATTTGTCCACAACTGTGTTTGTGTTTCCATGTTTGCTCTTTCAAGCTGACTGTGTTTTCTTAAGGAAAGCAAACGTTCCAAACAAACATTTTGGAATCTTCTAGTTCAGGTTTAATTACTCAAATTAATCTATATTAATATCACCCCCATTATTTAAAATAAAAAAGACAGAATAAAAACCTAAAGGCACATGGTTGTGTTCTTTTTATTCTTATTTTTTTAAATCTGTAAGTCATTACTAATGCCACTTTACTTGAATCAAAGCACTTCTTTCAAGTTTAAAATTAGAAACCTTAATTACAAATTTCTGTAAAATAAATGTGCGATGATTTCTTGCTAGACAAATAATGATTTTTAAAAGGCAAAAAGTCTTTTTTAATTTAAATGCTATTACAACTCATGATTAAAGCTTAAGAGTTGCAATAATCATAAGAAAATTATATAAACCCTTAATTAAAAAGTTTAATGTTCATTACAACTAGACAAGATGGAAAAGAAAAGGTCTTTAAGTTCAGATAATGCACTGCTCAAAAATCTTTAATTCAGCTGATAATGCTAATGCAGCCACCTTCGCCTAAAGCTCATGTATTGAACAGACAGCATGGGTGAACTTTGGGGGGTCTAAATGTACTTTCCTAGGCTTTAGTGCTTCAGTGCAGAGCACAGCATGGTTTATTATTCGGCTAAATGGGAATTTCAAATGTGTAATAGCAGTCTGACATGTGTAACCTGTGAGGTCTCCAGTACCGTCATCCATCAGAAAAATGAAAAGGGAAAAATGACTGCTTCAATTGTTAGAGCCATCCTTCTATAATTGGAGAACTAATCATTCCAGCATGTTCTCCGATGTTTTTCTCCTATCTGAATTTAATGCAGCTTATGTGAGTCACTTCCATTGAAATCAATGGACCCAACTATTCCCTGTGAACATGGACTAGTCTACCAGAGGCTGTAATTTTGTATGTTCTATTCTTTCCTATGACTTTGGTTCTAAGCCTATTTTTGAACAGGCCACATTTCTTCTCCAATGACAGGTGAAGGTACAATTTTTCTGACAACAGGTCTTTGATCTCACTGCATGAGAAGATCCCTGCTGAACTGGACTAGTGGTCCATCTAGATCCAACTTTTCAATCAGTGGTGTGTCTATGGTACTTCAGGTGGAACCTGGCCCCATTGCCACAGGGGCTGCATGATGCTGTTGTGCCTGGTACTTGGTACGACACTTGATAGTAATGTGTGGTTATGTGGCAGGCAGTCCCTTCAGGTTGGTACAGGTTGGGAAGAAGGGGACAGGGGAGAGCAAGAGGTTGCAGCACCAGAAAAGCCCCTCCCTTGCAGGAGGAAAAACTCCATAATGGAGCAGTTTTTCTATTGGATAATCCGACCCTGGCAATTCCCCTCCCCTGGCTACAATGCATAGGACCCTCCACCACCTCCTCCACTAGTTCCACTATCACTGTGGAGAGCAAGCAAACACAGTGGCTAGGTTGAAGAATGGGGTTAGGGGGCGTGGGCACTCCTAATTGTTTGAGGAGAGTGATCAGAAATATGATCGCAGCAACATTTATTGCTGCTGCCCCATTTCTTCTCCTCATACTGCTCATGGCTTCAGTTTCTTCAAAACAGGCTTGGTACGGAGATCAAGGTGGTATCAGCAGCAGTCATTGTGTGGAGGGGCCGGAGGCATACATGCTAATGAGTAAGTCCCCTTCCAAAAGGGGTAAGACATGTGGGTGTTACTTAGACACCAGTGTTCAAACTGGGCCTGATCACATGCAGTTGGGCCCTCAGGATCAGCTTCCTTTAGCTTCAGTAGTTAAATCACATCTTGTGCCTTTAGGCCAATTTTGGGCTCTTTCTCAAACAGTAACATGCTTGTAGTTTCTGCCTATTTTTTTTTAATGCCATGCTTACACAAAGATGTAAGGTAAAATCATTCTAATCCACTAAAACATTGATTGCCTAATCCTATCTCTTTATTTCCTTGACTCTTGATTTGTCTCTCATTATATCCTTCAACAGAACTTGAACAATGGAAATTACAGGGGCACCATTTAATATTGTAAAATGATTTGCTTGAACTACACTTGAGCTCAATTAGTGATTAAAGAATTAAAAGTTGCATTCACACATTTCAAAGGCAGTCCTTAACTCCCCCAAGTCTTCTGTGTTCTGTATGGAATACTTTCTTCCCTGATTCTGTAGAGTCGCAGGGCAGGGGAAAGTCTTACAAAGGGCACTTATTTAAAATTTGGACATTTTGTGTAGTGCAGGAGTTCCCACACATCTCTAATAATAGTTCACTCTTTCTTATTCTCTGTAATACTTTCAACTCTGATGTTTTCAGTTAGGGGTGCATTACAGGTGTGGAGGCTTTGTCACCACCTAAAAGGAAAAGTAGCTTTAGTGTAAGGTCTACCCACCAGCTGAAGACCACAATACAATTCATTGTCTGGAATGGCAGCCTTCTCACTCTAAACCAGGGGTGCTCACACTTTTTTGGCTTGAGAGCTACTTTGAAACCCAGCAAGGCCCAGAGATCTACCAGGGGGGAAGGAAGTGTCTGACAGACACCCCCTTTAATGTATGGAGCCCCTGCTGGAGTCTAGTCAGTTTCGTCAGTTTTGTTGCTGCATGCCTGAAGAGCAGCTAAAGTGTCAGTTTCAGTGTCAGCTTAGTGTCAGCTAAATATGTCAGTTTCATCTAGTCACTAGACCAGGGGTGCTCAAACTTTCAACTTTAGGGATGCTGGACCTTTAACAAGTGTATAGAAGAGAGAATTGCAGCAGGTGCAACTTGTCATCCCACAGATGACAAGCTGCACCTGCTGAAATTATCTCTTCTATACACTTGTTAAAGGTCCAGCATCCCTAAAGTTGAAAGTTTGAGCACCCCTGCACTAGACGAAACTGACATATTAACAGTTTGGAGAGACAGGGCTCCGCGATCTACTCATTTTGCCTCGCGATCTACCGGTAGATCGCAATCTACCTATTGAGCACCCCTGCTCTAAACTATAGTGTGTCACTTGTGTCACTTGATCAAGATGTGATATCCTTTCTATCAAGAACACAAGCATTTGTGTATCACTGCATATCTGCATATAGACAGACAATTGATATTTATCACACAGTCAGAGAATCTTTGTAATTAGCTTGCACCCAAGCCATATGCAGATATTGGTCACCACAGGAACACAAATGCATGAGGGCTTTTAGTACCGCCAAGTCACTTTTTACCTCCTTAGACATGACATCACTTACTGTTCCTTTTAAGAGGTTTTGTAACAGGCTTCTGGTAAATGAGATGCACAAGCAAGATTTCAGCAACCTAAGTTGGCTCTTGAGACACAGACTCTGTTACAGGACTTTCAACCCCCACCCCTTCAGTCTGGTCCATTTAAGACAAGCTGACCAAAGAAGTTGCTTCAAGCATCAGACAGGCATTCAAAAAAAGATGAGGGATATGAAGTTAAGTGTGGAAGAGAGTGATGGTGATGGTGATTTTCTAGAGTGATGCTCTGCTGTCTTCCACATTCCTCTTTTGCTGCATCCCCCTTTCCCTTTTTGAATTCAGGTAATGGGGACAGAGAAGCAGTGGCAGAGGTGGCAACTGGTAGGTTAGCATATGGTGCACCACTTAAGCTGTTGAGAGGCAATTCTTGACAAAAACGTACTGGTATAGCTAGAGCAGTGATAGTTCATATGCACATTTATCTGAGCCCTGAGGTTTCCAGGAGAACTGAATGCCAGCCCATGACATCTCTTAAAGATCATGACAATTTTATGCTCTTAACACTCAGGGAAAGCATGTGTGGCTACCAGACTCTACCGAATGAGTAAAAACTGGGCCAGCACTTTAATTTGGAAAGTATATAACACAGACAGGCCCATCTCACTGGAAAAGTAAATAAAATAGCAGCACACAATGGAGGGTGAGAGAAATTTGGCCGAAAAATCTAATTGGATGTTTAGACTTGCAGAAAGTGTGTGATAAACAATGCAAGCCCAAGACCATAAGGGCTGTGAAAAAAATGTTCTGGATTAACAAACAAGATGGTTAATTATATTGGAATAGTAAAGTAGCATATGCAAAACAGCTTCATTACCATGTTAGTTAGGGAAATATTTCTTGTCCATTACCAGCATTAACTAGCAGAATTTAGCTACAAGAATAAAGTGCAAAAGCCAAGGGAAATAAATCGATTCAAGGATGACTAGCAAATGCTGAAGAGAACAATTATGTTTCTTTAATGATAACCTAGAACTCCTTGACTGCAATGAAAATGCCTTATTTTTTTAAATATACATATTGTTTGCACTCCCTCCTTCACCCAAGCAGTAGGACGTTCAGGGGTAGTTTTTATAAAAAGGTCCCTTTCTTTTTGAATAGAGTATTCCCAAGATGTGGGAGGTATTTTGTGTCACTCTTTGCTTACTTATAAATATATAAGTTGAACATGGAGGCGCTAACAGGCACCCTCAAAAATATTGTCTTGAAATAGCTTTGGTTTCCCAAAAGCACAGCATGCCTTTAGAACATCCCAAAGATGTCTTCTTGGCAGCGACAATACTTCGATTGCTACCTCTTCACTGGCTGCATTCTAGTTGCTTCTCCCCAAGCCCTACCTAAGCAGGCAGAGCATACTTGGCTACTATCCACCAGCCATCAATGTTGGTGTAAGCAAACTTCTCCCAGCCATTAATGGCCGTTAAAAAAAACACCCATAGATATTAGATACTCGCCTATAGGGTGAGACATTTTTGCCAATACATCAAACTTAGATCATCACCTTGCCTTATCTCTGAGGTCGCTAAGGGGTCAGGGCTTTTCCTCAGGGCTTTTCAAGCAACTTCTGCAAGCAAAGCTGCAGAAGAAATACAGAGATAATTAGAGGGCTGTTAATATCCAAGGCAAGTCCTCCAGGGCAAATCTCCAGCCAAAGTTAACCTTTTATTCTCCTGCTAAAGGTTTCCTTTTAGATCAAGCAAGCCTTGTTCCATTTTGCAAATGCTGCTGCAGACTCTGTAAATACTTAGAAGGTCTCTTTTTTTAAACACTAGATGTAATCCTCGTTTCCATTTGAAACAAAGTCCCAGGCTACAGTTCAGTGCACCATTACTTTTAATGTAAAGTCTTCACAACACCCATGGAAAGCAATGGGTCTACTTCTTAGTAAATAGTGTTGCAACTATGTGCAGCTGCTCTTGCTCACAGTAATTCCTTGTTGCTTGTTGTTCTGCAGTCAATTGAATTGCACACTCCCAGTTATGTGTTATAAGTTGTGTGTTATACGTAGAGCCTCTGGCTTAACACACCAGGCACCTTAAAGAAGGATTTGATTAATGGTTCTCCTGCACTGGTTCCCAACCTTTTTTCACTTGCATACCCCTTGGGAACCTATTTCTATCCATTGTACCCCTCATATTAGCAAAATGTTTGCAAATGAGAAGGAATGTGCTCATCTCTGGAGAAGGGGAAAAATGCATCTCTTTAAAATCGCAGTTTAAAAAACTGCTTTTTACTGTTGTAGGGAGACAGTCATGCAAACGATTACAGGTATAACCTAATTATCCATGGATTTTTCACGAGGGGAGGGAATCCACAGATTTTTCTCTCTCAATGCTGTTTATTAAAGGAAAACAGTCAAAAGAGTCATTTGACAATAGCATTGTTAATGCGAGAGAGGGCAGCCGGCTGACAATCCATCAATCATTCTCTTTCCAGGCACAAGGTAAACTCCTCCCTTCCCCCCTGAGCACATGAACCAAGGCTAAATTGCAGTGATTATCACCCATTCTTTCTCCCTTGCTGGGGCTCCTGGTGAAGGGAGGGATTGCTGCCTCCTAGTGAAGCCTAAGTGCCTGGAGAGAGACTGATTGCCTCTGTGTACATTACAAAGGTTGTCAGGGCAGCAGGGGAGGCTAGACCTTGCTTTCCGGATAGCAGAGTGGCACGGGAGCATAGGGAGACAGCACAAGAAGCAGGTGATCCCAAACAGAACCAAAGAAGCAGACACAGGCTTGTTTGTTGCAGAAGCAGGTATTGGTAAAAGGAACAGGCAGAAGAGTAGTCAGTCAAATGGTTCAGGAGTCAGGGATACAAAGAGGCACAGTCACGATAAGCAGTCCAAGTCACAGAACAAACCAGCAGCATGACACAAAGAAACTCCACCACAGCAGCCCACATCTGGTGTCTGTTCTTGCCCCCATATATACCAGGGCCAGCCAATCAGAATGGGGCGACCTCATCATCACAAGACTGTCTTGTGACCCACTCTGATTGGCTGTCCAGTGGTGCATTGCACCACTCCACCATAGCCTACCTTACTCTGCACACATCTCTCTCCAAGTCACGTGACTCCCACCTGCAACAGGTGCAGCTGAGTGCATCAGCATACATGTACAGTGCTGCTGTTCCTTTAATTTATATTTCATACCAGGCCTGGACATCAAGGTCCCTCCTGCCACATCCTGGCTTACAACAATTCAGGGTCTGGGATGCCAAAGGCCTGACAAAGGTCAGCAAGGCTGTTTTTCAATCAATGGAGCAAAGAGACTTTTTTTTTTTTTTGGATTGATTTGCTTTAGTGCGTTTTGTGCCATCCATGTGAGTTCTGGGAACTAAATCCTCGTGAATAATGAGACACCACCTGTAATATGAATAATATTAGCCCTCATCTCATCTATATAAAAATCCATACTTGATGTATTCATCACAGTATTTTCTCTTTTTATCTGTTTGAAAAACTGAAGACTATGCCTTTGCACTGTTTTGTACCAGAAGTATCCTGAGAAATTCTGGGTGATGGATCATTTTCCATATTATGTTTCAGCTGTTTTACTGTACTGGTCTTCAATCAATGGTTCATACATGAATTAATGACCAAAACCTAGCTATTGGTGGGGCTTTCACATCCAACTAGCTACCTCCCTTCCTACCTTGCTAGCCCTGCAAGACATTCTGGAGCACTACCTGCCTTTTTCTGCATTATTCCATTCTTTTTCAAGGTTCTGTCAAGTGCCCTGGGGGTACATGTACCCCAAGTTTGGGAACCACTGTTCTACTGGTATGTTGTTTACAGTGCACTTACTCTGATAGTGTTTACAAAAAGGTTGTGAAGACCGAATTTAAAAAGCTAAAGAATAAAAATGTATCTTATGATCTTTACTATATTATTAATAAATTAGCGAATGTACAGTTCTTTGGTAACAATTACTGGTAGGTTATTTTTCAGGATCTGGCCTCGGGTAAAATCAGACAAAACTATAGTCAGACAAAATCAGACACAACTATAGACAAAACTAAACTAATCAGAAAAACTATAGTCAGACACCCCCCTCCTAAGTTTAATGCCCCCCCAGACTTATTTGAGGGTCACAGAACATACCATGGTCTCTCGATCAAAATCTGCTGATCAACTTATTTGTGAGATTGATCTATAGGTGAGTATCTACAGTAACTACAAAAGATTATTTCCTTATTTGAAGTCCAGAATACTTGGCTGTTGTCCAAGTATGCTTCTTGATGTTGTCCAGATGATGCTTCTGGAAGGGGTTTTATAGTGCAACCCTATGCATGTCCACTCAGAAGTAAGTCCAGTTGTGTTCAGTAGGGCTTTCTCCCAGGAAAGTGGTAGAAGGGCTCCACAATTTTCCCAAATTCTAGTGAAATAACTTTTAAGTGCATGGAAGTAGAGTGCAAGCAGAGTGTAGCATCTCACAATGTCCTTGGATAGTGCAAGAATGCTCCTGGTTTTGTGTTTTATTATCATTTTAAGGTTGCTTTAAGTGCTAATGGCTATTTTAATATTTATATATAATCTATGGTTTAAAATATGGGTTTTTTATGTTTGTAAGCTGCTTTGGGTGCCCTTTAGGGGAAAAAGCGGGATATAAAAGTAGTGAATAAATAAATAAACTAATCTGGAATAGAGCTAATAGTCTTTATGGAACAACTTTGTGCAATGTCCTTCCTCTCACACAATAGCATTTCAACTAGGAAAAAAACAGGGATGCCACGCTAGGTTTGAATCTTGCCACCCTTTTAAAGGTTTTGAGGACATGAACATTGAATTATCCTACTTTTTCACTCTAACTATCCGGTAAAGTAGAGTCAGCTGAAAGATTGTGACCTACAGAATGCTACTGAATGGTACTTGAATCCAGGCCTCCGCAGTCCCAGGAGGGCTGGCAGGATATAAGATTGGGCTGGTAGTGGATGGTTGAGAAAAAGATAATAGAAGATGCTTGTGCTGTAAAGTGAACAGAGCCAAAAAGGACTTGCCATCTTTATGGTAGCCTTTTGTTTGCTTTACAATATTTTTCAGACATTTCTGGGAATAGCCTCGAGTGAGAAATTGGAGAAGCGCTATGTGTTTGTAATTTGAGAAAAGAACAGCTTTTGGAAAAGAGCCACAAGGATTTGTGTGTTTATTTTATGTAGGGATTGATGAAATAAAATTGCTTAAAAAGACTCCCCCCTTTTAATGCAAAGTCTTCACAATTGTGTGTGTGTATATATACACACTAATATCGGGGTGTCGAACATAAGGCCTGCAGGCCAGATGCAGCCTGAAGAAGCTTTTTACCTGGCCTCAGGCTTTCCCAGCAGCACCATCAGGTGCTGATCTATGCTGAGGTGTCACTAATGATTGAAAGTCTGCCTGCATGATAATTGGGCTCTTCCATCTCTTGAAAAATGTGATCAAGATTTGCATATTTTCTCTTCTGCCACATGGAGCTAATGATTTCCGAAGTGAGAAAAAAGTGCTTATATTTCTGATCATGACCTGCTTAATGGTGTCACTTCCGGCCCTCAGCAGGCATCATGAATTCTATTTGTATGAAACAACTTTGATACCCCCATATTAGATACCCCCCATTATTATTAGAGATTCATAATAAAAAGAAAGAAAAGGTGGATTAAACCAGAGTAATATGAATCACAATGTTGTTAATGCTGAACACCTGTTAGCGACAAACAATGCCATCGGTTTACAAGACTGACAGATCTTCTGATATTTTTTATTTGTTACATGGAAAGCTATTTCTTTGACAAGTGTTAACTGTTCTTGAATTCTGTCCAGCCATTCTGCCTTGGATGGGTTATTACTCTCCCAATTTTTTGCGAAGAGGATTTTACTCCTGCTAGCCTACAAAGGATAGGTTTTGGAACAGGTGTTCACCTGTATCTGCGAGGGTTCCATTCTGAAACCCCCATGGATACCTGAATCTGCAGGTATACGAGGGGATGCCCCCCATCCTCTGGAAGACAGGAGAGCTCTGGAGGTTTTGTGATGCTTGTAGATGCTGTGCGCAACCTCAGAATGACCAAAAAGGCGAAAAAAGAGACTTCCAGTTTTATGATAAAACTGGAAGTGACTTTTTTTGGCCTTTTTGGCCATTCCAAGGCCTGGAGTGGCTGTGAGCAGTTGTGCATGGGCCTCAGAAGAACTACTGGAGGCAAAGGGAGCCCTTGGGAGCAGGTGTGTGTGTGTGGGGGGGGGGGGTTGGCATGGATCTGATCCGTGGTTGAGTGAAACCATGGATATGGGATCTGCGGATACGGGGGTCCTCCTGTACTTTTCAGAATGTTTGGTTTGCTCCTGGACCCACATCTCCCCAAAGGTTGGTAGCCACCACCCTTTTTTATCTGCCAGTCATCCAGTCAGGAGAATCTGGAGTTCCTTAGGTACCCTCAGCCCTTAAGAGTTCAGCACAACACAATGCTTCTTGCCCCTAATGCCCTAGTCAAATACTCAACAACAGTAATGTGCCAAAGGGCGCAATCCTATCTTGCTCTGGAACAGGCAAGCCAAGAGGTTTGCACTGTATCCAGCACTGAATAGGTGCCCAAAGTGGCTCAGCCAGAAGTAAGTAGAAACTCTTCCCCTTACCGCCAGGTAAGCCACTGCAGCCCCTATGGGTTTCCTCGTGCCACCTCCTGAAGTGACACGTCCGGCTTGAAACTGCTCCGCGCTCTCAGAAATGGGGGTTGGGATCCAGCATAATAGCTGAATCCCAACCCCGCCTCCCACTCCTCCCACTCGCCCCCAGGACCGCCCTCTACCCGCCCTCCCCTCGCCCTGGAATGCCTCCCTCCAAGCTCAGCTGATGCAACTTACCAGGGGGAAGCTGCCATGGAGGCTGGATTTAGTCTCCATGTGCCAGCACACCTCCATGCACTGGCACAGCTTCCTCCTGAGGAGGCGCAAACATGCTTTATGGCATGTTTGCAACCCTTCTAATATGCAGTTAGGATTGCACTGTAAGATGGTCAAGACTGAACTTTAATGAATCAATTCCTTCTCACGAACAACACATCTATAGATTCTGTAAATTTATTCAAATACAATAAAGGTTTGTGTTGCGCATAATTTAAAATGCAAAATAGAGGTGTGATTCTTCAGTGATAATGAAATAACACACAACACCGTTTTCTGCATTTCTCATTTCTGTAAAAAATATTTTAAACACACAAAATCTGCAAAAAAATAATAATGGGCTGGATTATCTGGTATATGGATAATGACTGTGATTGCACCTGCCGACAGTATACTGCCTACCTAGTACACTTCTAAAACAATTATAAGTTATAAAAAATGCACCCTTGCAATAAAAACACATAACACTACTTTCTGTAATTTTTCTCTTTGGGGAGACAACAAAATCTGCAAAAATTATAAACCTTTAAGGACACCTCTAACTAATAACCTTACAGACAAAAGCATGTGCAGCAATTAAAACCACAAAATTAACTCCTTCATCTCACTAGCCTATCTCCATAGAGCAGGGATGGCCAAACTGGCTTAACGTAAGGGTTACATACGATAAATTTCAGATGTTTGAGAGCCACAAGAGAGTTGTTTGAAAGCTGCAATATTTAAGAAGCATTTAAAATCTTAAATATATTTACTTAACATTTACTTACTTAACCACACTTTTTTGTACTAGTTCCCTCTGAACTAACTAACTAGCTCCCACTGAATGCTGTGTTAATATATATTTGTTCTTCACAATCTGAAGGAGAATACTTTTCTCTTTCATACCCAAGAATAATTCCTCCACAAGGTTAGAGCCTTCTCTCCATTTCTTTAAGCATCCAATTTTTAGAACTGTTTTTATTATCAAGTTCCTCAATCTTGTCTTTCAGAATATCTATCTTATCTTCATTCTTTATCACTACTTTCACATAGTATTACCTTAGACTCTGTTTCGCAAGTATCTTCTAGTTATTCCTACTAGAATAAAGTATTTTATCCATTAATACTTTGGTCTGTCATTTCATATTTTTCTTCTGATGTTTATATTATTTTTTTTCCTATAGCTCCAGGTCACTTATCTAAGTTTTCCCTTGTTTCTTATTTTAAAACTAAATTTATTCAAACTTATGAAACTCCTCCTAAGGAATGTTTCACAAAACGCTCATAAGTGTCACATTTTCACTTATTTGTTTCTTTCCACTTTTAACATTCATACTACTTTACATATGTCTGTTCTATAGACACAAGCCCTTACGTACTGATGTATACAATTAGAATTTGGCACACTGAATTATAATTACTTTGTAATTGTCAGTTGTAAAGGGAAAAGCTTTAACATTTAACAAAGGTATACAAATATATGAAGGGTATTAGAGCAGAGGTTCTCAAACTGTGGGTCATGACCCACCTGATGGGTCGCGGTTGAATTTCTGGTGGGTCGCGATGATGGCGGCCACCATCTTGAAAAAGGGCAAAATGAAGTCAGCGATGCCATTTTGAAAAAGGGCAAAGTGACACAGGCAGCACCATTTTTTAAAAGGGCAAATAGACCCAGCAGCGCCATTTTAAAAAAGGGCAAAGAGACCCTTGGGGAGCCATTTTAGGCTTCCAGACACAAACAAACAGAAAGAGTGACTTGCACATGTGCAGGGCAGGCAGCGTGCTGCTTTTCCTCTGTCAGTGTGCTGCTGCCCAGCTCCATTCAAAGGAGGGGAGGGGAGAGGAGAGCCTGCTTGGAGATTTTCAGGTGTCTGCACCCTCATTCTTGGGGGCATGCAGGACCCCTTTGTTTGGCTCCCTTTAACCTTAGGCAGGCAAGAGGGGGAGTGGAGAAGCGCCCTAGAGTGGGGACCGTGGGTGGCGGCTTCAGTGCCCACACTCTGCTGCCAGGACAAGCAAGCGTTCCCTCCTGATATGGCTACCCCGCTGTTTGGCTCCTTTTAGCAGCTGGGAGGAGAACAGTAGGGCATCCCTATCTTCCCAGCTGTGAGGGTGATGCTCCATGGCCCCGCCCCACACTTCTCTGATGCACACCATTAAAAGTAGTCAGATTTGATACATCTCTCCAAGTGCCTTGGTCATCTCTTCTGCACTGAACATATGTCTGAGAAGCTACAGACAGGTGGGTGGACGAGACCTTTTAGGTCAGTCCATGATTTTGGTGATCTTCAGGGTTGTGTGTGAAAGGGGCTGAAAGTAAGCACTGAGCATATGTCTGAGAAGCTACAGACAGGGGGTGGACTAGATGACCTCTAATGTCCCTTCCAGTTCCATGATTTTGGTTATCTTTAGGTTTGTACGTGAAATTAACTGAAAGTGAAGTCAGTGTATGTGGCAGAGAAGCATTTGGAATCTTCAGGGTAATTTGTGAAATGGGGTGCATTACTGATGATGGGAATGATGGTGGCTGTCCTGGCAGCTCAGTGATTTCAAAGCCCACAAGGCTCACTCCTTGCTTTTATATCTGGTTTAGTCTTCAGAGAATTACAGCTCTGCCATGGTCTTTCACCAGTTTTGCTTTATTGTTGCCAGCTGACAGTTCCAGCATATGTTTAAAACTTCCTACTTCTTGGTGGTGGCTTTAAAGAATTGGAAGAAGCTTCTGAACTGGAATATTTTCTCTTGACATTTACAGTTTGAGTTTCTAGGTAAGAACAGTGATGTCAGTTCCTGCTTGATGATGTCACTTCCTGCTTGATGCTGTCACTTTTGGTGGGTCCCAGACAAATTGTCATTCTCAGAAGTGGGTCCCGGGCTGAAAAGGGTGAGAACCACTGTATTAGAGGATTCAGGGCCCAATCATATGGGCGTTCAGGGTAAGCCGCTGAGCTCCAGCACTGGTGCTAGGTGTTGTAAATGTGCCATGAAGTATATTTACAGCACCAGAAGAGTAAAGAGCCCCAGCGCTGCACCAGCACCAGTAGGTGCAGTGCCTCAGTGCCATGTGGATGGCTGGTGTTCTTGCACTGACTGGCAGTGAGTATTTTCAGGGAGGGGGCAAGGAGTGGGAAGAACGATTGGAGAGAGGGCAGAGGGAGGTGAGGGTTGGGAGGGGTGTGGCAGGGTCTGCTGCTGTTTCGTATCCTCCCTCCTGACCTGGGCAGTCTGACATGGGTCTCCTCTAATCTGCGCCAACTCAAATGCAGACACAGAGCCAAGGAGGCCCATTGCCACCAGTTGCTATCTACCCAGTATAAGGGAACAAATGCTCCCTTCCCTTGAGGAGAGCTTTGGTGGTATCCTGGTGCCCGCAGGATCCGGCAGTCACCATTTTGGCACTGCCGGAGATGTGGGTGCTGGGAACAATAGGATTGAGTTGCCCATCATATAATTCTAGGACTTGATAAAACAAAACTAAGGCCAAAATTACTAAATTTTTGCAAATTATGAGACATACCATTTATATCATCAGAGGAGAGTCTAAATTTTGAAAGAGGATCTGTTTGTTTTTTAAAGGATGGTGCTTAGCAAGTAAATAAGTAAAACACAGTGATCATTTAACCCTTCAAAGACCATTGCTTATAGCCCGCAATGCCATAAATTCATTTAGCAGTAAGAATGAAATCAACAAGGGGAAAAAAAGACATGGACAATTTCAAAATTGCTTTTAAAGTTGGTTAACAACTGGCAGCTTCAATCCAGAATGTGCAAACAGGAAAATTCAGTCACTGCTGGCAATGATTCTGAAATCTCTTAATTCTAAGCAATTGATTTTAGTGAGATCATTAATTTATTCAAATTAAATATGTGATCAAAACATAACCTGTTCCAAAGGCCAACTTGTTCTGCTGCACTAAACAGCAGTTGGTCCAGGAAAACAAACACAACAGCTGAGATTTGTATGAGAAACCTTTTAAGAAAATTTCATCACACACAATCACCTTCCTGGCTACAACACCAATCATTACCCCTTCTTCTTACTGCTGTTCATAATACCCACCTGCTTTTTTTGTGCCTACCCGCCTTTGCGACCCTCATTAAAAACTTTCTGGTTTAAAACCAATAGGGTACAAAGTTCCTTTTTGATTTGTGACTCTCTATAGAAAGTGGCTGCAATGCACATGCATTTGTCATTGGCACACACAGGTTCAGGCAGGAGCAACAGCAAAATAGGTGCTACATGTTGGCATTTAAATTACAATCCCTGTTATTTTCTTTTTAGTGGATAGAAAATGGCATGATCTTACCTTGCATTTTTCAAGATTCTCGTGTACATATTCTTTGAATAGCAAACTACTGTGTTTGCTTTGTTACCTTGGAAAGGGTGAGTATAAAACATGGTGTTATATATAGTGCAGTCTGAAGTGTTGAAACCTCTATATTCTGATCCTTTATTCAGAACTTTATGTCTTGCATTGCTATCAATCAATCTAATCTATATGTATTTGCGGCAAATTCAAATGTGTTTAAGTAGGGTGGTGAAATTTTCACCAGGCAACTGAGGGCCAAATCCTATCCAATTTTCCAGTGCCAGTGTAGCTGTGCCAATGGGGCATGCACTGCATCCTGTGGTGGAGCAGCAGTCACAGAGGCCTCCTTAAGGTATGGGAACATTTGTTCCCTTACCTTGGGGCTGCATTACGGCTACAGCAGTGCTGGAAAATTGGATAGGATTGGGCCCTAAATTGTATCAAGTTTCATAAAGGGAAACTCTTGATTGGCTACAGGAATTAGAGCTGCTATAAGGACCACATGGAGTGCATGTTTTCATCAGCTAGGCTTTGGTGGCTTTAGTTTGTCACCACTGTCTGCTGAGCACCAGTGAGCACTCCTGGTATCCAAAATGTATTGTTAACTGAATTGTGGGCTGCACTGGTACTCGGAACTAATATGTTCTCCAGGCTGCACAGTAGGAACACAGCTGGTGCAAGGTAAAGGCAATAATAAAAAATTGAACAGACCTTAAGTGCTATGATTATTACTGTGGACTAGTTTTTATCTGCCCTTTCAAAAGTGTGCTTCTTGTATTTCCTGCTTCAGGAAGTATTGATGGCTACATTAGTCTCCTATTTTCTTTCCTGGTGATGGGAAAAACAACATGCTATAAAGAAATGATTGTATGCGCTTGGACAGGAACAAAATCAGAGATGGATGTAGGGATGCTTAAAGAGAGTTGACATCTAAGAATACTTACACATGTTAAGAATACTCAGACAATGTCAAACATACACAAGAATATATTTTTTTCCCCATGATCCAGCCAAACCACAACCACTGGAAGGCCCTTGATCTGCTATGAGTCCACTAGCTTACGCAATGGATGGAAGTAAATGGGGACAGGACAGGTGGCTGCAGAAATCTAGAATGGCATCACAATCTTGACCACTGCATAGCTGCTAGTGACAGAAAGCATAATAGCTGACCATCTTGGGTATGTCCTGCCCTTCATAATTTATAGCCCTGAGCAAAAGCAGTGCTTTGAGCCCAGACTTTGCAAAAAACACTGTCAGGGTCCAGACTCACCTTGGGGTCTGCCCTATCCTTCCTCCTCTCATGGCTCCAAAAGAGGGTCCCACCTTTTTCACCTCCCACCTCCTTGTCCCACATGCTTCACGCATTCACCTGAATGGGGGTGCAACTGAGTGCACCTCAGTTGTTTGGCTCCTTTGGGTTGAGAGCCAAGCAGAGTTGAGTGTCCAAAACTGCCAGTGGTGCTTGGACCCATGAGGCCTCAGCACACGAGCTGGCCTCTTTCACCAATCCAGCAAAGAATGCCCCAGCAGACTTTGTACTCCTGCAGGTGTCGGCTGGCTCTTTGGGTTCATCTGACAGTTGAGTGACTCTGAGTGATCATGGCAGACATGGCCATGCAACCCCAAGTGGCTCTGCATGGCATGGCGTTGCAGCTGGCTCTGTGGCCAGACAAACCTGGAAAAGCCAAGCGGCACCTGCAGGTTTGCAAGGTTGGGGTTGTGAAAGGCAGTCTTGTTAAATCTATCTCCAAAGATTGCTGCCCCAAACTTTTGTGAAAGCACTTTCTGCTGAAATATGTGCAGTTTGGATGTGTGTGAAAAAAATCTGAAGGAAAAACCTTCCCACCTTTCAATGTTTTTATATGTATTTGCAATAATTCTAATCAGCTGCCAATCCAGTACCATTTTTAAGGGATGCACAGGCACCCCAATGTTTGACTTGAAAGTTTGTGAAAGCTTGAGCCTTTATGAACAGTAGATTTGAGTGCTCACAGAGGCTTGCAAGTGTTTGCAAAACCTTGAGCCTTTGGAGAGTGATCAAACTGCTCATGAAGGCTCAAATACAAAGCTCCAGTATAGCCATTTCCCTGTTCCTCATCCCCCAAAGCAAAGTGCTTAACTGTAGTGGTGGCGAAGCCACCCAGGAGCCCAGCAGCATTCTGTCCCACTGGGGATTGGTACTGGTTGTTCCAGTTCTAGAGTATCTGATGGGAAATGAATTCTGTTCTGAGGCTTCTGGGATTCTCTTGTAGGTGGAAATAATGCACATAGTGTCAGTCTCCCACAGGGCATTCTAGAACTGGTACTCCTGGGAAAATATTGCCCTGGAAGTATTTATTGCTTACCTGAATGTAAAGGTGAAATATTTGTTTTGGAGGAAAGGGAATGGCAGGCAATAATTGCAGCAGTGATTGACACTTTATGCTAAAGCATCACAAAAGTTCAAGCCTCAAGTAACAGGCAGGAGTATTCACTTTTTCAAGCACCCCGACTGAACGTTCACAACTTCTCAATTTTCATTTAACTTGAATTGTACTTGCGTTAATTCATTTCATCTTGAGATCACATAGTAAACATGATGACATCACTGCACAATACACTATAGCCAATCACATTTGGCTGCATTCTGAATATGATGCTACTGAGGATAAATGAAATTGGGGGTGGGGATGTTCATTCAGATTCTCACCCAAATGAACCTGGCAGCAACCCTATTTTTTTCAGCGGAGCCACAGCAGGCTTTTTAAAGGTGGGGCGACTTGACTAGAGTCTTTTAGAGTCACTAAAGGGTGACTCGGTGACTCAGAAAGTGCCCCCATTATGACTTGTTTTGAATCAAGTTGCGGGGGACAGTGACTTGGCGACTCGACCTGAGTCAAGCCGCACTGGGTTTTCCCATCCCTGTCCAAGGGGTTCCATTCCGGAACCCCCCCCCCCTCCCGTGGATCCCAGAATCTGCTGATAAGGGAATCCAAATCCCTTTAAAAACCAAAACCAAAACTGGAGTTCCTGCCTTTCTTCAGCCAAACCACATCATTTCCAAGCCTGAAGACCTGTTTTTAGCAGGGAAAGAGCCATTTCCAGGTTGCACAGAAGTTCTTTTCTTCTCCAAATGGATACCAGCATCTGTTTTGTAATTTCCACCTTGGTTCAATCAAGTACAGTTCGATAGGGTTTTTATATGATCACATATATATGTTTAGAAGTACACCTGAACATACCCAAAGTTGACTGACACAGAGCGGGGAGGAGCCTGACTGAAATTTCTCATGGGTTAATAATGCCATTTGTTTTATGGTTGATTGCCTTTTCAAGTGGAAAATAAGCATGGGACAAATCCCAAAGCAGAAAATTTCCACACAGTAATTCAGCGTTGGTTTTGACTTTTATGTGGATCAGAGAGGTCTAGCAGAATCCCAGGGATGCTTGGTTGTGAGTAGAGCTACATACAGGGAGGGTGTCAGCCTGCTGCTTGGAGCCCTTTCCAAACAGCCTGTCTGCTGCACCCCTTGATCAGGAGTAGATTAGCTAGCAGGGAAGGGCTCCGTTTCTGCATCTTCTCCCAGATCCTGCCCTTTTCTTGGATGGCATTAAATACGAGATGCAGCAGGGCAGCCTCATCATACAGTCACTCAGTTCTCCCCATCAACCTGTTCAGCAGTTTTCTCCAGGCTGCCTTTCTAATTGGTGGTGCCAGAGAATATATACTTACTCGGAGACACATGCATTAAGTGATAATAAAGGCACCACTAACCGGGGTAAATAAAATGTCTAAAATGTCACAGAAATGTAACTTTATAAAAATATGGAACAAAAAAATCACCTCTCTTCTATTCATAAAAAAACCTCTTGATAAGTAAATTGCCTTGGAAAAGTGGTGCTTTTGTTCAAGAACAAGAGAGTTATTTTATCGTTATTGCTTTTTTGAAAAAAAAATCTCAGAAGAGACAAACCACTTAATTCTGCGTTCGACAGTCTTAAATTAAGTGCCACTTTTAACCTAACAATATTAACAAGATAATGTTGCAAAATCACACATTCTTGTTATTAACTTTAAAAATTCCAAGCTTATTTATTTAGGTGTCCACTTTTTTTCCCCCACCTACATGTCATCTAATTAAAAACTCTGCCAGTGTTCTAGACATACTGCCAATATAGAAAAAAAAGATTGCCAAAAGATAAGTAGTGCTCACAGTATCCTGATCAATGGTAAATGATGCCATGAGGTTTACTTTGTTCTGATTTGCTACATACAATTAATCAAGAAAATAGTTAATGAAACAAATCTTGCAGTATTTTATTAATAATAAAATACCTGTTATTATTATATATTCACAGAAGGTGTGATTCAATAGTCATATTAAAATCAATACATTCCTAAAAAATAAAAGCTGTTTATGTATTTTGTGTTATGATGAAGCTTACATTATCTCTATGAGAGCCCATGTGATCTGAAGGCTAGAGTCATGGCCAGAGTCAAGCCATTGGTCCATCTAGTCTAGCATATCTAATCTGCATGCTGTGTCATTCAAAGAT
The DNA here is from genome assembly GCF_035046505.1 of Tiliqua scincoides. Lineage (NCBI taxonomy): Eukaryota > Metazoa > Chordata > Lepidosauria > Squamata > Scincidae > Tiliqua > Tiliqua scincoides. The sequence goes on from NC_089822.1 coordinate 76,606,417, forward strand.
TCCAGGCAGGCATCTTTTCCAGCACTTCCACCTGAAATTCAGTAACAAGCACTACCAAAGATGTACCCAAAGATGAGCTTCTTCCTTGTTTGTCATCTGTCCTCGAGAACATAAATGAACTATCATGCACTATTTAATGGACTGCGAAGATGTTCAATTAATGTTCAGAACAGTTAGAACCCACCAACTCTCTGTGTTGTCTGAAGGGCTCAACCAGTTCAAGATTTAACTAGATGGATGGGAGACATAAACACAACACATATACTGAGTTCACTCCACTGCCCAAATTTAGATTCTCAGACCTTAGTATGTGAAAATCCGTTCATTGAGAACACATCACAAGAACTGCCTTTTCAATTATCTTCCTTGATATTTGTTAAATTTTCCATAGTTCTTAGAGCGGTTTTAAGGCTCAGCTGGAAGGCTGTATATTGATGTTAAACAGAAAATGAATTAGGCTTCCTTTTCAATTTCATTCTGTGGCTTTCAGCAAGACTTAATAACACTTACATTTAACATTCAAATCACCAATCCATAATAGTTTCTAGTCACAAAGATATTTATGCTACATTACACAATGCATAACTTTTGCTAAGGATAAAGCTGAGTAGATCCTCAAGCTCCTTCTAATAGCCCTTCAAAAATATTGCTACATTAAATCCATTTCCTCTGCCCCATTAATTAACGCTACATTTGTTTTTGCTTGAATTATTTAATAACATTCCCCACAAACCAAGTAGCCTTGTTGAAAGTGACACTTTATTTTCTGCTTGACTACTTGCTTCGTGAGCCAGAGCAATTTAAGCAAAGCATTTTGGTGTAACACCGGGCACCCCTGAGAATACTAAATGTGCCTCTTTCATTAAGGAATCCGAAGTAAACTGTGGTAATAAACAGGAAAGTAATTTCAGCTGTGCTGATGCAATGCTGCTGCTACTGCTGGAGCCTCCAGCATCACCCAGAGTTAAATGTCAAGATACACAGAGCCTGGCATTGTCCTGCTCAGTCAAGCAGGGTGAAAATAGAACACTTACGAAAGTGGCAGTTGACCAGTGTTTGTTTTCTTGCACCTCTTGGGTCCTCCACTAAATGATACTTGACCTTAAGTACAACTAAGCTCGTTGGGGTTCAGATGCGCCACTTGGCATGATTCAGTGCTGCAAGCGGGAAGGAGGAGAGTTAAACACAAACAAAACATGTCCCTAGTAGTTGAATTCAGAGCTCTGTTGAAACTCTCTAAGAATAGCACCAGACAGACAAGTAAGTATCCTTTGTAACTAGTAAGAAACTGTTCATTTAAGGCACTTCTTCTCACCCACCCCTGAACATGGCAGCAACTTTAAGCAGACTTTCAAATCATTACTGTAGAATGCAAATGTCATTCTAGCCTCTGTCACCAACCGGATGACCAAAGGGTGCTAGAAGATTACCACAGCAGGAGAAGAAGAACCTACAGAAAAAGGGGTGTAGTGTTTGGACACAAAACCTCTGACTCCAGCTTCTCAGTTTTTAAATCTCCAACTCCTTCATAAAAGCTCAATAGGTATTGATAATGGTAGACTTACTAAAATGGTACCATAGGACATTTCATTACCAGCATGAAATGAATCATTAGGCTACTTCTTAGAACCTTCCCATAACCTATATTTAGGTATCAGTGTGTTTCATTTAAAAAGCTAACAGTTTACTGATTTTGTGGTTCTTTATCATGCTTGAGAAACATGTAAACATGTCAACTGCTTATCTTAGTTGTGATTTTTCCGCAGGACCTCACTTACTGCATAGTGGTCAGAATGGCCACTGCCCATTTTAAGATTAAGGTGGCTGTAGACTGTTTGGGTTGTTAATTGGTCTGCACAGTGGGGGAAAATAATTAGAGCGAACATAGTGTGATACACTGGCGACCTCACAGAAACAAACGGATTTTTAGACAGTTTGCATTCTTAAGGTACCAGAGCCACAAAGCATTATTCCTACATGGTGATTCAGTGGGATAGAATGTAGTGCAATATGTTATTGATTCTCCTATTGAATCACCATGTGGTTCAACATGTCATGGAAGTGTGACACCATCAGTTGCTCCCACGGTAGTAAATGTTAAAACAGTATTTTCTTAAGATTTTATATTGAGGTTGGAGTTGGCACATTTTTACTGCCTCCAACTCTGACTCCAAAATTACTTCTGAGTCCAACTCCACAGCTTTGTTATAACCATTTATTTTTCACATTTTTATACTGCCCTTCCTCCACAGAGCTCAGGGCAGTGTACACAGCTACTCCCCTCCTGTTGTCCTCACAACAACCCTGTGAAGTAGGCGAGGCTGAGAGAAAGTGACTGGCCCAAGGTCACCCAGGAAGCTTTGTGGCTGAAGGGGGATTCAAACCTGGATCTTCCAGGTTTAAGTCCACCTCCCAAACCACTACACCATCCTGGCTCTCAATTTGTTCCTTTGCTATGGGGTAAGCCCCTGCAGGCCCAGTGGTCAACACAGACCTGCACCAGCTCGATGGCTGGTGGAAATCCATGTTGACCTGGGAAGTTGAATGAGGCCTGGGAAGGAGATAAGGATTCAGGCATGCACCACCACCACCACCACCAAACCCTCCCCTTCCTGAGCTTGAAATGCCTTCCTCCTTACCCGTTCACTGTCCTATTCTGTCTTCACTGTCCTATCATTGCATGACCTTACTGGCTGTCTGGAGTCTTCAGCTGTCTGCTGGTATGTGGCTTCTCCAGCCTCCCTGTCAGCAGTTAGCAGCACACACCAGTGGAGGCTGCTTTGTGATTGTAGCAAAGCATCCTCCACCAGTACAATGCAAATTGCACCAGCGCCCAACCAGTATAGTATTGGACTGAGAGATGCTAATTATCAAGTACCTGTGCAAGGATTATAGCAATACAGTCCAATTGTATACATTAATGGTACTCAAGTTGTCAAGAGCTGAGGTTCTCTTCAAATCCAACCTGCAACAGGAGACTCATTCAGGTTGTGATGTTTGTATGGGGGAGGTAGACGGCTAGTGCTGTTTCCCCTGAAACTGTGCCAGTACGTCAAGGGGGTTTTTAGTCAGGATTTTTCCCAGCTACAGGTCTGTTTATATTATTCAATAATATTATTAACCCAAGCCTCTGTCTTGTGTGCTGTTTTGGGGGGTGCCTGGGTAAAGCTCCTATTTATTAAAACTTGAGGAATGTGAGTAAGTTCTGATAATCAGACTATTGGAGCATCACCAAAATGTTAATACTGCTCCAAGCATTGGAGTTAATGAATATTAATGTTCTAATTAAGCTAATGAGGTGATAAGATATAGTTAATTATTCATTTAGGTTAATTTATATCTGTGAAGTATCATAGGTAGAAAAATGGTCAACTTTTATCCTTAAATGTTCATGCCACTGAAAGTGACGCTTGGTGTAGTAGATGGTGAAAGTCACGCAATGGAGGAAATCTCTTTATCAGTGTGTCTTCCTATTTCTGAATTGTCAGAAAACTAGAAAATGAGCCTAGACACACAGGGAAGGGGGGATGTTGGAACACCAGTAACCCTATAGCAGATTCATTAATAAGAATAAAAGATTTCTATTACGCCATGGTTTTAATCTCTCATACCTTTAATGGCGACAGTGTGTCGAGGCTTATTTGGCTCTATAATAATAATAATAATAATAATAATAATAATAATAATAATAATAATAATAATAATAGACCCTATGTCTAGGCTCTATGTCTTTATTTATTTTAGAATGTATACCATGTTCCTCCATCCCTACACAGGACACCAGCAAAGCTCACAACAATTCTAGGACAAACAAGTCAAATAATTAAAGACAACACATTATCTACCCAATCCTATCCCTGAACCATTGGCGCTGATGCAGCCACACTGACAGAGAGTGTGCTATGTTCAGTAGTGGGAGGGGGAAATCAACAGGCCTGCCAGAGGTAAGTAAATATTTATATAATATAATATAATATAATATAATATAATATAATATACAGTATTTATATACCGCCTTTCTTGGTCTTTATTCAAGACTTTATTCAAGGCGGTTTACATAGGCAGGCTTATTAAATCCACGCAGGGATTTTTACAAATTGAAAGAAGGTTCTTTCTTTCAAGAACCACTACATTCAAGGTGTTACACTCCGATCTGGTTTAACATTCTGGCCTCCATCCTCCCACGCTCCGAGCAGATGGAACAGCTTAGCTGCAGCTTGTCAGCTGCTTCAAGGTCGCACGGTGCCGGTGGCCTCGAACTGGCAACCTTGTGGATGTTAATCTTCAGGCAATGAAGGCTCTACCCTCTAGACCAGACCTCCTGCCCATATGTAATGTGGGGCGGAGTTAACACTCAGTGAAGTAGCAGGGAACTTTGGAGGGCTCCCGGAGGAACTGCTAAATAGATGTGTTTTTCAAGTGCCTCAACAATGAGGTACTCTTTGTTGCCAAGAAGAAGGAACGAAGGCTGAGAGCTTGAACGGGGGAGTCTCTTGAAACGGCAATTTCAGAGATTTTTTCTCCCATTTGCTCTGTGCTGAATCACATTGTATCCTGGATGCCATCTTCGGAGATGATTCGGACAGCTGAGGACTCCGTCCCCCATGGCCTAGATACAACAACATGACAGCAAAAAAAGCTTTAAATTGTGAATAACCAGCTCATTAAAAGGCTATAAAAAGAACAGCAATCAAGAGGTTGGAAGGAGGAAAAGATAACTAAGATTATTTAAGTTGGCTGGTAGCCACCCAGAGGGGAAATGAGCGAATCTGGATTTAAAGAAACCCTTGCTGGAGTATTTTTCTCTGTTTTGTAATAAGGGTGACTGCAAGAAAAGGACAGAGATAAGAAGATAAAGATCACCCTGCTAAAATGGTATGCATGGAAAAGAAATAAATAAGTAATCTTCAATGGCTGAAGTAAATTTTACTTTCGCTTTCCTAGCAAGAAGGCTCAATTCAGGCCTGGTCATTTAAAGGCATACTAACTTAATTTGACAGTGTTATTGACCTGGATTACTGATCCACCCCTTTTGGAAGAAGGGATGCAAGATAATAAGAACTGGATGACTCTTTAATTGTTTGACTGATTTGACATTGCTATTGACTGGAAGTGGAATATTGACTTACCCTTTTTGGATATAAAAATTGGAAATTAGCCCTACAAGAAGGTGAAACAAGATAATGAGAGTTGTTTGTTTTTTTTAATTGTTGAACCATTTTATCTCTCTCTTTTTTTTCTTTTTTTTTTTTTTTTTACAGCCAGCGGCATTTTGGCTTGATTTGACATTGATAAGAATGGCATTCAAAAATTTAAAGGATGTTAGTAAAAGCCAGTCCTTATTAATGGATTTGTTGTGGGATTTCAGAAGTGAAATGAAGCAACAGGTCAGAAAATTATCTGAACAAATGAAGCAAATAAACTCCTCCCTGACAAGCATGCAGGAACAGATTACAAATAACAAACAAGAAGAAAGAATGGATCAAATGTCGGATGAAACTAAAGAAGTGGAGATTTTTGAAATGAGACAGGAGATGGAAAAAGCAACCGTTATTATCAGAATTAAGAATTTTAAGGAAGAAAAAAGAGGGAACTTTCAGAGATCACATTGTTTCAAGAAGAGGAAGAATTTTGGGATTAAATCCAAAAAGAACAGAAGGAAGAAAAAGAAAGAAGAGAGGGATCAAGAAATTTAAGAGAGTTAAGAAGAAAAAGAAGTGGAAGGAGCAGTGGGAGGAGCAAGAAGGAAAACACCAATAGGATAGAGAACAAAGAAAGTACTAAGATAGAAAGTGAAAATGGCTGAACAACAAGCAAATTTTTTTTCTCCTTTTGTAGATATCAATGGACCGAATTCTTTTTAGAAATGAAGAGTATTCTATTAATTATATTAAATCAAAGTAGATGTAAATGAAAATTTGGAACACAAATATTGTGAAAATTAAAGTGGTATTAAGATAACTAAAAAGGTTATTCTTTAAAAAAGAAATTATATAAAATATTTTATAGATGGTATTTAATTCCAGAGAAAATAGTAAAAATGTACCCTGGGTCATCAAACAAATGTTGGATAAGTAAAGAATTGAAGGAATTTTTTTATTGTATGTGGTGGATATGCAAAAAAGCAAAGAAATATTGGAAAATGATATACAAACTGTTACAAGAGATATTGAAGTGTGTATTACCATTTAAACTGGAAACATTCCTCTTAAATGCAACATCAGAAATTAAGAATCAGATAAGAAATATTTTATTCTAAATATTAGTTTAGTGACAAGAAGAGCATATAAGTAAAAATTTGAAGCCTTTTTATGACTGGATAGATAATTTTAGATAAAAAATATTGATTGTTTAGTTAAATTATTAATCAGTAGATTAACAAATATGATAATTTTTGTATTGATGAATAATTTTGTTTTTAGACATTATCAATTTTTTTTGACTAATATATGTTGTAATCGATGGCCAATACCCTCATGTGTAACCTGTGTAGTCCCAGCCCTAAGTCTAACCGATTTTCCTTACCTGTATCTGTAATAAATAAATAAACTCCTTTAAAAAAAATATTTATATGTATTGTTATGTAAGAAGAATATGTCTGGAAATATAGTTTATAAAATTTATGACTGTAATGTTAGATAATTTGAATATAATTTCTTACAATACAAATGGACTTGGCTCCCCAGCTAAAAGTTATAGGATTATGAGGACTATTAAAAAATTGGGAGCAGAGGTATTGCTGTTACAGGAAACTCACCATAAGAAGGGAAAAAAAGAGATTATGAAACATCTAGAGTTAGGTTATCAATACACTGCAAATGGGACAAATAAATCTAGGGGGGTGGCAATAATTTTTATGAAAAATTCAGAATGCAAAGTGATGGACGAGATGGCAGACTCAGAAGGCAGATACATTATAGTGAGAGGGAAGTTAGAAAATAAATTATTAACTGTAGGTTCTTATTATGCTCCTAACACTGGCCAAGCAAAATTTATGCAAAAAGATGCTAAGAGAGGTGAAAAAATTTGCTTGGGGAGAGAGAAATTATATTGGGAGGTGATACAAATTGTATTTTAAATCAAATAGATACAACATCAAGAAATAGAAAGGTGACAAGTGAGGAAATTAAAATTGGGAAATTAATGAAGAGACTAGGTTTAATTGATGCATGGAGATTTAAATCCTAAAGTGAGGGATTTTACATATTTTTCTAAAAAATATGCTACTTATTCAAGAATTGATCATCTTTTCATTTCAGAAAATTTGGCTTCATGCTTAGATAAAATACAAGTTGCTCCAATCATGACTTCTGACCATGCGCCAGTGAAACTTTCTTGGACTAACAGAGATGAGAGGAATAAATCCAGAATTTGCAGATTAAGTTCTAATATATGTTTAAATACAGAGATCATTGGAAAAATAAAGGAGGAAATAAAAATCTTTAATGAAATAAATGACAGAGAAGGAATTAAACCTGCATTGCTATGGGACACATTAAAAGCTGTTCTACGGGGAAAATTTGTTATGGAAAGTTCTAGATGAAAGAAAAAAAGAAATAGATTGCAAGAACAATTGGAGAATAAAATAAAAATTTTGTTAGATCAGCATAAAAAACAAGGATCAAATAAGGTATATAATGAATTAATAAAAGCTAGAGCGGAATTAGAGGCTCTTGATGCATCAGAGATTCAGACAGCCATGAATCATTTAAAGAGAAATTATTGTAAATACGGGAATAAAAATACTAAATTGTTATCGTACGCAGTAAAAAGGAAAGCAATTAAAAGGGCAATTGTGTCTGTGAAAACGAAAGAGGGCATAGTAGTAAATTCACAACAACAAATAGGAGTAATTACATTTATGGAATACTATAAAAATTTGTATGAAACAGAAATAACATTAGATAGAAATACTAAAAAAAATTGTAAATTCACTAACAGTTAATCAAATTTTAGAAAAACATAAAGAGCAACTTAATTCCCCAATAACAATAATGGAAATAAAATCAGTCATAAAAAAACTTAAAAAAGGAAAAACAGCAGGCTGTGATGGGTTCACAGCAGATTTTTATAAAATTTGGGAAGAGGATGTTATAGAACACCTCCTAAAACTATTTAATTCAATTTTGGAAGGTGGAGAAATACCAGAGTCTTGGAGGATAGCTAGAATAATGGCCATATTAAAACCAGCAAAGGATCCAATGCTCCCATCATTGTATAGACCAATTACATTGCAAAATCAGGATCAAAAGATTTTTTCATCAATATTCGCACAAAGACTAAATAATTTTATTACTAATTATATCCATACAGATCAATATGGATTTATGCCAGGAAGACAAATGAAGGATGCTATTCGTAGAGTTTTGTACATAATACATATGGCGAATAAAAAAAACTCAGAAGTTAACAATACTTTCACTAGATGCACTTAAAGCTTATGATCGTGTAGAATGGCGGTATATGTTTGAGTTATTAGAAAAAATGAATATGGGTGAACATTTTATTAAAAAATTATATATAGGGGCAGGGGCCACAGTACTTATTAATGGTAAAGAATCACATAAATTTACTCTTTTTAGAGGGACAAGACAAGGTGACTCTTTATCCCCAATAATGTTTGCACTAACAATTGAGCTGCATGCAACAGAAATAAGAAAAAGTGAAAATATTAAAGGACTAATGTTTAAAAACAGGCATCATAAAATAAATCTGTATGCTGATGATATGCTTTTGTTTTTGGAAGACCCATTAAAAAGCATAAATTCTTTGAAACACATACTGGAAGACTATCGTTATTATACAGGCTTAAAAATTAATTGTCAAAAATCTAAGTTGTTATGTCTAAATATGACTATGGTAGAAAAAAGAAATTGAAAAATGTCTTAATTTGAGTTATGTTATTCAAGTTTTAAATATTTGGGAATATGGGTAACAAAAAATGTAAATCAATTAATATTTAGAAATTATAAACAACTATTTCAATTTATGAAACAGAAAATGAAGACCTGGATTAGATTAAATTTATCAATGTTAGGTATTGTATTTGTATTGGCAACCTTCAGTCTCGAAAGACTATGGTATCGCGCTCTGAAAGGTGGTTCTGGCACAGCGTCTAGTGTGGCTGAAAAGGCCAATCCGGGAGTGACAATCCCTTCCACACCGGGAGCAAGTGCAGTCTGTCCCTGCTCTGTCTCCCTGGCTATGGGCCTTCCTTCTTTGCCTCTTAGCCTCAGACTGTTGGCAAAGTGTCTCTTCAAACTGGGAAAGGCCATGCTGCACAGCCTGCCTCCAAGCGGGCCGCTCAGAGGCCAGGGTTTCCCACTTGTTGAGGTCGATCCCTAAGGCCTTCAGATCCCTCTTGCAGATGTCCTTGTATCGCAGCTGTGGTCTACCTGTAGGGCGCTTTCCTTGCACGAGTTAGGTTAACCAATGTTAGGTAGAGTAGCATTAATTAAAGCATATCTCCTACCAAAATTTTTATTCTTATTTCAAAATATACCTTTACAACCAGATATTAAAAAAATAAAAGTATGGCAAAAAAAACGTGGAGAAGTTTATTGTAGGAACAGAGAAGAAAATAAGGTTTATAAAGAGTGTTAAATATGGTCAAAGTGCAAAAGGAGGGTTAGGAATACCACAACTGGAAAAATATTATGAAGCTTTCCAATTAAATCAAATTACCAAATTTATACAGATAGCAGAAACTCCTGATTGGAGAATATATGCAATTTAAGCATTGGAGACAAATTGGAATTTATAGAATTAGAGATTTATTTGAAGCAGGGAAACCAATTACAACCAGACAATTAGAAGAGAAAATAAGTCAAATAAGAACTAATTGGCTACAAATAAAACAAGGTTGAGATGGAGGAAGATGGAGAAATTGGTATAGTTAATATGCATATATATATATATATATATATATATATATATATATATATATATATATATATATATATTAAAAATTTATTAGGAAGGGACAACAAATACAAAACCCTTTTACTTTTGAAACATTAAGAATATGGCGTAAATATATGAAATTCTTTGCTCCCCCTATGTCTCCTCTATGTCCTTTGTTAGATCATCCAAATTTCAAATCCCAGGAGAAATATATGCAATTTAAGCATTGGAGACAAATTGGAATTTATAGAATTAGAGATTTATTTGAAGCAGGGAAACCAATTACAACCAGACAATTAGAAGAGAAAATAAGTCAAATAAGAACTAATTGGCTACAAATAAAACAAGTAAGGAATTTGACCCTATGAGACCATTAACGGAATTTGAAAAATGTTGTATAGAAGAAAATAAACATAATAGAAAAAGGATTAACTTCATTAATATATATGGAAAGGGTATGGGAGTTAAAATAGCTTGGGGGAAAAATTTGAATATTGATATCAGAGGAAGTATGAATGGGAATATGGACCAAATACCCCTATAAATCAATTTTGGCTAGAATGAAAGAAATGGTTTTAAAGGTAGTTCATAGATGGCATTTGTACCCCACAAAATTGCATAAAATTAATAGAGATATATCAGATAAGTGTTGGAGGAATTGCAGAAGAAAGGGTACATTGGAACATATGTGGATTTTTTGTCCTAAAATAGAAAAAATATTGGCAGGAAATAATCACATGGATAGGAGCGTTGACTAATCAAAAAATAATTGGGAATGAAACATTATTATTATTTTCATTATTCACTGGGGGAAATGAGAAGTTGACTAATAAAGAATTAATCACGAATCTTATTGGACTAGCAAGGTGTGAGATTGCAAAAAGCTGGAGAAATACCCAATATCTTACAGAGATTTCTGAATAGGACCTGGCAAATAGTAACGATGGAAAAATTGACCAATAAGTTCAGAATATATAGAGGAGAAATAAATGATCAATTTATGAAAATATGGCAGCCTTTGTTAACATATAGTGTTGAGTTGGATAGGAAGAACAATGTGGAAAGTGGTCTGGGTTGTTGGTCTTTAATTTTTAAGGTAATGATATTTTATACAAAATTGTTGCCTTGGGAGATCAAGGCATTTTTCTTTCACTTTGAACTTGGGTTCTCAGATATGTTAATGTATACTAAACCTCTTGTTCTCCTGACTGTTTTGGGAAGTCTTATGGGTCTTATGGGTTTATGGGAAAAATGGGTCCTCAGTCAGTGATTAGTGCTTTTTGCTGGAACGCCAATGTCTTGAATTTGGAAAAAAAGAGTATTGTAGAAACTGAAGAACCTATCTATACGGTCACCCTAAATAGATTCCTTTTGTTCTAATTACAAAATGCTGTACTTGGTGGTTAAAACAAAATGAAAATAAAAAGAAACACCTCTGCATAGACCTCCTGTTGGCCTTATATAGCTATATAGCTGGTATAAGTCCAAGGAGAGTCGGGGCAGGGCAGACTGAAAAATGAGAGATAGGACCCAGCTTGCATGTTTGCTGCCCACATCTTCCCTCTCTGGCCCATTCCATGCCCCTGCCCTTCCCTGGAACATCCTTGATCCTCCCTCTCCTGCCACCAACTTACTTTCACCTGTGGAGCCTTCTGCAGCTGCAGCTCTGCACACCATGCCTCTTATTTGCCACAGAGGCCCAGCAGCATAAAAACAGCAGGTTGTCCTTCACACTACCATGAAGTGGTGCAAGGCCACAATAGGATTGGGACCTATGAACTTGGTACCCTTTACTTTTTTTTCCATCTGCAACACCTACGGCACAATCCTATGCATGTCTACTCAGAAGTAATTCCCATTGTGTTCAATAAGTCTTACTCCCGGGAAAGTGTGCATAGGATTGCAGCCCTAGTATATACAAGTTTTCCCAAACAGAATAAATAAATGAAAATAATTGAAATGTGAAAGAGTAGCCAGTAGTTTGAGCAATGTGGGGGTGGGGTGGGGGGGGAGAGCTCTTCCTCAAAACCACTTTTTGTCTATCCTGTAACTTTCACTGCAAGATAATATCAAGTGGCATGTCAAACATGGGAAGATTTACCCACTGAGTAATGAACCATGTTTCAACAAACAGGAGCAATGTATCATAGGGCAGAGACCCTTGTTAATTCTATGAAATATATTTCTGTCCTTCTACCTTGTCATATCTAGCTTCATTACTTTTTATTGTCTTATATAAAAGTCCTACCTTCTTGAAAGCTTTAATTATTACATGTGACAAGTTTTTTTTTTTTCTTGAAGGTACTTTCAGTTGCATGTCTTCATTTAATTTTAATGTGTCACATAGAGCTGACGAGTTTAGTGACTTATTCATAGTCAAAAGTGATTCATCTTTTTGACTTAATTTTTATCTGTGTCACAAAATATGTAACTGCCAATTGAGAAGTGCAAGATTTCAGTTGCATGGCCTCATTTTATGATGTCATTGGGACACTGTAATATTTCAGAAAGGGCTAAGAGCAGGAAGACCAAAGAGCAAACCTCCACTGAGACATGAAGCTCTCAGTTGATGGTGGACCAGTCACTATAGTCTCATGCAAACATTCACTCTTGTGGAAAAGGAAGGTGTAAGGGAGTCGGGGGGAAGAGTGCTAGCCATGCCTCCTGTCAATGATGCCTCACTTAGCCCCATCCCTGCTCCCCCCCCCACAGAGGCACCACTGATTGCAGGAAGAGTTTCTCCTCAAAGCGTTAGTCATGGACAGAGACTCTCCGTGGTCAGCATTTGCTGCTGCAGACAAATGTTGAACATGGGGAATACTAGAGGTTAGGCTAGTGTGTATATCAGTCTATTCCCGCCCAAAAATCATCCAGGTGATAGGCCATTGGGTGCAGCCTAGTGCTGCATTGAAGGGCCCATTTTACCAATGGCCTGAACTTCTTAAATGGGCACATGACACAGAACAAGCCATGAGTAAAGCTCTATCCACATTAAAAGGCAGTCAAATGAAAAGCCCAGCAAATAGGTTGTCCAGGTGGACCAGTAATAGGCAAAAGGCGAATGGGTGGCTTACATCTGAGCATCTTTGTTCATGATAAGATGAATCTACCATTTGACAAAACCTATTGCTCTGGGTAGCCCCCCCTAACCTAGATTCAAGGATACCTGTACCTAAGCCTGGTTTTTGAGTTTCTCTCCTTTATATTTTTGTTGGGAGAGGGCAGAGATTTCAGTCACAATGTCTAATCCACATGAATAATACCAGCCACATGTATATTTATATGACCCCTCCAGTCAGCACAAAATGATGCCCTATAACCCTCAGAAACAAGAAGATAAAACTCATTCTTTTTTCTATTGGCAAGCATATCATCTCTTTGTTTTGTACCCCCCACTCTCTCCTTTTCTTATGCCCTCTTCTTAGCAGAGGGTTGTGAAATATGCCCTCCAGCCATAGGAGTGCTCCCAAAGAACAACCCAAAGAACAACCCTAATCTGTTCACCAAACTATCTCAAATTTGTACCATAGGATGTGAGCTTTAGGTTTATTTGGGCTCTTTTTTGGAGGGGGGGGGGTAAAAGAATGGCCAAACTGCTGCCCTTGTCCAGCAGCCCAGTGGGGAAGGAAGGGAAGCCAAACTAGCCAATAGGAGCATGTCTGCTTGCAAAACTCCCCAACTGAGGGGACAGTTCTAGCCCCAACATTCCTGTCCCTTCCCAATGATTGGGATGCTCCCTCTGCAGTCCCTCTAAAACTCAATTGCTCTCTTTTTCCCCTTTGTCTTGCACGTCCTGGTATCCTGATGCTGCTGATCTAAAACAAGGTATGCCACACGCTGAGCTGGAGGTGAGCTACATGCATCTGTTCACAAGGTCATCCAGCCTCTGAATACTGGAAATGGGGGGCAATGTGTAGTTAGTGTTCTTCTGGCCCTGCCTCCAAGCAGCCCAGGCACTAATCAGGTGGCAACCCAGTCCCCTGGTTAAATAATGCCCCTATCCATACCCAATATTCCACCTCCCTCCCCACCCACTTATATGCCAATAGTTCATCCACATGGTAAGGTGTTCTGTCCTGCCACTGTTCTCTTTACCCTGCCTGTCATTTTGCTGTATTCAGGAATGGCAGAGGTAGCTGGTATAGAATCACTGACCTATACTGTCCTGAGACAAGAGCCTCTGCAACTGAACTGACTTTCCATGCTTTTTGGCTGGTACTGCAGCTCAGAAGATGAGTAAACAAACAACAGCAGCTAACTGGAAATCAGTGAAGAAGTTTCAGAATAAACAAATCCCATCAATTCCTTGTCTCACTTATCAAAATTCATCCATGATTGAATTAGTGAACAAACATTTATTCTGTTAAGATTTACTTATTCTCTGAGAAACTGACCTCTAAATTCTAATTATATCTTACAATCTAAGCAAACATGAAATGCCTGCCAAATCCATCTATGTAAATCCCTAACTATCTCCATTCCTTTCATAGCTGGTTTTCATTACCAGCTTCTAGAAAAATGGGATAGTGTTCGTCTGCAAATAAGACAAGTAGACAAAGATAATAAAACACTAACTCTTTTAGGGAAACTAGTTTTCCAAAGGTATATTTGTAGTAGTTTAATTATATTTGAAAAGGGGTAATTAATGCAAGGGAAGAAGTCAAATGAATATGAGAAAAAAATTATGAAAATGGACATGATTCAGCACCGGTGAAACTTTCATTTATTTATTTTTTGCAGAAGTTAGCAAGTTTCTGTGTGAATGGCAGAAAATGTTCCTAAGGTTTTATATTTCTCCCCAAAAGATCAAAATGGTCAAAAGCAGCATGCGATTCTGATGAAAATGCAAATCTCTATTGTGAAACATGAGACCTGTAAGAACATGTTGCTACAGATTGCATGTGGGGGAGAAAGAACCCACTGCTGTTGGGGTAAAGAGTTGGTGTGTTGGGGGGATAGAAGCCTGGGAGGAAGGACTAGAAAGATGAACATTTGCTGACATTGTACTGGCTTGGAGACTAGCCAGCATCTGGCCCATATCTTTAAAGGTGTCTGAGATCATTTGATTTGTGGTTCAGACTGTTTGCTTGTCTCTATTACTTAGTACTCAGTACTTCCTTTTTTTTAAAAAAAAAAATCATTATTCTAATGTAGGAGGCATCCCTGTGTAATCTGTTAATTCTGTACCTAGCACAAGTAGTTCTTTCTTGGACAAAAATAATATATTATCAATGCCAAAAATCAATTACCTTTGCCTACCGGTTAATGCCAGGGCTATAAATAATGAATATGAATAGCACAATTCCCTTATGAACTTTGGGAGAACTCACTGAAATTGGTAGCTATGTTAGCCTTGGCTTCTGTGGGATTTGGACTGGCCTAACAGTGATTTGTCAAAGGCTAGAACTTGTTTCAAAGACACTCTTGCCTTGAATTTTGAGAAATGGTGATGAAGGAGCTGTCTGTCGTTTTCATCTAAAAAAGCCACCCCAATGCTTCTGAGCTGGATACAGCTTTGTAAAGATGGCTGATCTCATGACAGTCTCCTCATTCAGTTTATTATTATTTCAGATTGTAGTCACTGGGACATCAAATGCAAAATAGTCTTGGTGGCAAACATGGATTCGGTGAATCTTCATTCTCCAGGTCAAATCTGTTTCGTGCTTAATTTTCAGCAGTCTGTCTGTAGCTTTATAGATTCTGCTACTTGATAACCCCAGTTGCAGAATACAATGTCAGATGCCTGAGGATAATTGTAGATCATAACTAAATAGCTGAAAAATGGCTCTAATATGAAGGAAAGAAAGAGAATGGGTAAAATTTATACTTTAAAAAAATATATATATCCAGCTAAATCATACAGATTTTTTAAATAATACATCACCATTCCTAGCATACTTGACATACCTTACAGTCTAACCTTATCCCCCTCCCCACTGCTGGAAGTAGTGTTCTAGTGGAAGGGTTTGCTTTAAGGTCCTTACATAAATGGCCTTATGGAAGAGCAGAGCCAATCACTTCCATCCTGCTGCTGGGAAGTCTGTCGAAGCACCACGCGTGGCAGGAAGATCTGGAGTGACCACTGGTAATGGCAGGTAAGTGGAGGGCACTGAGGAAGGAGAGGGTAAAACTGGGTGTCGAGGGATAGAGTCCAGGTAGGTAACAGGAGAGAGTGGATCTGGTGGCATTGGTGCATGTTGGATTATAATCCTTCCTTTCTGAAGTTGCCTGCTCCTTTCTTCTCCTCTGACTAGCACCAGCTAATGAGCTGATGCAGACCCATTGCGGAGTGGGCGGCTTACTGAGCAATATGGAGAAATGAGTCCCCTTCACCTCCTAAGCCTCCTGATCCATTCCCTTCGTGTTCCTTTTTGGTGCAGCTGCATCGGCGAGGGGCGGGAAAGGAGGACACAACTGACTACTAGGATCCAGAGAAATAAAGATGATTCATTCACATCTACACTTACTATAGAGGGGAGCAACTAGAGGCTTCTGAACATAACCTGCTCTACCTTCCCCCTCCCTGCACTTCTACTGTGTGACTGATTTTTCTGCCCATGCCATCCAATGGGAGAAAATTCTTACTCTTCTTGTAGGATCTACTTGGGAAAAAAAATGCAATTTGGAAAATACTTAATATTTGTGTTCATTCCTCCACTAGAGATTTTGGGACAAAACACCACAGCTTGCCTTATAAGCATTGATGGGCTCTACTTTGACTGCATGTGGTCTGGTTTTGTTCAGTTTTTATTCAGTTTTCCATTTTTATTTCAGTTTCAGGCTACGATGCATAGGTGCTATCATATGTTTTTATGTCTTTTTTTCTGCCTTACTAAGCAAGCTGGCAATGTTGGTCTTCCAGTTAAAAGGGGAAAACGTAGTTTACAAATCTTAGGCCCAAATCCTAACCCACTTTCCAGCACTGGCATAGCTGTGCCAATGGAACATGTGGTGCATCCTGCAGTTGGGTGACACTCATGGAGGCCTCCTCAAAGTATGGGAATGTTTGTTCCCTGCAGTAGCTGCATTGCCTTTATGTCAGTGCTAGAAAGTGGGCTAGGATTGCGCCCTTAAATAATCAATTTAATTGTGCTTTTCTCTGCAACAAAGCAAAATATCTACTACTATATCTTGTAGTGTAGCATCTAATGATCAAGGGCGGTCCCAGTTAGAATGATTCTGTGCCTTTCTGTTTTCTCAAAACACTTCCTAATACTTCCAGTGAAACACACAAAAAATGCTTTCAGGTGCAACTTTTGTTTCAGCATTTCAAAATAATCCATAACAACAATATACTGTTCCTGCTGTAATGGAATAATCCATGTGTGGTACAAGAGGCTGCTGAAAAATTCTTCCCTATGGTATATAAAGTACAGTCACAGGCAACTGGTGATGCAGAGAACAGAGAAACTGTTTCTTTTGATTTCATTTTTTACCTTCTAGGTGCTTTGAAAATTGCTCAGATGATACCATTCAGGGCAGATATGCTTGTACACCTGACAGTGATCTGATAATGCATGAAAAATACCTCAATGCTGCAGAATTAAAGCATATTACCATGTGTTGAGTAATAAGCTTAGGGCTTATTTCTGCTTGGTATATTGTACTTCTTGTGAAGAGTTATTTAAGAACCAGGAAAAAAAAAATCATACTGCAGTTAATTATTGGCACAGCTTCAGGACAACCAGAGAAGTTAACCGTTAAAATTTGGGGCAGTAAAAAAAAATGGCCTTCTTTTCTCCAGTGCTGAATACTGAACAGTAGGATTACAGATCTGGTGCTCTGAACCGAGGTAAAAAGTTCAATTTATCGGAACATTAGAGAACAGCTGTATGGCTGTGTCCTTCCCTGAACAATGAGTGAAGATACACTGTATCCACCAAGCAGAGATGGACACGCGTCAGTCCTTTGATGCCAGCAGTGCAAAATATGGGTTAAATATTAGCTAGAAAAATTCTATAGATAAGCCTAACAATGGATGGAGGCACTTTCAAGGCCATCTAGTCTAACCCATTGCTTGAAGCATGAAAACCCTCTCTACAGCATCCCCAAAAGGTGCCTCTCAAGCCTTGGCTTGAAGACCAGTGAGAGAGAACCCATCAGGTCTCTTGATAACTGGTTCCATTGCCAAACTACTCTTACCATTAAGAAATTCCTCCTAATAATCAACTGAAATCTCCTTTCCTGCAACCTCAGCCCATTCAATTGGGCCCTGCTCTCTCAGGCAACAGAGAACAAGTGTTTGCTTTCTTCCAAGTGACAGTCCTTCAAGTATCTGAAGAATGTTGTAACGTCTCTCCTCAGCCTTTCTGTCTCCAGGCTAAACCAACTGAGGGCTCAATCCTCACTACCCCAGTGCTGAGGCAGCTGCAGCAAGCGTGGGGAGGACATGCTGCATCCCTCTAGTGAGGAGGCAGTCACAGAGGCCCTAGAACCAGGGGACATCCAATAAAATTGAGTGTTGGAAGAGTTAGAACAGACAAGAGAAAATATTTCTTTATTCAGCGTGTGGTTGGTCTGTGGAACTCCTTGCCACAGGATGTGGTGATGGCGACTGGCCTGGATGCCTTTAAAAGTTGATTGGACAAGTTTCTGGAGGAAAAATCCATTATGGGTTACAAGCCATGATGTGTATGTGTGCAACCTCCTGATTTTAGAAATGGGCTATGTCAGATGCAAGGGAGGGCACCAGGATGAGGTCTCTTGTTATCTGGTGTGCTCCCTGGGGCATTTGGTGGGCCTCTGTGAGATACAGGAAGCTGGACTAGATGGGCCTATGGCCTGATCCAGTGGGGCTGTTCTTATGTTCTTAAGGTAAGGGAACTTTCATTCCCACCACTTGTGGTATGCTTCTACTTCCCCAGTGGGTCTACTCGGATCTATGCCAGCTACCTTGCTCACATAAGTCTGAGGAGAGTCAGGGAGAGGGAAAGGAAGAAGGGACAATGATAGGATCCCAGCACAAGTGGCTGCCTCTGAAGACAGTCCAGAAACTGCAGCGAGTGCAGAACGCGGCGGCCCGTGTGGTTGCTGGGGCTCGTCGGTTCAACTCAGTCGGGCCGCTGCTTCAGTGTCTACACTGGCTGCCGTTTCTGGGCTGAATTCAAAGTGCTAGTTTTGACTTTTAAAGCCCTATATGGCTCAGGTCCAGGGTATGGGGATTGCCTCCTTCCATATCATCCAACCTGTCCTCTCAGCTCATCAGACGGGGCCTTTCTGACTGTGCCGCCACTAGTGGAAGTGAGGGGGATGGCGGCAAGAAGGAGGGCGTTCTTGGTGGTGGCTCCCCATTTGTGGAACTCCCTCGCCCTGGAATTGAGAACAGCTCCCTCTTTAGAGTCCTTTCAGCAGTGGCTTAAGACCTTTTTATTTAGGGAGGCCTTTTAAGCTGACACCAGGGGGCATGGCACTTTTTGAATGGATTTTAATTTGAGATTCAGGTTTCTATTGTGTTTTATTGTTTTTAATGTCTTTTATATATGTATATTTTATGTTTTTAATATGTTTTTAATTGTGAGCCGCCTTGAGTGTCCTTCGATGGATAGAAAGGTGGGATATAAATCTCTAAAATAAAACTTTTTGGGTGTTAGACCCCACCCAAGGTTATAACTGCCTGGGAGCATGCCCACAATCCTCTGCACCATCATTGGTGCTGTGTTCCCTGCTTTCCCTGGGGACAGCATTTGTGTAAAGAGGCAAACACTGTCTCTGGGGACAGAACACCCTCACAAATAATGTTTGAAGAGGAACATTAGCTTAGGAAAATTTCAAGAATTTCAAGAGGAGGGTCAAGTAACCTCAACAATTGGAAATTCCTCCTGTCAAACTTATTCCCCCCCCCCATCACTGGCCTTTTCAAGTATTTCAATAAATAACTGTACCGTGAAAAAAAAAGAAAAATTTCAGAGCTACCAAAATTTTGGAGGTTCCACTAGCACTATCATGGCTTACTAGATGCTTCTGCTACCTGGTGCCTTTCAGTTACGTGCTCATATGTATATGGTACTACATGTGCATGCTTTCCAAGGGAGCATGATCCAGATCGGTCGAATGCAACTTTTGTTCAGGCCGATGAAAAGAGAGCATCGGGTTCCACAGGGCTTGGGAGGAGAAGGCAAACGTTGGTTTGTTGGTACAGACCAACATGCTGGCTTGCAAAAAGTCTCTGGAAAATTCCACAAGCAGCTGCCCCTTGCTCTGCCATCCCATTCAGGCCTGCAGCAGTGCCACTTCCTGGGAGCTTCTTGACCTGAGGGTGAACAGCAACATTTGTGTGACAGAGGAAATACCTTCTGCTCCCAGTCTCTTCACTGCCTTCCTTGGCAATTTAATCCAGAACTTTATGCTAATCATGACACAGATCTCCTGAACAATTACGAAGCATCCGGCTGCACCCTTCCAGCAGTGTAACACAATAGGAAATGACCACCTGAATCTCTCTCACCCAAACTGCAATTAGTGTTTGGGTGGTTGTCACAGGAACTGCAATTTTTGTGCCCTATTAGTGTTGGTACACCAAAGCTGTTGCAGAAGTTGCAGGTTTCAAAATCAACCCATCATAGATTATACCGAGTTGCATCATTTCCCATCTTCCAGTGGCGTTCCAATATCTGACTGTAATTCCTCTTTGGGTAGAGTTCACCAGCAGTGTTCAGGAAAGTCTGTGCCTGTCTTCAGTCACATGAAGCTACCGATACCTGGGTATGTACCAATGATTCTGTCTTTCAGGTCTGCAGTAGTTATTTCTTTCACTTTCTGCCCCTTTCAGTTGCTGATCAAAACTTGATGTTGCTCACAGCTATATCACAAAAAAGCTTTGTTATGTCATACTTAAATAAAAATGAGTGATGTGACACCAACAGTGCTGACAATCCATCTCACATCTTTTCCTTCAATCAGGTCCTTACTTAAGGACAGGCACTGAACATTTTTTAAACCTTTCTACTTTGTGTTTTCCTTTGATGCGCTTATGAACAATGCTATGATAACTTTACTATCTGCTGTGATAGCAAGATGTGGATGTAACATCCAAGTGATGTGAAATCTCTCTCTCTTTCTCAGCTTTTAAATAAGCTATGTACTGGTGACATGAATTCCCTACATCTTTGTTTCAGTGATAATTGAAAACTGAAGAACCTTCTGTGTGACAAAGGAACAAAGGAACCTTCCATTGTTTTGCCCCAGAGCTGCAGGGAAATATGAGGTTTATTCCAGGTCAGTGCTTCTCAAACAGTGGGTTGCGAGCCAATTTCAGGCAGGTCCCCATTCATTTCAATATTTTATTTTTAATATATTAGACTTGATGCTACCATTGTATATTGATTGGATTTGGGGAAATGTTACAGATCTGTAATTTGTACAGGCTACTCTGCATATGCTTTTTAAACAATGATAGTAAATGGGACTTACTCCAGGGAAAGTGTGGGTAGGATTGCAGCCTAGGTTTGTTAAAAATTTTCCTGCTTGATGATGTCACTTCCGGTCATGACATCACTTCTGGGGGGGGGTTCTCGACAGATCCGCATTCTAAAAAGTGGGTCCCAGTGCTAAAAGTTTGAGAATGACTGTAGGTTGTATTCTCAGTTCATGTTAAGCTATGAAGAGGCCAAACGGAACTGGTCTGTACTCCATGGATATGAGTCTTGATGAACATTCTACAGGGCTTTCTTCAGAAATGTCAATGGACACAAGTCCCCTCAAGAAATACAAGCCACTGGTTTATTATCACCCCACCTCACCACCTCAATGTAAGAATATGATGGGAGGGTTGGTGGGGATTATGTACTTCCTGAGAATTAATCACACTGACTAACCATTTTCAGCTCCAAATGAGAAAGAGATTATTGACCAATGAGGCCAAAATTATTTAAATACTTGGTTCTTAGAGAAATCTCTATGCCATTGTTGGTAGAGGCAGGGTCGGGGGTAAGAAGCCAAAACAAAAACATGAAACTAGTTCCATCAGTCTGAAGAGACTTCAGATCAGTGGCAAGTTGTGAAATGGTTCACTAGATGAAACCACTAGTGACCATGGCATAGCAATGTGGAAAGGAATTCCTTGCCCCTACCATTTAGCATAAGGAGGTGATAGCAGAGATGGGGGTGTCTCAGGGCCCAATCCTATCCAATTTTCCAGTGCCAGTGCAGCTGTGCCAATGGGGCGTGCACTGCATCCTATGGTGGAGAGGCAGTCACAGACGCCTCCTCAAGATACAGGAACATTTGTTCCCTTACCTAGAGGTTGCATTGCAGCTGCACCAGTGCTGGAAAGTTGGATAGGATTGGGCCTCCAATCAGCACCATAGAAAAAGATAGGTGCTCACTGTTGTCAGCAAGGGCATCTATTTAGACAAAAACTATACACATGCATGGTGCTGGCTGCAGCACCCATTATCTCTGTGGCCATGTTTCAGCACCAAAAGGGGAGGGTGTGAAATCCTACTGCCCTCAGTTGTCCTGTGGTGGCCCACAGTAGTTTCGTCTAGCAAACCACCTCACCAGCCACTGCTGCTTTAGACTGAATTTCTCCCCATACTTTCCATGCTTGTCAATTCACTTTAGAACAGTAGGACATTGCAAATGTGGTTTTTGAGATGGTGTGCAGGGTCCGTGATTGCTGTTGAAAGAAAAAATGTCAACAATTGTAGTCGGCCTGTAAAAGTGCCCTGCATGACCTTAGGCAGCTGTTTGGATTCTGGACAGGGTGTCTAAAAGAACTGCAGGCACAAACAGCAACCTTATATTACGGAAAGTACAGATGAAGCACTCATAAGAACATAAGAACATAAGAACAGCCCCACTGGATCAGGCCAGAGGCCCATCTAGTCCAGCTTCCTGTATCTCACAGCGGCCCACCAAATGCCCCAGGGAGCACACCAGATAACAAGAGACCTCATCCTGGTGCCCTCCCCTGCATCTGGCATTCTGACATAACCCATTTCTAAAATCAGGAGGTTGCGCATACACATCATGGCTTGTACCCCATAATGGATTTTTCCTCCAGAAACTTGTCCAATCCCCTTTTAATGGCGTTTAGGCTAGACGCCAGCACCACATCCTGTGGCAAGGAGTTCCACAGACCGACCACACGCTGAGTAAAGAAATATTTTCTTTTGTCTGTCCTAACCCGCCCAACACTCAATTTTAGTGGATGTCCCCTGGTTCTGCTATTATGTGAGAGTGTAAAGAGCATCTCCCTATCCACTCTGTCCATCCCCTGCATAATTTTGTATGTCTCAATCATGTCCCCCCTCAGGCGTTCATAAAGGCGTTTACTCATAAAGAAAACCAATTTCAGCAGTATCCAATTAAAACAAAAACAAAACTAAGCAATCTAAAATAGATAATTTTTCCAGAATAATCACTCAACCCTGAGCTCATGAAGAATAGCTTTGAAAATAGGAGAGGGACATGAAGACTAATTATGCACCATATTTAAGAAAGAATATGGGGTTGATCTGAGAAGTCCCTTGCCCCAGTCCAGGAGTGTTGCAAAAGTGCCATCAAGCACTTCTGCGCCACTCGTTGAGGAGAGAGGCTGGTGCATGGATTGGCCCCAGGGAGAGGGTGAGTTGCCTTGCCCGAGCTCAGCCAACTCTGGGGTCTGGGGGGTCTGGGGAAGGCAGGGAGGAGGTGGGAGGGAGGCATTTCAGGGCAGGGGGAGGGCAGGCAGTGGGCGTTCCTGGGGGTGGGCGGGTAGGCGTGGAGTGGGAGGTGTGGCCAAGATACGACAGTTTTGCTGGATCATAACTCTGTTTGCATGTGGGCCGGGGCAGTCCCGGGCTGCTCGGATTTCGCTACCTCTTTAGGTGGCACAGATCCCAGTAGCCCCATTGGGCCTGCTGTGGCTTTACCTGGGGTAAGAGGAAGCAGTTCCCCTTGCCCTGGACTGAGCTGCTTTGAGCCCCAGTCGTGCTTTGGATGCCGTGCAGGCCCACAGGCCTGCCTGCTCTAGAGCAGGTTAGGATTGGACTGCACAACCCTTATCCTTATCCCTCCCACACTGATCAGACAGCAAATTGCTTGAAATTGTAGTTCACTCTCAGTGGTTCCCAATCATGGTAACCCTGTAGCTTCTTCTTCTAGGCTCAGTCGGGCACTGGCATCTTGCATCTCACAAAAATCTCATGAGATCCAAGACGGTGGCTCCCAAATCTCATGAGATCTTGTGGAATCCAAGATGGCTCATAAGATTTCGTGAGATCCAAGATGATGGCGCTCAGGAGTAGGAGGGACCACCGAGGACATCCCGAGTCACCCCCGTGAGTGTGCCATGCCCCCTTAAGGTGTTGCGATGCACACTTTGGGAACTTCTAATTTTGTTGAAACAAAATGTAACTGAATAAAAATGGCCAACATCTTTCTTCTTTACTTTTGTATTTCAATCTATTATATAATTAAAACCTGCAACAAACCTACGTGCTTGATTTTATTTAGGGGGACTCTTTACAGTACTGAAGGATATGCTAGAAAACAGGTTTGGGCAGGATTTGGTCCATGGAGTATCAACATTTGGTAGTTCTGACTGCTGGCTGACACTGATACTGATTGGATCTTTGTTAAAATCGATTGGTATCTTGCACTGCAGTGCATCCTTCCCACTATGATATTTTAAGTCTTTGATATGATTGTGGTGGCAAGGCCAGCCTGAAATATTTGCATAATACACTGTGACAGACGTACAACCGATTGACCAAAAGGTCACAAATCACAGGTGATAGGATATAAAGAACTTTGTTTCCCATGAGGTCATGCGTGACTGTTTGCTTCACAGCTGTGAAATATAATAAAACACTTCTTTGTTGAACAGAACGTCCCAGAAGAGAAATGACACTACAGGTCTTCTCCAGTTAGGAAATGCTTTTTACAGTTCAATAAGAAGCATCAAATGAGGAAACACCACCTATTCATAGATTAAATAATGCCAGTTTTTTTTTCTTTTACCTTTGCTGCAAAATGGACAGAGAAACATTTTTCTTGGCTTGCCAATTTTTAATTGCGTTCTTTATGTAGTTAACTTCAGTTGACCTTTTGGTAAAAGGGAACTTTAGTGAAAACATATTAGCTAATAATGATTAGAAAATTATATTGCTGCAGTACTTTTGTACAATAGCAGCCTGGCTTCAGTTTTCAGTGTACTTACTAGGAAAGTTCTGTTAAAACCCTTGACCCTATTGTTGACATTTATGATGAAACAGCTGAGTTCCATTAGAACAATATAAGCAACATAAGCCTCAATCCTATCCAAATTTCCAGTGTCAGTGCAGCCGTGCCAATGGGGCATCCTGTGGTGGAGAGGCAGTCTCAGAGGCCTTCTCAAGATTAGGCCTCCTCCCCAACACTGGGTCCTTCCCTTAACAAAGATTTGCTTTGGAAAGGAGAGGACTCGAAGGGAGATCTGGGAATGAACTCTTTCAGACTTGACCCTTCAGAGCTTCTATGGTGACTGTTTAGAAGTCAGAACCCTGAGCTTTTTCAGAAAGACTAACAGCCCAATCCTGAGCTGCCCGGGGCGCCCAGGCTCGGCGGCACCGAGAAGGGCTACCGCCGGATCCTGCACCTCCCGGGCTACTGCAGGAGGCACCTCAGGAGAAGGGGACTTTTGTCCCCTTCCCCTGAGTAAGATAAGCAGCCCCACAATGGGGCTATTCACTTTACCGCTGACCAAAAGATCGGTGGTAAGTTAAAGGCACTCATGTAGGGTGCAGAGCCCTACACAAGTGCTTGGATCCTGTGGAGCAGAGCTCTGCGAACCCGACTCCCTCCCTCCCCCCTCCCCACGTCACACTTCCCTGTCATACCTCCTCCCTGCTCTCTCTGCCCCCCGCTGGCCTCCCCCCTCCCTGGAACACCTTCTCCCTGCCCCCTTCCACTGTACCGCGGCTTGGTGGTCCAGGAGACCGCTGAGCCATGGAAGCTGGGCAATCTGGTGCTGGGCTTGCATGCGTGGAAGCCTGGCTGTGAGCCTCATAAATGAGCCTTATGGCACGTTTGCGACAGTGCTCGGCAGCACAGAGCCGTGCTACCAAGCACAGGATTGGGCTCTAAGGCTGCAATCTTAACCACACGTTCCTGAGAGTAAGCCCATTGAATTAAATAGGAGTTATTTCTGAGTAGACCTGGTTAGGATTGTGCCCTAAATTAATTATAATTTAAACCAAGACAAGCTCACCCATCACCCCTAATAAAAGGTAGCCTGTACAAGAAGTTGTCTACAGTTGGTATAAGAATCTCCCTCCCTGGACACTTTTAGTTATACAACGTGTGAATAACTGCCAAGCATGATTTAAATCTAGATTATACTGCCTCTCAGTCGAGTAAAATCTGATGACATTGGAAGTCTCTTCCAATGCTATTTTGGGAAGCTGCTCCAAGCACTTCAGTCATGGTGGTCATTACCGGTGGATACAGCTTTGTGTTGTGTCATTCTACCTAAACTGCAGTTTTTGTTGAATAATGGCCAAAGTTTTGAACCTATAAAAAGAGTCTCAATATAAAAAAAAAATCTATATCAATATACATGATATCCCTATAAGAAAACATCTCAGATATGGGATTGATTGTAGTCTCCTTATTGAGGAAGGAGATATTTTGCATTACGTAAGAGAATTATGTTTGAAGCATTTATGTTATGTAAGAATGAGTGCTGGTCTATAAAACTATGAGGCTACAATGCTATACAACCCTGGGAGTGAACCTAATCCAATGCAATGGAACTTACTTCTGGATAGACATGCACAAGCTTGTGCTGTGAGACTCTTAAGTTAACTTTAGAAACATTGCACTATTTACCGTGATACATACTATTATTATTTTATTTGCAACCCAGTCCTATTTGGATACCATCCCACTGGCACATCAATGCCAGCACAATGTCTGTCACATCTTAAGCCCATCTAGGCAACACTATGCCAGTGCAGCCCTCCCAGTAGCACTGGTGCAGCCCTTCCCAGAAACACCAAGAGTGTCCAAGGAAACCCCAAAATACTCTGTCATTCTTGAAGCAGCACCCTGACATTAGTGACCCATTGGTGCACTGTCAATACTTCATCAGTGTGATGACAGTGCATCATTGGTGCAATGTTGCATTATAATAACTGAGTTGACTGTGGAGCCAACTACTGCATCCATCCAGCCCAAATACTGGCAGTGAGAAGCATTGCCTGGGTGAACCAAATGAAGCAAGTCAATGAGGGGGGGGGGTATGCCCTCTGCCAGTCACTAGGAATGAGCAACACAACAACCAGGTGAGAGATTCCAGATGAACACCACCCACAACACAACACAAGGATGTTACAACACTTTCACCTCCTACAGGAATGACTATGGCATCAGCAGTAAAGGGCAAAAACAGCTAGGAACCCCTGCATCCAAGGCCCTTAGCCCATTCACACAAACATACACATCCAAGGAACACCATTTGAGCCAAGCACAGCAAGAGTAGAAAGACAGATCTTTCTCAGTACAGAGCAACCATGTGAAACAAATAAGCAAACCTCTCCATAGCAAAGGATTGAATCCCTGTAGGGACATTCAGCAGCTGGAAGGAATCATTTTGCTAGAGTGGGAGACTGGGACGAGTCACAAAGGAAGCCTCAACCACACTTAGTCAAAGCAGGGTGCTGGTAGCTTACTACACAAAGATGCAAGCTGGGAGTCAGGCAAGATGGATTTGAGCTTAACCAAGGAACTTGCCCTGACTTCACCATGACTGGCCAGATTTTTGTTGGCAACCTTCAGTCTTGAAAGACTATGGTATCGTGCTCTGAAAGGTGGTTCTGGAACAGAATCTAGTGTGGCTGAAAAGGTCGATTCGGGAGTGACAATCCCTTCCACATTGGGAGCAAGTGCAGTCTGTCCCTGGTCTGTCTCCCTGGCTATGGGCCTTCCTTCTTTGCCTCTTAGCCTCAGACTGTTGGCCAAGTGTCTCTTCTGGCCAGAAGCATTCATGAAAAAGACAAATAGATGAGGAGGGAGGCAGGTCTAGATCCCACATCAGTTACTCCTCAGAGCTGATTTTCAAACCAACCAGCTAAAGGTGGAGCCAGGCAGAAAGCACCTCATCCAACATTTATCACCTTCCATCACTACAAAGAGATACACCTGGCTGGGATGACCAGGTAGAGAGGATGTGGCATCTGAGGGATAGGCAGAAGCAGCCATGACTTGAGTTTTCTAGGAGCTGTTGTAGGTAAACAGGGAGATGAGTAAAAAGCTCAGAGCCCTTCAACCTTCTCCAGATCAGACACATTGAGGCCTGGGGTATGTGCCGTACAGAGCAGCGGCCTGATTGGAGTGAGCCTCAGACCAGGTTTGAGGCATTGGTGGTGCAAAGATCCCTGGACTTACGGATGCTGGTTGGGGCTGTTGAGGGCATTCGGCACATGATGAGGTTCTCAATGGGGAGAAGACTGCTGTCATAGAGGCTTACTGTTACCCTGCACGTGCCTGATCTCGTCTGATCTCAGAAGCTAAGCAGGGTCAGGCCTGGTTAGTACTTGGATGGGAGACCACTTGGGAATACTGGGTTCTGTAGGCTTATACCATAGTCTTTTGAGACCATGAATTTCCACAAACGGGGTGGGGAACACTAGGAGGCTGCGCCGTTGAGGTGTGACCCCCCCATGAACTGCTTAGCCAGCACTGGTTTTATGAGCTTCTGAAAATAGCTGTTGTTGTAATTGCCTGATGTTACATAGGAGCACAGCACCTGTTCTGTGTGTATTGTTGTTTCTTTAATGAAAATGCAGTAAATACACCATTTAGGATTTATTTCAGAATGTTTGTTAAGAGGTAACATGGCAGTAAGCTGTTTTAAAAATAAACCCTTGCTTGTTCCAAAACACTTGTTCTGAGCCACTGATTAATCCAGCCTCTTGCTGCTGAAATAGCTGCAGACATTGTCTCTGATCTTTTTTGGCAGAAATAGTGTGGACCCAGCAGTGCCACCCAGCCTGTCCATCAACCTACTGGCTCCCTGCCCTGGCTCTGCTCAGCTGAGTCATCCTGGGTGACCTGCACTCAGTAGTCATGGTGAGAGGCCTGCTTTCTTGCTCAGAGAACAGAATGCTGGAAAAGAACTTCCTTGGTAAAGTGGACTGGCAAATTTTGTTCTATGCATGTGTGGCTGGCACGTCTGCTGTTACTAGGATTTGCCAAACTGAAGCTGGCCAGTTGTAGTAATTTTTCACCCATTGACACACTGGTTATTTGGGAGAACATAACACATCCAGGTGTTAATTATTTGCCTAATGAGACATTTGAGGATATTTTATTTATGCAAATGTTTGGACTAGAGCATCTTGGGGCACATTTATTTTTTTTAAATCTCAAATGTGAGGAATGTGCTTTCCCCAACACTTTCCTCCCTTTGCCCACATCCCCCCTTGAAAAACAGCCCTGGTCTGGTTGCAGTCCCCAGAACTTGAAATATGGAGACTCAGTGGTACATTTGGCGGATTGCCAAGCAGCTGAAAAAAAAAAAAAAATAGGTGTTTGGAACACACCCAGTGATATCTTTGCCTAGTCTCCCAGTGGCTTCCTTCCCTGGTTCCTACTGTAGCAGGTCATCCTGAGTGATCGACAGTCAACTAGCAGACATTGCCAAGCAAGTTACGGGAAGCCTTCCTGCTCGCAACCAAGAAAGCTTTTGGAAAGCTTTGTTGGTTACAGAGCAGAACCAAACAAGGGAGGAGAAAATAAAATCCCTGTGAAAGTTGGAATGGCAGATCACATGATTTTGCTGTATTCTATCCCCCTTACCAGGTCTGATGTGTCAACATGGGGTAGTGCAGACTTGCAAGCGAATTATCCCATTATGGCTGCTGTGGCTTACCCCGGGGTAAGAGGACAAATATACCTTTAACCTGTGGAGATTTCCAGCAGCCAAAATTCCTGCAGAAGATGGTACAATGACAGACCACAGTCCCTCCAGGTCTCGTGGTGGAGAAGTATTTGATTGGGTCCTTGTCTTCTAGGTGAATGGGAACCCCTCTGGGTAACTGCCCCCTTGCCTCAGTCAAAGTGTTTCAGATTATGGCAGTGGTTCTCAAACTGGGGTGTTGTAATGCCCCAGCCTGAGAGCCCTGGGCCCTGCACCATTAAGGGGCAGGTGCATGGGGAAGGCAGCAGCTATGGGCACAGAGGGGGCTTTCCCTAGCAAGCCTTACCTGCTGCCAAGCTCTGGGGGGTCCGAGGAGCCCTGTGATAGGCTCTGCAGGGCTCCCCGCAGCTTGGAAATAGTGGGAAAAACGCAATCACAACCACTTCTGGTTTCATGTTTGAAACCCTGAAGTGGGTCACGATCACATTTTTTAATGGCTGCAAGGTGCGGGGAGTCCTGCAGAGCCCCCCCCTCCCACTGAGCTCCCCGGGCCCCCTGGACCCTGACAGCAGGTAAGGCTTACTAGGGAAAGCCCCCTCTACACCCACAGCAGCGCGATCCTGGGGATCACGTTGCTGCCTTTCCCCCCAACCCCACCAAGACATATAGTGGCTGAAACTCTTCCTGAGAGTCTGAGAACCACTGGATTATGGGAAAGGAAATATTTTGTTCACCAACTCTGCCATCTCTGCTGCAACATTCTCAGCCTCACTTGCTCTGACCCCACAAGAGCAACCACAGAATTAGCTTTTTGTTCCTTGCAAATCAAGTTTTCTGCTCTTCTTTTTCTGCGTAAAAACGAAAATAGATAAAGAGATTTCTCATCAAAATCCCAGCTGCATCTCTTCTGAGAGAACAGATATGTTCAGATGTTTGTTTCATCCTGGCCTAAATACAGGGTGTTGAAAAACTGTTTGATTTGCATAAGTGTTATCAGCCTACAGTACACTTTACTCTGGATTCCTCTCATTTCTCAATAACATTTACGTTTGTTTTGACAAAAGTGTTTGTGGTGTTTCAAAAACTGCTTGAATTCAAGCTCATGTCCACTTCAGAAAGTCTTGATGATCCATATGAGTTTCAGGTAGTTTTCAATGTCATGTCACAGTGGAACTTAAGGATAATAGAAAACTATTCCGTTCAGGGACACATTTTCAGTAAGTTAAAAACTGTCCCCTCTCTGCATTCCAAGGAGTAGTATTGATATATGAAATAGAAGCATTTTAAAAATAATAATACTCTTTGGATTGATGCCCAAAGCCTGAACAAGTGATGAGGGGCAGTGACGTACCCTGAGGGACAAGGGGTGCAAATGCCCTGGGCACCAGGAAGTTAGGCACTAGGGGGAAGGCACTGTGACCCACGGATTTGTTGGCATGACTGGAAATCATGCTGATCTGAGGGCTGCCTGCCTCTCCTCCCCTTTCTTTAAAGTCTGCACTCCTACAGCTACTCTAGGTGTGGTTTCCGACCATGTCTGAGAGTCGCCCTCCTTTCCTTCCCTTTAAAGAAAAGGGAGGGAAGGAGAGCGGCCTCAGAACTGCCAGGAAGAAGGCCTGGCCAGAAGCGGTGGGCATTTCTTCCAATTTCAGAGGAGGCATGTGCTGCTTCAAGCTCCAAAGGAGCCATTCAGGCCACAGCTAGTGGTGCGGAAGGCTCTGTATTGAGCCACTGGAAGGTGCCCAAGAGACAGGTGCCGCTCACCTACTGGGCGCCTTCCAGTGGTGTGAAAAAGGTCCATTAGAGCCTTACACATCACTGGCTGCAATGCAGTAGGTTCCTTTGGAGCCTGGGCTGCCTCCTCTCTCGCTCCTTTTTGCAAAGGGGGAATGGATGAGGCAGCGGGGTTGAAGTAATTGTGGTGACAGTGTCACCACAATTACTTCCAGGTCAAAAGGGCAACAAATGGGTGGTGGGAAGACTGCCAGTGCTGCCACTGATGAGGGAGTGGGTACAAAGAAAGGTTTATAATTTTTGTTGGCATTTAGATACAATGCCACTTGTAGGACTCTAGAGGGCAGTATACTGTCCAGTCACCTGAGACCATCTACCTGTTGTCTCTGGTTCTTGCAGGAGGTATGGCCCTAAACACTATTTCCTTCCTTCCCTCCTCACAGGTCATCCCCTTTTTTTCCTGCTGGGCTGCACAAGTAGAGTGTCAAAATCACAAGAAGCAGTTGTCCCAGTCTAGTAGTCAGACCTTGCTAGAATACTGCATCCAATTTTGGGCACCACATTTTAAGAAGAACTCTGATAAGGTATAATGGATTTAGGCTGCAATCCCATCCACACTTACCTGGGAGTAAGCCCCATTGACTATAATGGGACTTACTTACTTCTCAGAAGTGAGACATGCATAGGATTGGGTCTTCGAGGAAGATGGTGAGGGGTCTGGAAACAGTCCTATGAGGAGCAGTTGAAAGAACTTGGTATGTTCAGCAAAGAGAAGACTAAGGAGATAAGATAGACACCTTGGAGTAGCTGAAGGACTGTGATGCAGAAGAAGGGGAGGACCTGCTCTTTGTAGTTCCTGAGAATAGGACTAGAATAAATGAGCTGGAATTAGAGGAAGTAGATTTAGGCCAGAAATGAGAAAAATTTCCTAAGTACTTTTTGGCACTGGAACAGTCTGCCTCATGCAGTAGTGGACTTTGTTGGTAGTTTTCAAGCAGAGGCTAGTTAACCACTGCTCAGGGATAGTCTAGCAGTTGAACAACAGTGTTGGAGTAGATGACCATTTCCAACACTAACATTCTGTGATTCTAGATCGGGGTTCCCAAACCCCGGCCCTGGGGCCACTTGCGGCCCTTGAGGACTCCCAATCCAGCCCTCGGGGAGACCCCAGTCTCCAATGAGCCTATAGCCCAGAGATTTGCTGGAGCCCATGCTAGCCCAACAGCTCTCAGCATGATGGCCAACTGTTCGACCTCTTGCATGAGCTGTGGGACAAGGGCTCCTTCCACTGCTTGCTGTTTCACATCTGTGATGTGTATCACATCTTTGTAGTAGTGGCAGCTGGACTTGCTTTGTGCAAGGCCTTTCGTAGGCCTCGAGTTATTGCAAGACCTTCATTCATATAAGTTCCACCTCTAATATATTCATTTATGTAAATTTATTCAAATTTGAAATGTAAAGTTAATCAACAACCTTTAATGGCACTACAAAATGTAAATTAATTCCTTTTTTCCCAGCCCCCGACACAGTGTCAGAGAGATGATGTGGCCCTCCTGCCAAAAAGTTTGTCTTTTTACATGTAAAATGTGTCTTTATCTACCATTTATAAATTAATAAAATGGGGAGATCAGATAACTTATTTCAAGAGTATTGTCTCCATCCAACTGGAATTGTCAGATAGAGGTTAAAAGAGAAGATGTTTCAGACCTCATTGATAAATTAAAGATCAATAAGTCACCGGGCCCTGATGGCATCCACCCAAGAGTTATTAAGGAATTGAAGAATGAAGTTGCAGACCTCTTGACTAAGGTATGCAACTTGTCCCTCAAAACGGCCATGGTGCCAGAAGATTGGAGGATAGCAAATGTCATGCCTATTTTTAAAAAGGGAAAGAGGGGGGACCCGGGAAACTATAGGCCGGTCAGCCTAACATCCATACCGGGTAAGATGGTGGAATGCCTCATCAAAGATAGGATCTCAAAACACATAGACGAACAGGCCTTGCTGAAGGAGAATCAGCATGGCTTCTGTAAGGGTAAGTCTTGCCTCACGAACCTTATAGAATTCTTTGAAAAGGTCAACAGGCATGTGGATGCGGGAGAACCCGTGGACATTATATATCTGGACTTTCAGAAGGCGTTTGACACGATCCCTCACCAAAGGCTACTGAAAAAACTCCACAGTCAGGGAATTAGAGGACAGGTCCTCTCGTGGATTGAGAACTGGTTGGAGGCCAGGAAGCAGAGAGTGGGTGTCAATGGGCAATTTTCACAATGGAGAGAGGTGAAAAGCAGTGTGCCCCAAGGATCTGTCCTGGGACCGGTGCTTTTCAACCTCTTCATAAATGACCTGGAGATAGGGTTGAGCAGTGAAGTGGCTAAGTTTGCAGATGACACCAAACTTTTCCGAGTGGTGAAGACCAGAAGTGATTGTGAGGAGCTCCAGAAGGATCTCTCCAGACTGGCAGAATGGGCAGCAAAATGGCAGATGCGCTTCAATGTCAGTAAGTGTAAAGTCATGCACATTGGGGCAAAAAATCAAAACTTTAAATATAGGCTGATGGGTTCTGTGCTGTCTGTGACAGATCAGGAGAGAGATCTTGGGGTGGTGGTGGACAGGTCGATGAAAGTGTCGACCCAATGTGCGGCGGCAGTGAAGAAGGCCAATTCTATGCTTGGGATCATTAGGAAGGGTATTGAGAACAAAACGGCTAGTATTATAATGCCGTTGTACAAATCTATGGTAAGGCCACACCTGGAGTATTGTGTCCAGTTCTGGTCGCCGCATCTCAAAAAAGACATAGTGGAAATGGAAAAGGTGCAAAAGAAAGCAACTAAGATGATTACGGGGCTGGGGCACCTTCCTTATGAGGAAAGGCTACAGCGTTTGGGCCTCTTCAGCCTAGAAAAGAGACGCCTGAGGGGGGACATGATTGAGACATACAAAATTATGCAGGGGATGGACAGAGTGGATAGGGAGATGCTCTTTACACTCTCACATAATAGCAGAACCAGGGGACATCCACTAAAATTGAGTGTTGGGCGGGTTAGGACAGACAAAAGAAAATATTTCTTTACTCAGCGTGTGGTCGGTCTGTGGAACTCCTTGCCACAGGGGATTGGACAAGTTTCTGGAGGAAAAATCCATTATGGGGTACAAGCCATGATGTGTATGCGCAACCTCCTGATTTTAGAAATGGGTTATGTCAGAATGCCAGATGCAAGGGACGGCACCAGGATGAGGTTTCTTGTTATCTGGTGTGCTCCCTGGGGCATTTGGTGGGCCGCTGTGAGATACAGGAAGCTGGACTAGATGGGCCTCTGGCCTGATCCAGTGGGGCTGTTCTTATGTTCTTATGTTCTTATGTTCTTATGAATTCATAACACATTATTGCTAACTATTTGCACACATACAGACCTAACGTTAATAAATTCATGACAACTTTGGCTTTAGTGGCTGATTCCAGAGATATATGACTAAGAATGAGCAGAAAGAGCTGGATTTGTTTCACTAGGTAGCAATGTCTTTTACATGTGTTAAGTATGGGGAACTAGGTAGGTGTTGAAGATAAGCTAGTACAAATGAGTCACAAAGCTTGTGTTAGGGTGTTATGTTCATGGAGACTGAGAAAAAAAAACTTTTTGGATTTTCCCTTTTAGTTCGATGACTCTTATCTTTGCTGAGTGCTTCTGAAAATGAGGTGAAGATAGATGGAGCTGTGAGAGTGGTGACTGTCAATGCCCCCTCCCAGTTGGTGCAGATAACTATGACTGTAGTAAACCAGTAACTTTCATCGACCTGTCCACCACCACCCCAAGATCTCTCTCCTGATCTGTCACAGACAGCTCAGAATTCCCCCCCCAAAAAGAAAAGAATCAGAGTGGATGTCCCATTTGTTGCTATTAGTTGAGCAGCCTTATCAAATTGCAAATCGACACAACTCATCTGTTTAACCACCCTACAATAACAGTACACTTCTTCAGAAGTTCTAACACGAAACTATGGGGAAAAGCTTTAACGTGTAGGGTTGGCTCCACAGTGCACACTTAAGCCTTACTTTATTGTAGGGATAAGAAATTAGTGGCCCATGACTTCATGTCTGTCTTTCAGGAATGCTGAGGTTTGCCTTGAAAATAAATAAATATTTTTGTAGATTGTTGAAGGGGAGGAGGGATCACATTTGTGGAGATGCAATTTTTCATGCAGGTCAAGACTAGCTTCACACTAGCAAATTTCAATTATAAGCTCTATAAGATTTCCACTGTGGCACTGATGTGTGGATTTATCTACAGAAATCCAGATGCAACACATTTCAGACACACGGGGATGATACAAGTTATCTTTGCAACTGCCACTTGCCACCTTGCATCAGTGTGTGGTAATTGGAAATCATTGTTTCTGCAGGAGACTCACTGCTGTCCACAGGAGATGACTCTTATCTGCTAAGGTCAAAGGTTTGCCTGCCTGCTGTCCCCGGATCTCAGTCCAACAAATGGCTCAGTATCGCAATGCTGTCTAGAGCCAGTGACCTTCACCGAAAGTGGTGCTAAGGCAAAATCAACCCTACGTTGACCAGCTGTGCCTAATTTTGTGTGTCACACGTATGACTTTCACACTGCTGTGAAAGAAAGGCATTTGGCATCATACCGTGCCTCTAGCAGAAAGTTCAAGGGAAACATGTCGAGAAACGGCAGGCAAGTTGCACAGCCTAACTTTAAACCATTGTCATTTGCTAATTAAAATGTATCACTTACCCACTACCAGCAACAATTGAAGAATAATTACACTAGAAGTAGAAGCTGAGGACAAAATTAGGTTTTGTTTAATTCAAATCATCTAAAGATGAAATTAATTTTTGTTCAAATTCTGCTTTTTTCCTGTTTTCGATAAAAAGTTAACTCTCTCATGATTCTCAAGTTTGAGCCAGCTACTGTATATATCTTGGGCAGATATAATTTGTTTGTGCCATTTCCATTTTTTTAAAAAAGGACCTTATCGCTGCCTTGCCAGTGTTATCATTGCGGTTAAAGCCGTGCTTTGCAGCCTTCTCCAGCATGAGAGGGTTTTTCATGGTGGCTGAAATGGATTACATTTCCATAGTTCCTTGAAGAATCATGTATTTTTGAGGTCCTGAATGCCTTTAGTACTTTTCATAAGTTGAAGGTCATGTTAGTTGCCATGGAAGAGGTGATTTGTTTCAGCTTTTGCCATTTACTTTTGAACTGCACACTTGCAAGGGCCATGTTGAACCATTTGTTTTCCCCTTCACCCTACACCTGCATCCGGCATATTAATCAGGAGTATATTAATCAGGGGTAATCAGTTCTCTGGGTTTGGAAATCAATTTTGGATGGTCTACATTCCTCCTACAAAGACAAAGGAGAGGAGAATCCCAACACTCAGCTTCCGAACTAGAGTTAGATTCTTGGTGGCACTTTTTCAGCCCATTCAAACAGCTTCAAGCAGCCCCCAACATCCTTGATGTACCTCAGCTGCAGAGAGGAGCTCCTTTCTTCCATCCTCATTCCTTCAGCAAGTTTGAACTTTGCTGCATTCGTTCTTTATTTTCCTTTTTCCTAAACAGGAAGAAATGTGAAAAGTCCTGTGGGAGCTGTAGTTTTTGCAAGGGCTACCTCTATGGTCAGCCACTCCTAAGAACAGGTGACCATATCACTGCTGTTCTAGTTCTTCCATAGGGATTTGGTAGGAATATGACACTTTTTCAACTGTCTGCATCATGATGGGTAATCCAAAACCTGGCCTTTGTTGTGAATAGTTAAACCTCCATAGAGGGCTTGGATTTGACAAAGAGAGGATAGCTGGTGTTGGTTTATTTTGAACCTACTTTCCCTGCAGCTTGCCAGGACTTCCTGGCTGCTTCCTAAGAGTTCCATCTGATGTTGGCATCTCTGGAAAATAGATAATGGCCCAAGTATTATCGAGGACAAATAACTACTGTGGGCACCCTTGCATTTACTTGTTATACATATTATTAGCAATATAATTTATTGTAAAATTTGCATATAAAAATTATTTTTTAGCACACTGATCCATGTAATGGATGCTTTACCCATATGCCTCTTTGTTTCTTTCTCAAGGAACCTAACAAACATCATAATCATAAGGCAGTGAATATACCTATTAGATATTTAGTAGGAAGAGTCCCTGCATTTAGGCATATACTGCAGCATGTAATTTAAAGAGTATTAGTTTTGCTCAATACATTGGGGCAAGGAAGATTTTAAAGACACATGCATACTGCTGAATACCTACACCATTTACCTTGCGATAAAATAGCGTGAAGTATTCATGTACTTAACACTGAGAGTTCTTAACAGCCAGCTGATTAATAGGGGCTGTTTCTGTGACTCAAGTGGTTGGATTCCATACTTACCTATGTCTGCTCTGTGGAGTGAACCTGCTACCTTTGGTTGAGGTGCTGCTTCAGGAACATGCAGCAATGAAAACTGAAAGTTAGGCATTCAACCATTCCAACCATTTTTTCTTATTATTTTACCTTTAATAAGGAAAGGCATATGAGCAACTGTGGTGCTGGCCACAGTGGGTGAGGGGGCACTTCCACAGTTTCGGTGGCCATTGTAGTTAATGTGTTTCCAATGGCAAATAGAGGAGATAGGAATGAACGCTGTATGTGGGACCTTTCAGGTAAACGTACAGGGAAATTTAAGGACATGTGTTTTAGCCTTTTGTGTGTTTGAAGTGGGCAAAAACAGTGTAAGACTGGGGTACTTACTGTACACTTACCACTTACTGTTGTCAAATAATGGGCATATATATTTATTTTTATTTAGTTATAGAATTTATATCCCGTCTTTATATATAGAAGATATTTAAAAACAAAAACACAGTGGCTGATACCGAAAACCACAGATAAGCAAATCTGCAGTTTTTGGCCTCTTAAAACCTCCGACCTTGGGCCAGTCTCAGCCAAACCTTGGGCCAGTCTCAGCCAAACTATCTCTCAGCCA
Organism: Tiliqua scincoides; assembly: GCF_035046505.1. Classification (NCBI taxonomy): domain Eukaryota; kingdom Metazoa; phylum Chordata; class Lepidosauria; order Squamata; family Scincidae; genus Tiliqua; species Tiliqua scincoides. The sequence goes on from NC_089822.1 coordinate 76,644,865, forward strand.
AACCTACTTTATAGGGTTGTTGTGATGACAAAAGGAAGGGAGGAACTATGTACACCGCCCTGAGCTCCTTAGGGGAAGGGTGGTGTACAAAAATGTGAAAAATAAAATAAATAAGGTCCAAATCCTAACCAACTTTCCAGCTCTGACATAGCTCCGCCAATGGGGCATGTGCTGCATCCAGCACTTGGGGGGCAGTCACAAACTCATTTACCTTGCCTCAAGCTAAGGCAATGTTTGTTCCTTTACCTCGGAGCTACATTGCCCTTACATTGGTGCTGGAACGTTGGTTAGGTTTGCGCCTTAAGTTTCTCATCGTTTAGCCAACTCACAGTCTACATTGAGGCCTAACCCCCTTTTTCCCTGCTGGAGATACACTAGTCAGAAGGGTGAATGAGATAATGCTTCATAAGTACTCAGGTCAGCTTCCTGGAAACCTAGTTCATAAGATGAACTTGCATAGATGGCAGTAACTTCCATTTCTTTGCCTTTTTATAACTGAAAGTTTAACCGTCCCTTCCCATTGGTCCACTTGGTCAATCCTTACCTGGATTAGCTCAAAATCCTTGTTGTGCCAACCAATAGAGGTAGGCATTTTCTCTCCATACAGATAAATTTTTCCTCTCTTTGGAAGATGATTGATAGGATGGTTTGGGTGGAAGTTTTGGGTTGGCTTGGAAGGATGATTTGGAAGTGCATAACCACCTCCTCTTGAATAGAGATATAAATTGGCACCCAGAACCCCAAGTGGAGTAAGTTTTGTGTTCCAAGTTGAAGCCTGTGAGCCAGACTCAAAATATGTTTTCCTGTTGCCTCCAACATCCTCTCTTCTGTTATTATGAGTGAAGCATGATTAGGAACCACATGCTAATTTTTTTCATAGTGGCTGTAATGTCCGAATCATATCCTGAGTGCCAGATCATGGCACCCTGTGCACATAAAAACAAGACCATTTGGTGTCACAATCAAGCAAAGCGCTCCAACCAACAAAACCCTCAACTGAATTTGCCAAAGACAGAGCCAAAGCTCTTTTGTTAGTTGAGGAACTGACCATTGCTCCAGCCTTAACTTAGTCATCTCCTGAAGAGTCAGTGAGCCTAATCCTCAGGAGCTGGCTGTAGATGAAAGACCCAATCTGAGATCTGGCAGATAATGACAATAAGAGGCTGGAACAGTCACAGGAAAGCCAAGGGGTACATGTTAGTCTTTGGAGAAAAGATCTGGTCAGAGATCTAGCCACTATTTGTGGAATCAAGTGCCCTGATGATCCCAGTGAACCAAGATAAGAACTATTGTCTTTTCACCTGTCCTACCTCCTTTCTTCCTCACTTCTATCTCTTGCTCCCTTCCCTCTGGTTCTCCCCACTGCTCTTCCTTCTCCCTTGAAATACCAAATGTCACTATCTGGCAATGAAATATCTCTCTCTCCCCCCCTCCCCCCATTTTTCTTTTTTAGACCAAAGCAACTCACCCATGAAGCACCACACTGGCCCACACTTTTCCCCAATAAGTCACCAAAGTGGAAATAAAGTTGAACCCCTCCCCCTCTCTTTTCCTTGGATATTCTTGGTTATTGATTCAGAGCCAATCTGGCTGAGCAATATAACTTGACATTCCAGATACCAATTTGTCTCAGCAGATTGGGATAGGTAATCTTGGCATGTGGCCACTAAACAATCTTCCTATTTCCCATGTGCAAACCATCTGCAATTTGACTGTGTGCATCCCCCTCCCCTTTCATCTTGAATCTTCCTATTTTGCAACTCACAAAAGCAAGAGCCTGGACAATATCGGCCTTCAGGCCTGCTGGAATACGGATCCCTTAACTGATCTAGACAGGCCTCTGGGAATCTGAAGTTGGTATGTACCAAAGCACAGCCACTGTCTGCATGGGAGTTAAAAACATTTGCACCCCACCTTTAAACGGTTTGGGATACTGGTTAAGAGTCCGTGTAATGGAGAGAAAGCTCCCTAATTACAAGTGAATAGAAACCAATTTAGACCCAGTTTCCCCCCCCCCATTTGTTTCCATTTTCCAACTCATCACATGCATTGAGCAATTAATGCAACCTCACACCTTGGTCAAGCTCTCTGTCCCATTATGGTTCACCCTGGTTTTCCCACTCTCTCTTACCCGAACCTGTTTTCCCTGAAAATCCTGCTTATTCCCCCAAACCCCTTCACAACCTTGACACACAAGTATCTCTCCTATTCAGTACATTCTCTAACCTCCCCCCTCTCTCTCTGTCTCTTTCCTTCTCTGAAGAGATCAAGCTCATAACCCTCTTCTCTCTCTTCTCCCACTCCAAGTATCAACCTACCTTAGATCATTCTTTCAGCTGAAACACACATGCCCCATTCTAAGAGGGATTGCTATTATTGCTTGTTGATTTTGCCTCTCTTTGTATTACTATTTTGCCTCTCTTCCTGCACTTGTTTTGATTCCTGCTCTTGAGAGTGTATTAAGATTTTATTATCTTTGGATTATCTTGCTTCTCTCACAGATACCAGTTCCCCCCAAGGGCACAATGTACAATGGTCAGCAATCCCTACACCATTTGTTTTGGTACACAACAGGTCCATCTCTATGTATTTCTGAGCAGTTGTGATAACAGTACACATGAACCTTTGCGCTTTCTCCATTCTTACAAAGGCTTCTCCCCCCCCCCCCCTTGGAGAAAATAATTATTTCTGAGCTATGTTTTATCACAACTAAGAATTTTTGAATTCTCCCAGCCAAAACATCAAACTAGGTATGTATAAAAGTTTTTTACAATTTCCCTTTGGAACATTTTTGTTTTATTTTCCCATCTTTTTGCTGAAATGCTTGTAAACTGGCTACCATTAATAATATTTTTTTACATTTTATTGCAGTGAGACTGCACTCTGTAAGGTTAATTTTATACTCCACCATTCTTGTATGCTGGTGCCACCAAGATCTGCCCCCTTCTGCCCCAAACCTTCTCCAGCCCTCTCCACCTCTTGCAAACTGTCCCTTCTACCACTTTATCTGCTCCAGTGTGGCTTTCAGGATGTTAATGCTAGCAGCTCAGAGCACATCAGTGGCACATGTTTTACAATGCAGCACTTACAGTGATGGACCAGGAGTTCACACTATAGCAGGGGTGTCCAAAGTTTTTGGCAGGAGGGCCGCATCATCTCTCTGACACTGTGTCGGGGGCCGGGGAAAAAAAAGAATTAATTTACATTTAAAATCTGAATAAATTTACATAAGTTTACATAAATTAATATACTAGAGGTGGAACTTATATGAATGAATGAAGGTCTTGCAATAGCTCAAGGCCTATAAAAGGCCTTGCACAAAGCAAGGCTGGCCTTTCCTTTGCTGCCTGCTACTGCATCACAGACGTGAAACAGCAAGTAGTGGAGGAAGCCCTCATCCCACAGCTCACGCGACAGGTCAAACAGTCACCCTCACGCCGAGAGTAGCTGTGTTGGGCCAGTGCGGGCTCCAACAAATCTCCGGAGGGCCAGAGGCTCATTGGAGACTGGGGGCTTCCTGAGGGCCGCATTGAGAGGCCTCAAGGGCCGCATGTGGCCACAGGGCCGGGGTTTGGGCACCCCTGCACTATAGGATTGGGTCATTAGGTTGCAATCTAATGAGTCCCTTCGGGGAGAAAGGTGGGGTAAAAATGAAGTATAATAATAATAATAATAATCCTATGCACACTTTCCTAGGATAAATTTCCTCTGAATTTAATTGGGCTTGCTTCTGAACGTATATGAATAGGATTGTGCTGTACAAAACATTGACAGGAAATCTGGAACATTTCTACTCAATTTCAGTGTCAATCAGAAGAACTATATTCTCACCTTGACCTCTTTCCTATGTTGGCTTTTAAAATAGAGTTCAGATAACCATTGAAGCAACCTGAACTGTGCAGGGCAATTCTCTGCCAGGATGGCATTCAAGAGCAAAAGCAGTTATTTCAGTGTGCTTGTGATTAGAGGATCAAAACTTGATAACCTTAACCTCCTCCTCAGTCACAGTGTGAGCTGCTAGATAGGAAATGTAGGTCAGGCTAAGTATGTTTTGGGGAACCTTGTGCTCTTCAAGGAGAGAAAGAAAATATTACTCTAAAGAGTGATAGTGGTTTATCCAAATCTGGATCACAGTGCAAGTTAGCAAGGAGGACAATGTAGTTTAAACTCGTGATAAAGCAACAGTTTAGATGGGTTTCAGCAGCTCTCCTTCCTCTGAACATTTAGATTCTATACCTGTTTCCCATAGTACTTCTTCAAAAGGAGGTCCTTCTTCATGCAATGCAAAATTAGCCTGAGCAGTTTGTTGGCATAAGATGTTGTGATGGCCACTAGCTTGGATGGCATTAAAAGGGATTGGACAAATTCACGGAAGACAGGTCTGCTAGTTAGGCACTACCTCCAGTTTCAGCAGCAATATGCCTCTGAAAAGCAATTGCAAGGAAGCGATGACAGAAGAGCCATTTGCTTTATTCTGTCCTAATTGTGGACTTCCCAGAGGAATCCAGTGGCTGCTTTGGGATGCTGGTCTATGTAGGTCTTTGGCCTGATACAGCAGCAATTTTCTTATGTTCTTATGTATGATAATTATTTAAAGTATTCCATCACTGACAGTACATTTTCTACATTTATGGAAACTTCCTGTAGGATGTTACTATACCCTATGACACTACTGGCAATCATATTAAACTGAAAATAATGTACTGTTACTAGTCTGAGGAAAGATCGCTGTGAACTAGTTTTTAGGCAAAATATCCATGCAGTTTTTCTTTCCATATTTCTTTTCTTTCCATATATTTCTAAGGAAAAATAAAATTGTTAAGGCTGCAATCCTATACAGACTTACCCAGGAATGAGCCAGAGTGACTTTGCCTGAGTCGCGAGTTGAGTCTTGAGTCAGTGATCCCATGACGCTTACTGAATCATTTTGACACGAGTCATTTTGAGAAATGAGTTTAGTCACGGAAGCAGTGACAAATGCAAGCAAGCACACACAGACACAAAACAGGATTCACAAGCACACAAAAGTGAGTCTTGACTTGAATCTATTCAAGTCATGACTCTTTTCCGAGTCACTGCCAAGAGTCACAAGTCAGCCCTGAGTCATTAGTATACATAACTTGAGTTTCCCAGAAGTCATGAAAAACTGCTTTTTCACAACTTGAGTCCAAGTCTCAGACTCGAGTTCCATTCCCTGTACTTACCTGGGACAAAGTTCCATTGACTGCAGTATAGTTACTTGTGAATACATATGCCTTGTACTATAATTTGCTCATCAGATAACTGGATCATTACCATCACTTTAGTGCAGAAGTTCTTAAGGTAGTGTTAAAATTTCTCCATAGAAAATTTATCTATTAATTTAATTATGGGCTCAATCCTGACCCGGGTTTGGGCCAGCGCAAGTCCCTTGCCCCAGCTCAGAACAGTTGCAAACATGCCGTAAGGCACGTTTCTGCCTGCTCAGGAGTCAGCTAGGCCAGCGTGCAAAAGTGTGCCAGCCTGCAGAGGCTGGAACAAGCCTCTGTGCTGACTGAGGCACCGAACTTTGCATTGGCCCAGCTGGGCCAGCGCAAGGCTCTGAAGTAGGTGGGGAGAAGGCAGGAGGGAGGTGTTCCTGGGCAGGGGGAGGGTGGGCGGTGGGTAGCCCAGGGTGCAGGCATGCGGGGATCTGGCAGTTATGTGACTTAAAGCCACTCCACTCTCCTTGGACTTGTGCCACCTCAAGAGGTGGCGCAAGTCCAAGGAGACCCATAGCGGAGAAGGCGCCTTATCCAGAAAAGTTTCCCTTTGCCTCTGGCTGAGCTGCTTTTGGCCCCTATTCTACGATACAGCGGAAGCCTCCTGGCTTGCCAGCGCAGGATAGGATTGCACCCTACATGATTTAGGGCGCAATCCTAACCGGCAGTTATGCCGGCATAGGTGACCCTGGAGAGTCGCAAACGTGCTGTAAAGCACGTTTGTGCCTCCTTAGGCAGGAGCTGCATCGGCGCATTCAGATGCGCCAATGCATGGATGGAGGCAGAAGCCTCTGCCGCGGCTCCCACGCCGCTGCTTGTGTTGGCATGAGTGTGCTGACATAAGTGGCAAAGGTAGGCGTGGGCATGGGAAGGAGTAGGGGGCGTTACTGAGCGGGGGGCAGGCTTGGGAGCAGGCGCACAGAGAACCAGGGGTGGGGCTGGGACTTGGCGGTTATGCCGGATCCCAACCCCCTCCCCTGGGGCGAGCGGAGCGGCTGCAAGCTACTCCACTCTCCTCGGACTTGCGCCACCTCCGGAGGAGACCCATAGGGACGCGCAGCCCTTACCTACGGGTAAGGAGAAGAGCTTCCTCTTGCCCATGGCTGAGCTGCTGCTTGCTGCAATCCCGTGTTGGATGCAGCGCAAGTCTCCTGGTTTGCCTGCTCCAGCACGGGTTAGGATTGCGCCCTTAGATAATCATGTAGGAAATCATATGCAGTTTATCACATGGCTATTGGATTTTGATGTTGATTTTGTGTTGATGTTTGCTTGTTTTAAAATTGAGTGGCTACAATCCTATATATGTTTAACTAGAGTAGGTCCCATTTAATTCAGTGGAACTACTCTTGAGTAGACATGCCTAGATTGGGCTGTCGTTCACTTCAGGTGCCTTTGGACAAAGCGGATCTATAAATACTATAAACAAAAATTACATGATAGCTGCTTTTAACGTTGGCTTTGCTGCACGTACATGTGGCAGGAAACTATGACTGGTAACAGCTTCCCACTGCACATATACCATGCATATATGCAACAAGATGACGCATACTCAGTCACCATATGTGACATTTTCTATGCTATTTTCATGCAATTTCCTATGTGGAAGCATTTCTGGTAAACTTAAAGCAAGTTTAAGTCTGCAGCAATTAATAATTCATTGATTTATTTAAGTCTGTATCATTTGGGACATTGGCAAGAAACACTGCTGTGTTGTGCCAAAGGTTGGTATCTGATATCTGTGCTTAATAGCTATCAGGCAGAAGGGCTCCCTGCTCTGAATTTTCCATGTCACCAAACCTATAGAAAAGATAAAGATAGGCTCAGTGCTGCATCTAGATTGCCCAGTACCTTAGCTGTTGGAGACTGAACAGTGCAAACATGTCTACATTTAACACATTGTCACATAGTGCAGACGTGTATTGCAACAGAAGACTATTAGTGAACGGAAAAGCTGTCATGTGAAATTCATTAACCAAGTAGTAAACAATCTAGGTGCCAGCTGTGAGACACATCATTTCCCTTGCCTGCACATGCATTGCAACTCAGAGACAAGGGTTGCACTTTCCAGTGTACATTTTTGTTGGCTTTTTCCTCCAGCAAGAAGACATTCAAAAAAAATAATAATAATACAGGTATTTCTATACCGCCTTTCTTGGTCCTCAGATTTCTCCTCAGACTTTATTCAAGGCGGTTTACATAGGCAGGCTAATTAAATCCCCGTAGGGATTTTTACAATTTGAAAGAAGATTCTATCTTTCAAGAATCCACAACATTCAGATGTTTCTTTCTGATCCGGTTTCACATTCTGGCTTCCATCCTCCCACGCTCAGAGCAGATGGAATAACTCGGCTCAGCTTGTCAGCTGCTTCAAGGTCGCACGGTGCCAGTGGCCTCAAACTGGTGACCTGCGGATGTTATCTTCAGGCAAACGGAGGCTCTACCCTCTAGACCAGACCTCCTGCCCAATACCCAATTCAATATCAAGGACTTTCCGGATGTCAGGTATGGGCTATTGGGAAATATAAGTCAAGAAGGATCAAGAAATTCAAGTGCAATACAAGTGCATAAATACAAGTGAAATACAAGTGCAAAATTGGAAGCAAGAATAGGAGACAATTTTTGAATTGGAGTCACAGAGAATGTAAGAATCTAAAAGCTGGAAAAAAGTCCTTCTGTTGTTGCTCCATTAAGGACTACCCTTGTGCCAAATAAGCTATGATTAGGTGCTGTGTCTCTTCCATCTGCAGGGAACCTGATTGGCCTGGTCACTGATCAACAGGAGACATTATAGTGCTCCTTCATAATGTGTTTCTTGGCCAGACTGCAATGTCTCATCATTTTCTGGCCTGCATGCTTCCATCTTGAGTTTGGTGCAATGTGTGTGGAACTGGGTTGTAAAGCATAAGACAAGACATAATGTGTGAGGGAGCTGGTGGTGGCCCACACACTTGAGACATTTTTGCAATCACAATTAGTCACAATCAAACTTCTACTGCATTGGAACCTACAAATAGGGTTGCCAATTAACCAGGTTGGTTAATTAGCCAGAAAATAGGGTGCCACTTGGCCAGAAAAAGATATGGTCTGGACTGCTATCCCTGGGATTCTTTAGAGAGAAGCCAGTAGTGTTCCAATTTGCAGTATTTACATATCCTCACCATGGCTTCGGAAAAGGCCTGATGTAGCCAATGACTATGTCATGGAAAAATAAAAGCAGCCAGGAGTTTGGAATACATGGGGCGTTAGTAACCTTTTGGAATCAAAATGAATGTCAAGCAGGAGTATGTCAAAAGTGCCTGCTATTTGTGCTGGTATTGGTTTATTTTTATTTGTGTTGGGTTGTCATGGACTTCTTAAATGCCCCAGGGAACTATTTAAGAGACCAAATAATGTGTGCTCTGGCCTTCACAAAGCGCTTCAGCTACTAGATAGTGGGAATTCCATGTTAAGTTCAAATCATGTTTTATTTTGGTCACATAATTGGTTCCCTGAGGCAATAGAAACTCATGAAAAACATTAACTTAACTATCAAGGCATTCAGTTTTACCCCAAAGTGCAATCTCTATAAACACAATATTTCATGTGTTTGGATTTAAATGCCAAAACCTTAAAACCTATTTCAGGATATAAGTGCTTCTGCGTTTAACTCTTAAAGCTCAATGAAAAAATCATTACTAAATCCATGCAACAGAGTGTTTTCTTCTTGTCTGGCATAAAAACCTACAAGGTTGCAAATACATTACAAATAAAATTACCCTCTAGCCTTTGGAATGAAAAGAGCCAATTAACTTGTCCAGGAACAGCAACTTTTGTGATGAAATCAGGTCTAGCCAGAACTGGTTATAGAAACTCAAAGGGTCGGACAGCTAAGGATTTATGGAGCAATGTGCTTTTTTATTGCCTGTTGAACATGAATTTGTATAAAGTTGAACAAACATAAAATTTTGTGTAAAAACTATATGGCTGTTTTTTTTACAAATCTGCCCTAGCTTATTCCTTGGGTACCATGAAGAGCTGTTTTCCACAAATGCTCTGTAGTTTTTCCAGTGGGCTTAAATATACTTCAAAGACAACAGCCAAAGCACAGTAAAAAACATGCCTTTTTTTCAGGCCATGCAGATTTCTATAAATAATGGTTAGAATTCAAGCATAAATGATACTCTGGAATTCAAGCCGAGAGGCACCTCTGTGGAATGTTAAAACAAGCCTGCCTCAGCAGGTGAATTTCATCATCAGTGTTTTAACAATTGCTTCTCATGCTCCATCTATATGTCATGCATACATTGATGGACTGCTTTATCTCTCCAGGACAAGAGGAAAGGTCTATTTATGTTGGGAAAAGAAATGTTCTTTTGATGGTAAACTCATAGGCCGAGAAGTAGCTGGGATATGAAGGACAGAATGAACACACACACACACACACACACACACAGAGGTTATGATATGTGTTCACAACATAGAATGCCTGTGTGTTCCTATCGCTGCCTGAAAAGGCTCTGATGGTGAGTGGGAGGGGCCACTTACATGGCGCATTGTGGTGCCTGCAGAACTTACTGCACCCCCCTGTAGCTATGCCACTGGTTCAAGGATCAAACACTAGAATTTGATAGCCCCTCCTGTAGCTACACCTCTGCCTTTAAGTCATATTTTCATGTTGAAAACATCTAATCTAGCAGAAGTTGTTGATTCAGTACCTTCCACTCTTGGCCCTATGAAGGTGGTCATGGCCTAACTGGCCTGTCATGTCTTGCAGCCCACCCTGTGCCCAGGCACTTCACCCTGCACTCCTGTTCTCTTATCACTTGCTGAGAGTGAGAAGAGGATCAGAAAAGCAGTGACCTGCCGCCTCTTCCAGACTTGCTGCCACAAACATGCAAGTGATCACAGTGGTGGGGCTGGAGGAAAAAATGGAGCTGCTGCATCTGCAATCTTGTTCCCACTGGTCCACCGCACCTCTGCCTTCCTACTCACCCAACTGCTTTTCTGCTGCCAGAATGATCTGCTTAGAAGAAGCTGAGAGGTGGGCAAACAGGAGGAGGTGGCACTGGCAGAGATAGGGTGGGTCAGGGCGTACAAGTGTGCACACAAATGCAGTTTTTATTTAAGGGGGAATAAAATTTGAGCAGTGCTTCAGGTCCCAGGTTGGGCCAGGCCTGCTTCTACTTGTGGCAGCTAATGGCAACAGCAAACTTCATTCTGTTCCTCTCTCAACACCATGTTGTTATTGCTTCCCAGGTGCACAAAAGTATTAGGTCTTGTTTTAGATTTTGAGCAGAAAGCATTTTACATTTGCCAAATTGTGAATTAACCAGAATTGGCAATGTGTCAAAGCAGGTCTTCCATTTTGTTTGAATTGGCAAACAAGATGGCAGCCCTTTTCTGCCATGACTACAGATGGGAGAAAAACACCTGCCGAAATTTCAGCAGTTTGGACACCATTGGAAGGCAGGCTTTGGATTCCAGCTAGAATCATGGTCAGTTTTCCAAAGTCCAGTGACGCCAACTTTAACACACTGAAAAGCCTTCAAGAAATGTGGCAAGGAAGATGCAAGTTAAGATAGTATGCAGTCACAGAATTTCTCAGTTCTCTCTTCCATAGTCCATGGCCAACAAAGGTCTTTCTGAATTTCCTTACACCTTTTCTTTGGTTGTAACAGAAACAATCTGATGGCTGTACAGACTATTTTAAAAGATGGCAAGCTGATCAATCCAACCTAAATGGATGGAATGCATGTGATAGAACACACAGACTGTAGTTGCTGTTACTGAAGCATACAATCCCAGTAAAATTGGCTCTTTGTCAGCAATCCTATGCCCACTTCCTGGGAATAAGCCCTATTTGGCACAATGAAACTTACTCATGAATAGACATGCATAGGATTGCATTGTAAGTTGTATAGGATGCCATTTCATTTTTGGCATCCTATGCAACTTACAGCACAATCCTATCAATGTCTATGCAGAAGTAAGTTCCATTGTCTTAGGGACAATAGGATTGTCACCTTATGGTCAGTTTGCCAGATGTCTACACAAGGTTTTGCTCTTCCCTTCAGTATGTCTTAACAGGATCTGAAGAGCAAACTCATCCACCTCAAAGTTTCTACGGGACTTATGGTCAGGGTCTGTACCACTTCTGTGCCCTAGCACATATCAATGACATAATTGGCATATGCAAAGACTATGATGTCTCATGGATGCTGAGACCTGAATGACAAGGACTGGGCTGCCTTCCCAGCCCTGCCTGTCAATTGCATTGTTTTCAATGAATAGCTGTACATGAGAAACAATGAGGATATCATTTCATGAAAACAGAGATGTTTCTCTGCATGTGGGTAGAGCCAGAGTTGGAATGTATCCTAGGATTCAACTTTTGTTGCCTCTGGGGGTTGCGCCCAGCCACCTGCCCCCAACCTCCAACTTACCACTCCAGAAGGGCCGAAAAGGGGATGGAGTGCAGCAGGTTGGCTCAGGGGGTGACTCGACAGGCTCCCAGATAGGGCTGGGACCCCCGGAAGACCCTGGCAGCAAGCACAGGGCCTCTAGAGTTCCCAGGGAATGAGAGGATGGGCTGAAAGCCCCGTCTCCTCTTGAGCCTGCCATGGAGGAAGGGGTGGAGCAGGGTGGGGCAGTCAGGCTTCCTCAAAAGGGAGAGGGCCTATGACAGGGCTTTTCAAACTGGGGTGTTGCGACGGCCCAGTCTGTGGGCCCTGGCCACGTTCACCTTCAGGGGCAGGGGCAGCCTGGAGGCAGGGAGGAGGCAGTGGTGTGACCTCCCAGGATAGTGCCACTCAGGGGGGCTGCAGGGGCTTGGGTACACTTACCCAAGCTTTGAAAGCAAAAGTGGAGCGATCACACCCCACCTCCACTAAAGCGGAAGTGGAATGCGGTCATTCTATTTTCACTTCTGAAGTTGTGGAGGGCCCTGCAGAAGGTTGTGCAGGACTCTCTGCACCCCCGGGAAGCTGCAGGAGGCTCGGGTAAGTGTACCCAAGCCCCTACAGCCCCCTCCTCCGAGCAGCGCAATCCTGGGAATTGCACCACTGCCTTCCCCTGCCCCCACTGCCTCCCCTGCACCCCCACAAGAACTTAGAGCGGCTCAAACTCTCCCTGAGAGTTTAAAAACCACTATCCTATGATGACAAGGGGAGAAATGTGTGCTAGCAGAAGGGAGACACCACCTGAGAGCAGGAAGTGCTACTCCAACACTGAGGTGGAGGAACAGGGTGATGTGAACCCCCTCCCCCAGTGGCAGTCTGAGACCCTACTCAGCTTGACCAGCCCCAGGAGGGGACCCACAAGGGCGACCCCCACCAAGCTCTCCAGGGATTTGAGTACCCCACCAGCTGGAGCGCTTGCCTCCAGCAGACCAGAGCGACATTGCCATTCTGGAGAAATCAGAAAGTCAATCACCCATAAAATCCAACTTGTGCAACTTTGAAGACGTTTGGAAGTAAACCGGGGGGGGGGGGGGGGAGGAATCAGCAAATGCACTTAAACACATGCATCTTATTCTCATTACTTTAATTGCCTCAGATTGCATAACTTATAGTTATGTGATCAATAATTTTGACAACACTGTAGCTGGTAGGGTAGGGCTATAGACTGTATAGTGATGTGATGAGACTTTTTCTTATATTGGTTATCTAGGGCTTCAGCTTTAATTGCCATCAGAATGCACAGTGTTCAAAATTAGAGACCTAAAAATTAGGATGGGCTGAAATGGGACAGTTTGAAGGTATATGGAAACATATTTGATATTAGATCTTGGAAGTAATCCTGAAAGGAAATTTCTCTTGCTGCTACTACTTTTCTCTGGACATCAGCATTTTTGCAGCTAGGGATGCTTGTAGATGGCAACTTGAATGGTAGCCAGTACTACAAATATGAGTATACACCAACAGGGAAAGAAATGTAGAACTGGGCTCAATTCTAGTTTTCAGTCTTGTGGACTGATGTTGGCATTGTGCGATTAACAGATTATAACTGAGTGGTCATGTCCTTTTCCATATATGTTCCGGCCTCTTCCTCCACAACTGAGGATGCTTTACATAGTGGTGGTGATGATGTGCATACAAAAGTAGAAGCAAAGACAAAAGTAAAGAGCAAGAAGGGGAAAAAAAATCCTATTTAGCATAAGAAAAGTGAGCTGAAGGCTCAGTAAACAGTATTGTGATGCTGGGAGAATGGTTCAGTAACCCAGATGTACTGACACAGTCATTGACACTTGAATTAGCTTAAACTGCCTCTTGAATCAGTCATAATACTAGTATTATTTTAAGGACATATTAATTGTGACAATGTGTATCACATGGGTGAGCAGGCAAGGCAAGCCGGGATATGAGCTAGGCTGAGATCCAAACAGGAGCAATATGCTTGGCAAGCTCCCAGATGGAACCAAAGATACAGTCTTATTATTATATCATGCCAGGCTTAAAGGTTATTTTCCAGCATCAGGTTCTACAAATGTGAGATGTCAGCAAAGCTTGCAATAACTATGCTTGAATACCAGCCTCATGGTTTCATCATGCACAAAAAGAGACAAGATTAGGAGCTTCACTTCACTGGTTCAGAACCACTCCTTCTCCTTTTATAATAATTAACCAATGCAGAAGTATTGGCTGCAGTCTTTCCACAGCAAGTGGTGAGGAGCATGGATTCTCTTGCCTTCCATCTCTGACACATCAATGGAGTGTCCAATGAAAGGCTGTAGTGGTCATGGGTTCAGGGTGTTAAGGGTGTCATTGGGTTTCATTGGTGTCCATTGCCAGGTGAGCCAGCTGGTTGGAGCAGACCCTCAGCCATCAATTACTATGTTGATGGCTGAAGGTCCTTTCCCATCAGCCAACTCACCTGACCAGGGTCCTGATGAATGCTTGGTGGCAGTGGTAGCACCCAATTTACTGTCAGGGTTAGCAAGGGATCCCAGTGCTAACAGCAACACAGAATCAGCACTGACAGCAGGCTTGGGTGTAATGTGGCTTTTCCAAAGCCTGCAGCATTACCTATCTGACTGCCCAATTCTATGGGCCATCACCACTGCCGGAACTAGTGTCCTAGTGGCGGAATGCACTTTCCAACTGTTGTGAAAGGTGCTCCGGAAGTGCTCAGTGCCATGCGCTTCTGGACCACCAGCAAAGAAGCCGTGGAGGTCCTGCACACAGCCATGGGATGACAGAGATGTCCCAATGAAGGTGAGGTAGTGGGGTGGGTGTAACAAGGGATGGCTGGGGTCATATTGAAGGCAGGAGTGACACCTGGCATTGCTAACTTGTGCTGGAACTATCTCCTTTGGTGCCAGCTGATACATCCCCTTTGTCCCCTAGCTAAGGAGCTAGAGAAGGTCCAAGGAGACCCATTGCTGGTTGAAGTACTAAAATATTTTCCCTTTTTCCTCCCAAGCTTCCCCATCACCCCCTCCCACCACAGCATGCAGCACAGCCCATTTTGGTACTACTGCATGCTATGGTGGGGAAAACCAAAGCATTGAGTTGTGAGTGGTATGTCTTTGGTCTTTAGAGAAACCAGTGAGGTGGAAGCGTTATCTCAGTCAGTTCCATAAAGCTGAGAAATATGGAATATGGAGTGGAGAAAGAGGGGTAAAAATATCCTCTTTTTTTGCCCTTTTCTCCTCAGTGACATTTTGTCATCAGGGCCCAGTTGCAGAACCATACTATTCAACTCAAAAGATGCTGTTTTTCCCCCCCATGCTACATTTTGGAAGTAAGATTATTAACACCACTGCTGGTATAACACTGGCGTTACAGTCCCTGTCAGGAACTGCCTGTGAGGCCTGTGTCATAGTTCTAATCACCTTTGACAGTTTTTAGCAGCTCTCATATTCAAGTTGCTTAGCAGAAACGAGCACATGCTGCCTACATGCTTTCTGGAAAGGGAAAGAGACGAAGGTGTTTTTGACGGAAACCGCCACAACTCTTATCCATTCTAAGAGATTTTTATATCAGCTTGTCTGGCAAGGCTCCATTTTGAAGGTTTGTTTTTCATTAAATCTCCAATTCTTGACAGAATAGCTTACAAGCAGAAAAGCAGAAAGAATACAAAAAGGAAAGAAAATATGACGAAACCACCTTGAAATGCCCCCTGCTTGTAGCAATATTGTCAGCAGTATTTTAAGTGGCTTCAGATTCCTTGAAGGTACTGAATAAGTGTATGAAGTCCATACACTCTTTAAACATGTGTATCAAATAATCCTGAACACCTTGTTCCTTCCCAGTCCTAACATTTATGAGTGTCCATTGAATGAAACAGCTGCATCGAGGTGACGTGAATTATCACTACTTTAAAAAAAATCACCTCTGGAAACAAACAAAATTAGGTATCATTATGTCCGCGTAATGTAACCAAGTTATTTATAGGGATGACTGGGTAGATTCAGGATTAACAGTGATGTTCACATCAACAGCATATCTGTGCAGCTAGGTGTTGAAAAAAGACAGACGGCATGCTTACTGAGCGCTGCTAATGTAAAACATGCAATATGCAGCGTAGGAGTTGCAGAGTGTGTCTGGGCCAGATCAAAATGCCAAGATAAAAATGTATAGATCACAAAGTCAGGAGAGAAATTGCTACTTTGTTCTGTTTTTTCCTAGCATTATATACACAGTGTTAATCTAGAGGGTTGTCCCCTCCCCTTCCCGAAACCTTTGACTTGTTCACAAAAGTGGCTGTTCGCCTATGCTAAATAAGTGTTATGACATGTTGCCCACTTACAGTGAAACAAGAATTAAGATCTGCCAGAAAGCACAGTTGTGTCAGTACATTGCAAGCAGTTTGCTGCAGTTCTTTTCCACCTCCAGGTTTGGGCTGGACCCGTTTTAAGTGGCAATACAATTGAGTTTTTATGAAAGGAACTGCATGTGACAGTGGGGGAAACTGTAATATAGATTTTTCAGTCCTCAATTTTCAAGAGACTACTCGCTTAATCTACAAGCAAGATGCGAAATTGCCCCTTGTTTGCCTATGGTATGATTATAGTGGTATAGGCTGCGTGTTCTTCTCCGGTTATATTGAAAGTAATGAGCTGAAACGGTCAAGGCAATTATTTTTGACGGGACAAGACTGCCTGATTCTCTTCTCAGTTTAGGCTCTAATATGCTATTGTTCACATCGTTTTAGAACGAAGAAACATGACAGTATAATGGCACTGGGGACCAGTTTGGAACACCATGTCTGCATTCTTCCTCGGAGGGGAAGGACACAATTTAGCCTAATTCATTAATTGGATCAAATGGTGAGATGAACTCTCCTAGCAGGTACCTCTCGCTTATGCAAAGCTATCATTATAAATCTTCAAGTATTGTCAAATGTGCACTAGCCTGCTATTCACTTACAAATGGCTTAGTGGGGTGTTCCCAACATGATACAGTGATAAATCACAGAAGTGCCAATTAAAATGAAACACTTATTGTGTCAATCAGGTAGCAGCAATCGAGTACGGTCTTTTACACTGCTTTTAAATGAGAAGGAAAGTACAATCAATGCTTTATACTCTGAGTTTCCTTTTCACATTTCTGTCTCCTGGTATCGTAGGTGGGCCTACAAGGGGGAATACAATAGAAGTTTGTCTGTCGGTATTTTCATTTCATGCCTTCAAATCCCATCGACTTCAATAGTGTGTTAAGGCACTTGTGCTTCTTGTATTATTTCCAGGCTTTAACTCAACTTTGTTTCAAAAAAAGAGAAAAGAGAAAATGGGAAGTTCAGTGAAACTTATATGTGATACATATAAACACACGGCTGTGAGTGATGAATTCCAAACAGAAGTGTCTCTGTGTCCCCATTGCCCCTAGAGGTTGTTTGTGTGTAATTTTTCTGAAAAATATTCAGCTGAAATATTCACGGTTGGTGTTACCGCATGTGATGTGGGACACATGTACCAGCAATGCATATTTTTTTCCTAATCCATGTGTGTTCAACTGTCTTTGAACACTGACCATAATACATCAACTTTGCAGACTGGTACCAGAGAAAAGGGGGGTTGAAACCCAGGTGCACACACTTCATTGTAGGGATTACTTGCAATAATGGGGAATGGGGAACATTCTACAAAGCAATATCATAGCAATAGTTATTGCGGAGATCAACAGCCCAATCCTATACTTACCTTCTGCTGGTGGCACTTGTCTTCCACTGGCACTGGTTGCTGTAAAACAGCACCAGTCGTGAAAGGTGCTTTGGCAGTGCCCTTGGTAGCACTCTTCTGAGAAGAACTTCTCACCCTCATTGTCAGCTCTTCTGCCTAACCTTATCCCCTACTATTACCCACAATGCAGCCATGCTGACAGAGCACACAGTGCATCCACTGGTGGGGGGGGGGCAATCAGGAGACCTACCAGAGGTGATATTTTCTTCTTACTTCTGTGTAGGTGTCCTGGTTGCCTATGGGTCTCCTCAGACTCCTCAGTCTGAGGAGAGAAAATATGCAGGATGGATCAAAAAAGAGTTGATAATATCCTGGCATACTCTGATGCCACCAAGATCCACCTCCTGCCCTACTACCTCTGCCTGTGACATGCCTCTACTACCAGATGCCAATGTGCTGGCACCGGCAAAGACTCTGAAAGTGCCTACCATGTACACCATGCTGCTCCCTCTTTGGGACATTGGCCCAGAAATATGTGACACTGCCATAAAGGGGCATGCTCTGATGGAACACCAGTTCCAGCAGCAAAAGGCCCCAATAAGATTAGGGCCCAAAATGGCTCCAAACAAGACAATAATATGAATGAACCTCTATCTCATGGACATGGCTGCAAGTTCTTATCTGGTACCCCCCTACGTATTTTACCCTGAAAAATATTGGTGCAGAAAACCTAGCAGTTGATAATAGTTACAGGGGCTTTTTTTATTGAACTGATTTAAGAATGGTCCCTGGCTGACGACTCTTCCTCCCTCCAATCATCATAAAGAGCTGGGGAGGATGACAAGATGATAACAGTCCTTATCTGAGCCCTGGTATTCTGGTTGCTGCTGCTTGTTCTTAGAATTTCAGAATACCTTGCTTACAGCCCAGTCATATCCAGTTCATAGTATTCAGCACCACCAAAGGAACATGCAATGCATGCTATGGTGGAGGGGGCAACTGGACAGCCAGGGAGAAGTAAGTATAGTGGCATTGCCAGGATGTGGCAAGCCAAGGCACATGCCCTGGGTGCCATTTGAAGCCCTGAGAGTCATTGCAGCCTGAATGTGAGCACACTCCTGTCGTTTCCCGAGTCGAGGAGTGACAGGAGCACCTGCCCACCAGGGTATTCACAGCAGCTAAGGGTACTTTGCCACAGGCTCCACTGCAAGTGCACTTCCATTGCTTCCTGAGTCAGGGAGCAAGAGGAGTTCCTGCTGCCTGGGTGGTCACAGCAGTGTCTGGGGCAATTTTGCCCCAGCTGCTGCTGTGAGCACACATGTTCCTGGCACTTCCACTTCCTGGAAGTGACATCACACAATGTCATTACATTGTGCGATGTCATATGACATCGCTGCCCAGGGTGCCACCGCCCCTGGGTATGCCACTGGGTAAATAAAATTTTTTTATGCCATTTCCTCAGACATGCTTTAGCTCTATTTGCTGATTCCAAGGAGAGTCAGGGTTGGGACCTACCCCCCAGGGATAGGATCCAGCATGTGTTGCAGCCACTCAGATTTATGCCCTCCTACCTCAAATTGCCGCAATCCTCCCTTGAACTACCCACAACCTGCCCCTGCCTCCACTTTACCTGTTCCCATAAGGCTTGGGTAGCCATCAGCAGGTATGCAGAGTCTCTGGCCATTTGTTTCAGTGGCTCCAGAGTGCCTGAGGGTGATGCACATTTCATGCCCCTAGAACTTGAGATCCACTGCCAGCGGCCCAGGACTGTATTGGGCCAGTGGTTCTTGAACTTTTCTGCCCTGATCCTTGTGGCCATTGTCCACGGCTCCCCATTACAACATCTCACATCTCACAGTTACCCCCAAAATGGGGGTGAAGGTGTTATAATTATACACTAGAAACAAAAAAACAGCTGCCAGCACTCTGAGGCTGCAGTCTTAACCACACTTACCTGAGAGTAAGCCCCATTGAACAAAATAGGACTTACTTCTGAGTAGACCTGATTAGGATTGTGTCCCGAGTTTGTTAGCAGCACACCTGGAGGGTTTTGGAAAGGGAGGGGGGAGAGAGAAGTGATGAATTTGCTGGGGGAGGGGAAGACTTTGTTTTGTGTGTATCTGCTAATTGCAAACTGATGCAAACTGAGACCCAGAGACTGTTTGGCTACAATCCTAACCTCACTTTCCTGGGAGTAAGTTCCATTCAACACAATAGGACTTATTTCTGAGTAGACCTAGCTAGGATTGTGCCTTTTGTCTTATAATAGCAGCCAACACCGGAAGTAACCTCCCCCCCCCCCCCCGCCAAAAGGAGGCAGGAGGAAAAAGGGGGATGGCTGAAAAGGAATGGGTATTTTTATTTTTTTAATCTGTTTTTGGAGACAAAGCCAAAAACTTTTTGGCTTTTTTTTCTTTTTTGAAGGAGGAAGAAAAAGAGAAAGGTGAAGATCCTTGGTTAAGCTGACAGAACTCAAGCCTATGTAGGTCTACTCAGAAGTAAGTCCCATTTGAGTCAATGGGGCTTACTCCCAGGAAAGTGTGGATAGGATTGCAGGCACACCAAGCAAGATTACAACTCACCCCCAAAGTAGATGGGGACATGCTCACACACATACACCCCAACATGCAGATGCCACCCCAATCCCCCCATGCAAAATGGAGGAATGCAGCCTGGGGCATTTGGACACCCCCGCCCCACTAAGGAGGTTGGGCTCCCTCCTTCCCAAGCAGAGGAAAGCACTGCGCTGCTCTCTCTAGGTCAGGCTCCCCTCGGAGTTTGAAGCCTGCCAGGAGCGTGCCTTGTACTGATGAGATGCAGTACCTCCACCGCTGTCCAGCCAGCCTTCTCTCCCACCTCCCCACACCATATTTCACAAGCCCTCCCTGCCTCACACTGCCCCATCCACATCCTTCACAACCAAAGAAAAGCAGCAAGTAGGGAGGCAGCAAGTGCAGCTGAGCAGGGCAGCTACAGCCACCTCTCTCCCCGAGATGCCTCAGGACGCTCCTGGAGGCTAGACACGTCTCCCTAGGGAGCCCTGACGCACAGAATGAATACCTCAGTATTAGGCCATCAAACAACTAACCCCCTGGAAACTGATAAGCTGGTAGCAATTAACAGTCAAGGGCATGTGTGTGTGTGTGTGACATCTCTTCTTTTGGGCTGCACATCTCAGCCCCCATCCCAGTGGTCACTACAAGAAGAAGAAAGAGCAGGTGAGGGGGAAACTGAGATAGCAACTGCTCTTATGGCATCCCAGACAACCCAGCTGCTGCAGTGGGTTCTTAAAGTCTGGATTAATTAATGTTTGGATAATCAGCTAGATGGAGTCATGTCAGTATCATACAGCATTCAAGCATATGTCGGCCAGTCCTTCCAGTGCAGTAATTGATGCACTAATTTCCTAGGACTGCTTTCCACCTGCTTTCCACCTGAAATTCTTTGTTTAAGCACAAATAACACCAGTCTCCCCAAACATCCAGTACATTTAAGATAGAATAGACTGTAGTAAAGCCCAGTTTAAAAAAAAAAAGGGTGTTCAGAGTTTCCAGTGTAAAGAAAAATGTAGAATGCTTTACTCTTATTGCAGTGTATAAATAACAGCAAATTTCAAACCATTATTCAAGTAAAACCCACAATCAAATGAACCAGAGTTGTGTCAGCTTAGTAGATAGGGGTTAGCTGTGTAGGTGATTCTTATTTTCAGAAGGGAGGTATGCCCAGCAGCTCTCATTAAAAGCCATAATAACATGGAAAGAATTCAAAGAGCCCCCCCCCCCAAACAGTGTTCATTGTATTGTAGTAAGGGGAGCCTTTGTTCAATAATCCTGCTCACTTCCTCCTGTAGCTAACAATACAGCTGTTTCTCATGGCACTCCTAACACTTCACATGCCCTCCACTGTCTTTCATTTTTCTGCATATTCTTTTTGATTTGCTCCCAATGTTATGTCTTAGCAAAATAAAGCCCTTTCATACCTGCCTGGGTCAAAATTGTCAGTGAAGAAAGAGATCTAGGCTCACTGACCTTGAATTCTGTGCTTTTGAGAAGAATTCAAAGGACTTCTAAAGATAACAAGGAAATCCTCATTAACGGCAGGTGTTCTTGGTGACCAGGCCTCACCCTTAGTCTTGAGAAGGTGTCTTCATTTGGCTTCTGGAGACACACCACAAAAATAGCCTTTTGCAAATTGCTCCCAAACTGACAGCCTCTGAATTTAGGTCAGAGGTTCCTGCAGTTCACACACAGGGAGACAGAACATAGCAAGTGAATGGGGTGCTTTTCCCACACATTGCAAAATGATTTCAAATTCACCTTTTTCCTTTCTTCCCTCTCTTTGACACAAATACAAATTTGGTTCACAAACTGTGCTGAGTCACAATTGTGCTTTTGTGCAAGTCTATTCATTCCAACAGGACTTGAAATCCAGGGCTGTGCCCTGAATTGGTTAATCTTGTAAAGAGCATAGATGGCTAACATCTAGGTAAAGATGTTTGCTCAGTAAAGATGCTATTTACAGAGAGAAAAGACTTGAGGAAGGGTCTTTTGGGATGAGTTTAACTGATCACTGAGAGCCTACTGGGCAGCTCAGGATTGGGCTGTCATTTACTTACCCCAAACATTTAGATATGGGTTTCTATCAGTGTCTCAATACGTCATGTTAGATCTAGATAGGAATAAGCAGACTTGTCCTTGTAGTTCTAGCGGTCTCTGCTTTTCCTCCCCCACTCTCTTGGATAGCTATGAAAAATCCTGAGATATCCTTGTTTTTCTTGGTAATCCCTGCACACGCACAAATGTACCTTCAATATTGCTGGCTATATCATCATTTACTTCATCACAGGGCCAGCTAGGCAGGCGGAGATCAGGGGTCTCAATGTGTGGATGAGATGGTGGTGTAGGGGGGAGGGGTTTAGATTTGTTAGGCACTGGGGAATGTTTTGGGACAAGCGGGGCCTGTACAAGAGGTATGGGCTCCACTTGAACCAGAATGGAACCAGACTGCTGGCGTATAACATTAAAAAGGTGGCAGAGCAGCTTTTAAACTGATCCCTGGGGGAAGGCCGACAGGAGCCGAGGGGCATCCGGTTCAGGACTCCTCATCCCTATGGGATGAGGATGGGGAGGGTAGAGAACAACAAGACAAAGGCAGGGTGGGAGAAGAAATTGGGAAAGGTAGCGTGATAGGATGTGATAGACAGTTTGGCACAGTGAGAGGATGCAGGGACAAAGAGCGAATAAGCAGCCCATCCTAGGGCATTCCGTGTACAAATGCTTTTATGCGAATGCCCGAAGTATCCGAGCAAAGATGGGAGAACTGGAATGTCTGGTGACAAGGGAAAACATTGATATAGTGGGCATAACGGAAACCTGGTGGAATGTGGAGAATCAGTGGGATACCGCAATTCCGGGCTATAAACTCTACAGGAGGGACAGGCAGGGGCGTGTTGGAGGTGGGGTGGCCGTTTATGTTAAGGAAGGGATAGAATCCAGCAAAGCAGAGATTGAAGGTGGGTCTGACTCCACCATAGAATCTCTGTGGGTTAAATTACCAGGCTTGTGCAGCGATGTAATATTGGGGGCGAGCTATCGTCCTCCAGACCAGAAATCGAAAGGGGACCTTGAAACGAGGAAACAGATCAGGGAGGTGACAAGGAGGGACAGGGTTGTAATCATGGGGGACTTCAATTATCCTCATATAGACTGGGTCAATTTGTGTTCTGGTCATGATAAGACTGGATTTCTTGACGTGCTAAATGACTGTGGCTTAGAGCAGCTAGTCACGGAGCCCACCAGAGGGCAGGTGACTCTGGATTTAATATTGTGCGGTACCCAGGACCTGGTTAGAGATATAAATGTTACTGAGCCATTGGGGAACAGTGATCATGCTGCGATCCGTTTTGACATGCACGTTGGGGGAAGAATACCAGGCAAATCGCTAACAAAAACCCTTGACTTCCGACGGGCGGACTTCCCTCAAATGAGGAGGCTGGTTAGAAGGAGGTTGAAAGGGAGGGTAAAAAGAGTCCAATCTCTCCAGAGTGCATGGAGGCTGCTTAAAACAACAGTAATAGAGGCCTAGCAGAGGTGTATACCGCAAATAAAGAAGGATTCCACTAAATCCAGGAGGGTGCCCGCATGGCTAACGAGCCAAGTTAGAGAGGCTGTGAAGGGCAAGGAAGCTTCCTTCTGTAAATGGAAGTCTTGCCCTAATGAGGAGAATAAAGAGGAACATAAACTGTGGCAAAAGAAATGTAAGAAGGTGATATGGGAGGCCAAGCGAGACTATGAGGAACGCATGGCCAGCAACATTAAGGGAAATAATAAAAGCTTCTTCAAATATGTTAGAAGCAGGAAACCCGCCAGAGAAGCGGTTGGCCCTCTGGATGGTGAGGGAGGGAAAGGGGAGATAAAAGGAGACTTAGAGATGGCAGAGAAATTAAACGAGTTCTTTGCATCTGTCTTCACGGCAGAAGACCTCGGGCAGATACCGCTGCCCAAACGGCCCCTCCTGACTGAGGAGTTAAGTCAGATAGAGATTGAAAGAGAAGATGTTCCAGACCTCATTGATAAATTAAAGATCAATAAGTCACCGGGCCCTGATGGCACCCACCCAAGAGTTATTAAGGAATTAAAGAATGAAGTTGCAGATCTCTTGACTAAGATATGCAACTTGTCCCTCAAAACGGCCACCAGAAGATTGGAGGATAGAAAATGTCACGCCTATCTTTAAAAAGGGAAAGAGGGGGACCCGGGAAACTATAGGCCGGTCAGCCTAACATCTATACTGGGTAAAATGGTGGAATGCCTCATCAAAGATAGGATCTCAAAACACATAGATGAACGGGCCTTGCCGAGGGAGAGTCAGCATGGCTTCTGTAAGGGTAAGTCTTACCTCATGAACCTTATAGAATTCTTTGAAAAAGTCAACAGGCATGTGGATGTGGGAGAACCCGTGGATGTTATATATCTGGACTTTCAGAAGGCGTTCGACATGGTCCCTCACTAAAGGCTACTGAAAAAACTCCACAGTCAGGGAATTAGAGGACAGGTCCTCTCATGGACTGAGAACTGGTTGAAGGCCAGGTAACAGAGAGTGGGTGTCAATGGGCAATTTTCACAATGGAGAGAAGTGAAAAGCGATGTGCCCCAAGGATCTGTCCTGGGACCGTGCTTTTCAACCTCTTCATAAATGACCTGGAGACAGGGTTGAGCAGTGAGGTTGCAAAGTTTGTGGACGACACCAAACTTTTCCAAGTGGTGAAGACCAGAAGTGATTGTGAGGAGCTCCAGAAGGATCTCTCCAGACTGGCAGAATGGGCAACAAAATGGCAGATGCGCTTCAATGTCAGTAAGTGTAAAGTCATGCACACTGGGGCAAAAAAATCAAAACTTTAGATATAGGCTGATGGGTTCTGAGCTGTCTGTGACAGATCAGGAGAGAGATCTTGGGGTGGTGGTGGACAGGTCGATGAAAGTGTCGACCCAATGTGCGGCGGCAGTGAAGAAGGCCAATTCTATGCTTGGGATCATTAGGAAGGATATTGAGAACAAAACGGCTAATATTATAATGCTGTTGTACAAATCAATGGTAAGGCCACACCTGGAGTATTGTGTCCAGTTCTGGTCGCTGCATCTCCAAAAAGACATAGTGGAAATGGAAAAGGTGCAAAAGAGAGTGACTAAGATGATTACGGGGCTGGGGCACTTTCCTTATGAGGAAAGGCTACGGCGTTTGGGCCTCTTCAGCCTAGAAAAGAGATGCCTGAGGGGGGACATGATTGAGACATACAAAATTATGCAGGGGGTGGACAGATTGGATAGGGAGATGCTCTTTACACTCTCACATAACACCAGAACCAGGGGACATCCACTAAAATTGAGTGATGGGAGAGTTAGAACAGACAAAAGAAAATATTTCTTTACTCAGCGTGTGGTTGGTCTGTGGAACTCTTTGCCACAGGATGTGGCGACGGCATCTGGCCTGGATGCCTTTAAAAGGGGATTGGACAAGTTTCTGGAGGAAAAATCCATTACAGGTTACAAGCCATGATGCATATGTGCAACCTCCTGATTTTAGAAATAGGCTATGTAGGCTTATACCATAGTCTTTCGAGACTGAAGGTTGCCAACCATATGTCAGAATGCCAGATGCAAGGGAGGGCACCAGGATGCAGGTCTCTTGTTATCTGGTGTTCTCCTTGGGGCATTTGGTGGGCCGCTGTGAGATACAGGAAGATGGACTAGATGGGCCTATGGCCTGATCCAGTGGGCCTGTTCTTATGTTCTTATGAATGAGCATCAAAAGATTCATCCCAGTGAGAGTCATGCAGTGCTTTTGCAGAAATTCATATGATGTTCTCTTTGGTGTTCATTTGATGCATTAAAAATCAGTCTTTGTTTTGTCCCCCATTTTTGCTTAGTGTGTCTAAAACAGAGGTGCTCACACTTTTTTTGGCTCGAGAGCTACTTTGAAACCCAGCAAGGCCTGGAGATCTACCAGGGGGGAAGGAAGCATCTGACAGACACCCCCTTTGATATATGGAGCCCCTGCTGGACCAGGTCAGAGGAGGCCCACCAAGTCCAGCTTCCTGTGCCCCACAGTGGCCCACCAGATGCTTCAGGAAGCACACGGGAGGCCTCTCCTCTCTCCCCACCCCACATACTGGGGGCAGCCACAGGTCCCCCCAATAGGCACATGCCCAGCCTTGCTGCACTACAGGGGGGAGGAGCTCCCCACTCCCCGCCCCCCCCAAACTCTTTGTGGCTGCGCTCCGAGACCATCAGGGAGAGGGAGGCGTCACAGGTCCTCCTCGGAAGGGGCGGGGGGCTTCCCCATTTCCATGGAGAGGAGCTGTGCATGCAGGCAGCAGGCGGGGGAGACACTTCTCCCAATGGCCCTCCTCCTGCAGTGGCAGGGGGGCCAGGGGGGTCGTCTCACCTGTCAGCCCCGACCGAGAGAGGCAGCGGCCACAGCACTTACCTCTGGGCTCCTACAGGGGCGGCTGGGCCGGGCATGGCTGGGCTGGGTTGGGCCGGACCTGACTGGAAGGGAAGGGGAGGGTCACTCGGGGCCTCCCACGGCAACCACCATCAGAGTGACTCCATCTCGAACTCCCTCCCCTCCCCCCTTCCGCTACGGAGCCCCAGGAAGCGCCTCAGTTCAGTGCAGCCCAACTCCCCCTCCCGCCGCCGCCCACTTTAGCTCCTGCTCTTCCGGCATGCAGCGCCACGAAACTGATAAAACTGACTAGAGTCTAGTCAGTTTCTTTTGTTGCTGCATGCCTGAAGAGCAGCTAAAGTGTCAGTTTCAGTGTCAGTTTAGTGTCAGCTAAATATGTCAGTTTCGTCTAGTCACTAGACGAAACTGACATATTAACAGTTTGGAGAGGCAGGGCTCCGCGATCTACTCATTTTGCCTCGCGATCTACCGGTAGATCGCGATCCACCTACTGAGCACCCCTGGTCTATAAGTTTGCATATTTATTCATTCTTCATCTTACACGAGGATTACATCCTGAAGTTGGTGCATATAACCAAAATTGTGTATAGTTGAAATTCCCTTAAATTTGGCAAATATATATGGCCTCTTTAAGACATAAAAGCACAACAGGAGAGACATGCAGCAACTGAGAGAACCGACAGAGAAGCAGCATTGTTCCCCCATTTCCAGGCTTGCTTCTGGTCATAAACAGAGTAAGTGGAATGGCAGGCAGAATCACCTTATTTGTTTGTTTTCACATTTTTTATACCACCCTCCCGCCAGAGAGCTCAGAAACACATTTGTTTTTTTTCTGTCTTTTGGGAGGGGGAGGCTGAGCCCTTATTCTTGAATTTGTGCAGGTCAGTCACATGAAAGATGCATAGCCAACTGTATAGCTATTCATTTTTGCTGATTAGAAGTTAATTGGATAGATTTAAGCCTGAGGAAGGCCAGATCATTATCCATGACAATGGAACAACAACATCCACATTACAAATCAATCCAGGAAGATAATCATGGTATCCCTATTTCTAGACATGTCCTATTTCTAGACATGAAACCTGAAAACCACTGTAAGCCTGGGCTCCCAACATTCAAATATGAGTGGTTCTCAAACTTTTTTCAACAGGCAGCGCCCCTGACCTACTGGGCTATTGGCCACAGCTCCCCATTATTGCTACAATCCTATACATTGTATAGGATAGTGGGTTTTTTTGTGAGGATTCCACTGTTCCTCTGGCTGGTTTCCACAGCTCCCTGAGGAGCTAGGGCTCACAGTTTGGGAAACCACTGAAATAGGGGAACATTCTGAAGTCCCTGTTCCTATTGGGTTTCATTACCTCAAGTAACCAGACCCTGATAAGGCCACCTTTGGCTGATGACATAATTACTGTCCCTTCATTTGCTGATTATTATATTTCTCTGTCAGAAGTGAACTCTGTCAAATGGCAGGGAAACTTACACAGACACTGAGACATGAGGTAGAAATGTAATCTTAACATGATGACTTTTCTTTCAGCTTACTTTAGTTTTGCCTTTGGAAGGTTTAATCAAGGCAGGATTGAACATGAGACCAGTAAAAGGATAACTGATGGTGGATACTGGATCAGCCCACCAGCCTGTGAAGGGAATGGGTTGCTGCAATCCCAAGAGACCATGTAGATTCATCTTTGCTGAACAACGGCTGAAGAGCAAAGGAAGCAGAAACAACCAAGAAGTCATGGTCTACCTCTTCCGTTGTGCACTGCGTTTTGATGGGATGGGCGGTCTGTACTGGAACCTGACATACTGTTTGGTTCACACTAAATTCATCCTATGTTTTAGGGCAGCGTTCTCAGCCAGTGGTACTTGTACCACCATTGGTACTTGAGGTGGTGTCCAGTTGTACACAAGGGACCCCCACACCCTGCCCTCTGGCAGCGAAACCAGCAACACAATTCAACAAGCAGTGGTAGGAGGCTTGGCTCGGTGGTCAGAGCTTCAGTGTGTGCTTTTCATGCACTTATAAAATTCCTCCCATCCACCCTGAGTGTTTGTTATGTCTGTCCTTCGAATCTGGAAGTACTAATGATGACATTGGGCCCAATCCCAATCCTATCCAATTTTCCAGTGCTGGTGCAATTGTGCCAGTGGGGTGTGTGCCACATCCTGTGGTGGAGGGGCAGTCACTGGGACCTCCTCAAGGTATGGGAACTGCATCCTGTGATGGAGGGGCAGTCACTGGGGCTTCCTCAAGATATGGGAACATATGTTCCCTTACCACAGGATTGCATTGTGGCTACACTGGAGCTGGAAAGTTCGCTAAGATTGAGCCCATCATCCCCAGTTACTTCCAGTGGTTCTTTCAATAGGTGGACCATGCAAAGTGGTACGGTGGGGACAAACATTGAGAAACGCTGTTTTAGGGGGACGCTGAAGAGCCAGAGTAGACTTAGCACACACACTAGATTATTATGCATTGATCACACTTATTAGCTGAAGTAACTGGGTAGAACAAAGTGATGCCTTAACTGTGAATTTGTTTGCTTTTACACCTCACTGTTCATATTACAAGGAATCAAGCAGCTAAATCCCAGCACACTGCTCTGAAAACACCCGGTAATGTTATTTTAATGAAGATCCTTGTATGAGTAAATTATTTCAGAGTCGCTGAGCAGTTATTATCTTCTTCAGTTTTTAGTGATCCCCCACAGGGTAAATGTTCTCTTATATGTTTCAGTCCAGCATTTTTTCAATGCTGTTGTGGGGCTTTCATAGTTATAAATGATTTTCATCGAGTTGTACAATAAGAGACTAGCTGAGTAAAGCAGCAATCTGTGGACTTGGTTACTAGCTGTAGCTGCCCAGGGGGGTTTCTAATTTATTATACATCTGGACATTGACTTGGACAATAAGATATGAGAGGAATACAGCAGCAGAAGTTGGACTTGACCACTAGCTATTGCCACCCATGGAGAACCATTAACTTATTAAATGTCTTAGATGTACTAGTGTATGTGTTCTGAGGTTCATTTTTTGCTTTAACTAGCATTATTACTTCCTTCTTTTATTTTGCTTGCACGTGACTATTTCCTAAATCATATATTTTGCATTTGGCACTCTTGGTCAAATATTCAGATAGGATTAAAAGTCATTTTTGCCCAATATTGCATATATGCAACAGAGACCAAATATGTGCCCCTATGGGCTGGGCAAAATGGGTTAATAATTATTCTGTTGCCAATGTTCTCACTTCCCAAATGTGCACAGTTTCACCTGACTCCTGACTTGGTTCCTTAGCTAACAACCCTGAGAGTTAGCCAGGACTTTGCCCTGTAGGAGGTGAGGCAAGACTCTCTCTAATCAAGATCATACTAATAAAGAGC
Source organism: Tiliqua scincoides (assembly GCF_035046505.1). NCBI lineage: Eukaryota > Metazoa > Chordata > Lepidosauria > Squamata > Scincidae > Tiliqua > Tiliqua scincoides. The sequence continues at coordinate 76,674,555 of NC_089822.1, forward strand.
CACTGACCAGAACAGAAAGCTGCAACCCATCTGTGAATCACCTTCCTCTAAGGTCTTGCAAATTTGGGCTCCCCACCTTGGCATAAACTTGCTTGCAAACACACATCTTCCTGCATGAGTTAGAACAGAAATATTTCTTACCTGGCATGTAATTAATCTGTGGAACTCCTTGCCACAGGCTATGGTGATGGTACCCAACCTACATGTCTTTAAATTGGACAGATTTATTGAGGAAAAGGCCATCACAGGTGACAAGCCATGATGACTTGGAGGGCACTATCGCAGACCTTTGTCCCAGGCATGGGGCTGTGGAAGTCCACCACTGCTTCTAACCCCCATAACAACTTCCCATTCCTTCTGCAACCATCCATTCCCTGGTGCCTGTTTTAAACCCCCCACTAATCCTCTCTCATTAGGTCATCTTTAGTTGAGGTAAGTCAACCCAGCTGGCATTCTGAACCTTGATCCCTTTCTTTCCCTCTTTCACTTAACTGTGCCTGTCCAAATGGAGATTGAGAGCCCAAACCTGTGGTCGGCGGCACGGGTCCGTGCCACCGACCACAGTCGCAAATGTGCTGTAAGGCACATTTGTGGGGCTCACTGCCAGGCTCCTGCCTGTGCTAGCCCAGCACTGGCCGGTGCTGGCCTAGTGCAGGATAGTCTACCAGGTTCCGTTGCTCGGCGGTCTCCTGGACCGCTGGGCTGCGGAACGGGAGGTGGGGGCATGGATGGGGGTGAGGAGGAGGCGTTCCAGGGAGGAGGGAGGTTGGCAGGGGTGGAGAGAGGGCAGGTGGGAGTTGTGCTGGGGAGGTGTGACGCGGGGAGGCGGGCAGGCGGGCAGGCGGGAGGCGTGCCTGGGGGAGGGTTGGGAGGTGCATCTGTGGAGCTCCGCTCCGCAGAATCCAAGGCACTTGTGGAGGGCTGCGTGCCCTACATGAGCCTTTACCTTACCACCGACCTTTTGGTAGGCGGTAAAGTGAGTAGCCCCATTGCGGGGCTGCTTACCTTACTCGGGGGAAGAGGACAAATGTCCCCTTCTCCCGAGGTGTCTCCCGCAGTAGTGCAGGAGTTGCAGGATTTGGCGGCAGCCCTCTTTGGTGCCGCCGAGCCTGGGCGCTCCGGGCAGCTCAGGATTGGGCTGCCCTTCTCAAGTATTTTCATCTACAATCACTTAAATCTTTGTGCAACTGATCTTACTATTAAAAGTGCAGCCTGATCTTAACTAAACCCTCCCCTGCCTATGCATCCATACCAATAGACAGCATGTGCTGCGTCCTGCAGGGAAACAATTCCAGAGGCAAGTGAACTTCCATTCCCTTATACCTGGGATGCTCCTCTGATGCTCCAATGGGTCTCCTTGGACTTGCATTATCCATTTTGCTGGCACAAAACCGAACAGGATAGGAACCTGGTATATACTGGTGCCATTGATATCCTATTCCTCCTCCCACCCCCTTTCCCACCCAGAAACGCCTCCATTCTTCCCCTTCCTTGCCACATTTCTACCATTGCCCTCCACTCACACTGGCTAACCAGTGGTCCCCTATGTAGCCAGCTGGGGCAGCAGGCCTCTGGTACTGTCACTGTTTGTTGTCATAAAGCCCAGTTAAGATTTGCTCACTAGTTATAAATTCCCCAGTTGAGTTTAATTCTGGGTCAGGCAGATTTGGACTCACCACTCTCTCTCCCCCTCCCCGTGTGTACACTTGTAGTGTATGTATGTGTCTATGGGATCCAGGCGGGGGGGGGTGCCTGTATGCATGTTTTAAATAAATATATTAAAACACTGACTCAAATAGTGGCCCTTCCCTTAATGGAGAATAACCTTCCACTACCACTATCAATTTTATTACCCAGAAATAAGAGGGGACTGGTGAAGACCCGGGATGCAGGACTCTGGGATGGTGTTGAATATGGTAAGTCCATTGGTCAATCCTTCCCATTAAGAGTGAACTTATCCGCTATTGGTAAAGGTATAGATCAAGATATGCTTGCCAGGTGAAGGCTGTTTCCTGTTTGATAGTCCTGCTGCTTTTAGTGGTGGAAGGGGTGGGGTAGGCTCTACAGCAGTGGTTCTCAAACTGGTGGGTCGTGACCCACCAGTTTGTGTAATGGTTATCCCTTCCCTTTAAGGGGTGGGGAAAGGGGAGGGAGGCAGCGACGCAATCCCCCGAATCGCCTTGCTAAGGGGGGTGCTTTGCACTCACGTTATGTAGGCAGGGCTGCAGGAGATGCAGGGAGCCTTGTGCAGCGCTAAGCTTTCACTAAAAAGCTAGCTTTCACTAGCTTTTTTTGTGCTTTTTTTTGCTTTAACTAGCATTATTACTTTGCTTTAACTAGCATTATTTGTACTAGCTTTTTTTTCACTAGCTTTTTTTGTGCTAGCTTTCACTAAAAGCAGGCGCAAAACACTTCCGTTTTGCAGGAGGTGCTTTGCGCCCACTTTCAGTGAACGTTCCAAGCCTCAGGGAGCACTGCGCAGGGCTCCCTGCACCTCCTGCAGCCCTGCCTACATAACGTGAGTGCAAAGCACACCCTTCACCCCCCCTTAACGACACGATCCTGGGGATCACATTGCTGCCCTAGCTCCTCCCCCACAATAACTTACTGAGGGAGTAAAGCTCCCTCAATGTTTGAGAACCTCTGCTCTACAGTATTGTTTAGCAAGCACAGTAGAACTTTCCTGACACCAATTTGACTGCATCTCCTAGATGCTAGCACTGCATGAATGTTTCATTTTGTATTGTTCTAGCAGTTACATTGTTGTAAAAATGTATTACTTGCAAAAAAAAAAAAAAAAGAAAGAAAGAAAAAAGTGCTGCTGAATACAATTTTCCCTTAAGTCTCTTCTGATTAACTAAGCTAATCATCACTGTGAGTAAGCAAGATGTTATAAGGGACTTTTCCGTGGAGGTAAGCTGTGCTCTGTTCTAGGCAGTAAATCATATGATCTCTCTCTCTCTCTCTCTCTCTGTGTGTGTGTGTGTGTGTGTGTGTGTGTAGTTAGATACATAGATTCTGCTTACATTAAGTTTGTGACTGAACCTTTTGCACACGTGCAAATCAAGAAAATTCTATGTATATTTGGCACTTCTCTGTTGTGTAAGAGATGATTTTTTTGAATCTGTGAAAAAAGAGGGGAAGAGGCTTTGGTGTGTGAATACATGAAGACTGATTAATTCTTATCGACTCTGGTGATCTCACCAATTTGCTCCTTGCTATGTACTAATGAGGAGTTTATGTGATGTGCCACAGCCTACGATGATCATAATGAGTACTAATCTAATTATATGCCCCCAATTGACTCTGTATCATGCAACCTCAAAGGCAACCATCTAAAGCAATGGAGCTGGAAAGGGGTGATGGGGAGTGGAGGGAAGGAAGTGTGCATCCACTTCAAGAGAGAGAGGAAGCCTCTGCTCCCAATGCATTCAGACTGATTTTGCTTTGGAGATTACAACGGAGTCTAATGCTAATTTCAGCATGAAGTAACGAGTTAAGTACATAGATTTACTCTACCTTCAGACAAGAAGTTAAATTTGGGGGGGGGGGGAATGGTCTATCAATTAGGTATATATTTCCAAAAGGCATTCTAATTATAAAAATCCATGTTTTCAGTTATTCCAGTCAACCGTGCCTAAATGAACCTACTTTAAGTCTGATTTCACTAGCTGGATTAATTTCAGACACTCTGTCTCCTTTCTTTGGTTTCCTTTATTGATTTCTGGAAAAAAAGAGAGAATATATTTGATTAGAATGAAAGTGTATACCCCAGCCAATTTTGATATTTCATTTGCAAGTAGCTTCATGTAATGCCCTGCTCCTTTGATCTAATAATGAAAATGTGTCAGTATATTCTCATTACAAAAGCAAAGTAAGACAATCCAAGGCTCTTGGGGACAGTTGGGCTGCAATGCGTGAATTTAAAATGGTTAAGCTGTACTTGTGGTGGCTGGAAAATAGTGCACTGTAGTGTGCTGTAGTCCCTTCCCTATCCCTTTAGCTGTAAAAAGATTGCAAATGTGAAGACAATAAAAATGACATTCAATTCATTACATAGTCAAATATTAAGAGTGTGTTGTTTTTGCAGTTCTCTATGTCAGTAATGGAGTGCTATCTATGTATTATTTTATTTGCAAAATGCTTTCTTGACAATCTTTTATGCTCTCTCTCTCTCTCTCTCTCTCTCTCTCTCTCTCTCTCTCTCTCTCTCTCATGCCATTCGGCAAAGCTCAAACTGGGGAGTTAATTGTAAACAGTGCAATTGTATGCCTACTGCTATGTCTGTTCAGACATAAGTCCATTGGTGTACCTGGGGAATCAGGGGGGCAAATTCCTTTGGGCACCACCTGGGGGTGCTGCCACAACTCCCTCCAACCATTTTTTTCAAAGGCCTTTCTGAGGACTCCAGAAGGCCTTCTGAGGCCTCTGGAAGGCCTAAAAAGTCATTCCTGGTTTTTGGCTGAAAACCAGAAATGATATTTTTAGGCGCTCCAGAGGACTCAGAAGGCTTTCAGGGGACCAGGGAGGCTGTATGTGGCCTCTCCAGGCCTCAAAAGGCCTCCAGACATGCCCAGTGGTGGTGGGGTGGCATGGGGAGGTGGCACTTTGTGGTCCTGGCTCCACAAGCCTGGATTGCAATTGCATAAGTCTCACTGAGTCAAATGGGAGCTACTCCTATGTCATTGTGTACACAGGATGGTGGCCAAAGACACTAGTAGCCCAATCCTATGTGCCTAAAAACAAAAAAATCTTATTTTGTTTGTTCTTTAAGAGAGAGCAGGAGTTTTAAGTATGTTTGTGAGAAGTATATCTCAGTATCACTTAGTAAGTTTTACATCAAAATGGATTTAATACTTCTGAGCCACAAGATTATTAGCAACTTGCCTTCAAACCACTGAGTCAATTTCTTTTCAAGATTACTGCTGTGTACTACTGCAAAACAAACCAAAGCAACATTCCATTGAAATAAAAGACCTTGTGGTTTCTGTGTAATGGAGAGAAATGAGAACATCCAAAATCTATATAACTAGCCTGGGCCCAAGATGTTCATATTCAGGTATACTTAATTCATGCGTTCTGCAATTTCCTGTGCAGACATCCTCTGCTTATTCGACAGGTTAGGGACTGGAGCATTGTTGAAAACTGGAAATTGTCAAAAAGCCAGTCTTTCTTTAAAACTTGCAAATGCAAACCAGTCTGAAGTCCACAAAGAAGTAATCTGCCTTTTTAAAAGAATGAGTTTTTGATGTGTGTACACACATGCACAAGATATAGGGGAAACAGGCAGCAGTCCCAACCATATTTCACAAGGGGGGAACAAGAGGAGAAAAATGCTGCCTAAATTTGCAGACTCCGTGCTGTAGGCAAGAGGGAGGTGCAGAAAAGAGAGAGGAAGGAGGTCTTCCCTTTTTCAGTCAGTGGTTGGTTGAAACCATGGATGCAAACTTGCAAATATGGAGAGCCAACTGTAATTAAAAAGGGTTGAATAAGTGGACCATTGGAAAGCAGGGAATACCTGTACCTAAGAGCTTGAGGAGTTTGCCAATGGTTCATCACTGGTAGAACAAATATATCAATACATACTGTACAGAACACGGACTGCACAGGGGTAATAGGCACTGATACATAGGGATGATGATGTCACTAGCCAGTGTTGCTGCCACTTGGTCTTTCACTATGAGTTCCAGAGGTGTTCCTGGAAGGGGGCAAAACAGTAAGTGCCTTCAGTTGCCTGCCTGGATGCCTGTGTAAAGCCATCCCTCCATCTCTGCTACTGAGCCATTCAGGAAGGATAGAGCAAAGTGGAGGAGGCGCCTCTGCTTTGCTTCTGAAGCTGTGACTGGCTTGGAAGCAGAGGGGGAGGGGCCACTTTACCTGGATGTCTGGGCACCTGAAGACACTTACTATCTTGCCCCCCCCCCTCCAGGAACTCCTCTGGCTGTCATGGTGAAAGACCGTGTGGCAGCAACACTGGCTAGTGACATCAACATCCCTATGTTGCCTATGTGCCTATTACCCCTGTGCAGTCCATGTTCTGTACTTTCCCCCTGGTGATCACCTGGCCATCAATGGGTCTCCTTTGACCTAAGCCAGTTATCACTGGCGTTCAGCCCAAGGAGAGGCATGGGGTGTGTTGGGCCAGGAAAATGGGGATGGTATCCTAGTGTGTACTACTGCTGATAGTATCCCAGTGTGAACCACCCTGTCCAGTCTTCAAAATGTCTCCTTCCTGCCCTGCTCCCCAGACCATGCTGATCTTTCCCTGCCAGCCCTCAAACACCTTCCCTCTGCCACCTTACCTGCTCCAGTACAGCATCCAGGAGCTGATATCATGTGTGTGGGGCCTTTGGCCAGCAGCTCTGAAACACACAACAGTGGCACTCCCTTTAGGATGCTGCTGTGGTACTTATGGGGGATGACTGAGAGCTCTGCTTTCCATAAGCACCTAATAAGATTGGGCAATAAGTTACAGTAGAGTTAAGTCAAAGGCTTTCCAGAAAAAGTTGGTTTTCAGATGGAATTTGATAGTTGTGAGTCATGGAGCATCCCATAGGTAGGTAGCTTCAGGCATAAGTGGTGACACAAGACAAAGAGTATTGTCCAAGGGAATAGGAAACTTTCAGACATTTGAGGGTGGTGGATCAGGAAGAATGAAGGTCATGGGAAGGATTGTAGTAGGATGTGAGAGCTGAGACATATTGATGAAGTAATGTGACACGTATGTCATCACCTTGCTTTGTTGTCTAGATGTTATCAAGGAAGTTGCACAGAGAATTTTTCATATACAAGAACATAAGAAGAGCTTTGCTAGATCAGGCCAAAGGCACATCTGGTCTAGCTTGTATCCTGTATCCGCTTGCAACTGGCATTCAGAAATGGCTACCTGTAAAACCCGGAGGTTGCTTACAGTCATCATGACTTGCAACCCATGATTGACTTTACTTCCATAAATCTGTCCAATCTCCTTTTATAGGTATCTAGAACAAATGTCATCACAACATCCTGTGGCAAAGAGTTACATAAATTACACACTGGTTAAAGAAATATTTCCTTGTCTGTTCTGACAGTCCTCCACCAGTCAAGTTTAGTGCATGTCCCCTGATTCTGGTGTTGTGCTAGATGAAAAAGAACTTTCCTCTAACCACTCCATTCATCCAATGAATAATTTTATGTGCCTCACAGCGCAATCCTAACTTGCACTGGAATGGGGAGGCCTGCATGCCTGCCCCATATCTAACGCAAGTTTTGGGCTGCTCGGGGCAAGGGGAATCAACGCAGCAGGGCCCAATTTAGCCTCTGAAGGCCGGCGCATGTCAATGTGCTGGCTTCCCTCCTCTTAAGTTGGTGCAAAAGTGCTTTACAGCTCTTTTGCGATGACCTTTTGGATTGCATCCTTAATCAACTATATCAGGAGGATCCATTTGAATTTTGGAGCTATGTATACTCTATTTGAATTTGAGGAGTAAACAAATCTATGTTTGAATTTGGTATGCTCTGGGCTCAGTTAGCTCCATTAAAGGGAGGGGAGTAACTGAGGGCTCAATCCTAACCCCTTATGTCAGTGCTTTCCAGTACCGACATAGTGGTACCAATGGGACGTGTGCTGCATCCTGCACTTGGGTGTCACTCACGGAGGCCTCCTCAAAGTAAGGGAATGTTTGTTCTCTTACCTCAGAGCTGCATTGGCCTTATGTCAGTGCTGGAAAGCACTGACATAAGGGGTTAGGATTGCGCCCTGAATGTGTGGCCTCCCTGGCCCATGGATCTGAGGCCTCTTGTCATCAGCAGTGATGTTGCTAAGGAGGTGCAGGGGGTAGCAGTCACACCAGGCAACAAGCTTTAGGGGGGCAGCAAGCTGAGCTTGACACCAGTGACCAAAATTGTGAAAAAATTTGGTATGTACAAATAATACCATCATGTTATAAATCATTGGAAAGGAAATTTAATGCAGAATGCAATGAAACAAACCCCATTGGACTATCTGTATTCTATCAAAAGTTATGGCCAATTTACCAGAAAATGAAAACACAACTGCCTTATGGAACAAAAAGTAGATTTCTTAAACTCAAAACTGACCTGTCAGTTGGTCATCAGTCCTACAAATAGCCACACTACTGCTCTGGCCCATGCTTACCTAGCAGGTGCTCAGCACCAAGTACATGAGTAGAGCTATGTGACTCATGTACAGATTGGAATGGAGGAAATAAAATACTGACCATGTAACAGCACTGAATCCAAGGAATGAAGAATGTTCAAAGCCAAATAAAAGAGAAAATGAAGAAATAGTTGTACTTGAATAGGTAAAATCTCATATCCCACCCTTTTCTTATTTTGACACCAACTCTTAAATCTGTGAAAGCAAGATCATGAATATATTTTCAGTTTTCTGCCTTATATTTCTGATTCAGATTGCAAGTAGGTGAGATGAGGAAGTGCCTCCCTTACAAATCCTTTCCGAAGTGCTCCAAATTATGGGTGGTTACATTCAGGTCAGCCTCCTCCTTTCAAGTTCCAATTAACTCGAGATGGCCACTTACGCTGTGCGCTGGTCTCACAGCCCTGCTGTAAGGAAGCCTGAACCAGCAGCAATTGCCTGTGATTGATTAGTTCCTGCGAATCCAGAGCTACCGTAGAAATCATAAAGCAGCTCCAACCGAAAAGAGTGTCTCCAAATAGATGGTTTGGCTTGGAGTTGAAAAGCACAACAATGCAATTTGTAACTACCATTACTGCACTGTATCATTAAATATTGCATGGATGTAAAAAACAAAACAAAAAAAAAAAAAAACACCCTCTTTCCCATTGTTTCTGTCTATGAAATAAATTCTGTATAGTCTAATTAATGGGTCCTCATTAATCAGAAGTATAAAGTCCTTGGTAGGAATGTGCATATTAAAAAAATGCCATGAAAATGTTTAGTAGAATGATTTGCTCTATATTTAGTAAAATTTCATTAGCAGGCCTACGTGTCACATACTTAGAAGCCCCTAAGTACCCATAAACATGATGGACTGTAATGCTTCCAGTGATTAAAGAAAGTATAAAGCTGTATGAAGGATTTGGCCTGAGCGGTATACAAAAGCCACATCATTTTGAACTACCATGGGAGCATCTTTCTTAATCGACCCTGTAATATGCCATAACTAATGTGACTGGGGACAGACGTTCTTCTAAAATAAGTCTAGTTCTCTTATACTAAGTTGCCCATACTATTCTTCACACCCAGCACTTCAGCCAGAAGAAGGTTAATTTTCACCCAGCTCCTCCTTTCCCTCTTCAGTCCCCTCAGGGCCCGATCCAGCTCTGTGCGCACCGGCTTACTGCTGGCGTGCACTGTTGCAAATGTGCCATAAGACATGTTTGTGAGACTTACCGTGGGCCCAGTGCGGGAGCTAGCCCAGTGCGAGGCCACGCTGGGCCAGGTGTGATGCTGGGCTTGCGTTCTGCCGCCCGGCGGTCTTCCCAAACCGCCAGGTGGCAGAGAGGTGAGTGGGGATGGGGTGAGGCAGAGAAGAGGTGTTCCGGGGTGTGGAGAGGTGGGGAGAGTGTGGGGAGAGGGTGGGGATGAAGAGTGGTTGGGGAAGGAGTGGTAGAACTCCAGAGCCCCGTGTCAGGCTGTGAAGCCCGACACGGGACTCCTTGATTCTGCGCTGGCTCAAGATCCGCTGCAAAATGAAGTAGCCGCATTGTGGGGCTAATTTCCTTCCCCTGAGGAGGTGTTGTGGGTTGCCCAGCACAATTTGTATGCCACGATAGCTATTTTGGTGCCATGGCAGCCTTGTGCGTCAGGCTGCTCAGGAATGGGCTGTCAGTCAACTCCTCTCTAGTAGTAGGGCCGCTGGCCAGGAACTCTCCATGTATTCTCTAATGTTCCTAAAATAGCCCTTTACACTCTGCACATGGCAGGGAATGTACTACCCTTGCTATGCTAGATTTTTATGTGCAAGGAATTAGTTTTTTTAAAGGGCAAAGCATTCCTGTCCTTTACAAATGCATCTTCAAGGGTTTATTTAAAGTAAATAGAGCTGTGCAGATTCTCATCCCAGGCTCCTTTTCATCTTAGTACAAGCTCCTGGGTGGGAGTACACCAAGTGAAGAGAAAAGGCTATATGGACGTATGGGAGGCCCACACAAGTTGCTTCCACACATGAGCCATTTAGCGCTCCTGAGGTATTGCTTTTCTACAATTAGCTGGAAGTGAAATTAAAACAGGTTCTGTACAGCCAGTGGCGTACCTGGGACATTTGATACCCAACACCCATAAATTTTTGACATCCCCCATAAAAAATCTATATCTATCTATCTATCTATCTATCTATCTATCTATCTATCTATCTATCTATCTATCTATCTATCTATCTATCTAATTTTTCACATTTTTATACCAACCTTTCTCAAGGAGCTCAGGTTGATGTGCATGGTTCCTCCCTTTTTTTTGTCCTAACAACAACCCTGTGAGGTAGTTGGGAATGAGAGATAATAATAGTCATAACATGAAATGAATAATAACAATGACCAGAAAATAAATGCAATGAATATTCCCCCAAAAGCAATGGATAAACATCAGTGTCCTCCTCTGCATATAGTACTCAGTGAAATACTGCTCCTACATTCTGGACATTCAATGCAGCCATCATGGTTAATAACCACTGACAGACTATAGTCCACCATGAATGTTTAGAATCCACTTTAAAAGTCATCTAAACCAGTGACCAACAACACCCAACCTTCCCACCAGTGGCATCACTAGGGTTGGTGTCACCCGGTCTGGTAACTCATGGTGCCACCCTGATTAACTTTATTTATTTATTTTACTATAGGACAGTAACCAACATGAAGATAGTGGCGAACTTGATGACACTCACCCAACAGAATAGGAGTTCAAGTATTAGCTCTGGTACATGGAACAGGGAGCTGACTCATAACATCTTATTCATGAATAACATCTTATTCATTCCATGCTGTGTCATAATAACACTTTGTTAGCTTTCAAAACACTCAGACTCATTGATCAGTTCTGAGTTAAGGAAATCCACTTTGTTACATGAGTATTTTTTTCCACTGGTTATTTGGCTACAACTTTTGATAGAACACAAATATTTCAATCTGATTTGTTCCATTACATTCTGCATTAAAATACACGTTGAATGATATGTAACTTGATGGTTTTATTCCAAAAAACCACAATTTCCACAATTTTGGTCACTAGTGGTGTCAACCCCCCCCCCACACACACACACCCCGAGGGTATTACTAACACCTTTCTGGTTCCATGTTGTGTCATAATAACATTTCATTGGCTCTTTGAACAATCAGTCTCATTGGTCCGTTTTGAGTTAAAGAAATCTACTTTTGGTTTCCAGTTTTTGGTCATAACTTTTGATAGAACAGAGATATTTCATTGCATTCTGCTGTAAGTTACTCATTGAATGGTATATAACATGATGGTATTATTCCTAACAACCGCAATTTTCATGCTTTTGGTTACTAGTGGTGTCACCCACACCTCAAGTTGCCCCCCACTAGCTATGCCACTGTGTACCACATTTAATATAGCATTGTATCGAGTAGGGTTAATTTAGCGCTCTCTCTCTCTCTCAATGATCTCCCACATAGCCAAGATCTTTATAATGTCTACTCACCTGTAAGTTCAGTAAACATCTCTGGCAATTTCAAATAAAAGTTTATTGCCTGCAGGGTCAGCGCATTTTATTGCTTCCTGTTGATGTGGTGGCTGTTTAGTGAGATTGCCCATTGATTGAATAGTTCCTCTGAGTTGTCGCATGTCTATTTCTGTTCCCATGGGGAGAGGCAGAAATTTTAAGCTCTGATTTCCTTTCTTTTCATTTAAAAGCAAAATAATGATCAGTAATTAACACCCCTCCTCCCCACAGGAACAGAAACTGGCATGGGGCAATTCAAAGGGCATTACTCATCAATGTCCCAGCCAGGATCAACTAAAAGCAATAAAAAGGGCTGAACTTGCAAAGAGGAAGTGTTTAAAGTCTCAGGAGCCCTGAAAAGCCTTCATAGTGCATTGACTTCCCACACTGGACAGGCTCAATCTGCAGTTGTGCTTTATTCCTAAAAGACTGCTGCAAACCAGGTTTGAAAAAACCACATGAGAGAAAGGTGCAAAACAATGAACTGCAGTGATTGACAACAACATTGTCTATGTGGTCTATATAAAATGAATGAGCAAGGATGCCAATTCCAGAGTGCAGAAGCAAGCAGACACAGAAAACTTCCACAGATGGCACTGCCCCCACCATGGAGTGGATAACACTCTTTGGTTCTGACCCTTGGCAGTCAGAACAGGCTTACCATGAAAGACAGAACACCCAGAGGAAGTGAAGTCGGAATGAAATTAGTTGAACTGAAATTAGTTTAACACTTCATTGTTATTGATTCCACAGGACTTTAATATGCTCAGCTTCCTCCAGGTCGCACCCATTCTGTCTTGAGGAGACACGAAAATACCTTTAGAAACTTACACTGTATGCCAAAGTGAAACACTAGAAGGAAGACTCTGCAGTTTTCCGGTAGCATTTTGCTGAGTTTTGAGACAAATTACTTCTTAAAAAAATTTCCTGGGCTTGACTCATTCGAATGCGGTGTCAGATCTTGTTAGTTTCAGTGTGTCACTTTGAATTTTGTGATGTGGAATGGTAACGTAATCAGTTGTTGTGCATCATACGGTTACAACAGCGAACAACAGGAATTTAAAATATTGTGAGGTACGAAGATGCATCGAGTCCTCTCTCTTCCTGCTGCTCACTAGATGAAGAGGAGAAATCAAAAGCAGGGTGGGGGAGGCATTCTGGACTCTTGTGCCCTTCTCTCTCTGGTAAGCTAAGCAATAGCTTCCAGAAGAAGGAAGGTGCTGGTGGGGAATGTCGTTTTCCTCAGGTCTCTTGAGGTTGGGTTGGATTATTCTGGATTAAAAATTAGTGTCTGGAAAATGTAGTTAACCTCTCAATACAGAGATTGGCTATTCCTTAATCTAGACCAGTGTTTCTCACACATTTAGCACTGGGACCCACTTTTTAGAATGAGAATCTGTCAGAACCCACCGGAAGTGATGTCATGACTGGAAGTGACATCATCAAGGAGGAAAATTTTTAACAATCCTAGGCTGCAACCCTACCCACACATACCCAGGGGTGCTTTATCGACTATCATTGTTAAAAGAATATACATAGTAGCTTGTTAAAAGTACAGGTCTGTAACACTTCTCCAAACGCAGTAACATACCTTGGTAGAATCAAGTCTAATATATTAAAAATAAAACGTTGAAATGAATGGGGACCCACTTGAAATTGGCTTGTGACCAACCTAGTGGGTCCCGACCCAGAGTTGGAGAAACACTGATCTAGATTGTATGTGACTAATGGGGAGGGGGGAAAAGACTGTAGATGCTCTGCTGTTCCTAAAGCAAGAGAGGAATTAAAATGTTCACTGGGTAATTTCAATTATTGGACTTTCTAAGCTGGCCATGTTGCAAAACACTGAAGAGTTCAGAACTTTTCATTAGGCAAAAAAGATCACCAGCATTCCGAGGATTGAACTGGTTCTCATGCCAGCCAGTCGTCCCCTGGCTGCCTGTTTCCTTCTTTGAGCTAGTTCAGCATACTTGATTTTAATTTGAAAGCTCATAATGGAAACCTATATTCTGTATGTCTCCACATTCACCCCCAGGCCCTCACTTCAGGCAGCAGATTGGCAGTGGGAGGCACCCATCTGTCCACCCACTTGCTTCCACTGCACCTCCTACTCACTGGAATGGAAAAGGAAGAAAGGAACATGGAGGAAGAGGAAATGTGACAACATTGGCAGGCTGCCTCAGGAGACATGATGTCTTGGCCCTATCCATATTTGGGAAATTTCCTCTTTTAGCTCACTAAGGGCGCAATCCTAACCCATTTTCCGGCACCGACATAAGGGCAATGCAGCTCCTAGGTAAGGAAGCAAACATTCCCTTACTTTGAGGAGGGCTCTGTGAGTGCCACTCAACTGCAGGATGCAGCACACATCCCCTTGGCACCGCTACACCAGTGCTGGAAAGTTGGTTAGGATTTGGGCCTAAGAGAAGGAAGAGAGCAGACTGGAGCCTTTCAGTGATGGCACCTAACTAGAAAGGCCTTTTCAAGCAGCCCGTTTGGTCTCTTCCTTGTTCAGGTTGGTCCTCCTTATCCACCGATTTGGGACATGTGGATTTGACCCACTGCAGGTCCCAACCAAGAGGGCCACTCTGTACTGCCTGGACATGACTAGAAGAGTCTTCCAGTTGCATCTGGGAGGTGGTCTGAGGCCCATGCAGGCTATGCCTCAGAGGCCCCCCAGAAGGCCTTAGAAATGCAGTTCTGGTTTTCACAAAAACTTCTGGGGGGCCTCAGACCACCTCCTGGGCGTGGATGCTGGCCCCCATCAATGGATTCAATTATCTGTGGTTTTCCCTGCCAAGGTCGGACTGTATATACTTGGCTGACAAAAATTATTTGTTTACTCCATGTATCTTGATGGTCATTGCTAAGTCAAACTTTGTTATGCCTGACTGTCCCTTTGCTACGTTGCTTTGCTGCATTTATTATGTCAACCATTGTACATTTGGGCATACATTTTATTATGTTACATTTATTATAACATTTTATTATGTTTTCATATGTTGCTTTGAGTGCCCTGTGAGGATGGGAGGAGGACTTAGAAATTTTATAAATACATCCTGCTGAAGGCTTTGTAAAAGGGAACTTTTGCCAGTGATAGACAGCTTTGCCTGACAGTAGAGATGCTTATGGCAGATACCACAGGTGTGTTTTAGCAACTAGTAAACTGTTCTGCGGTGGAGAAATTTGTTGGATGTCCATGGAAAATGACAACCTTTCTATACGCATCTTGGTCACTGCCAGCAACTTTAATAAGACGTGATAGCTTTACTATTGAATTCTATATGGAGTGGTCAAAAGACCCACACACCAAGGTTATTATTTTGTATTAAGTTCCGAATTCCTATAAAATAATTTTTCTCAAGGTCCAAGACAGTCTCTCATAACCTTTTTTGGTTTCTTTTCTATTAGATTGCCTGAGCTTTGCTATATGAAATTTTTAAACCAAGTGGCTTCATGTATGTTAAAATTCAAGGACCTGTTTTAGAAAGATGGTAATTAAAGTCCAAAAGTTACTCCCTAAATGTGAAAGAGAAAAATACAAGAAGTTTAAATTAAAATGTCTTGCAAACACTGTGTAGCAAAACCAAAGTCAGAACTGTCCTGATGGGAGTGCACCATGGGAGTGCATGAGAATGCGTCATGTGGAACAGCAAAGGAAATAATAGCACAGTCCTAAATAAATTGTCCGCTCCCCACTGATGCAGCTGTACCTCGTGGCCCGGACACCCCCTGCCATTGTTTTCCTTCCCTGCCCAGTTCTTCCCACCTCTGCCATCACTGCTGCCTTAGCTACACTGCCAGGTGTAGCTGGCTGCAGCCATGGCAGTGGGTCACCAGCACCATCACCAGTTGCAGTGATGGCTCTAAAATTGCCAGTGGCAGTGCACGCATGCTGCCCTATGACCCTTTACAACAGTGGCACTGTGACCTGCTGTCATAGAGGGCTGCATTGCCCTAGATAACATCGAGTTGTAAATTTAAGTCTAGCACATTTAAAGTTACACAATCCATTAAATTGAACTTAAATTAGATAGTAAATACTAGGTGGCCCAGTCCTCATCTAGGCCTTAGAGCAGGGGTGTCCAAACTTTTTGGCAGGAGGGCCACATCATCTCTCTGACACTGTGTCGGGGGCCAGGAAAAAAAGAATTAATTTACATTTCAAATTTGAATAAATTTACATAAATGAATATATTAGAGATGGAACTTATATGAATGAATGAAGGTTTTGCAATAGCTCAAGGCCTATAAAAGGCCTTGCAAAAAGCAAGACCAGCCTTTATTTCGCTGCTGCTGCTGCAACACAGATGTGGAACAACAAGCAGTGGAGGGAGCCCTCGTCCCATAGCTCATGCAAGAGGTCAAACAGTTGTCCTCATGTTGAGAGCAGTTGCATCGGGCCAGCATGGGCTCCAGCAAGTCTCTGGAGGGCCAGAGGCCCAATGGAGACTGGGGGCTCCCCGCGGGCCGGATTGGGAGTCCCTGAGGGCCGCAAGTGGCCCCCGGCCGGGGTTTCGGCACCCCTGCCTTAGAGTCTAGTGCAGGGGTGCTCAAACCCTGGCCCTGGGGGCCACTTGCAACCGTTGGGGACTCCCAATCCAGCCCATGGGGAGCCCCCAGTCTCCAGTGAGCCTCTGGCCCTCCGGATACTTACTGGAGCCCATGCTGGCCTGATGCAACTGCTCTCAGTGTGAGGGCAACTGTTCAACCTCTTATGTAAGCTGTGGGATGAGGGCTCCCTCCACTGCTTGCTGTTTCACGTGTGTGATGCAGTGTCAGCAGCGAAGGAAAGGCCAGCCTTTTATAGGCCTTGAGCTATTGCAAGACCTTCATTCATTCATAAAGTTCCATCTCTAAAGTATTCATTTATGTAAATTTATTCAAATTTGAAATGTAAATTAATTCTTTTTTTCCTCAGCCCCACACAGTGACAAAGAGATGTTGAGGCCCTCCTGCCAAAATGCTTGGACACCCCTGCTCTAGTGTAACTGATGAACTGTATTCCATTGGAAAGGGAGAGATTGTATCTATCCAGTGTGGCACTACCTGTCAAAAATGTTTGCATTTAAAACATACAATCACAACTATTAGTGGCAGCAATAATGTTTCATCAAGCTACACGATCGGTGCTTGAGATACAAGTCAAGGATCGAGATCACTGCCACTATCTACCTCCCCCTCCTTTGAAGTACAGAAGGGACTTTTGTGTGTAAGATGAAACAAGGCCAGATTCAGGTTAAGTTTAATATTTAGAGTTTCTGAAGTTAATATTACTATCTGCTTCTAAAACTGTTATATTTTGTTTCAGGACAACCAACAGTGAAACTGCTGTGATGGCAAAAGGAGAGAAAGAACTATGTACACCACCATGAGCTTCTTGGAGGAAAGGCAGTATAAAAAATGTGAAGAAGAAAAAAATCTGCCTCCATTTAATCACACTTCCAAATTACTACATTCTGAATAATTTTCTTTTGAATGTCTTAAGGGTCACAAGTACCAGAAAATCCTAACCTTATCACAATTTTAAGACAGAAGAGATTGTATATGCAGTTATGCCAGACCAAATTTTCTTCCCAATCTTGCAGTGTAAGATTCATCCCCAAAGTGTCTGTCCATTTAACCATGGGGCAGCCCAATTCTAAAGCCGGTGGCTCCACCAGGTGCAGCGGCACCAAAATGGCTACTACTGCATCCAGTAGCAACGCCAAGGCCATCAGAGTTCTCCTGGGGAGAAGGGGACTTTCGTCACCTTTCCCTGGGGAAGCCCCAAGTCCCCAATGGGACTTCTCAAGTCTGCACAAGCTATTTTGCCAGCACAGACTTGAGAGACTTCATGTTGGGCTTCTGGTCGGAGATGGAGTTCAGGATTGTCCCACCTCCTTCCCGCCCCAGTTCCTCCCCTCATCCCTCATTCAAAAGAAAAAAAAGAAAATATTTCTTTACTCAGCGTGTGGTTGGTCTGTGGAACACCTTGCCACAGGATGTGGTGATGGCATCTGACCTAGACACCTTTAAAAGGGGATTGGACAAATTTCTGGAGGAAAAATCCATTATGGGTTACAAGCCATGATGTGTATGTGCAACCTCCTGATTTTAGAAATGGGTTATGTCAGAATGCCAGATGCAAGGGAGGGCACCAGAATGAGGTCTCTTGTTATCTGGTGTGCTCCCTGGGGCATTTGGTGAGCCTGATCCAGTGGGGCTGTTCTTATGTTCTTATGTACAGTCTAAAGCAGATAAGGAAAAAATAAAAAACAAAGGTTGGCTGGTGATGAATTGGGAAAATACACTTATACCTATACAAAACTTGGTTAGAGCTTGGATGAGGTTAAGCCAAAGGTCTCAAAGAAAAGATTTGGAGGAGAGATTTGCAGGAAGACAGCAAAGTGGCTTAATGTGCAAGGACTGAAGAGTGAAAGGCCAAAGACAAGAGGGTTATGGTAATAAAGGCAGGAGATGACCAGGGCTTGAACCTGAGCTTGACCTTGCAACTGAGAGCTCAAAGAGGAATGGATGGATTTTTTTTTCATTCAGTGTCATACCAGAAGGAGTGATATGATTTTGAAATGGACTGAATGTGGAGTACAAAGGAAAGAGAAGAATCAAAGCTAACAACAGCCTCTCTTGTCTTGTCAACTGTATGAATGGTGAGGTTGTTGACAGATAAGAAAAGCAATCAAGGAGAAGAAGACTTGGAAAGAAAGATAAGTCGTCAGTCCTGGACATGTTGAGATAGCAGTGAAACATTAGAGTGGATGTATCAGGCAGGCAGGTGGAGATATGGAGCTGGACTGAGAGGGACCTGGACAGGTCTTGGGTGGAAAGGTACAGCTGCGGGTCACCAGTACAAAGCTGGCACTGAAAGCCATGGAATTAGATTAGGTTCTCATGTGATGGATGGTGTTTACTTTGGCAAGTATTCACTCAAATTCAAGGAGAAGCTGGGGTTTGCTTTACTAATATGTTGTAAAAGGCCTTGAAACCCATCTATTTCTCACATTGCTATTGTCTTTTAATCATGCCAGCCATGTATGGTGTTTCACATACTGGCATACGGGGTTGGGGGGGAAAGGGACGGATCCCTGATAGTGCTGTATTTGTATACAGAAATACCCTTTTTTCTATATGTATATTAAAAGTGGTTACCCAACCTAAACTCATGTAGGTGGTCAATCCAAGCATATAAGTAGAAAGGAGAGTTGGAGACACAGATTCCTTTTTGCAGTTGCTTTCTCGCACACAATCTGCCCACACAAAGCTTATTTTATTTTTAAACAAAGCAGTTGGGTGACTTGTAATGCTAATTTTACTGTCCAGTTGGCATGCTGCCTGCCTTTTTCTTTAACTTGCTCCAGCAAAGAAACTGACAATGGAGGTACTTGGCAATCCAGATGCCAAGTCTGGAAATCTGTTCTCCCAGCAGAAGCAGCAGCATCTGGGTGTTTATGGGTTAGCTGCATTTCTTGACAGTCCAACTGGCCTTTCTGACTGACATTTTGTTTAATCTCTGCTTGTATCATTCCCTAAATTTATGAGTTCCTGGTTATAGGTAAGTATTTGCTGGAGGCCATGCATTAACTGTTCATAAAACCAACACGCAGGACTTTTATATAGCATAAGGGGCTTGTTTCCCCCAGATATATTTACTATATAAACACATCTGTTGAGACAAAAGGCCAGTTCTTCCGTAGCCTTCAAACTGCCTCCATTTCCTTAATAGAATTCCATTTAATTCTTCTTTAAATCCTGTTTAAATGCTTAGTGCCCTGTTTAAATTCTTAGCATGGGTTGCGATTTTAGAAAAGCATATGCACTGCTATGTGAGCGAAAATATATAAAACTTTGCAACATACCTTCTGAATGGCTTTTCTCTTCATGGCATGAAATGAGTTCTTCATATAGTGGCCCAATTCAGAGTGCTGCATTTGAATCTGAGGGGACCTAGTTCTGTCCTCTCAGAAGTCCTGTATGCTTCCATTGGCCAAAATAAAGAGGTGTAAGGAAAATTATTTAGTGTATTTATTTAAAAGTTCTATAACCCATTGCTTACAATAGCCTGTATTAATAACAACACACACACACACACACACACACACACACACACACACACACACACACAAATAAATTAAGCAACCCTGAGTCCTCTTGCCAATGAGAGAGGACAGAAGGTGCTTCTCTTATGTTTTGCAGTTTCAGGGAAAGTAGTAGCCAGAATACAGCAGTGTTGTTCTGCCAAGGCATGTGTGGAAAATCACCAACAGCTACTCCTTCTTATCCAGCCAAAGGCTGGGGCCAGGTTGGCCTTTCCTCTGACAAGATGAACAAGGGAGACAGTAAGCAACTTTCCAAGGGTCTGTGGTCTTCTGGCCAATGGCAAAGGTAAAGAGGAGTTCTCCTCTTCCATTCGGCAGTTCCAGGTCAAGCAACAGAACTTGCTGGCAAGCCACTTTAAAGGGCGATGATAATGCCGACATGAGCCAAGCCAGCTCATGTTGGCTTCTCATGCTCCTCATGTTCTTCTCAAAAGTGGTCCTTTAGGGAAACTAGTTGCTGAGTAGTGCCCTACATATATTGGATTAGATACTCAGCTTGCCTGAATCCAGTGTCATGCATATTGCGTATTGAATTCAGTGAAAGTATATCAGTTCAGATGTAGAGTGAGAACATTTGTGTTTCCTGATGTGCACAGAGTATCAAGCAGTCCAATCTTAATCACATACAGTGAACTTGAAAGCACCGCAGACACTTGCCTAAAAGTTGACCCCACAGATAAGTTGAGGGCATGTTTTGAGCCAACAATCATGGAATTTTCTATGACCCCCGGATAAGTCAGGGGTTAAACTTAGGGGGGTGTCTGACTATAGTTTTGTCTGATTTTACCTGAGCCCAGATCCTGAAAAATAACCTACCACTAACTGTTACCTAAGAACTGTAGTCTCTAATTTATTAAAAACACAGTAAAAATCATAAGATACATTTTTATTCTTTTTAAATTCTGGTCTTCACCACCTTTTTGTAAACACTGTCAGAGTAAGTGCACTGTAAACAACATACCAGTAAATCAGTGGTTCCCAACCTGGTACTCATGTACTCCCAGGGACACTCAACAGGACCTTTAGGGGTACTTGAAAAAGAATGGAATAATGGCAGAAAAAGACAGGCCGTGCTCCAGAATGCACAGCCTGGAAGGGAGGTAGCTAGTTGGCTGTGAAAGCCCCACCAATAGCTAGTTTTGGTCATCAATTCATGTATGCACCAATGATTGAAAACCAGCACAGTAAAAAAAACTGAAACATAATATGGAAATTGATCAATCACCCAGAATTTCTCAGCATGCTTCTGGTGCAAACAGTGCAAAGGCAGAGTCTTCTGTTCTTCAAACAGATGAGAAAATATGAAATGAATACATGAAGTCTGGGCTTTCATATGGAGGAGATGCGGGCTTGTCTTACTAATGACAAACATTTTGCTAATAGGAAGGGTACAATTTATGGAAATGGGCTGCCAAGGTGAGGGAAGGCCCTGGAAGTTACAAGTTGTATGTAGCCATTATGCTGAACCAAAATATTTTAGATTCAAATACATCTCACAAAGAAGACTCATGAGAGAGAACATTTGGGATATCAGAATTTATATCAATCAAATGTTATGTTATGTTAGAGAGAAATATGTATGTTAGCATGTTCACAAGCACAGTTGCCAAGAAGAGTTTAGATCCATTTTACCCAGAAGCCTTAGAGGAAGGACTACAAGCTGGGAGTCCTCAAGGAAAAGTCTTTTAGGAAGGAATCAAGGATACTTCCTAATTGCTCTTTTATAAGAACAAAAATTAAAGGAGAAGAATAATAAGTAGAGGAAATGGGTAAATAAGTTAGGGAATAAAAGAATTAGTTTGGAAATAGGGAATATCAAATGAACTCTGTGTCACCCTTCAGAGTCAGAGCTGGGTTAACGAAATACTAGCCTAACACAGAGAGGTCCCAGATAACCAACAGAGGTAGTTAATTGCTTAAGCAATAAAACAATTTGACACCTAGATTAGATTATGGGTTTCTAAGAATCCCCCTTGACAAGATTTATGGCATCTGAGCTCTAACTGCTTGCTGCTGGAATCCCCCCCCCCCATCTGCAATTCCAAGACGGCATTAAGCAGAGAAGGGGAAAACACACAGAAGAGCATATTGGATTAACAAAAGCCAGCAGAAGTGTGTTGTTTGTGTAAAAGTGTAAAATAATTAGTAGGATAGATTAGAGGTCAACAGAAGCCACATGAAGTCCACAAATGAAAATGCCAGCTTCTGAACAGTTTGAATCAGAAGCTCAAGCACCAAATAGGGACCTTAAAAGCTGTTCTGAAGTCATTTAAAAGGAAAGTAGCACATAGAATGTTACAAAATTTATTGTTTGTAAACTCAGAAGTTAGCAAGTATATTCTTTGCTGAATATTAGTTAAATTAATAAGCGAAAACCTAAGTTAAAAGGATTTGAGTCTGCCTTAGAGTGAGGCTTGCAAAATAAAGGCAACATAGCTAATTTGGAATGTGGAATTCTTATCTAAGCAGGAATATTTCAAAGTTGACAACTAACTAAAAGGCCCAGACTTTCCTAGGCGCCAGAATAGATAGTGAATTTAAGAATATTTCTAGTAATGAGAATAATTAATCTTGGTAGACGTGGACTCATTAGCAGGGAGCCTGTTCAAAATCAGAATTGACAGAACAGATATGAAACTAGTGGAACTACACATATCAAAGTTGGCAGAATCCGATAAGGAAGATGCCTCAGGAATGTGGGAGAGAGGCCTCCAGCTAGAGATTTCTCTTAAAAAATGCAACTTATATCAGAGAAGAGAGAGATTTTATAGAAATCAGAAATCACTTTATAACTTTTTGTAGGAAAAGAGGATAAAATACTGAATAAAATAAGTATAAACACCATTAAAATAAGAGCATAATTAGAGAAACAGGAACAATTAGGAAAATTAAGATGGATGCACACTGCCCCCTTTTGGAATAGTATTGACATTACAGAAAGGGGAGGAGTTCTCCAAAATGGCAAATACAGTAATCTGAGATATTTAAATGTATGCTCCAGATATGGCAATAGCCAATGAAAAATCCCCATTTCTGACATCATGGGCTCTAACGAATATGATTGGGATTTTCTCAAGACAAAGACCCTAAAGGTATATAAGGTCACACCCAGCAGGGAATGTTGCTTTTTTCTCTGGGACACTGAGAGACCACAGCTCTCTGTGTTCCCCATTTTGAACCACTGAGAAAAGCCCATTGCTGGCAATGAATAAATGTTTGCTCATTTTCACCAGGCTTGCTTACCAAGTCTATTTTTGAGTTTATTTTCAACTTTGCTCTTCAAGCTCATGTCTGAGCTTGTTTGAAACTTTGCTGCGGACACAACAATTAAGCAACCACTGTGCAACAAAGGGATATGCCAGTGAAAAAGGTTGAACCATGAATCAAATCCACCTTTAAGGTGTCTGGTGTGTTAAGCCAGAAGCTCTACATACAGCATATAACACATAACTGGGAGTGTGCAATTCAATTCACAGCAGAGAGATGCAGCTGCATATGTTTGCAACCCTTTTTACTCAGAAGTAGACCCACTGCTTTCCATGGGTGTTATTCTTAAGTAATGGTGCACTGAATTTAGCCTGGGAAGGAGGGTCCCATCCTGGTGTTTCCAAAAACAGACCTGCTTTGCAAGCATTTGCCAAGCAGAACCAGAACCAGGCTGCAGTAGAAGGAAAGACATTAAAAGGTGAACTTTGGCTGGAATTTCCCAGTTGCCATAGAAACTATCTCTGCCCTGCCTGCCTTGTGCCTGCCTGCCGCTTGAGAAACTTGGCGCCTGCCTGTCTGCCGCTTGAGGAGCGAAACTGTTCAGAGTGGAAAGGCTCTGCCCTCTGATTGACCTGGAGATCAGGCGAAGTGAGAATTGGAGTTTGATCACTTGGCAAAAATTTCATGTATTATACCTGAGTATCTATGGTAACTAGAAATACAATCCCAGTGCATGCTGGTGCTGCTGACATCCAACCCCTCCTTCCCCCTCCAGTCATCACATGCCCCCACCACCAACTTACCAGAACTGGTGGACCCTCAAGGAGTGACTCCTGTGCCTCTCACCACTTGCAGCAGAAGTGCCTGGAAGTTCCAGTAGCACAGTGCTCAGATAGGACCGAGCCTTGAGTGTTATTTTAATCAGGTTTACCTTCAAGTAAGTGTCAGTTGTATTGCTGCTTTAGCAATGTCATTGCTTTTTGGTCCTCTAAGTAATTAAGCAGTAAACACGTTCTAGGAATGTAATTCAAAGGTCAGATATTGAATTCTCATACTGAGAGAAGTTTTTATTGTGGATGACAACCCTCATAATGATAAAGCAAGATCCATATTACCAATTGGTTTCTGGTAGGTAGAAATAAAGTCCTCTCTCCTGGTATAAAAAGGATGGAGTGAAAATACAACAAAGTACCTATATAGTATCATTCACTGAAACAAAATAGTAAAAGTTTGGGGAATCACATGTTTTTGAATGCTGCAGCCTCTATATAAACTCTTAAGACCAGAAACTAGTATGGGGGGGGTGTATCCACAGATCCTGTATCTGTGGTTTCATTTAACTGCAGATCAGATCCACGCACCATTCCCCACGTGCCCCAAACCCCCTCAAAAGAAAGGCCTCACCTCCAGAGGCTTTTCTGAGGCCTGCAGAGGGTGCGCACGTCCACATGCAGCCTTTGTGGGCTTCAGAATGGCTGTTTCGGGCCCCCCCAAAAAGCTACTTCTGGTTTCTTCAGGAAACCAGGTTTTTATGCCTTAGAAGGCATTCTGAGACCCAGGGAAGCCCCTTATAATGCATAAAAATGCCACTTCTGGTTTCCAGAGGAAATTTTGCTCTCTTTTTTTGACCCAAATGGCCATTCTGAAGCCCACAGAGGCCGCAGGTGGATGCATGTGGCCTCTGCGGGCCTCAGAAAAGCCTCTGGACAAGATCAGGTTCAGAGAGCTTGGTGGAGCATCCCCCAGTATCCACAGTCTTAGTTAACTGCAGGGGTGTTACCAAAAAGGCTGCTTTGTTTAGGGGAATTATTTATATTAGCCTTTTGGAAACTTTTGGGACCATAGGCTGGATACCAAGACAACGTTAAGCAAAGAGATCCCTTGTCTAGCTTAATGAGGAGACTGGGAGGAAGGTAACTTTCAGTCAAAGGATTATATTTTTATTGCAAAAACACACAAAGGTAACATAATACACATGGAGAATTGATAAGCATAGATTACTAGTACTTGTCTGGTATACCTAGCTAATGGTGAATGCATGTGCTATGTATTTGGGTGCATCCGAAAAGGAATCAGAAATGGATAAGGTGTAGGGAAGTATTTAGGGGTTCCTTAATCTGCTAAACCCAGTTGCTGACTAAAGATGGGGAGAAGGGAGGGATAGGGAAGAGGGGAGGAAGTTTAGACGCCAGATATATTTACCTGTTGGGGGGGGGCAGTTGGAGGAAGAGTCCCATGTAGGACCACTCTCGCAGGAGAGCAATCAGAGAGAAAGAGCATGTGCTCTGAGTTCTCTCTTATAAGAGTTGTCTTTGACCTGGAAGTTGATCTAAACTGACCGGAAGTATCCCAGAGCTGTGGGCATGCTCAGTAACACACAATGGTACACGTGGAGTATGTAAAGAAAAGGTGGAAGGGTCCAGAACTCAGCTATCAGCAAAGCTTGACTCTGGGGGAGGGGGAGAAGTAGCTTGCTTCCTGTTGCTACTGGATTTTGGAGTCTGGAGATGGCTTAATGGCTGTGATTTAGTTAACAATAGACTTTGCTGCCAAAGTCCTCCTCCTTTAATGTGTTTGCATATTCAGTGATTGACTTAAACAATAAAGACATTTCCAGTGTCTCTCCAGAGAATGAGTCTTTCAGACTGGAGGTGGCCAACAACATGAGAAATGAGTGAGCTTACGATTTGACTCCTTTTGTGGCCTGAAAGAGAAGTTTTAGGCCTGCATTTTAGTCCATGATATATATATATATATAAAATCACAACTTGGAAGGGAAAAAGGGGATTTTCACGTAACAGGGGGTTCTGGAACAGACTCCCCATGAATACTGGGGCATGCCTGTATGTTAAGAGGAGGATTAAACTGTGTCCATATTATGGGAGGCCAGGTGGCGTTGGCCCCTTTCCCTTTTTGAGGGATCCCATAGCTACTGCTTTTTGAAAGCTAGGGAATGGCATGACTTAGATAAACCTGGGAGAGACAGGAATGGACCTTGTAGATTTAATTAAGGCCTCTCTACCTTTTGCCCCATTAATAGACCACTGTAAAATTCCTCTGTTTATGATGTGGCACGTTTTTCTAAGCAATATGCAGATAGGCATTCAGACATGTGTATCTCTTTGCCTGAAGTCTTAAGCAGCAGTTACAGCACATGATTCTCCTGATCGCATGTAAATTGACAAGTGTGGATGAAGAAGAGACTCATTCATTCAGCAAAGGCTGGGAGTAGTGAGGTGCCCTTTCATCCCTGAAGCCCCTAAAGCCAGGGAGTGGCATTTACATATTTGACCCATTCCCTCAGTATGAGGAAGATGCAAATGGTCCATTTTATTGTAGCAATCATTCCACACCAAGGATCATAAACAGGCTTGGTGATTGATTTGTAAAGCTTTCCTTTGGCCTTCATTGTAGTTCATCATCATGTGATAATGACTTTATTGCAGCTGGTCCATGCTGCCTTTCTTCTTCAATGGCACCCAAATCCAAAACCGACTTGGCTTTAGTCATTTGTTGGCCCAGGTAAACATAGCTCTCGGCTTCCTCAGTTTCTTTGCCATTGACTGAAGAAGCTGAGAGCTACATCTTCGTTTGCCAACAAATGACTAAAACCAGCATTTTTGGAAATAAATGCAGCAGCAGAAGAAAGGCAGCATGCACCAGCTTGAACTGAATAAAGTCATGAGTTTCTTTACGGACTTCCAGTGAAGATAAAAGCAACACAACTCAACTATCAGCATGCTATATGACCTGTGTTGCAGAGTGTTGGTCAACAACATTAACTGCTGAATCAACTTAGGACCCAATCCTATCCAACTTTCCAGTATCGATGCAGCCGCAAAGCCACCCCAAGGTAAAGGAATAAATATTTCCTTACATTGAGGAGGCCGCTGTGACTGCCCCTCCACTGCAGGGTGCTGCACATGCCCCTTCGGCAAGGGCCCCTGATTGGCCCTTAAGCAGTTATATGAAGAACTATCAAACAATGTGTGCCCAAAAAAATCTGTTAATGTGACCATATGTCAAATTAAAAATACAGTAGTGCAGTGGTTCACAAACTTTTTAGCACCTGGACCAACTTTTTAAAATGACAATCAATCAGGACCCACCTAGTTTTATGAAACTTTAAAAATGGTTATCTAGAAAGAAATGATATTTTCTGTTTGCTTGTTTGCAAAAACTTTGATCCATTTCTCATAATGAGGCAGCCCTAATGAACAGCCTCAAGGCTTGAGAGGCTTACAGTCCAATCCTAATCTCTGCTGCAATGGGGAGGCCTACTGGTCTGCCCCATATCCAACACTGGGTTGGGGCCAATTGCGGCTCAGCCTGGGGAAAGGGCAATGCAGTCCCCTTACCCCAGGTAACACCGCAGCCGCCTCAATGAGGCTACTAAATCTGCACCACCTCAAGAGGTGGCGCAGATCCCAGCAGCCTGGAGCTGCTCCGGGCTGCCTGGGACTGGGACCGGGACCTGGCCCCAACCCCCGCTCACCCACGACCTGGCCACCACCTGCCCACCCCCCACCCACCCCCCACTCCAAAACGTCTCCTTCCTGCCCTCCTCACACACACCCCAGACCCCCCTGCCAGCCTGACTCAACCAGCACGGGCTTACCTTTCCTCTGGCCCAACAGGGCTTGGGTCAGCCTCCCTCCTCAGATGGTGGCATGAAAGTGCTTTACATCACTTTTGTGACACCATTGGACAGGCTAAGGGACTTGTGCTGGCCAAGGGCGGCTTTGGGATTGCGCCGTTAGTTATGTGACCCAGCCTTCACCTGCCATCATTACCGGTCATTGATGAACTTGGAAAAAAAACACACCAGAAAAAAGACACTCAAACATTTTATCTCCCTATATTTACTCAAGCTTGCAAACTGAGGAGCTTAGCTGTTCACAGGGCAATTAGCAGCTATCCTGAAAACTGCAGGAGCTCAGCTCTTTGCAGGAGAGCAGCTATCTGATTTTTGAACAGCCTCACTTAGGGCTTAAGGCAATTTGTTACTTGATCTTTCCATCCGCAGCCCCGTGCCCGGGGAAAAGCTCTGCGACGGCGCCCCCCTCCCGCGGGTTATCACTACCCCCTTGGGCAGAAATCCCCCTCTACTCACCAGAAGCTCACGGAGCCTCACACAACCTCCTCCCGGGCCGGGGAAACCTCTGTGAGGTTCCTTGGCACTATAAACTGTGCTTCCAGCAAACCGGAAGCACAGTTTCCACCCCTGTTGGCAGCCTCAGAGAAGCTTTGTGGGGCCCAAGAGGCTGGTGCTCGGGGCATTTGCCCTAGGTCAGCCTATGGCAGGCATGCAACTGTTTCCATCTCCCTGTTTTCATTGGAGGCTCTGTGGGACCCACCAGAAATTGGATCATGACCCACCAGCGTTTCACAGATTGAGAAACGCTGCAGTAGGGTATACTGTAGACTTCCCACTGTAATGGCTAGATTTCCAGGAATTGAAACTGTCTTCAAGTGGAAAACCTAAGACCAATGACAAAACTTTTCAGTCAGCAATGAAAATAATAGTGATCGAAAATGAGAAGTTAAGTACTGTTTGTGGAAGTACAAATGGAGGTGACTCAGATGGAAGCAATATAGGTGACATCACTAGGCAGGATGCCCAAACACTCTTACAGGAATAAATAGGAATTTGGAAAAGCTTTTTGGACTCCGGCCCAGATATGAGCTTCATGGGACTGTAGTGCTCATCTCAAAGAGATTATCATTAGGAAACTCCAAACTCTTTCTCTGTTCACACAAAATCTGAACAGGAGAATAATTCCTGGCTTGCCTCTACTCCCCCAGCCTCTAAATTCACTTTATTGCAGCCCCCAAATTCTGTCAGCCCTTCAGTTTTAAATGACTCGTTTGAAGTAGCTAGTGATAGCAAGTAGCTATTGGATGATAGAAATAAATAGGCTCTAGATCCTGAAGACCTCTGCTGGGAAAAGGAGAATCCATGCAAAGACTCTTAGTGCAAAGGTATTTTGGGGGTGGGTGGGTTGATCTTCACCCTCCGGTGGTTTTCAGGGATGCAGACTCCTTCTGTCCCCTGTGCAATTCAATGGAGATTTTAATCTTGAGGAGGGTCTTCTTCTCACTTTGGGCTTTCAGGGATGTAACCCACTGTCAAAGAATTCTCACAGCCAGGAGATAGCACCCTGCTGACTGAACAGAGGCATTTTTAAACTCAGGGGTCTCCAAACTACAGGCCAGGGTCCACGTCCAGCCTGTCACAAGATTTCCCAAATGCGTGGTTGGAAGGTTAACACGTGCAGTTCTGTCCACCACATTCTTTTCCATATGGCCACAGTGGTGTCGGCTTGGCAAAACCTCATTTTCAGTCACCTGGGCCATATGCTTTAAGACCCTCGAACCACAATTATTCAATGTTATCCTCACCCCTGCTGATAAAACAAATTGAGTTTCCACATGTTGACTTTTCAACAACGCTGTAAAGCCTTCATGGTGAGGAAATAGCGTCATTTTTGCCCAAGTGTAAACAAATCATAGCAAACCAGGTTTCCACAACAGCTCAGGCTGAGACAGTGTGCTGTGCATCGCTCACCTCTGCTCTATATAAAGCTGATTTTTTTGGTCCGCAAAAATGTGTAAGATTTTTAATATGGCTGTCCTAATGAAATGTTTGGTTTAAGTGATGATTATCTTATATTTAGTAGGGCAGCATAACTATTCTTCTTCAGTTCAAAACAGCACCTTTTCCAGGACTGTTGCTAATACCTCCCTTGTGTCTTTTAAAGGTTGTGAGCCTTTTGGGACAGGGAACCACCTTTTTGTGTTGCCATATATATATATATATATATATATATATATATATATATATATATATATATATATATATATATATATATATATATATAGCTTTATGAATTCTTCCAAGAAAAGTGCTATATTAGTACTTTCAATAATAGTAGAAATTATTATTGTTAGTATTATCTCCTAAATCCCTGGAGGCTTTTGATGGCTTTATATATGGCCCAGAAAAACCAAGTCAGTATTTATTTAAGGCAGACAAATGTTACCTAGTTTGGAAATACACCTGGCACAAATAGGGCACAATCCTATCCTGCGCTGGAACAGGCAAGCCAAGAGGTTTGTGCTGTATTGAGTGCAGGATAGGGGCCATAAGCGGCTCAGCCAGAGGTAAGGGGAAACATTTCCCTCTGCGTAAGGGCTGATTAACTCTATGCATCTCCTCGGATTTGCGCCACCTCTTCAGGTGGCATAAGAACATAAGAAAATAAGAACAGCCCCACTGGATCAGGCCATAGGCCCATCTACTCCAGCTTCCTCTATCTCACAGCAGCCCATCAAATGCTCCAGGGAGCACACCAGACAACAAGAGACCTGCATCCTGGTGCCCTCCTTTGCATCTGGATTCTGACAAAGTCCATTTCTAAAATCAAGTGGTTGCACATACACATCATGGCTTGTACCCCGTAATGGATTTTTCCTCCAGAAACTTGTCCAATCCTCTTTTAAAGGCGTCCAGGCCAGATGCCTTCACCACATCCTGTGGCAAAGAGTTCCACAGACCAACCACACGCTGAGTAAAGAAACATTTTCTTTTGTCTGTTCTAACTCTCCCAACACTCAATTTTAGTGGATGTCCCCTGGTTCTGGTGTTATGTGAGAGTGTAAAGAGCATCTCTCTATCCACTCTGTCCATCCCCTGCATAATTTTGTATGTCTCAATCATGTCCCCCCTTAGGCATCTCTTTTCTAGGCTGAAGAGGCCCAAACGCCGTAGTCTTTCCTCATAAGGAAGGTGCCCCAGCCCAGTAATCATCTTAGTTGCTCTCTTTTGCACCTTTTCCATTTCCACTGTGTCTTTTTTGAGATGCGGCGACCAGAACTGGACACAATACTGCAGGTGTGGACTTACCATTGATTTGTAAACGATTTGTGGCACAAGTCCAAGGAGAGCGGAGTGGCTTGGAGCCGCTCCGTTCTCCCTGGGAACAGGGATTGGGATCCGCCTCCTGCTCCCTGCCCACCTTCCCCCCACCCAGGAACACCTCCATCCCACCTCCTCCCCGCCCCTGCCTACCTCAGAGCCTTGCGTAGTGTAGCCATACTGAAATAAGGTGCTTGGAGGAAGCTGACGCGAGGCTTCTCTCGGCCTCCACAGGCCAGCTTCTCTGAGCGCTGGCCTGGCTTCCTCCCGAGGAGGTGCAAATGTGCCTACAGCATCTTTGCGACCCTCCTGGGCCGGCGCAATGGACTTGTGCTGTCCCATGGGCGCCTCTGGATTGCGCCCTTAGGGAAAGAGCTCTTTTCTAAACCAATCTGATGTGAGCCTATCTCTAACATATGTGCCACAATTTTAGCACACATGCACACTCATGCTCACTCATACTCTCTCTCTCTCTCTCTCTCTCTCTCTCTCTCTCACACACACACACACACACACACATACACACACACACACACACACACACAAGTGTATGTGTGTGTGCTAAAATCATGGCTAGTATAAACTAACGGGAAGTCCTCCCACTTTCTGTGCTATACCTTTAATGAATATTGGAATTGGAAGTAAAATCCTAGCTATGTTCTCAGAACTGGCAAAGAGGTGGTTAAGATTTTTATGTCTGTATTTACTAGAAGTTCTGTGCTTCTAACATGGCTGAGATAAGCAGTCTTTAGGAGTTCACTAGACTCTGTTGTAATTAAAATACAGTATAATCAAGTAAGCATTTTCACTTCTATGGTCATTAGTAAGTGAATAACTGGTCTCTTAACCATGCTAAAAACTCCTGAGGGCAATTCACAGGGCCAAACACCATTACCTTCCAATAAGTATTGTTTTCCAGAAATTCTTGGGTAGAGATATTCAGCAATGCTCAAAAGAAACTCTTTTTAATGGGCCAATTGTTAATTTGCTGGTAAACCTCATTATTGTAAATTATGCACCAAATATTCTGCTCCTACTGTACTAGACTAAGAGCCTAATTCTCTCCTTTCCCACCCCCTGCTGGTGCTAGGCGTGCCAAAACTGGGTGCGCTGTATCCTGCAGGGACAGGAATTGGGAGGCTTCGGCAGGGAAAGGGATTGAAATCCCCTTATCCCAGCATAAGCCTTTTGTTCTGCAATAGGTCTCCTTGGAACTGTGCTAGCAATTTTGCTAGCAGAAGTTCAATAAGGTAAAAGGGGCAGGGAGGCTCCTGCTGACGGGGATAGAATCCGGCGTGCGCCATTGCAGTCAGATCCATCCTCTCCGCACCCCATTCTGCCCCTCCCTACCCGGTTTCACCCCTCCCCACCTCCATTCTTCCCTCCCCCACCACTCCCACCTCTCCTGCTGGCTTACCTGCTCTAGTGGGCAGCAGAAGAGCTGACAATGCACATGGGAAGGCCCAGGCACCCCAGCAGCGCACTATGTGCTTTGCGGCACTTTTACAGCATTCACCACCAGCAGAATATGCCTCCCGCTGGCAGTGGGGCCCAAGAGGATTGGTTCGTTAAGGTAGTTGCTTAAAACAGACAAAATCACTTGCTCCTGATCACAACCTACCAATTCCATTTCAGACAAAATAAACTTGTACTGAAGTGTAGAACACGACGAACACTCTATAGCTTCCTGTAGAAGAAGCATGAAATGCAGCAGATTTAACAGCTTACCTAAGTGGCCAGCCCAGCATACTTGTAAAAGTGCAACAAGGAGCTTAATCACATAACTAAAGTTTAAAACTGATTCTGTGATGTAATAAATCTGTATCCCAGCTACCGCATGCTCCATCACTCAAATGATTGTTCTGTGGTAGAGCTGCACAACTTGTGACCCTAAAGCCAAACACCAGTCATGTATCGGGTCCTGTCAAGTACTTGACAGCCCTCTTGTATTTAATGTCCATAAATGGAGGACGAGAATATACTTCTTGTCTGCGGGCCCAGTCATATCCTTGACCCGCCTGCTTAATGCAGGGACACTGACACAGCCTCTGCTACATCCAGAAGGCCAGCTGGGAGGGTCAGGCCAACATAGAGAGATAGGTAAAGAAATGCTTAACTGATCACCTCTACTACTTCCTGGTTCCCAATGGGCCTTCTAAAATCTGTTGAGCAGGTTCAGTGCTTTACTGGCATATATCTGTCAGGCTGAAGGGAGCATGTCAGGCCTGGGATGGATGTTCTGGATCTCACAGTTATTGCTGCTGATGAGATCCACTGCATCCCACCCTAAACCATCCCTAGCCCATGCCCATCCACCCTGCCAACAACCTACACAGGTCATTAGCTGGTCTGTGGCCTCCTGATGGTGTCTCAGTGCTTACTGGCTGCCCTGCAGTCGGCACTTCCTCTGTGGACCATTGAAGCACCTCATGCGATAGTGGCCTGAGTGGTATGATGGCAGATCATGAGGTCCACCGCTATATCGTGAGAATAGGATTGGGCCCTTTATCACCTCTCTGGGAGAAGACCATTGTGAATAATGGACTTCCACCACACTAAATTCCATGCTGAATATAACCAGGGTACAACCACTGGGGAACATCCTCCATGTATTTAGATGCAGGTCTCAGTGATCAGATTTGCATGCCGATAGTATTTATCTTGTGCGGGCTAGCATTGTTTGTGATTCATCCAGCTTGTGACTCCCTGGCTCAAAGCTGAACATAGCTTCTCCAGCATACATTGTGGTCTGCAAGGTCTTTCACTACTCCACCAACCTCACCATCCCCTAACTATGCATTTCAGCCCATTGGGGAGGTCTGAAGAGAGGGAATTAGGATGGTCTGGAAAATTGTTGATAGGCTCCAGCATGTACTTTTGCTGCCAAAATCAACCCTCTCCAGCCTGCTCCCTGGCCTTCGTGGGCTGTTTGCACATGTAGGAAGCCATTGGTTGCTTCCACTGGTGTCTCCTTTGTGCTTGGCAATGGCGCAGCATTCACAGTGGCACATTTCAGTTTACAAGAGTAGAACATGAGTTCCACTGTCATAAATGAAGAATAGGATTGGGCTGTCGTTGGCCTTAGGCAAGCCATTCCCTCTCAGCCTCAGCTGCAATATGGGGCTTGTTATATAGTGGGTCCATGCAAATCAAGGAAGGCATAGAGATAACAGCTCAATACGTTTATTCCATCTTCAGAACAGGACCTCACAATGAATCTGAATGAATCTGACATAAGGCAAACACCTTTGACTTTTATACCCTTTAGCTCCGCCCAGACTCCCCATGATTGGTGCAGTTGAAACATTAACTAGAGGGCCAATCAGATGGTAGGATTTCAATCCATCACCCAATTGGCCAGCCATAAGTCTGGGTCAATCAGTTATTCAGGATTTCGATCCTGCATAACTTGCATACATAACAGGGCTAATAATACTTGCAGGATTGTTGTAAAATCAAGATATTACATAAGAACATAAGAAGAGCCCTGCTGGATCAGGCCAAAGGCCCATCTAGTCCACCTTCCTGTATCTCACAGTGGCCCACCAAATGCCCCATGGAGCACACAAGACAACAGACACAACCTGTGGCCTGGTGCCCTTCCCTGCATCTGCGCTTTGCTTGCTTAGAAAGTGCAACACAAATGCTAAGTACATACTAATGGGCTGGTTTGGATGTTGTTGTTTTTTATTTCCCCCTGAACTGGCTCCATGAGGTAAATTGCTCCTCCTGCTTTCCATTTAAATCTCCCTCACCATGCTTCTAAACATGGGAAGAAATGCATTTCATTTAGTGTGTGGGGCCAGTTTGGGGGATAAAATTTGCTATTATTTATTTATTAGTATATTCCGCCTTTCTCCCCGAAGGGCACCCAAGGTGACTAAGGCAGGTCTGGATAAAATGGTATCCATACCTGCCCTAGAGTACTTTCCTATTCATACAGATGCTTGTGAGACCACTGAAATGGACTCTGCAAATGTGCGTTGCATGAAGATGGCAAAAGTCGTCCTTGAGTTCAAGAAGACAGAATAATATCTCCCCATATCGGTTGCTGATGCAGACTGACAGCATTCTAATCTGTGTTAACGATGGTTGTTTTCCGTGGGTTATAATGTTGAATGAATGACCGTTTGGTCTGTGGTGTTGTAGTTTATTTCATGGTTCTGTAGTTGTTTCCGTGCTCGCAGAAGCAGACGATTTCCACCGTCCCCTCTTATAGTAAGGTCAGATCAACTTTGCTCTACACGTAGCAATGAGTACAGTACAGGAATACATATCTGGAAAGACAAAGGAAAGAAAGGCGGCAGCCGCCTGATGCTACAGTGGAAAGCTTGCTTCTCTCTTCCTTTGATAAACCTATAAACCACTGAGAATTAAGATAGAGCAGATGATTTATACAGCTGCTACAGCAGTACTTCGCTCACATTTATTCCTCATTTTACAGTAATTCACATGCGGATAACACTGAGATTTACATGCTGAACTGCCAGTGTTTCAGGACTTTTTTTTTTCCTCCTGACTTATGAATGTCTAATATAAATGGAAGACCTTTCCAAAAAATGTAATTATATTTTTTTCCCCTGCCAAAGTAGGCATTATAATGTTGCAAACCTGATAGACCAGTTCAAATATCAGCTTATAATTGCTTCAATTCATTTGTTGTTCCCATTATCACATGGCATGTTCCTCTGAGGGAGAAAGTGAAAAAAAACTAAAGGGAAAACCCATTTGAGCAGCTAGCTGAACAGAAGAAGTAGGAAATGTAGGGGATGTAAAATAAGAATGCAGAGGGGGAGGGGATGCACAGTGATGGAAAGAGAAATTATTTTTACTTCCAATTTGTGTTTACGTTAGTACTGCAGTGAATAGTTGACTATTTAGTGTTATCAATTCAAAATCTTCTGAATGTCTAACAAACTTTAATGAAGTAGCAGATTTAAAAAAAATTTAACTACAATGGGCCCACCATATCCGTGGGACTTGTATCCATGGTTTCAACCAAGAAGCAGCAGTGATGGGAACTTGCCCATCAATCCATCTCCTCAGACCACCGTCTCAGGAAGTCACATAGCTATCTGGCCTAGTGGATACACTATGAGAAGAGGCTTCCCCTGTTTCCCTACACCAGTGTTTCTCAACCACTGGTACAGGTACCACCAGTGCTACTTGAGGTGGCGTCTGGTAGTACTTGCTGGATCCTCAAACTCCTGCCACCTGGCAACATGACTAGGAACACGACACAACAGACAGCAATAGGAGGCTTGGCTTAATGAGCAGAGCTCCAAAGTATGGTTTTCTGTGCTCAAAAAAGCCCCCCTGTCTGCCCTGAGGCTCTTACTGGTGTTTGCCATGTCACATCTGGCCTCCCAACCCAGAAGTCACTAGCAATGATACCTTTACCAGTTACTTCCAGTGGTATTTCCAATAGGTGGACCGTGTGAAGTGGTACAAACATTGAGAAATGCCACCCTACACAAAAGGGGATCAGTCACTTTTATCAGCCTCATCTAAGAAGAAAAGAAGTTTGCTTTCTTGTTCAGA
This sequence comes from Tiliqua scincoides, assembly GCF_035046505.1. Taxonomy (NCBI): domain Eukaryota; kingdom Metazoa; phylum Chordata; class Lepidosauria; order Squamata; family Scincidae; genus Tiliqua; species Tiliqua scincoides. Next base: position 76,710,983 of record NC_089822.1, read on the forward strand.
AATTAATGTTTTTACTCAAAAGATTGCACAGACTCCACTATTAACAATTATACTAGCAACCATATAGATATGAGATGTTGCATATATATCAGATGTTGCTATAACAGTTTGGAATTAAAAGTTTCATATTTTGTATTAACTGCATATTACATAGAATGGCAACGTATCTTGCTTATTTTTCAGTTATGAAATATTCTTAATTTAGTGTATTTTAAACTTCATAGGCTATTGCAAAACCAGATTTAGCAGTACTTGCAAGATCCAAGGGATTTACATCCTGATCAAACAACTGGCACTATTCGCACATAGTCCTACAAATTAAGCTGCAGTGATACTGGCAATGCCACAAAGAAAAGAAGCAGAGAATTCCATCAGGCTCTTCCGTTAGACCATTCTAAAGCAGCTGATTGGTGCAATTCCTTATTTTCTTACAGGGCTGTGTATATGCAGCTTTGGCTACACAGTTGATCTAAGGCAGTGCTTCTCAAACATTTAGCATCGGGACCCAGTTTTTAGAATTAGAATTTGTCAGGCCCTACCAGAAGTGATGTCATGACCAGAAGTAACATCATCAAGCAGGAAAATGAGCAGAGCTCATTTTAACAATCCTAGGCTACAATCCTACCCACACTTACCCAGGAGTAAGTTCCATTTACTATCATTGTTAAAAGCATATACAGAGTAGCCTGTTAAAAGTACAGATCTGTAACATTTCCCCAATGCAGTTGCATGCCATGCTAGAATCAAATCTAATATATTAAAAATAAAATATTGAAATGAATGGGGACCCACCTGAAATTGGCTCGCGACCCACCTAGTGGGTCCTGACCCATAGTTTGAGAAACACTGATCTAAGGGAGCATGCATCCAGGACTTGTTAGTGGGCATGATTTCTTACCCAGCTCGAGATACGAGTGCAGAACCCTGCTTCCATGGATGTGAAATACTAACACAGCCTAGCTGGATCAGATCATTGCTGTTTTAGCAATTCCTCCTTGTCAAAAGAGCGACTTGGCGCAAAGAGCCCTGGTCATTTTACTGAGCTGATGCATACCCAAGCCATCTGACAACCTCAACCAAAGAATAAGGGACTCTGTCCAGACAAGTGAAGCACTTTTACTAACGTCCACTGATTGGGGAATTTAAGCAAGTGCTCCCCACTTTATTGCAATCAGTGGACTGAGGCTGGATCATACCCACAGCATTCAGTCAGTGGTCTTAGAAATTGAGATGTCTGGAAAGAGCTTTCTGTGTAGGGGGCTATCTGCTCTAGGCATTCACAGCTGATCATTTACCGCAGATTCTAGAGTACACAGAAACACTGTGTGCACGGGGAAGGGGGGGATTGAACAGATTTGTAGTTCCATTATACAGTGTATGTCCACAGACTCTTTCTTTTTAAGTAGCAACTCTGTCATGGTATAAACACACAGATCTCCAACATAATATCAGAAATCCAGAGTTCCTACCAGAAACAAGAGAGCTGTGTTAACTCAGTACAAAAAGTAAGAGGAGTTATGTCCAAAGGTGCTGAACAGCTTTTGTCCTTAAAAATCTCAACACAGTTTGAGCTTCAAAGCTCTTCCTCAGGGATGATGAGGTGTTTCTTTCTTCCTTCAACTCTTGCAATGCAGCCCATCTATAGAGACAACAAATATGTGTGGCCAAAAGCTTATTCTCTCCTGCAAGAGCTGAAGAAAGCAAGCAAATACCACTAATGAATAAGAGCGGTTTTGAATGTGTCCTCTTGTTATACTCATTATTCTAGTGTTTATTGCTGGCATACCCTCTAAAAGCAAGGCCTCGAAATATAAATGGTCAAGTCTTTATTTGACAAGCTCAAAAACTGGGTGGACCTCAGTATCCTGCCAACTCCACAGTTGAATTTTGAGTGCAGTTTCCTTCTTTGGAAGACAGCTCGGTTATCCCCACCATATCTCCCCTCACTTTTGTTTGAACATTTGCACCCTGGCTCCAAGCTGCAGATGATCCCAACATATCACCTCCAACCCCAAAGGAGTCGGGACTTCTTGTCAGGGTTGCATCACCTACCCCAAGCCCATCAGGTAGACTTTACACCTGTTCTCATCCAAAATCTTTGAGCTGAATAGCCTCTGGAGACTAGTCTTGTGAGCCCTTTGATGAATGCACTAATCAGAACACACACAGAAGGGCCTTGATAGCTTAATACATATCAGAAGACCTGTTAGGATGGGTAGGAACGTGAATGCACTTCCCTTAGGGTCTACACTGAATTCCTCTGCTACAACACAGAACCTGACAACCTGACAAACCTGACTAACCTATACCTCACGAGTTCCTTCAGTCTGAAGTAGATGAAAAGAACCTTTTATCACAGTGATTTTCAACCTTTTTCAGCTCACGGCCAGTGGCGTAGCTAGGTCATTTGACACCCAGGGCCCCTAAATTTTTGTCACCTCATATGACATAATTAATTATTTAATTATTAATTAATTATTAATTTATTCATTCACATTTTTATACCACCCTTCCTCTAAGCAGTTCAGGATTTGAAATGAATAATAATAATGGCCAGAAAATAAATGCAGTGGATATTTCCCCACAAGCAATGGATGAAATTCTGCATCAAATGGTATATAACATGATGGTATTATTCCTAAAAGCCAAGAAGTCCAGAATTTTGGTCACTGAGACCCACTTTTTAGAATGACAATTTGTCCAGGACCCACTGGAAGTGATATCATGGCTGGAAGTGACATCATCAAGCACAATAAAATAAAAAATTATAAATAATTAAATTAAAGAAAAACAATTAAATAAGGGGAAGCCAGCCCTGTTCCACCAAGTGAATTTTTTCTGTAGCCTGCCTGCAAGAACACCCCCCACACACAAAACTCTCAGTGAGATTTTCAGTCCTCCCCAGTGCTCAGTTCAGTGTAATATTTAAACCATAGCACTCTCAGGACCCACCTGGCTTTACAAGTCTAAAAACAGATAAAAATTGACCTTACCAGCTGAAGCCTCTGTTTTATTCTTTGGGGGGGGGGTGCAGCCTTCTGGAACACTTGTTGAGCTCCACTTTCATCAGATTGGGACCGTGCAGCTAGCCTTGCATTAGTCTTTGCCTGACTTGACCAGGAGCCAAGGCATGTTTGCTTACTCGCGAGTAAACATAACCGTGTGGCTTACTTTTGCTTTCCATAGGGCTCAATATATTTGTCTGCTTGGAGGGAGGGACTTCCTTCTTGGGTGTTTTTTGGGGGCTGCTTTCATTGGATAGGAATCATTCTAGTGTCATTGGATTCCTCTCAGCCTGGCCTTTCCAACAAACTATGGCAAGTTTGCCTACTCATGAGTAAACATGCAATATGGCTCGGTTTCATTTTCTATAGGGTTCCATGCATTTTTTTGTTTCTGGTTTTTTGGCCATAACTTTTGATACAAAGGAGATATTTCAATACAGTTTTTTGCATTGCATTCCACTAGAACGTCTGCATCCAACAGTATATAGCATGATGGGGTTACTCCAAACCTCAGTGATGTTAGCAATGTTGGGGCATTTGTGGTGTCACCCCCCCAAGGTAGTACCTGGGGCGGACCGCCCCTGCCCCCTGCTAGCTATGCTACTGCTCACGGAACACTGGCAAGGTGCTAAAATTGTGAAGGCACAACATCAGTTATTTGTCAACTGATACGATACACCATGCTTCTGGTTGGGGGGGGGGTCACATCCCCTAACGGCCCTATGAATAAACAATTCTTGCCCAAACTTGCACAGCACACTTGCTGACCATTTGCAGCACACCAATGTGCCGTGGCACACTGGTTGAAAATAGCAGCTCTTTAAAAGCCGATCAGGAGAGGAGCAAAAATTCCTATTTGGCTCATGCAGGCAAATATCTAATCCAGGGGTGTCAATATAAGGCCTGTGGGCTCAATGTACTTCCCACAAGCAATTGATCCAGCCCCCATTATAATTGGGCTCACTCATACCTTAAAAATATGAACAAGATTTGCTCATTTTCTCTTCTGTCATCTGCAGCTAATGAGTTTCTAGGTGAGAACAAAGTGCTTATTTCTGGCTATCATCTGTTTAGGGTGCAGTCCTAACCCCTTATGTTGGTGTTTTCCGGCACTGGCATAGCAGTTCCAATGGGATGTGTGCTGCATCCTGCAGTTGGGTGCCACTCACGGAGGCCTCCTCAAAATAAGGGAATGTTTGTTCCCTTACCTCAGTGCTGCATTGCTGGAGAGCACTGACATAAGGGATTAGGATTGCGCCCTTAATGATGTAACTTCTGGCCCTCAGCAGGCACCGTGAATGCTAACTTCGATTCTCTGTATGAAATGACTTTGACACGCCTTGTCTAATTCCACACAATGAATCTTGGGTGTGTGGATGCAGCTGCTTTCCAAACATTGACGAATAAGACTGCAGAAAGAGAGGAACAGATCAAACAGCTAGCAGAACTCCTCCCTCTAATGTCCCTCCAATCAAATTGTGCCACTTTCTCTATGTGTCTCCTACCTGGGTGGGAATGTGGCCACCGCCCACATGAAGCTTCTGGGAGGATGAGTGATAGTAATTGCATTTAAACCAATGTAGTACCCTTGACTAACGGAACATTTTTAGTCAGTCATGGATATTGTCCCTGTTCTAGAATCTTGTTTTCAGTCCCAGTGAGTTACTCCAGAGGAGCATGCATAAGGTTGAAAAACAAAGCTGGATCTTTTCCCATATGTGATGTTTGGGTTTGATTTGCTTCACCTTCTTTAGTTCTAGTGGCTATATGTGGAGCAAAGTTAAACATGATTTGATCCAGGAGCCACCCAGACTAATGTCATTGCACAGAAATATGACTCAAAGCCTGGTGTAACGGAACACTGAAGCAGCAGCATGACACCCGGAGAAAGCTTATAAGAATAGAATTCCTCAAACAAAAAGAATTCCAGCCTTGCCTGTGAGGAATTTGGTTAAAAATAAATCATCTTCTGTGATCAAAGTCTAAGCGCAATTGTGTAGTTTCTAATATATGTGGCAACAGCACAATAAGAGCAAGGATGAAAACACAAGTGGAAGCTCTAAATCTGACACCAGACACTTTGATGGTTTTTACATGCATACAAAAATCAGACATATAAAAATAGAACTTAAAATCTCTCTGTCTGTCTGTCTGTCTGTCTGTCTGTCTGTCTGTCTGTCTGTCTCTCTCACACACACACACGGCGGGTGGGAAGCCCTTTATTTTATGGGTAGGAATTGGAATTTGTGAGGTGTCACAATCAGTAGTGTCACTATGGCTTGTGGCTGGTGTGGGCTGCACTGGATGTGAGCTCCAACAATGGGGGAGTGGGTGACACCACATTACCCAAGCCTCCATTCAGCGATCTTTAGCCACCTTGCATTCTCACTGATGATTGTGTTTTCATGCGCCCAGAGCAGGCTGAAGAGTGCCAGATGTAGGCAGGCCGATTGCATTAAAAAGTAATGCAATACGGAAAGTGGTTGCAGGTTGGTTAGACATAACAAGGGGTGACAAGGTCAGGGGTGACCTGATTATGTCATTACATCACCCTCAAACTTCTGAAATGCTGATCCAGTGGCATAGCTGGAAGGTGTGCCGCCCTGGGGTACACCAACCAGGGCTACCCCACCCCCTATGCTCCCTCCGAACATGACCAGAGCTATGCTCTGGTCACATCCGTAGGGTGATCTGAGGCCCTAATGAAGGGCCCAATTTGAAACTTTTTTTTGCGGGGGCCCCAGGGTCACAGCCAAGGTCTGCAGAATCTTAGAGAGAAAAATAAAATTTAGTATACATTTTATATTTCTATGGTCGGATGGAAAGCAATCAAAATGCACCCTTAAAAAGTACATGTGAGTTCATGGACCAAGTGAACTTAAGCATATTTAAATAGAAAATTGCATGCATGTGAGCCTACAAGTAAACAAACAAGATGTGAGGATTATCTCTGAAAAGTAAATAGTTACAAAACCACCTGTTTTAGTGACTGTTAAATGATTTAGGGCCAAATCCTATCCAACTTTCCAGTGCTGATGCAGCTGCAATGCAGGCCTGAGGTCAGGGAACAAACATTCCCTCACCTTGAGGAGATGTCCCTGTCTGCTGTTCCACTGCAGGATGCAGCACATGCCCTGTTGGCATGGCTGCATTAGGGCTGGAAAATTGGGTAGGATTGGGCCCTTAGTAAAAATATTATTACGTAATTCAAATATAGTAAAAAATTTCAAAATACCGTAAAAACAGTATAAACAAACACTACTAACTTTTTAAGGATTCAGAAGAAAATTAAAAACATTACTGTTCTCTATAAAACTTGTAGATGTGATGTTCGCTGTCCATTGCAGTGTGTTGTGCATATTTGACAAGACTAGAGCAGATTACCGTAGCGTGGGGGTGGGAAGGCCTTGAGTGCAAGGCCCATTGGGAACGATTGATTCAATAGGCCTAAAACCAGCCCTAAACACCAGAATACTTACAGTCAGGGCTGAATTCTACATTTCAAGTTAAAAAACCAACTCCACCCTCCTACCAATGACATAAAAAGTCGTTACAGTTTTTTTCCTAGACACCTTTACAATCACTTCATTGTATATTTATTATCCCTGCCTTTGCTGAAACAAGTGATTTTTACTGAATCCAGAAATCTATTTCTGGAAAGAAGTCAAGATGTATTTATTTGGGGGTCCTGACAACATTTTAGGCAAATAATTTTAAGGGAGTTTCCAAAATATTATGTCCCCGAAAATAATAATAATAATAATAATAATAATAATAATAATAATAATAATAATAATAATAATAATAATAATAATAATACAGGTATTTATATACCACCTTTCTTGGTCGTCAGATTTCTCCGCAGACTTTATTCAAGGCGGTTTACATAGGCAGGCTATTTAAATCCCCGTAGGGATTTTTACAATTGAAAGAAGGTTCTATCTTTCAAGAACCACAACATTCAGATGTTTCTTTCTGATCCAGTTTCACATTCTGGCTTCCATACTCCCACGCTCAGAGCAGATGGAATAACTCAGGTCAGCTTGTCAGCTGCTTCCAGGTCGCACGGTGCTGGTGGCCTTGAACTGGCGACCTGCGGATGTTATCTTCAGGCAAACGGAGGCTCTACCCTCTAGACCAGATCTCCTGCCCCTGAAAATGATGGTATAATGACTGTGGGTCTAATCCTATCCAACTTTCCAGCACTGGGGCAGCCATAATGCAGCCCCAAGGTAAGGAAACAAATGTTTCCATTTGTAGTAGGCCTCCAAGACTATTTTGCCAACACAGGAACTGTGTATACCCCATAGGCACAGCAGCAGTGGCACTGGAAAATTGGATAGGATTGGACCCTGTATTGGCAAGAATATTGTTGCTTGTTTTACAATTTTGTGAGGTAGCAAACATTCAAATCACTCAGCAGTGCCTAATCCTATTGTCTCAGATAAAATATGGATTGATCTTACAAGTGTTTCTGTATACATGCAAACTTTCCCATTAATGCATTGTGCAATCAATTTTTCATACAAGATAATTAAGATGAGATTTATTTTGGAAAACCTTAACATGAGGAAAGACTCCTGATTTTGCAGTTCCAGGGAGCAAAAACAAGAGTTGTTATAAATTCTGTTGTTGTCGTCCCATCCGTGAGTCAGGCTATGAAGGCATGAAACCTTCCTGCCAGTGTCCTTGGCAGCGCACTGAGTAGCACACTGTCGGGGTGCCTTTTACAACTGGTGCTGACTGCTTTATGGTCCTAAACACCAGAATATTGCTTTATGGCAGTCAGAGCCAATGGAAAAGGTGCTACAATGTCTCACGGCCCATAAAGGTTTGGGGAATAAGGGTCCAATCCTATCCAACCTTCCAGCACTGGTGCAGCCGCAATGCAACCTTGAGGTAAGGGAACAAATGTTTCTGTATTTTGAGGAGACTTCTCGGACTGCCCCACCACCACAGGATGCAGTGCACGCCGCATTGGCACTACTGTACCGGCACTGGAAAACTGGATAGGATTGAGCCCTAAATCAGTCACACTGGATTACAGCCATTGTGTTGAGAATTTATAGTGGTACATAATAAATAAATTCATTCATGGCAATTCACTCTTTTTCTTGCAGCGTCCACCTTGCTTTCTGTTCCTATATGGCTTCCACATTCTTTACACTGACGGCTTTCTCCGTATTAGCTACTTTTCAATATTTTAATTTATGGAATAGCTTGTTAAAATTTGAAAGTGCTGGGTTCTCCAGAGTGGTATGCAGGTTGAATGCATCTTACATTGTTGGAAGGAATTTCATCTTCATCAAGCTCTCCCAGACAAGGAACTGCTTTTCCACAGTACATTAGCAAGAGTTTTCCCCCATTTCCTGTCATTGTTATTTTTATGTGGCTGTTAAGATTCAGGTGAACAGAGAAACACAATATAAGGCTGAACAAGGGCTATTTAGTAAGGAAGAAACCCCAGTACACTTTGCTACATATCAAAGGATCTTTATTGCTGTAGAGATGACCGGCTTCTTGCATAAGGTTATATGAGCTGTGTGCTTATAGATGTAATACATTCATCTGGCTTTCCACCCACAAGCACATTTATCAGTAACTGAAAGGGGAAAAAATCCATACAAAGAACTGAATGTAACACAGAATAAGAGACTATATTGGGGGGGAGGGGGAACTTGTCTGTTACAATTATCTGCCTAGTTTAACAACACTAAATGGTTCTTTTTATCTAGGTTTTGTCATTAGTAAGTTAACATATTTGCTCCAGGGGTTTGATAGTTTCAGTTCCAGTTGATTACCATAAACTCCAAGTGTTACACAAGAAAAAAAAAAAGTAAGCATCATTTTCCCCAAAATATAAATGTTAGGGTATAATTTCAACTGTGTTATTTCCTAATTACTCTAAAATCTTCTTGTGTTTATATGTCCCAATAAAGACTTCCCTTGATTCAGTGTCTATATTCTTTCTGCCATCATGTCATTTAATACTGAACTCAATTTTAAAGGATTTGCCGTGGGCAAATTAGCACTCAAGTGGAGGAAGAAATGATCTGTCTCACATCTCACACAGCACTGAGCTGACAAGGAATAAATCTGTGTGCGGCATTAAAATGATTCACTTTGCGGTGCTTAAAAACTCTGCAACTGTATCCCCTCCACAATGGTTTCTGATCAATTGCAACACAGATCAGGCGGCTTTCTCACAAGTTTGCATTCCTGGGGGCTGCTTGCAAAAGAAAAGGGGGAAAGAAGGGTTTGTGTTTGTAAGCCAAGAAAAGTAATTTACTCCTCTGCTGGTGCCACACATGGTCTATGAGCAGAATAAGCTGGTCCGCTCTCACCCTAAGGGCTGCCCATGTCTGAACTACTCTTTCTGTACGTTTCTGAGTACCAAATGCCCATGAACCAAGAGTCAGTTTCAGTTGCCCAGACACATACAAAAGAAAAAGATAAAATAGAAAGGAAAATGGTAAAGAAAACGAAAATAAAAGGTTTGTGAAATGCTGAGACTAAATTGAGAAACAAAGACTCTCTCTCTCTCTCTCTCTCTCACACACACACACACACACACACACACATGAACACATAAGACTTTCTCCCAGCCTAATCTGAACTGGTTAACCACCTGAATGATGAGAAACGCCAGTGCTTGCCATCGGTGACTGTGTGGCTTTGTCTCTGTGAAGATTGACAGCTCCCTCTGCTGTTCCTCATTGTGAGGTGCTGGGGAGAAAGTCTCCCCCTTTGTGCAATGGTGAACTCTCGCAGTTCTTCAATTAACGGCCATCAAACTGGCGTGCTTTCAAGCCCAGGCTGTTATTCGGATGCCTGATGGCACCTTCAGGACGCCTGCTCAGAAGGCGCCGCCACTTCAAAACCAAGTGTGATACTGTTATTAATGCAAGGCATGAGAATCGCACCCTCTCCTCGGAGGCGTTCTATTTCTGTGCCTGCCCGTCTGGTCTGTTTACAACAGAGGCAGGCTTATGAAAGCACTGCTGACTGGCAAGAGAAGAACTGGTGCCTTCAGAAGATGATTTCACTGAGCGGTAGACATCTGCAGACACACCAAATTCTGCCAGCAGCTCATGTATGAACCGAAGAGGGGTGTCACTGGCCCTGCCTTCCACTCTCAAGTGACAGTGTCAATAATTCATGCAGCATACACAGCTTTTCCTGCCTTTTCTCTAAAACACTTCAGGGTGGTGCCCAAGACTGGTTGTTAGTGCTCTGACATCAGACAATGTATGTTGATTAACACACCAACAGAACCAAGGCCCTCCTTTCAGGGAAATAGCCCAAAATGTGACAGAGCACTCCTTGAGCTGGGGACATGTCATGTTTGTGACATTTGTTACATTTTCAGTATCACCACATGGTGGGTGTAACCGTGCGGTAAATGTTCATATACAGTGGCTCGTGACAAAAAATGGCTGGATTTCTTCAGATCATCGCTACTTATTTTCCCCAGTGTTTGGCAATGAGGTAGAGAAAACCACCCAGACTGTGCAAAACAAGCTAAGACAACATAAGGCTATGAAGATCAATGGAAAAACCAGGAAGTATGGTATGCTTTAGATGCCCATAGGGGAGAAATCATCATTTCTCTTAAAAGCAACAAACCCTCACTGACAGATGAACAAAGGAATGGTTTAATTGCACATAGTTTCCCTTTCAGAAGTAAGGCAAGAAGCAAAGGGTATTCAATTCTAGCAGGAAGTCTGTTCATCTCCAAATTATGCAACTCATGGTCTAGAGCAGAGGGGTCCAAAGTTTTTGGCAGGAGGGACACATCGTCTCTCTGACACTGTGTTGGGAGCCGGGGAAAAAAAGAATTAATTTACATTTAAAATTTGAATAAATTTACATAAGTTTACAGAAACGAATATATTAAAGATGAACTTATATGAATGAATGAAGGTCTTGCAATAGCTCAAGGCCTATAAAAGGCCTTGCAAAAAGCAAGGCTGGCCTTTCCTTTGCTGCCGCTACTGCATCACAGATGTGAAACAACAAGCAGTGGAGGGAGCCCTCATTCACAGCTCATGCAGTCGCCCCCACGCTGATAGCAGTTGCGTTGAGCCAGTGTGGGCTCCAACAAATCTCCGGAGGGCCAGAGGCTCACTGGAGACTGGGGGCTCCCCGAGGGCCACATTGAGAGGCCTCGAGGGCCGCAAGTGGCCCCAGGGCCGGGGTTTGGGCACCACTGGTCTAGAGTCTGGGGCTGGAAAAGCCAAAGGTCTGCAGCAACCTATGGTTGTGTTTCTGAATCCAGAACATTTGTGGACCTACCATTGGGATCTATGGGGCAAAAGCCTCAGGTGCAAGTCCTGGGTCATGCAAGGCTCCGTGAGCCTCAGGTGAATGGGGGGGCAGATTTTTGCATCGGGGGGCAATGATAGCCCTGGGTGTGGGGCTCAGGAGGTTCGTCACTGATACAGAAGGGATATTCAAGATGAAGATGGCCATACTACTCTTTGGGCAAAGAATCAGGGGGAGAAAAGGAAGGAAGCTCTCCTATGGACGGGCGCAATTGTTCCCAATGGAACGATTAAACCCAGAGAAAAGAAGAGTTATTTCCTATTTATGTCCCTGTGTTGGAAACTCTCTGCAGCCTGTGCTGGTGAGTCTAGAGGTGATAAAGTTCCCAATCCTACCCAACCTTCCAGTGCTGTTGATGCCAATGGGCCATGCACTGTATCCTGCAGGGGAAGATCATAGAGGCCTTTTATGGTCATTACTGCCCCCTTGGGCAGTCCCTTGCCTCTTACCTTGTTTGTTTCCTTACCTCGGGGCTGCACTGTATCTGTATTGATGCCGTAAAGTTGGATAAAATTGAACCCTTCCTTTAAACAAAAGGATCAGATTCAAGTCTTGGTGGACACAAACCACGCTCTCCATGAGGCTATCCAGTGGAGATCACCTACAATAATAATACTGGTATTTATATACCGCCTTTCTGGTCATCGGATTACTCCTCTGACTTTATTCAAGGCGGTTCACATAGGCAGGCTATCTCTAAACCCCCGAGGGGATCACAATAACAGAAAGGTTCTATCTACCGCACATTTCAGATTGATCTTTCATGGTCTGGTATCACTTCTGGCCCACAGTTGCCTCCCACGCTGGCTGACAAGCAGCTCCTTCATCTCTCACTTGAAGGGCAGCCAAGACGCTTCTTCACTCACACCAAAGAGTGGGTGGAATAACTCAGCTCAGCTTGTCAGCTGCTTCAAGGTCTTGCTGTTTACAGAGCTGCTGGTGGCCTTGAATTGGTGACCATCAGATATTATCTTCAGGCTAATGGAGGCTCTACCCTCTAAACCAGACCTCCTGCCCATAAGAAAATCCCTACAAGAAATCCCACATCCTCCAAAGCAGGGGTGTCCAAAGTTTTTGGCAGGAGGGCCACATTGTCTCTCTGAAACTGTGTCGGGGGCCGGGGAAGAAAAAGAATTAATTTACATTTAAAATTTGAATAAATTTACATAAGTTTACATAAATGAATATATTAAAGATGAACTTATATGAATGAGTGAAGGTCTTGCAATAGTTCAAAGCCTATAAAAGGCCTTGCACAAAGCAAGGCTGGCCTTTCCTTTGCTGCTGCTACTGCATCACAGACATGAAACAGCAAGCACCGGATGGAGCACTCATTCCACAGCTCACGCGAGAGGTCAAACAGTCGCCCTCACGCTGAGAGCAGTTGCGTCGGGCCAGTGTGGGCTCCAACAAATGTCCAGAGGGCCAGAGGCTCATTGGAGACTGGGGGCTCCCTGAGGGCCACATTGAGAGACCTCGAGGACCGCAAGGGGCCCCAGGACTGGGGTTTGGGCACCCCTGCTCCAAAGGAAGCAAGCACTTTCTTCTGAATAGAACAGCACTTCTTAGAGAATCAGAGGCTTTGTTTCTGTCCTTTAGAGAAACATGGGGGGGGGGGAGGCATCAAAGACCAAGTTTTCACAGTGGCTTTGGGGTTGTACAAGTTGCTGTACAAAAAAGTGAGGAAGTCACTTTCATTTGGAATTACAGCTCACTTTCTCAGGAGGAGCGTAAGTGGTGCAATTTCATTTGGAGAAAATTTGTAAGGCAGCTACATGGGCATTACTGTGTATATTCACAAAGCACAGGTTGGTTGGCAACCTTCAGTCTTGAAAGACTATGGTATAAGCCTACAGCACCCGGTATTCCCAGGCGGTCTCCCATCCAAGTACTAACCAGGCCTGACCCTGCTTAGCTTCAAAGCACTAAAAGGTTCATGTATTTTCATCAGCAGCTTTTGGCAGACTGTTTTCAGTGTGAGTACAAACGAACTGGTCCATCTAAGTCTGACCTAGGCCACTCAGCCCAGGCCTAAACTCTGGTGCCACCACAAGGTACAATGGCACAGAAAAGGGCATTGCTGTATCCTACAGGGGCAGAGCAGCCGCCAGAGTCTCCTTTGGGTAAGAGCACATTGGTTCCCTTATCTCAGGTACCAGTGGGTCTCTTTGAATCTGGATTAGCTGGGAGACTACCCAGTGGGCACATAACCAAGGAGGCCCATGTTGGGCAGCTCAGCTTGGGAGGGGGCATAGGATTTGGTGGCAGTCTCTGCCACTGTCCCTACCCCTTGTTGGGCCCGATCCACATATTAGCCCTCCCTCAACTCAGCTCGGTTCCGTCTTCCCTTCGCCTTCGCCTTCGCCTTCCCCTGCCCCCAAAAGCCTCCCTGCCAGCTGGCAGGGATACTCATTGCCTGGCACTTCAGTCTTACATCATCTTGGTGCTGAGGCTCAGTGCCAACTGGCATTGGCCTCACCACTGGTGCTGACTGTCTCTGTTTGGCAGGAAAGTGTCTTAAAGCTCTTTTACAACACCCAGAGCTGGCAGTGTAGGCAAACCGCTAGCTTGGGAGGGGATAGGTTTGGGCCCTCAGTCTACAACCTTGAAACGAACCAGAGTCTTGAGGCTTGAGTTCCTGGAGTTTGGGAGAGCTCAGAGCTTGCAAGGGTTGGGGAGTTAGCCCGTAGGACTTCAGCTTCCTCTTCACTGGAGGACTGGCTGTTAGAAGGGGTAGTGGTATCTACCATAGGGCGGTTTGCCCTGATGACTCATGTTTGGGATATCTGACAAGTGGATGTGCTCAAGAATGTACTCAGCATTTGGCTTTTTTGCCTTGGGACCCTGCCCTGCTCTCATTGAGTGCTAAGGCCTTGGACATAGTAGGATACACAAGAACAAATTTGGAACATGCATTTCGGACTCACTAGGAATGTTGGGCAAGTGAACCAGGATTGCATATGATTGATCTGGGAGAGATGCACAGGCCTGTGACAAGGACAGAGCTCCTATATTTTTCACAGTTGTATAAAAGAAGGAATTGTTGCAGGTGCAGATTGTTGCGTAGGACTGAAAAATATCTTCTTCTGTACTGTATGGCAATTAAAGATAAAGGAGTTATATCTTCTTTTATATCTCATCACCCTTTTTTCTCTCTGTGTTTCCCTTTCTGCTTCCCCCCCCCCTTTTTTTTTTTTAAAAAAGAAGGAAATCCACATACACAGACAAACAAAAGAAAATAGAAGATATCTATTTTAGATTTGGGGCCTATTAAATACCAATGTATTTATTACAATTTTAAAGACTGCATCACTATCAGGAATGGCTGTTTGGGTTAGCCCCTTACAAACCTGAAGCTGCATTTACTGCTTCAGCATAATAGTTAGGATTCCCACCTTTTTGTGATGTATCACAAATAGTGTCAATGTAGCTGAGTATGTTCTCTGCAAGAAGTAAACACAGGACTTTCTTATTAGAGAATATGTATCAGCAGGGCCGCCCTCTTACCTGTTACCCTTCTGAACATGTCCAGAACTATGCTCCAATTGTGACTGGAGGAAGTTCTGAGGGCTGGGGAGGCCTCTGGAAGATCTTAAAACATCACTGAAAAACTGCATGGTCTCCTTGGCTCTCAGAAGGCCTTCTAGAGACATTAAAATGTCACTTCCGGTTTTCTCTCCTCCCCAGCCCTCAGAATACCCTCAGCGCACCACTTGGAGTGAGGCTGGCTGAAGTGGGCGGCCTCACTCTGAGAGACATAGGGCGCAATCCTGAGGCACCCTTGGGCCGGTGCAAGTACGCTGACCCAGGAGAGTCGCAAACATGCCATAAGGCACGTTTGCACCTTCTCGTGAGTTGGTTAGGCTGGCACCCAGAGGCGCGCTGGCCCGTAGAGGCTGAGTTCTGCCTCTGCGCTGATGGAGGGACCGAGACTTCTGTCAGCTAAGCTTGGCTGGGGTGGGCGGGGAGGAGGCGTGGAGGAGGCAGGAGGGAGGCATTCCAGAGTGAGTGATGGTGGGCAGTGGGTGGCCCTGGGGGTGGGTGGGGGGAACGGGAGGCAGGGCTGGGACCCAGCAGTTATGCTGGATCCCAATCCCGTTCCTCAAGCAGCGCGGAACAACTTCAAGCTGCTTCGCTCTCTTCGGACCTGTGCCACTTCAGGATGTGGCACATGTCTGAGGAGACCCATAGGGGCTGCAGTGGCTTTCCCGGGGGTAAAGGGAAGAGTTTCCCCTTTCTGTATCTTGCACTGAATACAGCGCAAGCCTGCATTCAGGATTGCGTCCTTAGTTGCCAGCGAGGGACGCAGGACCCCAGCAGCCGTGGCATGGCTGGCATTGCAGCCCTCCACAGAGTGCCTCCTGGGAAACAGCATCCCTGTGACCCCTCCCTCAACTACGCAGCTGTGTATCAGGGCTATTGGATCAAATATTGTCCTCTGCTTATAGGGTTGTACGGCACTGCATGCTAGCTATTTATTGGCTTGTGTCTGAAACAGGAGGTTGCTTGTGACAACATTTTACGCCCTGTAAATTTTTAAAGACATATGGTGATGTTGTACTTCACTAAAAGTATAAGTGCCCATATATCAGGAGTGTGCATATATCTTCAAAATGGCCCTAGCTCATCAGACTCTTGAGGGTTACTTAAACTAAAAGTTGGATTATAAGCATAAAAAGAGACTCTGTGCTGATAAGTTTGCTTTCTGAGGCAGTGTTGTTGAGCTGGCTGAGCTTGTATCCCCTATATCCTGAAATGATGTCACTTCTCCAGAGCTATTACCTCCTAGATCATTGTCCAAATCCTCTTAGTGTGGCAGCTGAACTGCTATAGGTCACTCAACCAGTTTCTCATTAGGGTTTCCTCCCCCTTCTCTGCAATGTAACCTCCAGCTTGGTGCATCCAGATCCAATAACTCTATACTTCCACGGCAAGCAAAGGCCCTTGCAATCAAATCACTGTGTATGACAGGCCTGTGCCTGCCCGCTCCACGGAGAATTGAGATGCTGCGCTTGCTCCCTAGTTGTGACCCACTTGAAAATAGCTCCACTATAACAGCTAAATGGGAGGAATGTCAAAGATTTATCTACTAATCCCAGCGATAATTGCTATGGAAGGATATTTATGGGCTAGCTCTGTAGCGCAGCAGTTAACAAAGCCATTTATTTATTTGCCAACCAGAGCAGCTGTTTCCTGAACAAAGTTGCAAGCTCTTTTCTGCCTTTTTATAAAGCTGCATCAGAAATACCAGATTAGGTCTTGTCTTCTGTGCAATCATCCCCCCTCCTGTCACCCCCCCCCTCCTTCTAACAGGAGTGGGTGGTAAATGAAAAACTACCAACCTCTGTCATTTCCTATGTGAAATAATGTTACAGCTCTCATTAAACCAAAGCAAAGCTTCTTTGAATGGGGGGGAGAGCTCTTTAATTAATTCATCTTTGCTCATAATGCTGCTAATGTAGCATCCATGTATATAACATGCTAAAGCCTTATTAATAATTTCTATTGGAATGTGTCTGTTGGAATGTGTTTGCATATAGATCTGCTCCCCTTAACTATTGAGGATGAAGGCCAATAAAGGCTTTGCTTTTGACCCCACATGCCACAAATTGATTTTGTCCTGCTGTTGTCTTTGATCAAATAGGTTTTGCAGGTTTTTGAAGGAACAACAAACCTTTTTTTTTTACAAAAGGAGGAGATGGAATGAGTGCATGCCGGGAGCAATGAATTCCCAGAAGGAGAAAAAAATCCATTGTCTGTCTCCAGTCTTTCTTGAGGAACAATTAGCAGCATTGCAGGTCCAATGGGATTGCTCCAGTAGCACGAATGATCACCTCTGGATCCATCCTCTGCTTCTGTGTTAATACACCAATAGGGCCACTGCTCACGTACTTTTGTTTTCCTACTTCCTGGATAAGTGAGACTTAACTAGTGGTACACAAACAGAGGCTCATGCTGTGCATTGCTTAATGGAAGCCCCTCCCAATCCTATTAAAATAGCATGCTGTATTTTCCTACAGAGAGGGGTGTGTTCTGCAAAGTCTGTGAATGAGCCTTTCTTGGATTATTTGTCACGCTCTGCATTTTGACTGATAATGAATAGGATGGGTGCTGTGATTACAGCTTCTAGTGGAGTCTGCCATTCATTTATGATGTCTGCAGTATCCTGGTCTGTCTGTCTCCTGGTTGTGTAAAGAAGACATGCACAGATCTCTGTCTCTTCCTCTCTCTTTCTCCCATGAATACTAATTCCTACATCACGTGGTGCTCTTCTGCATAGCTCTTGTATTAATTGTTGCATTCTCCAGGGATCACATGTAATAAATTACATGTTTCCATTACACTAGACACAATGGGGAGGATTGCTGCCCCTTAGCCATTTATATCAATTATTCTGAGGAGGCCTGAATCCTCCATACCGCTTCTTTATCTGCCAAAGCAGATCTGCTTTTCCTCACTGCAAGAGCTTGCATTCTGTATCTCCTTACAAGATTTTTTTTTTTAAACTATAATTTGGAGGATGGCAATTGACTTACCATATCAATAAATCCACCACAGCTGCCCTTCCTCAAAATCAGAACCTGTTATTCCAGACAATCCTCACCCACCCCCCATCCCTGAATACATTTATCATGTTATACAGGCAAATTAGCTCGAGATATCTACCAATATTTAATAAGATGATGAGCAATTTTTCAAGTAGGCTCCATTTTCAATCCTTTTCTCCCCAGAAGTAGATGCTGAAAGTGCTTTATCGGCTCCTATTGTTTTGCACATCAGCTCCTAGTTTACTATTACTGCAGCATCAGTTTTACAAGATAATCCTGATTTCCATTCTACATGGTGACTCTCAAAGCCTTAGGGTCAGGATAAGACACCCATTAATCATGCTCTCACCAGAACCTGACAAATCCTCTTTCTTTTGTATCTGCTCCTG
Organism: Tiliqua scincoides; assembly: GCF_035046505.1. Taxonomy (NCBI): domain Eukaryota; kingdom Metazoa; phylum Chordata; class Lepidosauria; order Squamata; family Scincidae; genus Tiliqua; species Tiliqua scincoides. The sequence goes on from NC_089822.1 coordinate 76,729,250, forward strand.
TTGTATTTGGTTTGTATTTAATGGGGGAGGGTAACAGGAGGTAAGATAGAAGGGATTGAAAGAAGCAGTTGTATAAGCAGGACATGCAAAAAACAGCAACAAGAAAAATCCTACCACACCACTTTTAGAGCTCTTTATTATTGTAATTGTATATGAAATCATGTTACATTTGTTGATTTGTCTGTCAAGGCATGATGGAACAATTAATGGGGTTCATGGATATTCTGTTATAACCAACACCTGAATTCTTACTTAATTTTCCTCAGTTTAGAATACAAGTTCATGTGTTTTGATGAATTGTCGTTAAAAAAAAAATTGTACAGCATCCAGACCATCAGCAATATTGCCCTGATCCAAACAGAAAGATAATCGGAACATAAAAGTTCCCAAAGTTTGTACCCCCAGAAGTTCCCTGAAACCTCAGGGAATGTCTATGATAAGAGCAGTGTTCTTTTACTGTGTTCAGGAGCAATGGGCATATCCCAGACTGGATCATTTGGACCACCACTGAATGGTGATACCATAGGTTCAGCATGATAGTTGGCTGACCTTTCAGATTCAGAGGCCGTATCCCTCTGTCTACAGATGATGAAAGTCTATAAATCTTTATGAATTAACCACTTCTTAAATTTGGCATTTAAGATTCTTCCCTCCTGCCCCTCTCCTAATCCCAAACTACCCACAATTCTCTTCCATTCCACTTCTCCCCTTGGCCTATCAGCAGCAGTGTAGGAGATTCAGCTGGCCACTGTCACACATGCTGCAGAACCACAGAGCTACTTTTTTGCCAACATTCTGGGTCTTACACTGAGGAAGCATGAGATCCACCAGTGATACTCCTGGATAGAATTGGGCTGCCCATCTATATGGTTCACAATCCCAGCACTGTAGTGCCTGTTCATTTTTGCCGTTCCTGTGGGAAAGATCCTCTAAAATTCTTGGCTGGGTCTCGTACTTCCAAATCTCTCTATCTTACTTTCTTATCTTATACTCATCTTATACTTATACTTATGTATATACTTATACTCATCTTATACTTATACTTATGTATATACTTATACATCTTATACTTATCTTATACTCATATACTCAACCAGAGAAATGCTTTGTCTCTTCTTTTAGCTATTCTATCAATGTGGGAATGGAACAATAGCTAAAACGAGTGAGCTGGTAATTCACATTGTTCCTTTCTCTGCTTCAGCCACTCCTGTATGTAACATGCACTCCACTCTCATTTGAGACCAACTTTCCTTCACGTATCTGGCCAGGCCATCCAGTGACTGCAGTAAAGGTTGCTTAGTCTTTAGGCAGCAGGCAACAAGTAAATCTTATGAAGAGATTTGAATGAGGATTAAACAGTGGCTTAAATGGGCATTAAGAGCTTAACTTGTTTTGGATAATCAAATGTCCTGAATAAATTAATTTTCTTGGAAGAAAGTACAGCCTGAAGAGTGAAGCTTACTGGGTCTTCCATCTTTTCAGGAGTTCCTTACTACAGGCTGTGCTTCTGCCTGTGCCTGTACAAGGGGCTACATTTCTTTACATGTCTTTTGCTCTTTCAGCTCCACCACCCTTGACTGTCCAAAGGTTTTGACTCATATATAACTATCACCTCAGTCCTAACTAAGGGCCCAAGCCTCTCCAATTTTCCAGGGCCGGTGCAGCCATGCCAATGGGGCATGAACTGCATCCTGTGGTGGGGAGGCAGTCACACAGGCCTCCTCAAGATATAGGAACATTTGTTCCCTTACTTTGGAGCTGTGTTGCGATTGCACTGGTGCTAGAAAGTTGGATAGGATTGGGTCCTTAATCTCCCCACTGACACAGTTGTGCCAATGGAGAGCACACTGTGTCCAACGGGGAAGAAGTCATGAAGGTCTCCTCATAGTAAAGGAATGAATGCTTCCTTGCCCTGGGACAAGCTTCCACTGCCCACATGTGTCTCCTTTTAGCTGGTGCAGAACTGGGCAGTGGTATAGCAAATATAGGGCAGGGTGGTGGTGGTAAGCCCTAGGTGCCACGCTGGAGCATCATGTGAGCGGGTGCTACGTTAGGCTCAGCCAAGAGGCAGCCACCACCTCTTAGTGTTTTGATCCAATCTAGGTTCACTTAGAAATGCTAAGAGGGAGGAGCAGCGAGAGGAAGGGGGGGATCACCCTGCCAAACCTTCCTACTCTTTCCTTGCATCCCCCTTTCCTTGCACCATCACACCCCCTTCTTCCTGCCACTTTCTGTCAATTCCTTATTGTGTTCCAGTCCATCATTCTCTTAATTTTTTCTTAACTTAGAAGATAAATCAACTGGCTTCCTAAATCTCACATTTGTTGCTCCTGGCTATAGGCTTTTGATCTGATATTTCTTTCTTCGTGTCTTTGCCGTCATTCTCCATAAGATACTTAATTGCTTCATTTATCACTACGCTGCGTTATTTGTCTGTCATATTCAAGACCTACATTTTAGTTTTCGCATTGGGAAGCTATATTCTTTCATGGAAAATATAATTTTGACTGGGCTCCAAGATCACTATCATTTTGCAGGATGAACATTATTAACCAGTATCATGTTGTAAAGAAGCAATTCAAAAGCTAAACATTTTCTAACAGGACTGCATGAGTTTAACATTTCCAGATAAGACCCCAAATTAGGCTTGCACAGCCGTGTGCAGGCTCTCAATGTTGTTCGATATATACCTGGATGGGGAAGTGTTTGTGATTTCAGCAGAAAGAATATATATATGTATATGTATATACATATATATGTATATGTGTATATACATATACACATATATATATATGTATATGTATATATATATATATATATATATATATATATATATATATATATATATATATATATATATATGTACATATAATATATACATATAATATATATATGTATATGTGTATACACAGTATACATACTTATGTATATGTACATGTACATAGTATACATACAGTGTATACATACATGCCTAGTATGTAAGCCTCTATATACAGTCTATGTGTCTACATATAGAGACTTGAATACTAGGATCTGTTCATATACATTATTCCTACATTTCAGCCATTTTCTTAGCGTGGATTAATCCTCCTGATGGAAGCAACCTCAGTTATTAAACTAGTGGTTAGAGGTGTCGCTAGGGCAGAGACCTGCCCTGGGTGCTACGCCAAGGGGGTGCGCATTACTGCCATTCAGGCTCTGCCCTAGTTACAGAGGAAGTGCTGGTGGCTTCACTCTTCCTGTTCCTTCTCCTTCAAAGGGGAACCACCACAGGAGAAGGAATGGGGAGCACCCTCTCTTTTGGGGAGTACTATCAGTAATAGGGGAGAGCTTCTATATGCTCAGAAATTTTGTTGCAAATATATGGAAACATACAAAGAGCTCTAGCTTTGGCTACCATTTTTGCTCCCCTTCCCCAAACTTGTAAATTTTGGGAAAGAATGAGAGGGGAAAAAACCCACCAGACATGGCTGAAGGAGGTGGATCTCCAGCAGGATGTCTTCTGTGACATAGTTGATTATTCTACAATTATGGTGATATATACATATGTTCAGTTCTAATGAAATCCCTGTGGAAGTGTCCCATTTCTCATGAAAAATGTTACAATTCCCTATTAACTGGAAGTTTCCTAGATGCTTGTGAAAAGCCATCTCAACAGTTGTGCCAATCTACCCTAGGAAAAAAAAATCGCTAAAGCCTGAGTTGAAAATGAGCTGTTTGTGGTTATACTTCTTATTATTGAAGACCTTGAATAAACAGGACCATATCAGAGCAGCATCCACAGAGGAAAAGGTCATTATGATACTTTGAGAGTGGTACTTCTCTAATTCCTTAGCAACCAGAAGAATTGTCTGCAAAGGGAGCAATTAGGGAAAACTCAAGTTGAAAATATTTACTTAATTAATATCTTATCAATTATTAAGAGCTCCCCAAGCTGAAACAAATTTATGGATGCTGCAATCGTATGACCAAGGCACTCACCAAAATGAACACTTATTTGTGAATGACAAGTTCCCCCAGAAAAAGGAGGGCTGAAACAGAGGAAAGAAATTCCTCAGACAGCTCTAGCAAACATCCTGCGGGTTCAAGTCTGCAACATTCAAACAGGAATGAAATCAAAGGCTGGCACAGCACAGGCAAGAATTAACCAGCAAAACATAGAGAACAAAAATATTCCAAGTGCAAAAGAATCTATTCCAAACAGTGAGATCTGAAAAAAAGAAGAGAAGATGAGACATCAAATAGCCACCATAGGTATGGTTCATAAATATATAAGATCTGATAAGCCCCACACAAAGGCAGTGCCATTGTCGGTGACACCCAACTGCATACCATGCCCTCAAATTACGCCTCAAGAAGAAGACAGCACAAGAAACACAGAGGTTTTCAAGTGTTATCACAGGAATTTACATGAGAAATCGATGTACCAGGCGACAAGATGTGGCTATTTAATTAGTTGCCTGAAAAGTGGGAAGACAATACTACAGGAAGACCGGAATCGCAGTGTTAATGAGATTCAAACAATATAGATATGACGGACTCCAGATAAAAGACAAATGCCGGTATCTCTGCATTTTAATCAGGCAGATCGCAGTTTTTGATGAAGATGCCTAAGGGACTGTTCTGTGCTCTGCTTCCAGAGTGAGTGAAAGGAAACAAAATGAGCAGTTTTATACCGCACAGTTAGTGACAGATGATGCACACTTTGGGACTAATGCTAAAAAAGCAAGGATACTGTTCTTCACCCCAGTTTAATCAAGTGCTTGAAGCCAATTACCTAAAAAGTGGTACCAAGGCAGATTACTATCCCACTGAAATCAAAGGGCCCTTATTTAAAACTGCCAGGAGTTAGGTTGCATTAATGTCTATTTGCTAATATTTTCTGTTGCAGACATCACCTGTAGAATCTAAACAAAACAAACCAGAGCAACATTTTTGTAAGGCGGGCTTATCCCGATCCAGTTCTCCTGTGTGATCAGATCTGCAAACAATTCTTTTGTGCACAGGGGTTGCCTTGTTCATTCTAATGCACTGATCAGATGCATACCAGGGAAGAAATGTATACACAAATCTGCTTGATCTAATGAACAATCTAAGAACTGATTTATGTCTTACATTTACCAGGCAGAAGCACATTGCTTGGTTTGTGTTTTTATGAAAATTCCACGAGTGGCTGCACTGTGGCTGGAGAGCACATTTGAACCTGTGAACTAAAGCCATGATCTTTGGCATGAGCAGAACCAGGGGAACCTCTTTCACATCCATTCCTTTTCTACCTCAGCTCTTCTCTCACCATTCCTTCCTGCTACTGCAAAATCTTCAGTCTTCCAGCCCCAGTTCCAGTGTTCCCTCTAATCTTTGCCCCTGAGAGCATGGAGCACTACCATGGTTGCAAGGGGGCAGCTCCAGAGTGCTCAAAAATAAAAAAATATGATGAGGCCAAACTTTGGATCATGAAAGAGAAGCTGTACGGGACTTACATTAGAACTGTACAGCCGAACAGCTTACAGCCCAGTCCTATCCAACTTTCCAGCACTGGTGCAACTGCAATGCAACCCAAGGTAAGGGAGCAAATGTCCCCATATCTCAAGGAGGCCTCTGTGACTGCATCCTCAACATAGGAAGCAGTGCATACCCCATAGATGCAGCAGCACCAGCACTGGAAAATTGGATAGGATTGGGCCCTTAGAGGGAGCACTGCCCAGTTCTCCTGGGTAACCCACCTGTTTTCACTATATCCCCTTTCCCCTCCATTCATGCATGTCTTTTTGCTTTTAAGGATGTCTCCTTTCACTGCACACAGTCACTGCTTATGTTTGGGCCTAGCTGTATTTTTGATTCCCTTTCACTATAACTATAAAATATCCCTACAATAAGGTTCTTGTTGTTGCATCTTCACCCTCTTCCTTCCCTGCTGAACCATCAGGCTGTGCCACTGGTTCCAGAACACATAATAGATTTCTCTTGTATGCACATAATAATGTATGTTTTGAAAAACACACAGGGCATGCATGGATTGTTGGCAAGAAGACACAGGTGGAGGATGAGGACCAACTAACCTCTCTGGCTACTCTCTTGCCCACCATCTGTTTCTGGCTTTTGTTTTCATTGAAACGTTTCCAACTTCTTGTGTCCTCAGACCCTTTCATCAAAATAAAAACCTAGAGGGAGAAGACAGCTGAACAAGTAAACAGCCTGCCAAGCAGTTGTTATTGCTGCCGCTTCTCTTCCTCCTTTGCTCCAGCTCTGTACTATGCACCATACCTGTGGCCAGGCTTGGACAGTTCCTTTCCCAGTGATGTGCCAGCCTGTGTCCTTCCAGCTCTCTAATGTCCTAGCTTAGCAGTCCTCTCGATTCCACATCTCTTCTTTCCTTTCCAATCCAGTGGAGTCAAGTGGAGGTAAGGAGGTGGGCAGAGATGAGCACCTCCCACCAATCTGCTGCTTGAAGCAACTGCCTCATGGATGGGCCCACCCTAACTGTGACAGGAAATGTACATAGGCTCCCAAAGCTTCTGTTGGTACCACTAAGTTGGCAGCAGAGGCAGCAGTTGGCAGCTGTGGCTGGGGGTGTTGAAGTGGCAGCTGCAGCAACTCACATAAGGATTCTATTCCCTCTTTCCCAGGCTGCCCCATCACTTTCCCTCTTTTCCCTCCATATTTACACCAGCAAAATGGCTGGCGTAGGTCTGAGGAGACCCACAGGTGATCAGGAAGCACACCTGAAGTAAAAAATAGTTTAACCTCCCCCACTGTTATCTGCAGCTCATACTCTGCCAGTGCAACAGTGGCACCACCAATGGTGGGGGAGAAGATTTGACAGTCAAACAGGTATCCAAGGCAGCTTATGGCCCAATCCTATACTTACCAGCCATCGCCGTCATGCCTCTTCCTCAGGTACTGACTTCAGTAGCCACTGTAAACGGCACTCCAGCAGCACACTCAGTAGCACACTCCCAGGGACACTAGCAGGAAGGCCGGAGCCTTCCCACCTGCATTGTCAGCTCCTCTGCTATCTACCAGATCAGGTAAGTCAGCAAGAGAGGAGGGAGGGGGAAGGGCAGAACAGAGGTGGGGAGGGGACAAGGGATAGGCAGATGGGATCTGAGAAAGGGGCAGGTTTGGTGGAAGCAGCGGTGGCAGTGGCTGAATCTACACCCCCTTCTTGCAGCATGGGTCTTTGCAAACCTGTTTTTTAGCCACTACAGGTCCAAGTAGACCCCTTCTTACCATGGAGGCTTACCCCTGGGTAAGAGAATGATTATTCCTCTGCAACAGCCTCCCTTGCAGTTGCAGCGATAGCCATTTTGACGCCATTGCATCAGCAGGGGGACAAAAATAGATGGGCTCTTAGAAACCTTTATATAAGGGGTTAAAAGAGTAGCACTTTTCATTTGTTACATTGAACACATGCATGGATGAGGAACGGGACTGCAGGCCTTGATTTCTCTCTCCATGAGCTTTACTCTGCAATCCTGCTTTACCCTCCCCTGGGTAATACGTATATGTCTGTCACAGCAATCATCACATTCATCTCTGTTATTAATGTGCATTGCAAAGAACGTCTTATGCAATGAAGTCTTCACAGTCTCTCTCCTATTTTCCTTCCCAAACTTGCTTGTTAGGAGAAACATTGGACGAAACATAAGCACGCAAGAAGTCTGGTGGAGGGGAGGAGGCAGGCAGGGGGATGGGCTTTTGGTGTCATTCTAATTAGGAAAAACATGTTTTTCTTCTTAAAATCATACTGAAGCCTTCCAAAATATAAAACAGGGAGTGAGGGTTGGGGAGGAAGCAAATTAATTTTCTATTTGTGTGTTACTGCCCGTCTTTCTCTTAAGAACAGTGAATCACTACTTTTCAGATATGATAAGCAGATGGGCCATCACCATAGCAACCACAAAAGACATCGGGTCAACTGATTAAAAGCTATTTACTCTTTTGCAACTGACACCTCTCATTCCTCACCTACAGATGTCTAAACAACCAGTTTACCCAAGTAAAGTATGCTGAAGGTGAAAGTCTTATTGTCAAATTCATGGTACAATACTTCACATTTAAGCAAAATATAGTTAGTTACTTTCTCTTTCTGGAAGTCTCAACTTGTCCTGGATGGACACGCAGGTGTTACATCCAAAATTGCCTTAATATAGAGTCTGAGGCCAGATTCAGATGCTTGGTATGGTGGAAGAGTAAGTGTGCTTTCTGTTCCCCAATATACATATAACATCATATGCCATGCACATGCTCTGCGTGGGTATCCAGTTGCACAGGTAGCTCATATGGCTCTTTCCCTTGTTCATGATGTCATCTGAGTGGGAGATGGGAAGGGGGCACACACCCCTCTACAATGCAAGTATTCCTCTTGGCTTGATAAATGACTCAACTGGGTCTGAATTTTTACAGTGGCCTGTTGTATTGGCTGCTATTGTAATAGAATATTGTAAGGGGCTACCATGAGATGTTGGTTTTCTCTTTGGAACCAGTGAAGACTGAGCTTTTTTCTTTCTTTTTTTTCTAAATGTGAAGGAAGTGATTATGCCTTCTCATACCATCTTCTCTACTTGGGAGAACTACTGAAACAAGACTCAGCAAGATTTTTTGATACTCTTATGGTACGACTAGTATCCATTTAAAGCAGCATGCAGAAATTTCTGTCCAGGCTTCACTTGAAAGCCTCTCTTCTTGGTGAACTGCTCCTCAAACTAGGAGTTTCATCTCAGGGCCTCTGAGAGGAATTTTATCAGGGGGTACAAAGATTTTTGTTGTTCCTTTCCCTTCTCAATTGGATCATAATTTCAAATGATCATAATTTCTACGAATCGCAATATATAAAACTATGTGGGCTTACCCAAAATGTGAGATTCCAGGAAATTTCCAGCTCCCTTCCATTGGCCCCCAGGTCCCTTTTGACCCCTGGCCCAGGTATGAAGTGCCCCCCGCCCTGGATCCATGGATAATTGAATTTGTGGATACCTGATCTGTAGATCCAGAGGCTCACCTGCATTTGTGTGTGTGTTTGTGTTTTAAACATTCAGTTGTGTCTGACTCTTGGCAACATTATAGGCAAGAGCTCTCCCTGCTACTCTTATCAAGCATGGCTTCTGTTAATTGTTGATCTTTGTATCAAGCCAGCATATTCTTTGCCTGCCCCTTCTTCTTGTTCCATGAACATTTCCTAACATCATTGACTTCTCTAGTGAATTCACACACATGACGTGTTTTATGTATGTTGTGGTATTGATCTTAAAATTTAAAAAAAAAATTATTTTTGTTGCAAATTTGCAGTTGCATTTATTGCAGTTGCATTTTTTATGGGTTAAAAAATGAACCTGTATAAAACTGAATGCCTCAAAGGACAGTACGGTGCCCCCTATGGTCTGCACCCTAGGCAGCTACCTAGTTGTCCCAATGATAGTACTGACCCTGATCACACCTGTGCACAGCTTTCTTCAGTTGTGGCAAGCACAGCACATTTTCAGTTAGGGAGCCCCTGATAAGCAAACAAGAGCAAGAACACTCTCTGCAATCCAGGGTTTTTGTCATAGTGGAAGCCACGCTAGTCCCTTTTTCTACACTGCCAGTCAACCTCTGGTAGACTTCCTGACTCTGTAGGAATCCCAGAAGCCCTTTACAGCAACTGTTACCCTGCACATGCCTGATCTTGTCTGCTCTTGGAAGCTAAGCAGGGTCAGGCCTGGTTAGTACTTGGATGGGAGACCGCCTGGGAATATCAGGTGCTGTAGGCTTATACCATAGTCTTTCGAGACTGACGGTTGCCAACCATTTGTAGTAAACAGTGTGGTAGCTTTCCTCTGAGGCTTTGCCCCTCTGAGGGCAGGAAACTAACTTTCCACACATGCTGGTGTGCCCAACCATATGATCCCCCACTCCAACTTCCACAGGGGAGTTCTTCCCCATGTTCTGCACTTCTGGTTTTCAACCAAGGAAGGGGGGTTCCCCTAACAGGAAACAGTTTTTGATAGGGTGTGTTTTCCAATCCTGGTTTCTTGCAAGGATGATTCCCAAGAATTAAGTGAAGTTGGAGTCTCACTGCTGTAGCCCACTGACCAAATCAATCACTGTGCACAATATATCACCCAGCACTCGATATATGCCTCTGCTTCCTTATTCTCCCTCACCCCCTACCCCAATCCCAATCTGCTTTTCTTTAGACATAGTGAAAGAGCGGTAGAGAAAAGAGTCAATAGCGATGATGGGTAATTAGTTGCTGACAACCTCTTTCCAATCTGATGTCATCCTAGGTTGTGATGAGCATGCCATGCATGTGTGGAAAGGGGAAGTTCTAGGGTATATGGTTCTCTTTGTCTGATCTGAAACTCTCGACTTGGAAGACATCACAGACTGCGCCTGTCCACATTCTGCTTTGCGGGTCTTGGAAAGTCCTCTAAAACTGGCTGTTTGGGGTTATCCTCTAAACGGAGACAAAAGAATAGCCCAATCCTATCCCCCACCATTTTCTGCCATGCAACCACACTGATGGAGCATGTGCTGTATGCAATGGGAAGGCAAACAGAGGTAAACAAAAATATTTTTACATACCTCTCCATAGGCTGGCTAGCTGTCAATGGGTCACCTCAGATCTATATCAGCTGTTTTGTTAGTCCGAGAGGCAAGGGGTGTATTGGGGGAGGAAAATGGGAAAGCATCATGGTGTGGACCACTGTTCTATTTAAGCACATGGCAGTGCACAGGCTGTTACATTCAGTAGGGCTGGCTACCTGCATAGGTTACATACACAGGTTACAAAGAAGCAGCTCCACTGATCTTTATGGGGATCCACTAGTGATTATTTTCTTACCACCTTTCCTTCAAGGAGCTCAAGGTTTAAAATGGATCTTCTCCTTTCCATTTTATCTTCACAATCACCCTGTGAGTTAGGGTAGATTAAGAGACAGTCATGCAAGGGAATGTTACCCAAGGGTGACCTGAAAGTCAGCCAGGGAGATTCATGGCAAGGTGGATAGTTAAACCTAGATCTCTCTAGTTTTCTTTCAACATTTTAACCAACATACTAATGCTTCTTTTTATGAATGGGATTCTGCCATTAATAGTAATGAACACACCATGCAGTCATTAATACATTTAGAGAGTATTTCAGTTTGCAAACTTGCACCTTAGACGATTGCTAACATTCAGGTCAAGCAACTTGGGCCAGGTTATAAAATTCTTTGCTACAAGCTGATTAGCCAAATGCTGCTATTCTAATCTCCATTTATTTTTGTTTCACTGGCCTACTTAAAGGCAGTATTCAACAATAAATTATATTTTCCACAGGGAGAGAGGGTTGGGAAAACTGAAATTAGAACTGCTGCATGTTTAAATAGCTTTTTTCCCCCTTCCTAGCCTTCACAAAGAATTATTCCAAAATAAATGTTTCCTATCTCTAAGGATTGTCTCTTTCTCTCTTAGATTACAACCCGTTAGGTTATAACTATAACCTAAGATAACCATATAGCATACTTCAGTCTTTTAATAGCAATGTACCAGTGGGGAGGGGGCATCAGAATCCTTTTAAAAAAGAGGATCCTTTTTGCTATTTACAACCTTTTTGCCATGATAGCCGAGTTTTGTATTATGGGGAGCTTTAAAATTATATGCTTCCTCCAACCAATTTAGCCAGCAGTGGATGCTTTGAGGAACCCTAAGTATCCTGTGCCAATTCTGTGAAAAGGGGCCAAAATAATATTTGTCTCAAGACTTTTCAATCAGGCCAGCATAGGGGTAGGAAGAAGACGAAACGCAGACACACACAGACACAGGTGACACAGGACAGAAAGATCTTTCGACGTGTGGGGGATTCTGTCTTCATGTCTGCTACCATGATAGAAATATAATTTAAAAGCATGCTAGGTAGACATACTCTGCCAGACTGCCTCTTACTAACTGATATTTTAAAAAGCACGCACAATGTGGAAAATTACCATGTATTTTTACTCATTTGTTCAGGACTTCCAAAGCACCTTAATTTTTTTTTTATTTGCCAACTGATTAAATTACATTTCCATCAGAGTTTCTCTGCTGCTAGCGACCTGTAAAACCAGGAGTGCTAAAAAGAAGCACTGAAGCTAGATGACATTTTCAAACCATGGTCACTTTTGGGAGGAAAGTCCCTCCCTGTGATTTAAAACTAAAATGCCACATTTTGATCCAAACTTCAAACCCAACAGTTCAGATAAAACCTGTTATTCACATAGCTAGCGAAGGTGTTAATTATGGGTTAAAACAAGTTGAAAGAAAGGGAAAGAAACTTCGGCTAATGAGAGGACTAGCTCTTCCTGACTTGTCCAGGTTTTGTCTTTAGGCAATTGATCTATTTTATTTCAGGCACACAGAAGTGGGTAAAAGTTCAGAATTTTTATATAAGTGTCAAGTCACTTGCAGAAGTGAGTAAGATGCAAAATATTAAGGTATAATGGAATTCTGTCCTGGTGTGAACAATTTGGAATAGCATCTTGGTAAAAGATTAAAAGAAAGATCCAAATGACTGAGAGTGACACAGCTGCTACAATTTTTAACCCCTTAGTTATAATTCCCATTTCTTGAGAAACAATGACTTAAATATGTTTCAGTTCAAAAGAACTCTTGAATGTTGGAATTTGGATGCAGTGTCGCCTGCAGGATTCTGGAGAGCGGTGTACTGTTCAGTCACCTGAGGCCATCTAACTGCTCCTCTATTGTCCCTGCGAGAAGTATGGTCTGTAACACTATTTCCGTCCTGCCCATTTTCCACATCCCTTCCAGACCATCAAAGGTGAAGAATGTGTGCTCTGTCCCCACAATGGCAGACCACACACCCCTCCCCTACACTTCCACAAAAAGGGAACAGCTTCTAGGTTTCTCTGTTTCAACATAGTGGGAGGCTCTGATACGTCAGAACGTGCATGTAAACAACTATGAACTGGGAGTAAAGTATTTCTTATGAAACCTGAACCAAGCTTCTGTTCAAGTGCATGTTTTATGGAAAGCAAATGACCTTGGTGGTGGGATATTTCAGCATAGGAAGGGTGTGCTTTCACTGATTACTCTGCTTTCCCCCTCCCTTCCAACATTGATGACAGGCGGTCATATGATTTTATAAACTCCAAAACAAGCACATAAGTGAGCCAAAGGTAAATATTCTTTAGTTCTGTTTATTTCAATCAGAGTAATATAACCATGTGCTTATCTCTTTAATTTCACTGATTTCAATGAGACATAAATGCTTAACTTTCGCAGCCCAGTGCCAATATTTCCATCTCATTCTCAGAGTTTGGACCTGTAGAAGGCAGAACATTATGCAACAAAATGTACTGAGTTTTTTTTTCTCTATGCAAATCACAGCATCTTTTCAGTGTCCCCCTAACCACAATTTGAAACCTGAAGTAATCTGGAAATCTATTAGACTCTCTTTGCTCCTTTTATCACCAAAGATGTCTTGCTCAATGCTGTCTGATCAGATGATATATTGGGAAGGGCTTTAATAAGCTATGTTCAACCTGACATCCGGACGCATTTTTCTGGACTACAGCAACCTAGTTCCACTTCTGAAAAAGGCTCCCTATAAATAGGTTTCCTCTCAGGCAGTTACACAAGTTTCCTTGACAGGATATCCATCCACATAACTTGCCAGTTCCCACTAGAATTTCTGAGTGGTTAACAGGTTAAGCAACTACAGTGCACAAATCTTTGTGCATATCAAAGATGTTTCATATAAGAACGTAATACGGCAGGTATGCCATTACGTCTTGACCAGTGCATTCATGTCTGGTGCATCCTGGGTCCATTATTGGCTAACACACATGCAATCAAAGTTGTGGTGCTGTCAGCCCTTGTGCCAGCATTGTGTTTATTGAATGGATGCCAGGATATGTGACAACCCCTAAAATCTAAGTAAGGTACCCAGCACAGTTAAGGAATTTCTCTGTAGCTTACTTCACTATTTCTCTGCATTGTCATTTACATGGATTGTAATTTATGTGTCATTTATAGTGCAGCTTGTCTAGTTCAGTGGTCCCCAAGCTGTGAGCCGTGGCTCCCTGGAGAGCCGCAGAAATCATCCAGGGGAGCCAGGGAACCCTTGCAAAACAAACTGCTGCCCTATACAATGTAAAGGGTTGTAGCCCTAATGGGGAGCTACGGCCAATGACCCAGAAGGTCAAGGGAGCCGCCAGCTGAAAAAGTTTGGGAACCGCTGGCCTTGTCCGGTCCTCCACCAGTCCTGCGTAGTTTGGGATGGTCCAAAAATTACTTTGGGATGGCTCCAGAAATTACTTTGCACTAATGGGTGGGGAGGTAGGATTCCAGACAGGAGGTGATATAGGAACTCGCTGCACAAACAAAAATTTCCTCTGAAAAAGCCCCTTCCACAAGAGGAATGCTCCTTGCATTTACCAAGCAAACTTCCATTTGCGAAGTGACCTTCCAATGGCAGAAGTGCTAGCTGAGATTCCCCCTATTATCTGTAGAGGATCTCAGGGCATAGAGAGTGACACATGCAGAGGTTAGTTGTGTGTGTGTGTGTGTTTTTTTCTACCCAGAGATCTAGCAGCACGACTCCCCAACCATGTTTGGTCCTCTGCCCAAGCGTCGGAATACAATGAATTGTTCATATGACCTTAGCATTTCCGTGAAGATGCTGCTATTATGCTTTGTGCTATTGTTATTATTATGGGACCCTTAAATTAGCACCAATCTTATCTATCTGTCATACAGATCTATCATCTTATGGAAGTGGAAACAACAAAAAACCCACAAATCAGCTTCCAGTTCATAGGTGGACAAAGATTATTCTGGCTGGTAGTTCCAGCTCATTTCTTTAGCATTCCAGTGGGTCCCCTGGAATGGAAGATCAAACTGGAAATCAATAAGGCTGCACGAAGCTGTCAGCTTGAGTTGAACATCAGGTTAACATCTGAAACTGAGCAAATAACTGTAAGTTGCAAAGAGTCATCCCAGGGTCAGCCAATTTTTTTTTAAAAAGCCTTCCACAACAGTGTCCCTAATTGAATTTAAATGAGATAGATATTCACAACAGCAGTTTATCTCAGGCACCTTCACATTTGCAAACCCAACTGCAAACAGTTTGCATCTTCATAATGTTTCTGCAATGTCGATGCGTTGACCTGGACTTTTCTATTAAATGTATGTTTTGGTTTATATAGACTATAAATTCATCTGGCATCCCACCCAGGGTGAAATTTAACACTTGTAAGTGGATATTGAACAGCATCTACCACAGGGAACAGGCAGAGCAGCTTGAATCAATTTCCTTATTTCCAGCATACTATATGATAGTCTGAAGTCTATATTTAATATATTTTTGTGTGACAAATAAACCTGACAGTCCTTTTAAAAAAAGCACAGCTCTTGTTTTAACAGTTTCTCACTGTGGTTTATTTTTTTTCCCTCCTTCAAAAATAGTCTAGTTGGAACAGCATGTTTCCTCTGACTAACCACAGTTTTAGCTCCAACACCTCCAGAGACAAGTTGCTATAATCTCATTCCAGAGTAAGCTGGGAATGATTCCAAAAAGGCCTGGAGGATTCTGGGATACATTGATTCCTAGTGCTCTCGTTTGAGTAAAGGTAAACAGGGCATAGCATCTGGGCCACCACCACTCAAGGTACTTAATGGAGCTGGACAGAAGAACAGCAACATTTACTGTTTGTATCAGAGAAGGAGACACCTGATATCAATGTCCCATTTCATTCACAAGTGTTTCAACCAATGTTTGAAGTTCCTCCATTTAAAGCAGAAGTAGCTACAGCCTGTAGCTGCTGGACAAGGATTGTAACAACATGTGCAGCTCTTACAGGCTGCAGCAGCCATTTTCAACCACTGTGCTGTGGCACACTGGTGTGCTGCAAGTGGTCCATAGGTGTGCCACAGGGATGTGGGGAAAAGTCATTCATTAGTAGGGCCAATATAGGATGTGAGCCCCCCCCCCCCCCACTGGCAGTATGGTGTGCCTTGTCAATTGTCAAAAACCTGATGGTGTGCCTTGACAATTTTAGTGCCTTGTCAGTGTGCCATGAGATGAAAAAGGCTGAAAATCACTGGGCTAGAGTGAGGTACAGGAAATGGTTGGCGTGGTCATCCAGCCATGTCAGATCATGGAGCTAACAGCTTGTCTCCAGACTTGTGAAGTAGCTCTTGGGAATTGTGTGGGATGTGGCAGAAGTGACTACTTGGGAAGGAGGAAAACCCCTTTAAATTGGGCAGGGCATCTTCCCTGAACAGAGAGCCTATCATGCGACTACAGCAGGGCTTTTCAAACTGGGGCGCCATGACTCCTCAGCCAGTGGGCCCTGGCCTGCTTCCCTTTAAGGGATGGGGGCAGCCAGGAGGCAGTGAGGAGCCCTGCAAGACCTTCGGCAGGGCTCTCTGCAGCTTTGAAAGCTAAAGCAGAAGGATCGCACCCCACCTCCGCTAAAGCGGAAGTGGAGCGCGATCGCTCCACTTTCACTTCTGAAGTTGTGGGGAGCCCTGCAGAAGGTTACGCAGGGCTCCCTGCACCCCCTGGAGGCTGCAGGAGGCTCAGGTAAGAGGACCCAAGCCCCTGCAGCCCCCCTGAGCAGTGTGATCCTGGGTATCATGCTGCTGCCTTCCCCCCACCCCCTCTGCCTCCCCCCCCTGCAAGAACTGAGAGTGGCTCAAACTCTCCCTGAGAGTTTGAAAACCGCTGGACTACAGTGAGGAGGATGGAATGGGAAAGGTCCCTTGTGCAAACATTACCTGTGCAAATCCAGATCCAACCCTCTCTGTGTCCCTTTACAAGGTCCAGGGCAACCCTCTCTCTCCATTCCCCCAATCCTTAACTTCTATATTTATTTTTTCTTTTTGTCTTACTGCCTAGAGGCAAAATCTAGAGGTGAAACCAATGCAAGCGAGTTCATGTATGGATCATTAGAGCACTGTAGTAGAAACTGGTACTGCTGTAGGCTGGCTGGTGGCTCTTGAATGCCCGAATAGACTGTGGAGTCCTCAGAACTGCATGTGAAAACATTAGAATGTTGCAGAAGACTATGTAAGAAATGCTGGATGGACATATGTCTAAGGCCTTCAGCATCTCTGTTTTAGAAAAGGCAAGGTCCCAGGTGATTTTATGCCATGTGCCTGTGACATTTTGGACACCTTAAACAGCTCAGTAGTCTAAAAGAAAAGGTGCTTGTTTCTAACCCTCATGTTTTGTAGAGGAAAAAAAAAAGGATATGTGCAACATCTGATTTAGAAACCAGAAGAAATGTTTTACTGCTTAAGGTGTGCAGCTGCATAGCTCTGCATATTCATGACAATTCTTCCCTGGTTCTACCATTTAATCATGTATGGTAGCACCAGCAAATGTGGGAGGGTAAGCATTTTCTTGGCTTTTAGCATTGTTTTCAGCCAATACCACTTAAAGTGGTGTGTCATCAGGGAAGTTAATCTGGGTTAATATCAGGGATGGGCAAGTCACTGACCCTGAGCACTCAAGTCGACTTGCGTCACAGCCATCATTGACTCTACTCATGTCATGGCCATAACTGACTCACACTCAACTCGCAGGCAATGACTTGTGGGCAGTGATTTGAAAAATGACTATGGACTCCCTAAGGACTGACTTTGAGTCCCTATCTTTGTGTGTGTTCTTGCTTACTTTTTTTGCCACTTCTGTGTTGGGCCACAAAATCTCATGGGCAATCCAGAAGTAGGTATTCTGAAGGACAGCAGCAGATATGGTGGAAGGGTAGGTTGGTTCCAGGAGGGGGGTGGAGGTGAGGGGAAGGTTTAAGGGTTATTTTGGCTGCATGAGGCAACCCCCTTCCCCCAAACCCTACTGAGGCCACTTGGGCCAGGATGACAGCACTGAGGCCAGACCACAAGGTGCCCCACCACTGCCTGCTGCAACCCAGTGGGTCCCCTGCTGCTCTGGGCCCCACACTCTCTTCTCCTTGTTCTTCACTCACTCCTTGACTCTTTCTACCAAACGTTCCCTTCTCTCCTTCACTCCTGCCCCTACTGCCTTTGATGCAGCATCCTCTGCAGGCTCCATCCCTTCCCAATCAGCCAGCCTGGCCACCTGCCTCTGTCTCTCCCAGCTCTGTGGCAGCTGGCGATGGTGTCATTTGAAGGTATCCATGAGTTGAGCAGATGGTCAAAGCAGCTCAAGTGAATCACACAGCTCTGTAAGGTGAGGTGGGAGTCTACAGGCAGGGAGCTAAAACCTGGTTATTTCAGAGGGCCTATGTCAAAAATACCCAATATTGGATTCCTGTTCCTGCTATTGTGTTTTTATCAAGGAAGGGACTGTGGCTCAGTGTCAGAGTGCATACTGAAGGTCTGGCTTCAATTGCTGCATCTCCATGTAAGGACATGGACATCTGACACCCTGCAGAGCTGTTGTGAAGCAGTGTTGGGAAGGCTGGGTTAGATAGGCCAATGGTCTGCAGCTTATTAGGTCATTTCATTTTTATCTTTGTCTTATAGTTTCATGTGATTATAGTTGTGATTTATGATTTTTAATGGAATGTTATGTTGCACTGTTTACTACTTTTATTACAGTTACCCACCTTGGGAATCTCCTTGGCAGAAAAGTGAGGTATATTGATTTTAGTAATTAATAAGAAAAAAAAAGTGCATGAGCAAATCTGACATGCCTAGCACATGCCTAGTGCACTGACGAGTTTGCCCTGCCTCGTGGCACCAGATGGAGGCTTTGCCTCTGAGTGGCTGGGCCATCCCAGGAAGGTGAAACAAGTGTGCTGGTTGGAATTAAATTTAAAAGTTCTACCAATAACATCAAGTAGAAGAGTTACATTTTCCAGTATAGGTTTGTTATTAACGCAGAGGCCTGATAAACTGCTTTTTAAAAAGTCAACGTGAGTGTTCACATTGCCACAAATAGGAAGCCAAAAACATGCCAATGATTTATTTTTGTCTGTTGTGCTTTTATGGGGAAGTGAAATCTGTTTGCCAGGGGTTTTGATCTTTGGTAAATACACTTATGCACTTTAAAAATAAAACTCTGCCAAGATATGTTGACCACTTTGGCTTAGTCTAAATAAATGATATACTTGTGATTTATTATTCATATTTAAATAATGTGGGAGTTTACTTAAAGTTGGCAGTGAACAACCGTCTACTGCGCTGCTAAAGAACAGCTGTTCCACGGAGCATCAGAGACAATTAAAGAGCTGATGAATGCGAGCTTTTCAAGTTGGGTTTCTTAGAGATGATAAGGGAGACAATTAATGAATTAACTAATTAATTGCTTTCTTTTTTACATTTAAAAGGTTAAAAGGAACTTCCTGTTTAATGGTAGGATAGATAGCTAGATAAACAGACAACAAATGAATTAATTCAAACTTTACTTACATCTGCTGCAAGTCTGCACTGGGACCAGTGAAAAGCTTTCAAGATGGCAACAGCAGCATCATACTGTACACTACTGACATCTGTAACTGTTCATTAATTTCATTTGCAGTTCAAATCCCTGTAGAACACCAGTTCCTAACCTGTGGTCTGTGAGACCCTGAGGAGTTGTCCGCAAGGTCTCAGGAAAAGAAATCACCTTTGATTACTTCCAGTGTCTTGCCAAGCAAGCAATCTCTCGTGGACCATCATAGTGGGTGGAGACTGCTCACAGGCACAATTACTTAAGTGTCAGCTGTGGCTGTGGGAAGTCCATTTTCTGCCCTCTCTGACAGTTTGTAGAGGAACACTTGAGAAACAAGAGAGGGTGGAGGCCAGGCCACCCACAGCTGCATGTGGTCCATGACTATTGCAGTTTTTGTCTCAGTGGTCCACAAGCTCCTAAAGGTTGGAAACCACTGCTGTTGAAGCTAGATGGGAAGGGGCTAGGACTTTAAAAAGAGGAATGTTTTAACAAGGTGCCTAAATCTATATACAGAGATGCAGTTTGACAAGCCTCCAGTGGAGGAGAGTCCCACAACCTCAGTACCCAATGGAGAAGCCTGGTTTGTAGGGTACTCATAAAATGAACCTTCAGGGCACAAGGAAGTCACAAGCAAGGCCTCTTGTGAGTGCCTTAATATTTGTGGGAGTACATAACATGCACAGGTTTCCATGGAGGGCCTTAAAAAGGATAATAACCAGCGATTTGAATTTTGGCTGGGTCACAACCTCAGAACAATAGGTTTCATTTGGTTCAAGGCCTGGCATCTCTCAGCTATTTTTTTTTTTTTTAAACAAGACAATTCTTTCTTCTCTGAAGAAATAAAGGTTAACTCTTTGTCTAGGAGGGCTCTTTTACTGATATTGCTATTTCTTGTCTTTTAAAAACAAAACAAAACCCACCAGCATCCTAGCTGGTTATAAAACAGAGAACAATCTTTTTTTCAGTGTTATACAGACTGACACAGTGTTCACATATCCTCCTGCTCAATCTCATTACCTCCAGTAAATAGTGCGCCGCTGAGTGTTTTGCTTTGAATCATGAATTCCATCAGAGGTTCTCACTCTGAAAGATACATATCATAAGTCATCTCTTGCATAACAGATTGAAAGCCTTCCTCCGACAGCCTCGTTCCCTCCGCAAGTTCCGTTTACACTATCCAATTCTCTGTTCACCACTTTGCAGCAACTTTCAAGGGTTTCTGTAGAAATAATAATGGTTAAAAAAAAAAAAACCTGCCTCGTAAGTCTTTTCACTTACAGAAGCATTTAATATATAGCTCACAACATCTCTGAAAAGCACTCTTGGTCATGGCAGCCTGTCTTTCCTGAGTGGGTTGACATGCTTATGAGGAAGGCATATAAACAGAAGAACCTGTTGTTTTTCAGGTGTACTCTTATCTCCCTGGTTCTCAAACTTTTTAGAGGCCATAGAAGCTGTTGCTTGATTTATAAATGCCATGGGGCAGTGTTTCTCAAACTGTGGGTCAGGACCCACTAGGTGGGTTGTGAGCCAATTTCAGGTGGGCCCCCATTCATTTCAATATTTTATTTTTAATATATTGGACTTGATGCTACCATGGTATGTGACTGCATTTGGGGAAGTGTTACAGACCTGTACTTTTAACAAGCTACTACGTATATTTTAACAATGATGGCAAATGGGATTTACTCCTAGGTAAGTGTAGGTAGGATTGTAGCCTAGCATTGTTAAAAATTTTCCTGCCTGATGATGTCGCTTCCAGTCATGACATCACTTCTGGTGGGTCCTGACAGATTCTCATTCTAAAAAGTAGGTCCCAGTGCTAAATGTGTGAGAACCACTGCCATGGGGTGTGCCTATAATGCTGATTGGGCAGCAGTGCTTCCCCTCCAAATAGCAACTTGTTTAACCCTTGATGCCCATAGCCTAATCTCCCCTATTAGTTTCATGAACCACCAAAAATTGGATGACGACCCACTAGGGTTCTGGAACCACAGTTTGAGAACCACTTCCCTATCTCATTAAAATCTTTGTTGAAAAGTCAACAGAGTTTGATTGATTTAGATTTCTAAATTTATTTAGAAATACTGATTTAGAGTCCAATGCTGAGCTCAGCAAACCGGTTTACCGCCAGTGCACACTGTCGCAAATGTGCCGTAAAGCACATTTGTGAGGGTTAGCGCTGGCAGAGTGCTGGAGCTGGCCCAGTGTGAGCCAGTGCTGTGTCAGCGCTGGTGGGAGGCAGAAGGTCCATGGCCTGGCGCTAGCCCAGGCTGCCAGGGGGAGGGGAAGTTAGTGGAAGTGTGGGGGGAGGTGGGGAGGAGGCGTTCCAGGGTGGGGGGAGGACAGAGAGACGGTGGAGAGGAGGCGTGGCGGGGGATGGAGTAGGGTGGGAGGGGGTGGAACTGGAAGATCCACCGGATCTTATGGAGCCATGAAGCTTCCTGGGTGACCCTGGGCCAGTCACTTTCTCTCAGCCTCACCTACCTCACAGGGTTGTTGTGAGGACAAAAGGAGGGGAGCAGCTGTGTACATCGCCCTGAGCTCTTTGGAGGAAGGGAAGTACAAAAATGTGAAAAATAAATAAAACCTGAGTACCAAAACCCAACCTATATATGAAGATCTAACACCAAGATTTATCCAGCATTTCTGTAAGACCCAGATTTTAAATGTTGAGGAAAGGTCGTGCAGGTGTGCATCAACAACCAACAGTGTTCCTTGAAAATGGCCTAGAATCAATTATTTTATTTATTTATGAAGATGTGTGTAGGCAGTAGTTTTGCCTGATGTTTTTGTGAGTGCATGTGTATGTGCATGTGTGTATTCCCCCCCAACATGACATAATGTCATTAAAAGTACAGTCTTATGCATGTCTACTCATAAATAAATTTCATTGCATTCAATGAGATTTAGGACCCAATCCTATGCTGCCCTGGTGCCGCATGATATAGAGGGGCTGAAACAGCTGTTGCTGTATCTTCTGGGGCCAGAGCAGCGGCTAGAGCTCTCCTCAGGGTAAGGGAACATTGGTTCCTTTACCCCATTTAGAGCCTGTGTACCCGTGCAGAATCAAGGAGACCCATGCTGGGCTCTGAAGCTCAGGAGGGGGGATAAGAGCCAGCAGCACCTCTATCACTGTTCCCACCCCCTCCCAGGCCTGATCTGCTCTCCAGCCTGCCCGCCCTCTGCCCGGTTTTGCTCCTCCCTGTCTTCCACCCAGAAAATGCATTCCCTTCTCTTGGCAGGGTGCTGACTGTGCCCTTGCTGTATCTGCTGCTGACATGGAAGCCCAGCGCCAAGTGGCACGAGCCTTCCTACTGAAGCTGCTCATCTGGTGGCTGCCGCAATGTATCTTATGGTACATTTGCGACATCGTTGCCTGGGCATTGCACAAGCAAGCGGTGCTGCCCAGGCTCAGGACTGGGCTGCCCCTCCCAGCAGAGTGTATATCAAATTGCAGCTGTAATTTGTGAGACTTCAGGACACAATTACGTGCCAAAGCAGCGATTTTCAACCTTTTCCATCTCACAGCACACTGACAGGGCATGAGAATTGGCAAGGCACACCATTAGGTTTTTGACAATTGACAAGGCACACCATGCTGCCAGTGGAAACTCACATCCCCCATTGGCCCGACTAATAAACGATCTTCCCCCAAATTCCGGTGGCACACCTGTGGACCACTCCCGGCACAGCAGTGTGCCATGGCGCAGTGGTTGAAAATGGCTGTGCTAAAGGCTGCAAACCTTGGGAGCCATTCCCCTGAATGGTGGAAATTGCTTCCAAGCAAGCATGAATAAAATTGAACTTTGATTTCTAGTCTTATGCATGCTTGGCTTTCTCTGAATTGTGCCCATCCATTGCATTTTAAACTCTATGTCAACATTCCCATGCCAGTTCACCTTTTTTTTTTAAACTAAAACAAAACCAAAATATTTTTGTAATATTTAGATTTTTCATTTGCACTCATTCTTTAAATTGTGGCTCGTCATATACAGCTGAAATGAGTGCGGCTCAAATTTGATTTCAGTACACTGCACAGAATGACTCAGAAGAGTTCTGTTCCATTCACTCTTGCCTGAGTGCTGGGTGCCTTAGATGAAACTCAGGCAACAGGGCTTTGTGTTTTCTCATTTCTTAAAAAAAAAAGCAACAAAAACAAACTTGAAAGATTGTTAGCCTCGGTGCACGATGCAGATATTTGGCTTGTCTTCCTATGTTTGCACAGCTGTGTATCATCCCTTTAGTCATCCCATTGTTCCTCTTACTTGTTTTATTTCTGCAACATTTTCATAAATCAATGTATCAGAGTCACTTTCAGAAGACTTATGCGCTCTACCATCAAGCTCAAGGACCTGCGAAAGTCACACTGGCAGGGTACTGAAGTGAGCAAACATTTCCTTGCTATTGACAATGCTATAGTCACTGAGATGGATTTTAAACTTCTTTGAGAATTTTTTTTTTAAAATGACATTTGCACAGCTGAGATATGTCTGTTACATTAAGTACTGTGAAGCTCAACAGATTTAGCTATTTGTTCCTTAGTGGCAGTGCCTGGTTCATTGCTGGGAATTGCCTTGTTGTCATTGTTGAGTGATAGACAGTGAATGGCAAAACATATCCTTACTGGCAACCACTGAGAGACAGTGGTAGGTAGACAGGAAGTAGCTCATTTGCATAAGTGCATAGTTGCTCACTAGTTGGCAACCCCATTAAATTAACAGCCTGACTAGCAAATCAGCAACAGTATACTTGCAAAGTGCTGACTCACTTCCCCTCCCACCTCTACAGCTGCCTCTCTGTAGTTGTTGATAACTAGAGTGCTTCTCTCTCTCCTCTTCAATAGCCAACAGTAGGGAATTTCTGACCACAGACCACTTCATTATCAATCACCACTCCCTTAGACATTAGTTATCACAGTGCTTATTTCCAAAATATTTTAAAAAAACACATTCAAACTGTGCATTCAAATAACATCAATGATTCTCTGGCCACTTTTTTGGGGGGGGAGGGGGGGCTCACCATTTTCGCTGTCCAACACACAGACTAAGAAAAAGGGATACCTTTCGGTGTTTTGGTACACATGGAGGACAATGTTTTGCATAATTTGGTAGACAGCATACTAGTTGCAGTAACCTAGACAGCAACCTAGAAATGTTGCCTCTGTCATGACCTGGATGTACATTTACTCAGTCAATGTAGGGGCCATTGAAGTCAGCCCTTATCACAGTTTCTTTTGCTGGCTCTCTGATTTCTTTCTCCATCTGGAGATCAGTATCAGAACACTAGTGGCAGTGGAGAATGATCACATGTTCCCAATACTATTCAGCTTTTTTGGACTGCCATTTCTATCCACATTGATTCCAATTTATCTCACTCACAGCAGAAACCTGAGCTTATCTACCCAGAAGTAAGCCCCACTGATTCCAGTGTGTCTTACGCCCAAGTAATTATGTATAGCAGGGGTCTCCAAACCCCGGCCCGGGGGCCAGATGCGGCCTGCAGCGAGCCTCTATCTGGCCCATGGTCAGCCTCTTGTCCCCTGAAAGCCTCTGGACCACTTGACTGAACATGACCAGAGCTGTGCTCTGATTGCATCTGGAGGGTGTTCTGAGGGCTGGAGAGGCTGAGTGAATGAGCTCACTCATTCATTTATTCATTCATTCATCTAAGTTCCATCTCTAATGTATTTATTTAAATTTTATATTTAAATTTTTTTCCGGCCCTCAGCACTGCACCAGATATTTCATGCGGCCCTCTGGCCAAAAAGTTTGGAGACCCCTGATGTATAGGATTGCAGCCTCAGCATCCTTTTGGACACATGGAGCAGTACCATTGCCAGTGTGGTGTTTACATGTCTATTTTTGTATGTAATTTCTGCAGATGCCACCGAGTATTTTGCTCCTTCTTCCTCCACTTCTTCCCACCCACCCAACTGCTTAGAAAAGCAGTCAAGAGGTGAGGATTGTGGCAATCCGGAGCCTGACACCACTCCCTTATCTTCAGCTCCAGTGCCGCCTTCTTGCTTTGCCCATGTTTGGAATAAACAGGGTGAGTGGAGCATGCTGGGAGCACTCTGTAATCAGTTGCTTGGCCCAAGAGAACAGGTTGCATCGCTCCCTCTCCTTTATCAAGCACCCTTGACTGAAGGCCCAATCCTATGCTGTATTTACGGAGGCTGATTTCCCCCCCTCAAATTTTATTTCAATTTGATCAATTTCACATAAGGCACAAAATGCTTACCCTAAGTAGAGACAGTGTCAATTTTGTGTCAATTTTGCCTCTTCCTCCTTAAAACCTTGGCTTTTAATTAGTAATCCTGCTTCAGCCAGGCTTTACATAGTACAGCAGCTAAATTCCTAAATTGTTCCCTTTTCTCCTTAATTGCTTGCAAGACCTGGTGACATCTTTAAAATATATTTTCCCAGGTTCACTCTGCATTAACCTGTATAGACCTGTGGCTCTTTCCCACCCCCATTCTTCAACCAGATTGAAATGCAAATCTTGGGGCACAATCCTAACCAGGTCTACTCAGAAGTAAGTCCTATTTTGTTCAATGAGGCTTACTCTCAGGAAAGTGTGGTTAGGATTGCAGCCTTAGCCATTCATTCTCAGTATGAAGTAGCAGTGGCAACACCTCCCTTTCTCCTAACGTTTTGTGACTGCAGGTAGGTTGGGAGTCAATCAGGATTCTTTATAAAGGCTGCAAAGCTACTTTATACATTTATTGGTTTTTATCAACTTCAAGAAGGTGTGTGAGTGCAAAAGACAGAAGTCCGGTGGTGTTCAGAGATCACTTGACTTCTTCACATTGAGTTTGGTCAACTTTTGGGTTTGTGCTGCACATGGTTTGGGGGGCAGGAAAGGGGTGTTTCTGGGCTGAGGAGGGTGGCCCAGGGGGCAGTTCAGGCCATAATACAATTTATCAACTTGATATGGCCTAATATCCTGCTAAACAAAAAGAATGTAGAATCATGGCTAAGAGACTATGAGAGTATGAACTAAGAGGTCATGTTAAGACTTCCTTGGTTCAAATCTCACATCTCCCCCACTTTTTCTAACTCTCTGGGAAATGATACCTTTGTGCATGCTGTGTGCATATATTTTTTTTAATTGCCGACCCCAAAAGACCAGACAATAAAACAAACAGAAGAATATGTTCAGAGAGATAGCAAGAACACCAAGGTGATGGGGGGAGGGGCTAACTTCCCTCAAAACAGGTGAGAAAAATTCTCAGCAATTTTTATCTAATGCTTCTTTTTTCTGGTTTACTCATAGGCTCTGTAATAGTCCAGTTTACCTATGAGTCCAGGTGAAGTAGTCACCTCACAGCCCACTACTATGCATGTCTACTCAGAAGGAAGTCTCATCAGAGTCAATGGGCCTTAGTCCCAGGAAAGTATGGATAGGATTGGGCTGTCAGTTGGCAGCCTGGACTAAGCAGAACGGGAGGGGTGTCCTATCACAGCCTGTACCTGCACTCTGTCTACCGACCCAAACCCTTTAGCCCTGTCGCCCTCAGCCTGATTTTCACTTTCACTCATTTCCTTTTTTTCCCATTTGTCTCCTACCTGTTCAAAATGGAGCTGATCTCTCAAGCAAAGTTACTGATCTCTTAAGTCAATGTGCCTTTCCCTAATTTCCCTATATTGCTTAATAAACTCTAACTTTCAAAAATCCAGTTTTGTGGTAACTGTCCACATCAGCGATCCCCAAACTGTCAGACACTGCTGAATTCAACCTCTCACTCTACAAACATTGCTAATTGGGCTGGGCGGGTGAATGAGCAGCCCATACTGCACAACCAGAATTTGGAACTGGGCCAAAAACTCATGAATGGTAGATGAGATTCTGTCAAGTTTGCAAAATATACATCTCAGGCACAGGTCCTACCATTCCCTTGTTATGGTGATGCACATCGCTGTCCACTTTGCGGCAGCTCATAATGTGAGTCATGGAAAGTATCATCAGAACAGCCTTTAAAACAACAAGAACACAGGGAATGCCCTATAGGATGCTCATTAAAAAAAACAAACTGAGAATGAAGGACTTTTAAATTAATGATTCCCTCAGCATGTCATACAATAAAAAAATGCTAAATGTATCTTCAGATACTTAAAACACCTCAGATCTGTTACTGCAACATAAAGAAGGAAGCAAATTTGAACAGCAAGGCAAAGGCAATGAAGAGCGTCTCTTTTTTTGTTTCCTTGGCCGAGTTTCAAATGAGTTTTCAAGGGCAGACTGTGCTTCTAATGTGACAGAAGGAATATGCTTTCAAGTCTGTACCACAGAATTAGACATTCCAGTGCTGTGTATTAGTTACGTTTGTTAGTGATTGTTGGCTTCCCAATGTGTGTACTATCTATCTATCTATCTATCTATCTATCTATCTATCTATCTATCTATCTATCTATCTATCTATCTATCTATCTATCTATCTATCTATCTAGTCATGCACTCTTCTCTCTTCTCTATGCACTCTTCCATAATTTTGAAATCATATAGTTCTTTTGTTTGTTACATTATAATGAATCCACCTCCCTCCCAGTGTTGTTCAGTCAGGATGGCATTTGTTAAACAGAAATTGCAAAGCAAAAACTAAAACAGAGGCAGTTTTATCCAGCATTAAATACAAAGCTATCGGTGACCATTTGCTTTCTCACAACCCTTCCTTTTCCTGCCTGTCAAGCAAAGTATTCGTGAATGATAGATTTTCTTTGAGTCAGCACCATCTCTATGAGTTGTTGGCAGAGAAGCAGATCTTGCTCAGGTTACAGCTCACTATGACATCACCTTTCATATCTTCTAAACACAGAACTACTTACATAAAAGGAATGTGTTGTTTTTCCAATGTTATGAAATAACACAAGGGCCACAAGCAGAAATGTTGCTCTGGATAAGTTAAAATAAAATATTAGTTCAATTTTCCTTCAAAGTCCGTTGTAAATGACTAGAAATCTTTCCAAGTGGCCTGGCAACCAGACAGTATTACAAGAGAGTGGTATACTATATATTTTGCACATATGAGGTCACATGTTCTGGATGTCTTGGTAAAGATCTTCATGGAGGACAGATTTATTTACAGTTCTAGTCATCTGTGGCTGTTCAATTCTTATTACTACAAGAGCTAAGAATTGAACTTCCATGGTTAGACTCAGTGGTTAGATTCAATTCAGTGGTTAGACTCAATTCCCTTGAAACCCGGGAATTGAACCTTTCACTATATGATCTTTCCCCATGATTTGTCCTTGCAATATCAGGACAAGCAATGGGGGAAAGATCACGTAGTGAGAGGTTCGTTTCCCAGGTTTCAAGGCCACATCCACCAAGTCTAGATTTTAACCTCACGCTTTTTGCCCTATGCTCTGTTGAGTAGGACTGCTCAAATCCCAGCCTGGGGGCCGGATCCAGCATTTGGGTGGACCTATCCAGCCAGTGAGAGGCCCTTTCAGTTCCTCCTGGGCGCTGCATGAAGTCCTCCTTGTCTGGAGGACAGGGATGCCCGCGGCAGTCACATCTGCCCAGATGTCCTGTGGTGTGGCCTTCTGGAACACTGGGCTGCAGATGTGACTGCCCAGAGCATCTTTGTCCTCCAAATGGGGAAGACTTTGCACAGCACCCGGGCAGAACGCTCAGATGCAATCCGGACAGGGACCACATTCTGAGTGCACAGCGGTTGTGATTTTTAGCATCGCTGCTCTAGAGCATTGTTAAGGGACTAAAAATAGAATAAAAACTAAGTAACACCTAAGCTTACTTTTTATGCTATTTTGACAAAAGGGCAAAATGTCAGGTTAAAATCTAGACTTGGTGAATGTGGCCTTGAAACCTGGGAAATGAACCTTTCATTGTGTGATAGTTTGGACCACAGAAGCCTTAGTTCCTACGTTAGTTCCAATGGGAGAAAGATGTTTACCTTCGAGCAGTGCTACTTAAAACAGTATAAAGCAAAAGGCCATTGTTAACTAATGGGGTTTGCATTTTAAAAGTACTTCTTTGTCATTCTACTCAGAAACTGTGAACATTAGTCAAATGAATTTAAGAGTCTGTCAGTGTCAAAAGAACATCATCTAAGTCCAGTTTAAACCAGAGTAAATGGTAAAATATTCATAGAGTTGAACTTACTACTACACAAGAGATGTTTCTTTCAGAAACCTGTGCAATTAGGCAGTCTTTCCAGATGTTTTAAAGGATGTTGAAGAGAAGCAGAGGAGCAATTGCTTATGTGGTAGTTTAAACATAGGACAAGAAATGACAGGTTTGAGATATGAGAAAGTAAACATTGGTTATCTAAGGATTCTTTCAACATTTGAATAAGGGCCTAATCAGATATGCACACAAATGGGTGGCTTTGACCCTTTAATCTTGCTGCTTAAGCCAGCGCTTCCCGAACTTACTGGGCCCGCAATCCCTGCCCCTGCTACTGCAAGTCACTGAACTCAGAAGTACATGCCGATGATGTGAAGATGTGTGATGGTATGATGTCATTGACACTTACTTCTGGGTGACACCTAGAAAAACAACCCAAAAATCTGTGTAAAACCACTTGGAGACTGTGGGTGGGCCCACACCACATTATGTATGGCCCTCAGTGAGCAGAGCACAATCTCTCCCCCATAATCGCCTGCATTTGCACTGCCAAGTGTTTTGGCCAGCACATGGCCCACAATGCCCTAGGAGAATTATCACTAAGTCCCAGAGCATCATGATGCCCCATTTGGGAACCTCTAGCTTAAGCCAGTGCGGGGAGGGGGGGATTGCATAATGGCCTGAAACCTGGGGAAGACACCTTAGTGCTTGGTCCCTGTAGCAGTTCATAGTCCATGTGGTTTCTTCCCTGTGTGCTTTTTATAGGAAAAAATAAGACTAAAGCTTCCATTCTCAGCTATTTGTTTAAAAAGTGGAAAAAATTAAAGAACCTGGTCTCCAATTGGTCTCCTTAGATCCATGCCAGCACTGGAATAGGTTGGGAAGCAGGAATAGGATCTTGGCATGCACAGCATCTCTGGGCTGGCGGGCAGGGGACATTTGGGAACTTTGCTGATCTGCTACGTTAATTTTTTGTTGTTATTGAAAGCAGTATATAATCATTCTTGATGATGATGATGATGATGATGATATAGTAATATTAAGAGATGTTCCAACATTGGGAGAGAGTTTCTGTTGTGAAAGCTTTTGTTCTGCCTTCCCAAACCATCAACCCTCCTGTCCATCTGCAGATAATTACTTGCAAGATTTATCAGTAGTAATTAGAGTAATGAGTCACATCACATGTATGTGAAGTGCTAGGAACACAGAGAATGTACTGTCTAAATGTTTAAGTATGAGCTTTTTTTTCACCTTACCAGTAAAACCAAGCCAACAATCTTCTAGGCATTGATTCACATCTTGCGAGGGACCCAACAACATTTTTGGAACAGCTGGAGGAAAGGGGGCTGAAGAGATCAGGCAGGCACAAAGGAGCAGAGAAGGACAGATTTGCAAAAGCAGGACTTTCAGACAGCACAGCACTAACCTGCTACTATTTAGAAGGTAGAGGCATATCCAGGGGCAGGGTGCCTGGGGAGTGATGTCATAGCGTCACATGATGTCATGACATCACGTGACACCATGATGACACTTCCCAGTTTGGAGGAGGGCAGTGGTGACTTTGCAGTGTGGCATGCCCCCTCCCACCCCCATTCCATATATAGCAGTTTCCCAGCTGACTCTGCCAAGCCATGGCAGTCTTTGGAGATTTGCTGCAGCTCAGAAGAAGATAGAAGGTGGCTGGGAAACTGCAGGTCAATGGCATCCCCTGCAAGTGGTGCCCAGAACATGTGTTCTTCCCACCTGCCACACCCTAGATACGCCTCTGTGTACGCCAAGTACACTTGGAACTATATACAGAAAGTCATGGGCTGCAGGAGTCAGTGAATAAATGGGTCAAAGAAGATACTTGGTAGAAGATAGCTTTGAGAATAGGACATTCAGAAGTTCTTCCATTTGTGCAAGAGTAAACATAGGAAGTTACCTTTTACAGATTGAGAGCATTGATCTTTAGCTCTGTATGCTGCTTTGCAGCTGCTCTTCAGAGTCTGAGAGAGGGATCTTTCCCACCACTCTCTGGGAGATGTGGAAATGAGACCTGAAACCGTCTGCACGCAAAACAGGTGCTCTACCATTGAGCTACCTCCTTTAAGTATCGCTCTGGTTTCATCCTCTAAGGATGTGGTGCAGTGCAACGGAATTTGCAACCTTGGCCCTAAGACAGAAATGTTGCATCATTGCATCCAATGTCTTACTCATGACCTGGCCTAATAAAAGCAATGCTAAGTTTTACTGCCCTCTGCTGAATATTCCAAAAAGCAGTCCACATTGCTTCTGAAGACATCTGCGGCTAGGGTCTATGATTTTCTTACTCTGTGCATCTGTACTGAAGGAAATTGTAACTTCTAGCAGCAGAGGTTCTCAAACTTTATGTTACTGTGGTCCCTGAGAAATTATACATTTACATGACCCTCCCCAATAGTACAGCTAGTTGCAACCCACACTTTGAGAACTCATGGAGTAAGACAATTGGTCTACCTAGCTCAGTATTGCCCTAGACTTCCTGGCTGTGGCTTTCCAAGGTTTCAGCAGGTGTCTTCCCCAGCTCTAGCTGGAGATTCCAGGGACTGTTGCAAAACTTCTTCAGAGTTTTGCAACACTTTTCCAAGTTACTCACAGCCTCTCTGAGAATCACAACCCACACATGAGAACCTTTGCCTTATATGGAAATGCACTACTACATGACAACAGCAATCAAGTTTTAATTGAGAGTCACATGTATTGTCTCTGTGTCCTGAATTGCATATAAAAGTTTGAATTTTTAAATTTAATATATTGTCAGAGTGTTTGTTTTTAAGATACGCATATATACACATAAGCAAGCATGATCACCGCAATAGAAATAATTGTAGGATGATGACTCATAAATGATGGTTCAGCAGTTGGACTTAGACCTGTAAGATTCAGGTTCATATCTCCACTGAGTCATGAAGCTTCCTGGGTGACCTTGGGCCAGACACTCTCAGCCTAACCTACCTCACTCAGTTGCTGTGAGGGCAAAAGGAGGGGAGAGGAACAATGTACACCACCCTGAGGTCCTTGGAGGAAGGGTGGTAAGAGTATAAAAATGTGGAATAATAAATAAACAAATAACTACTGAGCACCCTAAAGACATTTTATTGTATTTGTATTACAATAACCAACATTTAAGAGGTATCATAATATAACCAAAATATGAGTCATAACTAGTTCTCCCACTTGTATTCAATTCAAATACAGAACATAGGCAGCTTTCAATTCATTCTGGGGTTACACTATCAAAAAATGGGGCGTCTATCAAAAACACATAAATGAAAGCCCGCTTTCCAATAGGAAATAATGGGATTGGTATAGTTGGCAACCTTCAGTCTCGAAAGACTATGGTATAAGCCTACAGTACCCGGTATTCCCAGGCGGTCTCCCATCCAAGTACTAACCAGGCCTGACCCTGCTTAGCTTCTGAGATCATAGTATAAGCCTACAGTTAGGGGAAAAGTCAGTGAGCCCCCATGTTGATGATTGGTGATTACAGCAGGAGGCTACTGGGAGTAGGATAGCAAGGCTGCCTATGTCAATGCCTGAGATAACTTGTTTTAGTGTCTTTTCCATGGTTTTCATTTTTTCCCCCTGCAAGAACTCTCAGTAACACTGCAAAGCTGAGCACACCGACTTGGGGGGGGGGGGCAGAGAGAATGAGAGAGGGAAGAAGAAAGAGCATCCAGGGACAGAATAATGGGCCCCTCAAGAACATCTGTGCCACTTTCAGTGGCACTTGGGTGCTTCAGCTGTTTCCCTTAACTTCTATGTTCACAGGGTGAGCAGGTGACAGCGGGGCTCAGGAGGGAACCAGAATAGCATACTTCCAGTTGGACCATAGGCAGGGCTGGGGAAAGGGGAAAGGGGAGCTGCTTCCTCCATGCCACTTCCTAACTCAGTTCCGCTGGAGGAATGAATAATCAACCATAGCCATCACTTCTTGAGGTAGCAGGGGCAGCAGTGTGATACCTACCTGCTTTTGTGGTGACGCCCTCTCCCATCTGGGGTGCTCTTCAGAGTCTACTCCCCTCTTGCACTCTCTGGGCCAACGGAGGGGCTGCCTCTTTTCTTGCACCTTGTGCACAATGAAGGGTGCCCACAGGGTGAGCTGAAGTGGAAACAGGGAGGGGGAAAGACAGGCATTGGTAGCTCCCTGCCAAGAGAGGGCTGGGCCAGGCAGCAGGTATAGTGGGAGTTAGAGAACTCTGCCTGATAGGAGTTTTCTGGACACTGTCTCACACCGACAAAGGTGCATATCTGTGCAACAGGCCAAGCGTGCTAAAGCTTAACTGTGCTATTTCAAGAATGAGCCCACACAAATTGCACTTCTGGTATCAATTTATAAATTATGCCATTTCAAAAATGTGCAAATTAAGACCATTTCCAATTTTGGGCCCATATAAGTCAAGCTGCCACTGGCAAATATATGCCCATCATCACAATTTTGCAATAATACCCTGTCTGGTTACCCAACAACTCACTCACTGCATGTGCTAATATTTCATCACCTGTTATAGGTTGTTCCTTGTTATCTATGGGGATTCTGTTCTGGAACTCCCAGCGAATAAAAAATCAGTGGATACCAAATCAGTGGAAAAATAGCTTTTAAAGACACACTTCCAGGTTTCTTGCACCTCTACTGTTGTTCCAGAATGTATTATGACATACAAAATTATGCAGGGGATGGACAGAGTGGATAGAGAAATGCTCTTCACACATAACACCAGAACCAGGGGACATCCACTAAAATTGAGTGTTGGGAGGGTTAGAACAGACAAAAGAAAATATTTCTTTACTCAGAGTGTGGTTGGTCTGTGGAACTCCTTGCCACAGGATGTGCTGATGGCGTCTGGCCTGAACACCTTTAAAAGGGGATTGGACAAGTTTTTGGAGGAAAAATCCATTATGGGTTACAAGCCATGATGTGTATGTATGCAACCTCCTGATTTTAGAAATAGGCTTTGTCAGAATGCCAGATGCAAGGGAGGGCACCAGGATGAGGTCTCTTGTTATCTGGTGTGCTCCCTGGGGCATTTGGTGGGCCGCTGTGAGATCCAGGAAGCTGGACTAGATGGGCCTATGGCCTGATCCAGTAGGGCTGTTCTTATGTTCTTATATTAGTATATATGCTATACAGCATTCAGCCACTAGATGGGGCGAATAATGGAATATTCCAATTACACAGGCCTACAAAATTGAGGGTCGAAAAGTTTTCCCCAAACTTTATGGTGGTTTGATATGAATTTGGGGTGCTGATTCCAAAAATGGCATCCGTTTTGTGCTATCATGTCTAGTTTTGGAGATATAGTATAGCCTCATTAGTGAATGGTTCAAGCAGCTTCCTCATGAGGAAGCCATGGTGTATGCTTCCTCTTGAGGAAGCTACTTGAACCATTCACTAAAGAGGCTATGCCGTATCTCCAAAACTATATGTGATAGGGCAAAACAGATGCCATTTTTGGAATCAGCACCCCAAATATACCCAGGAATTGATGTATTGTTTAAGGAAGCAAAATGTGTGTTGGCCTGTGTTATTTAACAGTGTGAAGGTAGGAAATTGGATTTTGGTGCTTTTTCCCTTGTTACAAGGCATTTAAAGGTGGACTTCAGTATCAGTGGTAAGTCAAATCAGTGGATACCAAATCAGTGGATACCAAGGTCCCACCTGTATCTCTTTTAATACTGTTTAATATATTCTTCCAAGGTATTTTTGCCGATGTGCATTCCCACCAAATACAGTACACATTGGGCCTTGTTATCTACAGGTGGGTGGGGGTTTCTGTTCCAGAAATACCAGTGGATAAAAAAAATCAGTGGATACCAAATCAGTGGAAAAATAGCTTTAAAGACCCACTTCCAGGATTCTTGCTCCTCTATTGTTGCCCCAGAATGGATTGGTATAGGCACTATACCACATTCAGCCACTAGATGGGGTGAATAATGGAAGCTAATGGAATGAAATTATATTTATTTAACATTGCAAAGGTAGGAAATTGGGTTTTGGTGTGTTTTTTTTCCCTTTGTTACAAGGCATTTAAAGGTGCCCCCCCCCCATCAGTGGTAAGTCAAATCACTGGATCTACCAAATCAGTAGATACTGAAATCCACCTATATAAGCAAAAGTACCTCTGCCCATTTGACATCTCCAAGAAATACTAAAAACTGGAAGGCACATTTTCAAAATCCTGTATAGGGTGCAATCCCATCTAAGGAAAATTTTATAGAAATTTCCTTCAAAACTTACCATAAGACAACTTTATGCACATAAACTTTTCCAGATATTTTATTGTATTACTTTTAACTCTTTTTCCCAGATAGCTTTTACTGTTCTAGCCAGATTGTTAGGCTGCATTAATATTGTGTAGATTTCTGAAATAACACCTTTAGGTTTATTAGACAATAACAAATTTCAAATTCAGCCAATTATCTGTTCACACTGAATTGTCAAGAAACAGTTTGTATGTAATTCCGCTCTTGAAGGTACTGGAAGAAGGGAAGACAGGATAAGCTGTTTTGACAGAGTTGAATGTAAGCCATTAAAAACCTACCCAAGAAAAAATAG
Organism: Tiliqua scincoides; assembly: GCF_035046505.1. Lineage (NCBI taxonomy): Eukaryota > Metazoa > Chordata > Lepidosauria > Squamata > Scincidae > Tiliqua > Tiliqua scincoides. Next base: position 76,765,297 of record NC_089822.1, read on the forward strand.
AGGTGGGGGCAGGGAGAGGATTTTAATGTGGTGAGGGAAACTGGGGACCTCTCTCTCTCTCTCTCTCTGTGTGTGTGTGTGTGTGTGTGTGTGTGTACCCAGCTTCCCTCACACATTAAAATCCTTGCTCTTAATTGCTGCAGAGAAAGGTGAAAATACTGGGCATGTAACTGTTTTGAATTCATCCCATTTTTTGTTAAAGAGCGCTTGTTGTCATTTTCTTTGCTTATTTAATACAAGATGGGTTCATGCAATCTCAGATTGGAATTCTGATGCCCATTCAGATCGAATTTGCCAACTGCTTGGTGGATGGTGTGTTATGCTGTCCACATGTAAGCCAAAGCATTTCCAGTACTTTTTTTTGGTAGAACCATGGATCCCTGCTATGTTAAAAATGGTTTTCAGAAGAGTGTCTAGATACCTACATGGTTATGGCAATATGGCATTGGCATCCAATACTAATTTCCCAATCCTAACCCCCTCCCCTGCTGGCATAACTAACCAGTGGAAGCTGCTTTACAGCTGTTGTAAAGCAGCCTCCGCTGACGAGCACAGCGGGCCCACCGACAGGGAGGCCAGAACAGCCTCCCATGTTCCAGCAGACATACAAACACTCAGAGCAGGTAAGCCTGTGCAGGGGTTCGGGTGGAAGGAGTTGAATGGGGTGGAGGGATTGCAGAATGGGGAAGGGGTGGGCAGTGCAGGATGATGATGGGGCGGGGAAGAGGGCAATCAGGCCCAGGAGGGATGTGGGATCAGTGGTGGCAGTGAGCACCTGCATGTTGCCATCGCTGCCCCTTTAGCTCTGAAAGCAAATGGGAGGCCGCTTACAGCTTCTTGTGGTGCCTGCAACACTTACCACATCACCACCCCCTGGCTACACTACAGTATGGGGGGGGGGGACTCCATTACTCACCATGGAGTAGGTTGCATTGTTGGTACTTCTATTGTCAGCAGAGAGAAAGCAAATTGAATAAATCTACACAATTCTTTAGCGCAAAGTTTCATGCAGTACAGAATTATTTTTTTTTTCCAAAGTGCTTTTTAATTTGTGATGATGGAATTTTGCTGTATAATTGAAGATCCATCTGAATATGGTGCAAATGCTGAGATACCAATTCAGTAGCACTGGGTGCGAACACAGAGCAAGCGCACATTAAGGCATGGGCTCAGGTCTACTTTTATTGAAACCTCATTAAGGACAAGCAAATATGGTAAGAATTTGGTGGATAGGTAGGTGGGGATTTTTGTGTGGGTGAAAACTAATAATGCAAGTTATGGACGTTTTCAGCTGCTTCTTGGTTGTAATGGCTTCTTCCTAGAACAGTTCAAAGGGTATAAAGGTCAGTCGCATCCCATGTGTTTCAGGCCAAGATCACTTTTGGCTTCAAGTGGGTTGCTGTAGATTGTTGTTTGAACACCAAAGAATTGTTCTCAGATGCAACATTGTCTGCCATGGTGATTTTTGTAATTACAGACTGCCTCTTGGGGAAGAGACAGCTTGGGTGAATTTCAAACACTGTTTAGCAGTTCAGAAGATCATGACGATCACCTTTGAATGTCAGAAACTGGAGTCATTTTCTGCCACAGGATAGCAAGAAGTGATGGTGGTAGCAGGGAAACAGCTTGGGCAGCAGAACTTCCATATATTTGCCTATTACAAAAAAGCATAGTCTGCCTTGGTGACAGACACCAAGATAAATCTTGAACTGAGCAAAGACATTATCATTTTGTTTTGCTTGTTAAGCCATTGGCTAATGCTTCTCTTTCATGTATATGGTTCTCATTTGAATAGAGCTCGTTTTCTTTTACTTCTCTCAGTCCAGCCATAAAAGGCATAATGAAGAACATCAAATTCACTTTCGTCTGGACCTCACCATCAAAGTGCTGTTTTATAATTCAACTCGGGGATTGGCTGGTGGGACAAGAAAATGCTTTTGGTGACAGGATACTTCTCCCTTTCTCAGTACAACAAGCAACTGATAGGACCGGCTCTTGGCATACATGTAGGACAGAACAGAATCTGCAGCTGCTGCAAGGGCCAAGGTCATACCCAAAGAGGACAAGACCAGTCTATTTTAGCACCTTTCTTTTTCCACTTTCTCCAGTGAGCAGAAGAGGAAGTGTGGGATAGAAAGGAAGGAGGAGGAGAAGGAGACAGGAATGGGGTGGAGGCAGCAGCAGGAGGAGGCAGATATTAACCAGCACCTCTGCAGGTACACATGCATTATGGTGGGGAACCCTGGAACATAAGACGAGCTGCTGGATCAGGCCAAAGGCCCATCTAGCCCAGCTTCTTGTATCTCATAGTGGCCCACCAGATACTTCAGGGAGCACACAAGAAAACAAGATACTTTCATCCCATTGCCACTCCTTTGCACCTGGCATTCTGAGGTAGCCTACTTCTAAAACTTGGAGGCTGCACATACCCAGCACAGCTTGTAACCTATGATGGACTTCTAGAAATCTGTCTAATCTCCTTTTAAAGGCATCTAGGCCACATCCTGTGTCACATCCTGTGACAAGCAGTTCCACAGATTAATAACACGCTGGGTAAAGAAATATTTTCTTTTGTCTGTTCTAACTCTCCCGACACTCAGTTTTAGGGACTGTCCCCTGGGTCTGATGTGTGAGGGGGAAAAGAACATCCCTCTAACTACTCTATCCATCCGCTGCATAATTTTATATGCCTCCTTCCCCCCCTCAGGCTCCTTTCTACTAGACTGAAGAGCCCTGAATGCTGTAGCTGGAAGGGTGGCAATATTTTGCAATGCTGACTTAATATTCATACTCCAGAAAATTGTGACCTTTCCACCGATGTCTATTGCAAACTGTAATGAGGGAGGGGAATGCTCTTGATTTAGATTCCAAAATATTCAGCCAGGCTGTTTCACTCAACATTACCTTGCATATACTGAATCTCATCTGTGTTTTTGGAAGGGGCTGCAGCAGCTGTTACTAAGTCATTTATCTCAAGTAACCTGTGTGCAGTGACAGGTCCAAGATAGCCGATTATCCCAGTAGTGATAAGACCGGCCACCCGCAAAACAAGGTGCACCAGTGCGCAGTTCTATCACTCCTGGGTTGACCAAATGTTCATTTCAGGACCAAGACCTTCTTTTTTTAAAAAAAAAAAGTAAAATGAATTATTCAGATTCCTTGCATTTGCCAAATTATTTGTTGCCTTTCAATCGCTTCCAGGCAAGCAGCACAAAACAGAAAGTTCGCTGATGGTGCAGGGTGGGCCATTATATGTGACTGTATATATGAATGTATTGCGATGAGTCACAAATTCTGCACCAGTTCTGTGATGAGTCACTGATGCATCAGTTCTGTGATGAGTCACAAACACTTGGATTGGCTGATTACCCCCTGCAGAGAGGTAGAAAGGATTCACCAACTCCTGTACCAAGATTCACCATCCCTCTACCACCAATCTTTGAAAGGTGCTGGCTCATCTGCCCTTGCTCTCATGACTTGTAACCATTGATTGCTGTGTTCCTCTAGCTCTTTCTACTTATAAGTGAACAGGATAAACTCTCCTATTACAGTATGGAAAATACTTTAAGTACTCTGGATCTTCACCAGGATAACTACATAGGCACCCATGACATCTCAGTCTACTTTAATGATGGCATATTTCTGATAGCCTTCAAATTGGTATGAGCCTTTATGTATCTGTCTTACAGTACAAACCTTTATATGTTTACTCAGAAGTACGTCAGGCTGGGTTCAGTGGAACTTACTCCTAGGAAAGTGTTATAGAACTGTAGCCTTAGTTTTATCATTGGTTGGCAATCAGATCAGAATACAGGTCCAGCCTATTTATACACAGAATTGACTCAACACGAATGGCCCCTGCAAATGAGAAAGAATGTGCTGATCCCTGGAGAATGGGAAAAATGCATTCCTTTAAAATCAGATTTGAAAACTGAACAGTCCTTTAACAACAGCCTCCTTAATGAGAGAGAGAGAGGGCAGCTGGCTGACAATCCATCAGTTCTTCTCTCTCTTGCGGGCCCCTCCCTTCCCCCTGCATGTGAAAGAAAGGTGATCATTTTGCATAGGTGAAGGGAGGGGCTGAGTGGAGTGCTGATGGACTGTCTTCTTAATGACTCTTAGAGTCAAAAAGTCAGCAAGGCTGTTTTTCAATCACTGGAGCAAAGAAACTTTGTTTTTTAAATTGATCTGCTATAGTGCGTTTTTTTTTAATCCACGTGACTGCTTGGAACGGAACCTAAGCGAATAATTAGTCTCAACCTGTATGGTCATTTCACTGACTAACTCATTTAGCAGTACAGGTTGAGCCTCATTATTTGTGTGGGTTCCAAGCACTCACGTGGATGGCAAAAAACGCACTATAGAAAATCAATTTAAAAAACAAAGTTTCCTTGCTCCAGTGATTGAAAAATAGCCTTGCTGACCTTTGTGATATGAGATAAAAGTCATTAAGAAGACAATCCATCAATCAGTCCTCCTCCAAGCACTTAGAAAGAAAGGTGCTTCACTCAGCCCCTCCCTTCACCAATGCAAACCTTTCTTTCACATGCTCAGGGGGAAGGGAGGGGTCCACTGGATAAGGACTGATGAATTGTCAGCCAGCTGCCCCCTTTCTCTCTCATTAAGGAGGCTATTGTTAAAGAACTGTTCAGTTTTTTAGACTGATTTTAAAGGGATGCGTTTTTTTCCCCTTCTCCAGGGATCAGCACATTCCTTCTCATTTTCAGGGACATTCATGTTGAGTCAACTCAGTGTATTAATAGGCTGGACCTGTATATATCTTTCATACATGAAACACTTTCACTGGGTCAGCATCAGTCTCTAGAGCTGTATCATCTATGTTCCCAAATTTGTTGCAAGAAATTTGTTGCTAGCCTTTCTACTTCTTATATTTTAGCATTTAACATTTTTTTCTTCTCCTTGATCACCCATTTCTAAAGTTGAGGTAGCTAGCATATGCAACTTAGAACCTCATTTGCCCAGTGACCCACAATTGTGCCTTGTTCTTTGTTACCAAGCCAAAATTATAGTCTCTCATCAAGTCTTGCCCCTATGCTTCCCTTTCTTGCTCAGCAACAGGAACTGGAAGGGGCAGTCTGTCTGGTGGCCTTCCAACCACCTGTTGAGGTCCACTCCTAAGGCCTTCAGATCCCTCTTGCAGATGTCCTTGTATCGCAGCTGTGGTCTACCTGTAGGGCGCTTTCCTTGCACGAGTTCTCCATAGAGGAGATCCTTTGGGATCCGGCCATCATCCATTCTCACAACATGACCGAGCCAACGCAGGCGTCTCTGTTTCAGCAGTGCATACATGCTAGGGATTCCAGCTCGTTCTAGGACTGTGGAACTTTGTCCTGCCAGGTGATGCCAAGGATGCGTCGGAGGCAGCGCATGTGGAAAGTGCTTGTTTGACTTGTGTGGTAAAGGTGCAACTCCAGACAGGTGCCTTGGCAATGCAGCAGCCAAATAATTCCCAGCCTGTCTCTCAAACTTGAAGTTGGGGAAAGAGTAGAGATCACTGGCAACTGCTGAGACAATCTCCACTCACTTTTCTTCCAACAAATTTTGGAGGAATTATGGGAACATAAGAAGAGCCCTGCTGGATCAGGCCATGGCCCATCTAGTCCAGCTTCCTGTATCACACAGTGGCCCACCAGATGCCTCAGGGAGCACTCAAGATAAGATATCTGCATTCTGTTGCCACTCCCTTACCTCTAACATCCAGAGATAGGCAGTGTCTCTAAAAGGCAGAGTCATCTTGCTTGCCAAATGGTGGTGCTGTACTCATTGTAAGCAGGGTGGGTGAAATTTTGGAAGCTTGCACTCGCTCAACAAAAGTTATCACTTTATTTGCCTCTTAAGTTGATTTATCCCACAAACTTTGATTATATTTGGTATTGCCAATCAGGCAACCCAGCTCTAGAGACAAATGGACTGAGACAAGATTTCTTTAAATTAGTTTAGGGTAAAAAAAAGTCCTACCAAATCTGCAAGCCGTAATCAGTATTGGAGTGGGGAGGGACAACTCTTGTTCATTAATCAGCTCTCAATGATTGCTTACAGTGTGACATTTTGTCCCTGGCAGATTAATCTGCTAGCAAATATCTATCTTCCTGGCCTATTAACCCACTTGATAGAACTCTTGAACTTGATGAAGTTTACCTTTATCAGCAACAAGTATTATCTACACAATATCTTACACAATAAACTTACTTAGCAATAGGAGCATTATGATCAGGTTCAAGGAGTTGGCCTTAGAAGTAGGACATGATTACTGACAATTATCAAAGTGCGGCTATTATGACAACAGAGGTAACTATCCAATCGGAAATGACATCTTGCCTGGTGCTGCCTGCCTCTTGCTTTTGTCTGCCCTCTTCCTCTCCCACCAATTACCACTGGTAATAAATAAGTTGGTTGAGGGTCACCTCTAAATGTTTTGGAAGTGATGTGAATGTGACAAACAGCTGCTTGAAAGCTCATCGTTCATACAGGTATGCCTCTCAGATAATTGGCACTGGCTGCAGCTCCTGTGGAGTACACATTTTCTGGTCAGCTGCTGTGGTTTTATGTGAAATGCCTCTTAGCCTTTGTGAAATGCCATTCAGCCACTCGAAAGATTTTGATCTGCTCTGCTAGAGTTTTTTTCCCCGTACATGTTTGTAGTTTGGGATTATAAGTTTAGTTCTTACAAAAGTACTCTGCATGCACTCTCTGCCTCCCCCATGCATTCCTGTGTGTGTAGAGGTGTGGGAATAGGAAGAGTATTTCTGCAAAAGCCCCACCAGTGTGTTAATGAATTTGTGCCCCCCACTGTCCCTGTCATCAGCATTTGTCTGGGTGGCAATCATGGGAGAGATCTCAGCCCGAAATCGATATTTGTTGCTGCAGGCAAAATGCTGATCATAGAGAAGGTGACAACAGGGCTTTGCAGATGCATCATCAGTAGGGTGGAGCTTTCCAGCATGTTTTCCCTGCCCCAGCACCCTCCACATGTGCAGGCCCATATGTGGTGGGGGGTCAAGCCTAGAGTGCTGAAATGCTGCTCTGTTGTTCAGGTATAGCTGAGAACAAGCAGCTATTGATCAGCCTGTGTTCGGATCCTGTTGTCAGTACAGTAGCATTATCTTCTTCATATACATCCCAGTGTAAAGTTAGGTAAAAGAGATTGTTGAAGAGCTCTGCCCATAAATTACAATGATAGTTTAGGTGATTAAAGCACATGCTTTGATTGTAGGCATTAATCTCTACAACTTTCCCCAAGTTTAATTTAATTACACCCAGGTGTACATTTCTCTTCAATTTATTAGTTTTGTCAGTCACCACTTGCATTGTTATGATGGTGTTTGTAAAGGGCCAGCCCAGCTATGCAGACTGCCACACTGGAAATTAAAATGTAAAATAAATGCATCCAGGCATCCCAACGGCTTCAATATCAAACAATCAGTTCACACATTATGCAGCAGCAAACCTGGGTTTGCCAACCAGGCCACAATCCAGTTCAAAGTGAAGTACAGGGTATGCTTCTCAGTCTATTGAAATCAATGCACTTATGTAAGCTTAATTCTTCCTTGGATGGGGGCTAAGTGTACTTGACAGGCTGAGTACCTGTACAATCTCTGTGTTTTCATAACATATTCACTGCATTCCTATGGCATGTTTTTAGGCATAAAACTTCTCAAGCCTACACCTGCCCTTACAGAAGCCCATTCGCTCTGTTTCTGCAGGAGTTACTGATCTGATCTGAACATGTCTCCTGTTTAGCCAAAGACAAGCCAAAAGCAGTCAGCCATGCAGAAATGCCATGGTGAGCCTTCTCTGATGGGAAGATAAATAACAATAGCTAACATTTGTTAGTTATAACCAGGGAGAACCCAGGTACACCCAGTATTTCAAATCAGACTTGTGGTCAGTGGTAAGCAAGACACGGGAGCACATCAGTGGGACTTACCAGCACACTCTCACTGCTCCCTCCACACCAGGTGTTCTTCACCCTGTAAACTCTTAAAAAAAATTGCTAAGGTCTATTGTATTGGCAACCTTCAGTCTCGAAAGACTATGGTATCACGCTCTGAAAGGTGGTTCTGGCACAGCATCTAGCGTGGCTGAAAAGGCCAATCCGGGAGTGACAATCTCTTCCACACCGGGAGCAAGTGCAGTCTGTCCCTGGTCTGTCTCCCTGGCTATGGGCCTTCCTTCTTTGCCTCTTAGCCTCAGACTGTTGGCAAAGTGTCTCTTCAAACTGGGAAAGGCCATGCTGCACAGCCTGCCTCCAAGCGGGCCGCTCAGAGGCCAGGGTTTCCCACTTGTTGAGGTCCATCCCTAAGGCCTTCAGATCCCTCTTGCAGATGTCCTTGTATCGCAGCTGTGGTCTACCTGTAGGGCGCTTTCCTTGCACGAGTTCTCCATAGAGGAGATCCTTTGGGATCCGGCCATCATCCATTCTCACGACATGACCAAGCCAACGCAGGCGTCTCTGTTTCAGCAGTGAATACATGCTAGGGATTCCAGCACGTTCCAGGACTGTGTTGTTTGGAACTTTGTCCTGCCAGGTGATGCCGAGGATGCGTCGGAGGCAGCGCATGTGGAAAGCGCTCAGTTTCCTCTCCTGTTGTGAGCGAAGAGTCCATGACTCGCTGCAGTACAGAAGTGTACTCAGGACGCAAGCTCTGTAGACCTGGATCTTGGTATGTTCCGTCAGCTTCTTGTTGGACCAGACTCTCTTTGTGAGTCTGGAAAACGTGGTAGCTGCTTTACCGATGCGCTTGTTTAGCTCGGTATCGAGAGAATGAGTGTCGGAGATCGTTGAGCCAAGGTACACAAAGTCATGGACAACCTCCAGTTCATGCTCAGAGATTGTAATGCAGGGAGGTGAGTCCACATCCTGAACCATGACCTGTGTTTTCTTCAGGCTGATTGTCAGTCCAAAATCTTGGCAGGCCTTGCTAAAACGATCCATGAGCTGCTGGAGATCTTTGGCAGAGTGGGTAGTGACAGCTGCATCGTCGGCAAAGAGGAAGTCACGCAGACATTTCAGCTGGACTTTGGATTTTGCTCTCAGTCTGGAGAGGTTGAAGAGCTTTCCGTCTGATCTGGTCCGGAGATAGATGCCTTCTGTTGCAGTTCCAAAGGCCTGCTTCAACAGGACAGCGAAGAAAATCCCAAACAAGGTTGGTGCAAGAACACAGCCCTGCTTCACTCCGCTTCGGATGTCAAAAGGGTCTGATGTGGAGCCATTGAAGACAACAGTGCCCTTCATGTCCTTGTGGAAAGATCTGATGATGCTGAGGAGCCTGGGTGGACATCCAATCTTGGGGAGAATCTTGAAGAGGCCGTCTCTGCTGACCAGGTCGAAAGCCTTTGTGAGATCTATGAAGGCTATAAAGAGTGGCTGTCGTTGTTCCCTGCATTTCTCCTGCAGTTGTCTAAGGGAGAATACCATATCAGTGGTGGACCTGTTGGCTCGGAATCCACACTGCGATTCTGGATAGACGCTCTCTGCAAGTACCTGGAGCCTCTTTAGTACAACTCGGGCAAACAGCTTTCCTACAACGCTAAGGAGAGAGATGCCACGGTAGTTGTTGCAGTCACCCCTGTCACCTTTGTTCTTGTACAGCGTGATGATGTTTGCATCCCTCATGTCTTGAGGTACTCCACCTTCTCTCCAGCAGAGACAGAGGATTTCATGCAGCTCAGTGACGATGATCTCTTTGCAGCATTTTAGGACTTCAGCAGGGATGCTAAGGTCTAAGGCAGTGTTATTCAAACTGTGAAGCACGACTCTTTAGGGCAGCACCAGGAACTCAAAGGGGAGGCTCAGACTGTCCTCTGGCAGTGATACAGTCACACCCCTGGGCAGAATACGAGTCCATATTATTCGCTTTTTTTAAGAGCATAAGAAATGGGAGTGCTCAGCTGCGGGAGTGGCTGCTGCCGCCCACACTTCTCATCAAAGTGAAATCTCTCTTTTCAACCCCCTCCCTCTTCCACTCCCCCCTTTCAATCTCCAAACCTTCCCGCTTTCCTCCCCCTCCCCAAATAAAATGCTTCCTATTTTACCAGTCACAAGGGGTCTTAAAGTTGCTTCCATGCAGTTGACGGGGGGGGGGGGGGGAGAGAAGCACACACTTTACTTGGCCAGGAGCAGAAAAAGGGCACTGTTTTTAAAGTGATTTATTAATCTTGTTGTTTGACTGAAGAGGAGAGGCTATATTTTTAAAGTGATGAATCTTGCTACTTGAAGGGAATACTTATCAGCCATTGATGAAGTGATTGCCAGCCCAATCCTATCCACACTTTCCTGGGAGTAAGATCCATTGACTCTAATGGGACTTAATTCTGAGTAGACATGCATAGGCTTGAGCTGTGCATCTCCTAGTATAGGAGACAAATCAGCTTCCTAACCAAACCCATATCAGCTCTGATATATTTTCATGGTCTATTTTTGTTTTCCCCACCAGCTGCTGGAAAAATTTAATTTCATTAAATTAATAAAGGGTTCAATCCTATCCAAGGAGAAGGGGAGAAATGACTAGTTGGATTGGGGTCCACAGGGGTGTGCGTGTGTAATGTTGGTCAGACTGGTTGTTAACCAAGTTCATTTGATAAAACAATTCAATTGGTATGCTTACAAAGTTAAAAAAAAAATGAGTCCTCCTGGACCAGACAAAATCTACCTACTCTAGCATCCTGTCTCCAACAGTGACCAGCAGCTGATCATTTATAAAGCATGTATATTGCTGTGTATTAATAATATATTTTTAAGATCTGCATTTAATTAACGATATGATTAATATAATCAATATTAATATAGTTAATATATATTTAATATCATATTATAATAAATATAATATTATAATATTATATTTAATATAGTCAATATAGTTAATATTTCTGGCCACTTCCTGTTTAATGATGTCACTTCCAACCCTCAGGAACATGTTGGGGAGTCATGGCCAACAGCCACGGGAGTCAAGGGAGCCACTGACCAGAAAAGTATACCACTGGTCTAAGGTAATGTCTAAGGTCAGAACAGTGAAATACACTGCAAAGCTGCAATGGATACTTTGAGCCTTTAGTTAATTTATCAGAGCAGGCTGTCATTTCTCTCATAACACATCTGGACCATGGGATACTTGACATCTGTTCTTAAATGGCAATGTGTGGACTGCTGTTGGAAGGTGACACTCTTGGACCTTCCAAACTAGCATTTGGTTTGTTGGGTTAGAGAATGCAGACCAAAAAAGAGAGTTTAGGGGCTTCTTGTATGTATAACAATTGAGCCTCTGCATCATGTTTCTGCTGACAAATGAATTCAAGGCGGCATCTGTGTTGCTGTTTTGTTGTCGTTGACTAAAAATGGAGTAAAAGTAACCAAAATAAATACATTAATGAATGATATGAATGTGAGAGTTGCCTTGATCAGATAAAGCTGGCATCCTGTTTTCAACAGTGACCAGCCAGAAGACTCAGGAAGCTCACAGCAGGAAACACAGGTGATGGTCTTTTCATCACCTGTCCATTTGTTTGTTTCCAGTCTCTGGTATTCAGAAGTATAATATCTATACTATAATATATCATATATATTTGATATATATAACCCGAATTTCCTAGATCTAACCATTTCTCCTCTGACCATTGTACAGTGTGCTTAAAACAACAGGGCATGCAGCTGTTGCTGTTATTGATTATTTCCACATTGGCACGGATGAAGCACAGGAAATGAAAATTATTACATGCCGGTGGGCGAGTAACTGTCAACAGCTTGGCCCACCAGTTCTATTTTTTCCCTGTCAACAGAAAAAAAGAAAATCAGTACAGTAAGGTGCCTAAAGTGAAAGAATATTTGACAGTAGAATGAAATAATGCTTTTCATCCTTGCCTCTGAAAATTGTCCATAGGCAAATAAACAAACTAAAAAATCCAAACATGTCTGAGACAAAAGCCAGATGCTAATATAAGGAAGGAAGGAATACCTGGGCATGATAGAGGAGAATTACCATGCTCATGTAAATATTATTAGATCTGTGAAGATGAGCGCACTTTGCTCAATATACCATGAGACACCAATGAGCATCAATTGTTAGACACAATGAAACTCTCATATTAAGGGATATTAATGCAGTGAAACCTGCCTAAGGAATACATTCACTGCTCATCATTGATGCCAATTGAAGTGGGTTTTTGGAATACAATAAATATGTATTCGTCCTGCTGTGGAGTGATAAGTGCAATGGCTTGGGACTCCTGGGAAGCGACAATAGGAGGGTTAATTATGGTTAGCAAATGGATGGAGGATTGCACGTCTTCGTCATGCCAGCCTCCTAGGAAGCCAGGAGATGCATTAAATGGGATTGGTAAAACCTTCCTGTTGCTGTGGGTGCGCTGTTTTGTCTTCCTAGGCAAAATACCAACACCGGAGGATACTCTTCCACTCCATTACGTCAGGTCTCTTTACTTTTAATCATATCACAATTAGGGAAGGCCGTTGAGGGACACTTTGGGACCATAGCTGTAGTTTTAATTACTCCAGCTAGATACTTTTGATAAGCAATATAGTGGAACAGATGCTGAAACTTGCGTGGTGGGTGGTTGGCAGTGCTTGTAGCGCCTTTGTATTTGATGGCAAACTATTTTAAATGCTGAGAAGGAAAAGAGACACCTTCTCATGGTCCTGTAGGTAGGTGTGAAAAGCAGTGATTTGCAGTGAATAGCAGTGATTGTACCACCATGCCAGTTACGTAGGAAGTATTACGTGTGTCTGATGTGTCTGTTGATTTCATGGTTTTAAATCAGCATAGTAGATTCAGGGAAGTCCAGTGTGCACCCTATAATGTACATGAACAGGACCTATGCTCTTCTTAGTGTTAGTAAAATTAAGGTAACATGCTTACCTTATGTATCATCAATAAATGTTTCTTTAGTCAAATGTATGAATTACAAATGTTGTAGGCTTTCTGATATTGTCAGGCTTCAACTTTACTCCACATTGATCAAACCTGTGTCCAGTTCTGGGCCCCACATTTTAGAAAAGATGCAGCCAAACTGGAGTGCGTTCAGAGAAGAGTAATAAGGATGATCAGAGGTATAGAGAGTAAGCCTTACAAGGAAAGATTGAGGGAGCTTGGTATTTTTCACCTGGAGAAGAGAAGGCTGAAAGGGGATATGACAGCAGTCTTCCAATGCCTGAACAGCTGTCATATGGAATAACAAATTTATTCTCAACTACTACTGAGACAAGAATTGGGTTCAAACTGCAAAAGAGATTCCAGTTGGATATCAGGAAGAAATTCTTGATGGTAGGGGTAGTTTAGCAGTAGAACAGATTACCAAAGGAGATGGTGGATTTTCCCTCACTGGAGGTGTTTAAGCAGAAACTCAACAGGCACCTGTTGGAGATAGGAGGTATCCTGCTACAGGCAGGGAATTGACTAAATGACCTTGTAGGCACCTTCCAATTCTGTGAGTCTATAAAATTCATATCCATAAAGCATTTGGTTTCTGACAAATATATATTGTGAATGACACAATATAGAATTACAACAATGCAAACTCTGAATTGCAAACAATGCAAACTGTAGTTCTAAACTACAATTGATTTTTTTTTTTTTTTACAAAACATTGAAACACATTTATTATGAATGTGATCTCACTTTCATATAACACCAGAACCAGGGGACATCCACTAAAATTGAGTGTTGGGAGGGTTAGGGCAGACAAAAGAAAATATTTCTTTACTCAGCGTGTGGTCAGTCTGTGGAACTCCTTGCCACAGGGTGTGGTGACGGCATCTGGCCTGGATGTCTTTAAAAGGGGAATGGACAAGATTCTGGAGGAAAAATCCATTATGGGTTACAAGCCATGATGTGTATGTGCAACCTCCTGATTTTAGAAATGGGCTATGTCAGATGCAAGAGAGGGCACCAGGATGCAGGTCTCTTATTATCTGGTGTGCTCCCTGGGGCATTTGGTGGGCCACTATGAGATACAGGAAGCTGGACTAGATGGGCCTATGGCCTGATCCAGTGGGGCTGTTCTTATGTTTCTTATGATCCTTTAATGATCTTGATGCCTTTGAGCAAATGCAGATTAAGGCCAAGTTACAGGTTACTCTAAATGTACAATGCAGCCCAGTGTATTCTATAAACAAAAAAGTTGCCTGGAGGGATCCAGGAAAGGGAGTGACACCACAGTGGGGGAAAGCACCACCTACCTTAATCATAATCCCTTTTGCAGCTCCTGCAAACCTTTTTAAATAAAGGAACCAATACATTGGTTTATGTTATGCATTTGGGGTAACCTATAACTTGGATGAGAACATCTTGGAAGCATCCATAGCCATCCATATGAAACATCCATATGATATGGAAGCATCCATATCAAGACAAAAAGTTGAATGTTCTTACTTAGGGCAAACATCCAATGAATGTGTAGGGAAGCAAAATGACTTTTGATGACATTGTCAAATTCCTCAAGTGTCTGTTTATGTATCTCTAACTGAGTTTTTTTCTGAACTCAGAGAAATGCAAATTGTTCTCAAGTTTTTCTGTGGGTGTCATCTGCTGTTCACCCAGATGCCTTTTAAGGAGTCTGGGCCTCAGCATGTGAAACCTGGAGTTTGTTCAGGACAACGTCCTCAAGGACTGTCCTCCTTAGACAGCCTCAGTCTCCAAGATATCCCTTTATCCATTTTTTTTCCAGTGGGGCATGTCAGAGAATGCGCACCAGTGTGCTTCCTCTCTAGCCTGTCCGTTGGGAAGTGGAACATCTGCCTCATGTTCAGATGCCTTCCTGTTGTCAGAATGCCTTTTGTTTTCCAATCTCTGCTTTCTCAAGCAGGCTGTACATGGCAAAGAGAAAAGATGCAAACGAGGAATTGACATGCTTTGCAGAAGTCCAAGACAGAATGTTGCACTGCTTAGTAGCTCAGGCAGAACATATAATTATTTTCACATCTCCCAGGAACAGGAGGTTTAGTCACAGATTGCATTAATGCTGTGATCTCTCAGCAGCAAAAGAGCATTGGGGGCTGCCTCTTGCAGTCAGCTGACTGACGTTTAGCGCTGCAATCCTTTTCAGGACTTGTGAAAGATTATCAAGCAATTCTATCCATGTAGAAAACAATTATTTCCCCGTTAAATTTGCCATACTCTTTTTTTTCTCACCTCAGCTCCTATCTTTACAGACCTGACAAGTGCGTTTGAGTAGTGGCAGCTCCACGGGGGAGCCTGAGCCGGATTGCCTGTTTCCCAACACACAGTCCTGCCAAGGACACAGTAATAAAAAAGTTCATTAGATCAGTGCAAACACATGTTGAAACTTGCCTTTTATAGGACTTGGGCACTAAAAATGCCCTTTGGTCAGAAGAACATCTGTTTTCTCCAAGCAGTAGACATTATCGTTTGTACAGGATAGATCTGCATGCCCCATATCCATTACTATGCTAGTTTCTTCTCCTCTCTTCTTACATATATTATTTGTTTGACAGTCTAGTAGCATTCCTGGGGGGGGGTCAAAGTGCTAAGTTTTGCAGGGTGCCCTGTAAGCTGCCCCTCCATCTTGCCCTCGCTGTCAGAGTCATTTCAAGCAGTGAGAGCAACACAGAGGAGACACCTCCACATTGCTCTTGCTGCTCTGAAATCGAGGGGGAGGGATAGCTCACAAGGTGCGTTGAGGTGTCCTGCAAAACGTAGAGCTTTGCCCCCCTCCAGGAATGCTAGTGTGACTGCCTGTGTCTCTGAAAAAACAAATACAATATACAAATGGCTTTATTTTGCATAGTGAACTCTTATTATGGATGGTGAGGGCTCTCTCCCTAACAGAATCTGGAGTATGCTAAGCTGAAATAATTTAATCTACATGTTATGTTCAGCAAGGGCACTGTGTATATTTAATACTGCAGTGCCTGAACACTGTCTTCCATAAACTTATTGATATAAGGATAACTGACAGAGAGTGATACAGAGGATATCCTTATATTTTAGGGATAGGGATCCACCACCCCTAAGTGGTGGTGCACGCACGCACGCACGCACGTACTGACTTGGACTACCTTCTTGTGACTGTGACCTGCTGTATCTCTGACTTCTTGACCGTATGACTGACTACTCTTCTGCTTGCTCCTTTTACCAATACCTGCTTCTGCAACAAACAAGCCTGTGTCTGCTCCTTTGGCTCTGTTTGGGATTGCCTGCTTCTTGTGCTATCTCCCTATGCTCCTGTGCTACTCTGCTTGGGAAAGCAAGGGCTATCATCCCCTGCTGACCTGATAATGGTCATGAAGGTTGCATGCTATGGCGGAGGTTGGGGGGTTGGCCTGAGATAGGTAAGTAAAAATCTGTTTTACTTATCTCCCCATAGGTTGCCTAGCTGCCAATGGGTCCCCTTGGACCTATGCCAGCAATTTAACTGGTGTAGGTTTGAAGAACTTCAGGAGCCATATCCGGCTGGGAAAAGGGGGATAGGATCTTGGCTTGTGCTGCTGCTGCCAAGATCCACCCCTCCTGCCCTCTAACTGTCTGGCCTGTTCCCCACCCCATTCTACCCATGATTCTCCCCCAAACTGCCCTCTCTACCATCTTAATGGCTCCAGCAAGGCATCTGGGAGTTACTGTCATGTGTGTAGGGCCTCTGGCTGTTTGCATTGGCAACCCCAAGACACATGACAGCAGCACAACTTTTGTGACCAGGATGTACAGTGGTAGATCATGAGATTTGCCACTGTAAGCCCTGGCCAGGATTGGGACATAAGAATATTAATTAGTCAAATTCATTATATTCAGTATACTACTACTACTACTACTTCGAGGAAGATGAAGAAGGCAAAGACGATGAATACAAAGATAACGCCGAAGATGGTGATGACAAAGTCAGTGCTCCCTACTCTCCAAGGAGCCTTCTTTTCTGCACCCGAAATAGGATTGGGCCCTAAAGTCTCTATCTCTTTACTGTGTGTGTTTTCGTGTTTATACCCCACCAACACCTTCCTTTTTTCTGTGCTCAAGGACTGGTGACTCATGACTTGAAATGACTCAGACTTGCAACATGAAGGACTTCAATTTTTTTCAAGACAAATAGCAACAGATCTGTGTTATGAATTGAGTCATGGGGTCAGTGACTCATGACTCAAGCTTAGTGACTGGGGCACATTCCTAGAATGTGTACAATGACTGTAAAATGAAACCAGTTGTAACTGATTGCCTATTGAATTACAGATCACTGTTGTCACCTGTTAGCCCTACCTGGCTCCTTACCCTCTGAGTAACATTTCTCAGAGCTGGTAGCCATGCATTATGAACTCTCATTGTTCTTTTCTAATTTTGATTGTTTTTATGCTTATATATTTCAATTGCTTCTCTATACATACGTGCATGGTAATATATAGTATTAGACAACTCATGTGTTCAAAATCCACTTTATGTCCTGTTGTCACTGAGTGTTCTGCAATTGCTGATTTTTCAATCTGTTTTAAGCGACAGTGTCTTTCATGTTCCTTCACTCAGGTCTGTATACTCTTTTTTGTAGTGCCAATGTATACTTCCCACAGCAACATGGGATCTGATATACCCGTACCTGTAAACGTGGGTCTCTTTCATCTTTTGATGGTTGCAGAATCTGCTGAAGCTTGACGATTGGTTTGTAAATTGTCTTAATATTTATCTTCTGCAGCAGTCTTCCTATATAATCTGTGACATGTTTGATATAGGGGAGAAAGGCCCTGGCCTTTGGTGCTAGTGTCTCCCCTTCTTTTTGAGATTTGTTCCTTTGTCTTTGTTGGGAATCTCTTTTAATCACTTGTTTTGTGTAACCATTAGCTTGTAACATTTGTTCCAAATGAAGCATTTCTTCATCTAGGACAGGGGTGTCCAAACTTTTTGGCAGGAGGGCCACATCATCTTTCTGACACTGTGTCAGGGGCTGGGAAGAAAGGAGGTGGAGTTAACACTCAGTGCAGTAGTAGGAAACCTGGGAGGACTTGGGGGCGGGAGGAACTGCTAAATAGATGTGTTTTCCAGAGGACCTCAATAATGAGGAACTCCTCGTTACCAAGAAGAAGGAATGAAGGCTGAGAGTGTGAACTGGGACTATCTTGGGGTGTGAGAGTGTGAACTTGGGGGGGGGAGAAAGGTTTGGGGGTAAATGGGTGCAATCACTCTAGCCAGCAGTAGAAAAGAGGTGCCTCGGGGGGGGGGACATGATTGAGACATATAAAATTATGCAGGGGGTGGGTAGAGTGGATAGAGAGATGCTCTTTACACTCTCACATAACACCAGAACCAGAGGACATCCACTAAAATTGAGTGTTGGGAGAGTTAGAGCAGACAAAAGAAAATATTTCTTTACTCAGTGTGTGTTTGGTCTGTGGAACTCCTTGCCACAGGATGTGGTGATGGCATCTGGCCTGGATGCCTTTAAAAGGGGATTGTACAAGTTTCTGGAGGAAAAATCCATTACGGATTACAAGCCATGATGTGCATGTACAACCTCCTGATTTTAGAAATGGGCTTTGTCAGAATGCCAGATGCAAGGGAGGGCACCAGGGTGCAGGTCTCTTGTTATGTGGTGTGCTCCCTGGGGCATTTGGTGGGCCGCTGTGAGATACAGGAAGCTGGACTAGATGGGCCTATGGCCTGATCCAGTGGGGCTGTTCTTATGTTCTTATATCTCTAGAAATGGCAGTTTCAGAGAGATCCCAATTTTGCTCTATGCTGGATCACATCGCATCCTGGTTGCTATGTTGGAGAGATTCGAATAGCTGGTGACTCCCCCCCACGGCCCACTATATACAACATGAGAGTGAACAAAGGTTTTAAACCGTGAGTAATCAGTTCATTAAAAGGCTATAAAAGAATTGCAATCAAGAGGTTGGAAGGAGGGAAAGATAACTTTAAGATTATTTACGTTGGCTTGCAGCCACCCAGAGGGGAAAACAGCGAACTCGGATTTGAAGAAGCCCCTGCTGGAGTAGTTTTTTTTTCTTTTTTTTTGTAATAAAGGTGATTGGCAGAAAAGGCAAAAGATAAGACAAAATAAATAAGGGAAGATAGATCACCCTGTTGTAATGGTATGCATGGAAAAGGAATAAACTACTAACTTTTAACAGCTGAAATAATTTTACTTTAGCTTTTGTTGCAAAAGGCTTGGAATTGGATTCAGGCCTGTTGTTGCAAGAGGCTTGAAGCTGGATCCAGGATTGTGTATTTAAAGAGATACTAACTTGATTTGACAGTGTTATGGACTTGAATTGGACTACTGATCCACCCCTTTTGGATATAAGACTTGGATGACTCTTTATCTGCTGGAGTATTTTGTCACTGGTATGGGCTTGAAGTGGTTTTTTTCTTTTTTAATTGGAACACTGATTTATACTTTTTGGATATAAAACCTTGGGATTCTAAAACTTGGGGATTAGCCTTATAAGAAGTTACCAAAATTAATGTTTTTATTCCAGACCACTCTGATTATTTTGGAGAGAACTTCTTTTGAAGAAATGAATAAAATTTCTTTTTTTACAAAATTTGTCTGTCAAGGTAAAAAACTGAGAATAAGACTGAAATTACAACAAGAAGATAAAAAAAGAGCAGGATTCAGATTACCAGACTGGGAATTATATTATCAAGTAGCAGCCTTAAACTGGATAAAAGATTGGGGACTCATACCAAATTCCAAAATTTTAATATTAGAAGTATATGATCTACAAATAGGCTGGCACGCATTCCTGTTTTATGATAAAGTCAAACAGCATTGATATTTTAGACAACACATTTTAAGAAGATCTTTAATTTGGATATCGGAACAGATAAAATACAAGATATACTCTAAATTACCCAGATGGATAAAACCGCTTGAAATACCAACTAATCCAAACTGGATTTAAAAAGACCAAAATAAATCATACAGCGATCTGCTGAACGTTAAAGGAGAGATCCTGAGTTAGAAGAGAAAGGAATAAAATTGGACTGGTGGAATGAAATGCAAATAAGAACAAGATTACGAGAAGACCAAAAAATAGGTTTTTATGAAGAAGATATAAGTTTTGATAAAATATTTTTGACTGAGGGGAAGTATATTAAAAAAAAAATGTACAATTTTCTCCTTGAGATAAGAATGGAGGATGAGACAGTTAAAGATGCAATGGTGCGCTGGGCAAAAATTTTTGGATATAATATATCGATGGACAACTAGAAACAAATTTGGAATATAAATATTAAGATAACTAAAGCAGTGTCTTTTAAAAAGAATTTATATAAAATGTTTTATAGATGGTATTTAACTCCAGAGAAATTAGCAAAAATGTATTCTGGGTCTTCATGTAAGTGTTGGAAATGTAAAGAGGTTGAAGGAACCTCTTATCATATGTGGTGGACATGTGAAAAAGCAAAGAAATACTGGAAAATGATACATAAATTGTTGCAAGAGATATTGAATTGTGTATTACCATTCAAACCAGAAATATTCCTCCTAAAAGTGACATCAGAAATTAAAGACCAATGTAAGAAATACCTTATTGTACATATTGCTACAGCGGCAAGAATATTGTTTGCACAAAAATGGAAATCTGCAGGCCTGCCAACTAGAGA
The DNA here is from genome assembly GCF_035046505.1 of Tiliqua scincoides. Lineage (NCBI taxonomy): Eukaryota > Metazoa > Chordata > Lepidosauria > Squamata > Scincidae > Tiliqua > Tiliqua scincoides. Next base: position 76,785,873 of record NC_089822.1, read on the forward strand.
AAATTTAACAGACAAAATTTATGAAATGGCAGAAATGGAAGTTTTAACAGAAAGAATGAAAGATTTAGGTAGAGTAAGAAAATATTGGAAACCTCTTTATGACTGGATAGATAATTTTAGTTAAACAATATTGAGTGTTTAGATAAATCTAAATTTTTATACCAATAAATATGATAGCTTTTGTATTTATGATGATTTTTTTTTCAGTTTGATTGCTTTTTTTTGTAATAATGCATGTTGTAATCTAGGGCCAATACCGTCATGTGTAACCTGTGTAGTACCAGCCCCATGTTGGGAATCTCTTTTAATCTCTTATTTTGTGTAACCATTAGCTTGTAAGGTTTGTTCCAAATTAAGCATTTCTTCATCTAGGTCAGGGATGACCAAACTTTTTGGCAGGAAGGCCACATCATCTTTCTGACACTGTGTCAGGGGCTGGGAAAAAAGGAATTAATTTACATTTCAAATTTGAATAAATTTACATAAATTAATATTTTAGAGATGGAACTTATACGAATGAATGAAAGTCTTGCAAAAGCTCAAGGCCTATAAAAGGCCTTGCAGAAAGCAAGGCCAGTTTTTCCTTTGCTGCTGCAGCATCACAGATGTGAAACAGCAAGTAGTAGAGGGAGCCCTTATCCCACAGAGGTCAAACATTTGGCCATCATGCTGAGAGCAGTTGCATCAGGCCAGCGTGGGCTCCAGCAAGTCTCTGGAGGGCCAGAGGCTCATTGGAGACTGGGGGCTCCCTGAGGGCTAGATTGGGAGTCTTTGAGGGCCGCAAGTGGCCCCAGGGCCGGGGTTTGGGCACCCCTGATCTAGGTACTGTGGCTCTGAAATTTGCCTAGCTCTATCCATTTTTGACCCCCCTCTTCTGTCTTGGATGATAATTGGAAGTTTTATTGAAATACCTGTTGGTATGTATGGCCTTTCTGTATACTTTATGTCCCATCCTCCTTTTTAAATTGCCTTTTTTAGATGTCAATTATTTCCTTCTTCTTTTTCCATAGTAAACTTTATCAATGGATGGATATTATTGATGTGCTGCAAAAACTCATCCAACTCTGTCTCATCATGATCCCATATCAGAAAAGTACCATCTACATATCAAAACCAAATAGTAGGTTTCTGTGGGGCTGTATCTAGAGCCTTGGCTTCAAGGTTCCGTAATTCAATAGGCAATCAGTTACAACCTGTATAAGAACAGCACAAGTTCCTGTGCCTGAGGAAAACTATGGCTTCTGAGGAAGCTCACCAAAGCTGTGGGCTAAACGTCAGGTTTCAGTCATTAGGTTTGAGTTTTTAGCTTCTTATTCCAGACTTCTGAGTTTTTAGTTTCTAGTTTTATTTGATTTCTAGTTTCAGTTTTAATCCTTAGTTATTTTAGCTTCAAGTGCTTTCGGTTTTTAGTTTTCTGAGTTTTAAACTTGGTTTTAGTTTCAGCTTTTTAGGTTGAGTTTTAGTTGTTGTTTCTATTTTTCAGTTTTTAACTTAGTTTTAGTGTTGGTGATAGCTAGCCTCCCCCCCCCCCTTTAAAATTGGTTTAGGCTCATTAGATAAAAAAGCGAGACCATGGCACCCAGCCGGAAAAACTGTTAAGTTTAGTATGGATAAAAATCTTGCTGAAAATCTCATTGATTTCTCTTAAAACTGTCAATGGCAAAGCTCACTGTTTTGTAGGCTCCTGGGCAGAAATGCCTTAACTTTCAGTCCTTCTCCTTGATGAAACACTCATTGATTGCTATAAACGATGCGATCAGATCATCTGACCGAGCAGTCTCATCTTTTATGACCTTCTCCATTCAGGTCATTCCTGTCAATAGTTTCCTGAAAACATTTTATGGGATTGCTCCACAAATGAAAAACCTATCTCATTCCCAGGTATGCTTCTTTGGAGTAGGGGTTTGCATGTCCAGGTGAGTCTCAAACATGGCTGGTGCTAGGAATTACCATTTGCAGGGATAATGAGAGCTAATGCCAGACATTGCACTTATTATGGATGCATGATCAGATGTGGTAGTTCAGATAGTTTATTTCACTGGTTTTCATTGTAAATTATGCTCTGCAATTCATGGTACAGTGTGGTTGTTTTGGAATGAGAGTGATGTCAACAATTCTTAGGTTGCCTGTTGGCTAATTTTTGTTTGTTTTAATTTGCATAAGTGCAGAGCCACACAGTGGAGGAGCCTGTTGGCAGCAGCTGCTGCAGCCTTTGACAAAGCTAATGGAGTTGCTTTGTCAAGCAAAACAAGACAACACTGTAAAAAAACAAGGGGAGGGAGCAGGGGGTAAGGAAACAAAGGGGTAAGGAGGGAAGGAAGGGGACAAAAGACAGAGAGCAGGAGAGAAACAGATGCACCTTCAGAAGGCAAGAAAAAAATGATGAAGGTGAAGGGATGAAAGAACTGAAAGAAGAGAATTTTTCTCACTGGCAAGTCTTATAAATTCTGAGCAAATCACAAATTAAGCCAAGTTCACTGAGGCCAATAACTTTCCAGCAGTAGTTAACAATGGTAAAAAAGCAGTGTGGGATTAAATCACAGGATACATTTGTCAGCCCTAGGTTTTAAACATGGCATGGTTCTTCAGCTGTGAACAGCTGCAGTGGCAAGTTCAAAGAAAGCTCCAGCTGCCAAAGATTCTCTTCTGTCTTATTCAGATAATATAGCTCAATCTCAGCCTAAATGTACAATATTATCCTCTGCCATGTCATAGCATTCAGCCATGACAGTGGAGAGTACAGTGGGGGGGGGGAGAAGGGAGAATCAGATAGCATACAGGAGTTAAGTATATTATTTACCTCTTGGTAGCCTGCCCAATAGCCTATGGTAATGGTTTCCAAATTCTCAGGAAGCATTTGGGATGCTGTTAAGTGCATGCAGGAGAGGGGAGGGGCATCAAGGCAATCACCACCATCTCACCATTGCTGAGGACAAAAGGTGTTTTTTTTTTTTTGCCTTTATTCACTGTTTACAGCAGTTAGGAGGTGCGGGGAGGCCTGCAGAGGGCGTCACAGGCTCCCCAGGCCCTCTAGAGAGCTGGTAAGTAATCCCCCAGGTAAGTAAAAAAAACACACACAACCTTTTTGTCCCTGGCCGCAGCACAATCATGATGATCTCATTGTTGCTGTCATCCTGCCCCTTAAGGGAGCAGCAACAGAGGTTCCGTGGCTGGGAACCTCTGGCCTATCCTCAGATCCTCAGTCTATTCCACCAGCTATATAGCTGGCATGAGGCAGGGAGTGGGGCAGGCAAAACAAAGAGGGGATCCTAGGTGCATGACTGCTGCCATATACATGCTCTTCTTCCCCCGACACACTCCCTGTTCTTCCCCCCAAATAGCCAGTTACTCCCCCTCACTGTCCATGGCCTGCCCCTATCACCAGCTCCTCTGGAGCCACTTTGGGCCACGGCCATGCGCAGTCCACCTCTTGCTGTTTATAGCAGCCGCTGGGTAGTGCACAACAGTAGCTCAGTTTTCCTGCCTCCATAAACACTAGTTCCAGCAGTGCAAGGCCCCAAGGACTGGGGCATCAGTGTGGTAATCATCGGGGATCCCCATACTGACAGCTCAGCTGAAATGAAAACAGCACAGATCCTCATTCCTGTGATCACCTCTGGGCAGTCCCATTGGAACATGCTGTCTAAATACTGCCAGCTATTAATCAAAACCAAATGTTAAGTGACTTCTGAAGTGTCATCAAAAAGAATGAATTGAAGCTCAAGGATTTGGTGGAAAGATCGGAGCCTCTTGTGAAAGTACAGAGAGGAGAGAAGAGAAATGGAGTGGAGATATGCCCAAGGTTTCTTTCTTGTGTCTCTGATATACTTGTATGTTTTGACTGCCAATGATTCTGTTTTCTTTCAGCTCCACTTCCTATATTTTATTATTAATTATGTGGAATCCAATGGGGGGAAAATGGCTGTCACTATAATTAATGGTTTAGCTTCACTCTGAAAGGGGGTTTCAATATTAATAATCAAGATAAGACTTTTGCTTCTATATGAGGAGCACATGTTGGGTGTCGCATCTCACTTCTAAGAACTGGCAGGGCAGACTGTCTGGTTTCTCATTTTTGGCAGGCTTTTAACACAAGGACGGCAACAACAGGAGTACAGTCATCTTGGTGTAGCAAAATATAACACAGAGAAAAGCCCGCTGCAGGGTACTTCATTACTTATTTGGGTGAAAGAAAAATGCGTCGTGTCAAACACTAGACCTAAATCACCTTGTCTTTGAGTTTCTTTTTTGTTGTTGTTACCCTGCCTTTCAGCAGTCTGAGGGATGGAAGAAGGGATCTCTATGGCAAGAAATTATTCTTAGCAGAAGCCTCTTTTCCCCACTGGGCTTGCGTAACGGTTAAGTAACATTTCCCAATGTTTCCTCGCTGTATTGAGAGCTCCCTTCAAAGGATTCAAACCACATTGTTCTTCCTTGATAGGGAAGACTTGAACCTCTGGTGATTTGAGGATGCTGACAACTCCCCTTGGAGAGACATTGTTTTGCATCACAAAGAAAGGACATGCCCACTGCAATAAAAAATTAGAGCTGTGACAAATATTCTCCAGGTTCAATTTTTCAACTAGTGCAGCTTCTTTTCTGTTATTTCTTCTGCATCTTCTTAAAAAATTGTGAGCCCTTTCAGGACAGGAAACCAATTGTTTGTCTGTTATGTAAGCTACTTTGTAAACTCTTTTGCTGAAAAGTAGCCTGTAAATATTATTATACACATCATCATCGTCATCAAGTGATCCACTACCATAGGCCTTCTGTAGGATTGGAATGTACACAGTGGCATATCCAGGTAAAATGGTGACCATGGTTTAGATAAGGATTGATGTGTCAGCACCCTGGACAGTACTGCAAAAAAAAAGAAAAAAAAAAAAGATTCCTTGTCCTAGCAGCATTGCACATTTGCAGTGCTTCTCTTTCAGGTATACAGAAATACTTTGAATTTTTTCTGCAGGCATTTACCTCTTTGTGGAGGTCTGCTGAAACTGGTATAAAAACACATCTGGCTGTGATAAGTCCGTGCCTGGTGCCCAATTCATGCCCTGGGCAGATGTACCCACTTGCCTCACCCTAGATACGCTACTGGCTGTAAATCATATTTCAGTTGCATATACTTAAGCTTGGTTTCGGCTACATCTATCTGGTCCCCTGCTGCTCTGCAACAGAGGGGCCAGCTTGCTATCCTGTGGTTCTAACCACACTGCTACGTATAACCACACTGCTACATTATGTCACAAACATTTTGGAATGTTTGCATTATCTGCATTCATAAATCTGCTACATACTTATTCGTCAGAAGTTGATCAGATTTCAATAGAACAACTGGTTTGGTGACAGCTGATGTAAATCAGGACTTGGCATATATTTTCCAAATTGATTTAGCATTTTTATTCTTGCACTGAAGTGACAAGATTTATGGCGCTTCAGTTGGGAGCAAGCACAAATTGATGGGCATATTTGGGGGGAGAATAATGCAGTAAATTGATATGCATATCAAAGAACTTAAAGGGACTTGTCAGCACAACATTTAGTGCAGGTAAACACCATCACATACCTTCCGTCCCCCATCACTGTGCTGCCACTTCCAGTTATTTCTGATGTGGAAGGATGAAAGTGTGCTTCTGATGGACTCCACAGAGTCAGCTGCTAGCTGAGGGTTATTTTTAATTGATCCTTCAATGTTACTTGTCATTAGAAATGTGGGTGCTTCCATTTCTGCTGTTTTTTCATTAAAAGTATCCGTTGCTGATGTGATGGTGATGCTGACGATCCACAGATAGCTCTGTCTTTTTGCATCTCGCCATTGCATGGTCGTCTGCCCATCCTTGAGAGGACTAGAGGGGAGGCCTCTTTGTTCATTTCCTTGCATGAGGTAAGAAGACAATTAGCACCAATGGATCGGTGGTGCAACAGGAGGTGGTGCACTTACTGGTCTTTAGAGCTGCACCCTCCTATTGGCCTTTCAGTCCTCTGGCATTGGGAGAAACTGCCCTGCCCAATTACCCCGGAGAATAGTCCTAAACAAGCTGACTGCTGTATGGAGCCAAGTAGGATGTTTTTGCTTTGGTTTGAACACAGGATTTTTCTGCATGCACAACTTACTTTCTGGATACATATATATTACCACCATGCTACAGGTCCTCCTTAAATGCACCTCCTTGAGGTACACCCACTTCTTATCTTATGAAGAATGAGCAAGGTCAGCCTTGCTATGAGGTGATTTAAAATAGGTACATGGAGTGTCATTCTTGGAGGGGTGATGGACAGACAAGCCCTCTGCTGGTCTGGATGCTGCCCTCTCCAGCCTGCTGCTCCACTGGATGCCCCAGTACTCTCTTGATTTGCTCGTAACAAGTTTGAAGAGAACCACAGCAGCAAAAGCAGCAGTTCCCTTCTTCCTCCAGGTGTGCTGGAGGGAGAAAGGGGAAGGGGGAAAAAGCTGCTGTGACTCTTGATCACGTCTCCCTGCGTACTTGGTGCCTTCAAAGCACTGAGGCAGGGGAGGCACTGCTTCAAGCAGAAACTGTGTGAATTTGGATCCCGCTTCCCCTTCCTTTTACTTCGGAAGAGCCTGGTGTGCAGTCTCCCTGCTCCATCCGCTTCTGTTTGCAAAGAGCAGGAACAGTGTAGCCTGGACTGCCAGCATATGCCACTCCCATTAATTTCAAACAGAAGTGGCATGGAGCAAGAAGGCTGCACACCACGTTCTTTGCAAGTTAGAGGAAGGGGGACGGGGCATATCTGTTCTCTCTCTCTCTCTTGACCTACACTCTAAACAGGCAAGAGCATGCATATGCATCAGAGGCATTTGGAGGAGATTCACAGTGCAATCCTTGGCATGTCTACTCAAAAGAAAGCCCCACTGAGTTGAATGGAACTTACTTCCAGGTAAAACTGCATAGGATTGCAGCCTCAGGCAGCACGGTTGCACATGCCACCCCTGAGTATGAACGAAAAGATATTTAAAGCCTGAAAGAATTACTACATCTCACTTTGCGCTTGGCTTGTATATTGAGAATATAGCACAATCTTGCAAGGAGAAAGGCAAGTCGCAGCAGCCTTTAATTTTCATGATCACCAGCTCTGCCTTCCTCAAATTTAGGATGTGACAATCTGGTGGACAGATTTTTTTATTCTCCCTTCATCTTAGTGCCTCATGACAGTCAAATCGGTATCTTGGATTCAGTAGGGTTATGACAGCAACAATTCTCCCCCTCCCCCGTCTCTTATAGCAGGAGCTTTGTGAAAGAAAAGCAGCCTTTGTTGATTTCCTCCCACATCTCCAAAAGTATCTTGTAGCCTCATTTTTTTTTCTAAATGTGAAATAGGACATTTCTGCAAATGAGAAGTAATTCCTATGCAACATACAGCAAATCAGAACTCACTTATTATATTTTGCTGGAATGGGTATTTTTCTATATATGCTGGCTCCATCAACTGGTGCTTTTCATGTATATAGAAATGCAAAAGGATACAATTTGTTCATGGGAAGAACTATTTTCATTAGCAACATGAAAAGTTGGTCTAACTGGAAACTACCCCGTGCGATTTTTGCTGCTAATTGTCAGGTCAATTTTTTTTTTCTCCACATCTTGCCCCAGTTTCAAAGATGGTCTGATACATCAGCTCCTTTGCCCTTGCTTATCTTGTCTTGTAGAACTATTGAACAGTTCTGTCCCTCTTCTCCACAGTTCCTTGCTTAGCTCAGTATTCTCCTATATTCATTACCAAATAGCCTGAGTGACTGATTCAATGTATAGAAAAAAGTGACAAACAAGGTCACAAGTTGCCTTTATATCAGCACCTTTTCCTAGCTAACTGTTTAAGAAGATGAGAAAATGTTCCAGAGTGGCCACAAATGGATAACATGTGCTACATTTTTAAAATGAACTAAAAGTAAAGCTACACACAAGTGACTATCTTTTTTTCTGTTGAATTTCCTTCTATCTTAGCAACCTCCTTCCATTTCTCCTCATTTTCATTGCTTGATAGTAGTCAGATGTTAAGGGAAATAGATAATTGTGTGTTATCAATTAAGAACTAAAATGTGGATATAGCTCAGGTGATAATTAAAACGTCTGTGTAGACTTGAAAACGACAAACTGTCCTCAGAACTCAATAAACACCTCAGCCTCTTTTAAATGCAAAACCAATTTGGATTCTTTTATACTCTGATGCCACGTTGATTCTTGTTTATATGACAAGTTTCTTATAGACAATTCTGCATGTAAAAAAAAAAAAAAGCAACGATCCTTGAAGTTTCAGTTTCTGTGTGTGTTTTATGAGAATTAAGATAAACAAAGTTTTGTCAACAAGTTAAACTTAGGTAATGTTGGTAGGAAAAATTACTGGGACACATCCTACTGGCAAGATGAATTATAGAATCAGATGTATAGCTGCATCAGGGATGGGGCTACAGCTAAGTGATAAGAGTGCATGGATTGCAAATGAAAAGGTCCAGGTGCAACCCATGTACTCCAGCCCTCCAGGTAGGGCTGACAAAAACTTCCTTCTGAAACCTTGAAAAGTAGCCACCAGACACTGTAGACCAGGACTTTTCTATCTTTCTTTGCAAGAGCCACCTTTAGTGGGTACCACTATTGTGCACACAAGTAGGTGACTTGCCCCACAGTTGGAAACTTTGCATCCTTCTCCCCCAACCATGCCTCTTTTGGAGGGCCAGGAACAGCCACTTCTTCCCTACTGGTGCACTACTGGCCTAGTCAGTTGCATTTCTAGCAGAGTGACAGCCTGATCTTAAGTAGAGCTATGCAGCCCTTTATGACAGCGGAACACAGTTGTCCACTGTAGCTGCCAGGTACCTCTGGCAGCAAAGGTAAGCTGATGTTGGAGGTGGGTGGAACAGGGGAGTTTCAGGATGGGACAGGGCAGGCAGGTGGTGGAATGGGAGGTTGGGGTTAGATCCTGGCAGCACCGTTGTGTGCTAAGATTCTAACCCTGTCTCCTTCCCTCTCCCTTAGACTTGTGTCAGCAAGATCCAAGAAGATCCATTGGGGCAGTAGAGGCTTGCTCCAAGGTAAAGGAACTAATGTTCCAAGGTAAATGTTCCTTTACCTTGAGGAGGCCTCCAGCCTGCCCCCCCCCCCAGGATACATCAGTGGGGGAATTTAGTTAGGACTGGGCTGTGATCTGTATATTACCAGAGCATTGTGATAGCTTCTTTATTCTGGTCTACCCAATGTGTGTCTTACAAAACCCAAATCCACACAACAATCATGCATAGCAGCCCTCCAAAGGCTATGACAACTTTTTGTTGTCTCCTTGTAGATGCAAAAAGTGGGAATTGTTATATCCTTGGGAAGCTGAAGACTATGGCTAGTGTTCAATGTAGTAGGTCACAGTGCAGTAGACCTGATTTGCCTCAATCCATTCTCATCTGTGAAAGAGTCTTCCAGCTGAAGCAGTCACCATGAGTTAGCAGCTGATGCTCATTGTTTCTGCATTGTTCAATGAACAGTCAAGACAACAGATATGGGAGAAAGGGCCACTTTATTTCACATTAGCAAGAGAAGAAGAGGCTGAGACCTGCAGCATCCGAGGCAGCGAAAGCCCCTGTGGTGCGGGGCGGGACTTCTGGGCGGTACCAGAAACCTCTGCCCCCAGGTGGGCATGCACCTGACTCCAAGCCGCGCCCCACTGCTGGGTGGCGCATCTCATCCAAGTCTGTCCCTTAAGGGGAAGGCAGCTGGACCGCAGACTGCACCACCTCGAGCCGCTGAGCCTCTGAGGTGTGCCCCGCAGTCCCGGCCAGGGCCCTGTCTACATCCTTGTGCCGCTGAGCCCCTGAGGACTGAAATAGGATTCCGCCCTGCCTATGCCACCTGAAGGTGCATGCCCAAAGTCCCATTCACGCTTCCTAACCCGCACCACCTTCCCTCTTAAACTGACCAATGGCAGCTTGAAAACAGGGGGGGTGTGACCCCCTGGCCCATGACAATCTGGGGTAGGTGAAAAAATTGCCTGCCCTTTGGCCAATCTTGGCAGGCAGCAAAAAATTCCTACCCGGCCCCAAACGGCTACCAGTTAAACTCAGACTGCCTCTAGGGCGGGCATTCCCACAGTGCCCATGTGCAAAGGAGGAAGACGGCTGGGTCCTGCACCCTTTAAAAGGCCCGCCGTAGCTGCCAGACCCAGCCCCCTTCCGCTCCCCATTGGGGAGGGAATCTAGTGTCCCAGGCCAGGCCAAACAAACTCCGATCACCCTTTTAATTAGGCCATCGGGATTCTTGTCAGTCCTGAATGAATGAACAAACAAGAATTTGTTTCTGACCAGCTGAGCTGCAGGCGGTGGGGCCTTATATGTCTGCTTCTAAACTACTAGCTGAAGAGGCCTGATAGTATGAGTGTTCGGGTGTGTGTGTGAGTGAGTGAGTAGGTGGCTGATGAAGGCTGGTAGTTTAAGGATGACAGCTTCCTGATAACTAGTAAGTGGCCCTGTGACTATTGCCCTCTACCCTCTTTTTTAATTTGTATTGAGTAGAGCTAAAGTTATTAATTCTTCAAATGTTTTATCTACGAAACCTGTGGTTCTTCTGTATACCCCAGCTCATATGCCTCTTTGATATAAACAAACTCCCATGCCAAGGAATAGCACAGCATAGGCAGGTTGCAACTTCCGTCATGTTGCCAACTTCCTGACCCATCCTCGGAGAGATGCTTGATCCCAGCCCACATCTTCTTGAATGGACATAGTTAAAAGTCCTGTGGCAAGATGACTTTCATCCCTTTGACTTTACAGCTGTGCCAGTTTTGGAACAGGTCCAGTTGAAATGGCTTGGCCACCTGTGCCATATGGCCTCACCAAGGTTGCTGTTGACCATATGTCAGGAGAGTGGCCCATGTAGGCTCACGCACATTAGAAGAACTACATCAGCAATTATGTCAAAAAGACAGTTAATAAACCTTCCGGAGCATGATCAGGGATTATCAGCATTTATGCTAACTGCTGAAATGGCTAATATCTGTGTCCTACTGCCCAGCAGGGAAGAAGTTAACTAGTTCCTACATGCATAATCTATAGCATTTGCAAAGTGTTAGCGAAATCAACACAGCACAACACAGAATTAACCATTTTCTGTGGCTTTAAACCAACTGTATACGCACAAAATCATCAGTAACTCTCCCTATTTCCTGCCCACGTACCCCTCCCCTCCAAGAACCAATCTGCAACATATTGGCATGATTCTTTCTTTTACAAAATAACAACAAAAAAAGATAAAGAATAGGTAAACAATTTTGATTTAAAAGCCTGTCAGCCTGTGTGCAATCTTTCGAATAGCAGGCAGTCTGTTCCATTCATATGCAACTGAACAGGCAAAAATTCACTTCCTCTTTTACACAAAGGTTACCATTGTTAGTGGGCACCAGATGATTTCCCTGAATATAAATATGCCATTTTCACTACATGGGGGAAAATGATCAGTACAATTAATACTTAGGAACACCAAAAGCAAAAAAAAAAAAAAAAAAGGGGGGGGGAGGAATGCAGGTAAGTGGGAAGAGGCAAAACTCTAATTTTGTTTGTGTACTCTATTTCCTGCATGATGCATCGTGCAATAAAACTCTGCAGTCACAGAGAATTAGAAGTAATTTTATGGTGGTTGCATTTGCTACGGTATTTCTAGGCTAGAGTACTCTGTGGGGCTAAGACTTAAAGCTCAATCCTATCTTTCCCCTCCCCAATGCTCCCCGCTGGTGCAGCTGTGCCAAAAAGGAGTGTGCTCTATTCAGGAGGGCAAAGGTGGATCATGGCAGGGAAAAGGAGACTTTCATAAGCCTCCCACTTCACAGTGGGTCTCCTTGGATCTAAGCCAGGTATTTAACTGGCAGAAATCAGCAGAGAGAAAGAGGCAAGGAGGTTCTGACAAAGGGGGTAGGGTCCAATGTGTACCAATGCTGCTAGATCCACCCCATCCTGAAGCCTCCTTGTCCCCTATTCCTCCCTTACCTTCCCAGCCTCACTCTCTCCTTACTTTCACAAGAGCACCTTGCAGCCTGAGGCAACACAACTGACCAGGGTTGCTTAGGAGAATAAGGAAGACGGAAGCTGGGGAGGGGGAATGCCAGGGAAGGAATGGCCAAGCTGCCATAGCAAGCATGGAGCTGGGGTACCACCTGAGGGTGGGACCAGGAGAACCTGGCCAGGAAGGGGCAGAGCAGGAAGAACCAGACATAAGGCCACCTGAGCCCCTTATGAGGATCCATGGAAGTTTGTCTCCTGAAGGCAACGTGGGGAGGACACCCCCATGGCAGTCTCGGCAGTCACACCAAGCCCACTGATGGAGCTCCAAGAGCTGGTGGAGGAGGTCCCAGAGTGGAATAGCTCCATCCCCACCCCAACTTCTGAGGCCCTGTAAACCATGGGTCATTCCCAATAGGTGCCACCCTGACCAGGGATCAGCTCCCAGGATGGTAATGAGGGAAGGAAGTGTGTGAGCAACTCCACCACCTGTGGGGCACCTCAACAATTTTGCAACACATTTTACAGATCAACATTTCCATCTTGTCACTATTTGGTTTCAGTTAATTCACTCTCAGCCAATATGGTCCAGAATCTTCAGTATGGATTAGGACATCCAGACTGTGCAACCAGTTGGTTTTGGTCCCGGAAACAGTGCAGAACCAGACTTATAAGGACCTAGCTAGTCAATTTTCATTCAGGAGTATCTGGAAGTGGGCTGCTAACACATACCTCAACACTTTGTCAGAGAATGGCATATTTGAGGCTAAGATTAATTGAAAAAATAACAAAAAGAACATTATTTGGATGAGTGAATTTATTGAGTGGAAACCCATCAAATCCAATGAGGCCGATTTGTAACGTTATATTCCTCAAATACATGTAAACCAGGGACATGCAGCGTGCAGGCAGTAGGTGAAGCAGAACAGCCCCATTGTAGTCCATGGAAAAAGCACTGCAGCTGCTCCACCTGCTTACACCTGAGTTTCCTCACCCCAAGAAAGCTGGTGTAAGGAGAACCTCCTCGGGTGTAAGCAAGTGTGGCAGCTGCAGAGCTTTTCCATGGACAATGAAAGGGCTGTTCTATTTCACCTGCATGTCCCTGATGCAAGCAAGTAAATTGAAAATACATATTTGGCTTTGGAGATGTTAACCACAGTGCCTTCCTTGTGCAATCCAAGTTTACAAACTGAGGGAAGAGCTTTTGCCTTGAAAAGAAAATTAAAGGAGACAAGTAAAAGCAGAAGAGCACAGAAAGCCAACAGCTGAAATAATGAAGGAAAAGAAAGAAAGAGATCTATGTCAAAGTAGAAGACTTGAAAGTTAAAGTGATTGGGGTGGGAATAGGGGCAGAGAATCAACAAGCTCTGTTGAAGAAGATGAAGTGGTTGCCAGTGGAGAAGATACGCTTGTCCTTTTCATACAAGGCTTTCACCTGCCAGATTCTCTCTCTCTCTCTCTCTCTCTCTCTCTCTCTCTCTGACCTTAGCTCTTTGCAGTATCAAGACAATTTCCATCCTTTAGTACTTTCACCTTTGGAAGCAAACAAAAAAAACAAATGTCTTTGGTATCAGCTGCTCCCAGCTTCCCAAACTCAACAGCTCTGGCTGTCAAAGGTGCCGTGAAGACAGTGAGGTATGAAGTTTTCTCCCCTGCCATCTTGCTGTTAGTGCTGCAATGGGCTTGCAAGAATCACAGGGGAGTAGCTTACCTGGAATTGAATCAGCAAGCACCTGAGCTGGGTAACACACTAGGCCAGTTTAGCTTTCCTGCTAAAGGCAGAGGGTAGGACTAGAAGACCTTATGGGTTCCTTCCATGATTCTAAATGGTATTAGAAGCTCCTGGCTCTACCTTACCTACTATTTTCCATAGTGGGGAAAAATTATACAGTACCAGGTAGACAGACATATCAACTACAGCAATTGGGAGCCATCCAGGATTGACACAACCACTGATACTGAGCTTGATTGCAGCCATGATACCTAAGTGCAACCTCATAGCTTTGTGAGTCATCATATTCTAATTGTGAGAAAATTTCAAAACAAGGTCATAACATATAGCTTAACACATGATGTGTGTTGTTCTTTTTTATCTTGCCCTTCAGAGGTGTTGTTTTTTAAAAAATTTTTGCCCTTATCATTACCTGCTTTATCATTACTTTCCTAAACCCTTCATGAAAACTAGAAAAGCAATTTTTAAAAAATCTCTGATGTGGAGAAAAATCTAATTAGCGTTTATTGTTCAGGGCTTGTAAGACTACAGCATCCTTTTCTTCTTTGTGTGCTGATAATAGGCTGGAGGGCCTTGGGACTGCGAATGTGTATTTGCCCTTTAATTTCCCTCAGAGTTTTGGGGTTTCCATAAATTATTACTAGCTTATTTGCTTATAGTAAGTTAAAAAAAAATAATAGGTATGATTCAGGCTTTGTCTACAACTCCATCAAAGTCGCAGCCTTTCTCAATAGGTCCTATTCAAGTCACAGCTGCAGCCAATAAAATGACCTCATCAAGGCCTCATCATTTTTAGTACTGGTTTAAAAATTTTGTTCATTCATTACGCTAAATCATGTTCTCCTCTTGAGAAACTCACTGTATTCTCGATGGGACCCATGGGCACTCTTATATAGAGACTGACCAGGATGAAGTCTGCTGCTTTAACAATGTAACCACTTAATGGTGCTCAGACAACTCAAACAAAGGTAAAGATGAAAGAACATGGTGAATTGTGGCACTTACCTGAATCTGAGATGTCATAATCTTACAGGGATTGGGGTTTGTGTTAAAACCAATAGTTATTTTTTGCCTATCTTTGAGCCTGGGATAGATTTGCCTACACCATGCAAAATGATCAATATAAGGTAGCCTTACACTAGATCAGGGGTCTCCAAACCCCAGCCCTGGGGCCAGATGCGGCCTGCAGCAAGCCTCATTCTGGCCTGTGACCAACCTCCTTTCCCCTGAAAGCCTCTGGCCCACTCAACTGAACATGACCAGAACTGTGCTCCGATTGTGTCTGGAGGGTGTTCTGAGGGCCAGAGAGGTTGAATGAATGAGCCCATTCATTAATTTGTTCACCCATCTGAGTTCCATCTCTAATTTCTTTATTTAAATTTTATATTTAAATTTTTTTTCTGGCCCTCCACACCATGCCAGATATTTGATGCGGCCCTCTGGCCAAAAAGTTTGGAGACCCCTTCACTAGATCCATGTTGTTAATCCTAGTAGCAATACTGTCCAGGAATCTTTGAACACTGAACATAGAAAGTCCTCTGGAGTGGATTTTCAGGTGGACTTTCCAAGCTCTATTCAAATGAATCACTGGGGATGTTAAGTTTTACACCTCATGCTTCACAGAAAAATAACAGCTAATTGATGACCTGTTTTTTCTGAACATACACCATTTGATGCGAATTTAGAGTCTCAACTCATCCTCTTTGTCTGCCTTCATCCTCTTTGTCTGCCTTCATCCTCTTCATCCTCTTTCATGATGTTTAGTACTGCCAGAGTTTAGAGAAACAGAATCCTCATGCACAGGTGGGAAGGAAGATAGTACTATGATAGTGAAACAGAGGTTCCGCTGTTTTAAATGAATTCACCACAAAATGGCTATTTTGGAACTGCCACAGTAAACAGTGACAGTGTTGACAGCCAGTTGCTGCTACTGGCTACATGAGGGAGCACAGGTGTGGGAAATGGGTGGTGGAATGGAGCGGGGGAGAAATGGGGCAGTTTCTGGGTGGGAAAATGGAGGGTAGGAAGCAGAATGGAGGAGGGAGAGGGAGATCCTGGCAGCAGCAGCAGCTTGTGCTGGGATCTTCTCCCCATTCCCTCTCCCTTCTTGAACCTGCACCAGGGCCACAGATGAATATAGAACAAAATAGCTGGTGGAGATCCAAGGAAACCCATTGAGGAAGTGGAGGCTTACCCCTCCACTGGAGGGAGGGGGAGGAACCAGAATCAGAGGTAAGTAAAAACCTAACTTATTTATCTCCGGGTTGGTGTCCTATGGGTCTTCTCAAACCCACAAAAGCTGTGTAGCTGGTGTAAGTCAGAGGCGAAAAAAGGACTGAAAGACAGGGGATAGGCTCTAGCATGTGCAGAATCCCCTCTAACCTGCTCCCTGCCTCTGCCCTCCCCCATCTATGTCCCAGAACACTGCTGAACCTTCCCCTCCCTATTGCCAAGCTACTACAAGCTACCAACACCAGTGGGGCTTCCAGAAGCCACTGGTGTGATGGTGTCTCAGCTTTCACACTGCCTTGTGATGCCAGAGCACAAGTTCTGGCAGCAAAAGGCCCAGATAGGATAGGGCTGTTCAAATCATGCTCTCTTTTAGTTTTGGACTAAGCATACTTTCAGACAGCATACTTTCAGACTTTCAGACCTAATGCCGAACCCTTAGAAGAGAACTAGACCAGGTCTATCTATGGTCATTAGTCACAATGATTATATAGAGCCTCCAGATCCAAAGGCAGTGTGCCACTGAATGCCACTTGCTAGGAGGCAAGTGCAGGAGATTTGATGATCCCGTGACTGTAACTTGCTGATGTAGACCAAATTGTTCTCCAGTTACTTCTGAATTTTCATTCACACATCTGATGAAAATGCTGAACTTTGCGGTGTGTCTTTTTTTTGAGTTTTGTCAGTGGATAGCTGAGCATATTTGCAAGTAGAAGCCACAAGTATTGCTCCAGGATATGAGTGTTTTTGAAATGACATTCCTATATCCTTAACGTTTTGATAACCTCCATGGTGCACAATCCTTCCCAAAACTTTTTCAGTTTTCCTTGGCATCTGAATATCGTCTCTTCTTTCTTGTTAGAGATAGTGACATTTCACATGAAATCCATGTTTTCATCCTTTATTGTTTCATCCTCCCTCTGTTGTAAAAAAAAAAAAAAATCCTGTTGCTCAGACAGGCTATTCTTTGGTTTAGTTGAGAAATCCGCTCGCAAAGCAGAACCAGGTGGCAATTTCACATGTAGCTCACCATGTGTTCTTTTGAAATGCCTCTCCAAGTGCAACCTCTCTGGCACTACAACCACAATATTGCATACTAGGCACACTTGTTTTGACAACTGCCTTTGATTAAAATGAACTGTTCCTTCCATACGGACTAAATCTCATCAATGCAACCTTCTCTTTGAATGTTTGGTTTTACCCCAATCCTTTCATATCTGTGGATTCTTTTACGAGTAGTTTGGGCTTCAAGATGTCTTTTTCTTCTCTGTGACTATCTGTGTTTTTATAGACTTTCCTTCCTTCAACCATCCTTCAAGTGCAGCAGCTTGAAAATTCCTGACATTATTATCTCAACCTTTGGCATAGTAGAGGTGATGCTTGCTCATTCACTGATTTTTCATCTGTAGATCTGACTCAATGTGGGTCTCACATTGAGTCTCACATTGAGTCCTGACTAGGCCCAACCTGAACCCTCCAAACGCAACTGGAGCTGTGCTCCAGTCAAGTCTGGAGGGCATTCTAAAGGCTGGAGACCCCCCCCCCCCCGGCTCAGAAAGCCTTCTAGGGGCTCTGGAAGGCTGAAAATTGCAACCCAGTTTTTTGTTTGTTTCTTGGACTGTTCTTAAAACAGCAAGACAGACCCACTTGCAAGATACATGCTTTACAACATACAATAGACCTTAGAAGGTTGAAAGCGGCAACTTCCGGTTTTCCAGCTCAGAAGGCCCTCTGAACAGGAACGGAGTGTAGCTCCAGTCATGTTCAGAGGTTTTAGCGTGCTCTGACTTGGGGATTTCATTCTCCACGGGTTTTGACATCCACGGGGGTTCCAGGAACAGAACTCCCACAGATGCCGAAGCATGACTGTACTGGTTTAATCAAGTGACAGTTGGCTGTCAGTACATGAGACAGGTCTCTAACTCCTCCTTTGAAGACCAATTCATACATTGCAAAACTTGTGTGGTTGTTGTTTTAACCAAAATATCAGATTAACTATTACAAAATAGAAGATAAATGAAGAGGCAGCCTTTTGCCCTGGAAGATCACACCTTGATCAGACTTTAGTGCTGCAATTTCTGTCGAAAAACATCTGGCCACTAGGGGTTCTAGACTTTTTGCAGCCTTTGTTGATTTCAAGGCTGCTTTTGACCTAATCCCTAGATCAAGGCTATGGGATAAGTTTGCAGCTTCGTCATTGACCGTCGATTATTGCTGCTTATGGTTAGCTTGTGCAGCAATTCTGGCATAAGGATTAGTTGTTCATCTAATGGTCATCTAACGAATCCAATTTTGGTTAATAAAGGGGTTAGACAGGGTTGTGTTCTTGCCCCCCTCTTATTTAATTTTTATATAAATTCATTGATAACTTCTTTTGATGATCTGGCCTTACATCCTCCAAAGCTTGCTGATCGTCATGTTCCTGTTCTGGCATATGCCGACGATGTGCTTATATTATCAAGAACACAGGTCGGCATGAGGAGAGCTCTTCACCATCTAGCCCTGGTCAGTTCACAGGAGGAATTAATTATAAATTCTGATAAAACAAAGGTGCTGGTTTTTGCTAGATGTTATAAGGCCTTTCGATGGCTCCTAAATGGGAAACCCATTGAGCAGGTTAAAATAATAAAATACCTGGGGGTGATCTTTCATTATCAAGGAGGCCGTTTGGCCCACAAAAACTATGTCGGTCAATCAGCACAGAAAACATCTGGTGCCATTTATCGTTTTTATTCATCTAAAGGCGCCAAATTTCTTCCTGCGGCTTTAAGGCTGCACACTGCTAAAACTAGGGTTCAATTGCTCTATGGCTCTGAGATCGCCCCATATTTAAATACCAGGTCTTTGGAGGTGATCCAGACCAAATATTTGCGCCAATTGATGTATGTTCCCCGATGTGTGCCGAACACTGTGGTCAGGTTGGAATCCGGTACCCCAAGTATAGAGATGTCGATGTGGCTAAATGCCTTACATTATTTTTTGAAGATTCTCTCGCGACAGGATAACTTTACTTATTTGATCTTTTCGGATCCTTTTGTAGGCACCTGGGAAAAAAGGTGCTTGGATCATTTCAAACTCTGCGATCTCTCCCCAGAGTGTTTAATGATGATGAGCCCGGGAGATGCAAAATAAATTTTGCGTCAGAGGTTGGTAGACCTTGAATTGAGATCTGCGAAAGCCAGACTTTCTATGTATGTTTTTCTTGGGGATCAAGCTCTTGCGTTTTCTCCTGCCAGATATTTTTATAATATTGTTATTCCTAAATTTAGGATTGCTTTTACTAAAGCTTGGTGTAATGCACTTTTATCAGCTGTTCTTTTGGGGCGTTATGCAAGGCGTCCCTACTCAGAGAGACTGTGCCCCTGCCCTCAAAATGTGGTGGAGACAACTGCCCACATTGTATTGCAATGTCCATACTATGATGATTTGAGATCTAAATTTATCTTCCCGATCTTCAGTATTGAAACGGGGATGCAGGTGGAGGAAATGCTTGCTTTTTTGCTTTCTGATGTATACTCAGATATATCACTCAGGGTTGCCCGCTTCTGTTATGCTGCACAGTTGGTAAGGAAGAAAATTGAGAGTGTAAATCTCTGATTTTATGATTTTACATATGTGTAACGGGGTGTTGGTTTTAATTCTGTGTATTTTGTTTTGTTGTTTGTGATCAGCTGCTCGGATGACCGTAAATAAAGTATCTATCTATCTAAGATAAATGAAGTGTGATACAGAAAGTCCATAAACCAAATCTATCATTTTTTTAAAATGGAGAAGTGCGCCCTGCATGTCTGTTTGTACACATGCTCACACACATGTGCCTTGACATTGTTGTCCTGGGGGATAGAGATTAATCCTTTCTCCATAGTGTTTTAAAATAAAAAATCCCCCAACCAAGTTCCATTTGTTCCAGCGGTTAGTCCCAACATTGGAGCAATTTTCATTGGGCAAATAGTATGGAGGAAGAGTTAACTTCCCTTCCCAGCATCGCTGTCAATCAAATCTCATCCCTTTGGTAAACCAATGCCTTGGATCACAGGAGGGCATGCTTACAGGTTTCCCACTTCGTGTTTACTTTGGCTATGAGTGAGATCACCGAGGATAAATAATGATGCAATGGCTCCTTCCTCTGCTTCCACTGGATGTGCTGATTGTGACATCTGTGCTACAGGTTGCCTAACCTAAGCAAACGGATACTGTAGTTTTGTATGGATTGAAAAGAAATGTATGAAGCCAGGCTAAGCTTGGAAAACAATTATTAATAAAATTTTGGTGTACTTAACTGTAGTAAACTGACATATAGTACCTTGCTCAACATGGCCTAAAAGAATTGTCTGAAGCAGTGGTTCTCACACATTTAGCACTGGGACCCACTGTTTAGAATGAGAATCTGTCAGGACACACCGGAAGTGATGTCATGACCAGAAGTCATGCAGTCATGACCGGATCATCAAGCAGGAACATTTTTAACAATCCTAGACTGCAATCCTACCGACACTTACCAGGGAGTAAGTCCCATTGACTATCATTGTTAAAAGCATATACAGAGTAGCCTGTTCAAAATACAGATCTCTCACATTTCCCCAAATGCAGTCACATACCAGGGCAGGAGGTCTGGTCTAGAGGGTTGAGCCTCCATTTGCCTGAAGATAACATCCGAAGGTCGCCAGTTCGAGGCCAT
This sequence comes from Tiliqua scincoides, assembly GCF_035046505.1. Taxonomy (NCBI): domain Eukaryota; kingdom Metazoa; phylum Chordata; class Lepidosauria; order Squamata; family Scincidae; genus Tiliqua; species Tiliqua scincoides. Next base: position 76,806,504 of record NC_089822.1, read on the forward strand.
CGGCACCGGGCGACCTTGAAGCAGCTGACAAGCTGAGCCGAGTTATTCCATCTGCTCTGAGCGTGGGAGGATAGAGGCCAGAATGTGAAACCAGATCAAGAAAGAAACACCTGAATGTTGTTGTTCTTGAAAGATAGAACATTTCTTTGATTGTAAAAATCTCTGCAGGGATTTAGAACAGCTTGTCCATGTAAACCGCCTTGAATAAAGTCTGAGGAGAAATCTGATGACCAAGAAAGGCGGTATAGAAATACCTGTATTAATAATAATATTATTATTATTATTATTATTATTATTATTATTATTATTATTATTATTATTATTATTATGGTAGCATCATACCTAATATATTAGAGATAAAATATTGAAATAAATGGGAACCCACCTGAAATTGGCTTGCGACCCACCTAGTGGGTCTATCTCCGACCCACAAACATTGGTCTGAAGGGAAAAATGTAGTCCACCTGCTGGAACTAAGCAGGATGTCTGGATGGGAGAATTATGGAACCCATCAATACACATTCCAACATCTAGAGAGTGCAAGACAAATGTGATGTTTGCCCATTTCATGTAAAATAGACGCAACCTGCACATCAAGCTGTTCAGGTCTAACTAGCACATTTTTACCTCACAACACAATAAATACCTGTTCTTTTTCAATCATAGCACTGGTTATGCTTAGCCTTGGACATGTAGCAGGCCATGGATTCTTTCTTAACTACAATATTAAAGAATGATGAGTCCTGAATGCTGGATATTTCCTATAAGCAACTTCCAAGGGAGATGTTGTACTACTGAATTATCCTTTACCGTAAAGCTAGAGAAAGAAAAAGATGCATGAAAATATTTCAGATTGTATATATTCCTTCTAAATTCTTGCCTAATGCATTCTGGGGTAAGCCTGTTTAGTCTACTAACAAAGAACAGGTTTTAGCAAAAGAAAAGGTTTCAGAAACAGGTTTTCAGCAAAGAAAAGTAACAAAAGCTGTGAAACAGCTTGCTAGTATTTTATTCTCTTTTGTGCATTATGAAAAACATCCAGCTAAATTCAAATTCTAGGCTTTCTTAATGTTGAAGATAAGGTACAAGGCAGAAAGAATGGGACTTGATTTTCAGACAAAGCATGAACTAGCAGTTCAGGTCAAATTGAAAAAAAAGAAAGAATCTAGTTTGAACGGAAATAAATATTGCAAAAAGAGGCATCACTTTTTTTCCCCTTTAAATGCACACCAAAAGACTAGCAAATAGAAGATTCAATGGCAGCTATTACCTTAAAAATGCTGGATATACGAAATGGTCCTCACATTTTAAAACCCCTCAAGAAATGTTTAAAAGATATTGTACTGGATTTCACACTTCTTCTGTATCGTCTCTCCATAGGTGTTAATGAATGTTTCTACAATAACTACATTCTGCCCCTTTTCTCTTTCCCTGTCAAATCAGAATAGTGGTTAAAGTCATAATGAAGAGGTTACAATGGAGTCACACAATGGAGTGGTTAAAGTTGTAATGAAGTTGACAAGTTGTTTGAAGGGTGGGGGGGGGAATTCTACACATAAATATGTATATAAATATTTTCAACATTCTGAAGAACATTATGGCATGATGGGAAGAGAGTATGATGACATTTCAGGGAAAGAGAAAGCAAGAGCACAGTGGTGGGCGGGCATGCTCTGCTCCCCACAGTGTAGCCTTCAGGAGTATAAGATTCACACAGGCCATATCTGGCTAAATGCAAAGAATTATGTAAGGATGCGAACAGCATAAAGTTCAGCATGGGACACTGCTCACACACTCCCCAGTAAACACATAGATTGGATTAAACACCAGGCCATATTTATTGAAAACAATGCCAATTAGCAAGCTACTGCCAACTCTGTGGTGGCTCCCATCTTCACACACTCTTCCCCTCTTTAGTGTAGGCACCTAGTTTAGGGTTACAGCATGCTACGTACTATCTTTTCCCTGTTGGAGCACTTCAACACTGACTCAAAGCTGCAGGTCATCTGCTGATGATCCCAGTTCGACCCTTAAACTGGTCCAGGTAGCTGAATTACACCATCCACCCCAAGGTAGATAACCTTTGAGGTAAACTCTAAGCCTGAGAAGTCATCAGCCAGCATTCCTGAGCCAAATCACCCCCCCCCCCAGTGACCCCCCAGCCATGCTTCCCCAAGGGCCACCTGCTCCTGCTACTTCCCCGTCCGGAGGCATTCTGAGGGTTGGAGAAGCTGCATGCAGAGCCTTAAAATGCCACTTCCAGTTTTGGAGGAAAACCGGAAGTAATGTTTCAAGGCCTCCCTAAGTCACATGATGGGAATGTGTGTGGCACTGCCAGGCTTGCCCTGGGGTGGCACAGTGGCCAAGAATGTCATTGAGCCAGGTAGCCTCTGGAGATCAATTCTGGTTCCCCTCTGACTATTACTTACCTCAGGATACAGATTTAATCCTAATCCCACTCCCCACCGACAGCCAATCATGTGAGGTCTCTCGTTATCTGGTGTGCTCCCTGGGACATTTGGTGGGCTGCTGTGAGATACAGGAAGCTGGACTAGATGGGCCTATGGCCTGATCCAGTGGGGCTGTTCTTATGTTCTTATGAGAAGCAAACAAATCCTACCTAGCTCCAGACAACACCCAGCTAGTCTCAGACTATCCCAAAGGGTGGGTAGGTAGGCCCATCAAAAGACTGAAGCAAACTGAGCCTAAGAGAGGAGCCGCTGACCAGGGCTCACTTCCAAAGGCAGCAAAACTCAATCTGGTGCTTCAGTTCTCCCACCCTGAAAGGAGGGACTGGGCAAAGATTCCCCCTCCTTCATCATGGTGGTGGAGGGGCAGTAGATATTTTCAGTAGCCCAGGTACTTACCAGCAATGCTTTCTAAAACTCATGTAACATGCACACATAAGGCAAAAACAATCATGTGTAGGGACCCTGCATAGTGGCCAATGGCACAGCTGTATAATTTGGCAGAGAAAGGAAAATGGAGATAAGGGTGAAAGGCACAAGAGGAATTCAGTGGGTGCCCAAAAACCGAACAGTAATTTAAGCTGGCAGCTAACTAGAATGACTGATAGCCCGATCCTGTTCTTCAGTTACGCTGCTGGAACACACATTCTGGCAGTGAAATGTGCATGATGGTGGAGTCATTGGCCACAGCCTAGCACCAAGTACAAGTGTGTAAATGTGTCCTTGTGCATGCAGTGAATCAAAAGGAAATAAACAGATATAAACTACTGGCCATGTTAACAATGCATACAATAATTAACATAATTATTGTCCCTTACTGGATCAAAGCGAAGATTCATCTTCTCCAGCTGTAGCCAGCCAGATCATTCTGGGAAGTTCACATGTAAGAAATAAAGGCAAAAGCCTCCCCTTTTATTTCTCTCCTGGTATTCAGAGATGTGTTGCTTTTGAAAATGAAAGTTCCGTCTGGCCATTGTGGGTAATAGTTGTCGAGAGACTATCTTCCAGGGTTGCTGTAACTAAGTGGATGCTATAGAGATGTCTGTACCAGGACCACAACATGCCAGACAGATTATTATTATTTTGCTTAGCTGTGAATAGTTTTCTTGCCATTAAGTCTCACCTTCTGAGTCCAGCTGAATGCAGGCTTAAATATCTTCGGTATTGCTCTTGTGTTAGAAAATATTATGACCATTAATCTCAGAGGAATCAGAGAGGAAGACACATAAACAGAGCAGACCCAAGCTGCAAAGGTAAGTGAGATTTAAGGTCATAGAATGATTTTATTTCAGAGATGGCACTCACACTTCAGGCTCATTCTTCAGTAAATACCACATGGGTTATGAACAGTTCAGAGGAAAATTAGCCATCATCACCCAGTCATCACCGTTGACAGGTTCAATTAAATTTATGTGGTTGAGTACCAGTGATGAAGCAGTGGTGTCATCCTACTGAATTCTTATAAAACCCCTGACATGCAGCATTGGCATGACTAGTGACAGGCTTGTTTGCCTGTTGGAAAGCAATTTGAATATTTCGACCCATGGAATTTTAAACGCACCCTATTCCTTCCCTCCTTCCCCCAGTATGAATTCAGTTTCAAAAGCAGCAACCTCTTACCAGCTTCTGACAAATTTGTTGGAGTTTTTTTAAAATATTATAGGACAATATATATTTCTTCATTTAAATTTATACCCTGCCTTTCCTGCACCATCCTAATATTGCTTTCACAATGTGGAATCCAACTCCGTGGTAGCAACAATGATGGCCACTGGTACCATGCATACTGGCAAGAGTTCATGGCTAAGGTTCTGAGCTGTGTCATGTCACCTTTCCCAGGATCTCACTACATGGTTTTAGGCCAGCTCCTGCCTCTCAACCTCATCTCCCCAGAGCAATGTGGGAATAATAATACCTTGCAAGGTTGTTGTATTACCTTACAAGATTGTATGTACAGGCGTGCTAGCAATGATTGCCATGCCTGAACCCTATCAGCTGGCAGCAAGGATTTGCTGCCAGCTGATTGGCTGGCTGGCCTGAAGGGGCGGGACAACTGGGCTAGTTCTAGCGTGCAGGCACTAGACTTAGCTCAGTCTGTTCCTGGAAGCGACCCCCGCCCGCCTGCCCTGCTAGTCTGGGATTAGCTGGTCGCTCTCCGGAGGACCGGGTAGGAATTTTTTGAGCATCATCTGATTGGCACCATGATGGTGTTTGTTTTCGCCTACCTCAGACTGGCTATGGAGCATGTTTGGGTCTGCAATATATCTCTTTAACGCCCTGGTCACTGGCAGTAGAAGTGCGGGGTGGGTAGGCAGAAGACCTTCTCGGTGTTCAACCTAAGTCAGCAAGGGCAGGGGTGAACCAGAACCGCTCTCAAGATGCTTGACCAGCTCGGGGAGGCAGGCTGGCTAGCCCCTTGTCTGAACTTGGGGGCCTTGCAGGGGTGACCTGAAGGCATAGCAGTTCGGCTGACTTACCCTCTTCGGGTGACGGTGAAAGGCGGGCTTAATAACAATTGAGCTATGCCTGGAGTCAGGTGGACGCCCTATGAGACTGAGGGATGTAGATGGCTAGGGCCGTTTCCCCCACTTAGAACCCCGCACTTGGGATGGGTATTATTTACCCTGTTTTGCCTTGTTGTAATTCAATAAAGTGGCCCATTTTAATCCCGTACCTGTTGTCGGCTGTATTTATTTGGGGAATGCATGGTAAGGCACTTTGCACACCCAAATTCTGATACATTGGAATCTCTGGACATTTTCGTCTGGTTTGTGTGTGTGTGTGTTTGTCCCATTCATTTGCATCCCACTATAACTGGGCAACAAACTATAACTTGGAACAAACCCCATGTTATATATGCTAAGCCTCCCAGCCCTAACCCTACTCCTACTTTTGCGTTTTAAAAACAAAAAGGTACTTCTTATATAAATATACATATATTTGGACATAAATGTCTGGGACACAAAAAGCACAGATGCAGATATCCAGTACAGGACGTATTTGACCAGGACATTGTTGTCCAAGATACAATGGTTCTGTCACTGATCTCAACATGTATGACAAAATATTTGCTTAACACTTTTCTCTTCAGAATTTTTATTACAGATATTCCTCCTCAGGAGAACTCCACACACACACACACAACTGGAATTTCTGTCTCACCACCCCAACAGGCCGGCATTTTGAGGCCCGAAGAGGCCAGTGCAACAAGCAGGATGCCTCCAAGGCTTTCTCATGAGGCATCCAGGCACCTGGGAAGCAATTTTCATTTAATGTCCTCATCACTTAATAACAGAGTTCATGGAACATAACCCCATCATTAAGCAACACAGACCTATAGCCTGTAAATTACAATTCACTCTGCTATACTTTGCATATTACATTTTTTTAAAAAAAGAAAGTACTTCTTCACAAGAGATTCAGCAACTACTTAGCAGACTTGAACTTTTATTTGCAAGTGAAATTCTTGCATTATCTGACTCAAAACAGTCCTTTCTCAAATTTTATTCCTCACCTAGTTGTTTCTCTGGGATCCAGACAGCTGACATATCAGTGTGATTATCTGAATGGCAGAACCTGGACTTCTTCCTCCAAAATGAATGATTAATGCATAAGATACATGCACTTTAATGCTATTTTTTCTCCTTCCTGAAGCTTCTTGGAACCTGTTTTCAGTAACTGATTTAACATATAAATTGGGCCAAACTTGGCAAAAATCAGGAATATTTAACAGGACACAGATGGTGCAATGGAAAGCAATATCCAGAGATCTGTGTGACTTGAGTGCAGTCTAACCCTCCAACAGCTGCTGTGGCTCAAGTGTGAATAAAGACCTTTGAAGAATCAATGCGAGTGTCTTATGTTGTGCCGAAGTGTTGTGCATCCAACCAAACTGGCATCTCAAACAAAAGCAACCATATGTTTAAAAAGGGCATTAGTGAGAAGTACTTTGCTGCTTGATACATTAAATATATTAAAAAGTTAATATATTAAAAATGTTAATTTATTGTGACTGATTGCTCATCTGCCTTTCCCCCCTCCCTGTGATCTGATGGGGAGGAAACAAACAGAGGGAACCTTGTGCCTCCCAATTGAATGAAACCAGAAAAAATGAGAAAGATAAGCAAGTGCTTGAGGCAAGCAGGGGGAAATGGGGAGACACTCAATTTTGTTCCTTATGAACTATAATAAAATCACAGTCAATAGACTTTAGTTATTGGCATCATAAAACAACTGTAGCCTCTGTTAGCAATTCAGTCCTTTGGGGCTGTGAGCGTGCTATACTGGTTCTTTGGCTTGGGATGAATGATGACTAATTATGGGATTCACAGTACATTGGAGGACCACATGCTTTGCTGATATCACAGTGACTTGCAACATAAACCTCAAGCAGCGTGTTGTGTTCTCATCAGGCTGTATTTGAAGCATTGATCTTCTTGTTCCTAGTAAATTCGAAAACACAAGTAACACAGAAGAGTCCTGATGGGGAACGGATTTCTAGGGCACCAGTAGCTGAAGCCCAGAATCTAATGACATGCTACGCTATTCTGTTTCTGCTAAGTTATATTTATTTCATTGAATTGCATTAAGAATGGTGCAATTAAGGTCCTAAACACCTAGTTAATACAATGCCAGCCTTTAGAGGCACACAACTCTCTCAGCAACTGAAGAAGAGGAAACAAAAGCCCATGGTAGCTAAATAATTAAAAAAATTAAAAAAAATTGTGGTTTACGTTCCTTCCTCCAGGTGTGAACAGAATTGCAGAAATCTCAAAGGCGGCCATGGCCTGAAGTTCTAACTTATTTGATGCCTAACACCCATGGATAATTTAATTTTTTTTTTTCAAAATGGGCCACAGTCCAACATGCAGATGTGCTGCAAGACATTTTCCTTAGGAATTTTTTTTTCCTTTTGCTTATGATATACAATGCTATCGATCAGTGACTTACAGAATTTCACAAGCAAAACGATTAGGCTTTTGTCCCTAATAACTGATGGAAAGATGAACTGTCACTGAGGACAGAGACAGGTCCAACCAAGAGATAGGGAAACCTGACAGATTTTTTGACAAAGATTTTGTTGATATCCTTACATCGGAATTCCATTGTATTTTCCTCCAATAGAAAATGCTGTGCTATCACTAGTTTGAATCTATATGTGAAATTCAGCCTCAATCCAAATTGACACACTTTATTCATGATCATTCTGTATCATCATATGCCGCTAGCCAATGGGTGTTGGAGATATCCCTCTATGGCCCAGCCAAGTACAGCCTCCGCACCAACATAGCATGTGCTGCACCGGTGCTAGCCATTGCAAAATGGCTACAAAGCACGATGGCATAACAGTTGCCAGTGCTGGTTTGAAAGCCCACATTGGCCTGCCTGTGATAGCAGAAGACCCAGTGCACAAGACCCAGTTGACCCAGAAGCAGAAGACCCAGTTGGAAGTGGTACGTTCCATGCTGAGCAGTGCAGGGGAGGGTGGGGGAGGGTAGTGAGGGATGTAACAGGGTGAGGGAGCGCAGGGACAGGGGTAGGCAAATTGGCCCTGGAAGAGGCAGGATTGGTGCGCACCATATCCCATCCCCCCAGGCCCAATCCACCGACACGGGTGCACGCAGACTTGTCCCAGCTTTACAGTTCATGCAGGTTCTAGATGATTTATTACATGGGCTGGAGCTTTCCTGGGGGCAGGGGAACAGATGTCTCCATACCTTGGGGAGACTTTCTGCCTGCAAAATTCCAGCAGAGGATGCAGCGCAGCCCACACTGGCCTCATTGCACTGCTATGCAGTAATTTGCACTGGTTTGGGCTGTCAGAATGGCAATGCTAGGTGTTTTTAGCTCCTTAAAATGTGTGCAGGATTTTTTTTTTTTTTCAGATTGCCCTGGCTATGTTAGAATACGGAGATGCTGCTGTTTTAAAATATGAGGTTAATGACATCTCCAGCAGTCAGGGTGTTTTTTCACCCTTCCTTCATTTATGCCACCAAATCTAGCTGTATCATCAACTCAGTCCTGTTAACTTGACATTAATAGCTTGAATACAGAAATTATTTACCTCCTTGATGAAGAAAAGTCAATAATAATAGCTTCTGAAATCTATAAAGTCATGGAGAGGTTGCAAGTTCAAGTTGCAAGATGACTGGGTGCAGAAATACAGCTCTAAATGTTGCTTTGTTAATTGAAATCATTTAATGGACAGTAAAGCCATATTATTAACTCATTAATGAAGGAAGCCAAAGCTTAGAAACTGTGGAACAGGGGTGACCATGCATGACCTAGTTATGCTTTTCGCCGCATTTAGAAACATGACTTGTTTTACTGAATGCCTTATGAGGGATATAGCACTTAGCCAGACCTCCCTCATATTAAGCCTCATCTAATCATTCATTTTAAAGGTCAGAATCAGACCTCAGCTTCAGAAATATATAGCATCAACAATGAAGTCTGAAAGAAAGTTATGCCATATAGCTGTGGTTCCCAAACCTTTTAGCACCCGGACCCACTTTTTAAAACAATACTCTGTTTAGGAACATCTATCTTTATGAGAGTTAAAAAAAAAAAATGAAGTTTCATTTTTCCAGTAGCTCAAGTCTCACTATGGTGGGTGGTCAACTTCTAATGTTTGTTGAGCATGTTCATTAAACTGGGATAATTTGCCTGGCCTTCAATTAGAGCGAAGGCAGATTTGTTTACTCATGAGTAAATGCACATATGTGACAGCCCAATCCTGAGCTGCCCGGGGCGCCCAGGCTCGGCAGCACCGAGAAGGGATGCCGCCGGATCCTGCACCTCCTGGGCTACTGCAGGAGGCGCCTCAGGAGAAGGGGACTTTTATCCCCTTCCCCCGAGTAAGGTAAGCAGCCCCACAATGGGGCCACTCACTTTACACTTTACACAGGTAAAGGCACTTGTGTAAGGCGCGGAGCCCTACATGAGCACCTTGGATCATGCGGAACAGAGCTCCGCAGACCCGCCTCCCTTCCTCCCCCTCGCACACCTCCAGCCCATCCCCCTCCCCGCATCACGCCTCCCTGGCATGCCTCCTCCTCGCCCTCTCTCCACCCTCACCGGCCTCCCCCCTCCCTGGAACGCCTCCTCCCCACCCCCGTCCCCGCCCCTGCTTACTGTACAGCGGCTTGGCGGTCCAGGAGACCACCGAGCCACGGAAGCTGGGTGACTGCCCCGTGCTAGCCCAGAACCAGCTGACACTGGGCTAGCACGGGTGGGAGCCCAGCGAAGCCATGCCACTGAACACAGGATTGGGCTCTGGCTTAGGTTAACTTTCCATATTCCTGTTGGCAACCTTCAGTCTCGAAAGACTATGGTATCGCGCTCTGAATGGTGGTTCTGGAACATTATCTAGTGTGGCTGAAGAGGCCGATTCGGGAGTGACAATCCCTTCCACACCGGGAGCAAGTGCAGTCTGTCCCTGGTCTGTCTCCCTGGCTATGGGCCTTCCTTCTTTGCCTCTTTGCCTCAGTCTGTTGGCCAAGTGTCTCTTCAAACTGGGAAAGGCCATGCTGCACAGCCTGCCTCCAAGCGGGCCATTCAGAGGCCAGGGTTTCCCACCTGTTGAGGTCCACTCCTAAGGCCTTCAGATCATAAGAACATAAGAACATAAGAACAGCCCCACTGGATCAGGCCATAGGCCCATCTAGTCCAGCTTCCTGTATCTCACAGCGGCCCACCAAATGCCCCAGGGAGCACACCAGATAACAAGAGACCTCATCCTGGTGCCCTCCCCTACATCTGGCATTCTGACTTAACCCATTCCTAAAATCAGGAGGTTGCGCATACTCATCATGGCTTGTACCCCATAATGGATTTTTCCTCCAGAAACTCGTCCAATCCCCTTTTAAAGGCGTCCAGGCTAGACGCCAGCACCACATCCTGTGGCAAGGAGTTCCACAGACCGACCACGCGCTGAGTAAAGAAATATTTTCTTTTGTCTGTCCTAACCCGCCCAACACTCAATTTTAGTGGATGTCCCCTGGTTCTGGTATTATGTGAGAGTGTAAAGAGCATCTCCCTATCCACTCTGTCCATCCCCTGCATAATTTTGTATGTCTCAATCATGTCCCCCCTCAAGCGTCTCTTTTCTAGGCTGAAGAGGCCCAAACGCCGTAGCCTTTCCTCATAAGGAAGGTGCCCCAGCCCCGTAATCATCTTAGTCGCTCTCTTTTGCACCTTTTCCATTTCCACTATGTCTTTTTTGAGATGCGGCGACCAGAACTGGACACAATACTCCAGGTGTGGCCTTACCATCGATTTGTACAACGGCATTATAATACTAGCCATTTTGTTCTCAATACCCTTCCTAATGATCCCAAGCATAGAATTGGCCTTCTTCACTGCCGCCGCACATTGGGTCGACACTTTCATCGACCTGTCCACCACCACCCCAAGATCTCTCTCCTGATCTGTCACAGACAGCTCAGAACCCATCAGCCTATATCTAAAGTTTTGATTTTTTGCCCCAATGTGCATGACTTTACACTTACTGACATTGAAGCGCATCTGCCATTTTGCTGCCCATTCTGCCAGTCTGGAGAGATCCTTCTGGAGCTCCTCACAATCACTTCTGGTCTTTACCACTTGGAAAAGTTTGGTGTCGTCTGCAAACTTAGCCACTTCACTGCTCAACCCTGTCTCCAGGTCATTTATGAAGAGGTTGAAAAGCACCGGTCCCAGGACAGATCCTTGGGGCACACCGCTTTTCACCTCTCTCCATTGTGAAAATTGCCCATTGACACCCACTCTCTGCTTCCTGGCCTCCAACCAGTTCTCAATCCACGAGAGGACCTGTCCTCTAATTCCCTGACTGTGGAGTTTTTTCAGTAGCCTTTGGTGAGGGACCGTGTCAAACGCCTTCTGAAAGTCCAGATATATAATGTCCACGGGTTCCCCCGCATCCACATGCCTGTTGACCTTTTCAAAGAATTCTATAAGGTTCGTGAGGCAAGACTTACTCTTACAGAAGCCATGCTGACTCTCCCTCAGCAAGGCCTGTTCGTCTATGTGTTTTGAGATCCTATCTTTGATGAGGCATTCCACCATCTTACCCGGTATGGATGTTAGGCTGACCGGCCTATAGTTTCCCGGGTCCCCCCTCTTTCCCTTTTTAAAAATAGGCGTGACATTTGCTATCCTCCAATCTTCTGGCACCATGGCCGTTTTGAGGGACAAGTTGCATACCTTAGTCAAGAGATCTGCAACTTCATTCTTCAATTCCTTAATAACCCTTGGGTGGATGCCATCAGGGCCCGGTGACTTATTGATCTTTAATTTATCAATGAGGTCTGAAACATCTTCTCTTTTAACCTCTATCTGACTTAACTCCTCGGTCAGGAGGGGCCGTTCGGGCAGCGGTATCTGCCCGAGGTCTTCTGCCGTGAAGACAGATGCAAAGAACTCATTTAATTTCTCTGCCATCTCTAAGTCTCCTTTTATCTCCCCTTTCCCTCCCTCACCATCCAGAGGGCCAACCGCTTCTCTGGCGGGTTTCCTGCTTCTAACGTATTTGAAGAAGCTTTTATTGTTCCCCTTAATGTTGCTGGCCATGCGTTCCTCATAGTCTCGCTTGGCCTCCCATATCACCTTCTTACATTTCTTTTGCCACAGTTTATGTTCCTTTTTATTCTCCTCATTAGGGCAAGACTTCCATTTACGGAAGGAAGCTTCCTTGCCCTTCACAGCCTCTCTAACTTGGCTGGTTAGCCATGCGGGCACTCTCCTGGATTTAGTGGAACCCTTCTTTCTTTGCGGTATACATCTCTGCTGGGCCTCTATTACTGTTGTTTTAAGCAGCCTCCATGCACTCTGGAGAGATTGGACTCTTTTTACCCTCCCTTTCAACCTCCTTCTAACCAGCCTCCTCATTTGAGGGAAGTCCGCCCGTCGGAAGTCAAGGGTTTTTGTTAGAGATTTGCCTGGTATTCTTCCCCCAATGTGCACGTCAAAACGGATCGCAGCATGATCACTGTTCCCCAATGGCTCAGTAACGTTTACATCTCTAACCAGGTCCTGCGTACCGCACAAAATTAAATCCAGAGTCACCTGTCCTCTGGTGGGCTCCATGACTAGCTGATCTAAGCCACAGTCATTTAGCACGTCAAGAAATCCGGTTTCCTTATCGTGACCAGAACACAAATTGACCCAGTCAATATGAGGATAATTGAAGTCCCCCATGATTACAACCCTGTCCCTCCTTGTCACCTCCCTGATCTGTTTCCTCATTTCAAGGTCCCCATCAGATTTCTGGTCTGGAGGACGATAGCACACCCCCAGTATTACATCGCTGCACAAGCCTGGTAATTTAACCCACAGAGATTCTACGGTGGAGTCGGACCCACCTTCAATCTCTACTTTGCTGGATTCTATCCCTTCCTTAACATAAAGGGCCACCCCACCTCCAACACGCCCCTGCCTGTCCCTCCTGTAGAGTTTATAGCCCGGGATTGCGGTATCCCACTGATTCTCTGCTTTCCACCAGGTTTCCGTTATGCCCACTATGTCAATATTTTCCCTTGTCACCAGACATTCCAGTTCTCCCACCTTTGCTCGTAGACTTTGGGCATTCGCATAAAAGCATTTGTACACAGAATGCCCCAGGATGGGCTGCTTATTCGCTCCTTTGTCCCCGCATCCTCTCATTGTGCCAAACCGTCTATCACATCCCATCACCCTACCTTTCCCAATTTCTTCTCCTACCCTGCCTTTGTCTTGTTGTTCTCTAACCTCCCCATCCTCATCCCATAGGGATGAGGAGTCCCGAACCGGATGCCCCTCGGCTCCTGTCGGCCTTCCCCCAGGGATCAGTTTAAAAGCTGCTCTGCCACCTTTTTAATATTATGCGCCAGCAGTCTGGTTCCATTCTGGTTCAAATGGAGCCTGTCCCTCTTGTACAGGCCCCGCTTGTCCCAAAACGTTCCCCAGTGCCTAACGAATCTAAACCCCTCCTCCCTACACCACCGTCTCATCCACGCATTGAGACCCCTGATCTCCGCCTGCCTAGCTGGCCCTGCGCGTGGAACAGGTAGCACTTCAGAGAACGCTACCTTTGAGGTCCTGGCTTTCAGCTTCCTGCCTAAAAGCCTAAATTTGGCCTCCAGGACCCAAAAGATCAATCTTGCAGATGTCCTTGTATCGCAGCTGTGGTCTACCTGTAGGGCGCTTTCCTTGCACGAGTTCACCATAGAGGAGATCCTTTGGGATCCGACCATCATCCATTCTCACGACATGACCAAGCCAACGCAGGCATCTCTGTTTCAGCAGTGCATACATGCTAGGGATTCCAGCTCGTTCCAGGACTGTGCTGTTTGGAACTTTGTCCTGCCAGGTGATGCCGAGGATGCATCAGAGGCAGCGCATGTGGAAAGCGTTCAGTTTCCTCTCCTGTTGTGAGCAAAGAGTCCATGACTCGCTGCAGTACAGAAGTGTACTCAGGATGCAAGCTCTGTAGACCTGGATCTTGGTATGTTCCGTCAGCTTCTTGTTGGACCAGACTTTCTTTGTGAGTCTGGAAAACGTGGTAGCTGCTTTACCGATGTGCTTGTTTAGCTTGGTATCAAGAGAAAGAGTGTTGGAGATAGTTGAGCCAAGGTACACAAAGTCATGGACAACCTCCAGTTCATGCGCAGAGATTGTAATGCAGGGAGGTGAGTCCACATCCTGAACCATGACCTGTGTTTTCTTCAGGCTGATTGTCAGTCCAGAATCTTGGCAGGCCTTGCTAAAACGATCCATGAGCTGCTGGAGATCTTTGGCAGAGTGGGTAGTGATAGCTGCATCGTCGGCAAAGAGGAAGTCACGCAGACATTTCAGCTGGACTTTGGACTTTGCTCTCAGTCTGGAGAGTTTGAAGAGCTTTCCATCTGATCTGGTCCAGAGATAGATGCCTTCTGTTGCAGTTCCAAAGGCCTGCTTCAGCAGGACAGCGAAGAAAAGGCCACACCTTGAGTATTGTGTCCAGTTCTGGTCGCCGCATCTCAAAAAAGACATAGTGGAAATGGAAAAGGTGCAAAAGAGAGCGACTAAGATGATTACGGGTCTGGGGCACCTTCCTTATGAGGAAAGGCTACGGCGTTTGGGCCTCTTCAGCCTAGAAAAGAGACGCTTGAGGGGGGACATGATTGAGACATACAAAATTATGCAGGGGATGGACAGAGTGGATAGGGAGATGCTCTTTACACTCTCACATAATACCAGAACCAGGGGACATCCACTAAAATTGAGTGTTGGGCGGGTTAGGACAGACAAAAGAAAATATTTCTTTACTCAGCGAGTGGTCGGTCTGTGGAACTCCTTGCCACAGGATGTGGTGCTGGCGTCTAGCCTAGATGCCTTTAAAAGGGGATTGGACGAGTTTCTGGAGGAAAAATCCATTATGGGGTACAAGCCATGATGTGTATGCGCAACCTCCTGATTTTAGGAATGGGTTAAGTCAGAATGCCAGATGTAGGGGAGAGCACCAGGATGAGGTCTCTTGTTATCTGGTGTGCTCCCTGGGGCATTTGGTGGGCCGCTGTGAGATACAGGAAGCTGGACTAGATGGGCCTATGGCCTGATCCAGTGGGGCTGTTCTTATGTTCTTATGTTCTTATGTAAAATCCCAAACAAGGTTGGCACAAGAACACAGCCCTGCTTCACTCCTTATGCTTCACTTTCACTCCTGCTTCACTTTCCATATGGCTTAATACAATTTCTTTATCAGCTTGGAGGGGGGACTCTTCTCTCTCCTCGAAAGTTTTTTGGGGTCTGCATTCATCGGATAGGAACCATTCTGGTGGTATTGCGTTTCTCTTGGCCTGCCCTTTGAAATGAACTGAGGCATGGCCGCCTACTCATGAATAAATGTGCATTGTGGCTCAGTTTCACTTTCCATAGAGCTCCATACATTTTCCAAGCAAGCTATCAGCTTTTCAGTTTCACAACCCGCCAGAAATTAGGTCCCAACGCTCTGGTGGGTCACAACCCACGGTTTGGAAAATGCTGTAGCACTTTACTCCAGTTATTATGTTTTCCCACAGATGTTTGCTCCACTTAATAAGACAATGTTTCTCTCCATTTCCCTCCAATATTTCTCCATTTCCTTTCTTGTTCTTTCCTTTGGTTATATTTTTTGAGCTTATTACAGATTTTGCCTCCCAAAACACTGCCTTTCTTCCTGCCTCAGTGTATCTGAACCCCCTCTGACTCTCCATGGTATTCTTCTTCCATGTCCACTCTGCTGCCTGGCCCTTTTCTTTCTTGTTACCACCTGTGATTTTGCTGCTTCCTTTTGAGTTCAAAAATAAACATTTGTAATCCCTGCTGGGATTCTTTAGACCCCAAAACTGAAATGATTGACATAGGCCAGCTCTTTAAAAATTGTGTTAGAAGCTCTCTACTTCCATTAGAGGAACACGGAGTTATCAAGCAATATCATGTATTTTCCTTCTGTACGGTATGTTGAAATAATGCTTGAGTTTCTTCTCTTCTCATACCTCCCCACCCCCCTTTATTTCATTAACCCTAACTGTGTATCCTGTAGGTTTGTGGCCAAAGCAGCCTTTTGGATAGACCATAAGTGTGTTAGACTAGGCTCAGGCTGCAATCCTAACCACACTTTCCTGAGAGTAAGCCCTATTGAACAAAATAGGACTTACTTCTGAGTAGACATTGTTAGGCTTGTGCCCTTAGAATCATAAAGAACAATCATACTTTTGTGTTGCAGTTGTAGGGATACTGTCAACTTGGGACACCTCAAAGGCAATTGCTTTGTAAAATAAATACAACTTTGGTAGTTTTTTGATACCAGTATGAACTGTGTGTAAAACTAGGATCAGAAGACATCACTTAGGGTGTAATCCTAACCAAATTTCCAGTACTGACCTAGCTGCAATGCAGACCCAAGGCAAGATAACAAACCTGCCCTTACCTTGAGGAGGTCTCCTTGACTGCCTTCCCACTGCAGGATGCAGTGCAAGTCACATTGTCACAGCTATGTCAGTGCTGGAAAGTTGGTTAGGACTGCGCTCTAAGGCTATCTGACAAAGTTTTAGCAACTTTGCATTCTGCTTAAACATCGTCATGTTACAGTGTGGTACCGCAGTGCTGCTTCAGGAGAATCTTAGTTTGCATAGCAGCACTATTTGATACTGTCCTGGAGCTAGGGTAAGAAGGGTTCCTTGGGAATGAGTGTACAGGGAGGAAGAAACAGGAAAGTGATTACAGGCAGCCTAGGATGAGGGGAGACATAAGAAAATAAGAACAGCCCCACTGGATCAGGCCATAGGCCCATCGAGTATAGCTTCCTGTATCTCACAGCGGCCCACCAAATGCCCCAGGGAGTACACCAGATAACAAGAGACCTGCATCCTGGTGCCCTCCCTTGCATCTGGCATAGCCCATCTCTAAAATCAGGAGGTTGCACATACATATCATGGCTTGTAACCCTTAATGGATTTTTCCTCCAGAAACTTGTCCAATCCCCTTTTAAAGGCATCCACGCCAGACACCATCACCACATCCTGGTGTGGAGACAATTGTGCCTGATCTTATGTTCACTGCTGTGCTAGTATAGCACAGCAGTTTTGAATCTTTTTCATCTCATGGCACACTGACGAAGTGCTAAAATTGTCAAGGCACATCATCAGTGTTCTGAAAATTGACAAGGCACACCATGCTGCTGAAGCAGGGGCGCTCACATCCCCAGTGTCCTTATTAATAAATGTCCCTCCCTGAAACTCCTGCAGCACACTTGCAGATCATTTGCGGCACACCAACGCGCCACGGAGCACTGGTTGAAAATTGCTGGCATAGCAGCTTCTGCATTTGGGTTGTAAAAATGAATGTTCTGTTTTCAAGGGGGGGAAATTTCATTTGGAGAAACTAGCAAGTTCAATTCTTCAGTCAGACTCAGATGGACAGGTTGCTAAGCAAGAAGAGGAAGTTAGGTCCCAATCCTACTGGGGCCTTGCGCTGCTGGAACTAGAGTTCCAGCCATGCAAGGTCCTTTATGGCGATGCAAAAGCTGGGTCAGTGTCGCAAACTGCCAGGCCACTGCTGAAAATGGTAAGTGCCCAGTCTGTGCAGCACCTCTAGGAAGCTACATAGATGCCGGTAAATTGGTAGTATGAGCAGGCCATAGGTGAGAAGGGGCATGTTGGCAGGGGGAGAACTAGTGTGTGTGTGTGTGTGTGTGTGTGTGGAATGAGAGAGGGGTGGAAAATAAAAATAATTTTACTAACCTCCTGCATTCTGTCTAATCACACCCATCCCAGCAGAGCATGTAGTTCAAGTTCCATTAGTGCAGTTGCATGCTATAATGTGGCAGGGGATAGGACTGGGCAGTTACATTGTAGTATCTGAATCACATTAGGAATGGTAATTTTGCACCTCCTTTCTAATCGTTTTGAAGTCTTCAACAACTGGAAGGAATTTTCTTTCACTGTGACAGGCCAACTGATAAAATCTAAAACCAATTTTTTAAAAAAGAGTTCTTCAAAAAGAACCTATATTATAAAAGATATACTTTTCTTTTGGGGCTTATGGTGGTCTTTTACTTTACTATTATTTCTTTTAAATACACTTATAGCCCCATCTTACACATGTGTACTCTGAAGCAAGCCTCAGTGTCCATAAGATTGCATGTGTATATCTGTAAAGAATTCCATTCACAAATCCTGTGCTAATTGGCTTTCTCTTGTTCATGCAGTTCTGAAAAAGCATTATTCACATGGAAATGTTTTTTCTTCATTCTTCTCTTCTCAATTACAGCCCAGAACGGAATCAAACAGAATCCTTGTGGTAAAGCAAATGAAAACAAATAATTAAAATAAAAAAAAAAACAGAGACAGCAGTTTACATAAGTGTTTTGACATTAAAGGACCATTTGTACATTTTGTGCTTCGTTGCCTAACATATGCTGGTATCCAAGGAAAACAGGTTATCAGCACCATTAACTGAGGAGAAGCTCTGGAGAAGATGACATAATGCTCCAGACTAGGAATGTTCTTCATTCCACAGGGGTTTATCATTTATTAAGGGTCAGGGGGTCTCTGCACCCTGATATTTTAGACCAAATGTAATTATTGCTCAGAATGAACCTCAGGGCCTTGTTGTTATAAAACAGTGACTGCTATACATGCTCTTATAATTAGAGGCAGTCTAAAATGGATTTATTTTTTCATGAATGGTGGTGCTAGCCTAAAAACCGGGGGGGGGGGGGCCTGAAAGCAGTGTTAAGTGTTTTTATTCCAAATTAATATTTTAATTAAGCTTACACATTTTTATCAAATGTAATCACTGCATTTTGGGGCACCATCCTAACTCACTTTCCAGCAGCGACATAAGGACAATGCCGCTCTGAGGGAAGGGAACAAACATTCCCTTACTTTGAGGAGGACGCAACACATGTCCCACTGGCACAGCTATGCCGGTGATGGAAAATTAGTTAGGATTTGGGCCTTAGTAGTATATATGTGTTTTATGCCTGTGGCTGTCAGCAGACGTAGCCACTGGAATAAAACGGACATAAAACACATATCTCTCCCCCTCTCTCTCACACACACAAATCCCCAAAGAGCACAACTACATAGTCAACTACCTGAATTAAACATACAGGAGCCTTTTAAGATTTATATGCTATTTGTATGAGCAACTACGATGAACCTAATTCTGCCAACACAAAAACTTTACCAAATTAAAACATTGAGAAGATAGCAATTTGAACCAACAGAATTGAAGATAGCATTGAATTGCTATGGAAAGAAACTGGTTTTAAAGTGCAGGGAAAAAAAACAAACAGGTAAAGGAACAATTGTTCCCTTATCCAGAAGAGACCTCCTAGACTCTGGTTCCTTGACCTCCATTCTGGTACCGCTGCATCAGCAGAGGAAAAAGGATAGGATTGGACTGTAATTGATATCTCTCCTAGGTCTAAGAATAGACAACTAGCCTTAGGGCGCAATCCTATCCTGCGCTGGAACAGGCAAGCCAGGAGGCTTGCACTGTAACCAGCACATGATTGTAGGCAGAAGCGGTTTGGCCAGAGGCAAGGGGAAACTTTTCCCCTTATCCCTAGGTAAGGGCTGCTGGCCCCTATGGGTCTCCTCAGACTTGCGCCACCTCTGGAGCAAGTCTGAGGAGAGCGGAGCAGCTTCAAGCCGCTGCGTTCTCACCAGAAACGGGGGTTGGGATCCAGCATAACTGCCAGATCCCACCCCCGCCTCCCTCTCTCTGTCTGCCCGCCCTCAGGGTCGTCCACCACCACCACCCTTGCCCAGGAGCACCTCTTTCCCACCTCCTCCCCCACGCCTGCCTTTTACTCTTGCATCGGCCCAGCTGGGCCAACACAAGACCTGGTGGGGAAGCCGCCACGGAGGCTGGATTCAGCCTCTGTGTGTTGGTTCATCTCCTTGTGCCAACGTGGCTTCCTCATAAGGAGGCGCAAACATGCCTTACGGACTTGCGTCAACCCAAGGGGCAGTTAGGATTGCGCCCTTAGTTTACTTGGAATTAAGTCCCTTTGTCTTCAGTGGGGCTTACTCTCAGGAATGTGTACATAGAATTGCAGTCTAAGAAAGAATAATCTTTCCACTGGTACTAATGACCAGCCTAGCTTAATCTTAACCTGTTATAATTAGGATTACTAACTTTCTCTGGCAGGCATCCGTTAACAGTTCCATGAGAGCTAAAAATGTTAATATATGAAGCTTTACCTAGCTCTCTATCTCTATGAGAGAAAAATCTGCTGGGGGGGGGGGAATGTGAAAATTCTAATTATAATTGTGCAACTTGAACTTGAAGTGGTTTGTTTTTAGACTGTTCGTAAAACAGCAAGAAAAACCCACTTGGGCTCTTGAACAAGTATTATATTGTCAAGTGGAAAAATGTGTATATTTCACTTCACTCAAGGGAAGATTGTATTTTCTTTGAGGAAAAAGAAAAGAAACCCACTCAGACACATGCTTCACAACACACAATATACTGGAGTGCGGTGAAAGCAAGGAGCCAAAGCCACTGAAGAGGAAACTTGTGGGCTATTAAAAATCGTATTGTGATGCAAAAGGCTTTCCTGCTAGTAGCCTTGCATGTTGCTCCTTTCCTTGTCTTTTTGTGTCATTCCTTCCTCCAAGTGGGACCAACAAGGACAATGGGTTGACCACATGAGAGATACACATCTGGAGATATTTCAGAGACGAAATGCCTTCCGGAGGCAAACAATAAAGCTCACCACTGAGCTGTAACATCTAATTATCACAGGTGGCACCAGACGTATGGAATTGGTCAGCCTTAGTATAATGCCGCTTTATGCATCACTTCCATTAAGGTGTCCGCTTGTCATTTATTTAGAAGCTGATGGATGCCTCCATTCAGCTGTCGTCTGAAAGGAATATTCCTTTGGAAGAAAGGGATTAGTTTTTTTTTTATTATTTTTTGAAAATGCAGCACTCAGAGAGGCAAGGGCACAATTGCGTTTTTATTACAAGATACAGAACTCACCTAGATTCTGTCTTCTGGCAAAGTGTCTGGTTTACACTGATAAAACTTTCTAAATTTTGGAGGGATGCAAATGACCCAGTAGTGGCAGACCTGCCTAGCCTCGTGCCCCAGGGCAAAGGTCTGTGATGGCTCCCCCCACAGGATTCTGCCACTTCCCCATGTGCAAATCCGCCCCCCCCCCCACACTCACCGGAGACTCACAGAGCTTCATGCGACTGCAAGCTGCGTCAGGGAAGCTTCCTGAGGCCTCTCAGAGGCTTTAAACTTTAAAGTCTCTGACCTCGTTGGGAGCCTCAGAGAGGCTTCTGCAGGGTCCTAAAAGCTCGCTCCTGGGACATTTGCACAATTGTTTATAATGGGAGGTCCGCCACTGTTACCCAAGCATCCCCCAAGAAGGACATGAGACAGAGGCCTGGGATGATTGCAATTTGTTGAATTAATAACTTGCAGCAGGAAAAAATCAAGCTAGTAAAAACCCCAAAGTGTGTTGGTTACTAAGAGCTTGAGGAAATACAGCACCAGCCATTTACCTCCCCCAAGACCCTATGGATGTGATATTCTGGCTCCAGGCATCGCCCAGTCAGAGACAGGGTTAGCCCATCTCAGCCAACCCCAAGGGTTCAAGGCAGCTGGCCAGCACTGATACACACAAGCTAAGCTGTGAGCTGGCCCTTGCTTAACCAGCCAAGAGGCTCACCAGCTAGCCTCACCAACCTGAACAAGTGTTGTCAGAGCAGCACTGACTCACCCCCTGACCTTGCTTACCTCAGCATGCACGCCACCCCCATTCTTGGCTACCCAGCCAGCATGCAACCTGCCTCACTCAGGAAAATCTTTAAATATCTACATCTATAACACCATGCCCAAATGCCAGGCTAGGGTATGGTAAAAAACCAATAACCACGGCCAATCAGGTTATCAGCCAAAAATTCCTACCCGGCCCCCACATGGAGCAACCAGCTATTCTCAGACTGGACATAAAGTGGGTGGGTGGGGTTTGTTGAAAAGGCACGGACTGAAGTTGGGGAGACCTCACTGGCCCCAGCAAAACCATACTATGCCCACAATCAATCAGGCACCAATGGGCTGCCTCAATTTTTCTGCCTTTGCACCAAGCCCTTCTGAGGAGGTTGGGCAAACCTCACCAGGGCTCTAGGTGCCCTAGTGCAAATTTCTACATTTTCCTACTATAACATTAACAAAAATGCAACCCTATAATTCTTTGCAGGTTGAGCTCCCAAGAAGTGCCTTTTGCTTCAAGTCTTCCTACTGCAGTTTTGTCTTCCATAATAGTTGAATAAAATCTGCCTGCAAATCAAATGTGAATCATGCTTTGTAGCTATCAACAGAGCTGCCATGATACCATGGAATGTTCACCTGAAGGCGAAAAAATAGTCACATTGGTGTCAAACCGTGTGCTCATTATGAAGGAAGTGAATGATCCGCTTGGTCCTAAACTGCTGGAACAAACTACAGATAGACTTGGGGTAGGAAAGGCTGCATTCTCATAGAAGGGAGAGGTGACATAAGCAGTGGCATGGCAGAAGCAGTAGGCTGCAGCTTAGGTTAAAATGGTAAAATTTATAGTGATTTAATGCAGGGGTGCAGTGGTGAACCTCCCCAGCTCTGTGCTGCAGGGCAAAGGTCCGTGATGGTGCCTCCCGCAGGATGTCACCACCACCCCTGTGCGCAAAGCCACCCCCCCTCACTTATCTGGAGCTCATGCGACTCCAGAACACTTTGGGGAAGCCTCTCTGAGTTTCCCTGACGCTTTAAACTCTGCTTCTGGAAAACCAGAAGTACAGTTTCTGACCCTGTCAGGAGCCTCAGAGAGGCTTCCACAGAATCCTAAAGGTACGTGAAGTTTTGCACCCACGGCATTTGCCCCATAGAATGAATGGGAGGTCCACCACTGCAGGGGTGGGAAAACTTTCAACTGTAGGGATTCCGGAACTTTAACAATTGTGTAGGAGAGAGAATTTTGGCAGGTGCAGCTTATCTTCAGTGAGGTGACAAGCTGCACCTGCTGAAATTGCCTCTTCTATACAATTGTTAAAGTTCCAGAATCCCTAAAGTTGAATTTTGCTCACCCCTGATTTAATGTATGACAGTAAGCTACTTGGGTGCCCTTTTGTCTGGGTGGGGAAGGGCAGGATATAAAACTTTTAAAGAATACATTCATAAATTCTACAAGAAAATACAAGGCTGAAGAAAAGGGGAACCAAAACAGGCACAGGGTACCTAAATACGTATGGGATGTAAGGGATGAATTGCTAATTAAGCTGATGGCTGAAGGAAGAACCGGATAAGGAGAAAAGAAGGGTGGAATTTCATATTGTGGAGGCTTTTAACATCTTTGGATTCAGGACTCTGGAAATTAGATAATCAGCTAGACCAGCATTTCTCAAACTGTGGGTTGTGACCCAATTTATGGTGGGTCATGGAATGCTGCCTGGAGTATCCAACAGTTCCAAGTTGTCAAACTTTCACATTTTTTTTTTAAATGGGAGAACATGCCTCTGGAGCATGTTCTTGCTGAAGGGTATGCTTTCATTAGCAAGAACACAATGCAAGTCGTTCAGGAAGGCGCTGAAGATCACTGAGTAGAGCACCAAGTCTTCAGCCTACTCTGGACTAAGTTGCAACATGTTCCTCACTGTCAAAAACAAACCTGTTAGCTTGGAAGTGTTGACACAACAGTGTCATCATATCACCGCCAATACTTCCAGATTGCTGAGCAACACAATCCAGAAGTATAAAGGTGGGTCAAAGGTGGAAAAGTTTGGGAACCACTGAGCTAGACGAAAGTTGTTTTTGACATTTCCTGATGTGTTTATGGGTGGCATTCTGCATTTAATATTTCTGTTGTCATTATTCCCTAACAAATGAATTATTTCTTTTCTTTTCAAATATATAAAGTGAAATACTTCCTTTGTGAGAAAGTGGAAATAACCTTAAACAGAGGAAGCCCAGAAGTACAGAGAGAATTCTGCAGGCAACAAATAGGATTAAAAGGGTCATTACGCCGCATCACTTAAGACAACGAGCAGCAGTAGCCTATAACAAGCATTTTTAGAGATAACAGAGTCCTTTTCAAGCTTGCCCTTTTGCTCCTCATCAGTTTGTGCTTAAATAATTTAAGCATACTATAGTTTCTCAACCGTCCTCCAAATCAATTTCTACCATTCAAAGACGGTTCTTTTCATTAGGAGGATTAAATGTCCGAGACCCCAGTCAATACCATCAAGACCTCTTAAACATACACTTCTGGGGCCACAGACCATTTCTTTTTTTTAAACAAGGTTATTATGATATTAGGAATTTTAAGTAGGCATATACATATTTAATGAACAGGCAAAGCCCTCTTGATGGATAACAAAGTAATGGTGCTTTCTCATCTCTCTGATTCCGAACTGGCAAGTTCAGATTGTGCATGGCAGAGGGGGAAAAAATGCAGAAACTATGGTGCATGGTATTTGCAGGGGTGTGGTGGGGGGCGGAGGCAGTCCTCCAGGATTTCTCATACAGAAGGAGTAGTGATTATTAACAGTATTTATTAACGATTTATATACCGCTTTTCAACTAAAAGTGATCACTCAGGTGCTGCCTTTGAACAATTTTTCAAAGGACCTTAGCCATCGAGAAGCCTCTGACTCAGCAACAGGTAAACCGAGACGTTTAATTGGGGCACAAGTTAATGCCCAGCGCTTCATCTTTCAAAATTTCATATTTTTTAATTTCATTTTCATCTATTTGTTCTTCAGCTCTTGCAACCAAACATGCCAAGAGTTTGGAATAAAATGAGATAGTACAACTTTAAATGAACTATAATCCATTTCAACGTGGGAATAAGTGGCAAGAGAAGAAAATGCTGTAGTGAAAAATTTGAAGTTGATTTTCTTGCTGTTGTATAGTCTTAGTGAGGTGTGGCTATGGTCAATGTTCTCCCTCCTGTGCAGAGCAGTTAATGACTCCAGCAGTCTATAGCCACTGTAATCTTAAATGAGCAATGGCTAGTCTGACCACCAGGCAGTACTGCTGAGGAATCACAATGGGCAGCCGAACGGCTGCCGCTGGATCCTGCACACCCTGGGCTACCGCGGGAGGTGCCTCAAGAGAAGGGGACTTCCATCCCCTTCCCCCGGGTAAGGTAAGCAGCCCCGCAATGGGGCTACTCACTTTACAGCCAAAAGGTTGGCGGTAAAGTAAAGGCGCTCATGTAAGGCGCCAAGCCTTCCATGAGTGCCTTGGATCCTGCGGAGCAGAGCTCTGCAGACCCACCTGCCTGCCTCCCCTGGCACGCCTCCAGCCTGTCCCCATCCCTGTGTCACACCTCCACGTCACACCTTCCCCTGCCCTCTCTCCGGCCCCTGCCGGCCTCCCCCCCCGGAATGTCTCCTCCCCGCCCTAGTCCCCACCCCCACTTACCTTGCCACAGCTCGGCAGTCCGTGAGACCGCCGAGCAGCAGAGGCTGGGCAACTGTCCCATTGTAACCCAGCACCAGCTGGTGCTGGGCCAGCATGGGCGGTAGCCCGGCGGTGAGGCAGTCCGCTGTGGCACAGAGCCGTGGCACGGAGCTCAGGATTGGGCTCGAAGCTGGTCAGGTCACCTGTTTACATGTTTATCAGGCATGATAAAGGACTATCTAAAGAGATACCTGCAGAGCAATTTCTGCAAAGCAGCACACAATTTACAACCAATCACTAAATCTTCATCACAGATTGATGCTGCACAAGTTCCGTCAATATGTCTGTCACCTGACTGATTCCCTGTGCATTAAAAGACATGCACATTAAGAGCATGCAATGTCCTGGTCCCCTCCTCTTGTCTGAGCTGGGGCTAGTTTTCCTAATTCAGAAAGAGGCAATCAGAAACGTCTTTCCCCTTGTATGATCAAAGAAGTGAATGATGATATGCCCACACTCAATAAAAAAAAACCCAGATGTGCAAGCACTGTGAATGCACATATCTTTTAATACACAGTTAGGCAAGAGATTATCCCCAAAATGGCCCACTGTGTTTACAAATTTGATTAGCAGTCCACATAATATGAATAAATGTTTCTCAGACCTTCATAAACTGCTCATCTTTCCCAGAATCTGTTGCTTTCCTGTGTTAGTAAATGAAGTTGCTAATGTGTATACTTACATAACATGTATACCTAATGTGTTTGCATAATTAAGGGCAGACCAGAGAATCAGGGTCATTAATAACAGCAATAGTCATTTTCAAAAGCTCTGTTACACAACGACCAGTGATGGTAAAGATTGTCTTTCTTATCTGCACAGTACTAGCAAGTGTCATCATCGGTTGTCTAGAGTAACAGGCAGGAGCAGTCTGGGAACTTGACGTTTAGGTGGTTTTAGCCCTGCTACCTGAGAATCTTTTCAGTAGTGATACCAGAGACTGAACTTGTGGTTTTATGTATGAAAGGCATGCACTCTGCTACTCAGTAGTAGTAGCAGCCTCCCCCCACTGCTAGCGTCTTATGACACTTTCATAGAGATAAGTGGCATTGCATCATCATCTGATAACCATTTTCTCTCATTTTATGAGTTGAGAGCTTTCCTAGAAAAAGAATTGCTGTACATCACGTGATAGTCCCATTTGTAATTCTCTGTTCTATTTATGCCATTTGAGATCAAGCATGGTACTGTAGATTTTAGAACTGGGACAATCTTTCAAAACCTGTTGTTTCCTTGGTTATGTTTTTTTAAAAATCCTTTTTGCAGTAACAGGAAGACCTAATTTGGAAATGCTTTTAGGGGTGGAAGTCCCATTACTGCAACGTCTGTGAGTTCCTCAAAAAAAAAGAGTATAATCGTCTGTAAAGAAATCCAAGTAACAATCCATTCTGTGGTGCTTTCATACTTTATGGTTACTGAAATGATTGTTTAGATCGGGGTGCACAAACCCTGGCCCAGGGGCCACTTGCGGCCCTCAGGGGCTCCCAATCAGGCCTTTGGGGAGCCACCAGTCTCCAATGAGCCTCTGGCCCTCTGGAGACTTGCTGGAGCCCATGCAACTGCTCTCAGCTTGAGGACAACTTTTCGACCTCTCACCTGAGCTGTGAGATGAGGGCTCTCTCCACAGCTTGCTCTTTCATGTCTGTGATGCAGCAGTGGCAGTCAAAGAAAGGCTGGCCTTGCTTTTTGCAAGGCGTTTTATAGGCCTTGAGCTACTGCAAGACTTTCATTCATTCATATAAGTTCCATCTCTAATAAATTCATTTATGTAAATTTATTCAAATTTTAAATGTAAATTAATTCTTTTTTCCTGGCCCCCAACACAGTGTCAGAGAGATAATGTGGCCCTCCTGCCAAAATGTTTGGACACCCCTGGTTTAGATGAAAACATTGTTAACAAAGTTGTATAAGTGGTTTTTATGGAGTATTTATTATCATATTTGCACCATATCTCAAGTATTAACCATGAACTTACTTGCATATAATATGATTGAACCACTTTGGATGATACTGCTCAAGTCATCCCGCCACCCCCAATCAAGGACCTAAATATGTCCCTTTCGAGCACAACTTGTCCCTTCCTCTTATCATAAAGGGATCATCGGAACTGCACTGTCTCACACAACCTAAATCAGGGGTGTCAGACATAAGGCCCGCAGGCCACATGTGGTCCCTGGAAGCAATTTATCTGGCCCTCATTATAATTGCTCCCAGCATCATAATACGATATGCTGCTCCAAGCACTGTAACTTGGCTCTCTCATATAATTAAAATATGAATAAGTTTTGCACATTTTCTCTTGTGTCATTTGCAGCTAATGATTTTCTATGCAAGAACAAAGTGCTTATTTCTGGCCATTGTCTGCTTAATGATGTCACTTTTGGCCCTCAGCAGGCACCATGAATGCTAACTTTGGCCCTCTGTATGAAACAAGTATGATCTAAATAGTACCCACCAAACACCCTAAACGAAACAGTTGTTCGTTGCCATTTGTCTGTTCCTCTCTTGCAGCTTTTGCAGCTGAATCCTAGCCATTTCTAATTTGCACTCCTATACAATTGTTGCCTTTTAAAGATGTTGCCTGCCTCTCATTATCCACCTCCAGCCAAAGCTGGAGAATCAGACAAGGAGGTTCAAACATGATCTCATCAGTGAAATATATGTAGGTTCAAACCAAACATAAGTACCAAACCAAACACTAGCAGGTTCAAATATCTCACACCAGAGAAAATAAAGTTTACAATATGTGAAACAGACCCACAAGTTGCACTTCCTTATTTTGTAGCGAAGGACAAAAACTGGGCAGTTTTCCTAACCGCCAAACCAATTGAAGTGAATCAAAATATTGGCTAAGCAGATTTTGACGTATATAAATTAAAGGCAAACCAGGATGGAATAGAAAACATACTGCTGTATACCTAGAAGTACACATAGTTTATGGCAACCTATCTGGGGAGAGAAGCATTTTTTTTTTCTTGTGCATTTCATTTTCATGAGAATGAGCAGTTTCAAGGTCAAAAGCTCATGTTGAGAGGGGCTTTTCAACCATCTGGTGGAATGTAGGATCAGGTTGACATGCAGCAATGATCCAGCAGTCAGAGAGAACGTTTGCCTCTTGCAGCTCACAATAGAGAATGATAGATAATAGGGCAACAATAGGTAAGAGAGCAGGTGTCTTTGTGAGCTCCCTTACAGGCAGTTCGTGCAATGCATTGAATTCTTTCCAGGCATAAATGTTTAGAGTGGGAACTTCTGTGAAGCATTAGATTTGGCAAAAACTGAATGGAAAAGAAGGAAGGCCTTCATATACAATGCATTCTTAAATGCTTCACTGCATTAAAACCTTGTAGCTTAATAGTAATCCCTTTGAATAATGAAACAAGCCCTGAAATATGCCAGAGACTCATGTTTCCTGCAGAAGTCAAGAGAGGTTACACTGCTCAGAATGTGCAAGATTGAGTGTAATGTTGACAGCCAATGTGGGGGGAAGGCAGACCCTTCCTTCTTGGTGGATTGCATCATGAAATATTTGCATAAGGCAGATACATAAAAATGTGTTTATTATTTTAGCAGATAATAAAGCCAACAATTTTAGCACTCAGATGCTAAATTTTGGAAGTATTTTAGTTCTCAGATGCATGCAAAGGTTAAATATAGAATGAAAAGAGATACATTTTCATCACTCAGAAATGCAGTTTTCTTAGTGATGAGTGAACTACAATTTCACACTGGGCTCATCACACCAAACAAATTTTCATGAAAATCAAACATCTTCTAATTCAGACCTTGATGCAGTCTTAATCACGGTTTTTGAACCTGCCCTTAAGAGTCATGTCCCAAGTAGTTTGCAGTTTATAGTTTCTGGGGTACTTCACCTCCATGATCTTCTTTCGCCCTCACATGTCTGATCTTGTCTGATCTTGGAAGCTAAGCAGGGTCAGGCCTGGTTAGTATTTGGATGGGAGACTGCCTAAGAATACCAGGTGCTGTAGGCTTATACCATAGTCTTTCGAGACTGAAGGTTGCCAACCAACCAAAGTGCTTGTCTGCAGAGGCAAAACTGAAGACATGGAGAATTTCTCCCCACATTCTGGAATCTTGATCATGGAAAGAGTGAGATGAATGACCATATGTTGGTGCGGGGACATGACTAGCTGGTACATTCCAGCACTAGTCAACATTACAACGAAGCTAATGAGCTATGTAGATGTATCCTGTTGCTTCTTCCTCAGTTTTATTTTATCTCCTTGCATCTCTTCTCAGGAAGAACATCATGGACACATGGATAAATGAGAAAGATGCAGCAATCACCCACACTTTCTTTGTTTAAACACACCACGAAATCAGATACTTCGAGGGAAGCAGTCATCACTGTGGGACAAGGCTGGTGGCTTGCACAGAGAAGCTTTTCACAGTTCACATCCACAGTGAATGGTTAACTTTCAGATACATTGCTGTGAGAGACACCAGCAAACAGCAAAAGAACAAACAGAGCTTGCATGTCACATACTATTGAGAGGTGTGAAAGTTGTGGTCGGAAAGCAAAGCACCGAAAAAAGTTACTTCAGCATCTTTTTTAATCTATGCATTCCATTTTTATTTGAGATTCAATTTGCCTTCACGGGGAGGAAGCAGGGAGAGGAGAGGTGATATTTCTTGTTTGTTTTTAAGAGATGTGCTAAATGGCAAGGAAATATAGAACACACGGGAGAGTTAGGAGGGCTCTTAATTCATAGCCCTGGCGTGCAGTAAATCTACTCCTTGAACAGGTTTATTTCTTTTATCAAGTAGGGTTTCATCTAATGGATGGCACCCCTATAAAATGGTGACTGGGTAGTGAGTAATGACACTGTGGGCGTAACTCATCACAGTGATGAAAAATAAAGCAAACAGAAGAATTTAGGCACAGGTTTGCAAAAAATAATTCCAAAAAATCAACATGGTTCAAAACCAGATCCGTTTTTGCTTTGAAAAAATGTTTTGCTTCCTCTCTTCGGTGAGCACTGGAAACTTCTCAACAGCATGTCACGGGCTTGGTTTCTTTTAAAAGAGAAAAAGGCAAAGCACAGGAAATGTACAGTGCCTTCATAATAATGTATTGTATCATCTCTTTAATTTACCGTTTGTGTTTAATAAGGTGAAATGTAAGATAAGAACAACAAAGATTCATGCCAAACAAATTAACAAATTATCAAAGGACTTTCCAATCACTGCAGATTGCCTCCTTGAAAGTGGCACTTGCCTCATTAAAGAAGAAAATCCATGGTACACTCCGCACGGGAAAAGTGCTTGCCCAAGGAGTAGGAAGGAATCGTACTGCCGAACATTGTTCGGCAGTACGATTCCTTCCTACTACCTAGTAGCTGGCTTTGCTGCCAGCTGATTGGCTGGTTGGCCTTAGGGGGTGGGACAACTGAGCTCGATCTAGCACACAGGTGCTAGACCTGGCTCAGTGTTTGCTTCACAAGCTTAGAAAATTTCTCTTGACTTTTTTTTAAGAAGAAATGCTTTTTTCCCCCTAAAGCAGTGGTCTCCAAACTGGCTGAAACTCCTCCCCATCCCAGCCAGCACTCACAGTTCCGCCATGCTTCTGCTGTTCCTGGCACCCAATCTCAACACAAGGACACTCTGGGCCAGGGGTGTCAAACTCATTTCATACGGAGGGCCACATAGCATTCATGATGCCTGCTGAGGGCTAGAAGTGATGTCATTAGGCAAGAAGTGATGTCATTAAACAGGTCATAACCAAAAATAAACACTTTTTTTTCTCACTTAGGAACTTCAAGTGACAGAAGAGAAAATATATGAATCTTGATCATATTTCAAGATATGGGAGAGCCCAATTTAATGTGGGCTGCCCTTTCAGCAGTAACACCTCAGCACTGCTCAGTAGCGGAAAGACTGAGGGCCACATCAAAAGCTTACATGGGCTGCATCTGGCCCCCAGGCCTTATGTTTGACACCCCAGCTCTAGGCTGTCATGTTTACTGCCAGTAGCCCCAGCAGGCTTTGCAACAGTATGTCCAGGCAGACGTGACTGCCCAGAGCATCCTTGTGACAGGATCGGGTGCCAGGCAGTAGAGGGCAGCAGAACTGTAAGCACAGATCTCCAAGCACTGGATCTGACCCATGGGCTGGGGTTTGGAGAGCCCTGCTAAAGAAACAATTTACAATTGAGGCAGTGGCCTGGGATGTATCAAAGGATGGCCACATTGGGCACTGGCTGAGAGCCCACATCCATCAGAGGTTCATCTGGTCAGATGGGCCCCCTGAACACCCAGTACTGGTGGCAGTGGTAACGCCCACTGTGCCACCAGAGAGCTAGTGGGAATCGCCAGGAGGAGGAAGCACAGAACTTTGTCTAGGGTCCCAGCAAGCTAGCCTCAAGACTGGCAATGAAAATGCTGCCCTTTCGGGGGAGAGGGCCAGGTTATGGATAGAACCCAACAAAAGCAGAACATAGTAATCATTACAAGGTGCCAGGAGTTCATCCGAAAAGTCAGTTGAAAGTAAGATTGAGGAGAATGGGCATCTCCTGAATAGATTCCATTTATCTGATCCAATTTTTGACTGCCTGACACCACATGGAGTTACTCAGCCTTTCCATATCTTTTGGCAATGCCTTTGAATGTTGTACTGTACATCAAATCCCAAATTGCTCGTTAGTCTTCTCTCCTGGATCTCTAACCAAGCAGTCCCAATTCTCCTCTTAAATCCATTTTCTATCCAAGCAACATTGGAGCCTCTCCTACTTGGCTCCTGCTGCTCTGGAAAGATGTGGGAAAAGTCATTACAATGGAAGGCTGACCTGAGACCACTTCCCACAGCAATGTGGTTCCAACTTAACAGGCAGAAACCACCACTGTAGAAGTAACCGCTGAAGTCAAACGTTCACATGAATGTACACTATGCATGTTTCTGAATTGCCACCGGAAACTTTTTTCAGGTGAGATAGAAAGACAGGACTATCACACTAAAAGAAGACCTTTCCTCTCATGACTGGGTGGTCCTCTTTCCTTTCTTCCCTCAACCTTCCTTTTCTTGCAGGAATTATGGAGAGACAGATGAAACACACCATCACCTTCATAAAATACGCAAAGTGCTCTTTTGATGGCAGAGCCCCAGAACTGCGTTACAGACTACTGTGACGGTGGCATGGATCGTGTGGAATGTTGCATTGTATAGGTGTAGATGAGTCCCAATCACAGAAGCAGCTCCCATATGCTCAGGTAAGGTCTCACTGATGATGCAGATTGGGTTGACAGAGACCTTATTAAAGCTTTGTAAGAAGACTGCAGCTTTAAAATAATTCTTGCAAATTAGGATCTGTGTTTCAGAAGTGCTGAGCATTGCACTTTTATAGTCTTATAATGTCTTATAATACTGGTCATAAAATTAAATATACACACCTCAGTAAAACCTTTTATAAACTCTGGCAGACAGTCATATACCATACCTATATTGCAAGTTCCCACAGTGTACCAGGAGGCAGTTTTATCTAGTGGGGGGAAAAATGTACCTTTTGCTTTATTGTAGCTACAAGATCATCAAGTTATTTGTCTTTTCTGTTGTGTCCTTTCTTGCCTTTAGGTCTCTGGCAAATGTAAATCAAGAGACTTTTTTGAGTTATGGCTCCTGATGATTCACAAGGTAATCTTGCAAACACAGCAGGGAAATATATGGTTTGCAAATTGCTTAAATGACATCCTGGCTATTACTTAAAATTATTGTTGCAGTAGATCTCAGTTTACAGTATTTCAGCTTGATTATAGTTTAAAACTTTACCTTTCTCAAGATAAATATCCTGCCTCCTGTTTGCGTACTTATATTTTGTTAAGATTCTATGGAGCATAAAAGGACAGGCTGCTTTAATCGCGGGATGACCTAATCTTTTCTTCATTATACACTGGAGCTCTGTATATTAAAGTAGTTCTAAATCCTTAGGCAATGCAATTTTAATACAGAATTATTGGGTGATATCCCTGAAAATCAACTTTCCAAGATTTCTAAAGATCCAGAATGCTTTTTTTGATTAAGCATATCATTTACCACCGCAGGCATATCTGTAAAACTGACATTCTCATTTGTGAGATAAACACAGCAGCAAATTTAACTACTGTGTGTATTCTTCTTACACTGAATGCGTTGGTGCAAATCTGTTTCCTTTGGTGTAAGAAGTCAATGGTCAAAGAGCCACTTGTAGCCACCTCTTCTGTACCCCACAGGTATTATTCATTCCCTTCCAATGACATCCTGATTTTTCAAGTTGCAGTGCTGGGTATTAAGTTGCCATTGCATGTATTATAAAAAGTGAATGATGATAGATGCATTCAATCTACCGAAACCTGAGGAACATTAGAAGCGATAACTGAAGTTATAGGGTGCTTCTTTGTCCATAGTTCATTCAAAGATAACCTCTGGTCATTATCAACCACAATGTGATATCCCTAGCAATCATATAATATTCTGCTTTATGCACTAGGGATCCATAATCTAAAAGCCTGAAAACTGTAGCTGATTGGCTTTGGTTTCCAGCAGGGAAATCTTCATCCCCTAATTGAATAGAAATTGATTTTCCAGCAATGAGATACCAAAGCCCATATAAAAGACTCAAAGAGACATTCAAAATATAAGGAGTATGGGAAATTCTCACAGACACACGCGTACACTCTAAAGACATGAAAAATGCAGGTATTCTTTTCCATTTGGTGATTTCAGAGATAAATTTAGTATTGATTGAATGTTTCAGTCAATCCAGGTGTAGAAGATTATCTGAAGCAGTAAGACATAGTGTGCGTTCATTTCTCCAACTCTTTGGAAAGGCACTCAATTTTGTCTCTACAAGGTACATTAGGCATTCAATTTTTGCCTTTACATACCCACTCCTAGGTTACAATCATGTTAACAGTGTCTTTATCATTGACCAGATAGCCGAACTAGGTTTTCCCAAAATCTGTAGTACACTACGGCAGGAAAATAGGGTTCGGAAGATTCTGCTCCACTATTTAAGCAGCCTGAAGCATCAGTGGCAATTGAAAAGTGGGATACAAATCTCTTGAAGAAATAAATGAATAAATACTGTTTCATATATTTGCTGTGCTTCAATTCCACTCCTCCTGAGATTCAGTTTAATTAGGACAACTTCTAGAATCAATATCAGAATTATAGCATACAGATTTGGTTGAAGCTTTCTGTTCATTTCATTTGCACTTTGTCCCCCCCCCCCCCCACACACACACACAGACATTCCACACACATCAGGTGTGGATAGAAAAAATATGCTGAAAAAGAAATCTTAAGTAAACTCCTACTAGGCCAAAGGTCTACCTAGTTAAGTATCCTGTTTCCTATAGTGGCCCAGCTGCCCCTGAGTAGCCCACAAGAGGGAGAGGACATACATCTCCTATTTTTGTCCTGCCCCCCCCCCCAGTAACTGGTACTCAGAGGCATACTATCACTTAACCTAGAAGCAGCACATAGTAATCATAACAAGTAGGCACTGATAGACCTGTTCTCCATGAATTTGTCCAATACCCAGCAGCAGCGGACCTAGTTCCGGGCCAATGGGGCAAATGCCCTGGGCACTGAGCCTGCGCAACTCTAGGGCCACGCAGGTAGCCTTACTGAGGCTCCCGATGTGGTCAGAAACTATAGTTCCAGTTTTCTGGAAGTACAGTTTAAGACCACAGGGAAGCCTCAGAAGGCTTCCCCAGTTGGTCCTAGAGTTGCACGAGGCTCTATTGTGCTTTGAACGTAAGAGGTGGCATAGCACGGCAGGGGCAGCATAGTGCATGCTGGGCGGCATTGCAGACCTTTGCCCTAGGAGCAGCGAGGGGTAGGTCTGCCACTGCCAATACCTTTTTAAAGCTATCCAAGCTAGTGGAAACCACCACATCTTGTGGCAATGGATTCCACAAACTAATTATGCACTGTGTTTTTGTTGCACAGTATCTTTGTCGTTCATCCTAAATTCCCAACACTCTTGGTTCTAGTATTGTGGGGGGGGGGGTGGATTTCTGCAACATGCATAATGTTATGTATCAATTAGGATGTGGCACACCAACAACTGGCCTTAAGTGATGTACCATAAACTTAAAGACCCCCCACCTTTTCTAAGCAGTGCCTCTGCTTAGAAGTTTTACTAGTCCTGGTTGCTCTGAATCAAATTTGCATTTCTTTTCCAGCTAAGTTGTTTGCAACTTGCATCCTAGTTCTGAATGACACAGACTGGTGCTATTGAGTTTAAGCTTGCTCCCGCATAAGGAAATAGACAAAAAAAATACAAAGAAATACAGACATTTCATGATGTCATATAAACATCATGTGGCTCATAGCAGGGTATTGCATGAATGCCCTCTTTACTTTGGGTTTGCCAATACTGTGGTTATCTAACATGTTCAGCTGAACAACGCCCATCCTGAGGTCTCTTGGGGATGTATCAGGGCCAGCCCAAGACCTCCTGACACTTGGAAGTGGCATGCCATATATGAATTACCTAGACATGTGCCAGCCTCTGCTCCTCCCACTCTCCAACGTTCTAGCTCAGCACTCCCTTCCCCTCCACATTTCCTCTTCCTCTCTGTGCTCCTCTTCCTTTTCCATTCCAGGAAGTGGAAGAAGAAGGAGGAGCAGTGAAGACAAGAGGGTGGACAGAGAGATACATGCCAATCACCAATCTGTTATCTGATCTCCACTTCAGTTGGCCTCATAGATGGGCTGGACCTGGACTGTAACTATGCTTTACATTTCCCATATCACTTCCACTTGCCTGGAAATAAATCCTACTGACTGTA
The DNA here is from genome assembly GCF_035046505.1 of Tiliqua scincoides. Lineage (NCBI taxonomy): Eukaryota > Metazoa > Chordata > Lepidosauria > Squamata > Scincidae > Tiliqua > Tiliqua scincoides. The sequence goes on from NC_089822.1 coordinate 76,842,727, forward strand.
ATGGGACTTACTTCTGAGCAGAGATGCTTAGGAATGAGCTCTTTGATTCCATTGTGTTAAGATGTTTGTTCAGATTGCCAGATGACTAAATTTGTTATTGATATTTTTTTTAAACTCTTCCCCTCTCCCCCCCTTCCAAATCTAAAGCATTCTGCTGAACTTCCGTTTATGTCAATAATCCGTGCCCTACGGCCGCCTCATGTTAGAATTTCATTATTGGTCATCTTCCTGCACTTATGTGTAATGAAGTGTGTGATTTCCTTGGAGTCATTTACTGAGCCTTCAGGTGCAGATCTATTTCATATGGTCCATCCCTGTCACAGTGCTGTTGAACAGCGCAGTTATTGTAGCCAAGGTATGTGGAGCTAGAAAACAAAACAGTATGGATATGTTAGGAAGCCCCTTGAGCCTTTTTTGTCCCACACAATCTGTTCAGAGAAGTGCTGAAACTGTTTCCTAGGCAGCACCTGCTCACTTATAATCTTAATGTTCCATCTTCTCCGAGCAATCCCCAGAAGTTACCATCTAAAATCATTTAATTCATACGAATGGCTTTTGCTGTCTCCTTAAGTTACATCTGCTGGGATGCAGACTAATTAGTTTCTTGCCTGGAGTTTTTCTATTTCCAATAATAATAATAATAGTAATGATAGAAATAATAGAAAAAGCAAGGGACTAGGTATAACCTTACTAAAAAAATTTTCCTGCAACTTTCAAAATAATTTACATAATTAATTTATCTTCTTCTTAATCTGTGAAACAGATGTGTGTGTTTTATGTTACTGCATGTGCCTGAAATGAAAAGCAATTAATGATCTTCCGTTTTCTCATCATCAAACTGATTAATGATGGACTCACTGCATCTTACTCAAGTCTGACTGTATGCCTTGCACACCTGGGTTGCTGGAAGCACCCTAAATATAATCTTCAGTACACAATGCCGCATCAGGTGTAGATTTTGAGTTGTTCTGTATAGGCTTGACTCACAAACTCAAGGTGCATGTTGTGTCAAGCATGTGCACAATGCTGATGTGTTTGATATTTTTAAATAAACACTGGATTCAGTTGCAGGAGGGACCAGATCCTTGTTAGGCTCCCAATGACATCGCCTGAGCAATGCTCACTGGGTAAGAGGCACTTTTTAAGTGGGGGCTCTTCTTTTATTTAGCAAGGGGAGAGTAACTGACCTACCTTGCCCCAGCAGTTGCCTTTTCTAGTTGCTGTCTGCTGGTTCTTTTGCATCTTTTTAGATTGTGACCCCTTTTGGGACAGGGAGCCATCAGTTGTTTGATTTTCTCTGTAAACCACTTTGTGAACTTTCTGTTGTAAAGTGGTATATAAATACTGTTCTTGTTTAGTATTATTATTATTATTATTATTATTATTATTAGCACCCAGTATTCTCAAGCAGTCTCCCATCCAAGTGCTAACCAGGCCTGATCCTGCTTAGCTTCCGAGATCAGACGAGATTGTGCAATAATAATAATAATAATAATAATAATAATAATAATAATAATAATAATAATAATAATAATGTTTGTTTATATAGTGTCCTCCCATTAAGAACTTCAGGGAGCACATTGGTCGCCCCCTCTTTTTATCCTCACAACAACCCTGTGTTAGAGATAGTGACTGGTTCCAGGTCACCCAGGATTCTGCCTTGCTGCAGTTTAAATTGAACACAGGGGTGTGCCTTTGCCTCAATCCTACTTGCACAAAGTGAAGCAAGACATTCCTAGCACCCCAATGAGTGGTTATGGGAACTGGGGCTTCAACCAACATGGTTGTGTTGGCTACTCGCTTCCCCAGACCCAGTTTGGCTAAGGGCACAACCCTATGCATGTCTACTCAGAAGTAAATTCCATTGTGTTCTATGGGGCTTACTCCCAGGAAATTGTGTATAGGATTGCAGTCTAAGCCTGCCAGCAATCCCCCATCTACCAAGCTAGAATTGTATGAGGTTAGCTGGTTGCCACATAGGGGCTGGGTAGGAATTTTTCTGCTCCTCACCTGATTTGGTGAGAAATTATCTACTCCAGACCCAGTTGCATACCTCCCATAGACCTCCCTGGGGCAAATGCCCCAGGCGCCAGCTGCTCAGACCCCGCTCCCGACGGGGGTGGAAACTGTGCTTTGCCAGTTTGCTGGAAGCACAGTTTATAGCGTTGGGGAACCTCACAGAGGAGCCTCGTGTGACCTTCTCCAGCACTGATTTAAAAAAATGTGTCCCAGTATTGATCCAAACCTGGTGTCTTATCTTATAGGAGGACATGTGGGCAAAACTTCATTGTCTTTACACCAACTGTCTCTCTCTTTATAAAAAAAAGGGGGGGAGAGTCACATTTCAGAATGTGGGACAAATTATTCATTTTTTTCCCCTGAGCCTAGTTCTGACCCTGACTAGTGCTGGGATCACTAATCACTAAGCATACTTACAAGTTCAAATTCATTAGGTTGATCAGCACATAAGCCATACACCTAATTATCTAAAATCTTAAACCAGAGTTTAAAACCACATAGAAACAGAATTTGGCTATATCCACAGCACACTCTTTGCAAAGACTACTTAAAGCATACTTACTTACAACCTCATTTATTGAAAAGCAAACTTCATTTCAATTAATCAAGTTTCATTGATTTCACTGGCACATATTCCCAAGAAATGTGCTTAGGACTGCATCCTTATTGGAATAGAAATCATCGCTGTAAAAGTCACTGGATACACATCTTTCTCAGATTAGAATTTTAAGGTTACACTTAGGAGGAATCCTTATGAGGGAGTAGATTCCACTGTATTCAGTGGGACTTACTCCTGAGTAGGCATCCTCTAGGTTCATGTTGAAAATGTACCATTGCAAATGTACAAGAAGGTGTTTAAGAGAGAAAGCAGAGAATCTGTACAGGTAACAATCAGCATTTTTTTTGCACTGCTTCCTTCCCACTGACACATATACTATAATAATGTATTAAGTGTATCAACTAAATTAAGTACACCTAACCTAATAACTCACTGATGTTTATAGGGCATTATGATTTTAATACCTTGTGAACATTGCAAGAGCTAAGCACATAAAAGAGTTTACCAAAGGAAAAGCTAGCTTCTGAGAAATGACATTAAATTCTTGGAAAGAACTCAAATCTACTGAATTTAGAGATCTTGTTTTCTCATCGTACCTGACCAAAGTCAAAGCTGTTGCTAAGCAACACCAGTCCGCCTCCCCCCCATGTTTGGTTTCCTACACAAAGACCTCCTGCTGAAGACATGTCCTTGCCAAATATCGCTAAATCTAATGAACCAATGACTCGAGGAATGAGATGCTCACCCTCACTTGAACTTCACTTCACTTACACGGATCTCTCTCTCTCTCTCTCTCTCTCTCTCTCTCTCTCTCTCTCTTATTCTGTGCTTCATATCCAAGAAGACCCATTTGTATAGAATTGCTATTCATTTCAAAGGACTTTCTCTGATGAAATATGGGGGTTTGGATGAGAGTGACACAGCTGAACAGACCTGGGTTCTTACGGACCTGTGTTTAAATCTGATATCCAATATAAAGTTCTGTGCTCTTTACACAAACCACATATCCCCTACATTCATTCCCTACTGTAACAAGGAAATAGTAGAGAACTGTTTAGAAGTTGTAAAGGCTGTCTAGTTTCTAGGAAATTCATTTCTGGTTTTGGGAAATCTAGTTTCTTCAACTACCATACTGCTGTAGTATGGCACCCCTTCTCTGTGCCTGTGCTGTCACCCCTCACCCCAGCACAGCTCACTTTTAAAGATATATATGGGGTTTTTTGTGCAGTAGACAAGATCTTCAAAAATGATTTTTTGGGGGGACACACCAATGGTTGCTCTTAAAGAGCGAAAGGAGTCATCGCACTGTGGGAGAGCAAAATGCTCTGCATGGAGAAAATTCCAGGTGTATCTGCATATTTCCTTATGAAACCTGATGCCAGTGTTGACAATATTAAGGTACATGGATCCAGAGTCTGATTCAGTATAAGGAAGGTTCAAAGGTGACCTCTTTGCCATATACATGCATTGTGATAGCAATTACCTGCACATGACCATCACAACTTCAGAAGTAGCACAATTAGTTGGTGAAGACACTTGTATAACCAGCCAGAAATAGTTGCATGTCTAAGCCTGCAATCCTAACCACACTTTCCTGAGAGTAAGGCCCATTGAACAAAATAGAACTTACTTCTGAGTAGACCTGGTTAGGATTGTGCCCTAACAGCCTAATCTTAGGCATGACTATTGCATTCAGTGGAACTCTCTCATGTTAAGTGTTATAGGATTGCAGCCTAGGTCTCACAACTATATCAAATATCTATATCTCTACCATGCACAGTAAAATGCGGTAGCAGACTTTGTATAATTTATATACAGAACACTATGTTACTATCCCTTACCTACGCATCATCTCCTTTTCCATCACAAAAAATGACAAAACAATCTAGCAATAGTGAGTGCTCTTGTGCCACTTTAAAGTTCAGGAGAATTTGCTCCATATCTCAATCTTGTGTGTCTAACAAGTACTGCCTTGCAAGTTGAGCTGCAGCAAAAGATGATAGCTAAGTGTTTAACGGTGTGATCAAATGCATATTAGGCAGAATTATGTCCAGCTGAGTTCGCCTAGGATTGCAATCTTAAATGTGACAGCATCCCCTACATGTACACCATTGCATTCTCTGTTGTGGTGCAGGGTGTGCTTTTGCCAGAAAATCTATGAACAGATCCCACGACCTAAATCTGAGGGCATGCTTCACAGAGAAAGAAGAATGACAGCATTGACTCAGGAATGCACTATAATCCTGTACATACTTACCTGAGAACAAGTGCAATTGAATACAATGGGGCTTGCTTCTGAGTACGCACACATAGGCTGTGATATAGGACAGCTGCATTTAGCTTTTAATGCAGAGTGGTGGCTAAAATTTCTGCTCCAGAAAGTCAAGCAGTTAAATCCTCATGCACCCATTAACCCCTTCTGTGGTTAGCCAAAAATCATCTGATTCCCTGAGTGGAGTATGGTAAATCCTGCTTTATGGATTCCTTGTAAGGATTACAGAGATCATGTCTGTGAACACTCAGGAACTGCAGTGCTAAATGAATGCTAAGTAGTGATGGACAGCTCGCATTGCATTGGGTTGGAAACAAGTTGAACTGCTTTCCAATTGTTTGGAAAATTGCTTGGTTTATGACATCTTATCGCACCACTGAGGTTTCATACAGATGATTGCGCAGCGTACCACCCACCCTCAATGCTGGAAGGATGATTTGAACCATTTTATGATTCAGAAGCCTGCAGAGCTGCATGCAGAATCCCTGCCCATCCCAGCGCATTTAGATAGCCATTTGGAATGGCAATGCTAGGATTGGAACCAACGCTTACATAGCATGGACCGGAATTCAAGCTTTTTCCAATGGAGAAAGATGTTGGCGCACATTTGCAAATGATCAGTATTTTTATTTGGCATCTTTTGCCTCTTGGTTTTCTTTGGTTTGAGATGAGTGCTGCATTCCTTCTTTTCTGCAAAAGGCTTAAGTACCCCTCCTCCACACCACTTCTCTGCTCCAAATCACCCCCTCCCAAGGTGATCCAGAAGAAGTGGATTTGCTGGGTTTTGTCCATTCTCATGGAATCCATACTTCTAGACACAGTGGCATTGCTAGGGGGTGCAGGTTGCACCAGGTGATGTGCACGGGGGTGTGCGTGTGTGTGTAACACAACTACTGTCCAAGACTTTCAAAAATCTTGGTATTTTCTAATAATACCAACATGTTACATATCAGGGTGCCGAAACCCTGGTCCAGGGACCATTCATGGCTCTCAGGGACTCCCAGTCTGGCCCGTAGGGAGCCCCTAGTCTCGCTCTCCGGAGATTTACTGGAGCCCATGCTGGCCCAGCACAACTGCTCTCAGCGTGAGGGTGACTGTTTGACCTCTCGCATGAGCTGCAGGCCGAGGGTTCCCTCCACTGCTTGCTGTTTCACGTCTGTGATGCAGCAGCGGCAGTGAAGGAAAGGCCAGCCTTGCTTTGTGCAAGGCCTTGAGCTATACAAGTTCCATCTCTAATATAGTCAAGTATGTAAATTTATGTAAATTCATTCAAATATGAAATGTAAATTAATTCTTTTTTTCCTGGCTCCCTGCCACAGCATCAGAGAGATGATGTGGCCCTCCTACCAAAATGTTTGAACACCCTGTTATAGATCAAACGATGCGCAATTTCATGCAGAATGCAATGAAACAAACCATATTGAAAAATCTCTATTCTACCAAAAGTTATAGCCAAAAAGCCAGCAGGGGCGGGGGGCGAATCAGCACGCCCACCGCCCAGGGTGTTGCCCCGGCCACTACATAGGAGGAGGCCTATCATGGGGGTGATGCACTGGCTTCCTGCACTGGATGATATGAACCCTATTGATGCCACTGACTAGATCAGCAATTTTCAACCTTGGTCATTTCATGGCACACTGACAAGGTGCTCAAATTGTCAAGGCACACTATCAGTTTTTTTGACAATTGACAAGGCACAAGGTACTGCTGGTGGGAGGCTCACATTCCCCAATGGCCCTATTAGTAAATGACCCTTCCCCAAACTCTCACAGCACACCTGCGGACCATTCGCAGCACACCACTGTGCCACGGCACACTGGTTGAAAATTGCTGGCCTCAATGGACACCTAAGTACTTTGACTCAACTGTTGATGAAATGTGACTTTGATTTGAAAACTGAATCTTATCCCTATAAAGGAGATTCTAGAAATTTAAAGGGGGAAATAGGTTGACAAGACAGAGCAGAAGTGGTGGAAGACAAGACAAAAAAAAAACAGAAAGGCAACTGGATCATTCCATTTGGAATCTCCAACGTTTATCATCCTTAAAACAGGTCCCAATGAGTAATTCCACTGGGGCACTGGAGATCAAATATATCAGCTTAGGGGCATCACATATAACACACTGAAATCAGAGATAGAAAAGACGTATGAGGGTGACTTGCTCATTTCTCTCCCACTGCAGGATTGATAGTTCTCCACGTATATCCTTGAGTGCTTTCCCCAGTCTAGTTTTAATGGTTCAAGTTTCCACCCTCTCCCTTGGGAAACAATTCCACAATCTAATAGACTTTTCTGTTAAGAAAATGTAATAAAGGCCCTAAGGAAATATCAGCAGGTAGATGTAATGGGGAAAGGAGAAAGATTGAATTGTGTATGCCGCTCTCTTATTACAAAAGAGTCTTAAATAGTCACCAAGGAGCTATGTGTTCTGGAGATAACTGTCCCAGTAGCCCAACTGAAGTAGTTGTGTATTGCACCAATGCAGCAAATCTATACTGAAGGTGTACAGTGTATAAATACTGTTTGGTACTGATGAACCAACAGGCTTAAAAGAATAGCATGTTTCAAGGTTATGATGAGATTAGCTGTGAATCTAAGCTTTCTAGCCATGAGAAATATTTGCAAAGAGAAAAATGGGAGAATGGGAATACATATGGGAACTTCTGTTCTTGAGTCAGTTGATAAACGACTCTACAATCTCATGCAAGAATTTACAGCACCACATCAACAGAGGAATAGAAGAGATAGGAGATGATAGAGATAACACAATGAGGATTATAGGCAGGTCAGAAAATAATGATCTCTCCTTGAATATCCATTCTTCCTTTCCTGCTCAGGAAACAAAACCTTGGTAGGCGTGATATGCACATGGATGCTGAAGAATGGGACTTTCAGGAACAGATTTTCAAATGAATGAAAGGAAATGCTGACACTTGCCCCTGTCAGAAGCTGAGTGTGCCCTCCAATGCATTCAGACGTGTTGCAGATCTTTTATTTCATGGAGGAAGACAATCTATTGGATGAAAAGGAATGCACAGGCAGACCAACTCCCAAAGATGAAATGCATCGGAAAGTCATTCGTTCTGAAAGGGGGGAGTTCTCTGCGGAGCTCAAAATAGATAACTGAAGCAAAGTGAAAATATATTTGCTTATTTGTGTACATTTTAAAACCTGCCCCATCATATGAGCACATTGTGAAAACAGAACATTTAAGAAATATATATATTCCCTAAAAAAAAACATTATCCCCTGCTCACTGAACAAAGAGACACCTTTAAAAGTGGTGAATCTCTTACTTAAGGGTGCAATCCTAACCAACTTTCCAGCACTGGCATAACTCTGCCATTGAGGCATATGCCACATCCTGCAGTTGGGGAGCAGTCACAGAGGCCTCCTCAAGATAAGGCAATGTTTGTTCCTTTACCTCCGAGTTGCATTTCCCTTACCTCTGTACTGGAAAATGGGTTAGGATTGCGCCCTTAGTAGGAGAAGAACAATTATCCCTATTCAGCATAGTGTCCCTCCCAGTCAGTGGTGCAATGGTAAATTGGGAAGTGCAGAAGCTCATCATGACATCCCTATAGAGCAGCAATCTCCAAACCTCAGCCTGTGCTGCGGCCCATGATAGGCGTCCAGGTGTGGCAGTGCCGAAGCCTTTCTGTTTCGGCACAAATTGCCCTGTTTTTACACTGTGAATTTGCAGAGCCTTGCACCAGGGACAATACCGCAGCCAATTGCCCCAGGGGGCTCTGTGCTCCGATTTCCCCATGGAATTGTCTCCCTGCTGTGAGGCTCTGCAAATTCATGGCGCAAAAAACGGGTCACTTTACACTGGAACGGTAAGGCTTTGGCACCACCGCACCCACTTGGACATGATCATGAGGTGCACCGGATTCAGCCCATGTGGCAGAGTTTGAAAGCCCCTGCTATATACCCACCCCCATACACACACACCCCTCCCGCTAATACTATACAACAAAAACAATTTTAAATGTCTTCAAACTCTTGGAGTGGGTTGTATTAATTTACTAAATAAGTAAAAAATAAAATTTTAAATCTTTTCAAAAAAAAATATAAAATGTATATAAGGCTGCAATCCTATACAAATTTACATAGGAATAAGTCAAAGTGGGTGCTTACTTTGGAGTAGGCATGCATAGAAGTGTGTTACAGTTTTCACTTTTGTACATTTACTCAGAAGTTAGTCCTACTGGACTTACTCTTAGGTAAATTTGCACAGGAGTAGTCCAAAGTCCAGCTGAAATGTCTGCGTGACTTCCTCTTTGCCGACGATGCAGCTGTCACCACCCACTCTGCCAAAGATCTCCAGCAGCTCATGAACTGTTTTAGCAAGGCCTGCCAAGATTTTGGACTGACAATCAGCCTGAAGAAAACACAGGTCATGGTTCAGGATGTGGACTCACCTCCCTGCATTACAATCTCTACGCATGAACTGGAGGTTGTCCATGACTTTGTATACTTTGGCTCAGCGATCTCCGACACTCTTTCTCTCGATACCGAGCTAAATAAACACATCAGTAAATCAGCTACCATGTTTTCCAGACTCACAAAGAGAGTCTGGTCTAACAAGAAGCTGACGGAACATACTAAGATCCAGGTCTATAGAGCTTGCAACTTGAGTACACTTCTGTACTGCAGCGAGTCATTAACTCTTCGCTCACAACAGGAGAGGAAACTGAACACTTTCCACATGCGCTGCCTCCGATGCATCCTCAGCATCACCTGGCAGGACAAAGTTCCAAACAACACAGTCCTGGAATGAGCTGGAGTCCCTAGCATGCATGCACTGCTGAAACAGAGACGCCTGCGTTGGCTTGGTCATGTCATGAGACTGGGCGATGGCCGGATCCCAAAGGATCTCCTCTATGGAGAACTCATGCAGGGAAAGCGCCCTACAGGTAGACCACAGCTGCGATACAAGGACATCTGCAAGAGGGATCTGAAGGCCTTAGGAATGGACCTCAACAGATGGGAAATCTTGGCCTCTGAGCATCCCACTTGGAGGAGGGAAGTTCAAAGAGGCACTTGCCCAACAGACCGAGGCTAAGAGGCAAAGAAGGAAGGCCCACAGCCAGGGAGACACACCAGGGACAGACTACATTTGCTCCCAGTGTGGAAGGGATTGTCACTCCCAAATTGGCTTCTTCAGCCACACTAGACACTTTTTCAGAACCACTTTTCAGAGCGCGATACCATAGTCTCCCGAGACTGAAGGATGCCAAGGAATGTAACCCAAATGTAACATGAACGACATACTGCCTCTTAAGCAGCGCTCAGGAAAGACAAAGGCCTAAACATTAGCACATGCCCTTAGGCAAATTTCTCAGTTTTCCACCTGTTGAGCCAGATGCTTCTTCTCAGCTAAGGTTCTTTCACAAAAGTTGCAAAAACAGCACCTGCTGAGGACATCACAGCTCCTTGTGTATGAACTCTGCTCCTCCTTGCTCTCCCTTAACTACATTCCTGTTCATACTGGTTGATTGCTTATCTTTTTTGCTGGTCTTTATGTTGTTGTTGTTAAAGATTGTAAACTCCTTTGGGACCCATTTTCTTTTTCCCTTTGTTATGTGAAATAGTTTGAGATTTTTTTTTTTGTATCAAAGCAGTATAGAAATATTCAAAGTACTAAGAATACATCTGTATTTCCTTCATAAAAGAGTAGCATAAAATCCACATTTTCTTTCCTTTGGAAATGCGCCTATCTGTGCAGGCTCTCATTTTAGGCTGGGACAGATTTTCCACACACAAGCGTTGTCTCTACAAAACACCACTCATACATGTGTGCAATGAAATGTGTCAGCCAGTCGCTTGTAGAAGGAGGCTATGCCACGTCTTAAAGTTATCAGTCCAGAGTTGGAGTCAGGACATCTCACAATAGAGCGGCTCACCAGAGACGCGGCTATTTAAAATTGAACTATTAAAATGAATCGTTTCTAAATTCTTCAAACCCTTCCTGCTAGACTAGATAAATTGTATGCAGACTGTACAGCCACTACAAGCCTGCTGCGCTAGAAAATTAGTTATTTATTTACAAGTAGTTAGCAAGCACTCTTTCGCCACCAAGAATGGGGAAAGCTTTTCATTTGACAAATCGTTAATAACATGCTCTAATGCCACAGCTCCCTGCTGCTGTGCAAGATTTCATTCTGTGCCATTCCTGTAATGTTTTTATTTTCAGACGAAAAATAGAATGCAATTTCAGGTCAGGCTGTTTGGAATCAAAAAGGACCCAATTGCACCTGCCAGAAGATTGCATGCACTCTTGTTATGTACAACATAAATAGGAAGAGTCAAAGGTAATGATATGCTTCCTACCTTTAAATACTTGCCCTTGACCATGAAAGATCTATTCAATTTTTAAATGCTTACTACATAAATTAAAAAATAATTCCCTCGCATTTTCATTCTGAAGTGGACAGGCAGGAAAATGATCTGATTCCGCATTCGGCTGTCTGAAAAGTAACATAGAGCTGACTCAATTTTGTGGGCAAATTGGTGTGTTTTGTAAATCTGATAATGCATGATAAACACCTCAGCCAACTGTGATAAAGTGTGTGATATCAACATATGTCATAAAATTAGGTAAGACCATGAAAATATTTCATTAGACCATGAAAATTGCAAAAGGGCAATTCCTAATTAGTATATTCACTTGCACACATTAATAGTTAGGGAGACCAGGTTAACCTCCATATGCTCTCTCTCTCTCTCTCTCTCTCTCTCTCTCTCTCTCTCTCTGATTGTTTCATTAGAATGATCCCAAGGATATATTTAACTCATCCATATTTAATTGTTAAAGATATTTTATAGAAGGGCTTTTAAGTTCATATGTCAAAAAAGGGGGTCATGTAACATCTACAGTTCTTTGGGCTTGACCTTGGGAGGCAAACGTTGAATCATGAGATCTGGCGACTGGTATAAAAATATTCATGGACATGCATTCCTTAGATATAAAATCCGTCATGTTACCATTCAAGACCCCATTGATTTGTTTTGCATGAACATTAATATTTAAACATGTTAATCATCTCTTTCAAATACAAAGGATAAAACCACGTAGTTACATGGCCTATCTCCTCTCCTCACCTCATGGTCAGTAATTTACGTAATAGGAACTAATTCACAGTGCCCCCTTGTAAGTTATTCAACAGTCCAATCAGAAGACAATACTAATGCCCCACTCTGGCAAGGGAGACTTGTGAGTAGAAACAAACTTTCATACACATGATGAATTGGAGTCCCATTGTTCAGTCAGTGGATCAACTTGCTGGATCAGTGTTTCTCAAACTGTGGATTGGGACCCACTAGGTGGGTCATGAGCCAATTTCAGGTGGGTCCCCATTCATTTCAGGTGGGTCCTGACAGATTCTCATTCTAAAAAGTGGGTCTCGGGGTTAAATGTATGAGAACAACTGCGCTGGATACATATCTTGATAAAAAAAGAGATGTGTTTCTGCACCCAGGGACATCAGTTGTTACATGCAACCTACAACCAGAATTGAACTGACATCTCAATGTTTAGTGTCTAGGCCAATAACACATTATAAAATGTGATTTTGCAAGCATAGATTTTGTAATTGTTATATATAAAACATCACTTGAGACTTTTTCCACTTCTGCAGAAATGCAGACGAAATATTTCCATATTGTTCTTGCAGGTCCCAGTTCTTTCTCCTGCCAGATGTGCTGCAACACTTTTTAAAATGTATTTTATAGAATCATCCAGTTTTATGTAGAAAAACTTGCCATCTGCCTACCCTTCAGTGGATTCACTTTGATGGAATTGCCTCTACTTTTAGGTAAATCCACACCTAGAAGCGGGTTACTTTTTACCTTCCTGGGAGTACAATATACGTTTCTATTGAGTTCAATGTGCAAAGTCACTGCAGCCTAGGATACTTCATGAACACCTGCTTTGACTTTTTAAGAGTTCAACATTTTCAGAGCATGAATCTGGCCGTGCCAGGAACGTTCAGTTATCATGTGGGCCACCCTTTCAGCAGTGCTGAGGTGTCACTGCTGAAAGGGCAGCATGTGTGCTAACTGGGCTCTCCAGGAGCTGCCATTTTTGCAGCCCTGCTTCTGCAGAGGTACTGAGAAGGAGAGATTGAACGCTCCTGGTGTTATTTTGCGGAGCACCTCCCAGCTGCAAAATGATGCCTTGGCAGAAACGGCACTGCTAACAGGACAGCCCATGTGATAATTCAGCTCTCCCATACAGCAAGTCCTCACATAGTTGTTAAAACGTTCTTGGAAATTGCAGCTTTAAGCGAAATGACAATGAAACCAATTTTACTGTGGGCTAATTGAAATGCATAAACATGAGTTATGTTCCTACAGCATAAGTGAGGACTTGCTGTGTCTTGAAAATATCAAGTTTTGATCATTTTCTTTTCTTTCTTTTTCAGCTTTTTATGAGTTAATAAGTGAGGAGAAAGTGCTTATTTCAACCTGCTTAGGGCCAAATTCTATCCAACTTTCCTGTGCTGGTGCAGCTGTGCCAATGAGGATGTGCACTGCATCCTGCATGGGGGGCGGGCAGTCATATTGGCTTCCCCAAGGTAAGGGAATATTTGTTCCTTACCTCCGGGCTACACTGTGGCTGCATTTGCACTGGACATTTGGACAGAATTGGTCCCTTAATGATGTAACTTCCTGCTTAATGACATTACTTCTGGCCCTCAGCAGGTATCATGAATGCTATTCAGCCCACTGTATCAAATGAGTTTGACACTCCTAAGTTAAGCAATGTAGTCCATTAGCAGGGTAAACCTGTCCTCTTTCTGTTTATCTTAATTTATCCTACCCTTTGCAGCAACAGGAAAAAAATAGGTGTTATAATAGAGCTTATGGCAACACTTTATTATATTGGGATATCCTTCTAGTTGTAGAAAGACTGGAAAGTGTATGCTGTAACTCTTCAAGATTTAGGGCCCAAGTCTATGCAACTTTCCAGAACTGATACAACCGTGCCAATGGGGCTTGCATTGCATCCTGAGGTGGAGGGGCAGTCATGGAGGCCTTCTTAAGGTAAGAGAATGTTTGGGCTACATTATGTTGCAACGGCATAGGAATGTTGGATAAGATTGGGGCTTTAGACACTACAATGGGGGCAGAGCTGGGCTGTCAGTGGACTGGCTTTCTCACACTTCCCACCTTCCACTGCTGCAAGTGGCACCTCCCAACTCTCTTTTCCAAAAAGTCCTTGTCAATATGTTGGAACACCAGAAATCTAAGTTGTGCAAATGAAGATATAGGTATGTGCCATACTTATTTTAAGAAAAGAGTTATTGTTGTTTAAATGCAGAATGTGATGGAGAACATACTTTGCATATATAAAATGTGTATACATGCCAAAACTTTGTTTGAAATCCTCCTCCTCGCTCTCGCTCTCTCTCTCTCTTTCTTGCTGTCTCTCACACACACACAAATATTGTTGCTACATGCAGTATTCTCAACCAATGAGAAATTTGTGCAATGTTTGCTACAGTATTGCAGTGATGCTTAAGTAATATTAAAAATAAAAATAAGAGCAGACAATTGAAACACGTTCAATTTCAACGTGAGCACAATCCTTTCCTGTGTGAAATCCTGATTCTTAAAAGTGCTTCAGTTTGACTATACTATGTTTTTGTTATTAATCATAACAGACACAACAATCATAAGAATCAAGGGTTCCACTTCAGTTGATTGCTTCCATTTGGTGGACCCAGCTGTATCTTGAGTGCCACTTGCAAGGGTGAGGCAGGATGCATAGTGCAACTGCGTCATGCTCTGTTTATGACATATAAAATGCAGTAAACATATTTACTATAGAATAAACATTCTTATCTTAATAGTAATGTTTAGTAGTAATCATCATGATGATGATGATGGATTTTCTGCAGCCCAAAGTATCATATCCTACTGTGACTTCGCATCCCTTCTGCGGTTTGCCTATATCCTCATCCTTCTGCCTATGAAAACAGTGACAAGTGTGGTTGTTTTAGCAACAATGATCTTGCTGCATTCAGGCGTCCCTGTGTGTTACAATTGGATGTGCAGCCCAGGCAAGGAATCCTGCCAAGCTCACTTGTGTTCTACAGAGTTGCCAATCCCAAGAGATGAAGCAACAGATGGTGACTCTTCAGAAACCATGAATGCCACCATGCTAGCTATTTACTCCCATTTATGCATTAGCACAGGGAAAGGGGAATATGGCTCTAAAGAGAATGAAATGCAATTCACTGGGAAATTGAAAAGAAGGCCATAAATAGCCCCGTACCAAGGCATTTGGTAATCTCATCTGACAATACATTTGGAATGAGCGAACACTGGCTCTTGAAATTAGTTGATTGCACACAGAATAATGCACCCACTCCTGCAAATGCATTTGTAGCCACCCATAGTACCTCCAGCCACTACAGTGATAAACATCATGAGACAACACCTATAAAATAAATAATAATCCGTTCCCAGATGTCTGTGTCATCTCATATGGGCTACAAAATCTTTGTCTCTTTAGCCTAAGGATAAAAGCCTTTTGTAGGAAAATAGGTGTGGTCACAATTAAAAAAACAACAACATCAATAGAAAAAACTGGAGTAATAATGAGAGCAGGCAATGAGATCATCACATGGAAAGGGGTCAAAACAAGTCTGTGGCTGTGAAACATCTCTATTTTGTCGAATTTCAATATCAGCATATTATACAGGAATGGCCATCAATAATCCCTGCTTTATCTTTTTATACGAGTTATTAAATAAAAGCAGTTTGGGCTTAATTTGCTAGTTGTGGCTTTTGTGGGTATTTGTGACCCGACCTCATGGCCCGCCAGCCCATAATATGCAGCACAGCCAACAGAGCATGTGTTGTATGCTATGGTGAGGGAGCGACCAGATGGCCCAGAAGAAGGGCACTCAGTAGTTAGTCTTTCCAGGGACACCATTCCACAGTTCTAGGAATCAAAAGTGTCAAGCTTTAGACTGCATCTCCGTGATGTCTGGCAGCCTACTTCAGCCAAGCCCCATATACCCCACTCCTCTTGGCCTGTCCCAGCTGTCAAGTTTTGTTGTCAAGCTGTCAGTTTTCTTGCCTTCAGTCTGAAGATCCACAGCTGCAGCTTCCTGTAACCAATCAATTTCTAGAATTAACCCACTATTTTCTGTAAGAGTTTTAGCAGATCTAACACCCCCAAGAGTTCACCTATGTCATTTTGGAGGAAGAATAGTGGGAGATGAGCTTTATGGTAGCATGTTTTTCTCCTGTCTTATGCCTCAATGCAAATGCACAGCATTATAATGTCAAATACCAAAGCATCAGTTGGATGATCATGTCATTCAGGTTCTGGAACCTCACAGAGGCAGCATGATGCATCTCTAGTACAGTGGTTCCCAAACTGGTGGGTCACAACCCACCAGCCTGGGCAGCATGTAGCTCTGAAGGGGCAGGGAGGGGGGAAGGCAGCAACACTATCCCCAGGATTGTGCTGCTGCTGGGAGAGGGTTTTTTCCCAACTTACCAGTTGAAGTGCCGGCCTCCACGGGGTGCGGAAAGCTCTGCAGATGCCTCTACAGGGCCCCCCAAGCCTTTGTGATTAACTGAAAAAAAACTTAATTGAAAACCACTTCCAGTTTTTGTTTGAGAACAGGAAGTGGCTTTCAGTTGAGATTTCTTACTATTACAGAGGCTTGGGCAGCCCTGCGGAAGTGTCAGCAGGCTCCCTGTACCCACCAAAGGCCAGCACTCCATCTGGTATGTTGGAAAAACACCCCTCCCCCGGCAGCAACATGATCCTGAGGATTGCTCCCCCCCCCCCCGCAATGACTTATAGTGCTCCTAAGTCCCTTGTAGGAGTTTGGGAAGCACTGCTCTTCTAGTAGAAGAGGCTCACTGCAGAATAAATAATGTGGAAAATACTGTAGCCCATTTAATGGCCATGTCTTCCCATTCTACTAGAGATATTAGTTTCCAGTGAGAAAGATAGGACTACAGACTAAAGGCTCAATCCTATGGGCCTTACCGCTGGTGGTATGCACATACTGCTGGCTCTGGGTGTCATAAATGTGGAGTAAAGCATGTTCACGGCACCTGGAGAGCAAGGAGCTCTGGTGCTGGGCTGTCACCAGTTGGTGCTGGGCCTCAGCACCAGGACGACCAGGAGTGGCCAGCGGTATTTATTTAGTAAATAATGCTTACTAAATAGTATACTAAATATTATTTAATATTTTCAGGGAGGGAAGGGGGAAGGTGGGAGAGGATTGAGAGGGGGCAGAGACAGCCCCCCTGGGAGGGGAGCAGAAACCACAGTGGCTTCTGCCACTGGATCCTGTGCTCCCTCCCTGCTCAGAAAGCCCAACATGAACCTCCTTTTGTGCTCACTCAATAGTGGACGCAGATTCAAGGAAACCCATTGCCGTTGGCTGCATTCTATCTGGGGTAAGGGAGCAAATGCAGCTGCCTTGGCATCCGTAGGATATAGTGGCCACTGCTCCTCTGGGTGCCAGGGTGGATAGGATTGGACTGTTTGTCTCACTGAACCCAATGGGTTAACTTCTGAGTAAAATGACACTGTTTTCAAACACTTCTATAACCACATAGTTCTGCTCTGGGTGCTTAACCTTCCTCCTCATTCATTTCCCACCTCCTCATTGCTCTGTGTTTAGTATGTCAAGATTAAAATGTGCTGCATAAGAGTTGTTGTTTTCCTTCCTGTTTGGGGGGTAAGAAAAAAAAAAGTGGCTGATTGGAGTTATAATTTTTATGACAGCTACTGTTTGAAGAGATAGGGGGAAAACTCATGCAGCATACTTTAATCTTGGTGTACTCCAGAACAATAATGGTTGGGTGCACGGAGTCCCCACTCTTGCTGTGGTATGTAAAAGGTGTGTTGAGGGGAATTGCTGGTGGGGATGGTTTTTGAGGGGTGCAAGAGTTGGCAAAACATTGAATGAGCCTTGGTAAAATGACTTGGTGAACAGTCCCACTTTCCCAATTTTTAAGGGATGAATTGAATTATGAATTATTCAGAGATGAATCTGACCCAGTGTATCCATCTCTATTTAGAACCTTATACCTGGACTTATGCCCTGTTTTGACTATCTTATACCTGCAGGCTTGCAGGTAGTCTGTTCAGCACCTTGCTACCCCTTTAGCCAACCCACAATAAAACCAAATAGGTAATGTTTAGCAAATTGTTTTGCAGCCGAAATAAAAATGAGATCTTTTCAGTCCCTATATTCTTTACCATGAGAAGGACATGGTGGAGTGTGTGTGTGTCTCAGTATGGATTTTGCTTCAAAAGGTTCTAAAAGTCTGAAAAGAATAATACTATTTACACAAAAGTGATATATGTACAACAGTGAGCTTCTTCAGACATTAGCATTTAAAAGGGGCACATTGAAATAATACTTTAAAAAATATTTTTTTAAAAAAAATGAGCACCAAGACGCAAAAGAAAAAAAGGAAAAGGGGAGATTTTTTAAAGCATTGCCCCCCCCTCCCGTGTTTCATGTTGCTGGCAGGTTGCCAGGGTTTAAATAGGACATACAGATGAAAAGTAGAAAAGTTAAAAGTGCCCTGCTTTTTGCTCTTTATTTAGAAAAAGGGGGATGATGCTTAAAATAGGAAAGGCAGCAGTGGAAACAAACTATCAGTTGCTGAGAATCATATGACTTAAGAGTAGAAATTGCATTCCCTGGCAATGTATATTTACGGCTTCCCTCCAAATGCTTTCCTAAATTCATTTCTGTTGCTGTTTATTGTCATTTTAATAATAGTTTGCTGAAAGAAATGTTGATAAGTTTCCAAACAAGGAATACTCTAGTCTTGCTACACATAAATATTTTAATAAAACATGGCCTCTGATGCTATAAAAGCTTAACAAGTGAACCAAAATCCATTCTTGTGTTAGAAAAACTTAGAATTTTTTTTTAACTTTATTTCTTCATTTGAGAGCACATGATCACAACTAGTTTGGTAAACGACCTGGAATTTTAGCAAAGTAGCAGACAACCCAATCCTGTGCATGGCTACTCAGAAGTAAGTCCCACTGAATTCAATGGGACTTACTCCTAGGAAAGCATGAATAGGATTGCAGCCAAATGAGGTGGTGAGTTTCAGCGCTACCTAACACCACATCCTAAGGCCGATAGGTCAAGTGGGGGAGGACCACTATACGCAGATCTACAAACTCTTAACCTTCCTAGGCCACCCAGAACACTACATCCAGGTATCGCCAAAGACTGCTGAACAGTCAAAGACAGTGGTTCCCAAACTTTATAGCATCAGGACACACTTTTAAAAAATGACACTCTATTGGGACCCACCTAACTTTATGAGACTTAAAAAAAGTTTCACTTTACAGAGGCTTAAGCCCCTGTTTTTAGCCTTTTTATAAGGTAGTGTGGGGAGTATTTGGTGAGCTCCACGTTCATTGAATCAGGACCATTCTGGTGGCAGCCTTGGCCTGCCATTTGAGGTGGTCCAAGGACTAAGGCATGTTTGCCTACTTATGAGAAAACATGTGTGCTGCTCCACTTCAGTTTCCATTGGGCTGAATATATAAATGTATTTCCTGAATACATTTATCAGCTTTCGCGACCCACCACTTTGGGAACCACTGGTCTAAGAAAATGAACAGACTGACACTTCCATTTTAGAATGTCTATAATGGAGTTATCATTAAGAAGCCTGAATGATTGTGACTGAACTAGGTTTATAGCAACTGTGTAATTGTTGGAAAAAGTGAAATAGTCTTTAAGATGCTTCCCAAACAGGGTGACCAGATGTCATAAACGCAGAAGAGAACAAGGCAATCCAAAATGTAGGACAACCCAAAAAAATGTAGGACATGACAAAATAAAAGCTAAAAACACTTATATATTGATTTCATGTGGTTAATTTAAATACTATACTACTTATTATTAAATTTAAAACTATATTACATATAATTCATGATATATGATTTATTAATTACAAGAAGGCTATGAACTGTCTGCAGGGGCCTGCTCACAGGAAAAAAAGAGGACATTTAAGTTGTTTTCTGGAACACAAGGCTGAAAAAAGATGACATGTTCTGGAAAAAGAGGACATCTGGTCAACCTGTTCCCTCTTGGAAAATGAAGAGACTGGTATTGTCCAGTATTCCTTTACCAATGGTATATCTTAGGGCTAATTGTTGCTTATCCCTAGGTAGGCAATACAAAAAAATTAAATCTGCCTGGAGCAAATTAGAAAGATTGGGGGACAAAACACTTAAGACACATCCACAGAGGAATACATCCATTTATTTGCCTATCTCTGCAGAAGAAAAAAGCATTTTCCAGAAACCTTTCCGCTTCAGGAAAAGCCTTTTCAGCACCATTCTATTAAACTGCTGAATTTCCATTCAAGAGAAGCAAACATTTACAACATTATGTCAGGCTTATAGAATACAGTCTTTGTCCAATCTATTTACATTAATTAATAAATCTGGTTTAATTCCTGCTACTTGGCTAGCCTCCGTAATAGTCCCAATTTTTAAAAAAGGAGACCCGGCCTCTCCTAACAACTGCAGGCCAATCAGTCTCCTTTCATTTATTGGGAATCTGTACTCCAGGTATCTTTTAAATAAACTTACATCCTGGGCTGATTCAATAGGTCTCCCGGGTAGGGAACAAATTGGTTTCCGCCCGGGAGCCTCCACTGTAGATCATATATTTACTCTCTCTTTTTTAGCTAGCAAGTATTCTGTACATTATGGCACCAAATTATACTCTGCTTTCATTGATCCTAAAGGTGCTTTTGATTCTATTAATAGAAATATTCTGTGGAGGAAATTGACTGAATGGGGGATTGACCCCCGCCTCCTCTTTTTGATTCAGCAATTGCATTCCTTCAACACCTGCCGCATCTGTTTGGATCGCTCAGGTGTCACGTCTGATAGTATTCCGGTGAACAAGGGTGTCCGACAAGGATGTATTCTGGCTCCTTTTTTGATTATCTTGCCGATCTCCCCTCTTTTCTTCCTACCTTAGGAATCTCCGCCGCTTCTCTAAACAGTACCTCCATCCTGATTCTCTTATATGCTGATGATGCTGTATTACTATCTATCACTAAATTGGGTCTTCGTAGATTGCTGATCTCTTTCCAAGAATATTGCCTTTCTAACCTTCTGTCAATTAATTCTGAAAAAAACAAAGATTTTAGTTTTTTCTAAATCTTGGACACCGTCCTCCTGGAGGATTGACAATCTAACTTTTCAGCAAGTCAAATCCTTCAGATATTTAGAAATTATTTTTCATTACAGACATTCTTGGTTGTACCACCGTAGATCTGCTATCTCATCAGCCCTGTTAGCTCAGAATGTGATTGGTCGGTTCCACTTTTATAAAGGTAACCAGTATATCCTTGCTGCCATTCATGCCCTCCAAATACAAGTCTACCCCCAATTATGATATGGAGTAGCTGTTTGGATCGAAGCAGCTAATCAGGAGATAGATAAGGCAGCTGCTATATTTTTGAGAAGAATTCTTGGAGTCCCAAATTTAATTAGGTTGTCCACGATGATATTGGAATTGGGTATTCATCTCCCCACTACTGTAGCTTGGACTTCCACTTTTAAGTTTTGGCTTAGACTCCATCTTAATATTCATCCGAATTCCATTCTCTTAGACTTAATAAAAGACCCTTTTGGTCTAAATTTATCCATGCTAAATTATCTTCTTTAGATCTTTCTCCTGAACTCTTAGCTGATATGGACCTTCAAAAAGCGCATCATCTTATTAAACTCAAACTCTGGGAGCAAGAATACGTAACTCTACTGTCTAATTGAAATCTGACCTGTTCACCCCTTTTTTTTTTTGGATAGTCCCCCTCCCTTGGCCGCCCTGCAAATTATTTTGTTCAATTTACTAATCCGAGCAAAAGAAGGACTTTCATGTTAGCGAGACTGAACATATTCCCATCTGCAATACATCAAGGGAGATTTTCTAAAATCCCGCGTACAGATAGATTATGCTTGTTTTGTTCAGTTGAACCAGATACTTTGGATCACATCCTTCTTCGGTGCACTGTCCATCATAATCTCAGGTCCTCCTTACTTGATCCTTTTCTTTCTTCTCTTCCTGTCTCTCTTGCTGATCCTCTCCCAATTCTTCTCAGTGACTATTCCCCTTCTATCACCAATTTGGTGGCAGAATTTTTAGCAGTAGTTGCTAAGGCAAAGATCAGAAGCTAATACCTTGTAAAGTTGCATTTATTTCCTGTGTTATAATGTTATTGCTTGTGGATTTCCAGTATGCCAATAAAGGTTTATCGAAGTAAAGTAAAAGTAAGTAGAATACAGTCTTTGGGGTGGCCTCACAGCTCCCAATCCTCATGTTTTGTTCACTGCAGGCATTATGAGTTGTGAAGCTGGCAGTTTATCTGCTAAGCTGTGAGCCTGCTCCTTCTGAGGAGGCAGGGAAAGCTGCATACTACTCTGCTGACCTACTTTTGCCACATGTTGTACAGCAGCAGGATGGGTAGATGGTCAACATAATTTAATGTATATTTCAACATTATACCTAACCTCATCGATAACTCCTTTCCACATACACACACACAAATCACCAGAATAACACCAGTCACTGTCCACCACTCTCTTCTGGTGTTGTTTGTTTGTTTGTTTTGTGCCTTAGGGTGCAATCCTAACCAACTTTCCAGCACCGAGGTATGAGAGAGAGAGAGAGAGAGAGATAGAGAGAGAGATTTCACCAAATCAGTGGAGAATGAAAACAACTAAATCAATAAAAGAGAACACATTCTCCATGGTTCACAATTTCTGAAAAAAGTAGGATTTTAAGCATTTGCATACATTTGTCTCTCCTTGTGGTTTCACACACTTTTGTTTCACAGTTATTACTGAATAACTTGCTGAAATGCTTCTTATGTTTCATTTTCTGTTCTCTGTGAAGAACAGAAAACAGAATATATATATATATATATATATATATATATATATATATATATATATATATATATATATAAAATCATGAGGCCAAGTGATGGGGCCATCTCAGCAGGTTAGCACCAACCCACCAACTCATGCCCCACTGGCATCCTCCTCCTTGACTGCTGCTGCCACTGCTTCTCCTTCTGACCTTCTCCTACCTCAGGTGTTTTGTCCTTTTTGAAAAGGAAGAGGCTAGGGGGGAAGAAGGAAATGGGGAGCACTAGAGGCTAGAGCAGTGATTTGGGGTAGAAACACAATCTCCCACTCTAATCTCTACTGCTTCCCACTTCCTTCTTCCATCTCTCCTGGCCTCTGCCTTTTCAACAGGAGGAGGAAGACCATCAGATGACGAGCAAAAAGAGCAAGAGCAGCAGGAGCCACCACCCCTATAAGAAGATGAGAGAGAGAGAGAGAGAGAGAGAGAGAACAAGGGAAGAAAGCATAACCATGGGGAGGGAGGAAAAACCAGAGGGAAGTGAGGGACAGAGTTGGAAGTTGAGGTGGAAAAAGAGAGTGACAGCATGAGAGGCAGGGAACAAAAGCCCACAGATGGAAATTGAAGATGACACTTTGTCATGTGACTTCAGGCAGAGGTGTCCCTGGGGTGGGTGCTGCCTGGAGTGGCTCTTACCTGCAGAACCTCAGCAATCCAGAAGTCTGGGGGTGACATAATGAAGTAATCACATTGCTTCTGACCTTCTGGGCTATTGCATTGCTTTAAATGTGAAAGCCCGCCTCTAGACCACCTTGCTTGGTGATTTTTGGCCTGCTGCAGGCCCAGCCATGTTGTTGCAGGTGAGTGGTGAAAGCAAAATCGTCTGCAAGAGTGCAAAGCGGCTGGGCCCTGAGCAGGCCAAAGATCACCAAACAGAGGCTTGGGCAATGTGGTGTCACCTCACCTGCGGGTGACACCCAGTGGCCACCTGTACCACCAGCACCCCCGTTGTGATGCAGCTGACTTCAGGCACCACACCTTGGGCTTAAAAAATGTAGATTCTAACACAGTTGGCCAGAGCTGTAGTACAATTTTCTCAGCTTTAGTAAAAAGGTGACTGATTCTAAAACCAAAGAGCTCTATACTGCACAAATGTGGCAGGAAGTTTATTACTGGCTGCAGCAATCTGATGCACGAATGAGGAACTCATCTAGCATATAAGAAAAAAGTCCTTCCATCGCCCTGTGCAAATTGCTGTGAGTCTCAGCATCCATTTCAGTTTTTATGTCTTAGTATCTGGAAAGCCAGAGGTCATGGGAAAAGTCAAAATAGCACAGCCCAGCAAGCATACACCAAGGGATGCAGAGCAGGTGGACTGCTTCAATTATGCAAGCTCCATGATGAATGAGGACTGTGTCCGCTCTTGAAAAGTCTGTGGGATGCTGATAATGTTTCAGTCACAAGCACATCAGTGGTAAGGAGAGGTGCATTTCAAATGTAAAGCTTGGGTTTGCGTAAGCACACACACACACACAGCTAGCCATAGAAGTGGATAGGAAGAACATTCAGCTAAAAAAAAAAGTAGAAGAGTGGAAGGAGGGAATTTGCATCAGCTATTAAATGAGCAGGCTTTTCCCCACCCAAATGGTGCCTCTAGATAAAGCAGAGTCCAATGGCAGATTTACTGCATGAAGCAGATAACATAATATTCCCTGGTAAAGCCAGAGAATGAAGGCAGAGGAGCAATATTGTTGCATACTCCCCACTCAAGCTGGGAAAAGTGGGGTCTGGATTTTCCTGTAAACCCTTCTTTGTAACATGCTGGGGGATGGATGGATAGGGAGATGTGCTTAGTCCCTTTCAGGACTAAGTCTGGTGTCTTCATTGGGCGGCTGCAAGAGTCAATAGATGCTACCTTAGAATGCCAGATGCAGGGGAATGGAAGCAAGATGCAACTACAGATGTAACCCCTTATTCATGGGCTCCCCACAGTTAAGTGAAACTGCAGATAAGGGTGAATGCCTTTCCCCCACCCTCCGGAGTAGAGCTCTTTTCCCCTTGCCTTTGGAAGGTCCTCTGAGCCCAGCAGAGGCTGCAGATATCCATCCGCAGCCTCTGCCAGGCTCAGACTGAGCCTTAATGTAAAAAAAAAAAATGCGCTTCTGGTTTCTTCATGAAGCTGGAAGTGATGTTTTAAATGCCTTTTAAGGCATTCGGAGGCCCAGGGAAGCCCTCTGCTGGGCCACTGTAAGATACAGGAAGCTGACTAGATGAGCCTTTGGCCTCATCCAGCAGGGTTCTTCTTATGTTCTTATGGAATACAGGTCTGCCACTCTGCTCTCTGTGTATCCTCATAGTCAGATCCCTGCACTAGATATGCAGTCATAAATTCCAAGAGTGTCTACTTGGGGTTAAGTCCCTTCAGAGGAGAGAACACTGGAGACTTTGGAGTCGTTACAACATTTGGTTAATTTAGAACTGTGCAAGTAGATCCTCAAATAGAGGCAAACATGTATACTCCCAAAAGGCAGCAGATCCCTTGTCTCACATAAGAACACCAGAGAGAGACCCTGCCCCACAAGATGCATTCAGTCAGTATCTAGCTCTGTCACTCTCTCTCACACACAAACACGGGCACACACCTTTAGGACTGGTGCCAGGGGTTGGCCCATGCAATCAGAGGGCCCACATAACTCTTTGTACCAGTGATGCACTATGAGGGTGTGCCATGGGGGCCCAGCGCAGAGTTTTACCCAGGCACTCTTCAAATAAGCATGCAAGACAAAGGCTGGGTTGGTTGGGCCACTTTATTGAAATAACAATACAAACTGCCCCAGGGAAACTAACTGAAACCCCCAAGATGAGCAGTCATTAATTGGAGAAAACAGACCTAACTGTCTTCCTCTTCCCTGCAATAAATGGTGAACCATCTAACTCCCGGCAGCAACTAGTCATAGACCAAGTGAACCTATCACAGTTAGCCCCAAAGGGTTGAAGCTGTTAGAAAGCGCAGAAACCATTGGCCACGCCTCCGGTACCCCTCCTTATTCCAACCCAGGGTTTTGCCAGCCAGCCTCTCCAGCTTGCACAAGCATCATCTGAGTGGCCCTGGCTTACCTCCAGGCCTTTGCCAAGCTCAGAATGGACACTGAAATCAACTCCTTCCTACCCAGCTGGCTTGACTCTTGCCTAAAGTGACCAAACCTAACAAAAACCTAATGTACCCAGTCCAATGATACAGTCTGGGGTAGGTGAAAAAACCACAGGCCAAGGGCCAATCATGCTGATGGCAAAAAAATTCCTACCTGGCTCCCAAAGGGCCATTCCGTCTGAGATTGAATGAAGGGCAGAACGGGAGGGGGGATAAAAAAAAAGCCGTGATTTTGCACAAGCCCCAAATCTCAAGTGTGTGCCGATTCAGTCAGTAGCGTTGCTGGGGGTGGGGAAAAACAGTAGTGCAGTAGCAAAGCAGTACTGCAGGTGCCTCAATGTGTCATGTAAGCAGTCCATCCCACTCCCTTTCAGAGCCATTGTAGGCAGTGATGGCCAAGCACAGGCACTCACTGAACCAAACAGCAACTCCTGTACATTGCCGTTGCTGCCCGGAATGGCTCCAGCGGCAAGTGGAAAGAGCCATTTACATGGCACATTGTGATAGTGTTCCAAATTCCAAACAGATACAACAACAACAACAGTATTTATATACCGCTTTTCAACAAAAAGTTCACAAAGCGGTTTACAGAGAAAATCAAATATCTCATGGCTCCCTGTCCCAAAAGCGCTCACAATCTAAAGAGATGCAACACCAGCAGACAGCCACTAGAAAAGACACTGCTGGGGTGAGGTGGGCCAGTTACTCTCCCCCAGATACTAGAGCCAGATAATAGGGCTAGACACTAGAGACCTCCCAACCAATTCTCATTAAGTAACACCTACTGATCATTAAGGAATGCTGTCCAGCAATCTTAGATCAGGAATCTCCCTTACAAAAAAGATATGGCTGACCAGCACTTTCGGATACATATACAAAGTTCAGAGTATCATGAGCCTGGATGTGAGAATCAGAATTTTGATTCTCTTACTTGATATTCATTGTAAGAAATACTTGTTTTAACAAGTACAAGGAGAACACATTGCTCATAATCACAGTTCTCTCTGCCTTTAGGCCTAGTTCTCACTTAGGTGGTAATTTGGGTCATGGCTGTGCCACAGCTGACTGCAACACAAGCAAATGCACTGTTGTGGAAAAAAAAAAATCCCTGCACAAGGTAAACTCACATGTCAGGGGGAAGGCTGACTAGAGACCGTCTCCCCGATATCTAGATGGAATTCTGTGGATACCTAGTTTTCTATGTGGCTTCTTTTATATGGAGGAGTATCAGTCATGCACGATCGCACTCAAACCCGCAACTGGAAGCAGTACAACACGGATCAGACACAAATAAATCACCCTGCTGAGAGACCCTGCTTCAGAATCACTGTGTGTTATCATGAACAAGAAAGGAAGCGCTCCTTGGTAAGCGCTGGTAAGGAAACAACTGGCTTAAACCAGCTGTGTATCAACTTGTGCTAGTTTTGGATGAGTTTCAAACTTTTGAATTGATAAAGCAATGTGCCATCGACAGTGTTGTGCTGCTTTGCCATGGCATGTTCATTGTTCTACCACTTTCCAATACTAGGAGAGCACACATGTGACAACTTTGATTTACTGGATTAATAAAATAGCGGAACTGGTGCTTTGAACAATAGAAGAGATTTTGACATAGAAGAGATTTCAGATGGACAAACAAGTTTCTGCTGTCTCCTTATAGATAACCATGACTGTGCTGTTCAACTGATATGAATTAGCTGCACAGCTCCTATCTATACTTGGCAATTTTCCTGGCCCATGCAGCCAATTCAATCAGTAGTGTAACGGGGGGAGGGAACAGTAAGTACTACAGGTGCTGCAAAGTATTCTTTAATTCCAAATCCTTTTTTTTTTACTCATCTGCAAATTAATTCAGATTTCATGTTCTTCATATTTTGCCACTGATTGATGCAGCTCTCTTGCACCATGAATTACAGCCCAATTCCGACCCCAGTGGGCTTGCGGGCTGCAGCAGTGCCAAAATGACCACTGTATTCTGTGGCCCTGCAGAGGCCGATGGAGGTCTCCTTGGGGGAAGGAGACATTTGTTCCCTTCCCCCAAGTAAGGGCACAGACCCTGCAGTGGGGCTACTTGAGTCTGCACCAGCTGTCCAACACGGAGGATAGGATCTGGCAGAGCAAGGCTCTGCTGGTACCATCCCCTCCCAGACTAGTCACTCCCCCTGCCCTCCATTCCCCCACCCTGGAACATCCCCCCCACCCTGAAAACCTGCACCGCCACTTGGCGGTGCAACTTACCTCTGGGTGCTCCAACAAGCGCTCTTCTTGTTGCTGAGGTGCCAGCAGTGTCACATCCTTGGGTGCCGTGGACATGTCTTACAGCATGTTTGTGACACTCAGCACCAGTGCTAAGAGAGGTTAGGGTTGGGTGCTTTGTGCCTTCATAGAGATGTAGGGTACAATCCTAACCAGGTCTAGTAAGTCCTATTTTGTTCAATGGAGCTTATTCTCAGGAAAGTGTGGTTAGGATTGTAGCCATAGGCTCCTAAAAGGGAAATCTAGACCAAAGACTTGTAATGAGGCAGGATTTTTAGCATTCAAATGTTCCCTTTAGGTGAACACCCCAGGTCGGTGGCCCTTTTGATTCCTGACTGAAACAATGGATTCTCCCTTTCTGTAATTCTGGGTCACTATGGTTTGTATTTACCCCATTTCCAGTAATAGCCTTGGAGCACTGGTATTCAAACTGGGGCGTCGTGACACCCCAGCCTGACAGTTCTGGTCCCTTTCCCCTTAAGGGGCGGGGGCAGCCAGGAGGCAAGGAGGAGGCAGCGGCGCAATCCCCAGGACCGCGCCACTCAGGGGGGCTGCAGGGGGCTTGATGCACTTACCCAAGCCCCCTGCAGCCCCCCGGGGGTGCGGGGACCCCTGCGCAACCTTCGGCAGGATTCCCTGGGTCAGGGAAGGTGACAGCGGAACGATCATGTCTCACTCTGCTAAACTGGAAGCGGTGCGCAATCGCTCCACGTTCCCTTTTGACTGGGTTGCAGGGACTGCGGTGCACCCTGCAGTCGGAGCGGAGCACGATTGCCCCACTCTCACTTTCTCTGACCCGAGAAGCCCTGCAGGCGATCGTGCCCGGCTCCCCGCAGCCAGGGACAGCTGCTGCAGGGACTGGAGGGTGCACCCCAGTCCCTGCGGCCCCCCTGAGTGGTGCGATCCTGGGGATTGTGCCGCTGCCTCCTCCCCGCCCCCACAAAGTCTTACAGTGGGGTTCAAACTCCCTGCGAGTTTGAAAACCACAGCCTTGGAGAATAAAAGGCTACCTGGTACATTTATATCAGATATTTTGTAAGATGGAAATCTTTCCAATAAGAAAGATTCTCTGCTGGAAAAAAGTGGAACTATCTCTGTGGAACAAGAACAAACAACCTGATTAAAGGAAAAACATCATACATTCCTATAGTAAATGTCAGTGCTACAACACAGTCATGCCAAATGAATTACCTTACGCACAAGCCTGGATGACACAACCAAAAATTCCAAGCAAGATGAATCAAATATTATAGCTTAATTGGAAGCACTAATGTTTATAAACCTCTTGCTCAGCATTCCGTAACCCACAGAAGGCCAAACAAAGCAAGATGTCAAGTAAAACAGAACTCTGCCAACAGACTCAGTGGATTGAGTCCACCTCACCTCACACAGCTGCTATGAGGAAGAAATTCAGAGATTTTGGAAAACAGCTGTTAAGCACAACACACATCTTGTTTTCCTATTGCCTTTATAAATGATACTGCCAGCGATGGTTTGGTCTCCAAAAAGACCTGCAGTATTCACTTAATACTGATTATTTATTAAGAAGTTAATGATTACTAGGTTATAATTGGGGAGACTGTGACCAGCGTGTAAAGATAATGGTTCCTCTTCTGTTGTGGTCACTATTAACCCTGGGAGTAGATGGTAAGTTTTCCTCTGAAGTTGTTCCTGGGGGCTTTGTATATTGTTGTTGTCATCCTTCCATCTCGGAAGACTATGGTATCGCGCTCTGAATAGTGGTTCTGGAACAGAGTGTCCTCTCCAGTGCGTGAAACCTGGGTACAGTAGTTATGGAGGATAGACTGTTACCCATGCAGCAAATCCCCACTCTCCATGTCGCTGAAATGGTCCAATGGAAAGGCAGAGGCCAATACGGTTGGTTCCAGCGGCGTCGCAGGAGTTGCCAGAACGTGACTGTGTTCAGCCATGAACTGCCTCAGGGACTCCGGCTCCGGATTTTGCCTCGAGGTTGACTCCTGAAGTCTTTTCCATAACTGGATGTAGCCACAAGGCAGTGGAGGTTTGGGATCAGAGTTTTCCTTCTCTCAGATGAGCTGCCTTCCCAGGCTAACGAGTCCCATCTACCCGGTGGCTGTTTAGTCGCCTCTTACGACAAGTACAGCCAAACTGAGTGCCTATTCTTATCCCCAGCCCTCAGGGGGAAGGGCATTGTATATAAACAAGGCCTATCTGGGGTAGCCTTCACAGATGAAGGCTTCGGTCCTATACCTTCTTGGGAATAAGTCCCATTCAACACAATGGAACTTACTTCTGAGGAGACACACCCAGGATTGTATTCTAAGGCATAAGTTTTCAAATATTTTACTTTCTGGGAAAAAGCACCACCGCTGGCAGCCCAATCTTATTCATGTCTATTCAGATTATAGTTAGTGGTGCTTACTCCCAGGTCATTGCACATAGGATTGCAGTCACATTTTCCTCACTAACCTGAAGGCTGAGAAATTCCTGCCAAGCTGCTCTGGAGTTTTGGGGACCACTTTGGAAAGGGCACTCAGTTCACAGATGGCATTGGGTAGGCCAGTAGAGTAGGTCCCAAAAGCAGTGCTCCTTTCTTCCTCTGCCTCATGGCTCCTAAAGCAACAGTAAGCTTAAAGTACAATGCATGAGTTTTCTGTTGTTCTCTTCAAACAGGAAGAAGAAAAGATGAAGAAACTGATGGCAGTTTCTTGCAAGGCCCACAGTGGGAAACAGGATGCTGGACTAGACGGGCCTTCAGCCTGATCCAGGAGGCTTTTCTTATGTTCTTGTATTCTAGAGACAGTCTGCAAATAAAGAGGTCACTCACACAACCTGGCACGTAGTGGTGTGTTATAGTGGATAGGAGTCACCTCTGCTACAAATTCATCAGGTGGCCTTAGGCAAGTGATCCCTTGTAGCCCCTGCTTTCCAAATACAATAATGGCACACTAATACTTGCTTTAAACATTTCTTTAAAAATAATCCTTTCGTGTTCCCTTTGATAATACCTATGGTTATGCAAATCACTGTGTGAGCTTATTTCTTTAGGCTAAAGTCTCCCAGACCATTCTACTAGTGCAAACTTATTGGTTTGAAGAGGACTTGCACTGCCACAAGGCTTTGAGGATTTGGCTACGATGGTACTTGTACTGGATATGAATACAGAACACAGTGGGCAAAGTGTTGGTAAACTGTAAATGTTTAGGCACATTATTAATGCTGTTAATTATCAGCCTCATCTGCATATCACAGAGGTATAATATATTTTAATACTTTCTTTAATCACCGGTCACATGCTTTATGGTAAATCTTTAAATTCTTGCTTCTAAGTACCCAAGCTCACTGTGCTGCAGTAAGGAAGTTTCAGAAAGTCTATTACGTGTTTTGCTTTCTCAGTGTGTATTCCTGTATTTTCTTTCCTGCATGTGGGTGTTCCGTCTTTCTCTCCTTCTTATTGCTGAACTCAACCATCTTCTTCTAGTACAGGTGACCCCTCCCCTGCATCCCCAGGGAATCTGTTCCAGGACCCCCATTGATTTGAAAACAGCTGATACATGGAACACTATCTCTGTGCTCCCCTGCAGCCCCATGTTCATTAACATTGTTTAGATACTTACCACTGGAAAATTTTTTCTTTCTTTTACAGAACGCTACAAGCATGCAAGCTGATAGTGCAACATGTAGGCAGGCTTTCAGGCAGGCAGAATGCCTGAAGATAACAGATTAAATATTAACAGGAAGCAGAAAGTTAACTGCTTCCTGTTAACATTTAATCTTGTTTCTTCAAGCATTTAGGCTGCCTACAGCCTGCCTACATGTTGCACTATAAGCTTGCATGCTTATAGCGTCCTGTAAAAGAAAGTTTCCAGCAGTAAGCATCTGAACAACGTTTATGGGTATAGGGGGCATGGAGGAGCTGTGGAGAACTGGATCCGTGAACATAGGTGGCACCTATAGGTGGTTATGGATATTACTGTTTTGGCTTCCCCCTATACAACAACATTTAATAATAATAATAATAATAATAATAATAATAATAATAATAATAATAATAATAATAATGGTATTTATATACCGCCTTTCCTGGTCTTTATTCAAGATTTATTCAAGGTGGTTTACATAGGCAGGCTTATTTAAATCCCTTATTAAATAGGGATTTTTACAATTGAAAGAAGGTTCTATCTTTCAAGAACCACAACATTCAGATGTTTCTTTCTGATCTGGTTTCACATTCTGGCCTCCATCCTCCCACACTCAGAGCAGATGGAATAACTCGGCTCAGCTTGTCAGCTGCTTCAAGGTCGCACGGTGCCGGTGGCCTCGAACTGGCGACCTTGTGGATGTTATCTTCAGGCAAATGGAGGCTCTACCCTCTAGACCAGACCTCCTGCCTGATTTAATAAACATCATAGAAAATTCTATTTAAATAATGGCTCACAGTGAGCCATTATCATTTGTAGTGGGCCCACTGTATCTGTGGCCTCCACGGATTTATGCAATTTCCACTATTTCTCAGCATTACATCTGCATCCATGGATTTTGCCATTTGCATGGTGTCCCAGGCTTGCAGATATGGAGGGTTCACTATACTACAAGGTTTGCCTAACTTATGGCAGAAAAGTGATAATAAAATATAACGGCAACAATAATCTTAATAAAATAGAGCACAATAGACATTTCCCAACTTTATACAATTTGTAGGTTTTCCTGGCACAGAATCAAACAAGAGAACCTCTGCTGATACTATAAAGAATGATGAATCTTTTTTTTTAATTTGGTACCCCATCTTAACTGTGCTAGCTTTTTAAAATAAGAAATTGATGTACTTTTAATGTTTTGATTTTAGGATCTTAATATTCATATTTATTTTTAGTTGTAACCCAGTTTTACTGGGGTTTTAATATTGAAAATGAATAGATAAATTAGGACCTGATCCAAAGCTTACCGCCAGCATGCACTGTCGTAAATGCGCCATAAGTCACGTTTGCAAGCCTTACTACAGGCCCAGCGCAAGAGCTAGCCACAGTGCGAGCTCGTGCTGGGCCAGCTCTAGTACTGGCAGTTGCATCTCTAGGGGGTGTGTGGGGGGGGTGCGGACCACACCGGGTGATGCACCCAGGGTGGGTGATGCGCACTTGGGTGGTGATGCACTAAAATTGTGGTGGTTAGGAGTAACCCCATCATATTATATACAGTTGGATGCAGAATTTCAAGCAGAATGGAATGCAGAAAACCAGAGTGAAATATCTCCTTTCTATCAAAAGTTATGGCCAAAAAACCAGAGAACAAAAATACATGGAGCCCTATGGAAAGTGAAACTGAGCTGCACCGTGCATTTGCTCGTGAGTAGGCGAATTTGCCTTAGTCTGTCAGAAAGGGCAGGCTGAGAGGAATACAGTGATACCGGAATGGTGCTGATCCAATGAATGCAGTCCCCAAAAACAGCTGAGAAGGAAGTCCCTCCCTCCAAGCAGACAAATGTATTGAGCCCTATGGAAAGCGAAACTAAGACTCATGGTTGTGTTTACTCGTGAGCAAGCAAACATGCTTTGGCTGATGGTCAGGCCAAGCAAAGGGGAATGTGAAGCCGCTAGAATGGTCCTGATTTGATGGAACTGGAGCTCAACAAATGCTCCAGAAGGCAGCCTCCCCCCTCCTAAAAAGGATCAAAACAGAGGCTTCAACTGATAAGGTGAACCTTTTTAAGACTTGCAAAGCCAGGTGGATCCTGACAGTGAGCCGGTTTAAACAGAAGTTTAAGGGGGGGGGGAGGCCGACAGGAGCCTAGGGGCATCTGGTTCGGGACTTCTCATCCCTATGGGATGAGGATGGGGAGGTTAGAGAACAACAAGACAAAGACAGAGTAGGATAATTGGGAATGGTAGCATGATGGGATGTGACAGACGGTTTGGTACAATGAGAGGATGTGGAGACAAAGGAGCGAATAAGCAGCCCATCCTGGGGCATTCCATGTACAAATGCTTTTATGCAAATGCCCGAAGTCTCTGAGTGAAGATGGGAGAACTGGAATGTATGGTGACTAGGGAAAACATTGACATAGTGGGCATAACAGAAACCTGGTAGAATGCAGAAAATCGGTGGGATACCGCAATCCCGGGCTATAAACTCTACAGGAGAGACAGGGAGGGGCGTGTTGGAGGTGGGGTGGCTGTTGAAGGGACAGGGTTGTAATCATGGGGGACTTCAATTATCCTCATATTGACTGGGTCAATCTGTGTTCTGGTCATGAAAAGGAGACCGCATTGCTTGACATGCTAAATGATTGTGCCTTAGAGCAGCTAGTCATGGAGCCCACTAGAGGACAGATGACACTGGATTTAATATTGTGCGGTACTCAGAACCTGGTTAGAGATGTCAATGTTATGGAGCAATTGGAGAACAGTGATCATGCTGTGATCCGTTTCGACATGCACGTCAGGGGAAGAATACTGGGCAAACTTCTCACAAAAACTCTTCACTTCCAATGGGCGAACTTCCCTCAAATGAGGAGGCTGGTTAGAAGGAGGTTGAAAGGGAAGGTAAAAAGAGTCCAATCTCTCCAGAGTGCATGGAGGCTGCTTAAAACAACAGTAATAGAGGCCTAGCAGCGGTGTATACCACAAAGAAAGAAATCTCTCCACTAAATCCAGGAGGGTGCCCACATGGCTAGTTAGAGAGGTTGTAAAGGGCAAGGAAGCTTCCTTCCATAAATGGAAGTCTTGCCCTAATGAGGAGAATAAAAAGGAACATAAACTGTGGCAAAAGAAATGTAAGAAGGTGATAGGGGAGGCCAAGAGAGGCTATGAGGAACATATGACCAGCAACATTAAGGGGAATAATAAAAGCTTCTTCAAATATGTTAGAAGCAGGAAACCCGCCAGAGAAGCGGTTGGCCCTCTGGATGGTGAGGGAGGGAAAGGGGAGATAAAAGGAGACTTAGAGATGGCAGAGAAATTAAATAAGTTCTTTGCATCTGTCTTCAAGGCAGAAGACCTCGGGCAGATACCGCTGCCCGAACGGCCCCTCCTGACCAAGGATTTAAGTCAGATAGAGGTTAAAAGAGAAGATGTTTCAGACGTCATTGATAAATTAAAGATCAGTAAGTCACTGGGCCCTGATGGCATCCACCCAAGAGTTATTAAGGAATTGAAGAATGAAGTTGCTGATCTCTTGACTAAAACATGCAACTTGTCCCTCAAAACGGCCACAGTGCCAGAAGACTGGAGGATAGCAAATGTCACACCAATCTTTAAAAAGTGAAAGGGGGGGGGGACCCGGGAAACTATAGGCCAGTCAGTCTAACATCTATATCAGGTAAGATGGTGGAATGCCTCATCAAAGATAGAATCTCAAAACACATAGATGAACAGGCCTTGCTGAGGGAGAATCAGCATGGCTTCTGTAAGGGTAAGTCTTGCCTCATGCACCTTACAGAATTCTTTGAAAAGGTCAACAGGCATGTGGATGCGGGAGAACCCATAGACATTATATATCTGGACTTTCAGAAGCCATTCGACACAGCCCCCCACCAAAGGCTACTAAAAAAACTCCACAGTCAGGGAATTAGAGGACAGGTCCTCTCATGGATTGAGAACTGGTTGAAGACCAGGAAACAGAGAGTGGGTGTCAATAGGCAATCTTCACAATGGAGAGAAGTGAAAAGCTGTGTGCTTCAAGGATCTG
Source organism: Tiliqua scincoides (assembly GCF_035046505.1). NCBI lineage: Eukaryota > Metazoa > Chordata > Lepidosauria > Squamata > Scincidae > Tiliqua > Tiliqua scincoides. Next base: position 76,878,560 of record NC_089822.1, read on the forward strand.
TCCTGGGACCGGTGCTTTTCAACCTCTTCATAAATGACCTGGCTGATAAATGGCTGATAAATGACTGGCTGATAAATGACCTGGCTCCATAAATATAGGCTGATGGACATATTCTGAGCTGTCTGTGACAGATCAGGAGAGAGATCTTGGGGTGGTGGTGGACAGGTCGATGAAAGTGTCGACCCAATGTGCGGCGGCAGTGAAGAAGGCCAATTCTATGCTTGGGATAATTAGGAAGGGTATTGAGAACAAAACGGCTAATATTATAATGCCATTGCACAAATCGATTTGAGGTATCTCAAAAAAAGACATAGTGGAAATGGAAAAGGTGCAAAAGAGAGCGACTAAGATGATTACGGGGCTGGGGCACCTTCCTTATGAGGAAAGGCTACGGCGTTTGGGCCTCTTCAGCCTAGAAAAGAGATGCCTGAGGGGGGACATGATTGAGACATACAAAATTATGCAGGGGATGGACAGAGTGGATAGGGAGATACTCTTTACACTCTCACATAATACCAGAACCAGGGGACATCCACTAAAATTGAGTGTTGGGCGGGTTAGGACAGACAAAAGAAAATATTTCTTTACTCAGCGTGTGGTCGGTCTGTGGAACTCCTTGCCGCAGGATGTAGTGCTGGCGTCTAGCCTAGACGCCTTTAAAAGGGGATTGGACAAGTTTCTGGAGGAAAAATCCATTACAGGGTACAAGCCATGATGTGTATGCGCAACCTCCTGATTTTAGAAATGGGTTATGTCAGAATGCCAGATGCAAGGGAGGGCACCAGGATGAGGTCTCTTGTTATCTGGTGTGCTCCCTGGGACATTTGGTGGGCCGCTGTGAGATACAGGAAGCTGGACTAGATGGGCCTATGGCCTGATCTAGTGGGGCTGTTCTTATGTTCTTAAGTTCTTAAATTGAACTGGGAACTGGGTGGGACTGAAAACTTTACTGATTTGGGTGGGGGGTGTTATTGCAGGCAGGCTACAGAGGAAATTCATTTGGTGGGAAAGGGCTGCCTTCTGCTTATTTAATTATTTGTTTTACTTTTATTATTTATTCTTATTTATTTTAATTTTGCCTGATGATGTCACTTCCACCATGACATCACTTCTGGTGGGTCTTGGACAGATTGTCATTCTAAAAAGTGAGTCCCAGTGCTAAAAGTTTGAGAACTTTTTCAAGTGGGTGCTCCTCTTTTATTTAGCAGGGGGAGAGTAACTGGCCCACCTTACCCCAGCAGTGTCTTTTCTAGCGGCTGCCTGCTGGTGTTCTTTTGCATCTTTTTAGATTATAAGCCCTATTGGGACAGGGAGCCATTAGTTATTTGATTTTTCTCTGTAAAAGCTTTGTGAACTTTTTGTTGAAAAGCAGTATATAAATACTGTTTAATAATAATAATAATAATAATAATAATAATAATAATAATAATAATAATAATAATAATAATAATTGCAGCAATAAGGTGTTAGTAAGTTGACACCCGGGGGAGTGTGTGTGACACCACAAGTGACCAAAATCACTAAAATCACCGTTTGGAGGAATAATACCAGCATGTTATATATCAATCAATGCGTAATTTCATGCAGAATGTGTTCTATCTTTGTTCTATCAAAAGGTACAGCCAAAAAACCTGTGGGGGCAGAGTGATGGTATATCACCACGCCCACCACCTGGGGTGTTGCCCCGCCCACTGCATGGGGGGGTGACACGCTGGCATCCTGTACCGGGTGACGCCATTGAGTACTGAGCCTGCATTTTGTCTGGTGGCTCGCCCAAAACCACTGGGTGGCAGAGAGGTAAATGAGGAGTGGGGGGAGGCAGTGGGAGGCATTCTGGGGTGGAGGGAGGATGGGGAGAGGACGTGGTGGAAAGAGGGAGTAGGGCAGGACTAGCAGAGCTCAACTCCACCGGATCCTGAGCCCTGTATTGGCCCCACGGCTCAACACAGAACTCCTTGATTCTGCGCCAACTGAAGAGCTGCTGCAGAATCAAGTAGTCCCACTGTGGGGCTATTTCCTTACCTGGGGAGAGGGGACAAATGTTTCCAAATGGTTCACAAGTTATATTGTTGGATTTATAAAATGAAGTCCATAAACTTGCTGTGCTACTTGTTTCTTTTTCCTTTGTCAATATTGAATTAAATGCACTAATGTAAGCATATTTGCTTGGAACTAAAATTTAATGCAACGAAGAGCCTGTGATATATTAAAGTCAGTAACACCAGGAGAGTGAACATTAGCATCCAGGAGCCAGTGTTCCTGTGAATCAGTGATTTGTAAGGTTGCTGAAAAATACACAGAGTATCAAAGGAGGGCACAGATATTGTGTTAAGAGTGCAATCAGAAACAGTGGATATCTCATTCAAAGTAATCACTGCCTGCTGTCAAAATTCCAAAGTCATTATGACCAAACAGGCTGAGATGTGGTGGTAGTGGTGGTGGACACTGGATTGGGTAGCTAAATTAGGTGTCAGGGACATCAAACTCAGGACTTCAATTTGATACCCTTCTGGGCAGCCTTGCCAGGAAATCACCCATTCCTGCCATAGTCATCAGATTCAGGGACTTTGATATCAAATGACAGGCGAGATGTAGAGAAGCAAATGTCACGAGATGTCATTTAGAAGACTTTCAAACGCGTATGCATTTTTTAAGTAAGTTTCAAATATCCATCATTTTTAATATACTGCCTAAGAATTTGCAACAATTGTACTGATGAGGGTAGATTTCTGAATTGAAAGTTAGGGTCAAACTAGTCATGATGCAAGGGGTCCATGAGCAGATCTCTTGATACCTTTTCCTCTTTCGATTTGACTGAGGAGGTGGCATGTTGCTTCTTAATAAAAATGGTACCCAAGGCTTTTATTATCCTGAGTGGGAGAAAAGGACAGGAACTCATCTTGTACAGTACCCGTCTCTTTTTGCCTACCAGTGTTGAGGACAATTGGGACATTTTGCCCTCCTCCCATCCCACCCCTTGTGCTACTTTTCCTTCACATTAACAACTTTCTCAGGCTGCTCTAAAGAATAAGATATCAAGAGATCCAATTACAGATCCCCTGCATCATATCTGATTTAGCCCCTGGTTAAATGAGGGAAAGTCCTGCATCCTAGACATTTTGGTTCTTGAGGCAGAACATCCAAATGGCATCCTCACCATGGTGTCATATTCTCTCATGATGTCGAAAACATAATCATAAACTAATGGCCCAGTCCTTTCACCCTTCCCCACAAGCATAAATTGCATTGCACTGGTGGAGGCTGCTTTACAGCTGTTTTATGGAATGGGGAGGGTGAGCAGAATAGGGTGGTGACGGGGGTAGGAAACGGGGTGGGGTTAGCAGCAGCAGTGCACACCAAATCCTGAGTCCCTTCCTGGACCTGATCCACCTTCATGGAGCAAAGCGGACTTGAGCCACAGATTGAGCTGGCACAGGTGCAGTTGGCCACACAGTGGTTGCTGTCCCCTTACCCTGGGCCTGGGGTGGGGGACCTCTAAGCAGCTGCAAATCACACACAGAATGCTTCATGATATAGGGGATTTAGGTTAGATGAGGCTGTAATGGCACAATCTTAACCTGGACTAACACCAGCGCATCATCTGCTTCACTGGCCTAGGGTGTCACAGACATGCCAAAAAAAACCTGTTCCAAACCCATTGAGTAAACAGCACCAGCAGGAAGGCCTGCATCATCCTACCATGGCCCTGCTGCACCAGTGTTGGTTAGGATTGGGCTATAGCAGCCCAATCCTATCCACACTTTTCTGGGAGTAAGCCCCATTGATTCTAATGGGACTTACTTCTGAGTAGACATGCAAAGGATTGGGCTGTAAATTGTCTACAATTTCATGTCTTTAATGATACTCCAAATATCTGTGTGATCTGGGCCAAGTCATCCTGCCTAATGATAGGGCAAGATCTGCTCTTCCATGTCTCCCTCCCACCACCTTCATTCTCAGTAACAAAAAATAGTCTTTTTCTTCTCCTACAGAAAACGGTAAGTTTTCTCTTCCTTTCTCTGTTGCTATTTTCCTCATATCCCAAGCCTTTAGCATGGTATACCTGAATGGCAGATCAAAGCTCTGAAAGTTATTGTTTTCCATTAAAGCTTTTCAAAATTCATTTTGGTGTTTTTCATGCTGATAACACTGCCAGAAGAGAACCTTTGTAGATAGTGACATGATTAAGGGAACGAATATCTAATCTAAGCTTATCAACTCATTAACAGATCCAGGGCAGGACACTCAGGAAAAAAATAAAGGAATATAAACAGAGAGTCAAGTGAAGGCTATCATACTTGCTAGGCAGCTTCAGTTATAATCTCCTAACTGTACCCAGACTACTGCATACACTACATTAAATATGTTGTTTGACACTGAGTTATGCCATTTTTACATTAAATAGTAGCCATGGAGGGCAGCTGATCAAGACTGGTGCACAGAGAGAGTATATTGAATCCTATGCCCCCATGTCGCTGACGAGGCTATCCCTGAAGCTATCCCTGGAGGGAAAGCTTCCACTGACATTATTGGAAGTTTCTTCCAGGATCTAATAACAGGTTCAGGAGAACAATTTTCATTGGACTGCCATGAGGTTTAGACACACTCTCTCCACGTGTGCAGTACCAGTTCTGGTTTCCTCAGCTATTACTTATCTTTTTAAAATCAAGAATGGAGGGCCAAAGTACACCTTTAAAGAGACTATGAATTGGAATATCTTATATTGTCATATTAGGTCACAAAAGTGTTTTCTACTCAGGCACCTAACAGTATGTATATTAGTATTGATCACAGATATTTGTATTTATGAATTTTCTAATTTCATAATTATTTAAAGGGGAAAAAATATATTTTACTGGGGAAGGGGAACATCCAGACATTATAATTATTTTCCAGTTGACCCATCATTAACGTTATAGATCTATGCTACTTACCTGGTAGTAAACCTGAACACAGTGGGATTTCTTGGTGCTTGGTGTGTGATGCTGGTAAAGAATGCCTCCCAAATTCCTATGTGACATGGCATCATTCCCAAGCCATTTCTCTCTCTCTCTCTCTCTCTCTCTCTCTCTCTCTCTCTCATGTAATCTCAGGTGTTTATGTTACTGGAATTATGTAGACATAAACCAAACTGCGGAGTTTCCCATAATGTTGAGGTAACACAGTAATGAGCCTGTGAGTGCATGGGGTACAGCACTGGTTCCCAACCTGTGGTCCAGGGAGACTCTGAGAAGTGGTCCGTGAGGTCTAAGGAAAAAAAAACACACTTTTCCTTGCACAGCAAGACACTGGAAGTGATTAGTCTCCTGTGGACCACCAAAGAGGGCTGAGAATGGACTACCCACAGCCAAAACCATTGAAGTGTCAGCTGTGGCTATGGGCAGGCCATTCTCCATCCTCTTCGATTGCTTGGGAGATGGACCACCAGAGAGGGGTGAGACCAGACTCTTCACAGCCACAAGTGGTCCATGACAATTCCAATTTTTGCCTCAGTGGTCTGCGGGTTCTAAAGGTTGGGAACCACTGGGGTAGAGGAGCCTTGGTTGGACTGCAAATATTTTTGCTGGTGCCTGAGGGAAAAGTTGCAGCACTGGGAAGTTATACGGGTTCATGCTGAGACAAAAGAATCTAGCATACATGCTTAATGCCCCTGCAGACTGCTAACCTTGGTGGAAGGTGTACCGTGTGTATAATTTAAAGGAGTAAATGGTATGAGGGTGCTTGGAGAGTGACAATCATGCTCACATTCTGCTGAACTTCAGGTTGTAGGTGGATGGATATATTTTTAAATGCCTTCCACATTATCTAAACTTCAAAACTCTCTTCCAGTAGTGAGCTAGTATATGAGGAAAAAAAGGTTTATAACGGCCCTCTTTCTGCTGTACTAGTTTACTCCATGCAGGGAAGTTTTGTTTTAATCTCACAGAACATGATGCTTCTCCACCTGCAGCCTGAATTAGTACAATGCAAATGTCTACCAACACATTCCACAAATATATAGAACTGTCAAGTGGTCACAAGCAAACAACCTATTTCTGTCTCCACTTCATGTTCTAATTAAGCAACCTGTTGCCTATAGAAACTCCTTCCACAGTAAAGTGGCAGACAGTCCAATTCTAACCCACACTGGAACAGGCAGGCCAGCTGGCCTGCCCCCAGTGGCGTAGCTAACAATCCTGCTGCCTGGTGCGGAGCTCAAGATGATGTCCTGGAACTGACGTCACATCTGGAGTGATGTCACTCCCGGGTTTTTATTTCATATCCACTTTTTTAAATCAGTGCAAAATAAATCTGCCACATCCCCCAAGCTGCTTGCTGCCTCCCTCCAGCACCAGCTCCCTCCTACCCACCCGCAAGCTGCTGGCACTCCTCCAGAGGAAGAGGTCGCTCCCTGCCTCCATTCCCTCTGAGGGTTTTCACTGGGCTGCTGCAGCCCCACCAGGCACATTGAAGAGGGGGAAGAAACAGTTGTCTGCCACCATTGGCGTGTGCCCCACCAGCCAGGCACATTGGACTACAGGGGCAATGGGCTACATTGAGGCGAGCCCTGAGGAACGTGTGAAGAGAGGTTGGGGCATGCCCCCCACCAGGTGGCCGTTTCATTTGGCAGGCAGAGCTCAGTCCCGCAGCTGCCTCACGGCGGGTGGGGGGGAAGAGGCAGCTGTGGAGACACCACCAGACCGCTGGCGCACACAGCAATAACAGCAGATGACCTTTTTCTCCCCCCCCCAGTCCAATGTGCCTGGCGGGGCTGCTGCAGCCCAAGGAAACTTGCAGGCAGGCGTAGTTGCCCCATTGTTGCCCCCTGCCTCCGATGTTGCCCCCTCAGCAGCTGTAGCCCGGTGCTTTTGCTACCCCCTGCACCCCCTTAGCTACGCTACTGCCTGCCCCATATTCAGTGCAGGGTTGGGGCTGACTGAAGCCCAGCCTGGGTAAAGGGAAATTGATTCTCCTTACCCCGGGTAATGCGACAGATGCCCCAATGGGGCTCCTCAGATCTGTACCACCTAAAGAGTTGGGGCAGATCCAAGTAGCCCGGTGCTGTGCTGGGTCACCCTGGAGTGGGGTAAGGATCCAGCTTACGTGCTGGATCCTGGCCCCACCCTGCGTTCAGCTAGTGTGAACTTACCTCTTCTCTGGCGCAATTTCACTGGAGTCTGCCTTTTGACTCTTGACGTGAGGCGAAATTTTGCGACACCTCCAGGCCAGTGCAAGAGACTTGTGCCAGCCCAAGGGTGACTGAGGGTTGCATCCAGAAAGTACCACTCACTTTAAATCTTTTGGTTGCCACCCGTTATGGTGACTTGATATGTTCAGCCATTTGTTATAAAGAGATCACTATTAACTATATCCACAGACACAAATGAGTGAGCTCAAAGGGAAAGGGGAAAAAAAAAGTCTCTCTTCAAAACCACATCTTATTATTCCTCCCCAAAACGGGTGACTCATGATGTATTCAAAGCATGGAATTGATTTGTACACGTCGTACTAGTTGCTTCCCAATTGCTTCGTAATCCTTTTGTTAAAACAGGGAGCATTAACAGCTGCCCTCTGCCTTTAATGCTAAAGAGCAGCTACTGTCGCTTCGACGGATGGCTGTGCGCCTCCCCGACCACAAATGCTTTCCAAGCGTAATATGATAATTTGTGAAGTCGGGCATCAGTGTATTGATTCTCCTCCCTCCCCTTAACATTAAAGGACCAGGGGAGGGGCAGGGGCATCACTAAAGAGATGCAAGCCAACAACATCCTTTTGCTTGACGGTTCCCTTTGAATAATGTCAGTTTTCATATCATCTTGCACACTGTTAAAGCATCCTCTGGTATGATTTTATGCAACTGGAGTGCCCTCTGTCTTTTAATGTTGCAGTATGCACCTAATTAGTCCCCTAAGACATAACACCTTTTTGTTCTTCAACAGCAGAGGCAGAGATTTGAGTTTTCATCTGGTATGTGTGTGTCTCTGTGTTTGTGCGTGTTTTAAGTGGACCATTTCCCACAGAAGTATAGCGGCAATTATAGTGGGATTGCTTTCCAATGGCTCGTTATAAAGGTACATAGAGTGATTTATTAGCAATTTGATATCATCCAAGAGCTGTTGTCTTCAGGCGGACAAGTTGAATGTCTTCCTATTTAAGGCTTGAGCTGGATGACGTGTGCTACCTCTGCTGCTAAATTAATTTACATGCGCTAGAAATTGAATTCCTTGGGTGCCTGCAGTAAAAATTAACAGAGGGGTTTAATAATATATCCACAGAATTAATTCACAGTAAGCTTGTACCATGTTCAAAGGTGTTATTGCATTAATTAACACTTAATAATTAATACCTTGCGCCAGCAAGTCCGTAGGGCTCTGAGCTGCTCTGTTTTGTTCAAAAATACCTTTCTTCTAGACCAACATCACATTAAGTATGCTAAGGAATTATAGTCTCATAGGCATCATGTCTGAAAAGCAGCTATACAAGATAAGTGTTTGAGATGTACAGCAAAGAGATAAACAAATTACGAGAACTACTGAGCCCATTTCCCAAAGAAAAAGTGAGCCTCCCCACGCATTGGATGCGTTGGGGGGGGAGCCTTTGAGAAAACAGTCTTGGCAAAGAAGTAAAAGTAGCAACTTGGTAGAAATGTTGATGATTGTGTTTTCCAGAAAGGAGATTTCCATTTTCCTTTGAACAATCACACAGCCAACATTTTTGATCAAAAGAATTTGTGCGTGCGCGTGCGCAGAGAAGTTGTATATAGCTTCTTGCATGCTCCATCCAGTGTGTTTATCATACAAACGTGGTACACACCACATGGCGCATGGAGTTACATTATACCAGCCTGCCATGGAAATTCATTGTAGCTCTGCTTCCTGCACACTCACACTCCACCCCCTTCCCTTCTGAATTAAAGCATCACCCACGAGAGCTCTGAAAGATGTATGGCTAGAACAAAGGAGGGAATCTAGGGCACTGCCATAAAAGACTAAGCTGGCTGGGTTTCTTCTGCAGCCTGTAACAGTGCAAAGCATTAAACATTTACACATCTGCTTGTTATCAAAATTGCTTATCTTGTACTTTTTAAATAATACCTCCTTTGATTTTTTTTTCCCCCTTGCAGAATGTGATCTTTTTCTTAGCAGGCAAGAAAATGCAGTGGGGGAAAAAATGTTCACAGCCTAAGCTAATCTTTTCCCTCAACAGAATAGTAGTTTATGTGAAAAATCCATTGAAAGCCCCCAAAAAAGACACAGAAAAAAAAGGGGGAGGGTAAGCAAAGTGATTTCTAAATGGAATAGATACATTTTGAAGTTTCTCTCTTTTGTCTGGATCAAATTGGCTTGGCTTAGGAATTATCCTAATATAGGTTTTAGGTGAAAAGACTTGAGAGGCTACTTCCTGTCATACATTGTAAACAAAACTGCAGGTCTCATTGCCATAATGCAATGGGAAGCCCTTGCTTCACATATCATATTTAAGTACCATATTCTAACATCTAACTTCCATGCCTGTGGGCCAAGCTACACATTATGCTTAACATGTTGTCTTCCCTTCTGGATTTTTTTTACAAATATCAACCATGGGGGTGGGGGATAGGACACACAGGATCAGCACTTCAACATGGGTGGAGAGCAGCTAATCCTTTCCCTAGGTACCACAGTGCTGATGAAAATTAACTCCTACTGATTTTGTCCCAGAAAGGAAGCTGCTAGTTTCAAAATTTTTTAAACTCTAGGGTTTTTAAAAATACAATATTCCAGAAGAATTGGGTCTCAAACTTTTTAGCATTGGGACCCACCTATAAATGTTTCACCTTACCAACCGCTCAAGCCTCTGTGGCTTTAATGGTGGTTGGGTAGCAATGCTCCCCCCCCCCACCCCGGTAGCAGGTTGTTTAACCGTAATGCATATAGACTAATCTGCTTTGTCAGTTAAACAATCCAACAAAAATTGAGTCACAACTCACTGGTGGGACATGGACCCAGTTTGAAAACCACTGTCCTAGATGGGCTATTATATTCTCCTGTCCAGTATGAAAAACATCAAAGGCCAGCAGTAGAAATGCAGAGAAATTAAAATTTTCAAAGTAACCCACAGTGTGTGAATTACTATCACAAGCTTCTGTTGGGCTCAGATCCATTTCAGAGTACAGTGCATAACCACAATTATTAAATTATACATATTGGCAATTCACAAGGTACAGGATTAGCAGTTATGCAGAAGTGAAAGTGATTCCTACCCTGTGCACACAACACAAAGTAACACCAGAATCTATTCATAGTTGATACATGTACATTTTAGTATAGCTTTCATTCTTCCAGAAACACACACTCTAGAAATGCAACTCAATATATGGGAGAGAGAACTATGCAAATGGAAAAGAATGATCTGTGAGCAAAAGACTGAAACCACCTTGACTTTTGATGGAAAATCTTGTTTATTTCTTATTGCATATAGCCGCATTGGGTCCCCTCCAGGAAAGAAAGAAAGAAAGAAAGAAAGAAAGAAAGAAAGAAAGAAAGAAAGAAAGAAAGAAAGAAAGAAAGAAAGAAAGAAAGAAAGAAAGAAAGAAAGAATCCTTTGCTCTTAATTTTGATGCTGTCAATAATACCCCATGGTTTAAATCCTATTAAAAGAAAGATGTTGCCCCATAACCTGAAACATAATTTACTTAGGGCGCAATCCTAACCCCTTATGTCAGAGCTTTCCAGCACTGACATAAGGGCAATGCAGCTCTGAGGTCAGGGAACAAACATTCCCTCCAAACATTCACTTTGAAGAGGCTTCCATGAGTGCCTCCCAACTGCAGGATGTAGCACATGTCCCATTGGCACCACTATGCCAGTGCTGGAAAGCACTGACAGAAGGGGTTAGGATTGCGCCCTTAATTGTTTCAATACAGTTGATTTAAAAGCGTCTAACACTCATAGAGCCCTTCACTTCCTCATCAGGCCTCTGGGTATGCCTTCTGAGCTTCCATCAGGAGTAGCTTTAGGTCAGCCAAGCTGTTAATCATTCTTTCTTTCTTGGAAGCTGACTCTCCATACTCTCCACATTCCTGTGGCATTGTTTGCAAATCCATCAACTTCTCAAAGTCACAGGTCACAACAGCGTCTCCTCCTGGTTCTGTCCACTCATGACAGCTCGTCCTTTTATTTTTTCTGGTCTCCCATCCAAATTTCAACCAGGACCACTCTTGCTTGGCATTCTTCAGGCAGCCTTCAGCTGCCAGACCAGACCTCCTGCCCTATTAAAGGTCCAGCAGGCCAATCCTGAGTTGCCCAGCACTCAGGGCTGAAGCAGCGCTGGAAATGGCTGCTGCAGCATCCTGAGCACAACCTGGGCAGCACCGGTGGCTTCTTCCCCTCTAATGGGGCTACTCGATTCTACAGGTGACCCAAGGATTAGCTGGCTCAACATGGAGGCTCAGGATCAGGTGAAACAAAGTTCTACTGGTCCCACCTCCCTCCCGCCCTGCTCCCTCCCCCAGCACGCCTCCTCCACCTATCTCGCCTCACGCTCTGCCTGCCTTCAATGCCCAGAATGCCTCCACCTACCTCTCCACCACCTGGCGATCCATGTGACAGCAGAGCAGTGATGGTGACTGTGCTAGCCCAGCCCAGTGATGGTCACCAGTACTAGCCCAGCAACAGTGTGCGCTGGCAATAAGCTGACATGCACTGTATAGGACTGGGCCCTGGATTATTTTACCAAATGTCTGGTAGCATTCAGCAAATAATCCAGTTCTCTGCAATGACTTCTGGTTTGTGGAAGACTCTGCCCCTGCTTTCAATACAGCTAATCCTATTTCTCAGAGGGGCTTTGCTCACCCTTATTTCAAACAAACTATTCCTTTTTTTAAAATTTGACCAATAAACAAAGAAAGGAGCAATGGTGATTCACAATATTTATCAAACATTTTTTAGAGGAAATGCAAGGATTTCTTATTTCACTGGCAAGATGGCTATAACCCTTCAGGAATAACTTTGTGGGAAAATGATCCATACCTCAGAAATGCCCTAAAGGAAATATTGAATATTGTGAGTGCAGGCGGAAAAGGGAAACAACCTGTGGGCACAATGAATTCAGCCTCTGCTTTGGGGATCAGGCCGAAGAAGTGGTCTATTAACAGGCAGCAAGATCATCAGTTGCTCTAAAAGGAGACTGGGGAAATAGTAAAAAGAAATGAATGCCAAGTGTGAAATGTTAGAATCCTTCTCTTTTATTGCAAATTCTGGCGTGCTGTCCGAATCATTTTTGAAACATTGCTCTGAAGGGTAAACAAAATCATTACCTCATTTTGTGGCATGCAGTACCATGCAATTTAAAGCTGAATGGAGACCAATTTGCATCTTTTGCAAAACTTATGTTGCACAAGAAATAAAAGCCATGCTACCTACCTTTGGATAGAAAGCTACAGTATGTGATTGACACTAGCATTATTCAGAACAATTGCTTGACCCAAATGAGAGAGTTTCTTCCTAAGAAATTGCACATGTTTAGAGAAAGGAGCATAGGGGCCTGGCCATGGTAGAAGGCAGCATCTGTAGGTAACCTTGGTCTTCTGCTTGCCCAGATCCTGATTAGTCAGTCACAGTCACTTTTGATGGCTTCACCTTAATTATTTAATGGGCCTTTTGATGTGTGTGCATCCTTATCCAGCACCCAAACAGGCTGAGATCTGGATTGCTTTTGAAGTCATCTTAAAAACTCCAGCTCTGAAAAATCTGCAGCAAGACTTCGGAAGGGTGTCAATTTAATGGAGCATGTTGTTCCTTCACCTCTGCATCATCTTCACTGACTGCCAATCTGTTTCCAGGAGCCACTCTAAATGCTGATTATTGCTGTTGAAACCAGGATGGCTTATGAGATCATTTCCACCTCATCCATAAAAATATTGCTCATCTATTGAGACAATCTGTTAAGGCTCTCCTGTACATTGGAGGCACAGCTGTTAGAAGGCTTTCCTGTTGTGATAATTAAAATGTGGAACTCCTTGCCACAGTAGAACTGTTTGATCCCCCTACTTTGTTTTTCATCAGCACATGACAAGTCTTTCTTTCTTTCTTTCGATTAATTTTTGGTTTGTTTACTGATTTATTGCATCTCTGTTTGGCTTACTTGCTATGTTATCATTTTATTTGTTCACTGTGTCTAACTGACACATTGTTTTTATGGATGTATTATGGAGTGCCAGATTGAGCACTCTTGGGAGTGGACAGGCAGGATAAAAATCCCTGAATAAATAAATGAAACTAAAGGTACGACTTTGGCTCTTACACCTTGCCCCAACTTCCTATGGATTCATAGATTTCACTACTGATCAAATGGATGCTTTCTTCAGGTGGTTTACAGGTTGTTCACTCAAACAGAACAATAGATTCCATTTGAGTTAAGAACTCTCCTTCTATAGTCATGCAGTCTCTTTTACCCTCTGTATCATAACATTGATCTAAATGTTGGCCGTTATCTTTAGTGTTTTCTTTCAAAGCACCTTAGGTTATAGCTGTGTGAGCCTATCGGTTTCTTTTTTTCACTGAAATTTGAACTGTTACAAGGAAATTGAGTCCTTTGAGGCATACTTACAAGTTTTAAAATATAATCAACCTGCCATAGAGCCCCCCCCCCCCACACACACACACAACCCAAAAGGCCAAACCAGAATCACCTAACAAGATGGAGGCACTTTCTTTAAAACTTCTGTTATCATATATAGGTTGAGTATCCCTTATCTGAAGTCCAAAATACTCCAAAACCCAAAACTACCACCATGCATGGGCTGGTCTCACCCTGATGCCCCAAGTGGAGTGAAGCTCACTTTCCTACACCTTGCTGAGCAAAACAGTATTTCAGGAGGAAATGGTGTCGGTCTAATGAAGGAAGAGGCAGAATGGTGGTGCACACTGCTCCAGGAAGAGGGCACAATATCTCCGTCCTCACCTAATATTGAGATCTACAAAGAGCACAATTATTCTTGTTATGGCTCAGATGCCAGTCTCCATTCCAGTCAAACTTTTTTGTTCCTCTAGGCAAGATAACTGGAATACTAGCTATTCAGGCTAGGAAATTTTGTGTCAGAAAGTGAGGAAACTCTGACACACACGCACCCACCTTGCATTCAGTCAGACACTCTGTAGAGCTGGATCTCTGGGTAACTGTGTCCAAAATGTGGGGCCTTCTGTGTAACTCCGATTTCAGGTTTGCTCCAGACTCCATCTCCTACCCTGAGTGGCCACTTGGATTGGAATACTGGCACTCTTTCAGATCGATCCCACAGACTTTCAGGTTAGTTGCCAAGCCTCCCCAAGTCCTGTACTTGGGAACTCCAGCCTGGTTAATTCAACAGAATAGGACAGGTATACTTTGCCCTCTCTCTGTCTTTCATTTCTCACATGTGACCAAGGTGCAGCATAACCTTTTAGCTGTCTCCCACTCTCTGTCTTTCCCCTAAATCTTATATTCAGCAATTCTGTTTAACAAAACCTGAAAAGGTTGGGATTTTCCACAATAGCTCATGTTTGCCTCTTCCCTTTCCTTGGTCCAGTCATCTTGATCAACCCAAAGGACCTTTGAAGCCCTTCAACACCACCACCACCACCCCACACACAAACACAAACATGGGAGGGCAGGAGGAGTGGTCTGGAGAGTGAGCTGTCACCCTTCTGAAAACGCTAAGCAGGATCAGCTTCAGTCTCACCTTGGATGGACAATAGGAAGCTGCTGACAGATATCCATGGAGGAGTGTGGAATGGGGAGGAGTCTGCTGGTAAGAAATGGTAACATCCTGAGAGCCACTCTGAGGTGTGATTTGAGGCAGTCTGTGAAAGCTTGGACAGTGCAAGTGCTGTGCAGCCAGAATAACTACTGCACTATGAAGGAGAAACACCTGGAGAATGAAGGACTCAATGAGTTCTGTCATAGAATAACACTTGTATTAATACCCTATTTGGAAAAATGTTTATGGTCAGACTGCCAGTGTAAATCACCTTGAGTCTTTGAACCACGGACTACCGAGCCGTGGTAAGTTAAGCAGAAGCATGGGGGGAGGTGGGGGCATTCCGGGGACAGGGGGGGCAGACGGAGGGCAGGAAGAGGGCGAGGGGGAGGCATGCTGGGGGAGGGAGGGAGGCGAGCAGAGCTCCACCGAATCCTGAGCCTTCACGTGGGGCTTCACGTGGAGCCCGATACAAAGGCTCTTCCCTCAACGCCGAACTTTTGGTCAGCAGTGAATCAAGTAGCCCCATTGCGGGGCTACTTTCCTTACCCAGGGGAAGGGAATGAAAGTCACCTTCTCCTGAGGTGTCGCCCATGGGTGCCCAAGGTGTGGAGGATGTGGCGGCAACCATTTTCGGTGCACAGCAGCTGCGCACCCCAGGAGCTCAAGATTGGGCTCTGAGTCTCTTTGGTCCACTTTTTAATGGCACCTGTTTGTGAGGTGCACATCAGCATGCAAAAGATGCTGAGCGTGCATGTATTGGGCCCATGAGTGTATCCTTGTACTAATGCCCCCTCAATACTCATGGTAACAGCATATTAACTGAAAAATCTGCAGCTGTAATGTAAATCCTTACCAGGAATTAGCAGCTATAGGGACATGTTATTTCCTCCATGTGCTTGTATCCCAAGGGAGAGTGAAGCTGCTACACCTGGCGTAACTGATAAATATTTGTCCCTAGCATTTCCATGAGCTTAAAAAATAAATACATAAATAATATCCCCTGATTTTGCATTGTTGTGAGTTGTACATTGCACCCTTGAAGTTCACCCTTTAGAATGCCACTTAAGGAGAGCATTTGCTGCAGTAACAGCTTTAAAGTTCTTCCTTTGCTTCTGCATAATCTGATTTTTATATACTGTGCATAAATTATAGGCACTTCATCAATGTCTCATTATTTTTCTCCTAACAATTCAATGACAGTGATTAATTTCTGAAGATCTGTAAACAAAAACCTAGCTCGGGAAGGAATTAAAGCTGAGCTAGAATATTTCTGAGCATATCCAGGCACACACATGCTGAAAGAAAGTGCATATTTAGCATGGAAGACAGCAAATTATAGGACACACTGGCATACTTAGTCCTGATTCACACATTGTGATTGCCAGACGAAAGAACTCCCTTGCGAATGATTCCCATGATTGAATATGCATGGAAATAATGTGTATGAATGACTCATACACACAATTTGTTCTCTGATGTTCTCCTGAATTACAGATATGATTCTGGAGGACTGCTGTTCATGGTCTTGTCAGCAGAATTGCCTTTTTGCCTTGCCTATCATTAGTCTGGCTCTATTTATGGGCGAGTAATAAGTATAAGGAGCCCAGAGGGGAGAAGATATCAACTTTGTGGTAACAGTAACATATAACTAAGCTTTAGTCGTCTTCTAAAGAATGTGATGAAGCTCTGAATTCAAAGATGATTACATTTCCCAAATTCGCAGTGAAGAGGGATTCAATTTAAGTGCATATATAATGCTGAAACGGCCACCCTATAAAAGTTTAAAAGGGAAAATTCAAGCAAATGCACAAGGCTCCTGTAAGCTTTATGGGCCACTTGATTCTTTTAAGGCAGATAATAAGAAAGATCCCTCTCCCTCTCTCTCTATATATAATCTGTGTGTGTGTGTGTGGGGGGGGGGGAGATCCAAGTATGGACATCCACAAAATATAGTTACTGTCAAGGTAAAAATACTATAGCTGCAATTCAGCAAGTCACATGACCCAGAAGCACAGGGGATTTGCAGAAACCACTTGCTATGTGCCATGGAGGGTAAGGAGAAGGATGATGATATTGTCAAAAGAAGAAGGGAGGGAAAAAAAACACCACTGAACATAAAAGGGAATGATGGATTGTGTGGCCTTTGAGTAAAATAAGTAAGCCACCAATCTATCACAAGGAATTTCCCCACATTCCCAAGGCATTTCTGTGAGCCATTCATTTAATTATTACATTTGTATCATACCCTTCTTCCAGTAAGCTCAGGGCTGCATTTTATGCTAAAAAGATCCCTGGAGGTTAGGCCAAGAGTTAGTGACTTGTCCAAGGCTACCTTCTGAGACTCATAACTCACCAGAGGTTTGTTGCTATTTTTCATACAGCCAAACTGCACTCTAGTTATTAGATGGTTCACGGGTCCATCTTGCATATACTATCACCATTGTCTCTTTGGTTTAAAGATCATTCCATTTAGGTAGGTAAGCTTGACCTTTTTTTCCTCCCACCTAGAGCTGATTTCTATTTTAAGGAGTGCTTTTGCAAGGCAAATAGCAGAAAAGCACTCAGAGAGCTATTCTAGTAAGAATTCAAAGTTAGTGACTCATTTGTTTTTCCCACCATTCTCTCTTTGTGATAGCTGACATAATGCTCCTATGTCCAGAACTATCATCTCATTCACTTATTCCTAGTGATAAGGTGCCATCCTAAGACAGTTCACTGTTCTTATAAAAATTATTTTAACTTTTGCTAAAATTCCTATATTTAGTCCAAACTGACCTCAAATTTCACATTTTATTTTTATTTTTATTTATTTCTCAGATTCAAGGCCGTTTACATAGACAAGCCAATCTTAAACCCCATTTTTCAATGAGATTCTTACAAGTATTGATCTGTAAGAGAGAGACTCATAGACCCTCCATTTCTCCAGATGTTTCCCATTCATAGTGCAGTCTCATCCTGGTTTGCCAGCCTTGTGCTTCCAAGCATTCGTAGGTAGCTGCAAATCAAGTCTCAGATTGATTCTCAAGAGGTTACCTGTTTCTTACTAATGGATTCCCCTGCGTTCCTTCACACTCTTCCATAGAGGTATGCCAGCTCAGTGAGATTCAGGCCAGAGGAAACAACATTCACTCTCTCCCCCTACCCTGCCTATAACCCTGGTTCTTACTAATGTTAACAGACTCTGGCAGTTGTGGACATGCCTCCTGTGCTGCCCCAGAGCACAGGACCGCAAGATGCTACCCCCTGGGACTTATCCAGCTCCATACAGAGCCTCGCGTGACAATCCTGAGCACTGCTAAAGCCTGATGAAAACCAGAAGTACTATTAAGGGTGCTCCTGAGGCCTCAGATGACTTTCACAGCACCTGCCAACTGTTTTGCCAAATTCCTGGTCCAAGCTTCACCTAGAGAACCTGTGCCCACTTTCAGCTAATTAGCTCCCCTTGGTTCCTAATGGCCCTAGTTCTGCACTACAGCACTGCTGGATCCCACCACCAGAGTAGCTCACCTGTTCAATCTGCAGAGGTCCTCTACAGTCACCGCAGCAGCAACTTGGTCCTTAGCAGGTCTTGGGAGTAGCAGCCACACACCAATCTCCAGTGTCTCCAGCAATCTCCATTCCAGCAGTCCTGAGAAATCCAGTCGCCCATCTGTCCATTAGTCAGTTAGTCCACTGGTCAGTCAGCAGGTCCATTAATCCATCAGTTTAGTTCTCTCTCCTTCAAGTTCCTTCCTTCGCCTCTCTCAGTCTCTCCAAACTTCTTCATTCTATACATACCCCTTTTTCTTCCTGCAGTTGCTGCTTTTAACCCTGAGGGCCTATTTGTCTCCAAGTGGCTGCAACTGCAGCACACTCATTGCAGTCTGAGGCCCTGGTATTAACCCTATGCTTTCCTGCCAGAGCAAGGGGCTACTATTGACACCACACCCTATCTCCTCAAGGGATCTTATGCATTTCCATTACACGGATGCAGCACAGGGCTTCACCTGCCCCCAAAACAGCTCTAGAGGATGGGCAAAGGTGGTAGTCCATGATCATCACTGGACTCTGGCTGCTTCTGTTATTCCATTTTCCCACCATTGGGCACTATAAGTTCTGAAAACAGGAAGTAGAAACCTTGCAAGTAGCCACTTGTCTATTGGCATATGGCAAACACATAACAGAAAGATTTTGTTTATTTCTTGTACAAGCAAACCTGTTTTTATTTTATTTAAAAAAAAATTCAGATTGCCAATGTGTTACAACCAACTCAGAGTCCAATCCTATCCAAGCAAGTTTTTAGTGCACCATGGCACTGTCTAATTATTCTACAACTGCTTGACAATTCAGAAGGTTAGTCAATATGGAGTGATTGGGTTCAATCACTCCCTTCTCCCCTTGCATATGATTGATTATCATAGCATCGCCATGGTTTATTGTCACATCTGAATGCTATCATAATCTTACAAATAGCATTCACAAGAGATTACAATAATTAGAAAAAAAGCTTCTACTGGCTTTCAGGGTACAAAAGCCAATCTACCTCCATCACCGGTTTCCACCCCATTTCACACGCTACTTACAGGTTCTTTTAAAAAAGTCAAACAGCACCAAGCCATATTACTCATTGCCCATCACATTTAGCTTGGCCTGATGAAGAACTTCAGAACAGTTTAATAAACCAATTTGCCAAGGTAGGAAATTCTTCAAATTCAACGGATGTACTTATTACTGAAATGTGCCATGGAAAGAGAAAGAATAATTCCCTGGATCCCAATTTTGGATGAAATGAAAGGTTGAGAAATCTTGATCCCACATTAACTGCTTAAGTCTTACACTAATTATGAAGTGGTGAAATTAGTCAAGAGGAGAATTGTAACTGCCTCCAGGAGCCCCAAAGGAGCACTCATTTGAGATCAAGACAGGCGAAAGGTGGTTTAATAGGGAATCTATGAAGTGTGTAATCACCTCCTCTGTCAAAACTACTTGCGGAGCAGCTTTTACAAAACATCACACAAATCTATCACTAGCTGCCCTTTAGTTTTCAGAGTTGGGAAACAATGGAGTTCTAGTAAATCATTGTAGAAAGCACTAAATAAATTAAGCAGCAATCCCTCAAAGCAATATGGCTTTCTGGGCAGTTCAGGTTGGAATGAATATTTCACTCTTGCCTTCTGACTGGATCCAGCGCTGAATCTGAGGAAGTCCTGGAACATGTAAATGAGAGTAAAGGAAAAGGTGCTCTGTTATCTGCAGAACACCTTTCCTTCATCACTAAGTGCAGTGGGGATTAATTGATCTAGGAAACTGATGCCGAACACTATTTTTTTTGAGAAATGAAGCACCACTCCATTGTCAATGCAGCTCCAGGTTGTGAGCCAAGCTATTGGATGAAAAAGTAGGGTTTTTTTTGGAGGGAGGGGTGGAAAGATTTATTTATTAAACACACTTTTATCTCACCTTTCTTCCATTGTGGAATTCAGAATGATGTACCCTCAGGCAACGTATAGTGTGACTTTGACTAGGAGACCTTATTGTCTGGGGAATCAGGTATTGTAGACCATTATCAAGGAGGCATCGTCATTGCTTGAGTCACTAAAGAATTCCCCCAGACATCACCAGCTGTCTTAAAGGGCAAAGTTGTTAAGTATGGTTTCAGTATGGTTATTTATACCAGGTGCTCCCACCCAAAGATCCAGACCACACTCCTACTACAGACTGCCTTCTGCCTTATTCTACAGTACAGAACTTGACACATTAACAGCCCAATCCTATGGGTTTGTAGTGCTGGTGGAACTAGGGTTCCACCAGTATTATCTGCCTTATGGCGGTTGTAAAATCGGTTCAGTGGCAGTGGCAGCCACCAAATCCTAGCCCTCTTTTCAGGCCCAATTCACCATCTCAGGTCAATGTGGATTTGCATCAACAACTTCACCAGCACAACTCCAAATAGATTCCCCCATACAGTAAAGGCTTATCCAGAGGAGACTTCCTTGACTGCCCCTCCTGCAGAGTGCAGCAGTAGCCTTTTTGGCACCAGTACACCAGTGGTGAGGGGGTGGTGGTGGTGGAGGGGATAGGATTAAGTTCTTAGTCCCCAATTTATGTCCTGGTTCGGTTCCAGAGGCTTGTTCAGAAGATGCAACAGACATAAGTTGGAACAGAGCTATCCTGCCTGCGCAAAAGCAAATGATAAGGCAAACTGGGCATGCATGAAAGTGCAGGCACATCCATCAGTACATCTATAAGTCAGACAACCATAATCTGTACCGCTCTGATACAGTTGTGTTCATCCCTGGCAGATGGTGTATCAATTTAGGTGAAACATTCACATGGATCTTCTGAGTCCTCTCCTGGAGCCTAGGTTCTCTGGTCACATTATAGGCCTCTGGGAGACATCTTGACAGACATACTGGAAAAGTGATCTCCCCTCCTATCAAGATTTGCTTACTGTGAGTCAACTTGGAGGAACATATGGCATCCATGAGAAACACACATCACGGTATCATAAAGATCATTGGAATTCATTCTGAATTCAATATCAAATACATTAATTTTCATTTGGAGCACTCAGAATTTTATGTTCACAGCAAGTATTCATCAACTTAGCAACACAGCTGCTTGGCCACAATAAGCCTACTTAGTAACTCTGCAATTTTTAAATATTTTCCCTCTTTAGTTCCTTCTAAGAAATAATTAGTTCCAGTTAGTCATCATCAACCAGTTACCATCTTTTTAAAAAGACTGAAAAAAAATAAATGGAAGGATTATAAGATGAAGTAATTGGACATTTTGTACCAGATCAGCAATTACATAGCAATTATTTTCACAGATATTTCTTTCTTGAAGTCTGCATTGGAGACAAATAGGCAGTGGAGGACAAATTATTGGCAATAGAGAGGTAGAGAATGTGAGAGTGTAACTATATTGCTTTTGACTGATCCAACACACAACCACTCCTGTTAGTATGAATGTGGCAACAATTCTTGAATTTCCCATTGTTTTAAATCTTTTTTTTTTTCTAGTTTTGGACCTTGTAGCCAGTCAGAGGCATCTGTGATGTCTCAACATCTTAAAAACAGCTGAATCAGGCACCTGCCTTAACACTGTCTTTTTTGGATTCAGCACTATTATAGAAGACTCACATGATCTATGTGGTCAATGTGGATTTACTGTGCTTGGGTTTCAAGTTTCCCAGAGACAAAGGATGTTGGATAACTCTTCACTGAGTTTGGTATGTGCCCATTGATTAGTCAGCCAAAACCCACTTAGGGCCCTATCCTATCCAACTTTCCAGCACTGGTGCAGCCGCAATGCAGCCCCAAGGTCAGGGAACAAATGTTCCCATACATTGAGGAGGCCTCTGTGACTGACTCCCCACCACAGGATGCAGTGTGCACCCCATTGGCAAGGCTACACCGGCACTAGAATATTTGATAGGATTGGGCCCTTAGTTAGCTAAAGAATTGGAATGCCCAGCTGGTCCCAACTTATCAGCAAACTTGGGGTTTTTAAGAGGTGGTTGGGGTTAAGGCCATGGCATTACTGGGTTTGCTGATCATGCATCAGAACATGCATTAACATATGCACACATGGAAATCTAAGTCATGTGCTGGGACCTTGTATCAAAGGCACAGCCCAATGGTTTGGCAGAGAAGGAAGAGGGGGTTGAGATAAGGGACCACAAAAAATGTGCTCTCTCTCACTCACTCACTCACTCACTCACAGAGAAAGAGAGAGAGAGAAAGAGAGAGAGAGAGGTAAAGATGGAGGTACTAACTGTGTCAATCTGACTGTACACAAGACACAAAAAGCAGTTTTGTGAATTAATAGCTTTGCCAAGGACCAAGTTTGCCAATCTGTTTCTGCTGATAGGTGTGCACTGCATTTCAGAAGTTGGGGAGCCAGAATGCTGAGACCAAGCAATCATTCTGTTCAAAAGCTGGGTGTAGAAAGGTGGAAAGGGGTTTGAAGTTAACCTGTAGTGAAGTAAAACAAGTCAAAGGTTATGAATGGCTCAACATGTACAAGACTGGGAATCATAATATATACCATACAGCCAGATCCTACACATGCTTATTCTGAAGTAAGGAGACTTGCTCCCAACTATTTATGGACAGACACCTAGATTTCAAACTCAGATGTTTGGAGCTAGAGTTTTGTTTGGGTTGTTTTTTTTTAAAGCCTGCACAAAAATAAACTCAGACATAGAAGGGCAGAGAAAAGTCATACCCCCCCCCCCCCATTCAAAGAACATCTATCCCCTTCATCTGTTACCAGCAGATAAGCACAGCAGTTGATCTGTTAAAACAGAACAGAAGTGGGAATAGAGTTTGGGGAGAGAGTGCTCTCAAGAGGACTGTTCTGACATATGTGATGAGACCAAAACACTGCTAGTTAATACCAGATACAAAACGATAGCTTTCCACTTCCTTGTTAAGAAAAAAAAATTGCACAAACTGTGTTATATGCAACACAGAAGAGAATACATAAAATTCATCACCTTCATAACAAGTTCTGTAAAAATAAATAATCAAGCTTTATCATGTATTTGCAAACTTTTTTTCAACTTTTGCAAAAAAAGGTGTAAATTTTTTTCACTAAAAATTAAGCAGCAAATACACACACACACAAATCCAGCTCCAGATGGAAACAATATTGTTTAAATCAAGGTAACGCATTGAGGACATTGATCATGCTTAGCTCTTTTATAGAGGAGATACACACTTTGTTGCTGCTGACTGTATTTTTTTCTATTTCATTTTGTCCAAAATGTCACACATTATATTACATAGTTAGTGCTCTCTGGGCAGCTTTGAATATTTGTTCTTCTGATGTGTTGACTGACAGCCCAATCCTATCCACAATTTCCAGGGAGCAAGTCCCATTGACTCTAATATCTCTAATATATCTAAAATATACATATCTGAGTAGATATGTATAGGATTGGGCTGTGATTAAGTGATCTTTAAAAAAAATAACATTTGATAATCTATCGATAATCTTATTATTTTATAAGAGGTATGCAGTTATAGGTCATTTCGTAGCGGCATAAAAGTAACTTTTGTTTCAGCAGCACAGTAGCCCCCCCTGTCCCATATCCATGGGTCCCAGATCCATGGTTTCTTTTATCTATGATTCTCAAATCCTCCCCCATTGCATTTATGACTCATCTTTCTTCATTTGCAAAAGCTCTGCAAAAGTTGAGGGTTTCTAGGAGGCAAAAACTTAATGCCCTGCTTGTTGGCTTCTTGGATGAGAACCAGTGAGGTAACAGCCCTGAGGCTCTCTGGGCCTTCAGTATTGCTCAGCCTAACCTCCCCTCCAGGTCCCAGTAGTGCTGAATAGCAGGAATGTGCAGTCGGGAGGGCAGGGGAGGCCTCAGCCTCCACACACACTCCACCCAGTTTGTGAGGGGTTGCACAGTCGCGGGGAGGGTGAACTTTCACTGCCGCAAGTATCATCTCTCTCTGTATAGTAAAAGGCATTTGCAAGCAGAGGCTAGAGCTTGTGGCAGCAAAAGCTCAGCCTCCCCCTGTGACTGTGCATGTGCAGTGGCTTCTGGATAGTCCCCAGTATGCCCTATGGTGCCACAACAAGAGCTTCATCAGCCATTCACTTCACCGCACATCACTGCTGCACAGGACTGGGGCATGTCTCTAACATTTAAAATGAACAGAAAAAGAATAATTTAGGGCACAATCCTAACCCCTTATGTCAGTGCTTTCCAGCACTGACATAAGGGCAATGCAGCCCTGAGGTAAGGGAACAAACATTCCCTTACTTTGAGGAGGCCTCTGTGAGTGACACCCAACTGCAGGATGCAGCACATGTCCCATTGGCACCGCTATGTCAGTGCTGGAAAGCACTGACATAAGGGCTTAGGATTTCGCCCTTAATCAATTATATGTTGTTGTTGTTGTTGTTGTTGTTAGTGTTCAAATTAACCCATTTCTGCCCAATGTTGCATATACGCAGCAGGGATCAAATGTGTACACCTGTGGGCTGGGCAGAAATGGGTTAAGCCGTTTTCATACTGTCAAAAAAACTCCATGCAGTTTTTTTAATGCTGAAGTTGTTGAAGGCAGACTGCACAGATGCTAAGCATGCATTATAAAAGCAGAATACTAGCAAAAGCAAACGGAAATGGTTTGCCTAGGATTTGATTGATTGCCAGTCCTGCTCTTGGTTAGAACTGTCACTGCCTCATCAAACACAATTATTGCTTTACAGTGCAAGTGGCCATGAGGAAGTAAGGCCTGGCAGCTTCGCTTCCTCCAACTACCTTTCCAGCTGAGATGTTCTGCCTTTCCCTGAGAGAGAAATTTCACATTACACCTGTTGAATTTCAGCCTGCCGCACAGCAGCTAAAAGCACAGAGCTTCTGTACTGACAGGAGAAGATGAGAAACCTGCCTGGAGTTCAGCAAAATGCCCAGACATTGTATGTTGCTGCTCAGGTATCTTTTTTTCAACTTAACAGCTACCTGCCAGTGCTCCCTATATCCCACTTGCTGATGTATATGGACGAATCCATCAGGAAAGGTCAGCCCTGTAACAGCAATCATCTCTCCCAATGTTTTTTGCATCTATGTGAACGCCCGCATCCATACAGTCTCCCTCGCTTTGCTCTGAAGAGGATTCACCTTCCTTCACAGTTTGAAATTGGGCTGCCTGCACGCTGATGAGGATTTCTGAATGGACTTGTTCCTTGATGGCAGTCAGAGATACGCCTCCATCTATTTCTCAGCCGCTCGGTGTGCAGACTTTGATGCATGAATGCTCTTGTAAATAAATTATTATAAGCTAAATAAATGATAAGGCTGCCTGCCCCATAAACCCAATGACTATGGCGTCTCTTGCCTCTCAGTGACCTACTTTTGGCTCCTCAGTGCATTTCATCAGCATGTTTCACCAACAGTGCTCTCTTTCACAGAGTAAAACAGGGGCAGGTGTACTATACCCCTCAGTCATCACACAGACAATAACACCCTCCCACACTTACCCCACATTGCTAAAGTTGCTGCTCCACCTGCTGAATGCTGCATTTACAATAACTTATCTTCCACTGATATAAGAGGGTGTGTATCATTTTAGTTAAAGAGGTAACTTGTGGCCCAATCCTATGGGCCATTTATGCCACCGGAACAAGTGTCCCAGCAGGGTGAACGGATTTACAGCAAACATGGCAGCACCGCAGCAAGCCTGACGGCACCAGTGAGTGCGGCCTGGTTGCTACCACAAGCAACTAATGGTCAGGTCTGTGTAATGACAGACAGAATATGCCTGCTGCCGCTTGTAAGCTCATGCAGGGGTCAGGAGGGAGGCAGGAAGGGTGCGGAATGGGGCAGGGGGTAGGCAGAATGGGAAGATGGCAAAAGGGGGAGAAGAGTAGATTAGGTCAGGAAAGGGGGTAGGTTCAGCAGTGCCCATCAAATCATAACCCTGAACCCCTAACCCTGAACCCAATCAACCTCCATGGGTCAACACATACTTGGGCAAGTGATATCGCTGGTGTAGGTCCAATGCAATATCACTGTTACAGGACCCATGGTGGCTGCTGGGTTTATCCCAGGAGAAGGGAACAAATGTTCCCTTCCCCCAAAGAGACCTCAGCATGCCAAACCCCCCCCCCCCCTATGGGATACAGCGAATGCCACACCAGCATCACTGCATCTCCACCTAGGTAGGATTGTCTGCAAGTTGTTCACCAGTTGAAATGATACCTCAGCAACATGTAAAAAGGCAGGTGTTGGCCTAAAGGCATGGCACCTAAGTGTTCATGCACTGTAGGGCTAGATGCATACATTTCCCATTCACAACTTCTAGAAACCCTGGGAAAGCTGCTAACCAAAACCAACAATAGACAGCCCAATCCTATCCACACTTTCCTGGGAGCAAGCCCCACTGACTCTAATGGGACTTACTTCTGAGTAGACATGCATAGGATTGGGCTGTTAATCAATAAGGCATTCTTCAAAGGCAAAAAATAGAGACAGTCGTATACCAGGGCCAGGTCACAGAAAATAGGGTTCAGCTCTGCCAGATCCAAAGCCCTACATCAGGCCTCCAGGCTATTTAGCCGGTGCAGAGTTGGTAGCCCCATTGTGGGGCCGCCTCCCTTACTCAGGGGAAGGGAACGGATATCCCCTTCCCCAAGGATACATCGAGAGCTGCCCACAGCTGTCTGAAGAGCTATAGGATGCAGCGGCAGCCATTTCAGCACCACTGCAACCTTGGGTGCCGGGCAGCTCTGCATCCAGCTGGGAGTAGAGTAATCAACAATGAGTGGGAAACATGGGGTGGGGGGAAGAGAGATCCATGGCCCAAATTATACCCAGTATCTTTTGAACCTGAATGCAATTCCTGACTGTTTCATGTACAGCATAGAAGTAGCTTTTTGTCTATTTAGACTTCTGTGTATTTTATGCCAGGGCACTGGATATAGGACATGTACAAGGTTTCCTCTTGAAGATTTGTCATGCTTCAAGGAAGAACAAGATCTCTTTGTAGATATTTTGTGCTGCCAGAAGCATTTTTTTTAGAGCTGCTGCTTTGCGTGTAGCGCTGACCCATTTCCAGCCATTCTTCCCCTACACTGGAGTGCTTTCATTATCTCATAGACATCAGCATGCGCTAGTTTGTCACCTCGTTCAGAAGCCTCACAAAAGTGGCATGGGTTAATTTCTTCCCATGTTAACGGTGCAGCCATGCCTGCTAATGTGCTTTCACAGTGGGAATTGGTCGTAAGGCAGAATTTAATGAAGACTTCCTGTGACAAGATAGGAAACAAAACTCACATCACCACTGCAGTTAACGGAGTCTCCAAATCTTCAGATTGTTCAAGGGCTTCCCCTGCTCACTCCAGCAAGCAATACAGTCTTCCAAGTGAAGGAGGATCCACTTTTTTCTTTTTCCCTCTTATAAATAAAGCCAGCTCTTCACAAACCAACTTCATTGTAAACATGGGTTCCTGAGCTGGCTTGGTAATGACATTGTAAAATTCTGAACCACTGAGAGGAATTTTATCAGGGGGTACAAATGTTCCTTTGGGTCCCTTCCCTTCTCCCTTCAAATGTGAATTTGGTTCCCAGCCCACCTTTTTTGGTTCCTTTTGGCTCCTGGGTGCCCTTTTTGACCCTGGATGCAGGTACCGACTGCACCCCCCTTCTCAAAGGCCCTGTTCTGAACCATATACTAAGTTTCTCTTTCAGTTTTATCCGGCAGAATTCTGTCAGTGTTTTTTTGTTTTTGTTCATGAGGAAAACTGCACTCAACTGTGTGAAGACTCAGTTGTTTGATATGCAAGGCTGGGTTGGAACACAAAAGTTTACATGCATGTGTTCCTCTAATGTATCATCCTTTGGAACATATGTTCTGCTGACTTCAGACTATGTATATGTTGGAAATTGAAGATGCTCTCATGCATCAAAGGCCTACTGATACAAAGATAGCATGTCATGGAGAAACTTCGAGCCTAGCCTTCTCTTTGTCACCCGAGTGTACTATGTGCAAGGAACAGGCAGAGCATGTAATGACCCAATTGCCCACCTGTAGTCCGAAGAGATAAAATCCAAGCAACAGGCCAATCACAGGAGGCTGCTGATTGGATAGCGTAGCTCTAAGGCCCAATTTGTAACACTGACTTGAGCTGTAGGGAGGCAAAACCGAACAGTGTAGAGGCTTTTCTGTGTGTGCAACCAGTTGTATCAGCATCTTCCTTGATGCTCTAGTGGTTTCAATTACATGATTGAAAGGCACAAAAAAAATGGGTCATGATGTTGTCTCTGAAAAGGTCCAGAATCACATGCAGACCTGTTCACGCCAATAGCTTGCAACATTTATACATTGCAACATACTCCAACTCAATATCTATATCCATTGCCATTTAGATTTGTAAATAAGTTTTTTAAAAAAAAAAAATTCTGCTTAGTAAGGCAAGAAAAGAGCATAAGCCAAGTTTAACCTATTCTGAGTCACACTTTGTGTAACCTTTTTAAACTCGCTCTCTTTCCCCCTTGTCATACTTTGTCTCATTTTAATCAATACTAAGAGTGGGTCTTCACATGCAAAAGAAGGAGGCAAAAATGAAATAGAATAGTTCATTTATTAAGACCTTGTCCCATCCAAAATATACTCCGTCTCCCAATGCCCGCTTTTTGGCTAATTAACACCTCTTTTCTCAAGAACAGCAGCTGCAGTGTGGGAAGGAATGACTAGAACTGCTTATCAGTTTGTGCAATTAACAAAATTTATTGCTAGAAACACACTCCCTGCAACTCCTCTTGTCCAGAGGCTTTCCCTCCCCAAAATGCCACTTAACTTAGTGGGTAAAGGTCTGAAGCCTCCAGTCCAAGTCCACAGTCCAGTCTCCAGTCCCATCTTCCCAACAGCAGTCCACTGCCACAGAGTCTTTCCTCTGTGTCCTCTCTAGCAGAGTGTCTCCTCCAGCAAGGTCCTGGCAGTCCTCTTTGTGTCCTCCAGCAGAGTCCTCCACTGAGTCCCCTTCTCTTGGTGTGGGTGTCAGTTTGCTTGTGTCCCGTAGGTCTGGGCATGTCCCATAGGTCTGGGTCCTTGCTCCTTCTGAAGCTGCCCTTTATCCTTGTAGCCCCTTGTTAAGTCCAAGATGAAGCTCAGCTATGAGCTACCTCATTAGTCCATGTCCATTCAAAGTCCCATCAAGGTCAAATGGAGCTCAGGTGTCCATCAGAGTCTCCATTGGCCTTGACTGATTACAGCTGCGGAGCTAGCCCTGCCCGTCCCAGAGCTGTCAAACAGCTGTCAAAATATGGGAATCGCTGTCAACACCACATCATCCACCTCATGATCTTATGATCTTCCATTAAAGGCTTATATACTGGCCTTCTCCTGTAGGTCCTTAGGGCAACTTGCAACAAAAATGCCAACAATTTCAAGTGATTACCAGGGTATCAATCACCATGGTCCCATCTGATGTCTCCAGTTAGTTATGGTTGGTGCGCCATCCAAAACACATCTCAACACAGCTGATGCTTAGTCCTCCATATGGAGGCCTGGGCCAAGAACCATCTCCAAGTTATGAACCTGCAGTTTCATCAAGAGCCTGTAAGCCCATGCAGAACTGTCGGCACCCTCACTGGGCCTTTTATGGCAACGGTTCTGATGATCCACTGTTGTACAAGACCCATAGGATTGGAACATAAAAACATTTTTAATAAACTCTCTGTAGACAACCTGGTCCCCAGTGGGGCAGGTTCAGACCAGGAAATAGAAATAGGATCTGGAGTGCATAGCTGCCAGTGAGAGTCACCCCCCTTCTACCTTGAACCACCACCTGATTTAACCACTGTAACATACCAGTAACAGGTCCTGCAGGCCAGTGTCACCAGTGCATGGTCTCCAGGGTCTTGCACTAGCGGCAAAAGCCCACAGAAGAGCGGCGTGCTTGCCATTCTAGTAGCATGGGCCTTATGGTGGTAGATTACGAGATCCACCAGCATAAGGGCTGGATAGGATTGTGCCCTTATTACATGTTATCACTTAAACAGTTTATAATATCTGAAGCTCTTCTTTGTCCTTCCTGCTACTCATCTCCCCTTCTGGATGCACAGTGTATTTCTATGGATGATCCCTGTGTCCTAAAGCTTAAATGGTTATTACTATCCTTAACCACTCATATACTACTTTGTGTCCCTCTGTTCTGTTTGTCTTCTGAATGAAACATGGAAAGGTGTTGTCTGAAGTAATATGATTAAACATGTATTGTTTTTGGATAATAATGGTTTAAAAAATTAAAAGAATGCACATGCTTATCATCAATGAAGTGTCTCAAAACAAAAGAGCAAATTAGGAAAACAAATTATGCATATCCAAAAGTTAAAAATATATTTGTTTCCCTTGCATGGCTTTGCCAATCAAACATATATTATATACATTTGCTCCTCTTTCTAATTATCCTTTCATCTTGTACCCTAAGGAGTATCAGGTACGTTGGAACTTGAGTTTAGTGCCACTCTCTTAGATGAAAGAAAAAGATACCTGTCGATATGTTTTCATGATTCTTTGATCTCCCTGCGGGAAGCTTTGAAAAGCTAATATGTCTCCCTGCAAATTTCTCTTTAGGGTGATTTGCAAGTTCTCCCTAGCCACTGAAAAGTTCTGTGGACCAGAGACATCAAACTACATGCAACATGACAAGGGTCAAGCTCTTCAACTGGTACACCTGTGGTTTACAAATCAGGCCTTCAGTAACGATTATGTGACCTCTACCAGAGGAAGAGTACATCAGTGTTAACCAGAGAGTGATAACAGATCAAAAAATGTGAGAAGAGAGTTATTGATACTGGTGTTAGAATGTTTTTTTTAAAATGCTGTTCCTCGTTATGCTGCCGGCTGTATGTTTTTTGCCATCAGCACTCCTCTAATTAAACTGTTGTACTACATGGTATGTTTTGCTATTAGCACATATTTTCCTTAATTAGAATACCAAGGGCTTGCTATCTTCCTACTCTCTTGGCTGCCCAGCTTTCCAAGAAATGCCCACCCTCAATCTTAAGTTACAGCCAGCAGAGCTTCCTTCCCATGATGCTCTGTCCTTCCACAAAGTTCCCCAGGATGGGATGCCATAGGGCCAGAGAGGACAGGGCAAGTGCCCAGGGACGGAATGGAATATACTTACTGGAACTTGAGTGGTTGAGAAAGTAAAAGAAGGTGCACTGCTGACTGAAACAAGTTGTTAAAGTAAAAACATCAAACAAACCATAATCTTGTATCACCCCACTCCTAAACAAAATTTACAGTAGGTTTCACAAGCCATGTACATGAAGTGGTTATTTATTTGGCGGGTATATAGATATATCATGATTACTAAAGGTAGGGAAATTTTTTCGTTGTAAACATGAGGCCAAAAGGTTAAGCAAGATCTAGCAGTAGGTTGTCATAGTACCAAGCAGAGCACAAATGAACACAGAATTCAATCAAATTAATAAAAGATCCAATCAGTGTAACTGTGACCCACTCCTGACCAGCTATTGCTATAATGAATAGGCACTGCAATATCAACAGTGGAAATAAGCAGCTAAAGAGGAACAATTACTCTCTGCAGTTAGCTGCTCATTCCCAAGATTTGTGAGGAGCAAGTTCTCCACTGACCAATTTCCCAGTCAGTCAATTTCAAGAGTGAAATGCTCTGCCACTACCTTGTGATGATTTGCCCATTTATACTCCTATGTACAGACTATAATCTGTTTGGCCCTTATAACACTACAGGAGACTTGCAGATAACATCGGAGGAAGGTCTTTGAAAAATTCTATCAGGATATGAATTATCTCACCCTCAAACATAAGCAGGGAAAACCCCATGCAGCTGGGTCCACTATCTGGACACCCCAGGCTACCATATGAGCAGCATATGAGTGCCACTCTGTGCCAGAAACCAATTCGGTACCACACATTACCTACATATTGCCAGCTACATGAATTTATGTCAGGCATTCTGAAAAAAATAAAATAAAATAAACTATAGTACTTCACTTCCTGAAGTGAAGAAGCAGATTTTTGAGACCATGTTGATACCCAGGAGTAACTGAACACAAGGCAGATCCTGCCAAAAATTAATAGAATGGCATCTGTCATTGGAGTTCTTAAAGACTTCCTAGCACATCAAAGGCCTACAACCATGCCTTGAAGGTGACCCTTCCTTTTATAGCGGTGGCTCCCAATCCATTAGGAGCCTGCGGACTACTGAGGCAAAAATTGGAATCATCATGGATCACATGCAGCACCCCAACCTTCCATACACAAAAAATACAATTAAATTTGCCGTAATTACAGAAGTTTTATTAGATTCATTATTTATAGAGAAGATTTGTCAGTTGCTGCTTTCGTTGCTGGCTGCGGCTGTGACTGGTCCATTCTCTATCCTTTCTGGTAGTCCATGGGGGAGTGTCTCCCAAGCCAGCGCTCCCCCATGGATCATCGGAGAAGGCGGACAATGGTCCAGACACAGACACAGTTCACACTTCAGTGCCTGCTATGTGCTGTCTGTTTTCCGCTCTTTATGGTGGTCTGTGGGGGAGTGCTCACTCGGTGAGACACTAGAAGCAATTGAAGGCAATTTTTTTTTCTGAGACCTCGAAGACCACTTCTCAGGGTCTCGCGGACCACCTGTGGGAACAGACCACAGGTTGGGAACCAGTGTTTTATAGGCATTAGGAGGTAAATTGCAGCAGTGCATGCCAGCCTCCTGTCTCCCTTTCCCAACCTGGACTTGCTTCCTGTGGCTCTTCAAACCAAACAGCTAGCCTAGGTCCAAATAGACCTATTGGTGATTAAGCAGCCTACCAGGAGGTAAAAAAAAAAAGTTTTTATTTCTGTCTCCCAAGCTATTTGGTTGCCCCATCACCACCATAGCAGCACATTGCATAGTGTAACTGTAGGGGGACAGGACTGGGACATTAAAGTGGGTACTACTCAGAAACCAGCAGAAGAGCATGTTATTTTCCCAGGATATTCTGTAGTAGACCTTAAAAGTTGTCAGACTGACAGCACAATCCCATGCATGTCTAGTCAGGTCCATTGTGTTCAATGGGGCTTACTTCCAGGAAGTGTGCATAGGATGGCAGCCTTAAAAAAAATTCAAAGGAACATTCAAGCTGTTGAACAGGAATTCATTTGCATTGTTGATACTAGAATGGCATTTTTTAATTGCAGTAGCTGACAGCTCTTCATGGGCATGTTGCTAGCAGAGTGAGGAAATGCGTGCATGATGAGGTTTCATTTCCGCTCCCTAACTAGCTGCAAAACTGCACACACAGGATACTCATAAGAACATATAAGAAGAGCCCAGTTAGATCAGGCATCCAGCTAGTCCCTGTATCACACAATGATCCACAAGATGCCTCTGGGAGTACACAGGACAAGATACCTGCATCCTTTTGCCACTTCTGGCATTCTGATGTATCTTCCACCTTTTTCTAAAGCAGGAATTATGCTCTTTGGAGGGGGTGGAGTCAGGGTCTGAATGTTCGCAAAGGCTGATCGGCTCAACTGCTAATGTTTTTAATTGAGCTTCACTTGTAGCCCTGGCAGCTGCACTTTGGGACCAGTGTTTACAAATGTACTTGTCTGACCTGTCTGTTCTCATATGGGCTTAAAAAATTTAGTGTTCATGTGTTATATTCTACTTCAAACATTGTGTTACTACAGTAACCACCTTCATTTTCCCTCGGAAACCAATTTTGCATGCAGTGGCTGATAAAGACAAGTTTTTTTAAGCTGCATATAATAATTCAGACACACTTGCCCAGCACAGATTTATGAAAACTTTCAACAGTTATTTTGCATCAAAGTTGATGCAATATATTGCATTATTCCACTGTGCTATCCTCATGCCCGTTTTAAAGCGAGACATTTAAAACCAATGTTTTAAAGAAGAGCCTTCTTTGGGAGGTTTTCTTTTTCATTTAATGGACGTATTGAAAACGTTGCACCATCCTTTCTTAGGGAAGCACAAGGACATAGCTGAAAGTATTATTACAGTTGCAGTTATAGTTATCCTTAGTAACTGATAGTGATCTTAATATAGGCAAGTACATGGCAGGCATGGAAACTGTGAGATCCCAATTCTCAAGAGCTGCCATTGGCATATCGTGATGAAACCTCCTGTTTTAGTGTTTCATGACATACCAGACCATAAAATGGATACCATGGAAGTATATAGGGAATACTAAAGGTATTCCATGTGAATATTTTGTATACAATACTAAATGTACATGAATACTAAAGGAAGAGATTTCCTAGCTTATCCCAGGCATCTAAGAGGTGTGAGATTTTTTTTTTTTTTTTTGCAAATTTTGGTCAATAAAAAAATGGAAAAAGGCCAAAAACATCGTTATGTGTTTTTATTTTCATTTCACTACCATGTTCTCCAAGCAACTGCACCACTGACCTGAGCACTTCTCATGAGATTTACCTTTCCCCACATCATTTTACCATGCCATCCAATACCACTGTGCCATGTGCTGTGGGCACAGGGAAGCAACAAGCACACTGTTTAGGTGATGTTTGAAACAGAACAAAGAATGTGAGACAAAGCTGTAGTTGCTCAGCAGAATATGTGTCACCACTCCATTGTCTTTGTGCTTCAGTAGATTTCCTTCCACTTAGTTCTATACATTCCCCTGAATAAAATGATCAGAATTGGATGCCTACTCCCAACTTTTCAAAGAGACAAAATTTCCATGAGCTTGAGAATTTGAGGAACAACCTCCCAAATCCAATCACCCTCTCTGTAGTGCCGAGTAGTGCCAATAGTCTCACTACCCAGAGTCTGTTTTTGGAGTTCCCCACTCATGCATACTATACACAGCATTGTTTTCTGTGAGTATTTATGAGTTTCTAAGCTGATAACTGAATCCAGACTGTGCAAGCCAAATATAACCTAGCACCAGCTGGTTGTAAAAGCTGTTTCTCTCTCTAAGGGAGCTCTGGTTAAAATATTTGTGACTTGAAATAAAGCCCTGCAAACTGTTACTTTTATAATTGAGGAAGAAAGATAATTTTAGGTTTAGCAGGAAAAGACATGAAACATGTTCTTGCCTAGATGTATTAATTTGAACAATGCCATCTTATTTTGAAGCTATGATTCCCACTTCTTGAGACACGACCCATCATTCTGCCTGACAACTGGAACTTGTCCATGGCAACCTCCTTTTAAGCCGCAAAGTCAGGGGAGGGGGCCCTTGTCAGCAAGCAGCTCCAAGGCCACTCAACAAATCTACACAAGTAAAGTGTTGCAAATTCCCTGATGGTAATGGATAACTGCTGTTCTGCTTAACAAAAGTCTCCTATAGATCTTGGAATACAGAAGCAAAGACTTCTTTGTTGTCTAAGGCATGAGGTCCCTGACTGCCCATGACATCAAAGGTTCTAATACATGAGCTGACGATCCCATAGCAGTCAGAGTGTATGCCATTCACAGTGCAAACCTGTGTATGTCTATTCCGAAATAAGCTCCATTAAGTTAAGTGGAACTGAGTCCCAGGTAAGTGTGCATAACATTGCAGCCTTAGGGCACAATCCTAACCAACTTTCCAGCACCAAGAAAAAGGCAATGCAGCCCCGAGGTAACGGAACAAATACCCCCTTACCTTTAGGAGGCCTCCATGACTGCTGGCCAACTGCAGGATGCAGCACATGCCCCATTGGCACAGCTGTGTCAGTGCTGGAAAGTTGGTTAGGATTTGGGCCTCAGTCTGTCAAGTTTCACTTGCAACAGTGTCAACCTGAGTGAACACAAGACCTAAAATAGTGGATAAAAGACCATTTCCACTGACCATGCAGAATCAGTATGTGCAAGGAAAACACAGTAGATACTAAGCATATGCTTAGTATACATGGAAATGGAAATGGAGGGGAGTCCTTGACACAGTTCCAGTCCCAGTCTCAAAACAATTCACAAACAATAAGAATGGGGAAAAGACAAGAGTCAGGCAGCCCAATCCTGAGCTCCCGTGGTGTGCGGCTGCAGCAGCACCGAAAACGACTACTGCCACATCCTGCGCGCCAACGGCAGCCGCGGGCAGCACCTTGGAAGAAGGGGACTTTCGTCCCCTTCTCCTGAGTAAGGGGAGTAGCCCCGCAATGGGGCTACTCAATTCACTGCTGACCAAAAGGTTGGCAAAGTAAGAGCATTTGTGTCTGGCGCCGAGCCCCACACGAACGCACAGGATCCGGTGGAACTGATCCCGCCTCCACCCGTACTTCCTCCCTCCCTCCCTACTCCCTCCCCCGGCACTTCACCCACATGCCCTCTCCCCGCCTCCCACTTCCCCATCATGCTCTTCCCCGCCTTCTGCCCGCCTCTCCCCTCTCTGGAACACCTCCTCCCTGCCTCCCCCCACTTTCCTCTCCGCAGCTTGGCGGTCCGTGTGACCGCTGAGCCATGGAGGCCGATCACCAGCCCAGCACAGGCGCTCACCTGGAGTTAGGCCTCGCCAGCACATCAAGCCCAGGATTGGGCTCTGAGACCCCACACTTTATACCCAGAATTCCTAAAAGGAAGCACTGAACAGCATGAAATGTTAGCAAGAAATATGTAAATAATTCATCAAATAGAGGCTGCTGTATTAACAGGCTACTGATTTGGGAAGGGGGTGTCGTCACATGGTTCTCAACAATTGGCCACAGTGTCACTGAGAATGCAGGGTAAATGTGAAATATGCTGGAAGTGTTACAAAATAGCTGGGTTTGTAGTTTGTGTAATTTCACAGCAGTCAAAAGGAAGTTCAGTGAGGAAAAAGGGGATTAATTTAAGAATTTTTCCATGAGCATTTTCAAAACTGTGGGTAACTTGACTGTTGAAAGCTGGTTGTGCAGGCACAGGCTGTACGAAAATCTCAGTCAGGAAAGAACTTTGGAGGGGATGCACTTAATCTGCAATGCAGCTGAGCATTACAAGCGGGACACATTTGTATTCTGAATCAGCTACTTATAGTGACATCATTACATATAATTACACAGTGCCAGCCCTGAAAATGAGAGTCATTCCTTATTTCAATTCATTTTGATCATGCTCTGTGGTTTGACCTGTGTCATCAAGTTAGCCTATAATCAGTGTAGGATTGATATCTAGGTTTCTAGGCCCTATGTATTTTTTTAACAAAACCATCCTCAAAGATCATTTATTTTTCAAGGGAAATATCTGAAGTGGAATTATTACCCCTAGGCAGATAGGAACGTTGTCAAAACAGCACCATCCACAAAGTATATGGAAGTTTCTGCACACTCACTGGGACTCCAGAGTTTTGCTGAGGTGTGACATGTATTTTTTTTAAAGATAACCAAAAGGGGCAAAAAAGCCCTCTGATACTTTGCATCCAAGGTAACGAAGGGTGGAAGAGAGAGTATATTCTTAGAGAGAGGTCTCCGTGACTTGGTACTTCTTACCAGATGGACAGGAAAGGACTTT
The DNA here is from genome assembly GCF_035046505.1 of Tiliqua scincoides. NCBI lineage: Eukaryota > Metazoa > Chordata > Lepidosauria > Squamata > Scincidae > Tiliqua > Tiliqua scincoides. The sequence goes on from NC_089822.1 coordinate 76,916,187, forward strand.
CAGTTCATTTTCAAGGTTTTTACAGAAAGATTTGAAACTATGCTTCATGGCTAATGTTTGAAAGATAGAGAGAAGGAGGAGAGATTAAACACAGAGATGGAAAGGGGGGAAATTGAAAGAAGATTTGAGGCAGAGAGAGAGAGAGAGAGAGAGAGAGAGAGAGAGAGAGAGAGAGGCAAAGCTGACTGTTCAACCCAGCCCTGTAACCTAACATGTAAACTCAGGCATGCTTACACAGAAGTCAGCTGCATTCAGTCCAGTGGGATTTACACACAGGACGATGTGCTTAGTGCAACATTTTTTCCCCAGTATCCCTCTTGCTGTTACTGCTGTTGCTATGCTATAATCCAGCATCTGTTGTATCAAAATTATTGCTTTTAATGGAGTCAGATTGCCTCCATTATAATGATATGATTACGATTATGAGACATCTAAAAACTGCACAGAAAAATGATAGGTTTCATCCATAGTGTGGTGCTTGCAGAAACTATGTTGCCACAAGGCACCTTCCTCACCCCAACCTCCTCGCCCTTGCATCTGAAGCCTTTCTGAAACGCCACATATCGTGCTGCTGCTGAGATCCCTCAACACTCAGCAGCAACTTTTCAGAGTAGCTGAGAGCCCAATCCTATGCTGGCTACCACCAGGAGAGTGGGTCACAATCATGCCATAAAGTATATTGTGATCATGCGGAGGCCAGTTCAGCTGGCAGGCCTTTGCCAGTAATGGAGCGTTGCCCACTGACCAGTGTAAGTGAAAAGTGAACCTCTGAGTGGTGGGGAGGTAAAGGAGGGCAGAACAGGGGTAGGGAGGGGATGTTTTGAGGCAAGGGGAGGATGGGTTTTTTTTCAGGCCCTAGAGGAGGGGCAGGGACAGCAGTAGAAGCTGCCGCTGCATCCTGTCCTCCCTCCTGCACCTGAAAGTGCTACATGGGCTACTTGAATCTGTGCCAGCTACTGGCACAATTCCAAGTAGACCCATCAGGGCTACCTGGGCCCAACAAAAGGAAAGGGAACTGATGTTCCCTTACTGCAAGGAGACCTCTGGCTGCCTCCTTGGCCCTGCAGGACACAATGGTGGCTGCCTTTGGCATTGCTGTACTGCGAGACAGTACCCTCAATAGAACTGAGTTGTCCAGGACTTCAGTAGGGAGCAGGGGATGGAGAAGGTGTCTGCTGATGGTATAGATAGGACGATTGGTATAAAATATGGTGTGTAAGCAGGATGAAGAAAATGAAGCTCATATTACTCATTGCATATTGAAAACCCTATAAGGGATTTACAGTGTTCGCTTAGGTAAATCCAGTAATACTCTCTGAAATTTTCTTCATTGAAAAAGATGAAATGCTAAGTATCCCACAATTTAGGACTACAACAGGTTTGTTAGCCAATTGTTTTTCAAAGTACATTTACATTTGTATTCTTAATGTTCCTCCTGAATCCGGTTCTGCTTTGAAGTTAACTTCGTTTTATGGGTATTTTAAATGTTGCAGCCCAAGCTAATGCATACAATTTAGGTTGCCACTTTAAATTGTTGGTGATCTGTGTGAGGTCAAGTTCTGTTCAAACTTCCTGTTGGCCACAAATCATAGTGCTGCATTAAGGACTCAGATGATGTTATAAACCAAAGAAAACCACAGGAGAGGAGGGGTGGGGACAGATTTTTGGAAGAAAGGAGGCGGAGTACTATGCAGTCAGATAGTCAAACATGTTGCTAATGCTAATGCAGTGGTTCTGCGAAAGGGAGGGAGATAAATATGATCAGGTGCTGCTTGTATGCCATAAATGTGCATTGTTCCTTCAGCGATGCATATTTTAAAAGGAGTTAGGAAAGAAAATCAATCTCGTGATCCTTCTCTCCAGGGAATCGTCCAAACTGCACTAGTAATTCTCGCCAGTTAATCTTCTCCATAGCAATCAGCAGGAAAATGCTTTTGTAATCAGTGAAGATAATTCACTGTTAATTTCAAGAACTAGAGAAAGAGTAGATCACACACCCTTTTTCCTTTTGTTTTTGGAGAAAGATTCTCAAACACAATCCTATTGAAGAGCTGTATCATCAAAATGTGTGTTCCAGAGGCTTGATGTGCTTTCTGGTAGTTGCAAATATCACATGCTAGAGTGCATAGCCAGCCATTGCTGATCGTGGTGAGTGGCCGGTTTCACATGGCAATGGACACTAGACACTCACTGCCCCAAGTAAGATCATGTAGGGGGCAGAAGGAGGCAGAGAGAGGGTGGAACAGGATATAGATTGGCAGAACAGGGTGGTAATCGGGCAGGAAGGAGGGAGGGCAGATTGTGCCTAGGAAGGGGGCAGTTTTTGGCAGTGGTAGTATCCACCAAATCTTAACCCCTTCCGAGGCCCAGTCCGCCTTTGTAGGTTCATGCAGACTTGTGTCACTGATATCGCTGGTACGGGTCCAGGTTGACCCACCAGGCCAGCAGGGGGCTTACCACCTTTGTGTGTGTGTGTGTGTGTGTGTGTGTGTGTGTGTGTGTGTGTGTGTGAGAGAGAGAGAGAGAGAGAGAGAGAGAGAGAGAGAGAGAGAGAGCGCTTTTCCTGGTGTGTTGTTTTTTTTGCTGTTTTTGAGGTTCAGTGATAATTCCTTGCTCAACTCATACCATTAGCTTTAGAGCTGAGCAGAGATTTTGGGCCAGACACTGATATCCACTCTAAGGAATATGTTTACTAAATTCTAAAATTTAAAATTCTAAATGCAACTCCAAAAACTACTGCCTTGCTATAAGCCAAGACTTTCGAAATTACATTCCTGAGGTCTGGGTTCGGTTCCTGCCTGTCTGATGACCTTGAAGAAGCCAATACGTGGAGAATAATAACTTCTTCACAACTTTAAAGCTTCTATTACAAATCCTTCAAGTCAACACCTGTCTCTTATTTCATATTTTTTCAGGTGCTAAAATACTGCAGTCCTTACCCCAGTGGAGACCTGTAGGCGCTATTGTAATACAACCAATAATTCTGAAAATGGCAAATGCAGCACCACAAAAAAGTTATTTTCACATTTGTTACTATGGCCAATATTCAGTGACACAGAAAGGTTTGAATTTATGAAGGAAGATTACAAGAACAGCTAAGAGGGATACTAACTGTCTCCATTTATTAGAAGTTGTAAATTAAAGTGGTGCAGGCACTTTACTGAAGGTTACGACTGTGCCGTGTTCCAGGTTTTGGCAACCAGCAAAGCTTTACCAAGGCTTCTGCACAGCTCTTAAGAAACACTGAACAAGGGACAAGTGAAATAATAATTTGGGCATCTGTGTAAAGTGGAATGGTTATCACAGAGGTGTCAGACTTGTTTCATTCAGTGGGCCAAACAGCATTCATGCCTACTGAGGGCCGGACGTGAGGCCATTAAGCAGGAAGTGATGTCATTAATCAGGTCATGACCAGAAATCAGCACTTTTTTTCTCTCTTAGCAACTCATTAGCTGCAAATCCAAATAATTTTTTCAAGATATGGAAGAGTCCATTTATCATGTGGGTTGACTTTTCAACAGTGACACCTCCACACAGCTGAGTAGCTGATGGTGTTGCTGAGAATGCCCAAGGATTGGAAAAAGAGCTTCTGTGGGAACACAAGATGTTCAAAACTGGGAAGTTTTCCAAAACTTCAAAGTATGAAACAAATATAAGGCAATGAAGAAAGACAGCACCATAGTCTTCTATTACCACCTGAAATTAGTTTTTGCTTAATTGATCTTTTCTATTCTTATTGTATTATTGTTATAAACAGAATGACTGAAAACGATTTTAAAAAATTCACAAAAATAAAACCTTCCTTCTTTGTTTGACCCCATCAGATTGATATAAAAGACTTGTCAATTCTAAAAGAGCAATTGTGAAACATTTATTTTCAAGGTGACATAAAAAAAATACCATAAACTGTAGCAAGCCAAATCTGCAAAACATTACTGAATAGGGAAAATTAATATTTCATGTTTTTTCATCTCATAAGACCAAAAAGGATGGTAGATCTTTCCACTCAGCTATTGGGGAGAGGGGGAGAGAAAGGAATAATAAACAGGACAGGAATTGATTGCTTGGATCCAGAGAAGCAAGAAAAAACTTATACTTATGGACTAGAGTTTTCCCAATCTTTTCTCATACTATTGCCTCCTGAGTCCTTTAAAAAGCTACTCTTGGAGAGTAGGGAATCATTCAGAGTGTGGTGCAGTGTGGCACAGGGGGATGTTGCAAAGCATTAAGGCACCTTTTTCAGCAAAGGTTTTGCTGAAACCTTTTAAACCTCTCCTTTTAAACAAAACAAAGATGGGCCTAAACATTCCCAGTTGTGCAGTCATATCAGACAACATTTGAGAAGCACCTTTTCCATCACTCCATTACAGATTACTGAAATATGCCATTGCCTATAGTCCTTGTAAGGGGTCTGCACCAGTGCATGAACTCCTTGCCTTGTGGCAATGTTGCAACTGTATCACAGCACTGTCTCTGGATGCTCAGTGATGACACCACATGTCATTGCCAAACTTCTGAACTTGCAAACAGAGTTCAGCTTCAGTGGGAATCCTGGCCGTGGCACTAATAAAACCAAGGGAACAAACTATTTGTTGTAGCAATTTTCTTTTTAAATTTGAAAATAACTGAAGTGCTTTCTTACGTCATAATAACATAAGAGCATAAGAACAGCCCCACTGGATCAGGTCATAGGCCCATCTAGTCCAGATTCCTGTATCTCACAGCGGCCCACCAAATGCCCCGAGGAGCACACCAGATAACAAGAGACCTGCATCCTGGTGCCCTCCCTTGCATCTGGCATTCTGACATAGCCCATTTCTAAAATCAGGAGGTTGCACATACACATCATGGCTTGTACGTCAACAATTCCTTCATCATTTCTCAAATTACAATGCCAGAGAACATGCTGTACTTGGATACAGCAAAATTTGTGATGATTTTGCAGCTATTTCCAATTGTAACCCAGTATCTGGGTGTATCTCCTGAACTTCTGCATTGTCATGGTGATTAACAGGATTGGTTTGCAGCTCTGACTGAAGAGATTCCAGGGTGTGTTTTTTTTTCTGACATAAAATGTTGGAAATTTTTCACTGCCCAGTTATTACCTCCAGGATTGCTTTTGGTAGTCAACTAGAGATTGATGATGATTCCTGGAAGCTGCAGTTCATTCTGGGAGGGTAGACAACTCTGTTGGTGGGGAGAAAGGCTTAGGCTATTGTGAGTTTGGTAAAATATAATACAGAGCAGGGACTGGCTCATGGACACCCCCTTCAATGGAATCTTAATGGCTGACAAGGTAGCCACTGAACAAAAGATACAGAAAGGATTCATATAAGAAACATAAAAGCCAAGGGCCCATCTGGTCCAGCTTCCTGTGTCTCATCAGATGTCTCTGGGAGCCCATCAGATGTCTCTGGGAGCACTCTAGAAACAAGATACCTGCATCCTATTGCCATTCCCTTGCATCTGAAATTCAGAGATAGTCCACTTCTAAAGCCCAGAGATTGCATAAAGTCATCAGGACTTGTAACCTATGATGAACTTTTCCTCCATAAATCTGTCCAATAGCCTTTTAAGGGCATCTAGGTCCAGTGCCTAAATGTCTTTAAATGGGGAAGATTAAAGTAGTTCGGAGGAGGGTGTCCACATAGTAAACCCATAGACTGTTTGCCCCAACTGTTTGCTTGATAGGCACAGCCAATCTTGGTCATCTGCTACTTGTATGTATTCTTACTTACAAAGAATTATTTTTGCTGTCACACTTTATGTTTTAGGTGACCATCTAAGAAGTTTTAAGCCTACATCTAAAATTGTAATGCATATAAAAGCCCTAGCAATGAGCTGGGTGGGAATGACGTATATGTTTGTCTGCAATCAGGTGGTGAAAACAGGTCTGTTGGATCAGGTTGCTGGAATTTATTTTATTGTTTTTAAATTCCTACCTCTCACTGGAAACCTTGTTACCTCTTGGACATGGTCTGAGTCTTGTTCTACAGCTCATCAGCTTCCATCAGGATAATGCTAACTTTTCTGTTAAGGGCATATGTTTCCTCTCCTGCTTTCCTCCTGCTACATATAATACTGCTACAAAGTTTCCCGTGCAAAAATCTTTTACAAGATTCTTTTGCTTGCCTGTGCCTGTGGCAGTTCTTCTGAATCACCTTCATCTTATAGTACTTCTATTTTTTTTATTTTTTGAGTGAAAATTTTGACAGTTGTAAACTCCAAGAAAAGGAGTTTTTGCTAGGCGAGAATTCTCCAGAAGATTTTTAAGAAACAAAGCGGTAAAATTGCTCCTAGGCCTGGCCACTATTTGACTTGGCAAAGTGAAGTTCTGAGTCCTAATTATGACTCTCTTGTAGTGACCACAGAAAAGTGTAAAAGTTTGCCCTAGTATTTAGGAGCATCTTCTCTGTGAACCAATACATCTCAAATAGGTAAGAAAGGGCTGATCGTTTGGGACTTGAGCTGACCACAGAACCAGCACTGCAGCAAGTTGTTTGGTTGGCAACCTTCAGTCTCAAAAGACCATGGTATAAGCCTACAGCACCCGGTATTCCCAGGCGGTCTCCCATCCAAGTACTAACCAGGCCTGACCCTGCTTAGCTTCCGAGATCAGATGAGATCAGGCATGTGCAGGATAACAGTTACTGCAGCAAAAGGGCTATGCAATTGGACCCTGCCCTGCAATTTGGTCCTTTAAACATGCAGGCCAGGCAGAAGCATCTCATAGAAAAGCAGCTATCATTCATCAAGAGAGTGGAAATAGCAAAAACCAAATCTCTTTATTATAGGACCGGACAAGTAGTAGGAAAGAAGAAACCATATAATGTGCTGACTTCAGAAACATTAAAATGTTAATTAAGGGGCGGGAGACAAAGACACATACAGCAACTTGTAGGGGCAAGGCAAAAGAAAGAGGGGAAAAAATCAAGGTGCTTGTGCAGGTTGGAGCTTCTTTGTTCATCTCCTGGAGCCAGAGGAGCAAGATAATTCCACCAATTATCACATCACTGTTGGGTCAAAATGCACTGCATCTCAAATCAGCCAACCCTTTCGAGTGCAGTTTCTGGGATCAAGATTCTACCCTTCTCATTGCCTAATAGTCTAACAGAAGGGAACAAGCCCCTGCCTCTCTCCAGTCTTGCAGAGCTGGATGATCTTGACCAATGAACAGGTATTAGCTAACCAAACTGGGGAACAGGTGAACCCAAGGATGGGCTGGTGTCACCACGGTGAGACTCGAGTCTAGCCTCTCCCCCTTTGACTCAACTAATGCATGAGTCACAATGCACCCCTACAGTGACATGCCACCAGAAATTCCCAAGTCATTTTGACTCAAGTCAGGGACTCTTGTAAAGCAAGCTGCGGTGCAGGTCAACAGTGACTCCACAGAAAAATCAACCACCATGTCATTTATGTGCTGCTGTTGTTATCTGAGTGAGCGTCACAGTGCAGCGAGTGCAGAAAAATGATTGGTTCCATACGAACCCCAGCAACGAAACACCTCCCCCCCCATTCATATCACAACTCCGCCTTCAGACGGGGACTGGGAGGTACCTGAGCTTGGCAAGGAGGGAGGGGGTGTGACAAACTTCATGAAAGTGGGGACAGAAGCAGAAAGTAGGGAGAGCAACTGCTGAACTCGGTGGTCCAAGGGACTCTGTAGAAGCCCATTTCATGCATGTGGATACCACAAAGTTCTTTCTACAGCTTGAACTGCATTTTCTTGAGTATCAGGAGGTAAAAAGGAATGCCCACTTCTCATATTTCATTTATTCCGTTGTTTTTGGATTTGCAGTGACTCCCCTGTTCTCTGCGTTTGTTCCATCACTGCAACATAGCAAGCTACTGGTACGGCATGGTATTTACACTTTTCCAACAAGCCAAGCACCATAACGTGTTTGGCATAACAAGATCAAGTAGCCTGTTTTCCCTTATTACACATGAATAATGCACACTGAGGAGAGGAAACTGTTGCTATAAATGAGCAGATTTCTTTTTTAATTAATCTGTTAGGGCGCTTGGTTTCACAAACATTGTAACCCCTTAAGACAAACAGAAGAACCTTCTTAAATAATGATGAGGACAGGGCATTTACACCAGCCATCTGGATCCCTTTGGTGTGCTGGGCCCAGTCCAACAATATGTATTTTAGTGCAGCCAAATGCAAGGTCACGCATAGGGAAGTAAGAACGTAAGCCAAGACTAAAAAACAGGACCATCTCTGTGACAGAGGAAAGGGAATACAACTTTTCGTGTCTCTGCTTAAACGAAAGAGCCAACAGAGCATCAAAAACAGATACAGCTCCCGCTTTCATTAGCATTGGTGCTCAAAATGGGGTGATGCTAAAAATTTGAAAAGATTCCGGAAACAAGCTTCATCCCTCTAGTAAGCACAGTAAAAAAAAAAAAATCAGATCGGTATAATAAGACTGAGTACCTTTTTTTACACTCAAATATTAATGGTGCATGTATGTACTCATGGTATCCTATTGGTGGAAGGGCAACAGCCACAGCTGGCATGAGGGCCATCATGTTATGTAGATTCACTAGACAGGCATAATGTCAAGCTTTCCTGATGCAGAAGGCTTGTGAACTGATCTTATTTCCACTTCAGTAGGTGTAGCGCAAGGACAGGATTGTAGTTCTGAATTGGTTTTATATGAAACAGTATACAAGCCATGAAAAGGTGAAGAGGAAATTGTATCCCAAGTCAGCACTGCACTCAAAATTTAAAAGTAGCAAGATAAAATTCAACAGAAATTATCTTATATTCACAGACAAAGTTGTTCCGTTAACCTGTCCCTCTATTTACTTAAACAAGTCAGAACTCCAAGAACAGGTTTCCAATGCTAAGCCCAATTCAAACAATGCCCAAATCCTCAAAGAGGCTGCATCCAGAGCATCAGAGATCTGTGGGGTTACTATAATGGCCCTACGGTCAAGGCATAAAGCAACACCTCAATACTTGTATAGGATTTATTTTTCTTCTGAAGAATGGGGTTTTGAAAAGACCTAGGGCCCGATCCAGACCCATGCGCTCTGGTTTACAGTTGGCGAATACGGTCACAAACGTACCATAAGGCACATTTGCAAGCTCTTGCAATAGGCCCAGCATCAGAGCTAGTCCAGCGCAAGCTTGCGCTGAGCCAGCTCCAGCACTGGGCATGCGTTGCGCCACCCAGTGTTTGCCTGGACTGCCTGGCCATGGAGAGGTGAGTGAGGATGTGGGCATTCAGGGGTGGGGGGAGGCAGGGGAAAGGTGGACGGAGGACGGAGAAGAGGTATGGTAGGGGAGAGAGTGGGTGGGAGTGGGGTGGGACTGGGCTCCACCAGTTCCTGAGCTCCGTGTCAGACTGCGTAATCTCACATGGAACTCTCCCATTCTGTGCCAGTTCCAGAGCTGCTGCAGAATCAGGTAGCCCCATTGTGGCTTTCCTTGGGCGAAAGGGACAAATGTCCCTTCTGAGGAGCTGCTACGTGCTGCCTGGTTGTGTGTGTTGGATGCTGTGGCAGCCCTGCGCTCTGGGCATCTCAGGATTGGGCTGCTCATCAATAAACTAACACTTTTATGCCATTAAAGGTTTACTACTACTACTACTACTAAACTAACACTGAAAATAAAGTGAAGCTTAGTACTCTTCTCACCAATGGAAAAAAGGTAATCCATCAGAGCCTTATTTGAATACAGTTGAGAAAAGAGGTCTCTGGGTGTTTTGTCATGGTGCTAGATTCTCTACTGGAATTGCCAGACCTGTCAAACAGATGGCTCTATTTTGTCTGTGTCAGTCAGACTACATTTAATCATAGGATCTAAGAGGCAGGTGTGTATATACAGGTGATGTCTGAAATCACGCACCAAGTTCCTTGGCTTAACCTACCTGTGACAGGTAGTAAATATTGCATTTACAGTTCCTGTTTTTAGGAAATTTCACCATCTCCACTGCAGAGAACAAAGAACTGCAGCTTTAAGCCAATGTATTCTAGAGGACATTCTCATTTTCAAGAAAACCATGAGAGAGGAAAGTGCTTTTGCCACAGCTGGAATAAAGCACAAGTACCCAGAAATGGACTGAATTGAGGGCAACAGAAGTATTGATTAACCTGACATGCAATAAGCAAAAAGGAGTTCCCTGCCATACAATAGTACCGGATCCTACTGCTCAGGTAAAAGCTCAGACTGAGGAGCTCACTAAGAACTCAAAGCTTTACAGGGCTTCATGGAACCAAATTGACCTGTAGGGTCAACCGACTGTATTCAGAATGGACTTGCTGCCCAAAGGGTGTCCTCAATGTATATAGCTCAGACTTCTGGTTTTACTGGCGTTCCAACCCCTAGGATTGGCTTTGAACAGTGGTTCCCAAAGTTTACCCAAAAGTAGGAACCACTGTAAGGATATGGGGACAATGGCACTTCTGTGATCACTCCACTGCTGCAAAAAGGGTTTTTCATGTACGTGGGGCTTGCTATGGCTCTCCAGAAGGTGTGGGAACCCCTTGCCCACCCCCACCACCCGCAGGCTTCAGATTGGCTCCCTGACACAATCGCTACCCACTTCTGGTTTTGTGATGAAAACTGGAGGTGGGTCACAATCATGTCAGGGAGCCATTCTGAGGCACAGGGAGGCCTGGAGAGAGGACTCCTGCGCCCTCCAGAGGGCCATAGCAAACCCAAGGTATGTGAAAAACCCTCTTTTTGCTGCAGCGGCGCAATTGCGGAAGTACCATGCCCTCATTGCATCGTCGCCACCCCCCTTAAGGAGGTAGTGACCATTTCCCACCAGGTGGGGTGTCCTGATGCCCCAGTTTCGGAACCTCCAGGGAACTTCTAGTGTCTCTGGGGAGCAGCATCAATATCCAAGTGCCTACTGAAAACAATCCTGGAAATTATAATTCCTTGGCTTAATGACATTAACAATATGATCTTATTGTGTGTCTATGCAGGTGTGATCCATTGTGTTCAATGGGGTTACTCCCAGGCAAGCATGTAATGGATTGCAGCCTAAGTTAGTCTAAGGAGAAATCTCCAGGAGTAGCTTCACTTAGAATTGGCAAACAGCTTGTTCACTGAGGAACCCAAGTCCTTGTGGTACCAGAGGCTGGGGGCCCTAAAAACTTTTGGGTTTTTAGAAAAGCTGTAAATAAATAAATAAATAAATAGTTTCACACCGTGTGTTAAATTGAGCCAGCTACATACTAGGGTCTCTTTCCTGACTTACCCCACCAAGTCCACTAGGATGAAAACATAACTTTAAAAAATAAAGTGTGCCCACAATTTGTCAACATTTGTGCAGACAGAAAAAAAAAACCGAACATATATAGCCTCTCACATAGGTTGCAAAAAGATAGTGAAAACAGGTGTGGAAAAGAAGACGACTAAATGAATGGAGTGTTATTTACAGAGAGTCATACTGAAGATAAATGGTACACAGGGCTTCTTCACACATAGCATTGTGAAGATGTCTGTCTAAGATTTTTATTTTTTTTTAATTGTGCATGTGAAAATGCAGTGTTTGGTTGGAAAAAAAAATGCCCATTCAAAAGGCACATTAATCAGAGAGCCAGAACTGGGAGCAGTTGTCTGCTGAGTGTCATGTCGGTGGTGAATCTTGACTTTGGTCCGTAGCTCACCTAGCTTTTAAGGTTTTCACAATAACTGAAGCTCACGTAACTGGTTCTGTACAAACGGATGTGTCTCTTTTTGCACATAGTAACAGACTCAGAAGCCAGGGAGACATCTAGATACTGATGCTGTTGCTCATTTCATCTGTTCAACGGACAGGAGACACACAAATGCTGACAGTAATGCCTTACAGAATACTGTAAATACTTCCCAATGGGAAGAAAATACCACAAATAATTATTTTCAACCTAAGTCTATCCATAGTAGAACACTTGTACTACCATGCAACCTTGACATACCATGCCTTCTTTCTGATATACTGCAGGTATGATCATGCCAGCTAAGATGGATATGTTTTATAGTGCTTCATTGCAACTGAGTTGAAAAATGTTTACAAGCATAATCCTAAGGATGCGCTCAGCCAGCTCAAGTCCCTTGCGCCAGCCTGGGAAGGTGGCAAGCAGGCCGTAAAGCAGGTTTGCGCATCCTTAGGAGAAAGTTGCGCCAACACACGGATGTATACCAGTTTGCAGAGGCCAGATCCAGCCTCTGGGGCGGTGAAGGAAGGTAAGTTTGCACCAGCCAAGCTCAGCTGGCATGGAGTCTGGGGGAGGCATTGGGGGGGGGGGAGGAAGTGGGGAAGAGGCGTTTTGGGATGGGGGGCGGTGGACAGCAGACAGACCTGTAGGTGGCGAGTAGGGAGCGAGAGGCTAGGCCAGGACAGGCACTTATGTCGGGTCCTAGTGCCGTTCCAGGGCAGCAGAGAGTGACCCCAGGCTGCTCAGTTCTGCTCAGATTGTGCCACCTCTTTAGATGGTGCAGATCAGAGTAGACTCATTGGGGCCACTGTGGCTCTCCCTGGGATAAAGGAAATTTTTTTCCCCTGCTGTAGACTGAGCCTCAGCCAGCCCAAAACATGCGTTGGATACAGTGCAGACTGACCAGCCTGCCTGCTCCAGCGCAAGTTAGGATTGCGCTGTAAAGCTATTAGTTCACTATGAATGGGTACAATATGTTGCGGGATTCTCAAGCTTTGTTGCCAGCACTTTTTTGTTGCACAATAGGAATGCACAGAAATAACATCTACTAACTCAGCAAATCCCTTGTTCCAATGATGTGAGAAACCCCCCTGAAGGTTACAGCTTATGTGGAATTAAAAAGGGAAGTTGCAAGAACAGGAATACCTACCAGATTCTTCACAAATAAGTTAGTATGGCTGCAGTAATGACTATCAAAAGAAAATAATTACACCATTGAAGGGAAGTTGAAGATTATCAAAAGACCTAGGTGTGGCTAATCCAAAAGCCAGTTTATTCTGCAAGTGTGGAATTCCAGAAGGAACGATACACACTGAAATTAAAGAAGAAAAAGTACTTTCATTCTATGACTCTGAAGCAAAGTGAGGCTGTGAAGAAAGAAAACTAAGCTTTCTAAAGACAGAGATGTGGATGAGTGTTTGTACAAGTGGTTCCTACAAAAACATTGTGAAGGAATGCCTGTAAATGGGGTAATTTTGAAAGCACAAGCAGCTACATTTCAAAAACTACCTGGCAAAGATTACATGTTTAAGGGGGTTTTGGAAGTGGGTTATCATGGGATCTCTCAGATTAGTTTTGAAGGTGAATCTGCATCTAGGGACAGTAAAATAGCACAAAGGTTTCCTGGAATTCTATCTAAAGTGATTGAAGATGGTAAGTATACCAAAGAATGGTTATAAAACTGTACTAGAAACTGCTCCCAGACAAATCACTGGATCTTAGAAAGGTAGCCAACAAAGTAGGCATGAAAACTAACAAAGTTATACAACAAATCCGAAACATATTTACTGAGAAGTCCCCAGGGCTTTTTTTCTAATGGAACGCGGGGGGGACGGAGTTCCAGCACCTTTTTGCAGGGGCCCCTCCCCTTCGGAGGCATTCCAGGAGGGGGGGAGCAAAATAGAGGCATTCGCTGGGTGGGTGCTGGGGGGTGCAGGGTAGGCGGGTGCCTGGCCCCTGCCTGACCACACAATGACCCCCTCCTGCCCCCATCTCCAAGCTCTCGCCTGAGCCCAGCCTGCCTCCCCTCCCCCCCACGCTCTGCTTCCCAGCACAGCTTTCAAGCCGGTGGAGGGCGCGGGGGACACACGCCGACGCCGAGGAGGAGGACGGACAGCCAGCCAGCCAGGGAGACGGGCTGCGGCACCCACAGAACGCCCAGGTACTGGCTTGGCGGAGGAGGAGGGGAAGAAAGCTGGCTGGTGCAGCCCTGGGCCAATCTGCAGCATGAGCCTAGGTGTGTCTACTCAGAAGTATGTCTCATTGTGCTCAATGGGGCTTGCTCCTGGGAAAGGGTGCATAGCCTTGCAGCCTGAGAGCCCAAGCCTAGGCATGTCTACTCAGAAGTATGTTCCATTGTGTTGAATGGGGTTTACTCTGGGGAAAGTGTCATAGCCTTGCAGCCTGAGTAGACAGGCAGAGGAAGAGCTCTGTGGCTGCAGTCCTTTCCACACTTTCCTGGGAGGAAGCCCCACTGCCTCTAATGGGACTGACTTCTGAGTAGACAGGCACAGGATTGGGCACTGAGGCTGCAATCCTAGGCACTTTCCTGGGAGTAAGCTCCATTGACTAGAACGAGACTTACTTCAGAGTAGACATACCTAGGATTGGGCTCTTAATCCTGGCAGAGATATATATCTGCACCTGTTTTCACATGCTAAGGGCAGGTGAAAAGGGATTCTACGTGTGTACAATGTGCTGTCCAGCCTTGCCAGAGATCCTCCTCATCCTTCCCCCACAAGCATGCCCTCCGCCAGCCAGCGTTTGCAGTTCCTCTCCAGCAATGCACAGCAGCTGCTCAGGGCAGCAGAGAACATACAATTGCATGCCAAGCGCCTTCCCAAAGACACAGAGTATTCTGATACCTGAATTAAACCATATTTAATCGCTTGTTTGCAAACATAGCTGTTTCTATGTGCACCTAAGACCCCTCTCATGTAAGAATTCCTTTTTTGCTCTTACTCCCACAGTTGCTTAGAGTAATTTTATTACATGGAACTCATGTAAGCCATTTTTCGGAATCCATTCACTGCTTCCTCTCCTCGAAGTAGTGACACACTACATACTACACGCTACAAGTGCACCTGTACAGTATTTTTCCCCATGTGTAGAAAAAGTAGCTAGGGGGAAGGGGATGTGGAGATTGACAGCCCAATCCTATGCATGTCTACTCAGAAGTAAGTTCATCTTTAGGGGGGAAGCATATAAAAAATATTTTATTTCTCCAATAAAAAATGGTAAATAAATAAATAAATAAATAAATAAAAGATTAACAAGTTGTGAGTTCCTGCACCTTTTTATTTACAAAAAAAGCACTGGAAGTCCCACTATACTCAATGGACCTTACTCCCATGTAAACTGGAATTGGATTGCAGCCAACATGTAAATACTGAACTGCAAGTATGTCCTCTACTCATCAGTTTAAGAGCAGTTTCAGTTTTGCTTCTAATGCAGGTGGCTTATAACTCTGATGTTAATGTTGTCTCCTTGACACCTGCAATCCATTGAAGTTGCACTGGTTGCACAATTTGCTTTTGTTCCTCACTGTCCAAGAACATCTAGAATGACTGCAGTGGGGGTGAGTAACCAGGTAGCATATTTTAATGACTTTGGAAATGCCAAGAAACCTACACAATTTGATGCCTAAATGAGGACAGACGGTTTTATTTCATTGGTTTTGGAAGACTGATGTATTTATGCAGCGATAAGAAAGAAATGACCACCTGAAAATTAATCCAGCTCATTGAATACAACAAATATATATTTTTGAGCATCAGGCTAGAACATCAAGTTGGAAAAAAAGATAGTAAGCCACCTATTTGAAAATAAGGGGGAGTGTCTTTATTTCTGAAGAAAACGGCAGGAGGCGAATTAAGTAAATGGAAACTTTATGTAAAAATAATCAGGACACTAGATATGAATTTAATCATTGACCATTTAATGTAGTTAGCATTAAAAAAAAAAATCTAGGGTCATTTTTAAAAAAAATCATTGTATTAAATAGATAAGAGGATCTTTTAAACCACTGTCCCCTGAGTCAGGGAGGATGAGCTAGTCTTAGATTTCAGAACAAAAGGAAACAGCAAAATTTTGAAGACCAAAGAATGCAATGTGCAAAACACCCACAGAACAGTCACTACATGATACATCATTTTTTGAATGAACCGTCAGTGCTAACCATATCTAAGACCATAATATGTCAGGCCTCCCAGTTCCTAGAAATTTTCTTTAGGGAGAAATTTTCTCTCAGTAGCCCAGAATTACAACTAGTGACCAAAAGCTCCAGCATTGAGAAATCTAGACTTGATTCCCTCACACTTTGCTTTGCATCTAATCTGGAATACTTGTGATGAATGAAACAGGTTATCCTGTTGTCCTAAGCAGGCACCTGGACATTGTTGTATTTGCTAAGTTCTGGGCAGGAGCTGGGGGATACTGTAGCCTTGGAGCAAAGCTGCAGATTCAATGCAACAAAGCAGTACCCCAAAAGGTGCCTACCTATATCAAGTTCTCCTCTTTTCCCTGAAATGTGTATGATTACCTGCTTCATGTGGTGAGTCCATATTGTGAGCTCATTTTGCTTTCTTGCTAGTTCCTGGAAGGGAAATGGGAATTCTATAACATGACTGACTGACACTTGACAATTAAGTGGGTCAATATTCCTATCCATTTTAAAGTCCCAGGCAATGAGGAAAAGAACTCCACGTGGGGATTCTGGTTTTGCCTGCATGTAGTTCTAGGAGCCTAGAATTTCTCAAAGAGTTTATTCTAGCCAGTTTATAAGTGTGGAAGCTTTATAGTGCAATTTCTTCAAGAAGTCTTCTTTTCAAGAAGTCTTCTACATTTGAAATGAAATACTGATTGGAGAGTACATGACAAAAAATTAAATCCAATCCTTCCCTTTGACTGTTCGGTTGTTGCATCTATAGCCTGCCTTTCTTGCATGGGGCTCAGGGGATGGGACCTGCTGTTCTTCTCCACTTTTATCCTCACAATAGTTCTGTGGAGACAGTGGTGAGAGATGGTGACTGGCTTGAGGGCATCCAGGTGGCTGGCTGAGTGGAGAACTGGAGCTGGGTCTGGCTTGATCCTTTAACCACTGCACCGCCCTGGCTCTAGTCTTGAGCCTTCTGCTTTCTGTTAAATATTCTCAGTGTTCTTCCACAAGACTTCCACAACTGCTGGTGTTTGGCAAGCATGCAACCTGGATTCTATTTCTGGGTCACTCTCCACTGTTGCCAGTGTGCTTGTCTACTTTGTCTTGACCCTGAGGTTTCCATGTGAAGTAAAAAAAAGCCATGGAACTTACCCAACTGCCCATTATATTTCCAAGCTCTGATGGAACCATGCAATGCCTTCTTTGTACATTTAGCTCTCCACAAGCCTTGCTCTTAAGACATAGTGTCAGATGCCAAGATCTCTAGCTTTGACTTCAACCCTGAAAAAATCTTCAGAGGAGAAGGTTCAATGAAAGTTTTATTTAGCACATTTTTCTGTAGCAAATTTTCTCTTTCTGTCCTTCCCTGCTACCAGCAGGGGACCACATGCTCTGTATCTACACTGTATGTCAGAAGAACGTGATGTCCCATTTTGTGGAGGGAGCTTGTATGCTTAATAATAGTCATAATAATTTCCCTCATTTCACTCCACGACACCATCCATGACAGGCTATTGCAAATGACATTGTCTGCTTTGATATGCAGATAGTCAAAATGGTGGGCAGCACCCACTGCAATCCAGACAGAGAAAGGCAAAGTGCAGGCAACTGTGTGGCATCTTTTCCCCCTTCTCCCTCTAACACTGCAGCAAGTTGAGAAGTGGTGATGAGAGGTATGCCATCAGCGGTGAGATGGAGGAGGGAGATCTCTCATTACTTCCATACCCCTGAGAGATGGGTGCCCTTTAAAGCAAAAAACAAGGGGAGGACAAGCTCTGACGAAGGAAGGCTCGGCTGGAAGACAGTCTAGGGCAGGGGTGTTAAACTCATTTCATACAGTATTCATGATGCCTGCTGGGGGCCGGAAGTGATGTCATTAAGCAGGAAGTGATGTCATTAACCAGGTCACAAGCAGACATAAGGTTTTTTTTTTTTACCACTTAGAACTCATTAGCTACAAATCACAGAAGAGAAAATATGCAAATCTTGATCATATTTTCAAGATGTGGGAGAGCCAAATTAACATTTCCTGGTGAAAAAGCCTTCTTCCATCAGAAAACACTCATGGATAAGGAAACCCACAGGGGTTTTGCATCCAAACGTGCAGTTATTCTGTGGGAAATGTTGATTTCCACGTGAATTTTGAACATCTGTTCTGGGCCATAGTGTTGATCTCTTTCTGTACTTTCCCTCACTTTATGATCAACTTGTTCAGATGGCAGGGCAAGTACACAGTATTCTGTGCAGGACTCTCTATTCTAGTGTGGAGCTTATGAAAAAGAAATGACAGATCTGAGAGGAGAATCACAGGAGGAGGAATTTTCAAGTAGTTCTTCTTCCCCGCTTCACAGCATCTCTCCTTACTTAAGTGCCTGCCTGGTTGCTCAAATGTATCCTTACCCTAATTTTATTGAGAATGGTCAATGGGCTTGTCAATTCATTTTATAGATTGCAGTTGTGCTTATGATTTTAATAAGCCATAGGATTGAATACAGATGTCTTCATCTCACATGTTTTTAATGTGAACATTTTTTTAATTGTTAAAAAAAGAACTGTTCAGTTGGACTGAGCTGCAGGCAAGGGTGACTGAGGGCCCAATCCTGTTCAACTTTTCAGCACCAGTGCAGCCTCAATGCAGCCTCAAAGTAAGAGAACAAACATTCCCATACCTTGAGGAGGCCTCTGTGACTGTCTCCCCACCACAGGATGCAGTGCACACCCCATGGGCACAGCTGCACCGGCACTGGAAAATTGGATAGGATTAGGCCCTAAGGCTGCAGACTTACAGCCCAATCCTATGCATGTCTATTCAGAAGTAAGTCCCATTAGAGTTAATGTGGCTTACACTCAGGAAAGTGTGGATAGGATTGGGCTGTTACTGAACACAATTGGACTTACTTATGGGTAGATATGCACTGTCATACTTTTTTTGAAAGTCCTTCTCAGTTTACATGGAACATACAAATAAAATATATTATCAGTATGTTGGGTTCCCTTTTTTTCTGAAAATACCTATTTCCCCATACCTTTTCCATCCCTGGGTAAAAAAGTAACTGGGAGTGTATTTTGGCAAGGAAAACAGTAGAGGAGGGGAAATAAGCAGCTAATTTCCTTCTTCTTCTTCTTATCTTGGAAGAATAAGAGGAGGAGGAGGAGGAGGAGAAAGAGGAGGATTAGTTGGTGGTGTGGCAGCAGAAGTTTTATAGCAAATGTATTTGGCCCTAATGATATTATTTTAACACACAATTTTGAAAAATTCATTTAACCTGAAAAGTAAAATATTGCTATTTCCCTCCTGGAAAAATAGGGAGTTCCCCCCCCCCCCATTGCTAAGGGCCCTACTTTGACCAGGTTTTTTGGGTCATTCAAAAGTATGCGACTGTGTGACATCACCTGGCCTTGCCTCCCAAAGCTCAAATTTGGGGATGCCTCAGATCTGGCAATGTGTTGGCTCAGCCAAATGTAAAGCACACTATAATGCAACATGTCCCTGGAGCAATGGGATTTAGGAATGTATGTTTGGATACATTGCTGCAGGATTCTCCATTGGAAGTTCAAACGCCAGCTCACCCCATCCCCCAATCCAGTTTGCCGGAGGGGAAGAGAGGAGAAAAGATTCAAATGGCACTGCAAAGCGATATCTGAAATATGGCCTCTACACACAAGTTCTGCACATAACAAGCATTTTATATTAATTATTTCACTGGTGTTGATGGCTTGTGTTGTTTTGCGCCCCACTACCCCCTCCCTCAACTGGGTGAGGTGAGGAGGAATGGGAACAAACAGATATTTGATAAAGAAGTAACCAAAAGCATACAAATCCTAAATGTACATAGGGCCTTTCTTGGCTCCCCTGTGGATGCCGAATTTTGCAGATAATCAAATTCACAGTGGGCCCCACTTGAGCCATCAGGGGGAACAGAGCTGAGCTCCAGTTGCCTCCAGAGGGCTTTCTGAAGACCGCAGAGACAGCATGCATCCACATGCTGCTTCTGTGAACTTCAGAACGGCCTTTTCAGATGAAAAAATGCTCCTTCTGGTTTCCCAAAGGAAACTGGAAGTAATGTTTTTATGCCTCATAAGGTATTCTGAGGCCCAGGGAAACCCTCCAGGGAAGCGCTCCAGCACAACTCTGGTCGCCTCCAAAGAGCTCAGGTAGGGCCAAATCTGGCTCCAAGTGGGTCTGGGGAGACCCAAGTTGAGCCAGATCCATGGATGAATAATCCACTGATATGGCAGCCCCACCTGTAAATACATTTCTCTGCAGGACTGCATGAGCCATACAGTCCCCTTTCCATCTTTCTGTGTTACATGAGCCAAACTACTATGAGTAACTTCGAGGCAGTTTACACTTTGTTGGATTCAGCAGCAATTAAAAAAAAAAAAGTCAAGAATTTACTCTGGAGCTGACAGGTTCTTTTTTAGAAGCAGTCCATTTCATGGGTGGTGGATCACAGTGCAACGTGTTGGTTATGACTCCTTCACTCACTTGCATTGTGATATGTCAGCATAAGCTATGAGAATTCGCATTCTGCCTTACTGCATGTTTGAATGTAGTGCAATAACACCAAATTGAAAGATACTCAACCGCTGGATTAGGCCTGTCTATTAAGGGATGATGTCTGATTCATTCCAAGAAGGAGTGTGTGTGTGTGTGTGTGTGTGTGTGTGTGTGTGTGTGTGTGTGTGTGAGAGAGAGAGAGAGATTAGCTATTGCAGTTATTTCTGAATGGGTTGCCTTATCTCTTGTATCAAGAAAGCACTCCTCCCCCCTCCTCTTTTTCTGAGCATACTGTCATGTATGCAGTCAACTATCAACAGTGACAGCTGAAGGCATCAATATTCCTGTTTGTACTGTTTATAATATTAATCTAATTAACAGAAGCATTCAACATAACTAGGCCTATCAAACAGTGACATGTATGCCATTAAGCAGCAATTAGAGCATAATGCAACACTAAACAAAACATGAACAGAGCTATTTATAAGTGATTGGCCAAACATCCTGGTTTGACTCTCATCATGGATTTTTTTTTTCCCACAAAGACTTAATTATAGACGAAGGGGACATGGAAGTTATGTGTTCTATGACTCTATTACCAAGTAGAACATGGCAATCATTTTTACTTTTATTTTTAGAGCTCCACTTATGTGTTAACATGAACCATTTTAAGTTTCTGATGTAGATAAACGCAGCTAACCAAAGGCTGGTATAGACATCATATGCTTTCACTGGTCATCGCCCAGAAATGCCCAGAATCGCCAGTCAAACGCCCAGAAACGGGTAGATATATAGACGATCCTACACTTAAGGTGCCAGGTTTCGACTTACCTCGTCAGCACTGGAAAACTTTGAACAGGATCCGTACCCTACATGGTGTTTGTCAGGTCTCAATGTTCAAATGGGGGGCTAGTATCTACCCCTCAGTGTGATTGCAGGTTCTCCCACCAAAACATGTACCACATTGTGTCTGGCTGCAAACTGAGGGCATATACTGGCCCATGGTCTGACTTTTTCTATGAAGGTAACTCTGTCCTTGAATGGCTGCATGAACTGGACACTGACATTTGATCTACGAGTCTAGTAGATCTACGAGTCTCGTAGTCTAACTGATTCGTAAGTCCATGTATTATATGCCATACACTAAATAA